>NC_056054.1:78196931-80596931 GCF_016772045.2 Ovis aries
GCAGGGTGACAATATACAGCCTTAAAGTACTCCTTTCCCTATTTGGAACCAGTCTGTTGTTCCATGTCCAGTTCTAACTGTTGCTTCCTGACCTGCATACAGATTTCTCAGGAGGCAGGCCAGGTGGTTTGGTATTCCCATCTCTTGAAGAATTTCCCACAGTTTGTTGTGATCCACAAAGTCAAAGGCTTTGGCATAGTCAATAAGCAGAAGTAGATGTTTTTCTGGAACTCTCTAATATAAACATGTTTCCCCCCTTAATTTTGTTCTAACAGGCACTGTTACATAAAATTTTAGCAATGCAACTTTCATTGTCATAAAAATCACCAAATATTCTATAATATGAGGCATGTACATTTTTCCTCAACTTTAACACTACTGACATTTGGGGATGGCTAATTCTTGTGGAGGGAGGGCTGCAGCATCCTTCTTACATCCCAGTAGGCTGCTCCCATTTGTGACAACCAAATGTGTCTTCAGACACTGTTAATGACCCCTAGGGGGGAAATAAGCCAAAATGAAGAACCACTGCTGTAAATTAAAGCTGTTTCCTTCAAATTTATTTTTTTCAAACTACTTAAAAGCATTCCAGTCAAAAATATGATCCTTTTTATTTCCAAATAAAAGAAATGTTGACATGTGAAATACGAAAGAGCCTCATGTGATCTCTAGTTTAAATGCTTCATTTAAATACTTTATTCTGAACCAGAGCTAATAAAAAGGGTTCCTTAAATTGTTTTTGATGTTTGCATACTTATTTTTGCTTTTTTATGCTCTAAGGTATAATTTTGACACTGCTGGTAATTCCCAAACAAGTTTCTTTCATTCTCTTTTGAGCTGCTCTTTATCTGTAATGATGTTTCAAAAATTCTTTCATTTTCTTGATACTTTAAAGTTCTTCCTACTCACTGTGCTCTTTGAAACCAAAGGCCATTGGTGAGATTTTAGGGCAAGTGTTTTCAGCTTCATTCAGCAGATGAGGAAATTTAGTGGGTCCAAGACTCGGTGCACGTTTCCAGTGAATCAAATGTTCCTTGTGTTTCATCCACAATAGGTATATTTTTTAAATATTGCAGAATGAAGTCAGAAAGAGAAAAACATGTATCTTATATAAATTCGTGTATGTGAAATCTAGAAAAATGTAGAGATTACCCTATTTGCAAAGCAGAGACAGAGACACAGGCAAAGAGAGCTAATGTGTGGCCACCAAGGTGGGTGGGATGAATTGGGAGATTGGGATTGACATATATACAGTGCTATGTACAAAGCGGATGGCTAATGAGAACCTACTGTAAAGCACAGGGAACTCTATTTGATACTCTGCGGAGACCTAAATGCAGAAGGCCATGGCACCCCACTCCAGTACTCTTGCCTGGAAAATCCCATGGACGGAGGAGCCTGGTAGGCTGCAGTCCATGGGGTGACTGAGAGTTGGACTCGACTCAGTGACTTCACTTTCACTTTTCACCTTCATGCATTGCAGAAGGAAATGGCCACCGGAAGGAAACCCCCAAAAAAGAGGGGATATATGTATATGTATAGCTGTTTTACTTTGTTGTACAATAGAAATTAATACAACACTGTTAAGCAACTATACTCCAATAAAAATTTTTTAAAAAAGAAGGTACTGGCTTGAAATGTGCAGAGGTGGAGTCTTATTATTTTTTCTCCCAGAGAGAAAGCACGAAAGAATAATAAAAGTAAGAAACTAAAAAAAAAAAAAAGGGTTTTATATTGACAGAACCTTCATGAAAGGAGAAGAGGTGGAAGGGGAGAAAGTTGGGGGAACCCTAGCAGAAAAACAAAAACTGGCTTAAGAAATAGCATGAGAAAGGGGATGATCAGGTCTCACCATCATGCCCTCCTGGGGACCAATGGGATTGGGCACCTCTCTCTTCCTCGTCCATGACAGCACTGTCCTCTACTCCGTTCCCCCTCCTTGCCACTCCTGCCTCCTACCCTGCCCACTGCCGCCACATGTGTGCATGTAGGTGTGTGTGTAGGCCTGTGTGCACATGTGCACATGCACACACACGCAACACACACACACATGCATATACATACTCACTTATTCACTCCTGACCTTGTGGTCAAAGCCCTAGGTCTTTTTAAGAGGAACCAGTATATTTTTTGTTGTTGCTCCTTCCAAGTTTTTGATTCCTAGGACCAGCAAAGAGCCAACAATTCATTGCCTATACTCCATCCTGGGAGCAAATAATTTTTGGAAGCACTTCAGAAGATTCCCAAAGTTTATACTGTCCTGGAATATTTCATCTGACAGTTGATTGCCTGTTTTTCAGCCTTCTCAACATCGAATTCTTAACATAGCCAAAGTCTTTCCAAATTCTGCAACATTTGAGTATTCTGTGCATGGAAACTGAAATTAAGAATATTTTAAATAATATGCAATGTTGGGAAGTCTGATGAGAAACAGGTGCTCTCGGATGCAGAAATACTGTAGCTATGGGAATGCTTCTGGGGGCATATATATGTATTAAAAACCCTAAAATACAACTACTAAATGGATCCAGGCATTGGACTTTTTAGACTTGATTTTAAAGAAATCATTATAGGTATGCTCAAAGGTATTTGTTCAAGGCAAGGATACTTGCCCAAATGTTAGAATAATAAGATATTATGTAACAGAACAGCAATATGATTGATTATATAAACTATGGTTTATCCATCCAATGAAATACCAAACAAATCATGCTATTAAAACATATGCCTAGAAAAGTCAGAAGGAATAGACACAAAAATGTTTAATAATTGTTAATGTGGTAGGCTTTTAATTTCTTCTTTATCCCATTCTGAATATGCCCAAATTGCTAGAATGAGTATGTACTATCTTAATAAGAAGAGGGGCATTTGAAATAAAGAAAATGAGATGAAAACTGCCATGGTTATGTAGAACACTTTTATGTAGAAACAATTTCCTGAATATCTCACCTGGTGGATTCAGGGGCCTTTCTGATAACATAGAATTAACTGCCCTTATTGTCAATGGTGGGGTTCCCTGGTGGCTCAGTGGTAAAGAATCCACCTGCAATGCAGGAGATGCAGGTTCAATCTCTGGGTTGGGAAGATTCCCTTGAGGAGAAAATAGCAACCCGCTCTGGTGTTTCTGCCGGGATAATCCCACAGAGAAGCCTGGCAGGCTACCGTCCATGAGGTCCCAAAAGTCAGATGTGACTAAGCATACACTCATTGTCCATACGCATCCCAACAGCTTTCTTTTATTGACCATTTTAAAATGGGCAAGTCTCTGTGCTTATATTTATACAAGCAATCTCCTTTATTTCTTAAAACAAACCCCTATGTAGATATTCTCACTTTTGCAGATGAGGAAACTGAAGCTCCAGGAGGCTAAGTAAGTATGAGATACAGGAAGGATTTGAGCCCAGGTACTCTACTGGCACACTTAACCTCTAAACTACCTTGCTTTTCCTGTGTAGTTTTAAGCCTGAGCATCATCTTTGCTCCAGATCATCTGGAGTAAGAGTAAGAGGCATGAAGGGAAAATTGTACATGTGTGCTAAGTCGCTTCAGCCATGTCCGACTCTTTGTGATCCTATGGACTATAGCCTGCCAGGCTCCTCTGTCCATGGGATTCTCCAGGCAAGAATACTGGAGTGGGTTGCCATGCCCTCCTCCAGGGGATCTTCCTGATACAGGAATAGAATCTGTGTCTCTTATGTCTCCTGCGTCAGCAGGCGGGTTCTTTACCATTAGTGCCACCTGTGTAGAAGTTTAGTCCCAATCAATGCAAGCATCTTTGTAATACGGATTGAACTTCACTTTGTTTTCAGACTTGCTCTACAACGTCTGAAAAATATATGAGCAAATTAAGTGATGCTGAAGAATAGATGTTTAAGAATGGAAGATGAAAAAATCTGAGAATATTTTCCCACTGGAAATTTTTCTCATGGGGAATGTAGCAGATATCCCCTAAGCGATATGAGAATATTTGGAAATGTGTGTGAATCTGGAAAACAAAAGCATGAGTCTGTTTAATTAACAAAAACATCTGGATGGTAAAAGTTTATTTTATTTACCTGTCAATCTCAAGAGGCAAAAAAAAAAAAAAATCACTACCAAGGTTTGACAAAGCAGATAATTAACACTATAGATTTTTAGTGAGGCTTCAAATTCTACTGGTTTTCTCAGATGGCATTAAGATACATACAACATGCCCATGTAAAGGAACAATATACACTGAGCTAACTGCACAAGAGATCTCATTGTTGGGACATTAACCATGATTATTTTCATAGCTGTGCCATTTTGAGATCATTATGGAATATGGGAGAAGGAGGGGGAATAGGAAGAGGAGAATGTGGTGGAAAGAGGCTTAATTAAGTATTCCTTTAGTGAATTAAGGACCAAACACACAGTGTGGAACAGACACTAATTCATGTAACAGAGAGTGGGCAACTTAACAATGAACTGATGCAGGCTCTCTGTGGAATTTCTCTGCTATGACTCAGGTCTTTTATTTTTTCTACATCTATGTAATTCAAATTTCATCATGATCTCTGAATCTTTTGGCAGCAGGGGCTCGGAGAGGGAATTCAGAATCCAAGAGACTGACTTTGTGTGTAACACACACAACATTTTAGTATCCATGAGATAATTTATGCTTTTATAACAATAAAGATCATCTGATAGTAAGGGTTTTAATTTCTGCCTGGTCTTACTGAATCACTCTGTCAGAAGAGTTATTTTACGCATATTTCTTAAATAACACATCTTTTATATAAGATCTAAAAATTAATGTACAATCTCAAAGTCAGATTCAGTGCCAAAATACAGGACCTGAATCTAGTAACACATTAACTCCTTGCTGCATAGAAGCTGCTTATAAGAAATACAGGCTGCACTTTTTTGTGATCCATGCAGTAAATGTTCACAAAAGTCAAGCAAACAACTAGACATCATTCAGCTACTAAAATTAACCCAACCAGTCACAACAGACTTAACCACAGAAAGCACTGATGGTTGCATCGAAACCATGCTGGGAAGAGCTAGTCCTAGAAAGGGCTGGTTGGAAGACCCAGAAGAGAAACCCTGCTTGTCACAAAATCTCCACTTGCTTTTATACGGGAGTGAGACTATTCTCTCCTCACATGGCTTTTCCCTATACCACAGTCTTTTGAGAAAGAGGCATTTCAGGCTTCAGATGAAAATAATCATCCTTGAATGAAAAAGCTGAGAAATACTTCTCTGGAGATTTTGATCCTGGAAACGGCTTGCTAAAGGTCCTTAAGGCAAATGCCAGGAGTCAAAAAACAAAATTGTAGGGCATTATCATGACACTGTAAATCAACTATATTTCAATTTAAAAAAATTGTCAAACAGTCTGAGCATGTAAACAATAAAATTGTTGACCAAGGAATATATCCATGAATGAAGACTTATCACAAGACCTATCTGGATAATATCAGCTTCTTGGGTTTTGAAGCACATGTAAACTGTACATCCTAGAAGCCCCATGCATTTTTCCCCTTTGTAGAGACTTCTGGAGTAGGAAAAAAGTCCGTGATATTGCTTAAAAATAAATAATAAAAAGACCAACCAGAGCATGAAGAAGCTACTTAAATAACAAGCAGTTCTGAGGTTTGTTTGTCTATTTCACCCTCACATTTTACTTTTGTGATTGGCATATGGAAAACCAAACTGAGAAATCATAATGTTGGAGTATTTTAAGGGCATGCTGTCATAGATGTTAACAAGCTTATTTATACAATAAGACCTCTGTAGAAAGTGCTCAGCTCGATGCCACATTCCAGAATAGCCACCAGTAGTTTCTTTTTCTAAATTGGCTATGTTTACAGGTTTCACAAATACCCCTGAAGTCTTCCCAGTGTGCTTGGCGATGATAAAATTCATGGCAATGTCATCACAGTTCTGCGTCTCATCTAACAAAGCATGGATGGCTGCAGGCTGCCTCTGAAAGAGTTCCAGGTATTTGCTGTGGAAGAACGAGGCTCCAATCAGGATCAGCGAGTAATGATCACCATTTCCAAACACTGTTGTCTGCAGTTCAAAACCTCCATAGCTGTAGATACCAGAGGAAGTAGACACATGCTTTCTGGGAACAAATCCTACAATTTGATCAGGAAATTGCTGAAAAGATTAAAAAAAGAAAAAATTCAGTGTGGCATTTCTTTAGAGCTAACATGGTGAAAAAGGCAATGATTTATTACAGAAAGAATTAAACTGATTTGTCAGTGTTATTTTATTCCTGGCTTCTACATCTTAACTTCCTTTTACTCCAGGCAACTTCATAAATCTATGTCCTGGTAAGTTTAAAGTTCAAATTCCATCATAACCCAAATCTCTTTAAAAAATTTCCCACCTCTCAAATAGTCTCCCAATTCATATATTATCTGATATTAATAAATTCTAGGCACCAAAGAGTCTGGTTTTTCACAGTTTACTGTAAAAGAAGTTGATTATATGAACAATGCTTATTATAGGAGATTAAGAAGATACGTGATTATTTTGGAAAACTGGTTTAATCTCTTAGGAATAAATAAAATTACGGATGTACATATATCATTTTACTGTTTTTCCACGTTGATTTCAATGGTTTTGAAAGTCACTGTTGGTTTTAAACAATGTTTTATTTTTATCCCTTTTCTTAAAAAAAAAGTTCATACATACATACACACACACGCACACACACACACACATATATACAGTTGACCCTTAAACAATGCAGGAGTTAAGGGTGCCAACTGACAGTATAATGGAAAATTCATGTATAACTTTATAGACAGCCTTCAATATCAATGGTTCTGCATCTACAGATTTAACCAACCACACATCATGTAGTAATATGGTACGTATTTATTGAAAATATCTGAGGGTAAGTGGATCTGTATGCTTCAAGCTTGTGTTGTTCAAAGGTCAATATGTATGGATGTGTGTATATATATATACACACCTATACATATATATATGTATATAGTCACTTCAGTTATGTCTGACTCTTTGCGACCCCATGTACCACAGCCGGCTCGCTCTTTTGCCCATGGGATTTTCCCAGAAGAATACTGGAGTAGGTTGCTATTTCCTCCTCCAGGGGATCTTCCTGACCCAGGGACCAAATCGGTGTCTTCTGCGTCTTCTATACTGCAGGTGGATTCTTTACCGCTTAGCCACAGGGGAGGTCATATATATATGTGCTTGTGTATATATACACACATATGTACGAAGAGATGTGTCAGGATCTATGCAGAAAGGATGGTATTAAAGCAATAATAGTAGGATGAGAATGACTAAAAATGAAACAAAAATCAGCAAACAAAGAAAAGCAGTGAGTCATGGAAAAGAAATATGAACCGAAAAAGGTTTAGTTCAATCTCATAAATAACTTGAGTTTCATTCATTTACCAACAGACGCTAAACTAGGGACACACACACACAAATCAGTCTGGATTCAATCCCATGTCAAAGAATGCATAGTCTAGGGAGAGTGCGATACAAATAGGTGCTGGGATGACCACACTGTTGAGGAAGCTGTAATGCAGCGGAGGGATTCTCAGGACAGCACTGAGGACGCAGTGAGGTACAGGGGAACGTCAGGGGCTGGGAGCATAAACGCTGGGAGGCCTCAGAGACAAGGCACCACTTACATAACCTAGGAGGACGACAGAGATTTCACAGATGGCTAGAGCAGGAAAAGGAGAAGGACTGCAAACGGAGGTCACGGTTAAGTGCAAAGGCACAGACGTGTGTCTATTCTGTTCCTGCTTGTCTCTATGCCCCAAATCTCTATACTCCATGGGGCAACAATGGGACTGAACTTTAGGAGTCAGATTATCTTGGGCAATGGATTGAAACTGTTCTTGACAATTTTATGGATGAAACTTAAAATTATATTTATCCATCTTTAATCATGATTTACTTGTCCTAATTAACCATAGTTCTCATATGTCCCCAAACCTGACATTTTCAGAAAATTGATTTTTTTGTCTGTAATAGAAATCTCACAGCTGGAGTATTACATTAGAAATTTTTTCCTGGGAAGCTTTTATTTATGGGGCTAGTAAAATTGCTGACATGGAAAAAATGTGTTGATCAGTACGCTAGGCATGAAGCTGAAAACTGAAGTTTTGAAAATGCTGGTATCTGTAGAGTACTGTGGCCACTTACCGTTAATACCTAATGTTGTCACATCTCAAGTTGCTAATCAAGGAGAGTTCCTACAGTGCAAATTAGACCATTTATTGGATAGCACAGTGTTTAATTACTGGACAGGCTTCAGAGTTTTTGTATGCAATTCTGCTTTCAGGTACTTGTAGTGAAACTTGTAAAAAGCTGGCTACTATGAACAAATATTCAACAGGAAAAAGGTGTTTTTATAGAATACCAGGCAATTAATGCCTATTTATACCTATTTATATTTGATTTAAGGGGGGAAAAGTCTGCCACCACAGTGGTGCATGTAGAATTATTATTAATATTATTTTTTAAACAATGGTCTCAGAATTAAATTTTGTGGATATAATTAATTATTTCTTTCAAAGGAAGCTCTATGCAGCATTAATACACAAATACACTTCTCATTTGAGATACAGGTCTGTGGCCTTGTGGAAAGTGTCTCAGGATTTTAGTCTTTGCTCTGTCCTATACCAGATAATTTCCTCATTGTTCTTTGGAAGGCAATTCTAGCTCTTATCCCCAATATATCAAATACAAATCAAGTATAGATAAAAGGTACCATAACTGTCAGTTAGCATAACGGCTCAGGAAATCTGATTGCTGCTGCTGCTGCTGCTAAGTTGCTTCAGTCATGTCTGACTCTGTGAGACCCCATAGATGGCAGCCCACCAGGCTCTCCCATCCCTGGGATTCTCCAGGCAAGAACCCTGGAGTGGGTTGCCATTTCCTTCTCCAGTGTATGAAAGTGAAAAGTGAAAGTGAAGTCACTCAGTCGTGTTCGACTCTTAGCGACCCCATGGACTGTAGCCCACCAGGCTCCTCCGTCCATAGGATTTTCCAGGCAAGAGTACTGGAGTGGGGTGCCATTGTACTTTATGACAAAGTAATCTCCTTTTTAGATAAATACTGTCTACACTAATCTGGGTAACCCCCACATTAAACCATGTTGCTCTGGTTAAACACTAGATCAGACTTTATATGATGATTTCATAAAGCATATAGCAACATTACCTGCCACACAGAAAAAGCGAAAACAAGGTCCTGGGCGCTAATTAGCAAGTCATCATCTACCATCAACACCGCTGAAATGAAAGAAAAAAAATTTAAATCAAACAGTTTGGAAGTGAAGACAGAAGTTGTAAGACACAGTGGTGTCTTTATAGATCATTCAGATGAAGTATTTTCTGAATGAAATCAGTAAATAAAAAATGTATTCTTAAAGATTTATCTAGCAGAAAAAGTTTTTACTTGAACTATAATTGATTTTATAATTTCCAAAGGGGGAGATTATCATGTAGTTATCATCCATTATCCTAGAAACTAATGAACCTATAAATAAATAAAACCAAGGTTCTTTTAAGCAAATTACAAGCTCATGTAACTGCTATGAGTGGGAGGAAAAGAAGGTGGCAAAACACATCAAGCATAAGTTAAATAGCATTTTATCAACTTCTGTGATGCAATAAGATGTAATTATAGCATGTCTTCTTTTACAATATTAATTAACCTCTTTATCACTGTTGCAAGATATATGTGATTTCTCCCCAGGAGACTGCTTCTTGACATCTGGGAAACTGCCTCTTAAGTTTTTCAAAATGCTTTCTCATGATTAAATTTCCCTATTTTCTCCAGACAATTAAGGTAAGTAGGAGGCCCCAAAGCCACACATGAGTCCCCAGTTCTGGTTAACTGCAGCCCTGTCAGGCTAAAAACCCAGCTGCAACTCACCTTTGGTTTCCACTTCAGGAAAGACCTGGAGTCGATTTCTCATCCTGTTTGTGGTCTGTGCTTTGAAGTTCACGGGGACAGGGTGAGGCCCTAGGGAGTTCCATAACTCCTCTGGTCCTTTCTCCCCAACATTGTTCCATACCACAATCACTTTATGCAGATATGGAACTGCCTGATAATGATTTAAAAGTCTCAATAAGAGATCTGTTCTGTTGTATGTCTGCATTATCAGAGTAAAGGAATCCTGGGTGGGCTTGCCCTGAGATTTTATTTCCCTACGCAAAGTGAGCATCTTGTCTTCTTTGATATTAGGGAGTAAAGTGGTTAAAGCCCCAGCTACCAGCAATAACACAAGGATGACCACCAAAGACAGACGAAGCACGCGAATTCCCATCACTCTTCCTGGGAGCTTGCAGATATGGCAACACCTGGGGTAGAAATGGAAGTAAAATGCAGAATCTTAGCATTCTTAATAGTTACCATGGTTTTGCCTCTGCTTTTTTAAGGAGAGAAAGGTTAATCACCATTTAATTATTCAAGTTCAGCTCCTCCTGCCCTTTTGATTTGGCCTAAGACAAAAAGTGCAGTGAATAAACCTTCCTTTCCCTGACTGCTTTGCAGTCGCAGACAAAGGAACATCTATACACAGGAAGAATTAAGCAGCATATTTTAAAATTTGCCCTCACTTTGCTACCAAAAATTTGGAAATGAGACTATTATTTTCAAATTGGATTATATTTCTCTTTCGTTGTTGTTGTTTAGTCACTCAGTCGTATCTCTTTTGTGATTCCATGGACTGTAGCCCACCAGGCTCCTCTGTCCATGGGATTTCCCAGGCAAGAATACTGGAGTGGAGTGGATTGCCATTTCTTTCTCCAGGGGATCTTTCCAACCCAGGGATTGAACCCACATCTACACTGGCCGGCAGATTCTTTATCACTGAGCCACCTGGGAAGCCCTATATTTCTCTTAGTAACTATTTAAATAATTAGTATATATTTCTCTTAGTAGTATACTAATTATTTAAATGGCTTTATGAGATATCATTGACATAAAATTATATACATTTAAGGTGTACAACTTATTCTAATATATATATAGACACACACACACACACACACATATATAAACATTTCAGTATACTAAATTTAAACTTAACTTTGGCAGCAAACTTGTTTCCAAATGAAATCATATGCAGAATCCTAATATATGAATCAGATAACAGTGGTAGGAGCAGCAGCAGCAAACAATTATAATGGTTTATTACTTATTAGAGCCTGTACTCTGTGCTTTGCATGCCATAGTATTTGCTTATTTACTCAATAAATTAAATAATTACGGAGCACTATTTTAGGTTCTGTGCGTATAGCAATAAATAAGATAGATGATGTCTCTGCTGTTCATAGCAGAGGAAATAGTAGGGAGAGACAGATAAAGTAAATAAACTCAAAGTTAATTTAGGAGAGTGGCAATGAAGAGAATACATCAGAAGGACACCTTGTGGTTTCAGCTGGGCACTTGTAGCTGGGCCATCATCTGGAGGCATTAGATTCCAAACGAAATCTCACTCCACTGTTCAAATTATGTGCAACTACTCTTCTGTTTTTCACTGAGGAAACTTGGCAACAGTTCCCCTGATCTTGTTTCATGCTGTGAGGTGTGCGGTGTCACTGTGTTTTCTCTATATAGGTCAACAAGGACATAGAGAGGTCATATAGACCATGCCTTTAACATCTTTTAAAGTTCACAAGAGTGGGTACTGGAGAATTGCAAAGATGGAAGGAGAACATACCCCATACTGTGCTTGCACTGAGCGCTGTGCAAGCAAAGGAAGAACCTATTCATAAGGACAAAGGAATGGTCAATGTCACTCAGCGACTCTCACTTTTCAAAAGTCCAGATTTGAAAAGCAATGTTCCCTTGTAGTAATCTTTTCAGAGAGCTTTCAAGGATATTCTCTCCTGGACTTTGTCTGCAGCCTGTTCTGTTAAGAAAAGCAATTTTGTGTTTCTCCTTTCATCTTGGCCTCACTCTAAGAAATGAATAAAATGGATTATTTTTTAGGTAACCTCAGCTTTACTATGATTATTTTTCAAGGATGGGCAATTTAAGGTTTGAGAGTACAAATGTCTTCATTGTATATAACCTCTCCCTAAAACAACACATACTGTTAATGTGATAAACCAAACAGAAACCATTATAAATTAATAGTCTTGATTCAAAGACCTTGATAATCCTTCTATCACTGAATCAAAAGCAAGTCTCATAAAGCATATTTTCAGTTCTGCATAAAAATGGCTGGTTATAAGTACTCAGAGTTAAGATTCATCTGACAACTATATTAAAGTATACCCTGATTGAGATCTTAATGTTCATTTTCTATAGCAGAGTAGGAATAACATATTTTAAAATTTATATAGCAGTGTCTCTAGTCTAGTAAGCAGATTCTGGTAACTATCTGCCAGTTTAGTGGAGAAAGAGTAATGAAGATTCATCTCTATAGCCTACTATAAATAGACATTGTCAAGGAGAATTCATGAATGTTTCACTTTTACCAATAATATACTTTTAAGTGGGAGTTTTCCTCCATATCCATCATGGAAATTTCCTCTGTCAGATAGCTTCTAACCCCCTATTTTCCTTGTATCAAAAATGTTTTGTGAGTTATGAATAATTTATATCTTTGGAAAGACAATGCAAATATTTCGTGCAGTTATACAGACCGATAGTTAAAATGTATAGTCTGTATAGAAAAGTAAGAACTATATAGACTGCAGTGCAAATGGCATCTCTGTACTTTGAGATCAGCTGAAGTCTGGGACTTTATTGTAGATGCACTGGAAACAGCCTTAGAACAAATTTGAGAGTGATGACTTCATTAGCTATTTGGATTTCAGTGTATAGCTTTCTTCTGTTCATTGTCTAGAGAAGAATGTATCATCTAATTCACACCTTTGAGTTTTGAATGGGGAATATGAGAAAGAATACACCTGGATAACCTTCATCTTAGAAAGAATCAAGAATTAAAATGATTTAATTTGAAAGTATATCTGTAAACCTCCCTGCTGGTCCAGTGGTTAAGAATCTGCTTACCAATGCAGGTGACATGGGTTCGATCCCTGGTCTGGGAAGATCCCACATGCCGGGGAGCAACTAAGCCCATTCACCACAACTACTGAGCCTGTGCTGCAGAGCCCAGGAGCCACACTGCTGAAACTCGAGTGCCCTAGAGCCCGTGCTCCATAACCAGGGAAGCGATGGCAATGAGAAGCCTGTGTGCCACAACTAGAGAGCAGCCCCACTCACTGCAACCAGAGAAAGCCCCCGCACGCAGTGAAGACTCAGGGCAGCCACAAACAATAAAGAATAAAATTTAAAATGATATCTGTCTGTATTTTCTGAAACCCTGCTTCATTCCAGAAAGGACCGAGGTCCCTGATGGCACAGTCTGTGACTCTTTCCATGGTGTTGTGGTAAATTCTGCAAGGATGCGTCATAAATTAGTCTATGAGACTGTCACTAAGGTACCTGTATGATAATATAAATATTAATATTGGTACATTGGTACATTTTTACAACTTTATTAATATTTATTTCACATATTGTAAGCTTCACCCATATAAAGTACACAGTTCAGTAGCTTTTAGTATCTACACAGAATTGTGCAACCAAATCTAATTTCATAACATCTTTAACACTCTAAACAGAAACCCAAGACCTACTCATTAGCAGTCGCTCCTCATCCCCATTTCCCCTCATTCTCCACCCCAGCACCAAGCAAACACTGATCCACTTTCTATCTCCATAGTTTGCCTATTCTGGACATTTCCTAAAAAGAGATCATACAATATATGGCCTATGTGTCTGGCTTTTTTCACTTAGCATACATGTTTTCAAGGTTCACCCATGTCATAGTATATATCCAAACTTAATTCTTTTTTATCCCCAAAAACATTCTATTGTACAGATATACCACATTTTGTTTGTGTTAACAGTTGCTGGACATTTGGGTTGCTTCCACATTTTGCTGTTATGAATATTGCTGTTACAAATAATCATGTACATGTTTTTTTGTGAACATGTTTTCATTTCTTTTGGCCATGTACCTGGGAGTGGAATGACCAGGTCATTATATCAGAATTTTTAAATATTTGAAAAGTGAGGTAGCTTTTAGAAAACCATTATTTGAAATTTTAAGAAATTTTCTTAAATGTGGACATAAGACAGAGTAGGAAAGTAAATAATACAATGAAGCAACAATGACAAATTCTCTAGTGTTTGTCTTTAAATGAATGAGGCAATCTGAATTTTCAAAGACCTGCTATTCAGTTATTTACTACATCTTCTACCAGAGTTCCTCAGGAAGGACACTACTGAATGATGAATTCTTTACTCCAGGCTAGTTCTTTGGGGTTAAAAAGCAACAATCATCTAGACAAAAGCTGAAAACAAATAGCCAGAGCAGAGCATGAACAAAGACTAGTTTAGCCAGAACGTGGCATGAATGAGGATTAGTTATGTCCTCTGACTCACAAGACAGAAAAGCAATGAGCAGCGTCATGTCATACACTGAGAAGCTGTCATTTTCATTTTAATGCCACAGATGGTGGAAGAATAGTAACTATTCTGCCACTTCACTATGAGGTTTGCCTCATATTGTACAGATTGTTTTCTCCTCTGGCTCATCCTCCAAAATACACACTTGCCAAAAAAAACTGATGATTATAGCATATAGATGCTCAGAAAGGGGCCCTTCACTGCCACGAGATAAACACATTCCAAGACACAGAGGCTAATTTAGAACCTGGGGTTCCCTTCTGTGAACATGAAAGAAGAATCAGAAGACATCAGCGTACACCTGATGAGCAGTTTCCGGCCAGGTTTACAGCATGCAGGGGACATACATCGTTTCAACTGAGGCAAAGGCACATGTGGCACCCAATTCCAAAAGGACTTTCCTCTTACGGTACCTAGAGCCAGCAGGCTGACCATGACTCCACATGTTGTACATGCTCTTTTCCACTACAAAACCCATTCTCCCTGCGCACCAGACTCCTACTCCTGCCCTTCTACGGGCAAGGCTCTTTTAAACATCCCCTCCCCTGTGAGTGTTTCTCTCACCACTCTCCATCCTCAGTGATCCTGGGGACGGGGAACGCAGTGCTACCGGACTTTGTTTCCAGGTATTACAGCTATTGACTGAGCCTCCTTTTTGACTCCGACTGTATTGAGGGCCCTTTCTGCCAGGATCTGCAGTCCAGAACAGTGCTTGGCCATTTTTTGAGCAAGGTTCACAATGCTCTGTGGTTGAAAAAAGCGAGGGAATCTATATTTAAACAGTCTTAAACTTCACAATGGGGCTTCCCTGGTGGCTCGGTGGTAAAGAATCCGCCTGTTAAAGCAGGAGATGCGGGTTCGGTCCCTGGGTTGGAAAGATCCCCTGGAGAAGGAAATGGCAATCCACTCCAGTGTTCCTGTCTGGGAAATCCCACAGACAGAGGAACCTGGTAGTCTGTAATTCATGGGGTTGCAAAGAGTCAGACACAATGACTAAACAACAACAACAAACTTCACAATGAATAAAAAACACCTGAAATTAAAAAAAAATAAATTTAAGTTAAATGCAAATTAAGATTGAGTCAAGACTTAAGAAACCATTCCCTCTATAAAAGACCTGGGTTATCCCCCATCTGAGGACCAGGGCATGACATGTAGTTTAAAGCTCAAGCCACACAAGTCACCTTTCTACTTTAAGTTCTGTGGCCAAAACTACTTTATAGAAGATGTCCTAGAACTCTGATTTTTTCAAAGGTATTCTGCATTAAAATACTTTTGAACATCCCTATTTCTATGGAAGTTCTTGGAGAATAAGCTGAATTGCCTTGGGAGAAAACCATCACTTATTAGATAATATCATCCTTGTAAATTCTGGTAACAATAACCAGAAGCTGTATCCTTAATCTGGCAGCATACATGACTTAAACAAAGAGACAATAAAGTCTTGGCTAGTTGAGAAATGAAAATTTAATTTTTGTTTAGAAACTGAAAAAAACCTAGAGAGACTTCAGGACAGAGGCAGAAACAGAAACTAAGTCAGAACACCTCATAAGTCAGTTCATTATTGCTTAGAGTAAGCCTCTTCCATTAGTTTTAAGCAGCACACACTAGAATTTATTTCACTGCAAAATCCAGAATGCCAGAAATAGTACATGAAAGGTTACTGTTCTTTATGAGTCTTTTCCAGGTGCTAGAGAGTACTCTAAGAAGAGCTTTTACCTTTGTATTTCCCCCTATTCAGGAAATTCATTCTTTTCATTGTATTTTATAAATGCCATTCAGCTTTCTCATTTTCAACCAATGATATCCTCCCATTCCTAAATGATTTTCCCTCAGTTTTCCTTCTAAGGAACCCATCTATTTTTTTTTTTTATGGTTCTTCTTCTTTTTAAGAAACACCTTTCTTAATACATAAGCTATATTTTTTTAAAGTCTTTATTGAATTTGTTAAAATATTGCTTCTGTTTTATGTTTTGGGTTTTTGGCCATGAGGCATGTGGGATCTTAGCTCCCTGACCAGGGATCGAACCTGCATCCCCTGTATTGGAAGATGAAATTTTAATCACTGGACCACCAGAGAATTCACTAACTGCCATCAGGGAGTCTTAACTCTCATTACTTTTTTTCACGAGTCCAAATAATCAAAATAAGTTATTTTGTGTTAATGATATTATTTATATAGGAATAAGAAAGGCAGGAATATGAATAGACTTAAGGTAATAAATAATAAAAGGATCCACGTAGTATCACAGATTTACCTTGTGGTTTTGCTGTGTTTACAACCAACTGTACAGTGATCTGAACAGATGATTTAGATACCTACAATCTGGATCTACTGTGTCATGAACTGGCTCTTAGGGTTAAAGTGATTCATCTTTTTTTATCAACAGTGTAACTGACTACAACATATATAGGATCACTGATAGCCAATCTAAGTTCTGTCATTTAGAAGGCTTAAGATTGACCTTTCCTGCCCTTTTGAGTCTACAGTTCTGAAACTGAATTGCTAAAACATATTGGTAAACAGCTGCATTTACTATAACATACAATTTGAAAAACAGAAGTTGCTGCCACAGGACATTTCTCACTGCAAGCTGTAGGAAAGAATTTCTGTATTGATCACATTAAAAAGCAAGTCCTCCTCCTGGCAGCCAGGTTGAATGAGCCATTCCCATACAGGTATATCAGGTTCAAATGAACTCTAAAAAATGTGTGTGTGTGTGTGTGTGTGTGTGTGTATGTGCGTGTGCACATGTGTGTTCATTTGCTAGGCAGTGTCTGATTCTTTACAATCCCATGGACTGTACTTGGATTTCCAAGACAAGAATACTGGAGTGGGTTGTTATTTCCTCCTACAGGGGATCTTCCTGACCCAGCGATTGAAACTGGGTCTCCTACACTGCAGGAAGATTCTTTACCATTGAGCTACCTGGGAAGCCCATAAAACACAGATAGCAGACACCAAGTACCTGTGTCTCCACTTTCCTCCCCAGTCTCGCCCTATTATCAGTAGCAAAGTCTGCTTGTCAGTCCTGGCATTTTTGTCCCTTCCTAAGGCATCCTGTACAAATCATCAAATTGCTTCTCAATACTTCTTTAGGCAGCTACTCTCAATTAACTAGATTGGCTTTCTCATCATTGATTAAAGAGGAAATAACATATAAATATTATGTAGAAAGTCTTCTTAAAACACTGCCTCCGTCAATCCAGCTATTTGTTACTGAGGCAGAAGCCTTTTCTGCCCTCAAAGTGGACAGGTCTCAATTATGCTAGATGAAAGTTTCTTCCAGCCTTGCATCTTCCTCTTGGAATTGCTAACTAACTGTAGCTATTATGATGATAATTATGATGATGATGTTTGAAGATGATCAAACTTATGGACATATATCAGAGCAGGAGAAGGTATGGCCTTATTCCTATGAGGAACATCCACTACTTATAAGGATCCAAGGAGTCAATGCATCCTAAGAAAAAAGCCTAGAAATAGAAAAGCATTTTTAGCTCAGCACAGTGTCATGCAAAATTAGTTCAAGAAATGGGTCAAAAAGAAACCAAGTCTATCTGCAAATACATTATTTTTACCATTCCAGAATACTGAAGCTTTTCATTTGAACTTCTGTTTTAGTCACAGGAAAGTGGAGGGGAGGCAAGATTGCTGGGCGACAGATCCTTGGAATGTTCTACAGAATCCTCTTACTTTTTACACAATACTGGTTTTCAGCAATAACGCACATTCCAAAATCATTTCTCGAAGAGAAACAGATGTTATATGTATGAATTATAATTTGTAAATAGCTTTAGATATCAGATCTAAAGTCAATGCAATCCGAATTCATGTGAGCTTCCTAACTTTAATAGAGGAAGGTCAGGATATCCATGGTAGTCCACAAACAAACATTCCTAGGTGCTTACTCAGCCCAGCACTGTCAGACACTAGGGTTGATAATGAGTAAGACCTCCAATTCCTGCCCTCACAGAGCTTACCAGTAGTAACAAAATTTGTCAGACCTCTTTCCTCTGTGTTACTTAACATCTCAAATCTTTAAGAGACACGGGGATTAAAATACATCCATTCCATTTTGTAGATAGGATAGCTGAGCCTGAGCATATTAAATGGTGTTTCCTGAGCCACAGAAAGAGTAGAAGGTCTGAACCAACTCCCACCTCCCATGTGTCCCACCTTGTATTTTCAGCGTTTTCTGTGTAGTCTCTGTTTTCAGCTTTGTTCTAGTTTACAGGAATAAACTTTTTATTGACTTTATGTTATAGTCTGGAATAGTATTTCAATGGATAAGATCTAAAATAGGCAATGCAGTATTTTCTAACAGATCCTGGCTCAAGTAAAAACTCTTTATTTCCAAGGAAACAAAAGTACCTCTATGGGAAACATTTTTTTCTCAGATAAAAATACTGGTACTTCACCTATGTTCATAGTAGCATTATTCACAAGAGCCAAAAGGTGGAAGCAACCCAAATGTCCGTTGACAGATGAATGGCTAAACAAATGTGGTATAGACATACAATGGAATCTTATTCAGCCTTTAAAATGAAGGAAATTCTGACACGTGTCACAGCATGGATGAACCTTGAGGACATCATGCTCAGTGAAATAAGCCAGTACAAAAGGACAAATACCATATGATTTCACTTACATGAGGGATCTAGAATAGTCAAATTCAAAGAAACAGAAAAGTAGAAGGGTGGCTGCTGGGGACCCGGGGAACAGAGAAACGGAGAGTTGTTTAATGGCTGTGGAGTTTAAGTTTTGCAGGATGAAAAAGTTCTTGAGATTGACTGCTCAACAAAGTCAATACACTTAACACTACTGAGCTACACACTTAAAAACAGTTAAGATGGCACATTTGTATATTTTACCATAATTTTTAAAAAGTAAAAAGAAAATACTGGTACTTACCTCATTATGGTAAAGTTTTAATTTTTGAAAAATTTTTCCGTATGGCTTCAGTAATTGACAGGAACAGGCTCTCTTGGCACTATTACCGGAAATCAATGAATTTCCTGTGATGTTTTTGTCAATCAGGAGGAATTTTTAAAAAATGCTTTAATGCCATGGTCTATAGACTGAATTATTTTTAGAACTTAAAATTTTCTATACTGTGTTCTAAAAAGTATATGTAGGTGACTAGGTAGATGATATCTTCCTGAGGTTCGTGCTAACATTGCTATATTTTTGTTTTCATCTTTTCCTTAAGTATCCAGAAACAGTAAATCCATATCATCCTGATGATCTAATGTTTACTCATTTGAAACCAGAACATATATGCCATGCAGAAAGGCCTCCAGATGCAGCAACCTGTACTTGTACTGAATTTCTAGACTTTTAAGAGTCTGTAGTTTTTTCTATCATCGAAACTCTTTTTTCACTTAAGGTTCATATGGCATTCAATCTGAAGTACTAAAAGAAAAACACAGGGTTTAAAATAGAGCTGCAGGTAAAGGTCAGGATTAATTATATTACTGAGGAATGACAGATGGCATCCTTCCTATTCTTTACTATTGCCCAAAGGGGGCCAGAACTTTGGCTGGAGATGACCTTCTGCCCCTTACTCCTCTCGGCCTTCATTTCTCACAGTCCTCAACTACATGTCTAAGAAGTTAGAGCTTTCCCCCCCATATAGTCCACACAGTTAACCTAATACAATTAATTAGTCAATGATCTAAATAACTATATAAAAGTTCAGGGCAGAAATTCATTCATTAGTTTAAAAATGTTCATGAGTATATCTACCTATTTTATAAATCTTATAAACTCATAAAATATGAAGGCATTCAGAGCTGATTAGACTTGTAAGATACTGCATCTATAATGACCATGTGAATAGAGCTGAAGAATCATTTTTGATTTTTCAAACTCATATTCTTTCATGATACAGTTACTGAAGGGACAAAGGGGTGGCTTAGCCTGTATCTAGACTCATCAGGTGATACTTGTTCCTCCTCTCTATACCAAAAGCACCCCTTATGCACATCTTAGCATCACATAGTTCTAAAATCCTGGACTGATCTGCCTTGTCCTCACATCTACTTCCTTGTCCCATAAAATTCCTCCAGGAACTTTAGTTCTCTGCTTAGCACAGAGCCTAGCACGTAGTAGACACATGAAATGATCGTTGAATGAATGAAAGAAAGTAACTATCACTTCGATATGACAACATATATTGGTTAACATATATGGGACAAACATCATTTCAAGATGACAAAACAAACCAGACGTCATTTTCCACTCCTGATTTAGTGTCCAATTTATATTTCTAAATTGGAAATTGATATAAACAATTATATTTCTAAGAAAATATTTACAACTGAAGTTGGTAATTATGCCATCAAAGAATGTGAAGTGGCACTGCCATTTTTTGAAAGAAGTTCTTTGCAGGAATAGCTATCTTAAACGTTTTTGGGAGTAAGCAGTGTAGGAATTTAGGAGTTCCAGAACCAATTCTCCAACTTATTTAAAAACTGTTTGAAAAACGGTGTCGCAGACTTCTCCGTAAACCAACTGAACAATTTCTCATCTGTAGCAATATAGGCAAAATGAAGAATTTATTTTCAAAGGCAGAATACAAAAACACAGGGTCAAATTGCAGCTGACCTGGATGAGTTAAGAGAATGCTGGAAATGAGTTGCTAAAATTTAGGTATTTCCATATATACATCTGAATCACCCTCCCACCCCAACCTCTGTCCCCAGTTACATCATATTGAAATAAAGCAGTTTTGGAGAAAAAACTCAACAGCAGTCGAAATATCTACAATATTTAAATATTAACCTAATTTGTACCCCTTTAACCTTTCCCCAGCAGTGCGGTTGAGCAAAATTTAGTCTCTGGCTAATATAAAAGCTTCCTAAAAATGTAAATAAATGCTACTAACTGAAAATATTTCTATGTTTTTCTGTTTAAATTAAAATAATGAAATATAGGCCAAGAAAGGCAAAGACAAAATACTCTGTCCAGAACTTAATTTCTGGAATCTAGCTGTTTTTACACAGCAGTTTTAATTAACACAAACATTTTTTTTAAATTGTAGAATACATACATTATATTTTCAAAAATAAAAACACAGAATCACTACCCCACAAACTCATAAAGTTCCAAGAAAGAGAGCAAAACAGAAATATCCTCATTGTTAAAAAATTTTTTAACCAGAGAGCATTTTGCTATTTCCTTACCTCTCGTGCAGAAAAGACTGCAGTGAGACCTAGGCAATTTATTTGCTTGCAGCTTGGTTATCATAAAACGCAAGGGGCGTCTCGCTTACTCATTTTTTGCTGTTTCTTCAAACCCAGCAGTTTGCATTCACCCGGCGTCATTCACTGGATTGAAAACCTGGATGAAACGCTGTCCACAAAGAGAGAGCCTAAAGCTGGGGACAGTATCGGGTGGCTGCCCCTCCCTTTCAGTGATGCTCCACTTCCTGTTAGATTAAAAGGCTGTTCCCAAGAAGCTCGGTTTTGTAGTTTCTAGCTCACTTCCAAAAGCCAGTCTTTCCCCCCATTTCTCCCTCAACGTAACAACTTTTAATCATTCAGGTGATGGACCACCTGACCTTACCCATACCCAAACAATTTCCCGGAAAGACATCGAAGAGGAGTTCCGGCGACCCTGGGGCCCAAGATTGGTCCGCAGGCTCGCCCCTCTGCGCTCCGCAAGCCCTCGTGTCCCACCAGAGAGTCAATTTTCCTTGAGCTTCCCTGAAACGGGCAATGGGGTTCTCAGGAGAATCAGAGCCGCGGCTCCGGCCTCTGGGATGACCTGGAAGTAAAGGGGACGTGTACGAGCTCGAGTTTGGGGTTAACAGCGGATTGAGATGGTCCGGGAATCAGTCAATGCCTTAACCAAATCTCAATTTCAACACGGTCTCGTAGGTACTCCTTTCAAAAATAACTCTTAAAATACATTTAACATTCTTTCGGAAGGTATTTGCCTCCTGCGTGACAGTACAGAAAGGTCAGGCGCTGTTTAGGGGAGCGGGGCTGGGTGGATTACTAGGATTTGGGTACCCATAGAGTTCACCCAGCAAAACCATCATCATTTGCGCTTCCTGCAGACTGGATTTTTAAGCACTGCTACCGAACAAACCGGGATTTGATGCTAATAGATAGGGCAATGGCGAAAGGGCAGGCGCAGGATGCCAGCGCATCCGAGAACCGCAGTGATAGGCAGTCGGAGTGGACGTGAGCGGGCTCTCCGCCTTCTGGCCAGCCCAATTCGTGGGTGGCTACCTCAGGATTGCTACCTCAGGATTTTCTTCCTGAGTACAGGTGGAGGGACTTCACTCTTAGTCGGCCCTTTAGACCACCTACAGGATGCCACCTCTCTTTGGCTACTGTAAAACTCGCAACTCCGCCTTCGTCTTAAGCCCCGCCCCACCGCGCAAATCCCGCCCTCGGCCCCGCCTTCCCCCTTTCCCGTCCCAGGACGCGTTGCGCGGCCCGGGCCGGAAGTCGCCCGGTTCCCGGGTGTGTGTCTGAGTCTGTGTCTGGAAGAGGCGCGCGGCCCGGGACAGGCACTGAGGATTCACATCTGAAGCGTCACCTGTATCACTACCATCTCCCACGGAGCCACTACTAGAGGGGAGTAGACCCGGCCCTTCGCCGGGCAGAGAAGATGTTGCCTCTGTCCATCAAGGACGATGAATACAAACCACCCAAGTTCAATCTGTTCCGCAAGATCTCAGGCTGGTTTAGGTGCGGGGAACTGTGTTTGCGGGAAGTGGGTGCCCGGCACAAGGGAGAAGGCCCAAATCTAAAGATGGCCCGAGGTCCAGGGAGGGAGCGTCTGGGACAAACTCGTTCGTGTGAGGAAAAGAACGTGTGGACTGGGAGGGTCTTGAAAGGGGACCCAGCCTCCGTGTCTGGCACTGCTTTGACTTTCCCGGTTCTTCCCCACTTGTATCATGCCTAGGTCTATCCTGTCGGACAAGACGTCTCGGAACCTGTTTTTCTTCCTGTGCCTGAACCTCTCTTTCGCTTTTGTTGAACTACTCTACGGCATCTGGAGCAACTGGTAACCAAAGGGGAAAAGGGTTGGGGCGGAAGCAGGGGGTGGGGGAGACGAAGCTCTGTTTGCTTAGTGCCACGTAGCACCTCACCCGGAGGCTCAGGTCTTGCCTTTGCCAGCACCTATGCTACTCAGTTGCTTTTTCATATCCACACCAGTCTGGCACGGTTACATTTCTTAAGAGCCGAGGCCATCACGTGCAGCAGTTAAGATTTAGGACTCCGCCTCCTTCGCCAAGCACCCCCACCCCCGCCTCCTTCAAACCAGGGTGACAAGTCCCCTCCTCATTTTGACAGATGGAGAGAGTCTTTTGTTTTTGCACACCTTAGCTCTGCCCACTTTCTTGGAATTGGGAGAAATCCTTTCTTCCCGTTCTGTGGGGTAGTGGTATTAGGAATTGACCATTAAAATTGTGGGAGAGAATACCTGAGATCTTATACTTAATTTGATACTGGGTCTTGAAACGAGGGAAAGGTTTATAAAGGGGATATCTGGAGAAACATGTTTCATTCTCTTTACTTTTATGCTGAAACTCTCAAGGTTTTCTTCTGGTCTTGACTGTGGTAAAAGATCCCACATAGTTTTCTAAAAGGTTTTCATCTCTTGAGTTTGTGGTTTTTGGTGTCACCTTTGATTCTTTTTGTTTTTGTTTTTAACTGCTTTGGGAAGAGATCTATCCAGTGTAACTCTGTGGAAATGCAGTAACGTTATCCAGGTGTTTGCAGTTGAATTCTTAAGGTCTAGTAAAATTGTTGAGCTAAGGAAAAGATCATCTCACTTCTGGGTGTATTGATTCCTCTTTAAATATCATACTTGTCTTATAATAGCCAACACTTCAAAATTTTATATAAAATTTCAGTTTTTTTCTTGGATTCCTTGAAATAGATCTTGGACCCCAAATTTAAGAACCTATGCCATCTATGCTTTATTTTCTATTAATTTAATAAACTAAGTCTCTGTCCTTTAAGGTCCATTTTCAGAGAGAGTTGTTTTCAGTCTTTATTGAGATTGAACAATGACATTAGGTGATACCACCAGTTTTTGTGACATGTATACTTTTATATGAAAAGGTAGACTTTTAAATTCAAATGTCAATTTAGTTTTATCAGAACTACTCAGCAGATTATGCCAGTTATTGGTTTAGTCACCACTCAAATGTAAAAGGCATATTGAAACATAAAATCTCGGTGTATGTAATAACCGTTTTTAATCATTTGGGGATCAGATATATGTGTCCTTTAATATTAATACCCTTTGATATGTTGTAAATGTTAAAAGCATTATATTGTCTTAGTTTGTATTGAAATAATTGTACTTTATTATAAATATGTAATATTACATATAATATACAATGTAATAAATATGTTCTTTTACATATACATATGCAATATTTATGTTTTACATTTTCCTCTTCCTAAGTTATGCCATATTGTGGCGTATGTGCTGACTATTGTCAAGGCTCTATCTTGGTTTGCCTGTGTACAGTTTTGCTATAGTTATGTTATATTACAGTACATTTCACTGTGGCCTTCCATTGCATAAATTACTAAGTGAGATGTCTTGTTCAAGTGATTAATAGTTGAAGTACCTAAACCACCTGTCTATGGAAGGTTAGGTATATAGTAATTCTTTTGATCTGTAGAGATCTGTTGAGGAAATCACTGAGACTATTGTTTTCTGAGCAATTAGTCAGTATTCATCGGGGTATAAAGAAAACATCAATGGTGCATGGCTTGTTCTGCCTTCACGGGGCTTGTTCTTTTGACTTTAGGCCTCTTCTCCAGTTTACTCCCTTTCTTTGTGTTATATCTTTGCAATCTAGCTCTGAACTACTATCTGTCATGCCTAGATTAATTAGAAGGTATGCATTACTATGATAACCTCCACACCCACAATTATTTATTTTTACCCCAATGCTAATTTTTATCAGTTGATTGGGAGTACAATTATGTTTCTGTTGAAGCCTTGGTGGACCTAGAAGTTGCTTGGGCCTTTTCATAACCTGACTTTTTGTCTTATTTAGACACCACAAATTTGGAGCCCCTTTGTAGACTGATTAGCAGTTTCTTTACATGACTGAATTATCTCTGTTCCTGAAGGTTCAATTAGATTTTAAGTTCCTTGAGTAAATTCCTTACCAAAACTTGTTTTCTGTTTTTGTCATAGTCATTTCTATGTTCCTTTGTGTTCTGTAAAAGTAGTTTCAAGATGTTATGAGATGTCAAGAGTTTTTTCCATTATGGAATTAAAAGATAGATAAAACATACTTTCTCTTCATGAATAAAGGTTCATAGAAACATTTGACCTCATTGGAATGAATGTTAAATAGTTTTGGTTCTGATTCAGCACCTTCATTTTAAATAAGAACTTAATTTTAGTTGATTTGTATTTTTGATGATGAGACTGTGTCATCAGTGGAGAATAGCTAAGCTCTTTGTATATTTTCCCTTATTAAATATCTACTACTTTTTACCTTTCCACTAGAATGTAAATGTTATTAAAGTGGAATCTTTTCTATCTTATTCAGGCACCTTAGTACATGGCACATAATATGTTTAATACATGTTTGCTGAATGAAAGAACAAAGGAATAATGAATATATGGATTTAGTCCACCAATACTAACCCTGCTAACTACGCTATTTGGGGCAGGGTTGCGGGGAAGGACATTAAGCCCCTTCTTTGTCCATTGTTGGTAGCAAAATGGTAGGAATACCATATGTGATCTTTTCTTCTATGGTTCTTTTCTTTCTAGTATTTTATTTTCATTTGCTTATTTATTGTTGAGTAATCTTGAGATAGTATAGTATATATAACAATGTGGTTTTATACCATCTAGGATTAAATTCTTTCTTCAGTTTTAGGAAAACCCCAAATTAGTGATTGCCTGAGCAAAATAAAACTTTATTTCCAAAATGGCTATTACAGTTCTAGCCATCCCTAGCAGCAGAATATCCAGAATGGAGACAAAAAGAGATAAAAAGTATGTACAGTGTCTTTTAAGGAGGCTTGTTTGGACACCAGCACACAGCACTCTTTACCAGCATTTCAGTGGCTGAACCTTTATTGCATTGTTCATGTCTAGTTGCAAATGCCATCTTTTTTCCAGTCAACGAGGTATTCTGAAAGTCCTGAATTTTTTTTACCAGTGATGAAATATGTAGGCTCAGAAAGTGGGAACTCTTCTACAGGTGGAATAGTATAAAAGGCCCAGGGAGTTTTCTACTTTGCAGAGCAGTAGAAGAGCTTAGATGCATCAGTTACCCAAGTATTTTCTACTATACAGTGATTTTTTTTTCTCCTAGTATCTTAATAAAGTTTGCTTTTTTTTTTTCTGTTTTAATGCTCTTCTATTTTATGTTTACCTCACTGTTAGAATTTTTAATTTTCAATGATATTTTCTATCAGAACTGTTAACAACCATTTTACTCTTAGGCATAGAGGAAACTCATCTAACTCTAAAGATAAATGTCTTTGTATTAGTAAAGTAATTACTTGTTCAAGAAATGTTTTAGGCCCTACTAGTCACTGCTTTTGTCCTACTTCTGTATAATACATCACATCATATGTTTGTAAAGTAATTCCTTGGTAAAGAAAAATGCTTCCACTAGTAACATTTTTTCTATGGCATTAAAGATTTTAAATATCTTGAATTTTTATCGGCTTTTCCCTTCTGAAAAGACATTACTTACCAGGTTACAGTGATGACTTTTTTTGCTTTTCTTCTTTTTTTTTAACTTTAAAAACATAGATTCCTATTCCATTTTGCTGAGAATTCTACCTTACAGGAAGGGATTATATGGAAGGTAGTGGAGTTGTGGGTTTTTCACCATAACTCTCATTAGTTTAACAACTTACACAAATATCAGGATTCTAAGGATTTTCTATTTTCTTGCTAATTGATAGTAAATAGTTTCCCCCTTTCCATCTCATGGAACTCAAGTTGATGATTCCCTGTGTTCAATTTCAAATTAATCTCTAACAGCCACTATAAATATGCTGTTAGCTTAGTTACCTATAGACCTTTAAATTTTTTTATTATGGAAAATGTATGTAAAAGTAGAGCATTCAGTGGACCTCATGTCTCCGTCACCCACCTTTAATGTTCATTAACATGTGGCCTATTTTGTTTCATCTGTTATATCGGTCACCATTGAATTGTTTTAATGTGGATACCAGCTACAGTATGATTTCTTACATATCAATAACTACTTCAGTTGGGTCTAAAAGATAAGAGTCCTCGTTTTTACTATAATCCAATGCTATGGCACCCCACTCCAGTACTCTTGCCTGGAAAATCCCATGGATGGAGGAGCCTGGTGGGCTGCAGTCCATGAGATAGTGAAGAGTTGAACACGACTGAGCGACTTCACTTTCACTTTTCACTTTCATGCACTGGAGAAGGAAATGGCAACCCACTCCAGGGTTCTTGCCTGGAGAATCCCAGGGATAGGGGAGCCTGGTGGGCTGCCGTCTGTGGGGTCACACAGAGTCGGACACAACTGAAGTGACTTAGCAAATGCTATTCTTGGACTTCCTGGTAGCTCAGCTGGTAAAGAATCTACCTGCCATGTAGAAGACCCCAGTTCAATTCCTGGGTTGGAAGATCCGCTGGAGAAGAGATAGGTTACCCACTCCAGTATTCTTGGACTTCCCTAGTGGCTCAGATGGTAAAGAATCCACCTGCATTGCAGGAGACCTGGATTCAATCCCTGGGTTGGGAAGATTCCCTGGAGACGGGAATGGCTACCTACTCCAGTATTCTGGCCTGGAGAATTCCATGCACAGAGGAGCCTGGTGGGTTACAGTCCGTGGGTTCACAACGAGTCGGATACACTGAGCAACTTGTACTTCATTTCAATGCTATTCTTACCTATAAAAATGTGTAATTTATTAATATCAAATGTCCAGTGAGTGAGTGTTCATATGTCCCTTATTGTCTCATAAATTCTGTTTGAAGTTGGTTTTACAAATCAGTTTAAACAAGGTCTATGGTATTTGATTGATATGTCTCTTAAGTCTCAGTTTATCGGTTCTTTCTTTCTTTGTCTTTTCTTTCAGTAGACCTTAGATAAAATCCCTTTCATAAGTTTCTTTGGCCAGATGTTCTGTTCACATTTGTTATATTTTCCTTTAGTGATCACGTTTCCATTTTTATATTCTAAGAAGTTTTCTTTATTAAAATACCTGTAGAACATGGTCACTTAAAGTATAAAAATATACTTTAATATTTAGTGTTTAAAGATCAGAGCCAAAAACAAGTACGCTGCTTTTAGCAACCTTTTTTTTTTTTTTAGCAACTTGTTTTTTAAATCAAGTTGCATTTTGTGTGTAAATCATATAGCCGTAAGAATTCTCTATGCTACCTTTATTTTCTAAGGATTTTGTGCCAGGTAGTTTAAGTGATAATTCATAATCAGAAACATTTGCTGATTGAAGATAAGCAGTAAAATCGACATTCCTCATGAACACTGTTTTGATATATGATAGGTGAGCAGAGAACTAGAAGCAGACTATTTCACATGAGTTTGCCTACATAGATGCAACTAAGTAATTTTCAAATCATGATGCGGGGTTCATGCTTTCATAGTCACAATGCTTTTAAGAGAACATCATGTTCTGCCACCTCAAAAGAGGAAGTTTTTTTTTTTTTTTTTGGTAGAATCATATTTTATGAAATGTTGGGAAAAAAACCATTTTAATGACAAATTTATTTAAAATTTAAATAAAATTAAAATATCATTTTGATGAGTATTAAAATTGCCATGCTACATTTAATTGTTAGAAAAGAATCTGATTCCTCTATCAGAGGAATCTAAAAGAATCTGTATTCCTCCTTTATACAAAAGAGGTTTATCATTTTTTTCCCACTATTGAGGCAGTCTTTGGTGTCTATTGACACCAAATATAAATAAATCTGTTATAAAAGAGATGGTGTATATTGATTTTCTAGGGCAGCTGTAACAAAGTACCACAGGCTGGGTGACTTAAACAACAAAAATTTGTTGTCTTATAGTTCTGGAGCCTAAAAGTCAAGAGATTAAAGTACTGTCAGGATTAGTTCCTTCCGAGGTCTAAGGTCGGTTGCTTTGCTGGCAGTCTTTTGTGTTCCTTGGCTTGTCGAAGCATCACCTGATCTCTGCCTTATCTTTACTTGGCGGTCTCCGTGTGTACATGTCTGTCTTCAGATATCCCTTTTTATAAGGAGAGCAGACACTGGATTTGGGCCCACCTGACTGACTTAATCTCTACAAATTATGTCTGCAGTGACCCTATTTCCGAATAAAGTCACATTCTGAGTTACTAGAGATGTAAGACTTCAACTTAGAAATTGGGGGAGAAAGCCTCTTGATGAAAGTGAAAGTGGAGAGGGAAAAGGTGGCTTAAAGCTCAACATTCAGAAAACGAAGATCATGGCATCTGGTCCCATCACTTCATGGGAAATAGATGGGGAAACAGTGGCTAACTTTATTTTTGGGGCTCCAGAATCACTGTAGATGGTGACTGCAGCCATGAAATTAAAAGACGTTTACTCCTTGGAAGAAAAGTTATGACCAACCTAGATAGCATGTTAAAAAGCAGAGACATTACTTTGCCGACTAAGGTCCGTCTAGTCAAGGCTATGGTTTTTCCTGTGGTCATGTATGGATGTGAGAGTTGGACTGTGAAGAAAGCTGAGCACTGAAGAACTGATGCTTTTGAACTGTGGTGCTGGAGAAGACTCTTGAGAGTCCCTTGGACTGCAAGGAGATCCAACCAGTCCATTCTGAAGGAGATCAGCCCTGGGATTTCTTTGGAAGGAATGATGCTAAAGCTGAAACTCCAATACTTTGGCCACCTCATGTGAAGAGTTGACTCATTGGAAAAGACTCTGATGCTGGGAGGGATTGGGGGCAGGAGGAGAAGGGGACGACCAAGGATGAGATGGCTGGATGGCATCACGGACTTCGATGGACATGAGTCTGAGTGAACTCCAGGAGTTGGTGATGGATAAGGAGGCCTGGTGTGCTGTGATTCATGTGGTCGCAAAGAGTCGGACATGACTGAGCGACTGAACTGAACTAATAGTTCAACCCATAACAAGATTTTAGTAACTATATATGTAGATCAATAAATCAGTGAATTTTAAAGTTTATATTTATTTAGCATAAATACCTTGCCTTCTTCCATAACTAATTTACAGTTACTTAGAATAAAAGTCATATATATAATAAAACCCTCCAATTTAGAAATAAAAACATTTAAAACTATATACTGAGAGTAAAAATAAACCTGTTAAATATGTGAAATGAAGTCGCTCAATCCTGTCTGACTCTTTGCGACCCCATGGACTGTAGCTCACCAGGCTCTTCCCATGGGATTTTCCAGGCAAGAGTACTGAAGTGGGTTGCCATTCCTTCTCCAGAGGATCTTCCCCACCCAGGGATCGAACCTGGGTCTCTGCATTGTAGGCAGACAGTTTACCGTCTGAGCCACCAGGGAAGTTAAATATGTAGACTACTGTTGTTACTGAAATTGACTTTTGAATTTAGTTATAAAATCTCATGAAATCAAGGCAGAGTGGGTAAAAATTCTCATTGTCAACTGTATTGTTTTATCAGAATAGAGAGTTTTTTGAAACCACATTTTAAAAATAACTTACTGTATCATATCAGAATAAAGAAAACAAAATCATAAACAATCTTTATTGGTTTTATAACACATTACAAAGATTTTCTTCAAATGGGTCTTCGTACCTCAAAATTTAAATTATTATTTTAGTGTTAAGGGTCAAATGTGTAGTGACCTGTTCAAGGAAAAATCTTAAAATAACTATAAATCTTAGAGGCTTACTTGATTGGCAAGAACCTTACTTTGTCCTCCTCAGTTATTGATTTTCTCATTCAGCCTTTTCATTTGTTCACTCATTCTTGTTCTGCTTTGAGTTGGGTTTCAGGTAAGTGTAGACAGTACTTAAAACTATTTTATGCATCTCTGTATATTTGAATAAAATATGCAAGGTTCATGATAAAATTTAAGACATTTTTCAAAATGATTTTTGAGAAACTTGTAAATTTTTGTTCTTTTCTGTGTGGGTGAGTAATATGCTTTACCTCAGTTTCTAAGTTTATAATTATCCTAAATTACAATGAAATTTAAAAACTGCTTTTTCTACTTCAGTGAAGAAGGTTTTTGACTTTTAGTTTGTAGCAGTTACAACTGCAGAAAGCTCTGACATATATCCAAATATTAAGAGCTATGGGTCATGCTGGGAATACTAGATATTAATACTAATATTAATACTAGATATTAGTAATGCAGTAATTTATTAATAATAATAGAAATAATGGGAATATTGATGTGGGTTTAGTGTGACAAGCACTGATATGTTGCATAACTATAATTCAGTTATAACAATTATGACACTTTTTACTGTTACCTGTTTAAATAGTGCTAAATAAGTAGTTAAGCAAGTTGACAGTCACAGAGCTAGTAAATGGTAGACCTGGAATTTGAACCCAGGTACTCTGACTTCAAAAGTAGTGCTCTTAACCATTCTGATACTTCTTATTTTTAAGGATTGAACTGCTGATGTGCTTGCTTTCAGAATGTTTCTGTTGACCTATCTTAAAGTTCTCTGATGATGCTCAGCTCTTTCCAGTCTGTGGTTAAGCCAGTTGGAAGAATTCTTCATCTCTGACACCTTATTTTTTGTTAAATTTTTTTTTTTTTGGTACTTCCCATTTTGCTGAAATTTCTTACTGACTCATGCATTTTTTTCCCCCCACCTTTGGCACCCCACTCCAGTATTCTTGCCTGGAGAATCCCATGGACGGAGGAGCCTGGTGGGCTACAGTCCATGGGGTCGCTAAGGGTCGGACACGACTAAGCGACTTCACTTTTCCCATAGATTCTTTCTTACTTATAGTTTTGATAGTTCCTGTATCTGGGTCAGTATTGTTATCTGGTTCTGTTAACTGCATTATCTCTTTACGAGTAATTTTTCATCCTGTTATTTGTGTTTCTTGAGATTTTTGATCAAAGGCTGGACGTTACGAGTAAAGAGCAGTAGACACTGAGGTAATAGTATTTATTACTAGGAATAGGTATGTGTCCTCTGTCAGTTTGTTAGTTGGTTAGGCCTTTCACTTCCAGTATTCTTGTATGCGTGTGTCACAGAAGCTCTCTCTTTGTGCTCATGGTGCGCTTCACCTGCCAAGCTATAGATGGTTATCTCTCGTTACTCTGTGTGAGGTTTGTGGTGAGGGCAGAGGGGCATTCATTATCTTGACAAAGCCTCAGTCTTAGGCAGCCCTTTTGAGCCTGGGCCTTGAGGGTGTGCTTTTCATTTGATGGTTTTTGTTTTTACATTTTTACTCTTCCTTTCATGACAGTGAAAGTCTGTCACATGTATGAGGATAGTCTTGGGTGAAAGTGAGTTTCTTGCTAGCAGAACATCTGCTTTGTGTTGGTACAGAATCCTCTGCCCGAAAGGGTTTCCTGCCCTACCCTCCTCTTTCAGTGTCTTTCTTAAAAGCGTGTATAATGTATATCTTGAACATCACAGATAATATATCACTTCATGTATCTTATAAGAACTTTATAATAATACACTTCCATTTCATTCTATCTTTTGCGCTTTAACTGTCATACATTTCACTTTTATGTAAACCCCACAATATAGTGTTCTTTTCACTTTATACCTGACGTTAATAAATAAACCTTTCCTCTTGACAGCAGACAGTAAATATTTTAGGCCTTAAGGGTCATAAAATCTCTGTCACAGTTTCTCGATTCTACTGTTATAGCACAGAAATAGCCATAGACAATATATAAACAAATGAGCATAACTGTGTTTCAGCAAATCTTTATTTACAAAAATAGATGGTGGTCCAGATTTAGCCTGTGGCCTATAGTTTGCTGACCTTGCCTTAGATTGTCAGATATCTTTTTAAAAAGTAGCTTTATTGAGATACAATTCAAATACCTTAAAATTCTCCCATTTATGTTGTACTGGTGAATGGCTTTTAATGTATTTATAGAGTTGTAAAATCATCACAACAATCCATTTTGGAACACTTTTATTATTCCAGAAGGAAACTTTAAAGCCCTAGCTATCACCCTCCAATTCCCCTTGTCCCCTGATACGTCCAGTTCTAGGTGATCACTAATCTACTTTCTGTCTCTATGTATTTGCCTGTTCTGAACATTTTATATAAATGGAATAATTTGTGTATGATCCTTTGTGATGGTTTATTTCACTTACCATATGGCTTCCAGGGTCATCCATGTTCTGCGTGTATCAGTATTTCATTTATTTTTATTGCCAGATAATATTTCAGCAGTATGAAAGAATTCCAGTTTCTCCACCAACACTTGTAGTTATTGGACTTATTTTTCTTAATTTATTTACTTTTAATTGAAGGATAATTACAATATTGTGATTTCTGCCATCCGTCCTCATGAATCAGCCATAGGTATACAAGGACTTTTTTATTCTGGTCATCATAGTGGACGTGAAGTTATTACTTATCATCATTTTGATTTGCGTTTAATGATGTTGAGTAACTTTTCAAGTGCTGATGGCCATTTGTATATCTTCTTTGGAGAAATGTCTATTCAGATCCTTTATTTTTAAAAAATGGATATTTTCTGTCTTTGAAGAGTTTTAAGAATTCTTCATATATTCTGGATACAAGCCTTTTGTCAGATATATGATTGGCAGATATTTGTCATTTCACTTTCTTGATACTGTCCTTTGAAGCATGAAAGTTTTAAAATTTCAATGATGTTCAGTCTGTGTTCCTCTTTTTTTCTTTTATTGCTTATGCTTCTGATGTCATATTTAAGAAACCGTTGCCTAGCCTGAGGTTGTGAATGCTTTAGCTCAGAATTCCCCAACCACTGGACTTGTTCTGGGCCATGGACTGTTAGAAACCAGGCTCAGAGCAGGAGATGAGCAGCTCCCTGTGCTCCTCTTCACTCGCATTACTGCCTGAATCTTCTGCCCCATTGCTCTCATTACCACCTAAACCATGCCTACCCCTTTCCCATCTGCGGAAAAATTGTCTTCTGTGAAAGCAGTCCCTGGTGCCAAAAAGGTTGAGACTGCTAGTTTAACTTTTATGTTTAGGTCTTTGATCCATTATTGGTTAATTATTGTGTATAATATGAAGAAAGGGTCAAAAATAATTTTTTTTGCATGTGGGCATCCAGTGGTTTCAGCATCATTTGTTGGACACTCTAAATTCTATTCCATTGATCTCTGTGTTTATTCTTATCCTAGTACCATATTGTTTTTATTACTGTAGCTTTATAATAAGTTTTGAAATTGGAAAGTGTGAGTTCTCCAACTTTGCTTTTCCTTTTGAGTATTGTTATGGCTATTCTAGATTTCCTGCGTTTCCATATGAATTTTAAGATCAACTTGTCAGTTTCTCCAAAGAGGTCAGCTGGGATTTTAATAGAGAATAAATTGAATCTGTGGATCAACTGGGGAAGTATTGACATCTTAACAGTATTGTCTTATCCGTAAACATGGATATCTTTCCATTTATTTAGGTCTTCTTTATTTTTTTAAAACAATATTTATAGTTTCCAGGGTGTAGGTCTTGCACTTTTTTTTTTTGCTAAATTTATTCTTTAGTATTTTTTGATGCTATTATAAATGGAAATTTTTAAAATTGCATTTTATGCATCACTAATGCATAAAATATAACTCATTTTTGTATATTGATCTTGTAGCCTTCAACCTTGCCAAATTAATTTATTAGTTCTAACAGTTTTTTAAATTGTCCTTAAGATTTTGCATATATAAGATCATGCCACTTGCAAATAGAGATAGTTTGTACTCTTCCCTTCCAGTCTAGGTGCTTTTTATTTCATTTCCTGCCTCGTTATACTCTCTAGTACAGCGTTAAATAGAAGTGGTGAGGGGACATTTTTATCTTGTACCTGATCTGAGAGGAAAGCATTCACTCTGGGGCTTCCTGGATGGCTCAGTGGTAAAGAGTCTGCCTGCAATGCAAGAGACATAGGAGAAGTGGATTGGATCCCTGGGTCAGGAAGATCCCCTGGAGGCGGAAATGGCAACCCACCCCCTGAAAAAATCCCACGGACAGAGGAGCCTCACAGGTTACAGTCCAAAGGGTCACATATAGTTGAACATGACTGAGCACACACTCACACATTCAATCTTTGGCCATTCTAATGATGCTGATGTTAGCTGTGGGTTTTTTGTAGATGCTATGTATCAGTTCAGGAAGTTCCCTCTACTGCAAGTTTGTTGGATGTTTTCATCATAAAAATGTTGGGTTTTGTCAAATACTTTCCTGCCTCTATTAAGATGATAGTGTGGTTTTTGTCTCACATTCCATTGATATGATGTATTATAGTGATTGATTTTCATGTAGTTAACCAACCTTGCATTGTTGGGGTTGTGGGTTGTGGGTTGTGGTCTGTACTCTCCTTCTTTTGGTGAATTTGATTTGCTAGTGTTTTGTTGAAGATTCTTGTGTGTGTGTGTGTTTGCAAAAACTACTGGTCTCTAGTTTCCTGTAATGTCTTTCGTCTGATTTGGGGATCAGACTTACCCGATAAATTGGGAAGTATTCCTTTATCTTCTAGGAATTGATATTTATTGTTCTTTAAATGTTTAATAGGATTTACCAGTGAAGCCATCTGGGCCTAGGCTTTTTTTGTTGAAAGTTTTAAAAGCATTAATGTAATCTGCTTACTTTCTATAAATCTGTTTAGACTTCTTTTTGACTCAATTTTGCTAGATTGTTTAGGAGTTTGTATATATCATATAAGTTGGCTTATATTTAGTTTTCATAGTAACTTCTTATAATCTTTATTTTCCCTAAAGTCAGTAGTAGTGTGTCACTTTCATTGCTGATTTTGGTAATAATGAGCCCTTTCTCTTTGTTCTTGGTCACTTTAGTTAAAGGTTGTGAATTTTACTGATATTTTCAAAGAACCAACTTTATTGTTTTGTCCTCCTTTTTTCTGTTTTAAAGGTACCTTTTCTGTTTTAAAGTTACTTTTAAAAGTATCTTTTAAAGGTACTAAAAGTTAGAAAAATTAAATTTAATATCTCCCCACGTTTATCATTTTCAGTGATCTTTATCATACAAATCTAAGTTTCCATGTGGTATCATATTTGTACTTAAATAACTTTTTATTGTAGTTCAGACATGCTAGGAGTGAATTCTCTTAGTTTCGGTTGTCTGAAAAAGTCTGTTTTGCCTTCATTTTTGAAAGATATTTTATACAATAATGAATTTTAGTTGACACATTTTTTGTTTTTCAATACTTTAAAGATATTATTTCATTGCATTCTGCCTTGACTAGTTTCTGATGCAAAATATGCTGTTAATCTTTAGCTTTGCTTTTATGTATCCAGTTTTTCTTTCTTTTTTTTGACTGTTTTCAGAATTTTCTCTTTCTGTTTGGTATTCAGCAATTTGTGAGTTGTAGGGTTTTGCCTTGGTAGGATCTCATTAAGCTTCTTGGATATGAAATTTGTTTTTTTGTTGTTGTTGTTGGTTTGTTTGCTTTTTCCATTAATTTTGGAAAACTCTAATCATTTTCTCTTTATATACTTTTTCTACCTTATTCTTCCCTCTCCATAGCTGAGAATCCAAATACATGTCTGTCTGATGCTTTGACAGATTTTGAATTTTCTGTTCTTGTTTTTCCCTTTCTTTTCTTGTGTTTTACTCAGGATAATGTAGTTTGATCTCATTGATTCTTTCTCTCTGGGTCCTGTCTGCTCAGACATCCATGTATATTATTTTTAATCTTCAATATTATGATATTAAAATTTTTTATCATTTCCATTTGATTATTTTCTAGTTTCTATCTCTGATCATAAATTTTCCCCAGCTTTGTAACACATCCTTTAACATATTAATCACATTTTATAGTTCTTTTTATATATAATCTCTGGGACTTTTCAGATTCGGCTTCTTTTGACTGTTGTAGCTTTTGACAGTAGGTCTTATTACTTTTTTTTCCTCGATCTTGTTAATATGTGTTATAAATATTTATTGAGTGCTGTATGTTATGTCTAAAAGAACAGTAGAGACTGAGGTTAGTAGTATTTATGACCAGAGGTGTGCATATCTTTTTCTTTTTTTTCTTCTTTTGGTCAGGCCATTAGTGTGGGAGTTTTGAACCTATCTGGTCAATAGTTGAGCTGGGCTATTGTGTTTTGGTATTACTAGTTAACATTCTCAGGTTTCAGCAAGTCCTGCATCCCTGCACCATAAGGGAGGAGTCTCTGCTCTTTCTTGGCTCTCAGAGGTAGATGGCCGTTGTCTTTTGCTTTAGGCAGGGCTTTGGTTGGAGAAGTGGGGGGATGGGTCTTTGGTTCTCCTTTTGCAGCCTCAGAATACTGAGGCCCTTTACCCCTGAGTGTAGGAATGAGTGTTGTTAATGTTCCTGCCCCATTTCTCATCCCTCTTGCCAGAGTTGTATCAAAAAAAGAAGAAATGGCCTTGCTCCTCTTCTGAGCGCAGACCTTTGCTTTGTATCAGTGTAAGGTCTTGAGCCCAAGCTGGCTTCAGCCATGGCCCCAGTAACAAATAGCTATTTTTTCTGTTTCTCTTTCCAGTCGACCTTTGCTAGTCACCAGAGTGTGGGCATATTCCTACCTTTCTTTCAGTAGTAGCAGCTGGGCTCTTCCTTGGGTAGGGGGTGTGAGGGTGTTTTCTTAGACACTTGAAAATTATCTTAGATATTTTTCAGTATATCATATTTCATTGTTGTCCTTTTATAACATTAGTTCCTGATAAGCAGAGGCTGAATCTTAGATTTTTAGAGGATGACTGCTATTTGATTATTATTGTAATATGCCAATGTGTTTGTTCTTTTCCAGCTTAGGTTTGATTTCCGACTCTTTTCACATGTTTTTCGATAGCACTGCCATTTTGGCTGGATTGGCAGCATCTGTTATTTCAAAATGGAGAGATAATGATGCTTTCTCTTATGGGTAAGACCTTTTTAAAAACATTTTTATTGAAGTATAAGAAATACAGAAAATAATATATAAATCTCAAGCTCTCTTAATTTTCACAGTTGAACACACTTATGTAACTTGAACCCTTGAAACCACCCCCCCCCCCCATGTCTCCTTCTAGTTCTTTAACACTCACCTTCCACTTTCCTGATTTGATGGGTTAGTTTTGCCTGTTTTTGGACAATATATATATAATTAGAATCTATAATATGTAAATTTTTTTTGCTTCTAAGTTCTTTTGCATCTTGATTTTACCAGAGAATTTCAGGTGAGATTGTTACTAGATAGGGGAACTTCCCAGCTTTTAACCTTTTCTTTTTTTTGTTTGAGAGAAGAGGAAAAAGAAAAAGTTTCAGAATATAAATATGATCATGCTTCTTTATTTTTCATTTTTGGTTGATATTTTGTTTATGTATTGTCTTCAGCTCTGCCTTTATGTAGAATATTTCTCTTACTTTTGCTGAATTCAGATGATTAATCAAATATTAAGAAAGTGTTTTTATGCTGAAGGGACTTGCTCTGAACATCTGGTCTCACTTCTGAGCCTAGTAACCTTAGAGTCAGAGCTTTCTTTATGCCATCTCTGACTGCAGGGAACAGTGGGGTTTCCATTATTTGATTTATACTGCCTGAGTGTTTTCTTTCTTTCTTTCTTTCTTTTTTTGAGTCTAGAATATTTTACAATGTAATTATATTTATGTATTGGCAGCACTCACGCTTTGTCTCTCTTCCACCTATTTCCTTGTTCCTTCTTCCCTCTCACCTGCTTGTTTGTTCAGTTGCCCTAAGTCTTTTCCCCTCTTTTTTTTGAGTGCTGTCTCACATTCTCGCCTTTCTTTGCTGTCTTTTCTGTTTCATTCCGTCTCTCATTCTTGTCCCCATCCTCCTACTCATTCTCTCCCCTTTGTTTCTCCTAAATTCCCTTTTCTCCTTTTCTGTTCTTTCTTTCTAGTTACTTGGGTCTGTGTTCAGGTTCTTTCTCTTCCTCTCCCTTCTGCTCTCATTCTTTCTCCTTCCCTCACATCTTTTCTCCTGTTTTTTCCTTTCTTCTATTCTGTCCCTCTGTACTATACCACTGTACCCCTCAGGTTCTTTCTTTTTTTTCCCACCCCTTAACCTCTTCAGCTGTAGTTTTTTTTTTTTTTTTTCAGGCTCTCTCCTTCTTTCACAGGTTCCTCTTCCCTGAGAACTCCCTTTCTTGTGCAGGTTCTCTCATCGCTCCCTCTCCCATTCAGATCCACCTTCTTACATGAACTGCCTCTTGTATCTCTTCTACTCGCAGTCCTCCACTGCTTCCTCTTTCTTTCTAGCGTTTTTGTTCTTGAGTGAGCACATACTGCTTGCATGAGCTTTTGCTCTCTCCAAATGTTTATTGAGGATCCACTATGATTTGAATATTGTGTTACTTCTAATGATATCAAAAGGAATAAGGTATGACTTCTGCCTCAGAGGAACTTGTAGTCTGATGGGGAAACAGTTCTGTAAAAATACTATAATAACTATACATTGTGTGACAAGTGCTAAAAGAGAGATATGTGAAATTCTGTGACAGAACTTTCTGATCTGGAGTATAACCCAGGTGATGTGGTTACTTATAAAGTTATAAAAAGTGAGCCAAAAAACAAATTATATGGTTTTTATAGTATAGAGCAAGAGATCCTGTTTACAAATCCAAAAAGCTTGAAAACTCAGAAAAGAACCTATTCCATGTCACTATATAATCAAAGATTCTTAAGTATATTTTGAATTACTAAAGAAAGTTTGTGTGTGAGATTATAATTTTGTGTTGGAAAATTAGTAATTCATACATATTTTATATAAGAAATCAAATTAGAATGTCTTATTAAGCAACATTTCTGGATAGACAGTAAGTAAAAATTCTTAATTCTTAGGGTATGAAAACCCTAAGAAATAGAAAACCTGTGTTTTCTATTTAGAATGCATAATCTCCTGGTATAAGATGGTTTTTAGAAATGGCTTTGAATACCTTCAGTACCATAGCAGGTTTTACTAATTCAACTTTAACTAAAATATATGAGAGTAATATTCTTGCCACCTTTTAATTTGTTTATTCTGTCTTCTTCTTCTTTGCTCTTTTTTTCTTTTGAGAAGGGAAAAATTAGGGAATAAAAGCTGATGTAACATTTGAAACTGTTAGTAACTGCTATAGTAGTAAGTAGCAAGAGTAGAAATATACTGCTGTTTTGCCAGTATATCAGAATGTCACTGAACAGGCTAAGTCAGTGATGAATCCCCAAATTTCTAATTCGGTATGATCACAGTAGCAGACTGAGTGCAATAGAAGAAACAATAAGAGGAATCTCAGAGGCAGCAAAAGCTTTTCAGTATTTTTTTATGTGATGTCACCATTGTGTCTCGTCACACTCCTAATTTTGAAATAGTAAAGCCAGAATAAAGGTAATACACGTGATAGATAGGTGGATGCATACGTACATGCTAATATACATATGTACATATACTTGTATATTTTCTGCTTTGGCTAAGGAATACAGGTGCAATCATTCTTAAATAGGTAATATTATATTAATGAACCATACATTTCAATTCCCAGACAGTGTTCAGGTAAACACAGTCAATTGTAAAAGCAAGTGTGTCTGTACTTTACAAGTTTTTCATTTTAATCCAGCAATCAAGTTTAGCAAATATATTAAACCCAATTAAATCACTTTAACCCAACTATTTATCAGAATTTATGGAACACCTACTAAGCAGTAGGGACAAAGAGATACTTGAAAACTGATCTTGCCTTTGATCTTGAAATCTAGTGGAACTCAAGGACAAAAGGCTTTAAATCATGCATTAGCTATGAGATTAGAAGAGTGGGTTAAAAGAAAGTGCTTTTTTATTTTGGAGAAGTAACCCTGCTGATGCATATAAACTCCTAAGTGTGGATTGTGGAAAGCAGGCAGTAAATTCTTTGAATTTAATAATAAAAAAAGTATATGCTTTGACAAATAATATATTAATTCACTTATATATATTAGAAGGTAGACATATGCTTTATTTCTGAGTATTGATATATATATACTACTTTGAAATGTGCTTTTTAGGGCAAACTCCGGCATAACTATATGGAATATATTTTAAAGAGTTTGTTCTATTTAATTTAAAATATTTTTGCAGTAAAAATTGTGTTATCTAGAAATTAACATAGAAAGCTTGAAAAAAATCATATTTTTGATGCTCCTATTACATTGTTTAAGGACCAGAGTGATTAACTGCTGTTAAAACCCTTTGAATAATGTCTGAACATGTTAAACTGCCAAGTTAAAGTTGTTTCTAATAACTTTAACTAAGCCAAATATAGCTCATGAAAAAATAAAATCTTTCCCCAATGCTTCACACAGGTAGGAAGCAGAAAGCTTCAGAAGTCCATGGAACAAAAGACAGGTATTTTAAAAATAGTTTAATTCAAATTATGTGAAACTAGAATTGATTCTAAAATTTAGGTAATCGAAGATTTTTTCTTAAATTTATTCATCTTTAGAAGGAGAGTGATAGAAATATAAATCTCAAGTTGTCTCTGGGATAATTCTGAACTAATTTTATTTTTCCTTCGAATCAAAGCTCTACTTGCCAGAGATTTGAAAGCTGAAAGATACAAAGCAAAAAACATAAGGAGTTCTTAGAAAAGAAGGAATTAATAAGTTACCAATACCCTTTTTCAAGCTCTCTTCCTCAACTTTTTATCTTTGTATCCTTCTTTCTTTGCCCACTTACCTGGTCCTGTTCTTCCTTCTCCAGTTGCAGCTTGAGATTTACATTTCTCTGAAAGGTCTCTTGAAAACTGCTTACTCTAAAAAGGTCTTTTGGTTGGCTTGTAGATAGCTCTGTATTTTATGGCATTCTTCTTTAAGCATAACTCATAGTAATTAAATTTATTTTCTCAATTTTATGACATGTACAATAAAAATGCTATACTATAAACACTGGGACTTTATTGGCTACATATAACTGTATAGTATGGTTTAGTACCTCTGAATATATGTAAATTTATGATTTGGTTTTCTTTTAAAGAAATAACTTAATTCAGTTGTTTACTTTGCTCTTCTCTAGGTATGTTAGAGCGGAGGTTCTGGCTGGCTTTGTCAATGGCCTGTTTTTGATCTTCACTGCTTTTTTTATTTTCTCAGAAGGAGTTGAGGTATAGTAGATAATAATTAGAGCCAGTAAATTACATTTCTGTAATGAAAATGTTTATTAACTAGAGATACATGTAATAGAGCTGTTTTTTCACACTATCATTGAGTATTTACTGAGGCCAGTCTTGGGTTGAATAAAGTATTATGTGTATACAAGAGGAACTTATAAAATAATTGGAAAATTTTATGTGAAACTACTTGAAAACAATAGTAGTGCTTTGTAAGCTGTGAATGATGTTCTGACACTGAAAGGTAAACACACAACAATCCTGGTGGTGAGTTCTGTTGGAAATAGTTCTTAAGATAGAATCTGAGGATTTTGCCAATGAATCTTCAATATTTCGATGTTTAAAACAAGTAAAAATTTAAAGGTTAATCAACTTAAAATTAATTACAGTATTTTAAGATTCCAAAGAAGGATGGTTTTAGTCCAAATATTCATGCCTTTAAGTGTACTTACTTAAAAATAATGATTGTTACCTTTTCTGAAATATGTGAGCAATGGTTTTATTTCTGTTAACTGTTTTGGCAGACAATTTTGGAGTGGTTTTAATTCTGAAAATAATTTTTTAAATTGCTTTTTATCAGTTGATTAGCCTGAAAATATATCAATACAGTTTGTTTGTATTCTGTGTTTTCTAGAGAGCATTAGCCCCTCCAGATGTACATCATGAGAGACTGCTTCTTGTTTCAATTCTTGGGTTTGTGGTAAACCTAGTAGGAATATTTGTTTTCAAGCATGGAGGTCATGGACATTCTCATGGCTCTGGTATGATGGTTAGAACCCTTTGTTTCTTCATTTCTGGTTTCTGTCATAATTATTCACTTTTGAAAATTGATGATTTTTAAAGTCTAACTCTATATTGATTTTTAATAACAAGAACAATATGTTAATTGACTCATGTTAATATCTTCCTGAACCTTCCCCTTTTGTGGCTTCTCAGAGTTATAGTATCAGTTTGGTGTGGCTACTTAAGACCTCTGTAGCTCATCTGTTTGGTACGATAACATTTATATAAAGCAAATACCAAAATGACAATACAAATTTAGATATTAAAAAATCAGTGTATGGGGGTATGACATTTATAATACAATCTGTCTTTGAGATCCTTCCACCTGGTGTCCATCAGTGTACCTTCTCTTGTTCACAGACGCATAAAACTGCATGGTGTGGGTTACTGTGGTTTATTTAAACAGTCTTCTATGGATTGTCATACTTCCATATGAAGCATATTTTTATGAACACATGCAAACGTTTCTCCAGAGCTGTGCTCTCCTATATAGTAGTTGTTAGTCACGTGACTATTTAAGTTTAAATTACGGTTAATGAAATTTAATAAAATTAAGAATTCAGTTAATGACATTTCAAGTGCTCAGTAGTTACATAGGGTTACCATATTGGATAGCAAATATAGACAATTTCCATCATCACAGAAGGTTCTTTGAATTGAGAGTTTCTCAAATATGAATAGAATTGCTGGAACACAGGATATATAATGTTTAGTTTCAATGGACATTAGCAGTTTGCCCTCCAAATGACTCATTTACATTTACCCCAGCATAAAATGGAAGTACTAGGATTCTTTCACCCGTATCAGAACTTACTATTATGGGTTTAAAACCATTGCTGATATTTTAATAAAAATGATATCTCATTTTATTTGGTATTTTTTTGACTAGTAGTGACGTTGAAAATCTTTCTGTATGTTTTTAGGCCATCATTCAGATTTTTTCCTCTTTTGGAATGTTCCCTTCCCCCCTTAACACCCCATTTTTCTATTGTCTTATTATTAATCCATTTACAAGCTTTTGTTTATGTATTTTGTATAATAATTCTTTGTTTCATGTGTTACAGATATCTTTTCCCAGTCTGTGGCTTCTCTGTTTAAACTTTTATTTAGGGGTTTTTAATTTGGATATAGTCTAGTTTCTTTTTTTTTTTTTTGTCTTATATACTTTATGGTATGTTTTCTGCCCCCTTTTTTTTTTAAAGGAGTTTCTTTCCCTGAATCTTAAAAATAGTCTTAGTATTTAATACCATGAAAATTTTGGTTTTTGTCCCAACTATGTGGTCCTTCATTTATATATATTTTTGTAATGAAGAGTTAGGACTTTTTTTCTCAGTGTGAATAAGCAGTTTTCCAAGCACCATTTATTAATTTGCTCATTACCTCACTGATATAAAAGGTCACATTTAGCCTAAATTACCTTAAATATCAGATTATTTTTGGCCTCTTCAGAATCACATGGGAATAATTGCTATAAACTTTATGTTTTAACATCTGGAAGGGTTAGTCTCATCTTTCTCTCTTTTTTTTTCCCTCCAGAGTTGTTTAGGTCTGTCTTGCTCATTTGGTATTTTTAATCACCTTGTCAGGTTTTATGAAAAATCTTTTTGTGATTTGATTGGGAATGCATTGCCTTTACATTTAATTCTGGGGAATTAACATCTTAAATTTTGAAATTGTCTTAGTCACTTTGGTTCATTTTTAGGTATTTGAAAAGTTTTTTCGATTAAGAATAAAAACTATTTTTCCTATTTGTCTTAATTACATGGCCAGAATCTCTATCACAGTATTTAGAAATAGTTATAGCTTATATCACTGTGTCAACCTGTATAATCACCTGGGTAATTTTTAAAGAAATGTTGATGCCCAGATTTAATCCTAGAATATTTACATCAGAATCTCTGGAGGAAGAGACCCCAACATCAGCATGTTTTGAAGCTCTCTGGTCAACTTTAATGTGCAATAAAGGTTCAGAACCATTGCTATTTAAAAAATGTTACTGAAGTTTTACCAATGAGTCTGATGTTTGTGGTCTGTTTCTGATAAAACTGTTTTACCAAGTTAATAATATATTTTTTTCCCTGCATCTATTGAAATAATCATTTTTTTTCCTGCTTTTGTTAAAGTTGGTAATTACGTTGATAAGATTTTTCTCATGAGAAACCATCTTTTAATTTGAGAGTTAAAACTTAGGTCTGTGATCCATTTTATGTCAATTTTTGTATATGGTATGAGGTATAGTCGAATGTCATTTTCTTGTATGTAAATGTGTGGCTGTCTGAACAGAGTTTTTTTAAAGGAGTGTTTTTCCCCATTGAATTGTCTTGGCACCCTTGTCAACAATTAATTTGAGAGTTTAGTTCTGGATCTGTATGTCTGTCCATTGCTATGCAGTTTTGATTAATGTAGCTTTTGGGTATGTTTTTAAATTAAAACATTTGAATTGTCCAACTTTATTCTTTTTTAAGGTTACTTTAGTTACCCTGGGTCACTTCTTGCATTTCCATATAAACTTTAGGATCCGTTTGTCAATTTCTGCCCAAAAAGGGCAGCTGGGGCTTTGATAGAAACTGTATTGAATCTGTAGATGAATTTGGGAATTATTGTCATCTTAACATCTTAAGTCTCCTGGTCCATGAACATGAGATGCCCTTCCATTTATTTTTAGCTTCTTTAGTTTCTTGCAACAGTGTTTTGTAGTTGTTAGAGTGACTATCTCACACTTCTTTTGTTAACTTTACCAGTAGAGGTTTTTTTTTTTGGCTGCCATTATAAGTAGGATTGTTTTCTTAGTTTCATATATGGATTGCTCATTGCTAGTATAGGAATATAGCTCATATATATATATATATATAGTATATTGATATTGTATATATATATTGTATATTGATATTATATCCTGCCACATTGCTGAAGTAGTTTATTATTCTAACAGGCTTTTAGTGGAGTGTTTAGAATTTTCTATATACAAGCACACCTTATTTTATTGAGCTTTGCAGGTTCTGCATTTTTTACAAATTGGAGGTTTGTGGCAGCTGCTTGCATCAAACAAATCTAAATGCCCTGGCTAGATCCTACAGTTAAATAGAAGTAGTGAGAGTGGACATTCTTTTCTTTTTCCTGATTTTAGGGTGAAAGCATTCAATATTTCCTCATTAAATATGATTTTAGCTGTGTTAGCTATGGGTTTTTCAGAAATGCTCCTTATCAGATTGAGGAAGTTTTCTTCTTATTCCTAGTTCATTGGGTGTTTTCATCATGAAAGGGTATTGGATTTTTTAATGATTTTTTTCCTTTATTTTCAAAGGTAATCAGTTGGTTCTTTTATTCTATTCATATAGTGTGTTACATTGCTTGGTTTTTAGGTATTAAACCACCTTTGCATTCTTAGGATAAATCCCATTTGGCCATGGTTTGTAATCCTTTTGACATATTACTGGATTTGGTTTGCTAGTATTTTGTTGAAGACTTGTGTGTTTATAGAAGACTTTTATACTTCCTTGGTGGTTCAGATGGTAAAGAGTCTGCCTGCAGTGTAGGACACCCGGGTTCGATTCCTGCTTTGGGAAGATCCCCTTGAAATGGCAACCCACTCCAGTATTCTTGCCTGGAAAAGCCCATGGACAGAGGAGCCTGGAGGTCCATGGGATCACAAAGAGTCAGACAAAACTGAGCGACTAACACTTTCCACACTTGTTGTGTTTATATTCCTAAGGGATATTTGTCTGCAGTTTTCTTTTAGTATCGTTATCGTTGGCTGGTGCTGATATCAGGGTAACATTGGCCTTGTATAATGAGTTGGGAAGTATTCCCTTCTCTTCTGTTTTTTGGGGGGCATAGATGAGGGATATCTAGTGAAGTCTTGATTCTTTCTAAATGTTTGGCAGAATTTGCTTGTGAAGACCAAGCGTTTCATTGTTGACAGTTTTAAAATTATTAATTCAGTTTTTTTGCTTGTTATAGGTCTATCTGATTTCTGTTTCCTAATGAGTCATTTCACCAGTTTGTGTGTTTCTAGGAATTTGTCCGTTTCATCTAAATGACTTACTAATGATTTTAGATATGTATTAAAAAGTATGTCTTTTCTTTTTCTCATAAGGTCAGCAGTGATTTTAGTAATTTTTACTTTGTTTTTTGTGGTCTAATTATTTTTTCCTTTTGGTTTTTCTCTATTGCTTTTCTTATCTTTATTTCATTTCTGCTGTAATGTTTATTATACACTCTTTTCCTTGCTTTTGGATTTAGTTTTTTCTTTTTTTTTCTAATATTTTAAGGTGGAAAGTTAGATTATTGATTTGAATTTTTTTTTCCTTTTAGCAGAGGCTTAATAGCTATAAATATTTGTCTAAGCATTGCTGTAATGTAAGTTTGGGTATGTCATGTTTTCAGTTTTGTTATCTCAAAGTATTTTTAAATTTCCTTTGTGATTTCTTCTTTGACCCATTAGTTATTTAGTGGTATCCTTTTTGACTTTCTCATATTTGTGAATTTCCCTAATTTTCTTCAGTTAATGATTTCTGATTTAATTCCATTGTGATAAGATGACATACCTTTTGTTATTTCAAATTTAAAAAAATTTTATTTTGTCGTTTCATATTTTAATGCACGTTTAAAGAATCTTCCACATGCATGTGAGAAGAGTGAGTATCCTGCTGCTGTTGGGTGGGAGGTTCTATAGCTGTCTGTTAGGTATAGTTTGTTCATAGTGGTTCTGTCCTCTGTTGCTTTGTGATCTTCTGCCTCCTTGTCTATCCATTACTGAAAGTAGGGTATTGAAATCTTCAAGTAATATTGTTGTAAGTTTTCCAGTTGATTTTTTAAGTTTTTGCTTCATGTATTTTGGAGCTGTGTTGTTCATTTCATTTATTTCTGTAATCATGGCTATCTTCCTGAGGCATAGAACTTGCTAATAACATGTCCTTTTTTTCTCACAGTAATTTCTGGCCTATAGTATTAGGATAGCCATTCTGGCTCTCTCTGTCTCTGTCTTTTTTAACTGCTTGCATGGCATTGGTATATTTTTCTGTCATTTTACTTGCAACTTATTTATGTCTTTGAATCTATAATTTGCCCCTTATAGACAGAATATAGCTGAATCATTGTTTTTAGTCCATGTGTTACAGTCTCTGCCTTTTGACTAGAGGTTTAAAAAAAATTTACATTTCATTTAATTACTACTAAGGTAGAATTTACATCTGCCATTTTGATATTTGTTGTCTGAATCTTTTGTCCTTTTTGTTACTCTGATCCTTGATGCTTGTCTTTTAAATTAAATAGATATTTTCTAGTATACCTTTTTAATTCTCTTGTTTCTTTTACTGTATATATTTTTTAGTTCTTTTCCTAATTGTTACCCTGGGGATTACAAACATCATCTTAATTTAAAGCAGATTAATAGTAATTTAATAATTCAGATTAATAATAATTTAATAATATACAAAAACTTTGCTCAGATATACCTCTATTCCCACCTCCCTTATTTATATTACCGTTGTCAGACAAATTACATATTTTTATGTTATAAGCCCATCAGTACAGTTTTGTAATTATTGCTTTATGCAATTGTCTTCTAAAACATACAGGAGAAGAAACAAGTTGCAAATTTAAAAATACATTTATCTTCTCTTGCAAAATTACTGTTACTGGTGCTCTTTATTTCTTTATGTGGATTTAAATTACTATTTAGTGTTTCATTTCATTTGTAGGAAATACTTTTGTTTATGTGGAAGTGTCTGATTTTTCCTTTATATTTAAAGGAGACTTTAGTTGAATTTAGAATTCTTGATTGAGTCTTCTATTTTAAATTTGTTATCCCATTATCTTCTGACCTCTCTGATTTTTGTTGTGAAGTCAGCATTCAATCTTATTCAAGATCCCTTGTACATACATCTTGCTTTACAATTTTTAAGATTTCTCTTTGATGTTCGATTTGACTACGATGTCTTTACATATAGTTCTATTTGAGTTTATTCTACTTGGAGTTTCTTGAAGTTCTTGAATATGTAGATAATATTTTTTGTCAAATTTGGGGAATTGCCATCTATTATTTCTTCAGGTATTTTTTATATTTCTTTATCTCCCTCTTTTCTCTTTGAGACTTTATTTATAATTAATTTGGTAGACTTGATGTTTTCATAGGTCTCTAAGATTCATTTTTCTTGATTTTCATTTTTCCACCTGTTTTTCAGAGTGTATAATCTATTGATCTGTCTTCAAGCTTACTGTTATTGCAGCCCAGATCTGTGGTTGAGCCCTTCTAAAGTGGATGTTTTGTTTCAGTTATAATGTTTTTTTAATTCCAGAGTTTCTGTTTGGTTCTTTATTAACTTCTATCTCTTTATTAATATTCTCTACTTGATGAGTAGTCATTATTGTACTTTGATTCTTTAGACGTGATTTCTTTTTTTGACCGTATTTGTAGTAGCTGATCAAAGTTTTTGTCTATAAAGTAAAAAATCTGAGTCCCCTTCAGGAACATTTTCTGTTGGCTGGTTTTTCTCCTATGTATATGGCATATTTTTCTCTCTCTTTGAATATCTTACTAATTGTTTATTGAAAACTGGACCTTTAATATTAAAATGACATTCAGTATCGGTTCAGTTGCTTAGTCATGTCCAACTCTTTGTGACCCCATGGACTGCAGCACACCAGGCCTCCCTGTCCATTACCAACTCCAGGAGTTTACTGAAACTCATAGCCATTGAGTCAGTGATGCCATCCAACCATCTCATCCTCTGTCATCCCCTTCTCCAAAATGACATTGAAAGTGAAAGTGAAGTTGCTCAGTCGTGTCCAGCTCTTTGTGACCCCATAGACTGTAGTGTACCAGGCTTCTCTGTCCATGGGATTTTCCAGGCAATAGTACTGGAGTGGATTGCCATTTCCTTCTCCAGGGATCTTCCCAACTCAGGGCTTGAGCCTGGTCTCCCGCATTGTAGACAGACCCTTTACCATCTGAGCCACCAGGGAAGTCCTCAGATTAATTCACCCTCTCCTCTCAAAGTTTGTTGTTCCTGATATTATTATAGTTATTTATCCTACTGCGTGATTTCCTTGTATTGATTCATGTCCTGCAATATATGTCCATTGAATTCTTGAAGCTGAGCTCTGAATCTGATAGTTACCACACTGAGAATAAAGATTTTTTTTTTCAGAGAACTGCAAAGTTTGGACAAAATATTGACTGTGATCTGCACATGTTGCTTTTACCAGAGCCTCAGAAGAAGTCAGATCTCTCCAGTGTCTGCAGAGCTGCTGACTTGGCTAATTTCAATTGAGCTTAGGCAGGAAGTGGAATGTAACTAACCCCAAGTTAAAACATCAAGACTGCTGTCTTACTGAGATTTGGTAGTTTCTTGGATAGATGGTTTTCAGTTCCTTTTGTGGTTTTGGTTAATTATCAAACTTCTGAAAGTTTTTGTGTTTCCCATATTTTTGTTGTTTTAGGAGAGCTGGCTTGCCAACAACCTCTGTCTACCATTCTGGAAGTTGATCTCCCTGTTCATAATTTTTCATATAATGCACTACTGAGTTTGATTTTAGGGTATTTAGGATTTTTATAAATATAAGTGATATTTTTGAATTAGGTAGCATTCAGTCATTTTCTATATTTTGAAATAGTTTGTAGAAGATGTTTCTATCATGGTTAGGTAGTTTTTAGGTTTGCTGTGGAGAAATGATTCCCCACTGTTTGGTGCCATTTTTTCCCTAAGGATTCTACCTGCTTAAATTTTACTGGTCCTTTCACCAAATGTAGCCGTTTCCCTGCCTCTGCCTTAATGCAACCATATTCATATATTACTTTAACTTTGTTAGTATTAATGCCATTTCCCTCTTTAATATGTATGATAGTATTTGACAAAGTTTTGGCCAAGATTTTTGTCCGTGTTCACTGTTTTATCCCCAGTGCCTGGGATGGTACTGTAACATAATGTGTTCCAACTAAGTACTTCTTGAATGACTGAGCAACATTATCTAATCTCTTTAAATCCTTCTGCGTACTTCTAACTTATTTTTATCACCAGTAGAGTCTGCCACTTCTTACGGTGCTTTTATTTCCTTCCTGAACTCTGTCCTAAGAACTCAGTATTGTTTTAATGAATCTATGGGGCTTTGTAGGTGGCTCAGTGGTAAAGAATCCGCCTGCCAATGCAGGAGATGTCTGAGACATGGGTTTGATCCGTGGGTCAGGAAGATCCCCTGGAATAGGAAACGGCAACCCACTCCAGTGTTCTTGCCTGGAAAATCCCGAGGACAGAGGAGTCTCGCAGGCTACATTCCATGGGGTTGCAAAGAGTTGGACACAGCTGAGCGACTGAGCATCATCACTTTAGCACTTTCTACAAATAAATGTTTATTGAACTGAATCTGGTTTTAGCACTAATTCTTTTCACTAATGTCAGTATTATTGTAACCATTAAGTAATACATTTTTACATACCTTTTGTTCTTACACACTTTGTTTTTAGGCCATGGACACAGTCATTCTCTCTTTAATGGTGCTCTGGACCAGACACATGGCCATGGAGATCACTGCCATAGTCATGAATTGAAACATGGTGCCGCACATAGCCACGATCATGCTCATGGACACGGACACTTTCACTCTCATGGTGAGTACAGCAAAAATACTTTCAAATGGACAGTTTCTTAAACAGAAATGGCATAGGTTAATATTTCAAGTTGAAATAATCTGTTGAAAATATTGCAGTCAAGTTTCTTTCTAATAAATTGGACTAAATGGTATCTAAGACTAGTTTATTTTCAGTATAAAATGAAATTAACTTGGCATAAGGCAGTGAATGTAGCTTTTTTCCAGTGAGTTTGTCATAATAAAATGCCACTATTTTAAATGAGTGTCAGAGAATGGGGAGCTATTGCATTTCAGCAGTTTTTTTTTTTAAATTATGATAAGGCTTTTTGTGCCATATATAGGCTTATAAAAATATAACAGTTTTCCATTTTCTACATTTTTATTGTAATTTTAACAGATATCACCTGATGTTTACCCCAGTTCCCTTAGAAATCTTTCTATGTTAACTTATATAGTATTGGATACTAAGTTATAAGGTATTTATCAGCTTACTTAACATTTTATTTTAAAATTATATTTAGTTTATTCACAAAATTTTAGAATGTTATTAATCTAATAGAAGCTGCTTGGGTGATACAGTTTGATTAATCTTTAAATAAGTTATATGCTAAAGATTGTCTGTGCTTGCCACAAAGGCAGAATCCTAAAGCTTTCAATCTGAAAAGATGAAATGGGCCTTAGGGATTGAGTACTAAGCCCCTAATATTTTCAGTCTCTAATATTTGCTATACTTTTGAAACTATTTATTAAACTGGTCTGCTTTAACACCTTGCTTTTCTAAGCTTTTTGCTCACACGCATCACAAAATAATTTTGATAAAAACTGTATATTCACATTCTTAGGATGATTTCTAAAAAAAATTTATTGTTTAATTGCAGAGAATATAATATGATACTTTATATTTTAGAATGAAACTTCCATGTTATTTTATTGAACATAGTCAGTGGACTCTAAATACCTTAGTGATTTGAGACCCACTGTCACCTATTTAAAAATATTTAAACAGTTGTTAATTTTATAACATCCTTTCTCCTTGAATTTTTATTTCTATTCTGCCTCCTTTCCAGAATTTTATAAAGTGGAATATACTTGTGTTAAGGCTTTAATTGGTCATCTGTTAATATTTCTTGGCAATAAAATGGGTATATTAGTTAAAATCTTTTCTTTTAGGAACATAAGACAGCATTTAAACATTTCTTTCAGATGGAATTATTGTAGCTTTTACTCGTATAAAGTCAATTAAGATAATTATGTTTTGATTTTTGATACATATATAATCATTAAAAAGCAGCATTGTATTTGAAGTACATATCTTAATGAGATGATTGAAACTCTTTTTCTCAATTAGTTTATGAATAAATAACGTATTAGCATAAAATAGGTTTTGACATCAATTCTGTTCCTGTTGTCCATGTTTATAATGTAAGTTCTAAGAAACCTTAAATAGAAGGAATTCTGTTGTAGCAGTTTCTGTCATTTCTTTGATTACCTTCAGAATTATATGCCAGAAGTTACATAGTGTATCATTAAATATTTTTGATGATCTATTAATTGGTAGTTTTATTAGCTAATCCCTACTTTTTATTAGAAGCAAAGAATTAGAAACCGTGTTACTTACAAAAGGATTTGCTAGCCAATCTTTAGAGTCACTGCCACCAACATTTACAATTGACCCCTTGTTTGTTGTCCTAGAATTTTTCTAATACTCTTAGGAATACACTGTGATAAGCTTTTAGATAGTTGAAAATTAGCCCTTCTATGGGAAAAGAAAAGATTTGGAAATGACTTTAAGACACAAAGAAATTATAGTAACTAGTAAATAGAAATGCCAGGCCTCAAACAGGGAATCTGACTTCAAAATCTGCTGTTAACTGTTATTCTGCCTTCAGTATTTTATAGGACAGTCTGAGGATGCAAAAGTAAGAGAGCCGTTATTCCATTTTGCCTGTAAGAACCATTATAGTCTCACTATGCAGTACTGTGAACTTTGTATTTATTGGAATGCTGCACTGGGAGTGAAGTTAGATGGGTTTTTGTTTGTTTTAAGTGCTCATATCTTAGTGACTTAGACAGTAAAAGTTTATATCTTGGATTGATTGGGTAGAGGGTAGGGGCTTTGTTCCTCATGGCCATTCAGGAATCCAGGCTCTTTCCATCTTTAGGATCCTTAACCCTTGGATTCCACCACTGGATTCTTTGCATCTAGCTGGAGATAGAATATATAGAAGATCATGTAGGATATTCTATGAGCTGAGCCTGGAAATAATTTACATCTTGTATTTTCTTTGTTTACGACTCAGTCATATACACCACCTAACTCAGGTGATCCCTAACTCAGGGAGCCTGGGAAATCCAGTTGTTTATCAGAGAGGAAAAAGAAGTGGGTCTGGTAAGGAGGTAGCTAATGTCTGCCACAGAAAACAACTTTTATATCCAAAAGGATTGTCAGATTTTACATCAGTGGGGGTTATTTTATACAACTGTTATATTAGTATAGGTGAATATACGTTTTAAAATAATTATGTCAAAAATGACTGTTGTCTCTCTTCAGTGACTGATACAGGGAAAACTGGACAGCTGCATGTAGATCAGTGAGTTAGATGACACTCTCACACCATACATAAAACTAAACTCAAAGTGGCTTAAAGACTTCAATACAGGACGTTACACCATAAAACTCCCGAGACGAGAACACAGGCAAAGCATTCTCTGACATAAATCATACCAGTGTTTTCTTAGGTCAGACTCCCAAGGCAATAGAAATAAAGACAAAAATAAACAAATGGGACCTAATCAAACTTACAAGCTTTTGCACAGCAAAGGAAACCATAAACAAACTGAAAAGACAACCTACCGACTAGAAGGAGTATTTGAAAATGACGCTACCGAAAAGGGCTTAATTTCCAAAATACACAAATAGCTCATACAACTTAATAACATAGAAACAAACAATCCAGTCAAAAAATGGGCAAAAGGTCTAAATAGACATTTCTCCAAAGAAGATATACAGATGACTAATAGGCACATGAAAACATCTCTAATTATTAGAGAAATGCAAGTCAAAACTACAATGAGGTACCACCTAACACCAGTCAGAATGATCATCATGAAAAAGTATACAAATAAATGCTGGAGAGGATGTGGAGAAAAGGGAACCCTCCTACTTTTCTGGCAGGAATGTGAATTGGTGCAGCCACTATGGAAAACAGTATGGAGGTTCTGTTTAAAATAGAGTCACCATATGATCTAGCAATCCCACTCCTGGGCATATATCTGGAGAGTGTTGTTGTTCAGTCCCGCAGTTGTGTCTGACTCTGAACCCATGGACTGCAGCATGCTAGGCATCCCTGTCCCTTCACCATCTCCTGGAGTGTAACTAATTCAAAAAGATGCACCCCAGTATTCACAGCACAATAGCCAAATAGGCAAGACATGGAAGCAACCTAAATGTCTATCAGTAGATGAATAGATAAAAAAGATATGGTATATATGCACAGTGGACTACTATTCAGCCATAAGAAAGAATGAAATAATGACATTTGCAGCAACAGGAATAGATTTAGGGATTATCATAATAACTGAGGTAAGTCAGAAAGAGGAAGATAAATACAATATGATATTTATCACTTACAAATCTAAAATACTAGCAGATTAGCAGATACAAACTACTATATATAAAATAAATAGGTCCTACTGTATGACACAGGAATATTTTATAATAAACCATAATAGAAAAGAAAAAAAAATGACTGTCTTTTTCTGGACTAACTGTGTATAGACAGTAATCTCATGCCCTGATCAGGAGCCTGATATTTAGAACAGTTACACTTTTAGCTCTCAGGATTTTTAAGATGACTTCATCTTTCTCCCCATGCAGCAGTACCACATTTAGACCAAAATCATTGCATAACCTTCTGCTTTTATAATTCTTCTGGCATTGTCACAGTGTTCCATCAAAGCTGTAGTAGACAAGGGTAGGTCCACTCTTCATTACTGTGAGCCAAGAACTAGGACTCTGTTAGTCATAATCAGAAAGCTCATCAGTGGTCCTGATGCTCCCTTACAACAAATACTGCTATTCATTTACATTGTTTACCTGTATTTTTGCTTTGACGTTAATGTTGATTAGTGATGTTCCAACTATTTAGTATAAAAATTGCAGTATATTTTTATTTCTTCATCAAAAAGGCAAAATGAAAAAGTATTTTTATCTCTTCTGTATGAAAATCTTGCTGTATTCATCTAGAAGCTATTGGGAAACTGTTTGCCATAGTCCAGTTTTCCTGGAAAATGTCCTCGTTTCATTTCTTGGTCCTCTTATAATATCAAGGGGTAGTTTTGTTTTTTTCTGAATTTTCTGACTGTAAATTGATGTAGTAAACTCTGTAAAGTATGCTACAGATATTAGAAAATTCATAATGTTTTTAATTTACTGTGTTTTTTTAACCAAATTGCCTAATATAATAATTTCCTAAATACTCTGTACTATTGATGCATTTTGAAATTTCCTATGTCTATCTTCATTTAATTACCATATTAAATTTTAAAAATAATTTTGTAGGTCTGATGTGGCTATGTAATCATGCATCCTTCACGATACATTTGAATGAAAAGTACTCTGAATTGCAAAAATTGAATCAGGAATTGAAGACATGTTTTAAAATAATTTAACTTAACTCTCTACAGATGGCCCCTCCTTAAAAGAAACAACAGGACCCAGTAGACAGATTTTACAAGGTATGACAAGCTATTTGTGTATTTCTCAGTTTTATGCAACTGGCTTCATAGTTTTGAGCTAACTGTAGTTTTCCTTTAAGAAAAACGAATAACATAGTATTTGTGTTTAAAATGTTAGCCTTCCTAGTTGATTTTTTAATATGTACTAGTAGGTATGTTAGCAGTTGTTCTTTTAACTGTCACTGAGCTATTTTTTTAACATTTAATAAGAAGATTAGAATATTCAGAAACTAGACTGTTTAAATATATATACTCATGCCATTGACTCTCGTAACACCATAATAGTATGTTTGCCTTTGTAGAATTGTTAAATAATTTTTCTAAAAATAATATTCAGTATGAATTTATGTTGTAGAAAAATTTAGTGCTAAAAATGTAATGCATCCAACACCAAGAGTGAATCCAAATATGAACTATGAACTTTGGGTCATAATGATATGTCATTTGTAACAAATGCACTATTCTGGTGGGGGATGTTGATACTGAGAGGGACTGTGCCTGAGTTGGAACAGTGGGTATAAGTGAAATCTCTGTATCTGCCACTTATTTTGCTGTGAACCTAAAACTGCCCTCAAAAGTAATGTCATATTTTCAAAAAAATGTGATGCAAAGGAGATCTTTCGAGTATACATAAGCATCAAATGGTAAAACGTAAACAGGAGATTACAGGTTATGTAAAATGATACATTACAAAATTTTACAAGCTAGAGACAATCTGTCTTGTCCATGAACTATGGCAGTTTCTTTTTTGGGATGTGAACTGATCTTTGGCTCTGGATTTATATATAGGTTTCATTGTCAAAGTTCCTAATTTCCAGCTGCCCGTCTTCCTGCCTTTATTAATTTTAAAAAATACATTTATCTATTTTTGGCTCCATCGGGTCTTAGTTGTGGCATGTAGGATCTTTCCTTGCGGCACTTGGGCTCTCTTGTTGAGGTGTGTGGGCTTAGTTGCCCGGAGGCATGTGGGAACTTAGTTCCAGACCAGGGATCAAGCCCACATCCTCTTCTTTGAAAGGTAGTTTCTTAACCCCTGGACTACCAGGGAGGTCCTCTTTGTTAACTTTTGACCACAGTCCGACTTTCTCACTAGCTTGTGATCCTATTTCTACTGTGCTTATTTTTCTTTTCTCCACTGTTTTTTGATACAGCTCTTGCTTTTTATTTTTTCCCTGGGACTGTATTCCTTCATCCTGAGGAGCTCATTTCAGGAGGATTAAATGTGCCTTCTAGTCACTAATTTTCCTTTTGTGAAATATAGAGAATTGTGAAATACAGAGAATTGTTTTAGGGCAGCATTTGTTGAAATAACTTGTAGTCATGCATATGTAATACTGTACATTTAGCCTTAGAGTTAAGTTTTAGTTATGGAAATCATCACAAACTGAGGAAAGGGAGGTCAGATTTGCCTTCCTAATTATCTTTTATATAAGCTGTTGTAAAAATTAACTAATATTTTCTGAGTGTCCATTTATAGTGGCTGAAGCAGCCCATAGGATAACTGCCGGATACTAACAATTTTCCACATAGATACTCACAGATGAAAACCAAGTTTACTGAATTTGTCAGTTATTTGCTGCACTTTCAGTATGACTTCTGGCTTTTATATGAGTTAAACATACTAGTTTAGATTTCTTCTTTAGGAACTTTCTTCTTGAAAAGATTACTGGAAAGTAAGAAGGGCATATCTAGTTAAGGACATTTGCTAATGAAACTGGTTTTTAGGTCAGCAAATAAGATGTAGCCAGGGACTTGCCACTCAAAGGAAAATCAAGAGCAAAGAGTTCTTTTCTTTTCCTTTCAGTGGTTAGAGCTGTTTTCAATTTGGATCCTACCAGAACATTGATTAAAGAATATGTAAAGATTTAAAGTCTTTATCATATCACTTCAGACTTTTGCAGGTTAGGGACCCTCATCCACTTATATGTGTATCTTCCTTAAGTTTTATTTTGAAAACTTAAAGTGATCCCAAGGCTTCTTAATCTATGTAATTGTTCATGAGTTAAAATTTTCTTAAATATGTATACTAAACTGAATTTTTTGACTTTTTAAATTGTTTTCAAGTATCAGTTATTAAATGTTCATATGTATAGATTCATGGGCACTTAGAGTATTAGTATCTTACCATTGTAATATTTTTGGAGAAGGAAATGGCAACCCACTCCAGTATTCTTGCCTGGAAAATCCCATGGACAGAGGAGCCTGGCGGGCTATAGTCTGTAGGGTCGCAAAGCGTCGGACATGACTGAGTGATCAATGCTTTCACTTTCAATGTCATATTTAATTATTATAAGTTAAAAATATATTTATATCCTCTTTAAAATATTCAGACCATTACTTTCTTTCGTATCAGGTTTGAGTTTAGTATGTAACTTTAGTTAACAATACCTTCAGGATAATTAGTTTACCAGTTTATTAGTAGAGTTATGGTCCATAATAAAATCTTAATCTTAAAAGGTAATAATTTTTAATTACCAGCAGAGGGCTCTATGTGTACATATATTTGTAGTTATAAAGAGTGTTTTCTTGACTGATTCTTTCAGCCTAATCCAGTTTTCTCCTAACAAATTATTGCTTAACTTCTGGACTCAACCAGAAATGAATGTGCACAAGATTTATTTTTTAGTCAAGTATTTCTTCACTCCTTCATTTATATTATAGCAAAATATTAAGGATCATGAAGAGCAAGTATAACTTAGAAGTCAAATATTTTAGCTCCTCCTGTTTTTTAAGAAGAAAGATTATTTTAATTCCCAGAGGTACTATTACTTCTTTACTAAACAGTGAATCAGCATTCATACTGATTTTCAAATTGGTATTTAGTTTTTTAATATATAAAACCAATAATATAGTTTTAAGGAAAATTTACATTTTTAGTTGATCAGAAAATATGATTTTGATTCTCATTATGCTTTATTTCTAGGTGTATTTTTACACATTCTAGCAGATACACTAGGGAGTATTGGTGTAATTGCCTCTGCCATCATGATGCAGAATTTTGGTCTGATGATAGCAGATCCTATTTGTTCAATCCTGATAGCCATGCTCATAGTTATAAGGTAAGTGTTGGTATGTTACTTTCAGATACTAAAATGAGAGGTGATAAACATCTTACTCAAATTACAGATCTAAATTATTATTATGTTGGGGGTTTTTTGTTCTTCAACAGATTTCTACATAGATTGTTTCTGTTTTCATTTTACTTTTTTTTGTGTTACCCCAGGTTTGATATTTCGTTTTTGTATTTAGTGATTGATCTTTTCTAAATCAAATCAGTAGTAATTTTCTTTAATCCAGCACTATATTTTTGAGTAGAACATTGGAAATATAAAATGTATTAATGTTAGAATATTATTCCTTTGACATCTGCATTTTGTACCATCAAGTGTAAAAGAATACTAAAATCTCTTCTAGAACTAGCTTTAATGTATAAATTCACATTATTGTTGTAGAAGTCTTATAAAAATGCTTACTGAAGTATATTTATGTCCTCCTCTCTATCGAGATTATAAATTCTTGAGGAAGGATCTGTCTTTTAGCTCTTTGGCTCTCTATTGCCTGTCATGGTACCAATGTTTATATAAAAGTGTGATTGTGTATAAATTCTCAATAAGTATTGTCTGAACTAGAAGATAAGTTAAGTAGCTCAGTCGTGTCTGACTCTTTGCGACCCCATGGACTGTAGCCCACCAGGCTCCTCCATCCATGGGATTTTCCAGGCAAGAATACTGGAGTGGGTTGCCATTTCCTTCTCCAGGGGATCTTCCTGACCCAGGGATCGAACCCAGGTCTCCCGTATTAGAGGCAGACGCTTTAACCTCTGTACTGTCTTTTAAATTTCTGTCAATTTATTATTTTAATTTTTATCAGAAAAATGGAACAGTTGTGCCTTTATTTCCCAGTCTTGACTTATTTACATAGATATGTCTTGATTGGACTGATTTTGTCTAGTTTATCCATATGATTTTACTGTTAGTAAAGCTGTCTTTGTAATGATAACAAAGACCTGTTAGCGGGTAGACTATGATGATTTTTATAGCTTGTAGTTGAATAAAATAGACTTTAAAAATTACAATGAAATTATAATCATAAATTAGTCATAAATGTAGATTTTTAAGATTTTTCATAAAAGATAGGATATACATTTTAAACGTACAGCTTATTTTTAAATTTTATTTAAATTATTTGTACTAGGAAGCATCTCTGCTGTGTAAAAATCTTTTATAAAGCTTCGAATCTCTTTTCTGCATCTTTGGAAATCTTACTATATGTCCTTGAAAGTTCTTCAGGTTAGATATCACATATTCTATGAAACTTAGCTTCTGATAGATTTGGTTTCTGATATCTGTTCCTCTTTATTGCATGTTCAGTGTTCATTTTATTTTGTGGTATAATTGTTGGTTGCTTCTAATACTTCTTAGAGTTGGATCTTAATCTCAACTTTTCTTTGTCTCCAGTCTTATTTCTTAATTCTATCATTTGTTGCTTGGAAGAGGTTGGCCTTTCTGTTTCCTTCTAATTTATTTTCTACACTGTGGCCAAAGTGATCTTTCTTTAATAAAGATTATGGTACATGGAAAAATTATCTTGCTTTGAATCTTTCCGTGGCTTTCTTGCCCTCAGGATAAAGTCTGAATTCCTTAGTAGGCCTTCATGTTGGGATTCATTTATCTCTTCAGTCTTTCTCTCACCCTGTCTCAATTTATATCTATTCTCCAGCCATAGTAAGTAACTGTCAATTCCCTGGAAACATGTTAGAAGCTCTCTGGATTCTGGGGCTTTCTCATCTTTCTTCTCTGCAAAATAAACTACCCTTACATTGAGTGCCGTTCTCACTTCCCATGCACCCTCACAAATGCATAGATCTTTCTGTTTAAATGGCACTTTGTTGAGGAAGCCTTTCCTGATTCCCTGCATCTCAGGAGGGGTTAGGTAAACCTGGAGCACCACCTGCTACTCCTCTTGCAGCATTTACTTAGAGCCTCTTATTTTCTCCCTTAAGCTCTGTGAGGGCAGACTCTTTTTTCATGGTTGTAAAGTCAGCACATAACTGTGCCAGGTAAAACTTGATACATTTTTTGATTTGAATCCAAATTAATTTGTGTTTTTTCCAGTCTCAGAGAATGACTTTCTCTAATCCTAAATAGGGAATTCTTACTTAGTTCTAGTCCCATTCAGTTGTTCCTTGAATAAATAAATAAATAAACACACACAAGACAAGAAAACCTTGTTGTTGTTGTTGAAATATAACACATTGAAAAGCTATACAAATTATTTTCAGCAAATATTTAAGTAAGTACTTCTTACCAGTGTAGTGAAAGGACAAGATACTTACTGTTTTGATCTTACATTATAGCAGAAGAGAGAGACACAAATGAATCAATAAACCAGTATCAAGCAGTTATGTGCAGAGAGTTAATATGGGGTTGTAGTGACTGAGATACCACTTTATTTTAATATAAATAAATTATTTTTTGGAGGCTAATTACTTTACAATATTGTAGTGGTTTTGGGCATGCATTGACATGAATCGGCCATGGGTGTACATGTGTCCCCATCCTAAACCCCGCTTCCACCTCCCTCCCCATCCCATCCCTCAGGGTTGTCCCAGTGCACCGGCCCTGAGTGACCTGTCTCATGCATCTGTCGAACCTGGACTGTCAATCTATTTCACATTTGGTAATATACGTGTTTCAGTGCTCTCTCTCAAATCATCCCACCCTTGTCTTCTACCACAGTGTCCAAAAGTCTGTTCTTTACATCTGGGTCTCTTTTGCTGTCTTGCATATAGGGGTCATCATTACCATATTTCTAATTCCATATATATGCGTTAATATACAGTATTGGTGTTTTTCTTTCTGACTTACTTTACTCTATAATAGGCTCCAGTTTCATCCACCTCATTAGAACTGATTCAAAAGCATTCTTTTTAATAGCTGAGTAATATTACATTGTGTATATGTACCACAGCTTTCTTACCCATTCATCTGCCAATGGACATCTAGATTGTTTCCATGTCCTAGCTGTTGTAAACAGTGAACTCTGGGGTACACATGCCTCTTTCAGTTCTGGTTTCCTCAGTGTGTATGCCCAGCAGTGGGATTGCTGTGTCATATGGCAGTTCTATTTCCAGTTTTTAAAGGAATCTCCACACTGTTCTCCATAGTGGCTGTACTAGTTTGCATTTCTACCAACAGTGTAAGAGGGTTCCCTTTTGTCCACACCCTCTCCAGCATTTATTGTTTGTAGACTTTTTGATAGCAGCCATTCTGACCAGGGTGAGATGGTACCTCATTGTGGTTTTGATTTGTATTTCTGTGATAATGAGTGATGTTGAGCATCTTTTCATGTGTTTGTTAACCATCTGTATGTCTTCTTTGGAGAAATGTGTTTAGTTCTTTGGCTCATTTTTTCATTGGGTCATTTAATTTTTTGGAATTGAGCTTCATGAGCTGCTTGTATATTTTTGAGATTAGTTCTTTATCAGTTGCTTCGTTTGCTGTTGTTTTCTCCCATTCTGAAGGCTGTCTTTTCACCTTGCTTATAGTTTCCTTCGTTGTGCAAAAGCTTTTAAGTTTAATTAGGTCCCATTTGTTTATTTTTGCTTTTATTTCCATTACTCTGGGAGGTGGGTCATAGAGGATCCTGCTGTTGTTTATGTCAGAGAGTGTTTTGCCTATGTTTTCCTCTAGGAGTTTTATAGTTTCTGATCTTACATTTAGATCTTTAATCCATTTTGAGTTTATTTTTGTGTATGGTGTTAGAAAGTGTTCTAGTTTCATTGTTTTACAAGTGGTTGACCAGTTTTCCCAGCACCAGCTGTTAAAGAGATTGTCTTTTCTCCATTGTATATTCTTGCCTCCTTTGTCAAAGATAAGGTGTCCATAGGTGCGTGGATTTATCTCTGGACTTTCTATTTTGTTCCGTTGATCTATATTTCTGTCTTTGTGCCAGTACCATACTGTCTTGATGACTGTAGCTTTGTATTATAGTCTGAAATCAATCAGTTTGATTCCTCCAGTTCCATTCTTCTTTCTCAAGATTGCTTTGGCTATTCGAGGCTTTTTGTATTTCTATACAAATTGTGAAATTATTGGTTCTAGTTCTCTGAATAATACTGTTGATAGCTTGATAGAGATTGCATTGAATCTATAGGTTGCTTTGGGTAGTATACTCATTTTGACTATATTGAGTCTTCCGATCCATGAACATGGTATATTTCTCCATCTATTTGTGTCATCTTTGATTTCTTTCATCAGTGTTTTATAGTTTTCTATATATAGGTCTTTTGTTTCTTTAGGTAGATTTATTCCTAAGTATTCTATTTTTTTCATTGCAGTGGTGAATGGAATTGTTTCCTTAATTTCTCTTTTGTTTTCTCATTGTTAGTGTATAGGAATACAAGAGATTTCTGTGTGTTAATTTTATGTCCTGCAACTTTACTGTATTCATTGATTAGCTCTAGTGATTTTCTGGTGGTGTCTTTAGGGTTTTCTCTGTAGAGGATCATGTCATCTGCAGTGAGAGTCTTATTTCTTTTCCAATCTGGATTCCTTTCATTCCTTTTTCTTCTCTGATTGCTGTGGCGAAAACTTCCAAAACTGTGTTGAATAGTAGTGGTGAGAGTGGGCACCCTTGTCTTGTTCCTGATTTCAGGGGAAATACTTTCATTTTTTCACCATTGAGGATAATGTTTCCTGTGGGTTTATCATATATGGCTTTTATTATGTTGAAGTATGTTCCTTCTATTCTTGCTTTCTGAAGGATTTTTATTATAAATGGATGTTGAATTTTGTCAAAGGCTTTCTCTGCATCTATTGATATAATCATATGTTTTTATCTTTCAATTTGTATGATCTTTTTAATATGTTGTTGGATTCTGTTTGCTAGAATTTTGTTGAGGATTTTTCTCATCTGTGTTCATCAGTGATATTGGCCTGTAGTTTTCTTTTTTTGTGTCATCTTTATCTGGTTTTGGTATTACGGTGATGGTGGCCTCACAGAATGAGTTTGGCAGTTTACCTTCCTCTTCAATTTTCTGGAAGAGTTTGAGTAGAATAGGTGTTAGCTCTTTTCTAAATTTTGGTAGAATTCACCTATGAAGCCATCTGGTCCTGGGCTTTCGTTTGTTGGAAGATTTTTGATTACAGTTTCTTTTTCTGTGCTCATGATGGGTCTGTTAAGATTGTCTATTTTTTCCTGGTTTAGTTTTGGTAAGTTATACTTTTCTAACAATTTGTCCATTTCTTCCAAGTTGTCCATTTTATTGGCATAGTTGCTGATAGTAGTCTCTCATGATCCTTTGTATTTCTGTGTTATCTGTTGTGATTTCTCCATTTTCATGTCTAATTTTGTTGATTTGATTCTTCTCCCTTTTTTTCTTGATGAGTCAGGCTAATGACTCATGGGTTTTTCTATTTTATTTATCTTCTCAAAGAACCAGCTTTTAGTTTTGTTGATTTTTGCTATAGTCTCCTTTGTTTATTTTTCATTTATTTCTGCCCTAATTTTTATAATTTCTTTCCTTCTACTAACCCTGGGGTTCTTCATTTCTTCTTTTTCTAGTTGCTTTAGGTGTAAAGTTAGGTTATTTATTTGATTTTTCTCTTGTTTCTTAAGGTAAGCTTGTATTGCTATGAACCTTCCCCTTAGCACTGCTTTTACTGAATCCAATAGGTTTTGGGTTGTTTTTTCATTTTGATTCGTTTCTATGCATATTTTGATTTCTTTTTGATTTCTTCTGTGATTTGTTGGTTATTCAGAAGCATGTTGTTTAGCCTCCATATGTTTGTATTTTAATTATTTTTTTCCTGTAGTGACATCTAATCTTACCACATTGTGATCAGAAAAGATGCTTGAAATGATTTCAGTTTTTTTGAATTATCAAGGCTGAATTTATGGCCCAGGATGTGATCTATCCTAGAGAATGTTTCATGTGCATTTGAGAAAAAGGTGAAATTAATTGTTTTGGGGTGAAATGTCGTATAGATATCAATTAGGTCTAAGTGGTCCATTGTACCATTTAAAGTTTGTGTTTCCTTGCTAATTTTCTGTTTGGTTGATCTATCCATAGGTGTGAGTGGGGTGTTAAAGTCTCCCACTATTGTTGTGTTACTGTTAATTTTCCCTTTCATGCTTGTTAGCATTTGCCTTCCATATTGCGGTGCTCCTATGTTGGGTGCATATATATTTATAATTGTTATATCTTCTTGGATTGATCCTTTGATCGTTATGTAGTGTCCTTCTTTCTTTTCACGGCCTTTATTTCAAAGTCTATTTTATCTGATGAGTATTGCTACTCCTGCTTTCTTTTGGTCTTCATTTGCGTGAAATATCTTTTTTAAGCCCTTCACTTTCAGTTTGTATGTGTCCCTTGTTTTGAGGTGGGTCTTGTGTAGACAGCGTATATAGGGGTCTTGTTTTTGTATCCATTCAGCCAGTCTTTGTCCTTTGGTTTGGGCATTCAACCCATTTACGTTTAAGGTAATTATTGATAAGTATGATCCTATTGCCATTTACTTTGTTGTTTTGGATTCGAGTTTATAAACCTTTTCTGTGTTTCCCATCTAGAGATTATCCTTTAGCGTTTGTTGAAGAACTGGTTTGGTGGTGCTGAATTCTCTCAGCTTTTGCTTGTCTGTAAAGCTTTTGATTTCTCTTTCATATTTGTTGTAGGTTTTTCTCTAATCATTTTAAGTATGTCCTGCCATTCCCTTCTGGCCTGAAGAGTTCTATCGAAAGATCAGCTGTTATCATTATGGGAATCCCCTTGTGTGTTGTTGCTTTTCCCTTGCTGCTTTTAAATTTGCTTTTTGTGTTTGATCTTCGTTAATTTGATTAAAATGTGTTTTGGGCTGTTTAGCCTTGGGTTTATCCTGTTTGGGACTCTCGGTTTCTTGGACTTGGGAGGCTATTTCCTTCCCCATTTTAGGGAAGTTTTCAACTATTATCTCCTCAAATATTTTCTGTGGCCTTTCTTTTTGTCTTCTTCTGGGACTCCTGTGATTCGGATGTTGGGGCATTTAAAACGTTGTCCCAGAGGTCTCTTGAGTTGTCCTCATTTCTATTAATTCTTTTTTCGTTTTTCCTCTCTGCTTCATTTATTTCCAGCATTCTACCTTCCACCTAACTTATTCTATCTTCTGCCTCAATTATTCTATTGTTGGTTCCCTCCAGGGTGCCTTTGATCTCAGTTATTGCATTATTCATTATTGATTGACTCTTTTGTATTTCTTCTAGGTCCTTGTAAACATTTCTTGCATCTTCTCAATTCTTGTCTCTATTTACCTGTAACTCCATTTTGTTTTCAAGATTTTGGAATATCTTTACTATCATTATTCTGAATTCTTTTTCAGGTACACTCCCTATCTCCTCTTCTTTTGTTTGGTTTGGTGAGCATTTATCATGTTCCTTTACCTGCTGAATATTTCTCTGCCTTTTCATCTTGTTTAGATTGCTGTGTTTGGGGTGGCCTTTCTGTATGCTGGAAGTTTGTGCTTTTTCTTTATTGTGGAGGTTGCTTCCTGAGGTTGGACTAGTGGCTTGTCAAGGTTTCCTGGTTAGGGAAGCTTGTATTAGTGTTCTGGTTGATGGAGCTGGATCTCTTCTCTCTGGAGTGCAATGAAGTGTCTGGTAGTGAATTTTGAGGTGTCTGTGGTTTTGGTGTGACTTTGGGCAGCTGGTATTTTAATGCTCAGGGCCATGTTCCTGCATTGCTGGAGAATTAGCGTGGTATGTCTTAGTCTGGAACTTGTTGGCTCTTGAGTGGAGCTCAGTTTCAGTGCAGGTATGGCTAGTGGAGGTGATGGAATTCCAGTTGAGCTGTTTCAAATCCTGGAAGATGATGCTGTGAAAGTGCTGCACTCAATATGCCAGCACATTTGGAAAACTCAGCAGTGGCCACAGGACTGGAAAAGGTCAGTTTTCATTCCAGTCCCAAAGAAAGGCAATGCCAAAAAATGCTCAAACTGTTGCACAATTGCACTCATCTCACATGCTAGTAAAGTAATGCTCAAAATTCTCCAAGCCAGGCTTTAGCAATACGTGAACCATGCACTTCCAGATGTTCCAGCTGGTTTTAGAAAAGGCAGAGGAACCAGAGATCAAATTGCCAACATGCACTGGATCATCGAAAAAGCAAGAGAGTTCCAGAAAAACATCTATTTCTGCCTTATTGACTATGCCAAAGCCTTTGACTATGTGGATCACAATAAACTGGAAAATTCTGAAAGAGATGGGAATACAGACCACCTGACCTGCCTCTTGAAAAACCTATATGCAGGTCAGGAAGCAACAGTTAGAACTGGACATGGAACAACAGACTGGTTCCAGATAGGAAAAGGAGTCCGTCAAGGGTGTATATTGTCACCTTGCTTATTTAACTTATATGCAGAGTACATCATGAGAAACACTGGGCTGGAAGAAGCACTTAAAACTTAAAAATTAAAAAAAAATTTAAAAATGATAGTAGTAAATATATATCTAGGGAGTTCTCTGGAGCTGTTGTAGGCAGTGTGGGGTCGGTTCAGTTTCAGATAGTTCCTTGTTCCAGCTTATAGTTCTTCTCAAGGTCTATAGGCCCCTTCCAATGCTTAGTCACTGCTAACTACAGGCTTTTAATCTGTTGTACCTGTCACTTCCAGGGCAGTTCCCTCTTCTTTCTCTGTTTGCAAGCTCTTCAGTGTCTGTTTTCCATCCTGACACAATGGGGCAAAGGTGGTAGCTTATTTAAGCTCACTTATTCAGTTGTGCTGTGGGGACGGAGGAACACCACAAATATCACTGGCGTGTGTGAGGAGTGCTCGCAGTGTATGGACCATATTGGGTTTGCTCCAGCATATGTCGTGTGTGCTTTCCTGGTCTACACTGCTCAGGCTCCAGGTTGCTCTGGAGGGGTACTGTCCAAAGCTCGCCCTGGGTTTCATGCATTTCCTGGATCTAAGCTGCTCAGCTTCAGATTCTTGGGTACTCCACAAAGGCACAGACTTGGTTAGGTGTGCGTTTTGTACCCTTCCCAGGTCCGAGCAGCTCAGGCGACCAGGTGCTTGATGAGCGCACTGTCCCAGGTGGGCTGTGCTTCTTAATCACCTCCCCGGTCCTGGCTGCTTGGTTTCCCAGGTTCGCCATAAGAGTGCCGTAAGAGTGCCATCTCAGGTGTGCCCTGTGTTTCCTCTGGGGTGCTGATGTCTGGCTGTGCCCCTCCTGGCAGAGGTCAACCCTCCAAGATCCCAGGAAGACTTAGTTAGCAACTGGGAGTCTGCTTACAGTTTGGTGGAGGATGCCATCTCTGGGGCCTAGATTGCCCCTCACCCACTGGCTCTGGCTGTTGCCCACCTGCCTCTCTGTCTCCAGCAGGAGGATGGGCAGCTAGCTCTTCTTTGGTATTCTCTCAATCCTTTGTTCTGTGAGTAGGTCAGGCTGTGCCTTCAGTTCAGTCAGTTCAGTTCAGTCGCTCAGTCGTGTCCGACTCTTTGTGACCCCATGAATCGCAGCACACCAGGCCTCCCTGTCCATCACCATCTCCTGGAGTTCACTCAGACTCACGTCCATCGAGTCTGTGATGCCATCCAGCCATCTCATCCTCGGTTGTCCCCTTCTCCTCCTGCCCCCAATCCCTCTCAGCATCACAGTCTTTTCCAATGACTCAACTCTTTGCATGAGGCGGCCAAAGTACTGGAGCTTCAGCTTTAGCATCATTCCTTCCAAAGAAATCCCAGGGCTGATCTGCTTCAGAATGGACTGGTTGGATCTCCTTGCAGTCCAAGGGACTCTCAAGAGTCTTCTCCAGCACTGCAGTTCAAAAGCATCAATTCTTCTGTGCTCAGCCTTCTTCACAGTCCAACTCTCACATCCATACATGACCACAGGAAAAACCATAGCCTTGACTAGACGGACCTTAGTCGGCAAAGTAATGTCTCTACTTTTGAATATACTATCTAGGTTGGTCATAACTTTTCTTCCAAGGAGTAAGCGTCTTTTAATTTCATGGCTGCAATCACCATCTGCAGTGATTTTGGAGCCCTTAGAGCTTTTCATTGGAAAGTTCTCTCTCTTTTTTTCTTTCTCTGGCTATCCCATGTTTGGGTTGCTATCTCCTGTTAGCACCCTCAGATTGTTCTCAGGGAATTCAGGCCCAGTCCTTACCCTAAGCATGCAACCATTGCCTCCCTGTTCAGCCCCACTTGCTGGTGGCAAACAGGAGTATCTGGGCTACTTCTCCACTGGGAGTTGCAGTTAGGCACGTATTCTGTGTTTTTTTTTTCTTCCCGGTTATGATGCCCTCTGAGATTCCAAAACTCCCCCCACAAATCTGCTGGTGAGAGGGTTTCCTGATGTTTGGAAACTTCTCCTCCTTCACGACTCCCTCCCCGGGACGGGTCTCTGTCCCTAACTCTTTTGTCTCTCCTTTTGTCTTTTATATTTTGTCCTACCTCCTTTTGAAGAGAATGGGCTGCCTTTCTGGGTGCCTGGTGTCCTCTGCCAGTGTTCAGAAGTTGTTTTGTGGAAGTTGCTCAGCATTCAAAAGATCTTTTGGTGAATTTGTTGGGGGAGAAAGTGGTCTCCCTGTCCTGTTTCTCCGCCATCTCAGGACTGCCCCCTTGAGATACCACTTTAGATTGAGTCATAAGGGAAGACTTCAGAAGAGGGAGGGTTTTGAGTCAAAATGTCTAAGACGGCACCCTAGCCTAAGGAACAGCTAGTGTAAAAGCCCTGTAGTGAAAAGAATGTTAGCACTGAAAGGAGGTCAGTATGGCAGAAGCATAGGGAGTGAGGGGAGAGTGCTTTGAAATAAAGTTGGGGAGACAGGCCTGGGAAAATGAGCCAGGGTTAGGAGTTTGGATTTTTATTTCAGGTGGAGGAGGAAACCATAAGGGGTGGCATTATTTGATTTGTATCATTAAAAATGATTTGGAAAAAATAGATTTTGGCTGCTGTGAAGATATTAGGATTAAAGGGGGGAAAGAGGGCACCTAGGCAGATTGGCTAGAAAGCTGGTATAGTGGAACAAATAAGAGGCCTGGGTTCCTTGGTCTAAGCTGCTAATAATTGAGGAGTTGGAAAGACTAGCTAAAGTTAGAAAATGCTTTGGGCCTAGAGCTGATAAGATTTTCTCATAGATACAAATGTTTAGGTGAAGGGTTGAGTGAAAGAGGGGAAATTAAGGCTACTTCCTAGAGTTTTGATGTGAACAACCGAGTGAATGAAGGTGCCTCTATTGATAAAGAGGGAAAACTAGAGGAAGAGTTTATCTCTTTCAAAGGCATTGCTGATCAGAAGTTCTGTTTTGGTTGTTTGATTTGAGATCTCTCGTTAGACATTTATATGGAGATCTCAGGTAGGTGGTGCAAGTAAAAGTATGGAATTCTTGGGAGCACTCAGCTGAATATAAAGGATTGGAAATACTGGGTTGGCCAAAAAGTTCATTAGACGGTTTTCCTGAATGAACTTTTTGGCCAACCCAGTAGTTCACATATAAAGTCATGGAGTGCCATTTATGTGGCATGAATACCACAATTCCTACCACTTCCATTTTCCTGGAAAGCCACCATCTTTTCTGTTGAACCCAGTTTAGCTTCAGGGAGTACTGCTTCAGGCAGCCACAACCAATCAACTACAGTTGGCTTTCAAGATGAACCTATAAAACCTACGTGTCCTTGTGTAAGCCTTACGGACCTGTTTGTAAAACTTTTCCTCAGTAGTTTACAAAAATACATAGTCTCAAATTCATATAATTTGATTCTTTTTCATTTTGTTATTCTTTTACTTGTTCTTTTCTTCTGTTAGCAAAAGTAATACATGTTGATTGTAAAAAACTCAAATGTTACTGAAATGTACAACTTGTCTATTGAAATATCCTCTTAATCTCACCACTTGGAGATAAAGCAGACAGCTTTACCATATCTTTAAATCATTTGACAAATGTTTTAGTGCCCACTCTGTGCTAGTTGGTAAACAACGTAGCAGATACTTTACCCTGGTGGTCATGTATGGATGTGAGAGTTGGACTGTGAAGAAAGCTGAGCGCTGAAGAATTGCTGCTTTTGAGCTGTGGTGTTGGAGAAGACTCTTGAGAGTCCCTTGGACTGCAAGGAGATCCAACCAGTCCATTCTAAAAGAGATCAGCCCTGGGTGTTCTTTGGCAGGAATGGTGCTAAAGCTGAAACTCTAGTACTTTGGTCACCTCATGTGAAGAGTTGACTTACTGGAAAAGACTGTGATACTGGGAGGGATTGGGGGCTGGAGGAGAAGGGGACAACCGAGGATGAGATGGCTGGATGGCATCACTGACTCGATGGACATGAGCTTGAGTGAACTCTGGGAGATGGTAATGGACAGGGAGCCCTGGCATGCTGCAATTCATGGGGTTGCAAAGAGTTGGATAGGACTGAGCGACTGAACTGAACTGAAGTGGAGCTTACGTTCTAAGGAGGGTAGAGTCAATAAAACAGATGAACATGCAGGTAGATAATGTGATGTCACATGATGATAAATTCTATGAAGTAGATGAAGGGGCTATATTTTAGAAGGACTTGGAAAGTCTGCATGAGTTGACATTTGAGCAGAGACCTTAATACTGTAGGAGAGGACCTTGGACTAGTCAGAAGAACATTCCAGATAGAGGGAACTTGAAGTAAACACACTGAGATGGGAGCATGGCTGGCTTGTGAGGAACGGTGACAGGGGAGGGCAGTGAGCAGGGTAGAGAGTGGCAGGTTCAGTTCAGTTCAGTCCTCAGTTGTGTCCGACTCTTTGAGACCCCATGGACTGCAGCATACAGGCTTCCCTGTCCATCACCAACTCCCGGAGTTTTCTCAAATTCATGTCCATTGAGTTGGTGATGCCATCCTACCATCTCATCCTCTGTCATCCCCTTCTCCTCCTGCCTTCAGTCTTCCAGCATCGGGGTGGCAGGTAGGTATATCTAAAGTTTGGAGAAGGAGGTGAGGTAGAAGATAGAAATTTGGGTGTCCTCCATTTGTGTATGGTATTTAAAGCCGTGAGATTGGAAGAGTTTGCCCAGAGAATGAGTATAAATAGAGAGAAGAAGCCTGAGGACTGAGCCCTAGGGGAGATGGGGAACAGGAGGCAACTCCAGCAGAGGAGAGTAAAGTGGAGTGGCCAGTGAGGCGGGAAGAAAGTCATGAGCATGCCTTGCTTTAGGAGCCATGTAGAGAAAGTGTTGTAAACAAGAAGGAATGATTAATCTTGTTAAATGCTGTGGGGCTGATAATTGATAACTTAGATAAGATGCCCAGAAGAGTGATGAAAATGAAAGCCTGATCAGAGTAGCTTTAAGAGAGCTTGGCAGAGAAGAAACAGAGATAACTGTAGTAGTTATCTGTATAACTGTAGTCAACCGCTTTTCAAAGCTCTTTACTGTAAAGGGGAGCAGAGCAGTGTGACTGCTGGCAACAGTAAAGTCTCACTGTGAGATCACTAAATCTCACTGTGAGATTTGTGGTCATGAATTTAAAGTGAAAACAACCAGCAGTTGTATTTTTTTTTCCCCCTACTCTTGTTTAGCTACTTGGTAAAAAGTATATAGTAGGCAGAGAATTGGATTTAAAAGGTTTTGGGTTTTGTTGGATGAGTACTGACAGAGTGAGAAAGGAGCAAGGCAGGGTGGGAAACTTAAGGTTTAAAGGTAATAATAGATTCTTAAGGTAAAAGTGATAGGAGTGGACTGGATTGGAGTTCTGAGAAGTGTTAGGGAGGATGGATTAGGGGAAGAAATCCAGAAGTAGGAAGGTTTGTGAGATGCTTGAAACTCAGATCTTAAGATCTAGGTTTGATCTTAGGGGTGGATTCAGCAAAGGATCATCATATAAGGTCAAATGTTGGAATGCATTGTTCACATGGATATTTAATAGAGTAATGAAAAGGATAGAGGTGGAAAGAGAATAATCCTGTTGCTAAACTCTTTAGTGTCTGAAGGAGAGCTATAAAGAATTGTATCTCTATTAATTAGGATGGGTAGAGGGAGAGGGTGGGGGTTCCCTGGTGGCTCAGATGGTAAAGTATTTGCCTGAAGTGCAGGAGACCTGGGTTCGATTCATGGGTTGGGAATATCCCCTGGAGAAGGGAATGACTACCTACTCTAGTATTGTTGCCTGGAGAATTCCATGGACAGAGGAGCCTGCAAAGAGGGTTGTAAAGAGTTGGACACAGCTAAACACACACTCTAAGAGAGAAAGAGAAAGGGTGGAATAATCTGATGGTGTGGGCCTTAAAGGAACTGTGATGGGGGGTTTAGGAGGAACAGTTGTAGTGATAAGTGAGGAGGACATTTACCTCTCCACAAGCCTCGGTAGTGCAGGAAGTATGGAAGAGAAAATGCTGTGGGGAAGATTTTCCTTAGGCGATACCCAGTTTTCAGGTAGAGTAGCAACATGCTATGGCTGTTCAGAGGAGAGACCGATGATTTAATGGAAATCGCATGTTCAGAAGTAGTTTTTTAAAATTTTGAAAGTAGTTATGTTGATAAACTTGGTAAAAATATAAAAAAGAATAAGAAAAAAATTATTTATAGTTCCATTAGCCAAGAGAACCATGTTAATGTAAAAGCTACATAAATCTGTAGCTTTATGCTTGATTCACTTAACTAAGAGGGGTACCTGTGCATTATGGGAAAAAATATATAAACAGGATGCAGAAAAAAGCTTGGTTACTGGTGTGGTATTTTTGAAGTCTTGCTGGAGTTTTTTGTTTTTTTATTTTTTTTCTCAAAATCAGTTTTCTGCAACTAACAAAAGTTATTATCTCGTGATGCTCTGTGACTTTCACTGTAATCATTTGTAAATACAAAGAAAAGCTTATTTAATGAAATAAAATGTCTTTTTGTTAGATGCAAAAGTATTTCAAATAATATGTTTATTTATTATCCTATAGGAAACAAAAATAGCCCAACTTTTAGAAGCAAACTGAGGTGTGTGTGTGCGTGTGTGTGTGTGTGTGTGAAGTCGCTCAGTCATGTCCGACTCTTTGCAACCCCATGGACTGTAGCCTACCAGGCTCCTCCCTCCATGGGATTCTCCACGCGAGAGTACTGGAGTAGATTGCCATTTCCTTCTCCAAACTGAGGTATAGGCCTTAGAAATGACAAGTAATGGCATAAATTGAGGTCTGCAATGGAAAGATTATGCAATAATGAATTAAATTTATAAATTCCAAATTTGGAATGGTTAGCCTGATGATTATCATTGTACATGAATACAGGATTTGGACCAGATACTAATTTTGATAAAGCTTGTTGATCTTGTGGTTAAATAGGTAATTATTTGTAGCCTATATTAAATTTAATAAGCATTTTTTAAAAACAAGTATCTACCATATCCTCAAATAGTTTAATATATATGAGAAATTACAGATTTTTTTCAAGAATGGTTTTGGGTGTTGCCTAACAACTTCCTTTGCGGTTTGTCTTTCAAGTGGTTATAATTTGTGAACCATACTTTTGGAGGCTAAGATAAAGGTAAACAGTTCCCCAAGTAAAAAGTATCCATTTTGTAAAATTGAACATATGGGAATATTAATGCATAGTAATTGTATTTTTTAATTATATGTAAAACCAATAGAGCATTTGTAAATACTGATTGATCTAACAGCTTTTCTCATGCAGCATTCTTGCAGAGAATTCCCTAATGCCCTGAAGTATCCATTTGTATCTAATTATTATTAATAACTTCTCACCTACACATCTAGGAAAGTACTGGATATGAAGTATGTTGTCATTAGTTGCTAAGTCATGTTGGACTCTTGGTGATCCCATAGACTGTAGCTCACCAGGCTCCTCTGTCTATGGGATTTCTCAGGCAAGAATACTGGAGTAGGTTGCCATTTCCTTCTCTAGGGGATCTTCCTGACCCAGGGATTGAACCCATGTCTCCTGTGTTGCAGGCAGATGCTTTACCTCTGAGCCACCAGGGAAGCCCTGTACTACACTTGATGGAATTGAGAATAGTCACTTAAATCATTTTGTGTGTTCAGTGGTTCAGAGGAGAAATCCTAATTAAGAAAGGCTGGTAGACAGTCTTAGAAATACTAGAAGGAATAGAGCAAGTATGATAATGTGTTAATGATCATAAACCAATAACATTAGATAAGATAAAGTATTTGAGCCTGAAAAACTAGGAAGAAGAGCTTATTCTTTTATGTAAAATATATTTATTTAAACCCCCTAAGAATCAGTGGAAAAATGGACAGTTTAGTAAAGTTACAGATACAAAATTAATGTACAAAGTTAGTACACTTGGTGTGTGCTCAGTCATATGTAACTTTTTGTGGCCCCATAGACTGTGGCCCATCAGGCTCCTCTGTCCATGGAATTTTCCAGGCAAGAGTACTGGAGTGGGTTGCCATATCCTACTCTGGAAGATCTTTCCAATCCAGGGATATATATATATATGAGCAAAATCCAGTTGAATGATACAATTAAAGAGAAGACACCTTTTCAGTAGCAATAACAAAGACAATCTAGAGATAAAATGTATAAAACTTGTAGGAGAAAAATTTTAAACACTTCTGAAAAACACCAAGGTAGACCTTCAGAATCTTTTTTTGTTCAGTTAATGGTGTTTTTGAAGAGGCAACATTATAAACATGTTAATTCTTATGTTATTTATACATTTTATAAATTCTAATAGAAATACCAACAGATTAAATGCAGAGTTCCAAAAAATAACCAGAAGAGACAAGAAGGCCTTCAATGAACAGTGCTTAATAATAGAAGAAAACACCAAAAGGAGAAAGACTAGAGATCTCTTCAGGAAAATTGGAAATATCAAGGGAGCATTCCACCCAAAGATGGGTAAAATAAAGGATAAAAATGGTAGAGACCTAGCTGACGAGATCAGGAAGAGATGGAAAGAATACACGGAAGAACTGTATAAAAAGGATCTTAATGAGCCAGATTGCTACAATGGTGTGGTTAGTCTTCCTGAGTCAGACACTCTGGAGTGCGAAGTAGGTGGGCTGTAAGAAACACTACTGTTAATAAAGCTAGTGGATGTGATAAAATTCCAGCAGAACTATTCAGACCCTTAAAGGATGATGCTATCAAGGTTTTGCATTCATTATGTCAGCAAATCTGGAAGACCCAGCAGTGGCCACAGGACTGGAAAGGTCAATCCTCATCCCAGTTTCCAAGAAGGGTAGTACCAAAGAATGTGCTAACCATCAGGCAGTAGCATTCATCTCTCATGCTAGTAAGGTCATGCTTAAAATCTTGCATGCTAGGTTTCAGCATTATGTGAACCAAGAACTTCTAGTTGTCCCAGCTGGGTTTAGAAAAGGAAGAGGAACCAGAGATCAAATTGCCAACATTTGCTAAATTATAGAGAAAGCAAGGGAATTTCAGAAAAGCAGCTATTTCTGTTTCATCAACTATGCTAAAGCATTTGACTGAGTGAATCATGACAAACTGTGGAAAGCTCTTAGAGAGATGGGAATACCAGACCATCTTACCTGTCTCCTAAGAAACCTGTATGCAGGTCAAGAAGAGCAGTTTCCTATATGGAACTGATTGTTTCAAGATCAAGAAAGGAGTAAGACAGGGCTGTCTGCTGTCACTGTTTGTTCAACCTATATGCTGAGCACATCATGAGAAATACTAGGCTGGATGAGTTATAAGCTGAAATCAAGATAGGAGAATCATCACAACCTCAGATATGCAGATGATACCACTCTAATGGCAGAAAGCTGAGAGGAACTAAAGAGCCTCTTGATGAGGGTGAAGGAGGAGAATGAAAAAGCTGGCTTAAGACTAAATATTAAAAAAAACTAAGATCATGGCATCTGGCCCCATTATTGCATGACAGATAGAAAGGGAAAGGTGTAAGTAGTGATGTTTCCTCTTCTTGGGCTCCAAAATCACTGCAGACGCTGACTGCAGCCATGAAAACAGAAGATGATTGCTTCTTGGCAGGAAAGCAATGACAAACCTAGACAGTATATTAAAAAGCAGAGAAACATCACTCTGCTGACAAAGGTTCGTATAGTCAAGGCTATGGTCTTCCCAGTGGTTGCGAGAGCTGGACTGTGAACAAGGCAGATGCCAAAAAATCGATGCCTTCGAATTGTGGTGCTGAAGGACTCCAGAAAGTCCCTCGGATAGCAAGGAGATCGATTCAGTCAATCTTAAGGGAGATCAACCCAGAATATTCACTGGAAGGAATGATGCTGGAGCTGAAGCTCCAGTATTTTGGTCATCTGATGTGAACAGATGTCTCATTGGAAAAGTCCCTGTTGCTGGGAAAGATTGAGGGCAGAAGGAGAAGAGGGCATCAGAAGATGAGATGGCTGGATGGCATCACCAATGCAATGAACACAAACTTGGGCAAACTCTGGGAGGTAGTGAGGGACAGGGAGGCCTGGCATGCTGCAGTCCATGGGGTCACAAAGAGTTGGACACGACTTAGGTGACTGAACAACAGCAACAACAACAACTTGGTGTTTTTGAAGAGTCAAAAAATTTTTTTTAGAGAGGAGGTAATAAAAGTTGATTTTAAAGTTTATAAGGAAAAACAAGCAGCAGGAATAGTCAAGAAAACCTTGGAAAAGATATAACGTCCTTATAATTAAAATAGTGAGATGGAGCAGATTAGAATTATAGAAGTAGATTTATCTGCAGATAGATATTTTATAGGGATAAAGGCAGCATTTTGAGTCAGTGGGGGAAAGATGGGCTCTTTTTAAATAACTGGATAATGTGGAAAAGACAAATTGGAACTGTACTTCGTACTCTATACCAGATAAATCCAAATGGATTGGAGTTCTAAAAGTAAAACATAAACTCAACATCTGAATTACTTGTACTGCATGAGTGTGTTAGGGGAATAGCCATGACTCAAAACCTAGAATCAGTGAGAGAAAAGATTAATGAATTGAGTTACATTGAAAAAGAAAAAAGAGCACCATGAGGGAGGTCAAAAAGCATAATAAACTGGGATACATATTTGCCACTTAGATCATAAAGGACTAATCTCCCTAATACAGACAGAGCTCCTAAAATTAAATTTAAAAATTTAAAAGCCTGAAAGAAAAATGAGCAAAATTAAAAAACATTCATTTAGTTCAAAGGAAAAGCAATACAAATGACTTTTAAATGGGTAAAAGTAGTTTAGCCTCACTCATAAAAAAAGAAATATAAACTAAAACTTCACTGTATTGTCACTTCTCTCCAATCAGTGAATAATTATTCAGAAACTTGCATAATATTTGGCACGGCATAGTAAAATAAGTATTCTGATACATTGCTGATAGTAGTGAGAGTGGTACTATCTCTGTGGAAAGAACTTTAACAAACATCTATCATAATGTATGTTTACCTTTGATTAACCAATCCTACTTCTGGGAATGTATCCTAAAGATAAATTGGCAAAAATCTATAAAGATTTATTTTTAAGGCCATTCTTTGTGGCTTTATGTGCTTGGGTTGGAAAGAATACAAGTGTACATTAGTAAGGGAATTCTCTGCATCCCCTAAAAAAAGAGGGGGCTTCCCTGGTGGCTCAAGACAGTAAAGAATCTGAAATGCAAGAGACCTGGGCTGGGGACATCCCCTGGAGGAGGGTATGGCAACCCACTCCAGTATTCTTGCCTAAAGAATCCCCATGGATAAAGGAGTCTGGCAGGCTACAGTCCATGGGGTTGCAAAACAGCGCACGCACACACACACACGAACACACACACACACACACACACACGAAGGGGGGGGCCAGGGAAGTAAAATGGGGTTGCAAAACAGCATGCACACACACACACACATACATGAAGCGGGGGGCCAGGGAAGTAAAATGGGGTTGCAAAACAACGCGCGCACGCACACACACACACACACACACACACACACACACACAAAGTGGGGGGCCAGGGAAGTAAAATCAGCAAGATGGCAGAATAGGAAGCCCTAGATTCTCTTCCCTCCATGGAGACTTAACTGAGCAAACTAGTTAAAAGGTTTCTGCACACTAGGCTAATGAAATCTAACCACATGGAAGCTTGATTGGAAATTCATGGCACTTCCTACTTTCCTGCACGTGGTAGACTGTTTGGGAAGTAGGCCACAATCCCCATATTCTTCCAGGGCAGGGAAAGGAGTTTAATATAAACTGACTTTTAGCAGGGTTGCCTGAGAGGTTTGCCTTGCTTGTATTCAAGTACTGACCAAAATGGGTGCCTGCTTAGGTTGCTGTTGATACTGTTCAGTTGTTAAATCATGTCTGACTCTCTCTGACACCATGGACTGTAGCCCACCAGGCTCTCTGTTTATGGTATTTACCAGGCAAGAATACTGGAATGGGTTGCTATTTCCTTCTCCAGGGGATCTTCCCTATCCAAGGAGCCAACCCAATCTGCTGGGCAAGCATTTACCACTGAGCTGCCTGGGAAGATGGGGATACAGTACCACAGACAGACACTAGGTGGAACCCCAGGACTGTGCCTTGCTACAAGTCCAGGAGGCAGCAGTATTACAGATGGACACCAGGAGGAGCTCACGAGTAGGAGCCCGCTACTTTTTCAAATAGGAGATTACATGCGCAAGCTCAGAGAGAGCACATACCAGAAAACACTTGAGAATTCAGAATCTCCAGCCAAATTATGCAGAGAAAGTCCTCCCTGCGTGAAATCTGACCACAAAGTTTGGAGAGTTGACTGATTCTTCAGATGCTGAAATCCCAACAATAAAAAATAAGACATATAAAGAAACAGCCAACCATGGAAACAATTAGATATCCAGAAACCAGACTCAAGAAAAGGAGACACATGAATTGCCAGGTAAAGAATTCAAAATTACTGTCATAAAGATGCTCAGATAATTTTAAAAAAGCACAGGTAGACACTAAACAAAATCAGGAAAATGGTGCATGAACAAAATGGGAATATCAAAGAGACAGAAATGGACAAGAGCCAAGCAAAAGAAGAAACAAATTAAAAATTTTACTGGAGGGCCTCAGGAGCAGATGTGACCAGGCAAAAGATAGAATCAGTGAATTTGAAGGCAGAACTTACAAAAACTATTGAGGCAGAAGAACATAAAAAAGAAGCAAAAAAAAAAGGGGGGGTGAATCCTGGAGGGTTTACAGATAAGCAGAATAACATATGCTTTGTGGATTGTGGGTCCCAGAAAGTAAAGAAAAAAGGGGGCAGAATACCTATTTAAAGAAACTGTGGCTGAAACTTTCCCACATCTGAGAAGAAAAGTGGATATAGAAACTCAAGAAATGTAAAGAACTTGAACTAGGATAAATATAAAAATAAAGAAGCCCACACTGAGACACATCATAATCAAACTGTCAGAGGTTACATATAAAGTAAGGATCTTGAAAGCAGAAAGAGAAAAGCAACTTGTCACGTGCAATGATAACCACAAAGGAAATATTTATAAAATATATGCAAAGGGAAATGAGAAGGAAATCAAAACATATCACTACAAAAATCAGTGAAACACAAAGGAAGACAGCAAAAGAGGGGAAAGAGATGAAAAAGCTAAAGATAGAAAACTGAACAAAGTGATAATATTAAGACCTTTCATGCCAGTATTTACCTTATATGTAAAGGGATTAAGCATATCAATTCAAAGGCTGAATTGACTGGCTGAATGAATGGATTTTTTTAAAAAACAAGATTCATCTTTATTCTGCCTACAAGAGATTCACTATAGATATAAGGACTCAACGAGACTAAAAGTGAAAAAGTAGGAAAAGATACTTAATACAAACAGGAGTCTAAAGAGAGCAGTGGTAGCCATACTTAATATTAGCCAGAACAGACAACCAAAACTGTCACAAGAGAGAAAGAAGAAAATGATAAGGATAAAAAGGTCAGTTCACCAGGAAGATACAACATTTGTGAGTACATATGCTGCTAACATGAGATCTCATGAATATATAAATGGAACACTGATGAGGAGGTGGGAAGAAATAATGGTAACATAGTAATAGTAGGAAACTTCAATACCTTAGGGCAACTAGGAAATAAACCAGTCTATCATTAGAGGCTCAATAGCGAAGAGGAGACTTGAACACTGCAGACCAGTTGGGACTAAACTACAGCAGAGTACACATTCTTTTTAAGTGTATGTGGAACATTCTCCCAAAATTATGACACATCGTGTCACAAAAGAGGTCCTAACAAAGTGTAGAACGTTGAAACTATATGAAATATTTTCTCTGACCACAGTGGAATGAAACTGGAAATCAATAGCAAAGGAAAGCAAGAACATTTAAAAATATGGGGAAATTAACATACTCTGTAACAACCAATGGGTCAAAGAACAAATCACAAGAAAATTCAGAAAATACATGGAGACAAATGAAAAACACAACATACCAAAATGTATGGAATTCAGCATAACCAGTACAAAGAGAGAAGTTCATCATAGCTATAAACGCATACATTAAAAAAATAAAAAGATCTCAAGTCAACAATCTAACCTTAAACCTTACAACTCAAGGAACTAGAAAAAGAAGAACAAACTAAATTTGGAGTCAGGAGAAGGAAGGAAACAATAAGGTTAGAGCAGAGAGAAATGAAATAGAGAATAGAAAAATAATAGGAAAAAGTCAACAAAACCTAGAGTTAATTTTTTGAAAAGATCAAGAAAATTGACAAAACTTTCCTAAACCAACTAAGAAAAAGAAAGAGACTCAGTTACCTAAAATAAAGAAGAGGAGATGTTACAACTGATATCAGAGAGATAGAAAGAATTGTAGGAGACAAATTGGATAACCTATAAGAAATTGCTAAATTTCTAGAAGCATGTAACCTACCAAGGCTGAATCATGAAGAAATTTTAAAAATCTGAACAAAGATATTACTAGTGAGAAGATTAAAGCAGTAATCAAAAACCTTTCAACAAAGAAAAGACCATGATCAGATGGTTTCACTGGTGAATTCTACCAAAAATTTAAAGAAATACTAGCACCAGTTCTTTTCACACTCTTCCAAAGATTTGAAGACAAGAGAAGGCTCCCAAACTCATGAGGCCAGTGTTAACCTGATACCAATTTCAGATAAGACACAACAAGAAAACTATAGACGAGTCTCCTTGATGAGTGTTGACTTAAAAATCCTAAGCAAAACATTAGGCAAATCAAATTCAGCACATAAAAAGGATCATACATCGCGACTAGGGGAGATTTATACTTGGAAAATAGGGATGGTTCAACACATGAAAATCAGTCAGTTTAATACACCACATGAGTAGAATGAAGGAAGAAAGGATGTATTCATTTCAAAACAATGCAGAAAAGTGACAAAAGTCAACACCCTTTTCATGATTAAAAACACTCAGCAAACCAAGAATAGAAGGAAATTACCTCAACGTAATAATAGCCATATAGGAGAAACTACACCTGGGGAAAACTGAAAACTTTTCCTCCAAGATCATAAACAAGGCAAGGATGCCCAATTTTTCCACTTGGTCGGTTCAATCCCTCAGTTGTGTCCGACTCTTTGCGACGCCATGAATCCCAGCACGCCAGGCCTCCCTGTCCATCACCAACTTCTGGAGTTCACTCAGACTCATGTCCATCGAGTCCGTGATGCCATCCTGCCATGTCACCCTCCGTCGTCCCCTTCTCTTCTGGCCCCCGATCCCTCCCAACATCAGAGTCTTTTCCAATGAGTCAACTCTTTGCATGAGGTGGCCAAAGTATTGGAGTTTCAGCTTTAGCATCTGTCTTTCCAATGAACACCCAGGATTGACCTCCTTTAGGATGGACTGGTTGGACCTTCTTGCAGTCCAAGGGATTCTCAAGAGTCTTCTCCAACACCACAGTTCAAAAACATCACTTCTTCGGTGCTCAGCTTTCTTCACAGTCCGACTCTCACATCCATACATGACCACTGGAAAACCGTAGCCTTGACTAGTTGGACCTTTGTTGGCAAAGTAATGTCTCTGCTCTTGAATATGCTATATAGGTAGATCATAACTTTGCTTTCAAGGAGTAAGCATCTTTTAATTTCATGGCTACAGTCACCATCTGCAGTGGTTTTGGAACCCCCCAAAATAAAGTCTGACACTGTTTCTACTGTTTCCCCATCTATTTCCCATGAAGTGATGGGACCGGATGCCATGATCTTCGTTTTCTGAATGTTGAGCTTTAAACCAACTTTTTCACTCTCCTCTTTCACTTTCATCAAGAGGCTTTTTAGTTCCTCTTCACTTTTTACCAAAAAGGTGGCATCATCTGCATATCTGAGGTTATTGATATTTCTCCCGGCAATCTGATTCCAGCTTGTGCTTCTTCCAGCCCAGCATTTCTCATGAGGTACTCTGCATATAAGTTAAATAAGCAGGGTGACAATATACAGCCTTGATGTACTTCTTTTCCTATTTGGAACCAGTCTGTTGTTCCATGTCCAGTTCTAACTGTTGCTTCCTGACCCACATACAGGTTTCTCAAGAGGCAGATCAGGTGGTCTGGTATTCCCATCTCTTTCAGAATTTTCCACAGTTTCTTGTGATCCATACAGTCAAAGGCTTTGGCATAGTCAAGAAAGCAGAAATAGATGTTTTTCTGGAACTCTCTTGCTTTTTCCATGATCCAGCGGATGTTGGCAATTTGATCTCTGGTTTCTCAGCCTTTTCTAAAACGAGCTTGAACATCAGGAAGTTCACGGTTCAGGTATTGCTGAAGCCTGGCTTGGAGAATTTTAAGCATTACTTTACTAGCATGTGAGATGAGTGTAATTGTGCGGTAGTTGGAGCATTCTTTGGCATTGCCTTTCTTTGGGATTGGAATGAAAACTGACCTTTTCCAGTCCTGTGACCACTGCTGAGTTTTCCAAATTTGCTGGCATATTGAGTGCAGCACTTTCACAGCATCATCTTTCAGGATTTGAAACAGCTCAACTAGAATTCCATCACCTCCGCTAGCTTTGTTTGTAGTAATGCTTTCTAAGGCCCACTTGACTTCACATTCCAGGATGTCTGGCTCTAGGTGAATGATCACACCATCGTGATTATCTGGGTCGTGAAGATCTGTTTTGTACAGTTCTTCTGTGTATTCCTTCTTAATATCTTATGCTTCTATTAGGTCCATACCATTTGTGTCCTTTATCGAGCCCATCTTTGCATGAAATGTTCTCTTGGTATCTCTAATGTTCTTGAAGAGATCTCTGGTCTTTCCCATTCTGTTGTTTTCCTCTATTTCTTTGCATTGATTGCTGAGGAAGGCTTTCTTATCTCTCCTTGCTATTCTTTGGAACCCTGCATTCAGATGCTTATATCTTTCCTTTTCTCCTTTGCTTTTCGCTTTTCTTCTTTTCACAGCTATTTGTAAGGCCTCTTCAGACATCCATTTTGCTATTTTGCATTTCTTTTCCATGGGGATGGTCTTGATCTCTGTCTCCTGTACAATGTCACGAATCTCTGTCCATAGTTCATCAGGCACTCTATCTATCAGATCTGGTCCCTTAAATCTATTTCTCACTTCCACTGTATAATCATAAGGGATTTGATTTAGGTCATACCTGAATGGTCTAGTGGTTTTCCCTACTTTCTTCAATTTAAGTCTGAATTTGGCAATAAGGAGTTCATGATCTGAGCCACAGTCAGCTCCCGGTCTTGTTTTTGCTGACCGTATAGAGCTTCTCCCTCTTCGGCTACAAAGAATATAAGCAATCTGATTTTGATGTTGACCATCTGGTGATGTCCATGTGTAAAGTCTTCTCTTGTGTTGTTGGAAGAGGGTATTTGCTATGACCAGTGCGTTCTCTTGGCAGAACTCTATTAGCCTTTGTCCTGCTTCATTCTGTGCTCCAAGGGCAAATTTGCCTGTTACTCCAGGTGTTTCTTGACTTCCTACTTGACAGAATGTGGTCCACTGGAGAAGGAAATGGCAAACCACTTCAGTATTCTTGCCTTGAGAACCCCATGAACAGTATGAAAAGGCAAAACGATAAGATACTGAAAGAGGAGCTCCCCAGGTTGGTAGGTGCCCAATGTGCTACTGGAGATCAGTGGAGAAATAACTCCAGAAAGAATGAAGGGATGGAGCCAAACCAAAAACAGTACCCAGCTGTGGATGTGACTGGTGATCAAAGCAAGGTCCGATGCTGTAAAGAGCAATATTGCATAGGAACCTGGAATGTCAGGTCCATGGATTAAGGCAAATTGGAAGTGATCAAACAGGAGATGGCAAGAGTGAACGTTGACATTCTCGGAATCAGCGAACTAAAATGGACTGGAATGGGTGAATTTAACTCAGATGACCATTATATCTACTACTGTGGGCAAGAATCCCTTAGGAAAAATGGAGTAGCCGTCATGGTCAGCAAAAGAGTCTGAAATGCAGCACTTGGATGCAATCTCAACAATGACAGAATGATCTCTGTTCGTTTCCAAGGCAAACCATTCAATATCATGGTAATCCAAGTCTATGCCCCAGTGAGTAACACTGAAGAAGCTGAAGTTGAATGATTCTATGAAGACCTACAAGACCTTCAAGAACTAACACCCCCCCACACCAAAAAAAAAAAAAAAAAAAGATTTCCCCACTGTTATTCACCAAAATACTGAATGTTGTAGCCAGAACAATCAGACAAGAAAAATATATAAAGGACACTGAAATTGGAAATGAAGAATTACAATTATCCTTGTTCAATTCATCCTACCCTCTCCCTCAGATTAAGTTCTTCAATACCAATTATCTAGATTCCATATAGAAGTGAAAGTTGCTCAGTTGTGTCTGACTCTTTGCAGCCCCATGGACTGTATAGTCCATGAAATTTTCCAGCACAGAATGCTGTAGTGGGTAGCCTTTCCCTTCTCCAGGAGATCTTCCCAACCCAGGGATCAAACCCAGGTCTCCTGCATTGCAGGTGAATCTTTACTAGCTGAGTCACAAGAGAAGCCCAAATTCCATATGTATGCATTAATATACGATATTTGTTTTTATGTTTCTGACTTCACTCTCTTTGACAGACCCTAGTCATCCACATCACTGCAAATGACCCAATTTCATTCCTTTTTATGGGTGAATAATATTCCATTGTATTTATGTACCACATCTCCTCTATTCATTCATCTATTCTTGGACATTTAGGTTGCTTCCATGTCCTGGCTGCTGAGACAACATTGTAAAGCAATTATACTTTAATTTAAAAATTAATTAAAATACAAGGGATTATCAGAAGAAATTATCCCTGTTCACACATGACATGATCTTACATGTAGAAAATCCTAAAGACCACACACACACATATACAAACTGTTAGAACTAATAAAGAATTCAGCAAAGTTGCAAAATGTAAATCCAACACTCAAAACCCAGTTGTATTCTTAAACACTAACAAGAGCCAGTCAGGAGAAATTTTAAAAGCAATGCCATTTAGCATAGCACCAGAAAGGATAAAAAAGTTAAGAATAACTCCACCAAGGAAGTGAAAGATGTATACCTTGAAAACTATAAAATATTGCTAAAAGAAATAAAAGCAGATAAAAATAAATGAAAAAATAGTTCATGATTGTGGATCAGAAGACTTTAGTATTGTTAAAATGTATATGCTGCCCAAAGTGATCTACAGATTCAAAATCCTAATGGATTTTTGCAGAAATAGATTTTTAAAAAATCCTAAAACTTGTGTCGAATATGAAGAGACTGTGAATAGCCAAAACAACCTCAAGAGAGAAGAACGAAGTTGGAGGCCTCCCAGTCCCTGAATTCAAAATGTACAACAAAGCAACAGTGATTGAGATGGTGTGGTCCTGGCATAAAGACAGAGATGGAGAGCAGTAAGATGAATAGAGAGCCCAGTAATAAATGTTTGCATATATATAGCCAAATGATTTTTGATAAGAGTGCCTAGACTACACAATGGGGATAAAGCAGTCTTTTCAACAAATGGTTTTGGAAAAACTGGATATCAACATGCAAAAAATGAAATTAGACCTTTACACCACAATAAAAATTAACTCAAAATGGATTGAAGACTTTAAACATATGATCTAAAGCTATTAAAACCCTAGGCAAAAACATAGAAGAGTTTTAGGATATTGGTGTTTGGAGTGATTTTTTTTTTTTTTTTTTTTGATGGAAACCAAAGAAGAAAGGCAACAAAATAAAAAATAGGCAACTTGGACTTTGCCAAACTTAAGAACTTCTGCTCATCAAAAGAAACAGTTGGCAGAGTGATTTTTGGAACTGTCAAAAAAGTCAGTGTATAGAATTGAAGCAAACAATTGCAAATCATATATCTTGTAAGATGTTAATATTCAGACTATATAAGAAGGTCTACAACTGAACAACAAAAACAAAATAAACCAATTTGAAAAGAAGCAAAGGATTTTAATAGACATTTCTCTAAAGATTTATACCTGCCAATAAGCACATGAAAAGATGCTCAACGTTGCTAATAACTAGGGAAATGCAAATCCAAATGACAAGACATCACCTTATACCCATCAGGATGCCATGCTGTGCTTAGTTGCTCAGTCCTGTCCAGACCCTGCTGGGCTACAGTCCATGGGGATTCTCCTAGCAAGAATACTAGAGTGAGTTGCCATGTTTTCCTCTAGAGGGTCTTCCCAACCCAGGTCTCTCTCCCACAGTGCAGGTGGATTCTTTACCTTCTGAGCCACCAGGGAAACCCATGAATATTGGAGTGGGTAGCCTATCCCTTGTCCAGGGGATCTTCCTTACCCAGGAATCAAACTGGGGTCTCCTGCATTGCAGGTGGATTTTTTACCAGTTGAGCTGCCATGGAAGCGCACCCATCAGGTTGTCCCCTATCAAAAGAATAAATAATACCTGTAGGCAAGGATGTGGAGAATTTGAAGCCTTTGTTTACTTTTGGAAGGAATGTAAAATGGTGCAGCCATTGTGGAAATTAGTATCCGTGTTCCTCAGAAAGTTAAAAGTAGAGTTATCATATAACCTAGCAATTCCATTTCTGGGTACATGTCCAAAAGAACTCAGAGGAGGATTGCAAAGAGATATTCATATACCCATGTTCATTGCAGTATTACTCACAGTAGATAAGAGGTAGAAGTAACCCACATCTCCATCAACAGATGAATGTATGAAGAAAATGTGGTATATACATGTAGTATAATATTATATAGCCTTTAAAAAGAAGGAGATTCTGTCATACACTTTGTCATGAAACTTCAGGACATTATACTAAACTAAATAAGCCAGTCCCAAAGAGCAAATATTGTATGAGTCGAATCATATTGACATATATAAAGTATGTCAGAAGTATGGAAACAGTAGAAGGATGTTGCCAAGGGTTAGGAGCAGGAGGGATGGGAAATTTAGTGTTTAATGGGTAAAGAGTTTTAGTGCTGCAACATGAAAAAAGTTCTAGAGATCTTTTGTACAACAGTGTTACTTGACACTACTGAATTATACATTTTTAAATTTAGCGTAATATGTTTTTTACTATAACAAAAAAGAATAAGGAAGATCTCTATATGATTCAGTTCAGTTCAGTCTCTCAGTTGTGTCCAACTCTTTGTGACCGCATGGACTGCAGCACGCCAGGCTTCCCTGTCCATCACCAACTCCCGGAGCTTGCTCAAACTCATGTTCATCAAGTAGATGATACCATCCAACCATCTCATCCTCTGCTGTCCCCTTCTCCTCCCACCTTCAGTCTTTTCCAGCATCAAGGTCTTTCCCAATGAGACAGTCCTTTGCATCAGATGGCTAAAGTTTTGGAGTTTCAGCTTCAACATCAGTCTTTCCAGTGAATATTCATGGCTGATTTCCTTTAGGATGGACTGGTTGGATCTCCTTGCAGTCCAAGAGACTCTCGAGTCTTCTCCAACACCACAGTTCAAAAGCATCACTTCTTCAGTGCTCAGCTTTCTTTATAGTCCAACTCTCACATGCATACATGACTACTGGAAAAACCATAGCTTTGACTAGATGGACCTTTGTTGGTAAAGTAATGTGTTCTTTTTAATATGCTGTCTAGGTCTGTCTAGCTTTTCTTCTAAGGAGCAAGCATCTTTTAATTTCATGGCTGCAGTCACAATATGCAGTGATTTTGGAGCCCAAAGATAAGTCTCTCACTGTTTTCCCCATTGTTTGCCTATCTGGCATGAAGTGATTGGACTGAATGTCATGATCTTAGTTTTCTGAATGCTGAGTTTTAGGCAACTTTTTCACTCTCCTCTTTCACTCTCAGTCAAGAGGCTCTTTAGTTCTTCTTTGCTTTCTGCCATAAGGGTCATGTCATCTGTGTATCTGAGGTTATTGATATTTCTCCCAGCAATCTTGATTCCAGCTTGTGTTTCATCCAGCCTGGCATTTTGCATGGTGTACTCTGTATATAACTTAAATAAGCAGGGTGACAATATACAGCCTTGATGTACTCCTTTTCCTGCTTGGAACCAGTCTGTTGTTCCATGTCCAGTTGCTTCTTGACCTGCATACAGATTTCTCAGGAGGCAGGTCAGGTGGTCTGGTATTCCCATTTCTTTAAGAATTTTCCAGTTTGCTGTGATCCACACAGTCAGGCTTCGGCATAGTCAATAAAGCAGAAGTAGTTGTTTTTCTGGAACTCTCTTGCTTTTTCAATGATCCAGAGAATGTTGGCAATTTGATATCTGGTTCCTCTGCCTTTTTTGAATACAGCTTGAACGTGTGGAAGTTCACAGTTCAAATATTGTTGAAGCCTGGCTTGGAGAATTTTTAGCATTACATTGCTAGCCTGTAAGATGAGTGCAGTTTGCAGTAGTTTGAGCATTCTTTGGCATTGCCTTTCTTTGGTACTGGAATGAAAACTGACCTTTTCCTGTCCTGTTGCCACTGCTGAGTTTCCCAACTTTGCTGGCATATTGAGTGCAGCACTTTCACAGCATCATCTTTTAGGATTTCAAATAGATCAACAGGAATTCCATCACCCCCACTAGCTTTGGTAATGAGGCATTGTTTCCAAGCTATATTGTTAAGAAAACAAAATAGCATTTGATATGTAGCACCTGATATGTAAGAGTACAGCATAAGACAGGTTAAAAAGTAGCACTTTATCTTTTCCATAAGGAAAGGTGCATATATAATCTGCATGTTCACAGAACAAATTGAAAACAAATATAATAAATATAGTTACCTCTAGACTGAGGAAGGGATTAGAAATGAGACTTAGATGTTTAATATACTTTTGACTTTGGAATCATAGACATTTTTAGCCTTTAAAAAAGTAAATTTTAAAAGGTTGAAAGTACATTCAGTTTTTTCAACTCTTAATTTATACCTACCAAAAGAAAAAATATTACTCCCTTTTGATTATACATTTTCAGTGTTCATTGTTAATTCACGTGTAATTACTTTGAAATTCTCCACTACTAGGTATAGCCTGCACTTAAGTTACTCTGTTCTCTTGCTTTATTTATTCTTTGAAAACATGATTTCTACTCCTACCTCATCAGCTAAATATTTTACAGTAGTCAGCCTCCAGTGTAGCAGTGTAGCAATTAGAAATCTACTTTGAGATATTTAATAAAAAATATACTCCCACGGTGATATTTTAGGTTTAATTTGGATAAGCAAATAAGGGTACTTTTTCCTTTGCTTTTCATTTCCTATGTTAGGTTTGCTTCCCACAGACATCTGACTTTGAAAGTTATCATTGAGTATGGGCACAGAACAGAAAGTAGGTGTCAGGGTTTGCTTCTGTTCAAGTTTTGACTGTACCAGTCACCTCTCAGATGGCAGAAGACTTTCATATTTTTATTACTGTTCATCTTTTCCTGAGCTTTTAAATTTCTTTTTATGATCCAGGCCTTCAATTGACTTTAAAGGCTAGCTTCTCCTAACGACAGAGCTCTCCTTTAGGTAAAGGTGCCTTGGTAGCACTAACAGAGCACTAACTAATTGATGACTTAATTAGAAGAAGTCTTACTGAGCAGTTAAGAATGTTTACTTCTGCACATAGCTGCCTGGGTTCAAATCCTGTTTCGACCTTTTGTCGGTGTGACCTTGCGCAAGTCACTTAACCTCAGTTTTTAATCTTGAAAGTGGAAATGACAGTTACGTTTACCTCATAACTTGTTATATGTGGACTAAGTAAGTTAAGATATACTAAGTCTACACCAGACCTGCCACTTGGCAGGCATTGTGTAAGTGTTAACTGCTTAACCTGGAAGTAGCTAGACACAGTTTAACTCAGATTACTAATAGCCTTATTGAACCTAGGTATTGATCAGCACCCTGATCAATTTTTTTCACTGATCTTAAGGCCTTTTTGTTTTGAGTTAAAACTTGTAATTGCTGAAGCCATTTAATGATAAGTTGGTTTTTATAGTATTAATATATAAATATTTCTTGCCTTCTCATCTGGTTTTTGAAATAAAGTCCTGTTTCTTCACCATTTTTTAAATGGCAGATTTCCTTAAAGAGCTTCATCTCCTGCCTTTGTCCATGTTAGCGTAGCCACCGTTTTCAGTGGGTCACAGAGGCAGTAGAGAGGTGCCTCCAGTTCTTATTCGCTTTTAGATGCAAATGTTACCATATTTAATACGAATAATAAGGTTTATTCCAGTCTTCTCTCAAAACTGTATCTTGTGGTGTTCTTTGCCCTCTTACCTCTATTCCATTGTCTCTCCCCATTTCCTTCCCTCTTGAGAGGATATTAGCATGACTTCTCATTCATTTTTCATACTTACTTGCACCTTGTGCTTCCTGGATATATATGTTATCACTTTTATTTTCTATTGATATTGTTGGTGTGATTTTAGTTTTTTATTCATGAGAATATTCTTTCTCAAGAGAATGAAAAGCCTTTATCTTAAGATAACAAGTTGGATGTTAAGAGTTGGGAATGCCAATTGCTCCTGCCTAAGTATAATTAATTCTTTGTCACCTATACTTGAATAGAGGATAAGATACTTCTGCTTCTATTTATTAGAGATTCTTTTGGGGGAATGATTCTTTTAAGGGCCTATTACTGCTTTGTTATTTAGCTGTTATTGTGAAGTGTTGAAAGCCATATCAAACAAGGGCTGTTCGACATTTTAATAATCTTCCACTAGTGTTTGAAATTTTACAATAGACTGTACATTCAGCAGACATGTGCCCAGCACTTATTGTATTCCATGCACTGTATGTGGCACTGGGAATAAAAAGAGTACAACCTGGTCTCTGACCCCAGAGGACTCAGACTTCATGAGACACTGCAGTGTAGAGAAGAAAGCTTTAGTGTGGAGTTATTACCTCTAGTTCTGTTGCTTACCAATATGTAACAAAGAGCAAGTTGTCTTAATCTCTCTGAGATGGTTTTACTTCTATAAAATGAGGGAGTTGGTCTAAATAAGCTCTTATGATCTTGTCTGTATCTCTTATTCCAACATTTTCGTAAAGCTACTTAAATTGTTGTGAGGATCAAATTGGAAAAAAATTTATTAAAGTACTTAAAGTACTTTATTAATAGTACTTAAAGAAACTATTAAGTTTTGTTTAAACAAAGACGTTATTATCTGCTAATTTGACGTTATTTACAAATGCTTTTGGTCCAGAGACCAGATGCATTAAGTGTTATAACTAAGTTCCAGAACTTTAGAGAAAAGAGTGACTTTTTCATGATGTTGGCTCTAAGTTCTAGGGGTATTTTAGGATATCATACTGTCTCTGTTATTGAGTAAAATAGGTACTCTGTAAATATGCACTGATTTAAACAATAGATTTCAGAAACTCAGTATAATTATAAGGTAAATCACCATCCCTGTGGTTTTAGGTTTTCTGTTCTGTATTAGGCTTATGAAATTCTGGGTTTATAGCTATTGTCTTTTACAGTGGAATAATTGTATTTGTGCAAATATGACTGTATATTTACAGCTTATCAACAGGATTGCCATGCCTAAATGTAGAATACATTGCTTTTCAGGGTCAATTTTCTTTGGCTTCTTTTGTCCACTAAACATTTTTGAGTATATGACATATGCTAGAAAATACTTCAGATTTATAGGCTCTTTTATAAAGTACAGCTGTGTTTATGTTTGTGGATTATAAAAACCACTGATAATATGCAGGAAGACTTAGTCCGTTAGCCAATTCAAAAAAGTTGAATCAGTAATTATGTTTTAATTATTATTAATAGGTATTTGTTCTCAGATTTAAGTGATGGTTTCACTCTCTGGAATTCTTTATTATTAAGGATTATGATTATTGCTAGTCTGATTGTTCTTCAAGTTTTCATAATGTATATCCTTTTCTTTGATTTATTTATAATTATTGCCATTTTATTACAATTTTATTTACTGTTGAAATGGTGAGACTTTCACTAAATGCTTTTGAAGTAAAATTTTCATTTGCAGAGTTACTGGCAATAAAGAGTAATAGCTAACTGTTGCTTATTTAATCTGCAATCATATAAACTTTCATATTAATCGTAAATTTCTGATTATATGACTGAAAATTTGACTTAGCTTTTGAGGAATAAAAATATTAGCATGTTTTACTGGTAAACTCATGTACCTAATGAGTCATTCTTTTTATATATGCTAGGAAAATGGTATTTCATTGTTAAAGCTAGAACTGAGTTAGTCAACCAGAAGTGAACCTCTAATTGTTTCCAAATGCTTTCTTTTTGGGTTTGGATGCAGCTCTAAGTCTTAGCTCAGTCAGGAATTTGCTAAGTTTGTCTTTTTCCCCATATCCTTTCATTATGGCTAGATAGATCCATGCTAAAATCTGTTTTATGATTCCCTATTACAGTAGTTAATCAGAAAAATATGGGCACAACCCCCTGAGCTAAACACAATTTTAAAAAACAAAAATAGAGTTTCTACAGGTTTCTTTTACATTTTTATAACCTTTGAGATTATTATAGAAATTGACTTTGATTTTAAATGGCTTATCACCACACTTGATTTAGCAAGTACTTTTTTTTCCCCACCCCAGTTTCATGACCTAGTTATAGCTCCTACAGCTGAAATTCTTAACAATATTTTAATATTATTATTGGAGAAAATTAGCCTGATGTTTCCATGTGCCTTGGTGAAATGCTTGCTGCTCTTAAATGTAAACATTTTATTAGAATTCTACCTAAGTAGACAACCATTTGAAATTTTATAGTGTAGCAGAGTCAGTAAAAACCTCATTGGTCTCTCTATATATTATTGTCTTATATCAGTTATAGCTTTAATTTAATTATTTTAAAATAGATGCTGGCTTCTAATATTAATTTTATTAAATATTTCTCTAATTATGGTTTTTGAATTGTGTTAAAATGGAAGATCTCTAAATTCTGTTAATTCTAATATTGTGTTATCTGTGATCATGGAGCTTTACCAGTTCTAGAATCCTCAAACTAAGGGCCACATAAGAAAGTAAATTTTAGGAGAAAAAGAGAAGTACTAGTTGTTGTTCATTGTTGTTGTTTTTACAAAGAGAGTAGCAGACTTTGAGAGGCAACACCATGGATGATACACATAACTATTTGAACAAAGATTTGGATAAATTTGTAGATGGTTGTTCTTGGTGACATTCAGTTCAGTTTGGTCGCTCAGTCATGTTCAACTCTTTGTGACCCCATGGACTGCAGCACACCAGGCTTCCCTGTCCATCACCAACTCCCGGAGTTCACCCAAACTCATGTCCATCGAGTCAGTGATGCCATCCAGCCATCTCATCCTCTGTTGTCCCCTTCTCCTCCTGCCCCAATCCCTCCCAGCATCAGTCTTTTCCAGTGAGTCAACTCTTCACATCAGGTGGCCAAAGTATTGGAGTTTCAGCTTTAGCATCAGTCTTTCCAAAGAACACCCAGGACTGATCTCCTTTACAATGGACTGGTTGGATCTCCTTGCAGTCCAAGGGACTCTCAAGAGTCTTCTCCAACACCACAGTTCAAAAGCATCAATTCTTCAGCTCTGAGCTTTCTTCACAGTCCAACTCTCACATCCATACATGACCACTGGAAAAACCATAGCCATGACTAGATGGACCTTTGTTGGCAAAGTAATGTCTCTGCTTTTGGATATGCTATCTAGGTTGGTCATAACTTTCCTTCCAAGGAGTAAGCATCTTTCAATTTCATGGCTGCAGTCACCATCTGCAGTGATTTTGGAGCCCCCAAAAATAAAGTCTGTCACTGTTTCCCCATGTATTTGGTGACTTATTAGGAGACTGTATTAAAGAAATGTCTTTACTGTTTTAAAACTGATTTCCTTAAGGATTAATCTAGATTGGACTTAACTCTCTTGTATTAATTGTGCTTTAGCTCTTTTCGGGGAAAGTCTTAAACTAGCTTTAGGTATACTAAAACAAAGATTTTAAAAGTCTTTTGCAAGATTATATTTTATTTAAGTAATATCTCTGCTCATATTGCATGCCTTTTGTTACAGTGAAATCCATGTTCTCTTCTGTTCCTTTCTTCCTTACATTGTTTTGAAGGGTATCTATTTTTTAATTCACTTTTGGCTGCTCCTGGTCTTTGTTGCCTTTGTGCAGGCTATCTCTAGCTGTGGCAGGCTTTCTCTGCAGTGGCTTCTCTTGCTGTGGAGCGCAGGCTCTAGGTGCATGGGCTTCAGTAGTTGTGGCTCACAGGCTCAGTAGTTGTGGTGCATGGGCTTAGTTGCTCTGAAGCATGTGGAATCTTCCTGGATCAGGGGTCAAACCTATGTTCCCTGCATTGGCAGGCAGATCCTTATCCACTGCACCACCAGGAAAGTCGGAAAGATGTATTATTTATTTTTAAAGGTATGTTTAAGAGTAAGTTATCAACATACTAATTAAAAAACTGTTTGCCAGAAGTTCCTAGGAAATGAAAACGGATGCAGGCTTTTAATCTAGAGTTGTTTTGTATTCATGTGCATCTTTTTCCAGATGGGGGGTCAATCCAGTACATGTTTGTTGTGTAGTTTCCATTGATCGCTACAGGCTTTTTCAATACTGTGGAGTTCCTTTGAAGTAAGGCATTGTGAATTATTTATCTTTTTATTTCTGGTGCCTAGCGCATGCCTGGCACATGGTAAATAAACAGTAAATGTTTGTAGACTTGAACTGTTCAAAGTTGATTTTGGAGTCAGAAGACCTGTTATTATTCTAGCTCTCCCATTCACTAGCTTTAACCTTAAGCAAGTTGCTTTGGTGCACCAAGTCTCCATTTCCACAACTCTAGAGTAAGATTCCATCTGATTCTAGAAGATCTGATGCCAAGCAAAGCATGTAGTACTTATTGCTTATTTGTATTGATTGCATAATAAAATCTATTTGGAGACTTACCTAATTAGTAATGGATTAGATTGGTTTGCAAAGTATATCTCAGTTGATGATACTGGCATGTTGTTGCTTTTTAGTATACAAAGGCAACTTATATTTCATTTCCAAATACATTCTCTCTCTAGTATTCCTTGTACTTTGACCATTTTTTTTCTTACTGAATGAAAATAAAGATGGAAGAAATTACCTAGAAATTTAATCTATTCCCTTATTTTATAGATGAGAAAACGGATGTTTTGGAAGGTTATACTATTTGTCTAAAGCTGTTTAATGGCAGAGTTAGAACCTAGGTTGTATGATTTACACTTGAGTGATTTTTCCACATCAGGTATCTCCAGGCATTATTAGCAGTTTCTTGAGATAAAGATTGAAGAAGAAATGATCAAAATAGCTAAATTTATGGGCATGTGAAAAAAATACTTTTTTCTTATTCTCAAACAGTTATTCTGGGGGAACTACTTTTATGCCTCATTTCCTGAGAAGTACAATAAGGAAAGTAGGAAAACAAAAATTGTTTAAGTTAGATGTATAAAAGCATTTAGTTATGGATCGTTTATTTTTCCTGAGAAATGAGGATGAAGAGAGGAAAGAAGAATGTCATAATTGAATTAGGCCTTGTTATTCTACTATGAGGTTTTTCTTTGCCGTTTTTGTAGTTCCAGGGAACCTTCACCTTTTTAATAACAGCACAGTGGATAGCAACAGACATTACTGTTCAGGTTGAATGAAAGGATAACCACTGTTCTTTCACTGTCAAAATCCTTAACCCCAGTTCTAGTTGCTTTCCACCCATTTTTCCTCCAGCCTTACTATAGATATCACAGATTTTTTGTAAGAGCACAGAGAAGAACTTCATAGAGTTTGGAGGACAGTTTGGGATCAGGGAATATCCCCTACAAGGGGTGACACTTGAGATTTTAAAGAAGGACTAGAAGCCAGATTAAAGGACAGTTTAGGGACATCTAGAGAGGTTACAGCATGAGACAAAGCGTGAAAGGAAGAAACCGCAGAAAGTGAAGTACAAGCAGGTTTATGTTTTAGAGAGCTTAAAATGTGAAGCAAGAATGATAGGAGGTGAAGCTAGAGTTTACATTTAATTCCCCAGGCAGTTCAGTGCAGTTCAGTCGTTCAGTCGTGTCCGACTCTTTGCAACCCCGTGGACTGCAGCACACCAGTCAGTAGAGAGCTGCTAATGGATTTTCCTTTTTTTTTTTTTTTTTTTTTTGAGGGAAGTATAGAGTCAGATTCTGATTTCAATTAGATTAGCCTAATAGCTTGATACAGAATGGTTCTATTAGTTATCCTTGGTAAGATAACAACTAACACAAAAAGAGCATAGCTAAAGTGACACACATTATTATCTTTGTCTTGGTTCAGGAACTTGAGCGTGGCTAACTGGGCTCTCTGGCTCAGGCTCCCTCACACAGTGACAGTCAAGGTGTCAGCCAGGGCTGTAGTCATGCTAATGCTTGTCTGGGGGAGAATCTACTTCCAGTCTCACTGAAGTGGTTGTTGACAGTATTGAGTTTCTTTGGGGCTGTTGGACTGAGGGTCTCGTTTCCTCTCCAGAAGCATCTCTTAGTTCCCCTTGCCTTGGGCCTCTGCCTAGGGCAGCTTACAGTGTGGCAGCTTTGAACAAGCGAGAGAGCAAGAAGGAGGGTGGAAAAGATAGAAGCCAGAGTCTTTTACTTTAGAAGCATCACTTTTGCATACTTGATGCATTAGGAGCAAGTCACTGGATCCAGACCACTCTCAAGGGGAGGAGATGACACAAGAGCACACACACTAGGGAGGCAGGGGTCTCTGGGATCCATCTTTGAAGCCACCTGTCACAGTGGACTTAAGAAAATAAGACTAGAGGCAAAGGGACCACTTAGGAGGCTATTTGATAATCCAAGTGAAATGATAATGGAGATTATTGTAGACGTAAGTAATAGAATGAAGAAGGGGGGTGGAGACAAGAAATGCTTAGCAGGTTAAGTCGTGAGAACTTGGTGATTTAGAGCATGAAGGTTTTAAGGGAGAAGCAATTAAAGGTGGCATCTAATTGTTTTTGACCAGCAAATCACCATCTGACTGAAGAATATTTTCGCTTGAATGTGTCTTCAACTCCTGTCCATGTTGAGCTTTTATATGCATTACTGCCATTCTCGTCACACTTTTAGGTTTCTAAACTTGCCCTTGGTGTTGCTTTCCTGGACTCCAGCTTCCCAGTATCTCAATATCTCTCAGTGTCTGTTTAATTTTCCTATTTGTCTCTGTTCCTACTTTTACCCTCCTTACCCAGCTACTTATCTCTGTACACAAAGTGTGGGAACAATTTCTTAATTTCTTCTCTGAGGCCTTTCCTTTTTTAATCTAGATTCTAAAACATCTAATCGCTAGATACATTTATCTTTCATTTAACCAACAAGTATTGTAGGCCCACTTTGTGAACTGCACTTTACTGGGCCTCCTTGGGAATATAACAGCAAGACAAGCATTGTCCCTAATCCTCTAATCATTAATATCTTCTCTTTCCTTTCTGTCTGTCAAAAATAACACTAATCTTTTTAGTTATCCACTTCATCTTCTACCTTCCTTAAAAGGTGTATGTTTTGTTTTGTTTTGTTTTGTTTTCTCTTTATCTCCTATAGCTGTTGGATTTCTGGGGTTTCCTAAGCGGTTCAGTTGTAAAGAGCCCACCTGCCAATTCAGGAGACGCAAGTTTGATCCCTGGGTAGGGAAGATCCCCTTGAGTAGGAAATGGCTACTGACTCCAGTATTCTTGCTTAAAGAATTCCATGGACTGAGGAGCCTGGAGGGCTACAGTCCATGGGGTTGCAAAAAGTTGGACAACATTGAGCGTGCACACATACCTTTAGCTATAATCAGGAGGGGTTTTTCTCTAGAAACATTGAGATTCTATAAGTTTAAAACAAAGAACTGGCTTCAGCTATTAAGTGTAATGAAGCTATTCCTGACCTTGCCTTTCAATCAGCATCAAGCACTAGAGCAGTGAGTGTCTGCTCACTTCAGTGACTTCCTGGACTCCCCCTAGAGGGCTTTCTAAAAATATTGATACTTCACCTTTGCCTCAGAGATTCTCATTCAGTATGTTAGGAATGAAAACAAACCACACTCTTAAGGTGAATTTGATGTGTTGCTAGTTTAGAAAACTGCTGCAGTAGAGTCACCTGTGCCATTAACTGTTTTGTGTGCATCTAACCATCTAAATAGCCTAAAGCTATAATTTCCAAATACCAGTTACAGACTAATTACATCAGTTCATACAGTCTTTAGGGCCCTGTCACTAGAGGTGCTGATTCTTCACTAGGTATGTGGTAATACACAGGCTCCTTTTTTTTTTAATAATCAAAGAAGATTGATACATAATTGGATTAGAAAAACATTGAATGAATGAACCTAATATACTGTATTAATTTTTTTTTTGTATTTTCCTTTACAGAACTGTTCAGATAAATGCATATAGATGTTTGATAAGTGTTAAGGACCAGGCGGCCATGATATGCTTTATAGATTATCTTGGAAGATTCTAGCCATTTGAAGTCATATTTTAAATGACAGTTAAATGACTGCTTGTGTTTAGATTTTTAGATGCTCCAGTACTATTCAGTAGTATAATATTAGTATTATACTAATATTTCATACACTGAAATATTTCATTTAACTCTTTTTTGATACCCTGATATATTTCATTTAAGTCTTCTACTTTTTACCTTAAATAATAACTTTTTTGTCCCATGAAAAATTTGGAACAGTGACTGGATTCTTTTTCCTCATATTATTCTGATAAATCTTTGTTATATTCTGCTGTCAGGAGGGATATTATTACTTCCTTGCAGGATGGGATGATCAGAATGTGGCTCTAATAAGTTTGTTGTCTTCCTTTTCTATAGTGTTATTCCTCTCTTAAGAGAGTCTGTTGGAATATTAATGCAGAGAACTCCTCCACTTTTGGAAAATACTTTACCTCAGTGCTATCAGAGGGTAAGTTTCAATGCTTCCAAACCATTGGGTTTTAGTTGTTTCCAAATTGTTGGGGGTTTCAACTTTTATAAATATGGGTAGCATGTGTGTATAATTTAGTATTTCTTCCAAGATTAAAAGCTGACCATGAAAGCCACTTAAACCAGAATAAAATCATTGGAAAATATTGAGCTTCACTAAAGAAATGTGGTAGAAATTGTCCTCATCTAGTCTAGAAATCCAGCAGCTCTTTTAAAATATGAATATGAATAGCAGATGGTATAAGCATTTCTTCAACATATATTTTGTGAGCCCCCCATCTTTTATGCCATATATTCTTCTAAGGTCCTAGGGGTGTAATGGTAAACAGGATAGACAGGGTCTATCAAAGTATTTATGGTCTGGTGGGGAAACGCAGGCACTAAGCAAGAAATAAATAAGGAAATACCAGTGATGATTACTATAATAGAAATGAAACAAAGTGAGGTGGTAGACATGGATGGCTACATCAGATTTATTGAGGGTGTCATATTCAAGGAAGCTGAAATGTTGTTGATTAGAAGGAGCCAGACATGAAAATCTTGGAGAAGAGTGTTCCAAGCAAAGGAAAATGCTAATGCAATAAGTTCTATGGCTGGAATTAATTTAGTGTATTTGAAAAACAGTGAGGAAAAGCCATTGTGGCTGAAGCATAATAGATAAAGGGAAAAGTGGCTGGAAAAGCTGGAGAGAATGACAGGGGACAGATGATACAGAAGTGCTGGTCTTACTAAGAGGTTTAGATTTAATTCTGATTCTGTGGGGAGCATTAGAAAGCTTTTATGCTGGGAGAGTGTCACAGAACTTAAATTTTAAAGCTTATTCTGCTTGCTATTAGAGAATAAACTCTAGGAAGAATGAAAGCAAAGGAAACCAATTAAGAAGCTATTATTTAATTTGAAAAGTTATGGCTTGGACTGCAGTGGTAGCAGTGACAGTGGAGCTAAGTAGATATTTTGGATAAGTTTTGAGAGATAGATTATATTAGCAGAGGAGAGAGAAGGTGTTGAATTGCAACTAGCTAGATCCTAATACTATTTGTTGAGGTTGATGCGGGTGTGAGAGTGGAAAATCCTCCCATATCAAGAGTTCTATTTTGGATATGTTAAGACTGAAATGCCTACTATACTTGCAAGCGAAATGTCACTGAAGTGCTTGGATGTGCAAATCTGGAATTTTAGGGACTGATTAGAACTAGGAGGAGTTTTGATTCATCAACATATAAATAGCCTTTTTTTTTTTAATTTTTTAAAATTTATTTATTTATTTATTTTTTAAATTTTAAATCCTTAATTCTTACATGCGTTCCCAAACATGAACCCCTCTCCCACTTCCCTCCCCATAACATCTCTGTGGGTCATCCCCATGCACCAGCCCCAAGCATGCTGTATCCTGCGTCAGACATAGACTGGCAATTCAATGATAGTATACATGTTAGAATGCCATTCTCCCAAATCATCCCACCCTCTCCCTCTCCCTCTGAGTCCAAAAGTCCGTTATACACATCTGTGTCTTTTTTCCTGTCTTGCATACAGGGTCGTCATTGCCATCTTTCTATATTCCGTATATATGTGTTAGTATACTGTATTGGTGTTTTTCTTTCTGGCTTACTTCACTCTGTATAATCGGCTCCAGTTTCATCCATCTCATCAGAACTGATTCAAATGAATTCTTTTTAACGGCTGAGTAATACTCCATTGTGTAGATGTACCACAGCTTTCTTATCCATTCATCTGCTGATGGACATCTAGGTTGTTTCCATGTCCTGGCTATTATAAACAGTGCTGCGATGAACATTGGGGTACATGTGTCTCTTTCAATTCTGGTTTCCTCGGTGTGTATGCCCAGCAGTGGGATTGCTGGGTCATAAGGTAGTTCTATTTGCAATTTTTTAAGGAATCTCCACACTGTTCTCCGTAGTGGCTGTACTAGTTTGCATTCCCACCAACAGTGTAGGAGGGTTCCCTTTTCTCCACACCCTCTCCAGCATTTATTGCTTGCAGATTTTTGGATCGCAGCCATTCTGACTGGTGTGAAGTGGTACCTCATTGTGGTTTTGATTTGCATTTCTCTGATAATGAGTGATGTTGAGCATCTTTTCATGTGTTTGTTAGCCATCCATATGTCTTCTTTAAAACATTAGGATTGTATGAGATTGCCATGGAAGGATTCAGCTCTATTCTTTAGCTCAAGTTTCAACTCTCAAGATTTAGAGTTTAGATAGAAAGGGAGCTGGAAAACCCAGAAGTTGAAGAAGGAGGAAGTAATCAACTGTGCCAAATATTTCTTTGAGGCAATTCTAATAGAAACAAAGAAGTGACCGTTGACTGGCATCATGAATGGCATTAATGGCCTTGATAAAAACATTTTCAGTAGATTTTGTGCAAGCTTGATATAGTAGATTAGGGTGGAAATGAATAGGGGAAGTAGAGATAGTGGTTACAGTCACTTCTTTTAAGAAGTGTTGTTAAAGGGAGTAGAGAAATGAGCTGAAAGCTTGGCTATGGATATAGTAAGAAGGGGAAGAGAATTTGTTAAAACAGCATCCCATAGAACATTCCCCAGTAATGGAGGTATTCAGTAATTACCTCGTCCAGTATGGAAGTCACAAGGAACCTGTGGCTGCTGAGCATTTGAAGCTTAAGGATTTTGAGCTAGTGCAGCTAGTGTTTTGATTTCATTACATTTTCATGCAAATTTAGCCACGTGTGTCGAGTGACTTCTGTATTGCACAGTGCAGTTTGGGAGCATGTGTGTTGCTAATGGGAACATGCCAACTGAGAGGAAGAAATTGATGATATGGTAGTGAAGCAGGTTAATTTAATGAAGGAATGAAGTTCTTGAGAAGGTGAGAAGGGATAGGATCCAAAGAGTTATGGAGGAATTAATTGTAGCTAGGAGCCAGGGGTACTGTATCCCACAAGGGAAGACAGAGAATGCTGAAATAGATGAGGGTTGACTGGTAGATTTGGTGAGTCAGAAGAGCTTTTCTGTGTGGCTCTATTTTCTCTTTGACTTACAGGGCAGTGTAATCATACAGAGAAATGAGAAGACGAGAGGAAAAAAGAGAAAGTGTAGAATAGTTCTTTCTGACATAGGGAAAGTGAAATGCTGCCCGTTTGACTTTTGTGGTTTTATGATTTTAAGGGAGGACCAGTCAGCATAATTGTGGAAGAGAAAGGGACAATTTAGTGAATGCCTACTCTAAGCTGGCCCCTATACTAAGTGATGTACATATATTGTTTCTGTTCTTCAAATTAACCATACAGGCTAAGTTTCCTATTCCTTTCCCTAGGAAAATTGAGTAAAATTGAGGCTCAGAAGATTTAAATAACTCAAAGATCACAGATGGTAGCGGCTGAATCAGGATTCTAATCCATATAATTCTGGCTTTAGAAGCTCCTGCTCTTTTTGTTACACCACACTGTCAGAACAAGGAGAGCAACATAGACTTTCATCTGTAACTACACTTTCTGCACATTTTTAATTTGAGGAAAGTTAATGCCAATTTCTGTAAGAGTCATTCCTTAACTTAGGCTTTAGAATAACTTGCAAGAATGTACTTATACTGCTATTTCTATGGAGGTAGGAGAAATCTCTTCAGTCAGCATGTTTCACTAGCATTGGTGTTTCACTACACCATTCGTGGGAGAAGGTAATGGCACCCCACTCCAGTATTCTTGCCTGGAAAATCCCATGGGTGGAGGAGCCTGGTAGGCTGCAGTCCATGGGGTCGCGAAGAGTCGGACACAACTGAGCGACTTCACTTTTCACTTTCATGCACTGGGGAAGGAAATGGCAACCTACCCCAGTGTTCTTGCCTGGAGAATCCCGGGCATGGTGGAGCCTGGTGGGCTGCCATCTGTGGGGTCACACACAGTTGGACATGACTGAAGTGACTTAGCAGCAGCAGCAGCAGCACACCATTCGTGAGGATACTCTTTAGAAAAATGTAGAGGATATCAACTTCAAACTGCTCTGTCATCAGAGTCCTGAAAGAGGAAGAGAAAGTCCACCTTGCCCTGTTTCCCCAGTAAAAGCAGTTTTGTTTTTTCTTAAATGAGCGCAGTAGGTATTGTCTCAATTTCCCACCAGGAGTCTTGGAGCTGAAAGAAGGTAATCCTATATGCATCAGATTCTGATAAAAATAAATATTTTGATAAAAAGTTCAACCTTTTTGTAGTTAACATCTCAAATAGATTACCTAAGAATCAGAGAATCTCAGAATTTGAAAAGATCTTATTATTCACTTGGTCCAGACTTCTGTCTGTTGCAAGAATCTCCTCTGCAACATTTAGTTGGTCATCCAGCTTCTTGACCATTTCCAGGAACCAGTGGTTAATCTCTTCACAGAGTAACCTCTTTCTCTTTAAAGTTGATCTAATTGTTATAAAGATCTTTTTACATTGAGCCTCTTTTAATTTCTGTGTTCTGATCTTAGTTCATCTCTTCCAGATCTTCTGTCTACAGAGATACTGAACAATAGCAATAGTTTGGGCATCTTTGTAAAGATTTTCCTGATCTTCAATGGAATACATCTAATGTTTTTTTCCATAAGTGTTTTCTATACATTTTTGGTAGATAGCTTTTAGTAAGTTAAGGAAGTGTCCTTCTAAGCATAAATAGGGGTTGAATTTTATTAAGTAATTGCAATTCTTTTATTAAAATGATTGTGTGATTTTTCTCCTTTGCTTCATTAATTAAAGAATAACAGTAATAGAATTTCTGATGTTTATTGTTTCCCTCTTGGGATAAACCTAACTTAGTCATGATACGTTGTTTTTTTAATATACTGTTGGATTTAGCTTACTTAATTCATAAGAGAATTCAGCTTATATGTTACTGTCTTTATCTGGTTGGGGATCAAGATTATTTTTCCTTAAATGAGGTAGCGCCTCTTTTTTATTTTCTGGCAAAACTAAGAGGTTAAGTTACTTGAAAGTTTTCCCTCTGGGACTTGACAGGGTTGAGGAGGCTTTATGAAAGAGAACTTTTATTACCTTTTCAATTTTTAATGGTCCTTTCATATTTTCTGTTTTTTTTTTTCTTGTATTACAGGATTTTCTGTATCTTCTGAAATAATTTCCCAAAATTTATTCATTTTTGTCTAGTTTCTTAAAATTGTGTTTTTTGTTTTTTTCCTGATTTTATTATTTATTTTTTTCCAGGTTTAGTGAGCTAAAATTGATAAATTAAAATTATATATATTTAAAGTGTACAATTTGATGTTTTGATATACATGTACACTGTGAAATGATCACCACAAAAATTGGGAACACTTCACAAATTTACATGTCATTCTTGGACGAGGGCCAAGTTAATCTCTGTATCATTCTAATTTTAGTATATGTGCTGCCAAAGCAAACACCAAAATTGAGTATTTATTCATTTTATATACATACATATACTGTTTACTGAGCACTTGCAGGCCAGGCTTAGATGCTTATAGTTTTAGGTGTTCAGGATACAAACATGAAACTCAAAAATAAATCCCTGCTCTTATTGAGCTTGAGTTCTGTCAGAGTAGACAGGCAATAAACAATATAAATAACATAAGTAATGTGGCGTGTGTCACTAGCTGCTGAAAAGTAAAACAAAGCAGAGAAATGTAAAAATGAAAACGTTGTTTTATCTAGGATAACAGTAGAAAGGCTTCCTGAGAAGTTGGCGTTTGAGTAAAGGCCCACATAAAGTAGACCAGTCATTATTGTGAAAGGAAGGACACTCCAAGCAAAGGGAATAGCAAACCCTGAGACAGGAGTGTTTCAGACTCTTCACAGAGTGGTGAGAATGCTGCTGTAGCTGGGGAAGAGGAAGCAAGCGGGGGAGGAGGGGGAGGAGATCATCTCGTGAATGTGGTACATGACAAGCGGCCGCATCACATGGGTCCCTGTGAGTTACTGTGGAAGCACTGGTTTTGATTCAGAGTTAGATGGGAATCTACTGAGGATTTTGAGCAGAATGAAAGCATCTGACTTAAAGCAACAGAATCTCACTTGGGCTCCTATTTTGAGACTAGATGAAGAGGTGCAAGGCTAGCAATACGGAGACCGCCTAATCAAACTAGAGTGGCTTTAGCTGGACTGATAGCAGTAGAGATGGCGAGAAGTATAGGATTCTACTTGGTTGTGATATATTGTATACTCGTATGTTGATGCATTCGTATAGTATCCCCTTTTATGGTTATTTCAATTGATTATTGGTAGTTTTCCTTTTTCATTTTGTACTTTGTTTAATTACATATTTATTTATTTTTTTAACTCCATCAGAGTTTGTCTTGTCACTGGTTCTCAACTGCAGGGTGAGGAACACTTACGGAGCCACTGGAAAGACTTAGAGCCATCCCTCCCGTTTTTGGTTGTCACATGAGCTGGGGAAGGGTATATGTTGGCATTTAGTTTCCTGGGTCCTGGGAGTGCAAAGATCCTATAGTTTCTGACAGTTGTACACAATGAAGACTCATCCTGTCTAAAATATGCCCCCACTGTGTATAAAGCACTGACTCTCTAGCTCACTGATTTTTTTCAAAGAAGTGGTGTTTTGACATTGAGAATTCCATCATTTCCACATTTCTGCTTTCCATCCTTTATTTCTTTCCTTTTTATTTCTTAAGTTGACTTTGTTGTTCTTTTCCTAATTTCTTAGCTCATTTGTATTTTTGTTTATCCTCTGATCGATGTATGGTTGACTCTTGAACAGCACAGATTTGAACTGCACGTTCTACTTATACATGGAATTTTTTTTTTTTTCAGTAGTAAATACCATGGTACTACATGATCCATAGTTGGTTGCATCCTCAGATTTTTGACTGAGAGGCAGGCTGGCGTCCCTTCCCCTGCACTGTTCTCCAGTCAGCTGTATTTGAAAATGTAAATTTCCCCTAGGCACTCTCTCACCTATGCCCTACAAATTTTGATATGTGTTCATTTATATTTCCTGAACACCTGTCATAGTACCAGCACATAGTAAGTACTCAATAGGTATTTGTTAATCAGTTTGAACCCACCCCACCAGCCCACGTTTTTCCTTAGAGGGTAGAATCCATGTTTACTGATGTGTTGTGTAATGATTTAAGTTGCATCCACTTATATTTGATTTCATGTTGATATCTGCTCTTCATATTTTAGGTGCAGCAGTTGCAAGGAGTTTACAGTTTACAAGAACAGCATTTCTGGACCTTATGTTCTGATGTTTATGTTGGGACCTTGAAATTAGTAGTAGCACCTGATGCTGATGCCAGGTGGATTTTAAGCCAAACGCATAACATTTTTACTCAGGTATGATATTTTTACTAACCTCTTTTAAGGGTCTAAGAATTTATTGTATCTACTAGTTTTAAAAATATTTACTATTTAACATATTAAATATATATATATTCTATACTGTGGGGTACATATAAAATATTTTTTCAATCACAGAGTCAAATTTGGGAGATCCTTGCTTTAGTGAATACTCTTAATGAAGATAGTCCTGTTTATTCATCATTGAGCTGATTTGAGCTCCTTTATGAAAAAGTAGATTCTCTCTTACTGTATACTCCTTATAAGACATGTTAAATGCTATTTGAAGCTAGGAATTCTAAGATAGTATTTGGAATAAGAATAATGCCTGGTCAGTCGCTTTAACTTAGAGCAAACTCTCTTAACATTTTTGTTGATAGCAAAGCCACCACTCCTTCTTTGTGATTTAATGACTTAAGATGCTCTTGAGTTTTTCTTAATTCTATATAAGGAATCATGAATTAGTCAGTTCATGGCTGCAACCAAATTATATCAGGTAATGTTTATGCCATCATGAGTTGACATAGTAACTGATAAACTAAAAGTGATTACTAGGTTATTCTGAACCTACTGGAAAATAAGCACATCATGTCAAGAATATCTGAGGAGAGAGAGACCACAGATTTTTTTTTTTGGAGGAGGAGTCTGGTTTGCTGGAAATATTTGTCAGAAAATGTAGATGTTGACACTGCTGCCAAATTGATCTAACACATAATCTAATGTGGAAACTGATTCCACTGATGCCATAAAAATCTGTGCCTAAAAACTGACGCAAACCTCCTGATGTGATGCAGTGGGAAGTATACATGACCTGTGTGGTACTCTTGTCAGAAACGGTTAATGTAAATCCAGTCACTAGTAAACAACCAGACAAACCTAGCTTGAGGCCTGTCTCCCTGGATTCTTAAAAAAGTGTCATGAAAGGAATAAAAGGAATTATAGGGGCTTTTTCTAAATTAGAGGAGACTTCACAATTAAAGTGAAGACTTTAAAGTGGAGAAGGAAATGGCAATCCACTCTAGCACTCTTGCCTGGAAAATCCCATGGATGGAGGAGCCTGATAGGCTATAGTCCATGGGGTCACAAAGAGTCGGACACGACTGAGTGACCTCACTTTCACTCACTTTCACAATTAAATGCAGTGTGTGGTGCCTGATTGGACCTTAAACTGGAGAGAAACATCACAAAGGAAACTGCTGGATAATCAGGAAATTGAAATATAAATACATAATAGTTCACATAATTGTGTAGGTGTTAAACTTCTTGGGTATGATATGGTATTGTGGCTATAGAAGAATACTCATGTTCTTAGGAGATACATGCCAAAGGCTTTAGTGGCAGAACATCAGGATGTCTAACTTTTCAGTGCTTCAGCAAAAGTAAAAAGGATTACAAATAAATACACATACAGAAAAAAAAGCAAATATGGCAAAACGTTAGTGATTGGTTTATATAAGTGATGGGCAGATAGATATTTATTGTGTTCTTCTTTTGTCTTTAAGTCTTTTCAGAATAAAAAGTTAAAAAATAAAATTTTGGTGGCTCCTCATTACCACCAGGATAAAGCCCAGACTATCTAGCATGACCCAATTAACTTTTCAGCCTCTCTACTGCTATTATTCACTGCCTGTACGTCATACTCCAGCCCCACTAGACTATCTACTTATCTGTATGAGACAAAAATCCTACTCTAATGTAAAGGTCCAATTCAGTTGTTGCTTTCTCTCTAAAGCCTTAAAGACCCTCTAAGCCTCATATACAAATGAGAGAAAGAGAGAGGGACAGATGGACAGTTTGAATTCAGTACCTTAGCATAAATTAAATGATCTCTCTTGTCTAATAAAAGAGAGATGTATGGTTATGTTCCTTTGGAATAATTAACGAAATGGTCTTATAACGTAGGCAACAGCAAGACTTATCTACTGCAAAACAATATACTAGTACCATTTATTTATCCTAGACTTTTAAGAACCAAGTCTTTTCTTAGCAGATGCGGTAAGAAATCTATACTCTTATGAGTTTCATAATGCAGCATGTAAAACCTTCACAGTAAGCCAGAATCCTCACACCTCCTCCCTTTTTCAGAGGCAAAAAGGAGAGTGTGGCTAGCCTTCAGTAGCCTTCAACAACCTTGCTTTCCACTGCCATTTCTAGATCATGATTCTTTCCGTCAGTCTATTGATTTTCTCCTAGTTATACCATGTCCTTCCACCCTCACAGCATGGGCATCTGTCCAGCTCTGGAATACCTCATGCTGTCCTAAAACTTTGGCACTTAAATCACAGTTCTCCCTCTGAGAAAGGAGTGTGACTTACAGGTTTAGAGATGCACAAGCAGTGGTGTCTGTGCTAAGAACTGCTGAAGTTGTAATTGAAGTATGTGGAGGGAGGTTCTTCTGGTAACCGTAGAAATCTTGGCTTTGAAAATGGCTGAAATTGAAAGTTTACTCAGCTGCTTCTTTGGTTTTGGAAGCTGTATTTTGGTTTTGAAAATTTGCAGCTCTAAAACATATTTAAGCCTTTTTATCAGCTAAGGTCAAACCAACTTGATTTCATTCCTCGCAGAGACCAGGGACTGTCTTAGATTGCAGTGAAAATGGTTCAACACATTTTTCCCAGTGGGGAGAGTAAAGTCACCCTACTCATAACTTTGATTCCACACATTTAATGATTGTAAGTTGATGTGTGATAGTTATTTTGGTTCTGAAATATGTGAAATTGAAGGGTGTTTTTTTTTTTCCTTTTCTGCTTATGCCCTCATCATGCATATTCATTATGCTATGAGTATATCCTTGGGCTGGCAGTAACATTTTCAATTTGTGAATTGAAATTTAAGTTTTTTTACATTTTTAAAAAATTTAAATTATATCTTAATCATAGATTTTACTTAGCTTCAGTTTTTAGAAAAAAAATCACACTAATGCTTTAAGTACTTTTCTTGTAGAAAGACTTTAAATACCGGTGGCCTTAGTTCCAAAAGACCAAAAGAAGAATTTTCTCAATACCTGGTACTTCTATGATACTTTAATGTATTTTTCTTAGAGCTGATCTTAAATTGATTTAAAAAAATTTTTTTAGGTTGTTCTTGTTAAAATTTGTATGGAGATAACTTTGAGGTTAACATTAAATTTGAGAACGATGGCTTTTTGTTTTGTTTATAAATCTATAAGCTTTGTGACTCTTTGGAACTGTGCATTAAGCATGTCTTTTTATTCTCATTTTCCATAGTTATCATTCAATCATGAATGGTTACAACAACTGGGTTGCTGTCACAAATGTAGAATAACACAAGAGAATTGGTAGAAGTCTCTTCAGTACTTAATATTTCTTTGGGATTATTAGTTAAGTGATAATCCCGTTTTAAACTACAAGGCTTTTGTTAACATTGAAAAAGTACATTCTCCTCACTGCATGCACTAACTTTTTAAAAATGATATATTTTTGGGGAATTGTTGAACTAGAAAACATTATTTACATTTAGTATTTGAACAGGATGTGGACTTGGGAAACTGGATGAGGAAGGCAGTTTATCGTTTTATGTTTCTTGTTTTGAACTGGCTGATATCATCTGTTAATTTTTTAGACACACTTTTGTTTAGAAATAATGTTAGAAGAAAAATCTAGAATATGCTTGGGCTCATAACCCTTCTCAGCTCCACAACGCAGAAAAGATGATTTAACTTAATGCATGTTATTTACTTTTCAATAGAACCTCTATTTTGGTATTTTCCATTTTTTCTTCTCTTCTGGCCTGTTTCTGCCTGTTAAGTCCTAACTCAGCTTCCTGCTTCAGCCTTCTATGCTCTAGTCTCTAGGCTCAAAAGAGAAGTTAACACTGATACCCAGAAGGAAGCTGAAGAGCCTCCTCTCTAGCCCAGTTGAGAGTTCCCCAAGATTCAGAATCTCCTGCCTCCACCACTCTCCTTCATGCATAATCCCTTCAGTGTTTCTGACAGCAGACCTCACCCCACCTTGTGTCTCCTGGGAGGGGAGAGTAGAAAGGAGGAAAAAGCTATCCAGCCTTCCAGGTGGCCAGCTGTTTTTTCCACCCTTTCCTGTGGGGGGGTGGTTATCTTTTGTAAGTATTGGTTGTTTTTCATTAATCCACAGGGTTTAAATGCTCATTTGTTGATGGTGGTGGAAATAACAACAGCATCAGCAGCTAGCCTTATTGAGAGCCCTCCACATGCCAAGCACTGTGATGGGTACCTAATGTATTAGTCTATCCTTACAAGACAGGTAGGGTATTAGCCCCAGTTTATAGAAAAAGGAGTCCAGACCCACGTGATTGTTCATGACTTGTAATTTCATCATATTCAGTCACTATTTCATGAATTCTTAGATGGTTTTGTTTTCATAGGAAAGACTAAGGCAGTTTTTTAAAAATTCATTTTTATAGGGTAAAGATTAATATAATACATTCAGTCAAAAACTAAAGTAGAAAGTTTCTGTAGTTTTTGAGAATTGAGAGAGAAGTACAAACAATCAGTAATTTTCTATAGCCATAGTCTTGTTTATTTTTCTAAATTTTTATTGCTGATTTATTTTCCTTGCCACAGCAATGAATATTTATGGCCAATATTCTAAGTCTATGACATCACGTTAACAGTTATTTTCTTTGAAGCATAGGTGTCAAAAATAACTGTCTTTCCCATTTTAAAAAGTTTTAACTGATTTTTTTTTTTTTTTATGGTTTGTACATGATTCTCAGGATATAAGATACAAGTATTCTATGGTTTTCACTTTTTTGAAGGACAACCCTCAGCAGGCCTCTGAGTGCTAACATCAATAGTAGAATATTTAAGGGAACCAAGCACCGTTTTGATCTCCTGGAGTATTTGTCATGAGAATAAACTGTATAGGAAACCTAGTTTGCGTTCAGAAAGTAGGTGACATACTATAGGAGTCTGAAAATTTCACTTTTCTCTCTACTTTGAAGGAAATTGAGAAAGGAAAATGGGAACCTGGAAGACTTAAAGCTGTGCCCATCCAGCCAGATGGATGAAACACATCACTTTTCCTGTTAGACACAGCTTTTGTATGAAGCAGTGGGCCCTCAGGGGAAAAATACCAGCTTGAGTAATTAACTCATAATTATGCAAAGATCAATTTACCTAGCCTCTTTGTTTTTCTCCCCCCCCCCTTTTTTTTTATTGCCTTGGGCTACCTCATTTCTTATTACCATCTTCACTGTATTTGGGCCAGGATTTAGGAAAGTGGCAGAGATAATAATGGGAGACCAACTTATTTTGTCCATTTAACTTTCATTAACAAGTTTGTTGAAAAGAAATTAAGCCAGTTTATTTGGGCAATAAAGAGTTAGACATGACTTGACCACTGAAAAACAACTTGAGGTTAGATATACAAGAAATTTGCAAAAGGGTTTCCTAAGTATAGTTATTTTGGGTCCATGTGGGTTGAGTAAATCAAATATAATCAATCATAAGTTTTTTATAGCATGTAGAATTGTTCTCATATATTCACACATGATTCTTACAATAGTGCCTGTTACGTAATAAGGATTTATTAAATGTCAAATACTGGATGAATATACAACAGTTTTGTGAGAGATAGGTAGGATTGATATTTATCCACAATTCTAAAATTAGAAAAACTGAGATTCTGTTTCAGTTTTTAGCTTAAAATCATAAGATATTAAGTTCTATCTTTTTTCTGCCATAGACGTCTTTAAGGTACATGCTATTAAATGCATTTTCAGAGAACTTTAACTTTACGACAGCGAGGATTTTTTTTTTTTCCTTTTTAATGAGACAAAAAAGCTAACATGTTTTCTGTGCTAGAAAAGCACTAGGGTCTTATCAGGCTTTTTATTTCATTAGAGCAGCTCCTGCCTCTTTGGGCATTCATAGTGTTGGGCAGAGCCCTCCAGCTTGAATGCTTAGAGGGAAAGAAAGCCATGCTGGAAGCAATGCTTTGAGGAGCCCAGAAATTCCTATGAAAACGTAGCATTATTATTGTATCCCCCCACTCTGGATTTTCCTTTCTTTTGAATGTTCTAATTTACTTTTCATTCTGTGTTACTGACAGAGTGCTTATTGTAACTGATTGTATGCTTAAATGTTTTTCAAGTTGTTTATTTGAAAGAAGGAAATTAGTAGAATTTCAGTTCATCCAACAAATGTTAATCACTTACTGTGTGATGGGCACTACTTGAGGTTCTGGGAGTCAGCAGTGAAAACATAGACAATCTTTTTATTTCAGAAAGAGTCCATTATCAATGGAGGGTGATAATAAACAGTATCACAGCAAAGAAGTTTTATGATACATTAGAAAGTGATAAGTGTTAGAGATAAGGAGAGCAGAGTAGGGAGACCAGAGGTGCTGAAGCATTTACCATTTCTTGCACCAAGCTTTTTTTTTGTTGTTTTCTTTATGGATGGATAGATGTATAGATAGATGATATCTATCTCATCATCTCATCTGACATACTATATATACTTGATTATTTATCATCTCCCTCTCCTTCCTAGTTCCCAATAGCTTATAAACTCTATGAATACAAGGTATTTGATACCTGTTTTGTTGGCTATTGTATTCCCAGGGGACAGAACAGTACCCGGAATCTAAGAGATGCACCAAACGTATTTGCTGGATGAATGAATTGACTGCACTTGGTATGGGGTGGTCAGGGCGAGCCTTTCTGAGATCTGAGTAGAGAGGTGACAGGAGAGGGAATATGTCACATGGCAGTCTTGAGGACCATTGTTCCAGGCAGAAGGGCCAGTTGTGGCTGGAACAGAGTGACCAGAGGGAGAGGAGTACAAAGTAAAGCAAGAGAGGGAATCAGGGACCAGATCATGGGAGAGCTTTAAAGGCCACTGTAAGGACTCAGACCAAAGGACTAAGGGAGATTAAACTGTTGTTGGGTTTGAGTGATAGAGTGACAGCACCATGGTTGCTCTGCTGGAAACAGACCAAAGGAGTGCAAAGGTAAAAGGGTGAAAACTAGTTCACAGGCCATTACAGAATACAGGTAAGAGATGATAGTGACTCAGGCCAGGGGATAGCAGTGGAGGTGCCGTAAAGTGATCAAACTCTAGAGTTTCATTATTTTGGAGGTAAGGCAAACAGGTTTTGCTAATAATGGGTTGGGAATGAAAGAAAGGCGGTTGCAACATTGAGGGAGGAATTGAGCTGGAGAAGATACCTGATCAGCAGGTTTGAGGGGAGGAGATAGTGATCAGCTTAGCTGTGTTTCAGTGCTTTCAGACATTCTTAAGTAGAACTGTCAAGTAGATGGTAGATAGGTTTCAGACTACAAAAAGTGTGAGAATGTTAGATGGTACTGAAAGTCTGAATATTGGGTAAGACCATCTAGAGGGAAGTACCAAAAAAGAAGGGATCTGAGGATTGAGTCTTTGGGTATTTGAGTGTTTAGTGTTCAGACAGGAGGCAGAACCCACAAAGGAGACTGAGAAAGACTGATAAGTGAGGTAAAAGGGCAACCAGTGAGTATTCTGTGGAAGCTAAGAGTGGGAAAAGTGTTTTAGCAGGAGGAACTGATGCCCTGTGTAGACCAGTTACTAAGATGAGGACTGAGAATTGAGCACTGGTCTGAGCAACTTAGAAGAAGTGGTTGGCAGCAAAAGTTTGGTTGAAACGGGTTCAAGAGAGAATAAAGGAATTGTGGACAGGAAATATAGAAAAATTGATACAGAAGAGATGGGGGCAATTTTGAGAGCAGTGTCCTTGAATAGCAAGTTTGTATCCAAAATTGAAGGGAATTGTAATGGATGTGTAATGGAATCAATAACTGATAAGATGGTTTTACTTATTTCAGTGTTTACAAATCATTTATCATAGGAAGATATAGATGGCATTGACTTCTGATTTTAATAGCCAACTCGTCAATCACTGTGGTGTTCTCTCTAGGAGAATACAGGTAGATGGGTAACCTCATTTTTCCAAAATTCACTTGGGCCAGGCATGTAATTAGTAGCACAGCTTTCTTTTGTAGAGCTATATGGAGAATATTTTTGTTTGTTTTTATAACTTATTAACATACTTGTTTCTAAAATAAAATTATTGGAACTTTATGATGAAAAATGGGGAATTCTTTCCCAAAGACAGAAGAGAAAAATAATTCTTCCCTTTTTCAAAAAGAAAGAAAAAAAAAGTTTCCTACTACTTTTCAGAAATATATAGTCTGTTATAATTTGTTTAATGTTCTCATTTTTTTTTTTTTTTTAAACTTTTCAGGCCGGAGTGAGACAGCTTTATGTACAGATTGACTTTGCGGCCATGTAATGAGTGAAAAGAAACCATGCTTTTTGGGGGGACCTAATTTTTCTGGTACTGTACAATCCTAAACATTGTACCAGGCTTTCTAAAAAGAGAAATCGTCACTACAACTCCCCAGCGTCAAGTAGACCAGGTAGAGTCCACCGTTCGTGCTCTGCCGGGAGTTTACAACTAAGGGGTCAGAAGTAAGAGGATCTCCCCTGGACTTCTGGTCTTGTTTTTGTGCTCTTCTCACCAAACCATTTTGATTTCTGAGGTTTCTAGTTTTGTTCCAGGGTATTGTTTTCTCGGTATTGTTTCCTTTTTTTTTTTTTTTTTCCATTTCAAATGCCCTCACTCCCACCCCTCATGCTAGCCAGTAAGAAATTCAGACTGTGGGTCTCTAATCATCTGGAATGTCTTCACTGAAGCTGCTGGAAACCACTGCTTTCATTCCCACAAAACCAGTGTTATTTTAAAAAAGGAAAAAAAAATAAGAAATGGAAATCTGTTTTATATGTAATGTCACAGTAGTTGACGTTTTTCAATATAATCATATGTTTGTGAAATTGTTTGTACCTTGCAAACTTATGAACCAAACCATATTGGGTTTTCAAAGTGCCTTTGTATCAGAAAATGTATTTGCCAGCATAGAAATGTTCCATCAAAGGTCATGTATATGTTTTTTTTTTTTTAATGGGTATTCTGTATTCTGTACAAAATAAGACTCTTGTTAGTAACATCTACAGATGTCTTTTTGTGTACTTCAAGCATAGGTTTAGATACAGAAAAATTTGCCTTTTATTGCTCTCTCGTCAAAAAATAAAAGGTGTTATTTTGCTTTTTAAATCAAATTCAGTTATTATAATAAATTATTTTGTGTACTGTGTTTTCAAAACTTTGCAGATGCTTCTGTTATACAGACAGGTGTTTAGACTTATCACATCTGCTAAATTTCAAATTTCTAAAAAGCTACTGTGTCTATGATAAACTTTCCTGTATCTCTTTGCTGTTTTTAAAGATTCTCTTAATGAAAGGGAAAAGCATGTAGAGTGAAAGCAGAAAAGGTTGTGACAATGTTATTTTGCTTTTTCGTTCTTCAAATGCCAAGTCCTATCATTGTTTTCCTATGCAAGCATTGCAAAAATACAATTGCTTTCAGGAATCCTAAAGCGGCATTTTACTGAGTTTGAAGTAGTGAAGTTATGGAGTAAATGTGGTAATATAGAACTCCTAACACAAGTATCTTGGAAGTTCATAAATAAGTTGATTTCTAGGTTCTTGTTTATTTGAAAAATAAAATTGCAATTTGAGATAAGTGCTTGAACACTCTACTTAAATATTCTCTATGTTTTATGAAGAAATTGATCTGCATAGATATTTTCCCACTGTACTTCATTTTCTCATAATGTACATTCCCTTTTAACTGAAAGGGAAAAGTTTAAAAATATTTTAATTTTCTTGGGGGGGAACCCTGCAGGATGGAAATGAATGTTTAGAATGAAGATAAGTAATAAGCACTTTTTCACTGATGTGGCAGAAATCACTGTTGGTTTTGTCTTAAGTTTCAGAGTACCTATTGCTCTATTTCTGACCTACAATTTTTGAAATATACTGTAAACTACAGACTGCTTTCTTTATGCTTTTCTAAACCACTGCAGATTGCCATGAACTATAGATATTCTCCTTTATGTGCAGATTATGTAGTATTTTCAAAGTATTTTTACGTATTGCCAGGCAGTTCTGAAGCTAAAAATTCCTGTCAGCAGAATGCTTTTAACTGAAACAATTGTTAAGATGTTTCAAGAGGGATATATTAAAGGAAATGTCCTGATAACAGTACTACTTTTTCACTGTAAGTATAAGTAGTCACTTGGAAGTTTGCATCCACTGCCAAGCCTGAGATATTCTTTAGGTTTTGGCATATTGTGGAAACTGACAGATTTGCATGAAGGCAGGGACTTTGATGTGTGCCTTTAAAAACTAATTATGTGAAACTGTACTGATACTTTGCATACAGAGGTAATATTTGCATTGGCCTATAAAATTTACCAGTGCACACTGAAGATCCACTTCTGCCTTTCACTGAGTCCTCCATTCCAAGTGAAGTTTTCTGTCAAAATATGCATCACTTTAACTTTTACACTCAGTACACAAGTGCATGAGTGTGGTTTTTTAGGACATTTGACCAGGATGAAACTCTTCATTTTGCACCTGTTATAAGAGATCTCCAGTTCATATCATTTAGCAGATTGGCATTAACATTTATGATTTAATTAAATGTTCTTAAACCTGTGTGTACAACAGGAAAACAATTTTTTTTTTCTTACTCTTAGGAAATACTTTTGTCTTCTCAGTGTTCTAACACAGATGTATTGCTAAAGTAGATAATTTCACTGAGAAATATTACTTGACTATTCTTATAAAATACATTTAGAATGTCCCTATTGGGGATTCTAATGTTGGGCTAATTTTTGGGGAAAAAAATCTGATATAATTTTGCTAATATTTTAAGAACCAAAATATACTCTGGAGAACAAATTTGTATTGCTCAGGGAATGTTTACCTTGCCAAGTAAACTTCCCCAAATAGAAATATACCTAGACTAGTTTTGTGTTTTTACATCTAAGAATATATTGATCGAGATGAAGGGCTTAACCTATTCACAGCTCCTGTATTTTGCTGGCTCCTTGTGTGCTTTGTTGAATGACAGTATCTAGTTTATCTGTAGCTCAGTGTTCCTCATACATCCCACAGCCTCTTCTGCAGAGATATGAGGAAGTGGAAACAGATGTAACTGGCATTTCTCGTAAACCTGGAATGCTCCAGCATTCTTCAAAGCCTGTTTGTATACACCAGTAGCCAAAATACTGTGACTTTTGTGCACCTTTGTTAAACAGCCAAATCACTGACTCCTGATGCAGTTGATCAGAGTTCTATAATTTTTTTTAACCTCCTACAGAATAATCAGTTTAATAGATATTATTAATATGGTAGCATCCTCATATAATTCTGGGGCTTAAGAATAAAAATAATTCATCGCTGAACATAGAATTTTAGAATTTTACATACAAGGAGACTGTCCGTAGAAGCAGTCTTGTTCTACCTCTCATTTTACAGATGAGAAAACTGAAGCCCAGAAATGCTGTCATTTGCTCAAGGTCACAGAAGTAATTATAGTGGCAAAGTCAAGACCAGAATCTAGGTTTTCTGACTCCAAGTCAAGAGTTCTTTCTACTCTTCTGTGCTGTGTCTCCAGTCTAATAATATTTGCTTTTATGTAAATGTGATGAAGAAGCATTTTTAAATAAAAGACATCTGACCTCCATTTTTGGTACATTAAGGCACTTTATAAATGGAGTTTTACTGTCTTATTTTTCATAGCTAATGATGAGGTTTAGAATATTATTTCCATAGTATTCTTTGTGAAAGATAAAATTAATTTTTTACTCTTTTTTACTTTTCTACTCTTGTGTAACCAGTTCCTGATTTTTTTTTTTTTTAAATAGTGACATCTCTCCATTGGATACTTTTAACTTGTGAGTAAATTTTTCTGTTTATTGCTCAAGACTAAATCCAATTTAAGGCCTGCTTAGTTTATTTTGTTTATGTTCTGTGAATTGATACTTTTTAGAAACCAGGCTAATTCACAGATCATTTCATTCTTATTACTTTAAATTTTCAGCCACTGGAGGGATCTTGAATTCTTAACATTATTCTTAGAGCCACACAAAATTGGGCATTAAATGTTGTATAGAACAAACCAAAAATTTTAACAGGGTAGAATTTTGAAGTCTTATAGAGAATCCCAAATGCTAAATTGCAACATTCAACTCTTCATTAAAAGCATTACCTTGAGAAAGTTAAATTTTGTTTTTCTTTTTGTCAGTCTTTAAAACAAATTATTTTTTAATTCACAAGAACTTTGGCCCCCAAAAAAGGAAATGATTATATTCTTCGAAGAACATTCAATAAAAGTTTTATTCAGAGAAGACTGTTTGAAGACATGATCCCCCAAAAGTCTTCATGGTCTAGATCTCTACCACAGAATCAAGACAATGAAAAAGTATGTCAAAAAAGTATTTGCAGATAAGTATAGTTTTATTTACTATAAATCAATGTGTCTTTGATGAAGGTGTCTTTGGTTTATGTTTAACCATTTCATAACTACAAATTATACAGAAAGAACACCCTTTTATTAAGTATTTATGTATCAGGCTCTTTGTATGGCCTTTTTCATGTTATCACATGTAAAATCCTTATATTTTCATTAAAAAAAAAAAAGAATGTGGCATGATTTTGATTGATAGATCTTTTTCAAATGTATTTTATCTTCTGATTCTCCTAATATGCTTATGAGGAAGAAATTCATAACTCCATTTTACAGATGAGGATGCTGTTTTGAGAGCATGTAAATGAACTGACTGGGGAATGGCCAGTAGTAGAGCACTGATTCTAGATCGAGTACTTTTTGGTGACAACTACTCTGGTTTTTGTATGTCATCCTATAGTGATTTAAAGATCCAGGAAGTTATATTAGACTTACATACACTCTCCTATAAAATTATGAGGCTTCCCAGGTGGCTCAGTGGTAAAAAAAATCCTCCTGCCAAGCAGGAGACGCAGGTTTGATCCCTGGGGAAGGAAATGGCAGCCCACTCCAGCATTTTTGCCTGGGAAATCGCATGGACAGAGGAACCTGGTGGGCTACAGTCCATGGGGTCACAAAGAGTTGGACACGACTGAGCGACTAAGCACAGCACATACGTTTGTTTAGACTCATTCCTTCTTTGGATCCTCTCCTGCGCTTACTACCTTACTAACTTAAACTCTGCAGACTAAAATGAACAATCAGAGGTCCTTTAAGCACTTTTAAGACCATTTTTTGGAAAAATGTAAAATGTTTTCTTGATACAGAGTTAACTGCTTAAAAGGGACTGACTCAAGTGTCAGTGCCAGTGTGAGTGAAGAGAAACACTTCCTGGCCAAGAGACGTTAAATTAATTGGTAGGAAGTTGTCTTCTAAGAAGTACAGATGATTTTGCACTGCATGAGAGGGATGTGTACAATTTGATTTACATTACATTTTATAGACTTTATAGCTCTTCAAAAGGAAGAAATATATTTCATAATTAGTATGAATCTATGCTTAAACTTTTTAACTGTGAACTCTTCCCATGGGTTTGAAAATTTTAATATTTGTAACTTTGATTATGGTGGAAAGTCTGTAAGAAAAGAATGTCTTTGTCTCATACATCCTATTATCACCAAATTTAGCATGAATTTACACTTACATGCTCAGTAAATGTTTGGTTAACCAGTGAGTAACTATTGTAGTCAGCAGTGGATACACAGGTAAGGAAAACCAGTAATTTACTGTTTATTACAGAAGACATCTTAACTTTTTTTTGGCATTTTTGCACAGATAAGTGACTTTATATTCACTATGGCCTTTTTTTTTAAAAAAGTCACCCTGTAAGCTACTCCTTCATTTTAATACAGGAACAGTGGAAATACAGAGATGTTTTCCATTTTGCAAGCTGTGTTAGGACAGCAGTTTGGTAGAACTGGGACAGTGGAACCTGGATCACCTGAATTTTTATATTTTGTGTATTTTGAATGAGAAACCACAGTCTCTCTTTTTATAGGAAATTGCAATATTCCTTTTATCCAATACTTTAAGGGTCTGTGTATAACATTCTATTTCATTTATCCCAGATGCATTTTCATCCAAAACTCTTTCAAAGGTCTATCTTCAAAGTGCTTCTATAAAAGCAACACTACATGTATTCATTAAGTGATTTAAATATTCCTAAGGTAGTTTATATCTTCTTTTTCCCCTCTAAATACTAAATTTTAGTAGAGCTTCTATTTCTTATTTTCTGTCTCTTTTCATTACTGCTGCCAGCGTAAAACTTCTCTTAAAAATCTTTGTTTTGAATGTTAGTATTTGAATTTTATGTATCATATGTCAGTTAGACTCAGTATTCTGTTTTGAACTGACATATCCTGTCAAGAGCTTGTCGTGTAGTCTCATCGCTTCCTCTAACAGCAGCAAATTTAGTGATATATCTGCCCAAGTGATATTTGCCCCAACATTTGTGAGACTGATCAACAAACAGAATGAGTCTTCTGTATCAGAAATACTGTGAATGAAAAGCTGCCAAATCCCTTCTTGGTATATTTTAAATATCCCTACAACACTTTACCTCCCTGTCTTTAATGGTTTAAACATATGGCCAGGTTTGATTTGGGTTTGATTCCTTCGGTGAAGAGTACATCATCAAAACATTTCTAAATAAACATTTGAGTACAAGGCTAGGTTGGAATGTCAACGACTATATTGTAATTTGGTTTGAATATACTAGAGTGAGCAATTATGATTTGCTTAAGAACAACATAACAAATTCCAAATGTGTATTTCACTTTTTTCTACTTGAAGACATTCATGTATTTTGTTTAACCTCAGATATATTTAAAAAGAATAATAAATGATTGTTATCAAAATTCTTCCAATAAAATTTCTGTTAAAAAGTCTTTACCTGAATTGTCTGTTCGTTTGATGAAGCTCCAATACTTTGGCCACCTGATGTGGAGTTGACTCATTGGAAAAGACCCTGATGCTGGGAAAGATTGAGGGCAGGAGGAGAAGGGGGCAGCAGAGGATGACATGATTGCATGGCATCATCAACTCAATGGACATGAGTTCGAGGAAACTCTGAGAGATGAAGGACAGGGAAGCCTGGTGTGCTGCAGTCCAAGGGGTTGCAAAGAGTTGGACACAACTGAGTGACTGAACAACAACAACAACCTGAATTGTCTGTTGTTTGATTAGCTGAAAAGACCGCTGTGAATTTAAGTCACTGGAACAGATTCTGGAGGACTTAGGGAATGTAAGGGAAAGAATGATTCTCAGGGCCCAGGAACAGCAAATCTGATCAGGAGAGAAGAGATAGCAGAAGACTTGGAAATGTCTCGACACTGAAGATCCTCACTGTAAATCCTCCTACTCATTATTTTACCTCATAAACAAATCTCAAAAGTATCTCCAGATATTTAACCTCAAATTATTTTCTCACCTTGTTCTGTATCATCTCAGCCTACAGGAAATGAAGACCAAAAACATCTGACCATTATCCTTACAAAGTTTTCCCTCTAATCAGAAGAAATTCTTTTTTAAAATAACTTCTTCGCAAAACCCCAGATCCCACTCATCCCATTTTCTCAAACATACTCATCAAAGTAGTCTCTTCCTTACCGTCAATCTGTGCTATACAGGGAGGGCTTTATCCTCAGTGTGTGTTGTCAAGTATCTCATGTGTGTCTACATGCACTTCTGCTTGCTCTCTAACCATTTCTGTAGTGCTTAGTAATACGGCTTCACTCCTCCCTAGTTTGTAGAGTTAATCAAAAGCCATCAATGGCTTACTTCTTGCCACACCATGGCAGAACTAACAGCATCTCTAATTTTACTTTTCCCACTCAAATCTGTTCAGCTACCATTTCTGTTCAGAATTCCTTAAAGAATTCTTAGAAATCTAAATATTGCCTTTGCCACCTCCCATTTCCTGAATCCCCTATCAAAAATTCCTCCTCATTTATTGGAAATCTTTTAAACTCACCTTTCCATTCCCACTGCCCTGTCTAGTACTTCATAGTACTTCATTACTGTGTGCAGAGTCACAATGTGGAATTGTCTGACTTCTCCTATTCAGTGTCCGACTCTAGCCACCTCCATTTCAGCACACATGCACAAACACCCTCAACACACCACAAAAACAATTCTGGCCTTAGCCAGGAAGTACAAGGAATTTCTGCTGAATCAGACTCCTATCTAAGTTCTTTTCAAACACTTCCCCTATCCTGGTTTCCTGACTACCTTCTGCTGGCCATTTTGCATAGTGGACTTTGACCTCCAAGAGCTGAAGCAACCTGCCAGGGATCCCTGTCCTGCCTTTCCTGTACTCTCTGGAATCAGCCTCTAGCCTAAGGGAAGTCTACAGTGGTCTGCCAACAGCCCATTAGAGCAGCCCCTTTCTGTTTACATACATGTTTAGGCAAATTATTTACTATAACAGTTCATTACCCAATCTTTGAGTTTTTGCTTCCTTCCCCCAGAAGCCAACTTGTGTTATACTAATGAAGTAAGCTACCCAGTTTCCACTTTTAATTCCTTCAACTCGGGAATCTTGAGTGACTCTCTTAAATGCTCATCAAATACAAATTCCTGTGAATAATTTCAGCAACTTGTAATGCTTTTCTTTCCCTCCTTATTCAACCTCATTACTCATGATATGGAATAAGCAAACTTTGTATTACTCTAGACCATAGAAACAGCAAAGAAAGGGAGAAGCAAGCAAGTTTAACAGATTAGACAGAACGACAGTAATTTACTATTTTTCATTCTGCATGAAAAAGAGAAAAAGACAACACCATTTTAATAGGATTCTAGCTCTTTCAAATACTCTGTCAGCTCACCCTGCTCTACTTCTATACTTCAAAGATGATTTACCATGAAGTTCAGGCTTTAATAAAGTCCTATAACCAACAGGAGTAATAATAGTATGATAATACTCATCTGGCACAGTTTAAACAATCAAAATTTATTGAAAAAATTGAATTATGCTTTTAATATGAAGTTTAACACCTCTTTGAAAAATAGTTCTATATGGATTGGCAAAGTAAACTGTATTCTTTGTAGGGCAGTCACTGCTAAAGCCAGAAGAAAAACAAAATAATATGAAAACAAAAGCATTCCCCAAAATATTTCCTGACTTTAGGAAAGTCAGGAAAACACAGGTACAGTTTCAGTGCAATTAGAACCCTGCCATTTGACCCGGACTTTTGAAAACATTGCAACTGCTTCTAAAACTATAATAATAAGGTCTGTCTGATTAGCTATTAGGGTGTTTTTTTACTCTAAGCATTGTTAGATCAGATTGTTGTTCAAGTTCACAGGGGTTATCTGTCCTGTATGTGCATCATACTACTTCCCCTTGAGCAATACTTTGTACACAGTTCATATTGATTTCCTCAGAGCTTCAAAACAAGACAAAGTCACTACATTTGTAGTTAACTCAGAGCAAATAATTCCCTTTGGCTTCCAAAGACAATCTGGTAGTGGTGGCCACCAACTAAGGAAACCCACAAGAACGATAACAGAGAAGAATTTTTCTGTTTGATAGAGTTATGATTTCAAAAGGGTAGTGTATACCCCTGTTGCTTTTTCCCCTGTCCACCTCTGCACATGGGTCAGGATGTAAGCCCAATCATGAAAGAGTCAAAGAGCAACAGAATAAACAGAACTCCAAGTTTCTGAACAGAGCACCAAAAAAAAGAACCTAGGGAACCAGGAAGTAGTCAGATCATGGAGAGGAGCTCAGGAAAGCAACCTGGAAAAGTCCATTATCAACCCCAAGTTTCACACTCAAGTCAGTAAGGCTTGTATCTGATCCTTCCTACCTGGCATACCAAAAGACTAAATTATCCAATTGTCTAGGTCCCAGCCTGGGTCACATAAACTTGAGATAGATCAAAAAAGAACTGCAGTCCTTGAAACCCAACTGACACTGGAACCTCAGCCCATAGAAGGTGGACTAGTAATTGCATCCTGCACCTAACCAGGCTCACTGCCTGCTAAAACACAAACCACAGAATCTAAACAAGAAACAATCTCATAATATTCAAAATGTTCAAGCTATAATCCAAATTGGCAAACTGCCACAAAAACTTCAACTTCCAGATGAAAAACAATCAACAGATACCAAGGCTGAATGATACCAAAGTTGCAATTATTGAACAAAGACTTTAAAGCAACTATTACAAAAATGCTTGAACAAGCAATCACTTATCTTGCAACAGAAGTTAAAACAGAAAACTGAAGATATAAAAAGAACCAAATGGAAATTTTAGAACAGTATCCAAAATTAAAATATACAAAATCAAGTCAGCAGCAGAATGGAGAAGACAGAGAAGTCAGTGAATTTTAAAATATATCAATAAAAATGATCCATACTAAATAACAGAGAAAATAGGTTGGAAAAAAAATAAATAAACAGAGCTCAGAGACCTGTGGGACAATAAGAAATGTCTTAACACTTTTGTTATCAGATGCCCAGAAGGAGAGGACTCTACATACAATGACGAAGCAGAAGTGCTAAAAAAAATATTTGAAGAAACAATGTCCCAAATTTGGTGACATAAACCTAAGATACAGGAAGCTGAGCAAACGCCCAAAGGATAAATGCTAAAATATCCACATGAAAGGCAACATGATCAGATGATTACAATCAAAATTCACAAGCTTTACATAAATGTTAAGTTCATTCTGACATTCATATAAAAAGGCAAAGGAACTAAACTAGATACAATTTTGAAAAAGAGAAAACTAGAGGAATTACACTAGCTGTTTTTAAGATTTACCATAAAGCTAAAGAAATCAAGACAGTGTGCTATTACAGAAGGGAAAGAGACATAGACCAACAGAATAGCAAAGAGTTCAGAAATAGATCCACACAAATATGGTCAACACAACTATGGCAAACTGATTTTGACAACAGTACATTAACAGTTCAATGATGATAGTCGTTTTAAACGGTGTTGAAGCAATTGAATATCTCCATGCAAAAAAAGAAAAAAAAAAAACTTTCATCTAAAACTCACACTTCAGATAAAAATTAACAAAATATTCTACAGATAAGTGTAAACTACAAAACTGTAAAAAATTTTAGAAGAAAACATAGGATAAAATCTACATGTCCTTGAGTTTGCTTATTGGTTCTTATGTAACAGAAACATGATCAAGAAAAAGTTAATAAACTGGATTTCATCAAAATGAAAAACTTGTGCTTTGCAAAGACACAGTTGGAAATAAAAGGACAAGCTACAGATTAGGAGAAAATATTTACAAATCACAATCTGACAAAGAACTTATATCCAGTACGTATGTGTGCTAAGTCGCTTCAGTCATGTCTGATTCTTTGCGACCCTATGGATTGCAGACTGCCAGGCTCCTCTGTCCATGAAATTTCCCAGGCAAGAATGCTAGCATGGATTACCATGCCCTCCTCCAGGGGATCTTCCTGACCCAGGGATCGAATCTGTGTCTCTTACGTTTCCTGCATTGGCAGTCAGGTTCTTTACCACTAGTGCCACCTGGGAAGCCCTATATCCAAAATAGATAAAGAATAATCAAAATTTAACCATAAGAAAAATCAAATTAAAAATGGGCCGAAGGCATGAACAGATGTTTCATTAGCAGGGTATAAAAATGGTAAATAAATACATGAAAAGATGTTCAACATCATTAGCCACCAAGAAAATGCAAATTAAAACTATGATGATATACCACAACACACCTATCAGAAGAGCTAAAATAAAAAACTGTCAATATGAAGTGCTGACAAAGATACACAGCAATGGGAACTCTTATATTGCTTGCAAGAAAGCAAAATGACACAGGCACTTGAAATCATTTTGGCAGTTTTTTATAAACTTAAATGTACATTTATCATACGATGCAGCAACTGCACTGCTGGGTGTCTACTCTAGAGAAATAAAAATCTACATTCATACAAATACCAGTATGTGAATATTTTAACAACTATATGTATAACTGCTAAAAATTGAAAAAAAAAAAAAAACGAAATCTCTTTCAAATAGTAAATGGATAAACAAAGAATAGTGTGTCTATATGAGACTGCTACTTAGTAATTTTAAAAAATGAACTTCTGATACATACAATAACTTGGATGAATCTTCAGCAGCATTTTATTGAAAGAAGCCAGTCTCATTTACATGATATTCTCAAAAGGACAGAACTACAGAGAAAGATCAGATCAATGGTTGCCAGGCATTATAGGTGGGTAGAAGGGGTGAACATAAAGGGACAGGGTGAAGGCGTTTTTGTGAGAGATAGAACTAGTCTGTGTCTAGATTATGAAAGTAGTTTCACTGTATAATAGTTTAAAATAGCATTAAACTATCTGATGAATAGTGCACATTTTTCATTTTACAATTTAATTTATTGAGGTTAAATTACATAAAGATTAGATTTGGCAAATTTAGCAAATAAAAACACAGGTGCTCAATGCAATTTCAAATAAATATTTTCTTAAGTGTCCCAAATATTGCATGGAACATAATGTATTTTTAAAGTTGTTTATCTGAAATTCAGCTTAAATGCATAACCCTATTTTATCTGGAAATCCTAACAGAAAAATGCACAGACCCTGAATCTATACAGCTTAATGAATTTTGGTAAATATTTATACCCATACAATCAACACCACATCAAGATACAGAACCTTTCCATGACCACAGTGCCTTTCTGCCTCCTAGTCACTCATCACTCTTCACTCTCTCTGTTCTTCTAGTCACTCTCACTCTCTCCGTACCCACTGTTTTCTTTTCAAGCACTGTTTTGCCTGTTGCTATAATTCATATAAATGGAAGTGTACTCTTTTATGTCTGGTTTCTTTTACCTATTTTTAAAATTCACTCAGGTTTTTTGTGTCAATGGTTCTTTCTGTTTTATAGTAAAGTAATATTCCATTGCAAAACATACAATTTTTAAGTCCATTCTCCTGTAAAGGACACATGGCTTGGTTCCAGTTTGGGGCTATGAATGAATAAAGATACAAAGTTATAAACATTCATGGACTGCTTTTTGTCAGTAGGTTTTTATTTCTTCTCAGTAAATACATAGAACTGGTTTTGAAAGTTCGTGGGGCAGTTGTTATGTTTAATTTATAAGAAACTGCTAATTAGTTTCCAAAGTAGTTGTGCCAATTTATATACCTACCAATAATGAGATTTTCAGTATTACATACCCTGGCAACTTTTACTACTATTAGCCCTTAATGTTTTTGACATTCTATTGGCTTTTCTTTACTGTTTGTCCATTTTCTATTTCACCAGTTTGTTATGTAAAGCATTTGCTTCCTTCTCAGTCAGTTCACTGTTGTGTCTGACTCTTTATGACCCCGTGGACTTTAGCATGACAGGCTTCCCTGTCCATCACCAATTCCTGTAGCATACTCAAACTCATGTCCATCAAGTCAGTGATGCCACCCAACCATCTCATCCTCTGTCATTCCCTTCTCCTCCTGCCTTCAATCTTTCTAAGCATCAGGGTCTTTTCCAGTGAGTCAGTTCTTCACATCATGTGGTCAAAGTATTGGAGTTTCAGCTACAGCCTCAGCCCTTTGAATGAATATTCAGGATTGATTTCCTTTAGGATGGATCTCCTTGCAGTCCAAGGGACCCTCAGGGTTTTCTCCAACAGCACAGTTCAAAAGCATCAATTCTTCGGCACTCAACTTTCTTTATGGTCTAACTCTCACATCCACATATGACTACTGGAAAAACCATAGCTTTGACTAGATGGACCTTTGTTGGTAAAGTAATGTCGTTGCTTTTTAATATGCTGTCTAAGTTGGTCATAGCTTTTCTTCCAAGGAACAAGTGTCTTAATTTCATGGCTGCAGTCACCATCTTCAGTGACTTTGGAGCCCAAAGATAGTCTCTCACTGTTTCCACTGTTTCCCCATCTATGTGCCATGAAGTGACGGGACTGGATGCCATGATCTTAGTTTTCTGAATGTTGAGTTTTAAGCCAATTTTTTCACTCTCTTCTTTCATTTTAATCAAGAGGCTCTAGTTCTTCTTTGCTTTCTGCCATAAGGGTGGGGTCATCTCAGTATCTGAGGTTATTGATATTTCTCCTGGCAATCTTGATTCCAGCTTGTGCTTCATCCAGCCTGGCATTTCACATGACATACTCTGTGTATAAGTTAAATAAGCAGGGTGACAATATACAGCCTTGATGTACTCCTTTCTTGATTTGGAACCAATCTGCTGTTCCATGTCCAGTTCTAACTGTTGCTTCTTGACCTGAATACAGATTTCTCAGGAGGCAGGTCAGAGGTCTGGTATTCACATTTCTTTAAGAATATTCCACAGTTTGTTGTGATTCATAGTCAAAGGTTTGGTGTTCACAATATAGCAGATGTTTTCCTGGAACTCTCATGCTTTTGCAATGATCCAGCAGATATTGGCAATTTGATCTCTGGGTCCTCTGCCTTTTCTAAAACCAGCTTGAACATCTGGAAGTTCACAGTTCACATACTGTTGAAGCCTGGCTTGGAGAATTTTGAGCATTACTTCGCTAGTGTGTGAGATGAGTGCAATTGTGCAGTAGTGTGAGCATTCTTTGGCATTGCCTTTCTTTGGGATTGGAATGAAAACTGACCTTTTCCAGTCCTGTGGCCACTGCTGAGTTTTCCGAATTTGCTGGCATATTGAGTGCAGCACTTTCAGCTCATCATCTTTTAGGATTTGAAATAGCTCAACAGGAATTCCATCACCTCCACTAGCTTTGTTCGTAGTGATGTTTCCTAAGGCTCACTTGATTTTGCATTCCAGGATGCTTCCTTCTAATTACTTAAAATTTAATACACTCTGCTTTTCCAGCTTTCTAAAATGAAATTGGATCACTGATTTTAAAGCTTTCTTCTTTTCTAAAGCAGTAAATTTCTACTTTATCTGCATCCCACAAATTTTCACATTTTGTTTCTGTTTTTACTCAGAAACATACTGTTCTATCTCCAAATTTTGGGACTTTTATAGATATCTTTTTGCCAGCAATTTTAATTCCATTGTGGTCAATGGCCAAGCTTATGGTCTACTTTCATAAATGTTTCATGCGTGCTTGAAAATATCTATTCTACCAGTTGACTGTAGTGACCTAATAATTTGACCTAAATGGTTGGTGTTCAAATCAATACTTGTACTGATATTGTTTACTTCTATCAGTTCCTGAGAGAAAACTGTTAAAATCCCCAACTTTGATTGTGGATTTGTCTGCATCTTCGTTCAGTTTTGCCAATTTTTGCCTCATGTATTTTCAAGCTGGTATTCAAAGCATACACATGCAAGATTGTCTTCTTGATGAACTGCCCATTTTCTTTATGAAAAGTATATCTCTGGTATACTCCTTCTTTTTAAGTCTATTTTGTCTTATGCTAGTACAGCTACTTGTTTTCTTATGCTTACTGTTTGTATTGTTTCTTTTTTTCCTATTCTTCTACTTTCATCCAGAGTGTTTATATATAAAGTTTAACTCTTGTAGACAACATTTAGTTGAGCCTTTGAAAAAAAAAAACTGGTCCTTTTGGCTGGACTACTTAATTTACAACTGTGATACCAATAAGCAATTATTGGTTTGGCTGGATTTAAGTCTTCCATTCCACTATTTGTTTGTTCTTTGTCCTATGTTTTTTAATATTTATTTCCTCCTTTTCTGTCCTCTTTTGTTTAACTATATGTCTTTCAGTATTTAATTCCTCTCATTTTTTTTTAACTTCTGCCAAGTTGTGTGTGTGTGGTTTTTTTTGGTAGTAGTTGCCAAAGGATTAGAATACATATCCATAACACAGTCTACCTACAGTTATTATTCTACTACTTCAAATAAAATGTAATAATCCTGCAACTGTATAATTCCCTTTCCCCCTGAACTTGTGTTATTGTTTGCACATATTTTATAGCTAAACACATGGCACAATACTATGTTAAATTGTCAGTTGTCTTTTAAAAGTGAAAGTCGCTCAGTCATGTCATATTCTTTGCGACCCCATGGACTATACAGTCCATGGAATTCTCCAAGCCAGGATACTGGAGTGGGTAGCCATTTCCTTCTCCAGGGGATCTTCCCAACCCAGGGATCGAACCCAGGACTCCTGCACTGCAGGCGGATTCTTTACCAGCTGAGCCACCAGGGAAGCCCAAGAATACTAGATCTTCCCAAGCCGGGAATCGAACTGGGATCTCCTGCACTGCAAGCAGATTCTTTACCAACTGAGCTATCAGGGAAGCCCAATAGCTTTTAAAAACATAAAGCAAAGAAAACCTGATAGTCATTTATACTTATGTATTTATTATTTCCTTCCTTTCAGCTAATGTCATTTACCTTCAACCCAAAACACTTCCCTCAGCTTTCCTTGTAGTGTGGGTCTGCTGGTGACTAATTCTGCTTTCATGATTGTTTTATTTGTATTTCTGACCTATTTGTTTTCTGTTCTGCTTCTGGGGACCCAATCACATATATGTTGAACTGCTTGATACTGTCCCACATGGCATTGAAGCTCTGTGCTCTTTCATTCTTCCCTCCAATCTTTTTTCCTCAGAAAATTTCTATTCATCATCCACACTCTGTTGTTAACTTCATCCATTTGGGGTTTTCTGTTTGTTTCCATTAATCTGCTAAGAGTACTCATTTACATTAATTCACTACCACCACTTTTCCTTTTCATCCTCGATCACAGTTCTGAGCTGCTTTGAAATCCTTGTTGGCTAATTTCAATATCTGGGTTGGTAGGATCTCTTTTTACTGTGTGTTTTTCTCTTTTTAACCTTAAGTCATATTTTCCTATTTCATTGCATGCCTCAATATTTTATGGCATTCGAGGCATTGTTGATAGATTGATTCATTTTGTTATCATGCTCTGGAAGTGATAAGCTTTGTTCTAGCAGGCAGGTAATTATTGGCTAGTCACCTTGATTTTATGGAGGCTTGATTTCACATTATGTTAAAGATTCTGTCTTTAGTTTTAGCACAAATCCTTAGCCCTAGGCACAGCCTTTACTGCTATATACAACCATTCTAGGGATTTGATGCAAAGTCTAAGGTAAAGGCTTTCTAACTTGTTGGGATTCAAACTCTTGAGTTCTCTTGCAACAGAGAGCAACAATCTCTGCTCAGCTTTTTCAGCCTCCCAGCTACAGCTTTCCACCAGGTTCACTGGAGTCTTCCCTGCACATGCACAATGCCAGAGTTAGCCAAAGATTCAAGAGGAAATCACATGCAGATTAGAAGTCTCTTCCCTCAGAGCCACCTTCACTTCTAGAATCTCCTCCTTCAATTCACAGCTCCTCCAACAGCAGCCAATTCCAACAGCTTAAGACGTTAAGACCGCAACTTTCTCTTCCTTTCTAGCTTCCCACTCACTAGATGGATTTGTAAATGCCCTGAGGGAAAAATCATGTAAGTATAGTTCTCTTACTATTTCTGGTCACTCCTTGGTGCCTTTAGACAGTTATTTATTATATTTTCCCAGAGTTTATCACTGGGAGAGTTTGTACATTACAAGCTATTCCACCACTACCCAAATCAGAAGGCCTTCATTTTATAATTCTTCACTGTTTAATGCCTTAGAAAAAAAATACAGAACTGTTACTTAAATGTCCTTGGGTCTCTCTTATTTTGCATCTGACAGATTGAAAGTAGAATGGTTCACATATATTAAGATCTTTTATCTCAAATAAAATAACTCAAAATAATCTCCTATTAACTGTTGCTTCCAGGAAGTAGGGAAATAGTTGCTCAACTTTTAGTAAATCTACTGAGCAAAGAGGTCAGATAAACTGATTAGGCCATGGAAATGGAGTGACTGACCTTGAACAATATAGGAGTTAGGGGAACTGACCCTTCCATGCAGTTGAAAACATCTGTGGTTCCATATCCATGGATTCAACCAACTGCAGATTAAACCAACCAGACTGTGCAGTACTTAGTATATATTTTGTGGACCTACACAGTTCAAACCTGTGTTGTTCAAGGATCAACTGAAATCAGAGTTAGACCAACTAAACTACCATGGAGCAAGGCTATTTCTATTATGAACTGACAAAAAGTATAACACTTCATAGTCATGAAACATAATAAATGAAGTGTGATTTACAACTAGGAAGAAGAATGTGGCTACTTGCATATATAGGAGGCATATTAACTGTTAAGTGATACGACAAATCTTGACCAATCTATTGTTGTCTTCGAGCTTAAATTTATAAAAACTTTATTTTGTAGTCAGCAAATATTCCACTTTTCAGCTTGGATGTGAAAGATGCTATTTAAAGCCAAACAGCAACTGTACATGGCTGGCTGAACATTTATAATTCAATTATTATATAACCTCCAAAATACAGCAGAATATGAGGCACATAATTAGGACATCAGCTAAAGAAGACAAAGCAATGCAAAAGGATGTCATGCTGTGGCGTGTGCTCAGTTGAGCCCTAAGTAAGTGGGACTGTTGGCTGGTAACATATTCTTCTCATCTCTGTTTATATGCATTAATACCGTGTGCTGTCTCATCTCTGTTTATATGCATTAATACCACATGCTGTCAGGACAATGTATCTCGCAGTCAGGACATCAGACTTTTTAAGAGAGAAGAAAGTTCTATCTTGTATAAACTGGTTTCATAAACAGACTTTGCTTTTAAATGATTCTGTCTATGGCTATCTAGCTATAAGTTCTCCAGTTTGGTCTGTTCCACGTATGTTCATCCTGAAAAACTGCCAAAATAGCAGCAACAACTGATGATATCACAGGGTAAAAACTCGTTGACACAGGAAACCAAGCACTGTTGGAATATCTTTCTTCTTGGTCACTCAATTTATACTTATTAGGTAAACCAAAAGACCTGTTTGTTATACAAATACGTGTATGTGTATATATGACTGAAATTAACATCTTGCAATAGAAAATGCCTGTATTCAGAGTCCACCAATGCTTTGGGATTCTGAGCTATTTTCTGGTATGGTAAACAGACTTAGCATCTCCATCTCCAGTGGATGCAAGCTGCCTCCAGTGATAATCAAGGAATGCAATGGTCCTCCCAAGTCCACAGTAGACATTTGCTGCAAAGTGCCTGCTGCAATTTTCTGGTCCTCAGCTCCAACCCTGGCTAAACCAACACAGAGTGTCTCCTCGGTGACTGCTATTGAAAGAAAAACAAAGATACCACCATTCAATTCAGTAAATGCATTATCCTGAATCCACTCAAACTAACACTAGTACCAAAAATACATTTAAAGAAGTCCCAAATAAATTGCAAATATATTAAATCTCCTTTAGTCACTCATTATAGACATACTATCTGCTGATTTATCTAAGGCTTTTCTAAATTATTTGCACTACCTAACATTTAAAGTAAAGTAGTACTTCCTAACTTTACCATTTCAGAATTCCAAAGACTTACTTTAGTTTAAAATTTTAGGACTTGATGAATAATTACCTGTATCCATACTTAATCACATAGCATTTGTCTTTAACTAGGTTCTTAGTGGACAGTGTTTATCACATGCTTATACTATAAATAAAATGTTTGAGATATCTTCACATTGACCAAGATATACTGGAAAAACCAGAAGATTATGAGATAAATACATAGATTTGAGTCTGTGCTTGACCACTCAGCTATATGACAAACTTTCAGTTTCTTCTTTTTTATGGGAAAACTATCCTTCATAAATGGTGTTTTAAGGACTAAGATAATAGATATGAAAGTACTTAGTAAACTACACAGCCCTGAAGAAATAATAGACACTGTGACATTACTTATGCTTTTAAGTTCGAAATAACATACATTAGTGAACTTCATTATTCATTCCAGTGTGTCTGCTCTTTAGCAGACCCTCTTGTGATTTTCTTTAGTTGGAAAAGCTGTCGTGATTGAAAAATGACCTAAATGGGGCAAATGATTTCTCCAAGGACAAGGAGGAATGTAAGGAACTCTGTACAAAGGTATGGATATAGAGCACCCCTGCAGGTTATTTATTTCATGATTTTAACAAGGCCTACTGAGGCCAACGGTTATTAAAGAATCTCTTTGTGTATCTTTTCTATCAATAAATATGTGTTCAAAGCCAGCCAGCACCTTGTAACAGAATATAATGACAGACTTATTTAAGAACCTCTCAATAAAAATCTATCAACAATGAACATTTTATTATATAGCACATCTACCGTGTCTAGATATTAAGAATGCAAGGGTAAATTCTCTTGTCTTTATCCTGAAAAAACAACTATACCTGGTCTCAGTGTTGAAAATGAGAAAAAGAATAAGTATACTTTCACAGGATAGAGCTCACTGTAGACTTGGGCTAAAATGGAGGTTCTGTATTTCACCAAAATATTTATACTAAGCTATTTACATAAAATCTGATTTATAGTTAATTTGTAAAAAAAAAAATCCTTACTTTCTAGAATGATATTAATATTACTAGAAAGAAATCCATTACTTTTCTTTCAGTAGAACTTTCAGCCTATGAGATTGAGGGAAAGATGAAAACAATGATAAGGAAAAAATGAATGCAAACACACCGACTCTCACTTTAGTGGTGTTGGTAATGCATGTGTGTGTTTCAGATGTTACATACTCATCTCAATGCAGCATGAGGGGAATATGAGAGCCCTTTTAAGATTCCTGAGTACCTGGTTCTTCTCCTCGTATTCGCTGATTCTGAACAATCTCCAGAAGTTGCTGGGCTGCTTGGTTGACACTCATATACCGAGGAGGTTCATAGATCTTTCTTCCCCTGTAAGTGTAAAAGTAGATGCCACTATTCTTAGCCATGAAATTACATAATACATTTTTAATGTAATTATTCCCCCAGGTATACTCAATTACCACATTCTATGTTCTGTTTGAAGCTGCCACTTGTTACTCACTTTAAGTATATCATTTACCTTTAGTTTCTTAAGCTTTCTTCATTGTCCTATTTCAAATGCTCTCTCATCTCACTGAAATGTTGGCAGAAATAAGTCCAACAACTTAAAGATAAATGTTTATATCAAAGTTGCTCTTATTCAAAGTGGTACTTCAGGCAAAAATAATTCAAAATAAGTAGGAATTTGTTATATAATCAGATTTTATAGGGTTCATTTTTATTACCATGTTTAAACCACAAATTCCTCTTTTTATATCTTCCTCTAAGAAAAGTAAACTACAGCAATAAATATCTCAAAGTCTTGGAGGCTAAGATATGTTTACTTCCATGTGCCTCAAAAGCCTATCAGATGTGCTCAATAGTCAAAATATTGCTTTTGCAGTTTATAAAAAAATTCATATAGATTATTTTGTTGACTCTCAAAACAATTCTGTAACTCAGGCCTAAGAGAAATATAATGCAAGCCACAAATATAGTTTAAAATTTTCAATAGTATCCACAATAACAAAAGTTAAAAAAAGAGACAAAATTAATTTTAATAATGTATTTATTTAGCCCAATATATCCAGAATGTTATATTTCAACATTAATTCCTATACAAATTATTATACATCATTTTTGTACTAAGTCTTTGAAATCTGAAATGTATTCTATATTTTAGCACATCTTAATTCAAATGTTAAATTTTCACTGGAAATACTTGATCTGTATTCAGATCATAAAATTTCATAAAATTCATGGTTGTAAAAGTAGATTTACATATTGAATTGTTCTAAATATACTTAAATGCTATCTAGTTACTTAGTTGAGTATTAGTTTTAAATTAATTAAAACTAAATTATAAATTCCATTCCTCAGTTATATTAGTCATATGTATTTAAAGCTCTCATTAGTTATATGTGGGTAGCAGCTACTGTATGGGACACTGCATCTATAAGTAAAAAGGGGTTATTTCCCCCAATATACAATTGAAGACAATACGGCTCAGAAATGGAAATAACTTTCCCAAGAGCACATAACCAGAGTCCGACTCATGACTCAAACCCATGTCTTCTGATTCTCAATTAACTCATTCCACATATATTTACTGAGTGCCTATTAGGTGCCAACCATTGTTCTCAATACTGAACCCATGAAATGTACTGCAATTTCCATTCTATCATACTGCTTAACATTTCATAAGATTGAAAGTGTTAAATTTTGCACTGTTACTGAAAAGTGATTTTCAACAATCTTTAGAACTTATGTCATTTAAGTAGAACTTATAGTCCATGGAATTAAAATAGAATTACACATTCTCAGAATATGAACTTACTTGATTAGATTTTCCAAAGACTGCTCCTTTACTTTGATGTCTGTAGGAAGCAAAAAAATAGTTCTCTTTTAATTAAGTACTTTACCCAAAATCCTACATGTAAACTTCAGCTGAAACACCTAAATTTTTGGTAAATATTATTCTCAAGTCTCTAAAATGCTAATTTGAGAGTTTGTGACAATCTTCCCTCACACTTGTATCTGGCCACATTTTTAAGGAAATATAAAGAAGAATGGAAGCTTGTGGTTGTATAAAGATCATTAGCTAGAAAACAAACATGAGGTTGGCCCTGAGACCATCCTGAACAGACTGAATTTCCTCTTGGAAAAGAAGACAGGAAAGAGTTGCATAAATATTGGCATATACACTATCTGACAGCTAATCAAAATCTTTGTGTTCATTTCTATTAGCTGGTAACTGCACAGACCCAACTGGAAAGTTCTTGTTAACATGTTCCTATATTTTTCAGGCACTAGAATATAAGCTTAAATGCATGTAATGTAAATAAAAGAAAATTCTTACAACATATTGAAGAGACTTTCACTTTTGTGTGAATGGTAAGACATGCCAGTAACTTATGAAACATTTTAATAGCAAATATTCATACTTTAATGGGGATTTCCCAAGCATGGACCAGTAGCCACAACAGCCAAAACACATATAGCCCTTGTTCTCATAAAGCTTGATGATGCAAGCATCACAAAGATTTGATTCTTTATGCTTTGTAATCACTGATGCTCAGCTAAACAATCTGGTAGAAGGTAAAAAGGCAGAATCACTCTACATCCTCACAGGAACTCAGTACACAACAGCAAGAGCAACAGCTGCTTCCTGTTCTACATGCTAAAAACAAATGGTTCGGCCAAAGTTTGTTTCTGCAAAAATAAATACAGTGTAACTGAGTGGTCTTTTTGATAGACTCTGACAACTTTCTCAAGTGATTATAGATTTTCTCAAGTGATTATAAAAGTTTTTCTTACAAAGGATACTAAGTATTTGCTTGGAAAATGCTCTAGAGATAATCCCTTACATATATTTCTAAATGTTCTTAGAACCAGCAATGAATATGTTTTTCAGGTTTGAAATTCATTATTTTGGCATTTTCATTGTATGGCACATATAGGAAATATGTATACCTGTTATTGAAATATGGCCTGCAATATAATTAATGATATAAACATCAACTTAGATCTCCTTTACCTAATAGTTGTAATCATTTTTAAAAAGTAAACATTTATTAATACATTCACCTTGAGCTTCTGAAATGTTATTTGTGATAGTTAAGTTTTTAATATTTTACACTTTTTCACTTTTTAAATGATATGTTCTATAGAATTTGATTTTAAAAATGAAGAGAGCTGGGGACAATTTTTATGGGCAAATGCTTCTTCACTAATGTAAGTCTGTATTAGTGAATAAATTCAAGCCAGACTCATCTTACCTTGTACCTACACAGGCCATATTTATTCCTTTCTACTTTCTAGAATGTAAGCTTCTCCTATTCATTTTAGTACCAGCACCTAGCATAATGTAAAGTATCTAGCAGATACACCATAAATTCTACTGAATAAATTTGTTCATGTGGCTCTACTATGACAGCTCAACTTAAACTATCTACCTCTTAAGTAGAGTAAAAGTCCCAACTCCTTCAGAAAGCCTTAACAGACTTTCTCCCAAAGGCTCTTTGTCCTTTGAGATAGCCATACAATTAATGCTATATTTTGTTACTCTCCAATTACATCATATATATTATTCTTGCTTTTCCAAGTAAATTTTAAATTTTCTATGACATATTATATGGTAAGACATTAATATGTCTTACCATGACATATTCTCACTAATCCTTACAGGGTATGGCCCATAAGAGCAGGCATTCAATAAATACATACTAATTAACCAGAACTGAAAGAGACACATGTACCCCAATGTTCATCGCAGCACTGTTTATAATAGCCAGGACATGGAAACAACCTAGATGTCCATCAGCAGATGAATGGATAAGAAAGCTGTGGTACATATACACAATGGAGTATTACTCAGCCATTAAAAAGAATTCATTTGAATCAGTTCTGATGAGATGGATGAAACTGGAGCCGATTATACAGAGTGAAGTAAGCCAGAAAGAAAAACACCAATACAGTATACTAACACATATATATGGAATTTAGAAAGATGGCAATGATGACCCTGTATGCAAGACAGGAAAAAAGACACAGATGTGTATAACGGACTTTTGGACTCAGAGGGAGAGGGAGAGGGTGGGATGATTTGGGAGAATGGCATTCTAACATGTATACTATCATGTAAGAATTGAATCGCCAGTCTATGTCTGACGCAGGATACAGCATGCTTAGGGCTGGTGCATGGGGATGACCCACAGAGATGTTATGGGGAGGGAGGTGGGAGGGGGGTTCATGTTTGGGAATGCATATAAGAATTAAAGATTTTAAAATTAAAAAAATAAAGAACTAAAAAAAAAAAATAGAAAAAAAAAATAATGAGAACTCCAGGTGATTAAATGATGAGATCTATGGTTTGCGAAGTCAGAATCATGATATCTTATACTTCACACCTTGTTCCTGTTTTTGTTAATGGAGCAAGGAAGATATATTGTTTAACCTTGTTTGTCTTTTCCCAGGAAAGCCAAGAAAAGAGGCAGCAGCTCTTAGAGAAAGTTCAAGAGCCAAAGTTCTGGTTTGTCCTTCCTGCCTCTACATACAATAGAACTTAATTGTTCTCTCAACTTTCAGGTACACAGCACATTAGTTCCAACTAGATTTCAAAATCCTGAGAGCAGGACCCAGGTCTAATACTTCCTTGGTATTCCAGAAGAACCTAACTCCACAGTGGGCATAAATACTTAATAAATACTGTGAGCTGAATTTCTAACTGCCCTTTCAAAGCTTCCAAAAGATAATTCCAATTTTTCCCCCTTTCCTCCATTTTTTTCGTGATACGTAAACTTTATGTTATCACAGGTAGCTTGCCTCTTAAGACTACTTTTATCCCCATTCTGTTTTAGAAACTTCTCAGTTCTGTTGTTTAAACACACACACACACACACTTCATATCTGAGCTCCAATGAATCCCTATTTTTCATCCCTCAGTTGCATATATTTCTACCTCTGCCTTTAATAAAAGCTTTTTTAAATGCCTGTACCTCTTGCATCATTCTCCTTTGACTTTCTACACAGTGCTGGCCTTAATTGGCTCTAAAGTATAAGATAACATGATGGATACCTTTAATGGCATATTCCACGTGAATTAACAAGAACCACAAAATAAGTTCTGCCAATAAGAACTACTAAAGAGGGAGACTAGTATCTTTCCACATGGAAAATCCAAACACAAAACTATAAAGCTAATTAGCTAATAATGAATTACTAAATTACACTGATAATTAATTAAAATAAGAAAGCATTATCATACCAGTAAATTGTGGGATTCAGGCATAAGCCAAAAAAATACCAGAGAAGCATGCATGGCCTGAACTAGATCTAGAATTAATTAGGTGTCACTCTTACTGGAGTAAAAAAGGAATGTAATCTAGCTGGAACTGAATGAACTAGCAAGAATTAAAGATTTTCTGTGCCAATGGGTAATAAGATCAAGTCTGAAACTAAAAGAAAAAGTCAACCAATTAACTTCTATTACATATCTGTTGGACAGCTACACTGTGCTACACTTCTAGACATTAGAAAGAGAGGAATCAGTAAGACAAAGTCCCTGCTCTTATGAAGAAGGAAACCAACGAGTTAATAAAACAATTCAGATGAATGATAAGACAAGAAGTTACACAAGGTAATGGGAAAGAAAATCACTGGGGAATACAGGGTGTACATTAAATTAGGCAGAATTTTACTTTAGATCAGGAGTCAGTAAACGTTTCTGTAAAGAACGAGGAAGTAAATATTTTAGGTTCTGAATGCCACAAGGTCTCTGCCAAAACTACTTATTGCTGCCATTGTAGCATGAAATAGGCATAGATAATACATAAATGAAGTAGCGTGGCTGTGTTCCAATTAAACTTTATGAAACAGGTGGTAGCCTAGATCTGATCCAGCAGAGGTAGTTTGCTAACCTTTGCTCTACATAATTTCCAAATTCTACCCTATAAGAAATGCTAACCATTAGTAAAACTTTTCTACAGTCTTCTCTTTTAAAAGAGATATATGGATTGGGGTTCTGATAATGTACAAATTATATATTATTGAATAATAGAGAACTTTGTACATGAGACAACCTAAATGTCTTTTTATTTTTTTTTACTTTACAATATTGTACTGGTTTTGCCATACATTGACATGAATCTGCCATGGATGTACATGTGTTCCCCATTCTGAACCCCCCTCCCACCTCCCTCCTCATCCCATCTCTCTGGGTCATCCCAGTGCACCAGGCCCGAGCACCCTGTATCATGCATCGAACCTGGATTGGCAATTCATTTCACATATGATAATATACATGTTTCAACGCCATTCTCCCAAATCATCCCACCCTCACCCTCTCCCATAGAGTCCAAAAGACTATTTTACACATCCGTGTCTCTTTTGTTGTTTCGCATACAGGGTTATCATTACCATCTCTCTAAATTCCATATATATGCATTAGTATACTGTATTGGTGTTTTTCATTCTGGCTTACTTCACTCTGTATAATAGGCTCCAGTTTCATCCACCTCATTAGAACTGATTCAAACGTATTCTTTTTAATGGCTGAGTAATACTCCATTGTGTATATGTACCACAGCTTTCTTATCCATCCATCTGCTGATGGACATCTAAGTTGCTTCCATGTCCTGGCTATTAAAAACAGTGCTACGATGAACATTGGGGTACATGTGTCTCTTTCAATTTTGGTTTCCTCGGTGTGTATGCCCAGCAGTGGGATTGTTGGGTCGTATGACAGTTCTATTTCCAGTTTTTAAAGGAATCTCCACACTGTTCTCCATAGTGGCTGTACTAGTTTGCATTCCCACCAACAGTGTAAGAGGTTCTCTTTTCTCCACACCCTCTCCAGAATTTATTGCTTGTAGACTTTTGGATAGCAGCCATTCTGACTGGTGTGAAATGGTACCTCATTGTGGTCTTGATTTGCATTTCTCTGATAATGAGTGATGGTGAGCATCTTTTCATGTGTTTTTTAGTCATCTGTATGTCTTCTTTGGAGAAATGTCTGTTTAGTTCTTTGGTCTATCTTTTGATTGGGTCATTTGTTTTCCTGGAATTGGGCTGCAGGAGTTGCTTGTATATTTTTGAGGTTAATTCTTTGTCAGTTGCTTCATTTGTAATTATTTTCTCCCATTCTGAAGGCTGTCTTTTCACCTTGCTTATAGTTTCCTTTGTTGTGCACAGCTTTTAATTTTAATTAGGTCCTATTTGTTTATTTTTGCTTTTATTTCTAATATTCTGGGAGGTGGGTCATAGAGGATCCTGTTGTGATTTATGTTGGAGAGTGTTTTGCCTATTTTCTCCTCTAGGAGTTTTATAGTTTCTGGTCTTATGTTTAGATCTTTAATCCATTTTGAGTTTATTTTTGTGTATGGTGTTAGAAAGTGTTCTAGTTTCATTCTTTTACAAGTGGTTGTCCGGTTTTCCCAGCACCACTTGTTAGAGGTTGTCTTTTCTCCATTGTATATTCTTGCCTCCTTTGTCAAAGATAAGGTGTCCATAGGTGCGTGGATTTATCTCTGGGCTATTTTGTTCCACTGATCTATAGTTCTGTCTTTGTGCCAGTACCATACTGTCTTGATGACTGTGGCTTTGTAGTAGAGCCTGAAGTCAGGCAGGTTGATCCTCCAGTTCCATTCTTCTTTCTCAAGATTGCTTTGGCTATTTGAGGTTTTTTGTATTTCCATACAAATTTTGTAATTATTTGTTTTAGCTCTGTGAAAATACCGTTGGTAGCATGACAGGGATGGCACTGAATCTATCGATTGCTTTGGGTAGTATACTCATTTTCACTATATTGATTCTTTCGATCCACGAACACGGTATATTTCTCCATCTATTAGTGTCCTATTTGATTTCTTTCACCAGTGTTTTATAGTTTTCTATATATAGGTTTTTGTTTCTTTAGGTAGATATATTCCTAAGTATTTTATTCTTTTCATTGCAATGGTGAATGGAATTGTTTCCTAAATTTCTCTATTTTCTCATTATTAGTGTATAGGAATGCAAGGGATTTCTGTGTGTTGATTTTATATCCTGCAACTTTACTATATTCATTGATTAGCTCTAGAAATTTTCTGGTGGAGTCTTTAGGGTTTTCTATGTAGAGGATCATGTCATCTGCAAACAGTGAGAGTTTTACTTCTTCTTTTCCAATCTGGATTCCTTTTATTTCTTTTTCTTCTTTGATTGCTGTGGCCAATACTTCCAAAACTATGTTGAATAGCAGTGGTGAGAGTGGGCCCCCTTATTTTGTTCCTGACTTTAGGGATGCTTTCAATTTTTCACCATTGAGGATAATGTTTGCTGTGGGTTTGTCATATATAGCTTTTATTATGTTGAGGTATGTTCCTTCTATTCCTGCTTTCTGGAGGGTTTTTATCATAAATGGATGTTGAATTTTGTCAAAGGTTTTCTCTGCATCTATTGAGATAATCATATGGTTTTTATTTTTCAATTTGTTAATGTAGTATATTACATTGATTGATTTGTGGATATTGAAGAATCCTTGCATCCCTGGGATAAAGCCCACTTGGTATGTATGATCCTTTTAATATGTTGTTGGAGTCTGTTTGCTAGAATTTTGTTAAGGATTTTTGCATCTATGTTCATCAGTGATATTGGCCTGTAGTTTTTCTTTTTTGTGGCATCTTTGTCAGGTTTTGGTATTAGGGTGATGGTGGCCTCATAGAATGAGTTTGGAAGTTTACCTTCCTGTGCAATTTTCTGGAAGAGTTTGAGTAGGACAGGTGTTAGCTCTTCTCTAAATTTTTGGTAAAATTCAGCTGTGAAGCCGTCTGGTCCTGGGCTTTTGTTTGCTGGAAGATTTCTGATTACAGTTTCAATTTCTGTGCTTGTGATGGGTCTGTTAAGATTTTCTATTTCTTTCTGGCTCAGTTTTGCAAAGTTGTACTTTTCTAAGAATTTGTCCATTTCTTCCAAGTTGTCCATTTTATTGGCATATAGTTGCTGAAAGTAGTCTCTTATGATCCTTTGTATTTCTGTGTTGTCTGTTGTGATCTCTCCATTTTCATTTCTAATTTTATTGATTTGATTTTTCTCCCTTTGTTTTTTGATGACCTAGCTAATGGTTTGTCAATTTTATTTATCTCCTCAAAGAACCAGCTTTTTGCTTTGCTGATTTTTGCTATGGTCTCTTTTGTTTCTTTTGCATTTATTTCTGCCCTAATTTTTTAAGATTTCTTTCCTTCTACTAACCCTGGGGTTCTTCATTTCTTCCTTTCCTAATTGCTTTAGGTGTAGAGTTAGGTTATTTGATTTTTTTCTTGTTTCTTGAGTTATGCCTGTATTGCTATGAACCTTTGCCTTAGCACTGCTTTTACAGTGTCCCACAGGTTTTGGTTGTTGTGTTTTCATTTTCATTCGTTTCTATGCATATTTTGATTTCTTTTTGATTTCTTCTGTGATTCATTGGTTATTCAGCAGTGTGTTGTTCAGCCTCCATATGTTGGAATTTTTAAGTTTTTCTCCTGTAATTGAGATCTAATCTTACTGCACTGTGGTCAGAAAAGATGCTTGGAATGATTTCAATATTTTTGAATTTACCAAGGCTAGATTTATGGGCAAGGATGTGATCTATCCTGGAGAAGGTTCCGTGTGCACTTGAGGAAAAGGTGAAATTCATTGTTTTGGGATGAAATGTCCTATAGATATCAATTAGGTCTAACTAGTCTATTGTATCATTTAAAGTTTGTGTTCCCTTGTTAATTTTCCATTTAGTTGATCTATCCATAGGTGTGAGTGGGGTATTAAAGTCTCCCACTATTACTGTGTTACTGTTAATTTCCCCTTTCATACTTGTTAGCATTTGTCTTACATATTGCAGTGCTCTTATGTTGGGTGCATATATATTTATATCTTCTTCTTGGATTGATCCTTTGATCACTATGTAGTGTCCTTCTTTCTTTTCACAGCCTTTGTTTTAAAGTCTATTTAATCTGATATGAGTATTGCTACTCCTGCTTTCTTTTGGTCTCTATTTGCGTGGAATATCTTTTCCAGCCCTTCACTTTCAGTCTGTATGTGTCCATTGTTTTGAGGTGAGTCTCTTGTAGATAACATATATAGGGGTCTTGTTTTTGTATGCATTCAGCCAGTCTTTGTCTTTTGGTTGGGGCATTCAACCATTAACATTTAAGGTAATTACTGATAAGTATGATCCCATTGCCATTTATTGTTTGGGGTTTGGGTTTATACATCCTTTTTGTGTTTCCTGTCTAGAGAAGATCCTTTAGCATTTGTTGGAGAGCTGGTTCAGTGGTGCTGAATTCTCTCAGCTTTGCTTGTCTGTAAAGCTTTTGATTTCTCCTTCATATTTGAATGAGATCCTTGCTGGGTACAGTAATCTGGGCTGCAGGTTATTTTCTTTCATCACTTTAAGTATGTCCTGCCATTCCCTCCTGGCCTGAAGAGTTTCTATTGAAAGATCGGCTGTTATCCTTATGGGAATTCCCTTGTGTGTTATTTGTTGTTTTTCCCTTGCTGCTTTTAATATTTGTTCTTTGTGTTTGATCTTTGTTAATTTGATTAATATGTGTCTTGGGGTGTTTCACCTTGGGTTTATCCTGTTTGGGACTCTCTGGGTTTCTTGGACTTGGGTGCTTATTTCCTTCCCTATTTTAGGGAAGTTTTCAACTATTATCTCCTCAAGGATTTTCTCATGGTCTTTCTTTTTGTCTTTTTCTGGGACTCCTATGATTCGAATGTTGGGGCGTTTAACATTGTCCCAGAGGTCTCTGAGATCCTCATTTTTTAAAATTCATTTTTCTTTTTTCCTGTTTCATTTATTTCTACCATTCTATCTTCTACCTCACTTATCCTATCTTCTGCCTCCATTATTCTACTGTTGGTTCTCTCCAGAGTGTTTTTTATCTCATTTATTGCATTGTTCATTATTGATTTACTATTTTTTATTTCTTCTAGGTCCTTGTTAAACCTTTCTTGCATCTTCTCAATCCTTGTCTCCAGGCTATTTATCTGAACTCCATTTTATTTTCAAGATTTTAGATCATTTTTACTATCATTATTTGGAATTCTTTATCAGGTAGATTCTCTATCTCAGAATTCTTTTATCAGGTAGATTCCCTATCTCTTCCTCTTTTGTTTGGTTTGGTGGGCATTTATCCTGTTCCTTTACCTGCTGAGTATTTCTCTGCCTTTTCATCTTGTTTATATTGCTATGTTTGGGGTGGCCTTTCTGTATTCTGGTAGTTTGTGGAGTTCTCTTTATCGTGGAGTTTCCTCACTGTGGGTGGGGTTGGATGGGTGGCTTGTCAAGGTTTCCTGGTTAGGGAAGCTTTTGTGGGTGTTCTGGTGGGTGGAGCTGGATTTCTTCTCTCTGGAGTGCAATGAAGTGTCCAGTAATGAGTTATGAGATGTCAGTGGGTTTGGTGTGATTTGGGGAAGCCTGTATATTGAACCTCAGGGCTATGGTACTGTGCTGCTGGAGAATTTGCGTGGTATGTCTTGCTCTGGAACTTGTTGGCCCTTGGATGGTGCTTGGTTTCAGTGTAGGTATGGAGGCGTTTGATGAGCTCCTATCGATTAATGTTCCCTGGAGTAGAAGTTCTCTGGTGTCCTCAGGATTTGGACTTAAGCCTCCTGCCTCTGGTTTTCAGTCTTATTCTTACAGTAGCCTCAAGACTTCTCCATCTATACAGCACCAATGATAAAACATCTAGGTTAAAGATGAAAAGTTTCTCCACAGTGAGGGACACTCAGAGAAGTTCACAGAGTTACATGAAGAAGAGAAGAGGGAGGAGGGAGATAGAGGTGACCAGGAGGAGAAGAGGGAGGAGGGAGATAGAGGTGACCAGGAGGAGAAGAGGGGGAATCAAAAGGGGAGAGAGCAAGCCAGCCAGTAATCACTTCCTTATGTGCTCTGCACATTCTGGACCGCTCAGAGATGTTCACAGAGTTATACAGAGAAGAGAAGAGGGAGGAAGGAGACAGAGGTGACCAGGAGGAAAAGAGGGGGAATCAAAAGGAGGGAGACAGATCCAGCCAATAATCAGTTCCCTAAGTGTTATCCACCATCTGGAACACACAAAGAGATTCACAGAGTTGGGTAGAGAAGAGAAGGGGGAGGAAGGAGATAAAGGCGACCTGGTGGAGAAAAAGGAGAGTCCAAAGGGGGAGAGCAGTCAAGCCAGTAATCTTGCTCCCAAGTAAACATGGGTACTGAAGGTTGGGTTCTTAAAGGTACAAAATTGATAACAAATACCAAAAAGCAAAGATTAAAAATCTAAAGTAGAGGTGGATTCTCAAAAATACAATATTAAAGAAAAAAACAAAGTCACATAAATTATTAAATATAAATATATGAAGTTTGCTTTAAAAAATAGAGTCTTTTGCATAGTAATAGTAGGTTATAAAAATGAAAATTAAAGGAGTAATAGAGGACTTAAAATTTTTATTTAAAAAAATGATAATAGTAAAAATATATCTAGGACTTTCTCTGGTGTTGTTGTGGACAGTGTGGGGTCAGTTCATTTTCAGATAGTTCCTTGATCTGGCTTATACTTCTCAAGATCTATAGGCCCTTTCCTATGTAGTTGGTGCTAACTACAGGGTTTTAATCTATTGCCCCTGTCACTTCCAAGGTGGTTCCCTCTGTTTGTTTTAGCTTCTTCTGTTTGTTGGTCTCTTCAGTGTCTAATTTCCACCCTGATGCAAGGGGGTGGTGGTGCTTTTTTAGGCTCACTTGTTCAGTCGTGATGTGGGAAGGGAGGAACACTGCAAACAAATAACACTGGTATGTGCTTGCAGTGTCTCAGCCACACTGAGTTTGCCGCCACTCACGGCGTGTGTGCCTTCCCAGTCTACAGTGCTTAGACTCTGGGCTGCTCTGCCAGAAATTGTCTGAGCCCAGCCCTGGGTTGTATGCACTTCCCAGGTCTAAGCCACTCAGGTTAAGGTATTTGGGTACTCCATAACGGTGCAGACTCGGTTGGGCCTGTGTTTTGTGCCCTTCACAGGTCCTTGCAACTCAGGTGACCAGGTGCTTGGTGAGCGCGGTTGCCCCCAGTTGAAGGCTGCAACTTATTGCCTCCTCCATCCCTGCTGCTCGGTTTTCTGGGTGTACAACCAGCGCACCTTCTCAGGCATGCCGTGTGTCTCTTCTGGGGAGCTGATCTCTGGCTGCGACCCTCCCGGCGGACGCTGACTATCCAGAATCCCAGGAAGCCTTAGTTAGCAGCAAAGCCTGCTTGCAGTTTGGTAGATGGTGCCTCTTTGGGGCCGCGATTGCCCCCTTCTGGCTCTGGCTGCCTTCGCCTGCCTGTCTCTGGCAGGGGATGGGCCAGTCCACAGCTGGCTAGCTCTGCTCAGTCCTTTGTTCTGTGAGCAGGCCTGGCGATGTCTTAGGTTAGGGCTTTTGGTGGGATAGCTATACCATAGTCTGGTTTGCTATTCTCAAGTTAGTTCCCTCAGATTGCCCTCAGGGCATTCAGGCCTGGTCCTTACCCTAAGCAATGCAGCCCACGCCTCCCTGCCTATCCCCCACTTGCTAGTGGTGGATGTGAACATCTGCGCTGCTTCTCCACTGGGAGTTACCGTTGGGCACGTAATCTGTGGGTTTTAATTATTTATTTATTTTTCCTCCCAGTTATGTTGACCTCTGAGGTTCCAAGGCTTGCCACAGACTCGCCAGTGAGAGTGTTTCCTGGTGTTTGGAAACTTCTCTCCTTTTAAAGACTCCCTTCCTGAGACGGCTCTCCATCCCTACCTCTTTTGTCTCTCTTTTTATCTTTTATATTTTTTCCTACCTCCTTTTGAAGACAATGCACTGCTTTTCTGGGTGCCTGATGTTCTCTGCCAGCATTCAGAAGTTGTTTTGTGGAATTTACTCGGCGTTCAAATGTTCTTTTGATGAATTTTTGGGGGAGAAAGTGGTCTCCCGTCCTATTCCTCCACCATCTTAGGACCGCCCCTCGAGACAGCCTAAATGTCTTTGGCAAATAGGAATCTCTTCTAATGTTCTGACTATCTATACTTACTACAGAGGTCAAAATTATGGGTTCTTTGTTTGTCCTGATTCTGTGCTACATGGCAGACATTCTTCTACTGGACAACTTCACACATAGTAGAATCAAAACAGTGCAATTCAGTGTATGATGCAGGGACTGATGCCAATATGTGAGCATTTTGTTCCCAACAAATGATAAAAAAAAAAACTACAAGAGTGTGAATCAGTGTTTACAAACATAGTAATTTGACTTCGACACAAAAGACTAGAGACTTTAAAGTAAATAAATATAATGTATTTATTTTTATGTATATTTTATATCTGTGTATGTGTATGTGTATACACACACATATACACACACATACTGATCTAAACACTTCCAAAAGACAAGAAAAAGGCTATTACTATTTGATAAAAAAAGAAGGCAAAGGTATGGACTGTTCAAAATACTCTCTAGTTAGTATAGAGTAGCACTCAGATTTTGTCTTCTGATGTCAAGTACAAGTGTCACTTCAAAGTTATCAAAGATGACAGTTATTTCTCTTCTGTTGATCAGCCACAGATTAAAGCTCTGATTACAGTATTTTTACAACACATACTGTAGAAAAAGAACTGACGGTGAATGTGAATCATTATAATTCCAGTATCTCTGCTGGCAAGTGCAGTAGCTAAAACTCCTGAAGCTCTATCAGTACCATCATCTTTGTACACAAAGACAGTAACCCCAACTCTTTCCACACTAGGTAGGAAATACAATTTAGCAGCATAATACAGTGAAAAGAGCTGTGAATTACAGGCTCTGTAGATTCTACCAATTCTGCAACCAATAAGCTGGGTGATAGTGGGAAAATGATCCAATATCTCTGGGCCTCCATTTCCAGAGTCTCTCTCAGATCTATAATTCTGTAATTCTGATAGCATCATGACTGCAGTATTCAAAGGACACCTCAAGAAAGATAGGATGGAACTTGGTAAATGTTCAGTATAAGTCTTCTGAGTTGCTGTAAATTGATGAGGACAGGCTCTTAATGAACAAATGGGTACAAGATGGAATGCTGGAGAGGATCTAATAGGGCAGAAGTAGGCAGCAGCAAGAAATGTGTTACATACACAGAAATAGACAAGTTGTATTTGGAATGAAAATTCACTTCTCCACAAGAATATGGGGGAGGACACACCATGCACAGAGTAGCTAGACTATATCACACAGAACGGTTTTACCTTCATACAAAATCAAAACAAGAACAATATGACAACTCCATACTATGACTCTAGAGAAACTGCAGAGCACTTACCTAGTAGGCATAATGTGTGCATGCCATTTTGTCTGTTCTTCTTCACTTTATCAAAGAAGCTTTCTGGTCTCCAAGTGTCCGTCCAGAAAACGATAGACACTGTCTCTCCAAACTTATACAACTGAAAAAATAAAAACATTAATTAATGATGTAACAATTTACTAACTACTGTCTCATCGATAACAACTGAAATAAAAAGTGACACCCAAACTTGAGATAGACTGGGGATCAACTCTGTCATCAAAAAAAAGTAATAAAAATTCCCTTTGCTCCATAGCAGCTGGTGTCATTCTGATGACCTTTTGGTAGGAGGCTTCTAGCATTTCTATATTCAGTACATGAACATATGTAACTAGTTCATGATTTAGCTAGATAGCTGCTAACAATACTGAAATACAGAGAACCCAGAAGGAAGCAAAAAAAAAAAAAAAAAAAAGACTTGTGAGCAGTCAGAGCAGTGTTCATGAGGTTCCTATTACCCTCATTTTATGGAGGAGTCCACCAAGGCTCAGAAAGATGAACTGGCTTGCCTAAGGTCACACAGCTAGTTAGTAAAAAGAAACTCAAACCTGGGTCTGAGGGAGAGTTCCTTTCTACAATACCAGCTCAGTAAAATTCATACACTGCATACTCACTGTGGTTACACCTCAAAACCTACGCCCTTACTTTCCCCACTATTTATTCCCCAACTCTAGAGTTCAACGATAAGGGCCTTTTCCCAAATCTCCTCCTTTCCCCCAACGGTGGCCCGTCTACTCCACATGACCATCTGCCGGGAGCCAGCACGGGAGATCCCACCCATGACAGGGTCATGCGGAGAGGCCTGATGGGCAAGGTGAGTCAGGCCTCAGGGGTTCCCCCTGGACTTTCCTGAACATCTACCCCCAAAAAACCAGAATCTGCCTGCCTTATTGTACTGTGCTTTTCCACTCTTCAGACACTCTCTGGAAAAAGTTAACTTAGGGCTTCAGTCTTCTGCATTTGAAAGGAATGTTTCAGCTCAAACCCCCTCTGATGGCTCTCTAACTTGCCTAACAGGTTCCCCCGGACTTGGACTTTTTACAACTTGTGAATTGCTTACAGTCCCCCAACTGCGAGAAGCACAAAGCTTAAAGTATCTTAAAGATACAGAGCCTTTTATAAAGAGCTAAAAATTATATTGGTGACAGGTTTCCACTGCTGACTCAATGACTGCTGCCAGGCCTCCATATTCTTTATCTTTTAGGCACCTGAAAGATATTAATCAATGTAATTGGGATATAGGAATAGGAATATAGTAGTTTTGATCTTAGCAACACTAGACTTTTGGGTTAATTACTTTTCTCTTTGTTATATATCACTGCACTCCTCTTGTGTCCTTGCTATGTAAGAATGTAACTTTATTTAGTGCTTTCTGAGAGCGGCACCAGACTTTGGGAAGAACAACACTGTTAACACAAATAAGTCTTCTGGTTGACAAACCCTTATCAGAAAAAGGGCTGTAAAATGTTAATTGGCCCTCTGGCCAGAAGATGATGTAAATCACCTAAGACTTATGTATACAACTAGGTATGCACAGAGAAAGCCTGATCTCGAGAAAAGTCAGGGCTGCTGATGCTGCATAACTTTGTATTACCCATTGATCTCTATGTACAATCAAAAGTATAAAAAGCTTTCTGAACAATAAAGGATGGCCCAGTTTCTCGGACTAGTCTCTAGAACTAGTTTCTTGGAAATCTGGCTCCGACCAGATCTCTTTCTCCCTCTCCTTCCCTCTCCTTTTCTGGCTGAATTCCCATCTGGAGTGAGGAGGCTCGCCAAGTCTACTTACTTGCCCCAGCTTTTAAGTTCCGTGAGAGAGAGAGCCCAAGGTGGGGCGCTCTCCAATATTCAAATGGGCACTGGGTGGCCCAACGCAGATGGTACAAATATCTTGTCCTGAGATTTTATTGGCTTTCCCCATAAACCAAGTTATTCAGTCTCTTTTCTCCACCAAATTTTCCTACTACACTATTTCTTCCTAATCTAATCTTATATTTCTAAATAAATAAGCTTTCCTCGCCTACGCCATTCACCCTTCGAATTTCCCTGGATCCACGGGGGCTGGACCCCGGCAACCATCACACAACCAAGAAGCGTCTTTGTTCCAACTTGCTTCCTGACTAGCCGCACATCTGACTTAAGTGAATCCAACTCCAAATCTTATGTTGAGAAAATCTAGTTTTGAGCTTTGGTTCTGCAATTTGTTAGCTGGGTGACATTACTCTTTCCTTCCAAGTCTTAATCTCTATAATAGAACAGTGATAACACATGCCTTTCCTACCCACAGAGTGGTGTGAACCAAATAACATGTAAAAAGTTATTTAAACTGTGAATGATATTCTTATATTAATTCCTATCTAGGTATTGCACAATGGGCTTTTCAAAGACTTAATATATTGTAAAACCTAATACTAAAGCTGTTGCATACAGATCTTAACTATTCAATTTAAAGAGTGCCTAAAATAATGTTTAATACAGCTCAGTTCAGTTCAGTTCAGTCGCTCAGCCATGTCCGACTCTTTGCGACCCCATGAATCGCAGCACACCAGGCCTCCCTGTCCATCACCAAATCCCTGAGTTCACTCAGACTCACGTCCATCGAGTCAGTGATGCCATCCAGCCATCTCATCCTCTGTCGTCACCTTCTCCTCCTGCCCCCAATCCCTCCCAGCATCAGAGTCTTTTCCAATGAGTCAACTCCAGTAGTTTCAGCTTTAGCATCATTCCTTCCAAAGAAATCCCAGGATTGATCTCCTTCAGAATGGACTGGTTGGATCTCCTTGAAGTCCAAGGGACTCTTAAGAGTCTTCTCCAACACCACAGTTCAAAAGCATCAATTCTTCAGCACTCAGCTTTCTTCACAGTCCAACTCTCACATCCATACATGACCACAGGAAAAACCATAGCCTTGACTAGACGGACTTTTGTTGGCAAAGTAATGTCTCTGCTTTTGAATATGCTGTCTAGGTTGGTCATAACTTTCCTTCCAAGGAGTAAGCGTCTTTTAATTTCATGGCTGCAGTCACCATCTGCAGTGATTTTGGAGCTCCCCAAAATAAAGTCTGACACTGTTTCCACTGTTTCCCTATCTATTTCCCATGAAGTGATGGGACCAGATGCCATGATTTTAGTTTTCTGAATGTTGAGCTTTAAGCCAACTTGTTCACTCTCCTCTTTCACTTTCATCAAGAGGCTTTTTACTTCCTCTTCACTTTCTGCCAGAAGAGTGGTGTCATCTGCATATCTGAGGTTATTGATATTTCTCCCAGCAATCTTGATTCCAGCTTGTGCTTTCTTCCAGCCCAGCATTTCTCATGATGTACTCTGCATAGAAGTGAAATAAGCAGGGTGACAATATACAGCCTTGACATACTCCTTTTCCTATTTGAAACCAGTCTGTTGTTCCATGTCCAGTTCTAACTGTTGCTTCCTGACCTGCATAATACAGCTGGAAAGCACTAAATGCTGAAAATCACACCTAGTCCTCTGCCACAAATTAGCTGTTCGGTTGAAACACCTGTATGACTTCACAAGATCACCTAACTTTTCTAAGCCTGAAGTTCTTCATTTGAACAATGCTGCTGCAAGAGGCATGTTCAGGGTCCCCCACCTCTACATGCCTAAAGAAGCTCAACCTTTCTTGATGTTTATACATGGAGAGCTTAAAAACTATCACTCATACTCATAATGGTGACTCTGAGCTACCAAGAGAAGGTTCATTTCATCATATTCCTCACATGGTCACAACCTCCAACCTACTTACCAATAGGCTTTATTCCCAAAGTCCATTTGAAAATTTTCTAAAGAGGATTTCCCCATTGAAGCCACGCTATTCAAGGGCAGTCAAACTCACAGATTAGTTTACAAAGACCTATGTAACTCTCAGAATGAAAGCATAAACCTTCCAGCCACACCTAATATGATTTCTCTGTAAAAAGAAACTGTAGAGTTCCAATATGAGATCTTTGGAATACATTCAGGTAAGCTACAAGGAATAAGCCTTGCTCTGTTGGGGGTTTCTGTCATTGGTATTGTTCTGTGAGAGGCAAATGTATCTAACAAATATTTACTATGAATCATCTGCAACGTGCCAGGCATTACATTATCCACGGGTATAAAATGAGAGAGAAACAGAGCTCCAGCCCTCAGGAAATATGCAGTCTTACTTATACCTCACATAGCAAGCAAACGCTGTGGAGTCACGGCTCTGGTTCCTACTACCAGGATGATCATGTGACTAGCTGAGTGACTTTCAGGAGGAACTCCCCTGCCAATTCGATATAATTATAAACCTAACAATCTGTTTTGCTAAGGATTAATTGATATAGTGTATGTAGTGCCCAGTGCCTAGTAAAGACTTAAATGTTAGGGATGTGATAATCTAACAACGATAATGTTTATAATGAAGATGCTCTAAAACACTGTGTTACACTATAATCCAACTGCTTTCCTTACTGGAGTGAGCTCAAAAATATTACCAAATATTTGAAACATGTTCAATCTTTTACATATTGAAAAGGATTTTTGGCATCTCTGGTCAAATTTTGAAATATTAACATTACTCTATTTAAAAAAACCTTACAGTAAAACCATTAAAGAAAACTATATATGTCACCATAAATAAACAAACAAGTTTTCAATATTTTAAGAGTCACAGAAATATAGTCATGGACATAAATTCTTCATTCAAAAAGCAAGGAACAGTTCATTTAAAAGAGCATTGAGATGCTAGTCACATGTAAACACTAGCTGAAACACTTTGTGTAAAAGCTTCTCTGAACAGTCTAATTTGGGCGATTAAAGAAAACCTCACATAAGCACTGCTTTCTAGGACCCTGATTTATAGACTGTAACCATTTCCATGGCTGTGGTACAAACTTCTTCAATGAATCCTGGAACATTATGCAAACAGTTTCACCATTTAGATGTCAGTACCTCAAAGAACAGAAGGACCAGTGCCTTTGTGTTTCACAATTCAAGGACTTACAAGCACAAAAGGAAACTGGAACAAAATCATACAGTTGACGAGAACTGCGTTGCCAAGGCCCGTGTACCTACCATCCTACATTTAAAGATGATAAAAAGAGCAGTTTTCAAAAACAGTAGGTAAATACAGGCTTTTTTAATTTTAACCTAGAGTAAGTTATAGGGAAAGCAGTTTATCTAACTTGATACTGAATCATGATTTTTTTTTTAATCTATTGAAGATAAAAGCTCAATTCAAAATGAAATATTTAATCACATATAAGGCACTAGTTATGAGTGAAAAAATGCACAAGAAAGGACAAATATGAGGTAATAAACAATAATAAAAAATTAGACATAGATTGTAAGAGTTTAGCGTTTCCCCCATCTAGAGAGCACCTGAAGGTAACTTTTGAATAGACAGAATATAAGCTGGACCTTAGGTACGATTTAGTCTAGGGAAGCTGAACATGCAGAATGAGATGATGTGAACAAAGGAACAGAGGCGGGAAATCTTGGGCAATACTGAGAGTGACATTAAGCAACTGTCTAGAAGTAAGTACTGCCTGCCTTGCCTCTAACAAGTATGTCTAATTCCTGACATCTTACTATGTACCAATTCCTGTCAATTCTTGCTCTATAGGTTACCCAGACATTATTCATTTCTTTTTTCTCTACCTTAGTTTGAGTTCTCAATACAACTTGCCTGAATGACCTTAATAGTCTTATTGTTCATCTCACTGCTGATATTTCCTTTCTTTCAGAAGCACAGATGCTTTGTAAATTCCATTTTATAATTAGATTTTAATGCTTTGGTATTTTATATTCAAGGGCTCAGATGGTAAAGAATCTGCTTGCATTGCAGGAGACCTGGGTTCAATCCATGGGTTGGGAAGATCCCCTGGAGAAGGAAATGGCAGCACACTCCAGTGTTCTTGCTTGGAAAAATCCCATGGACAGAGGAGCCTGGAGGGCTACCGTCCATGGTGTCACAGAGTCAGACATAACTGAGAATGCACATACATTTTAAATTCAAATGAAAATATTTTGTGATTTTTAAGTTAAAAAGTATCTTTTTGGATATGGAAAAGTTAGAAAATTTAACTTGCTAAGAACTTTAGCAAGCCCTACATATATCATTTTATATATGTATATCCTAACCAGATCACATAAATTTGTGATGTAAAAGAAAGCTGAGCCAGCAGGGCTGTCCAAAAATGTACCACAAAACCATTTAATCAAGAGTTACTTGTTTTGTTTTTTATATATAATACTTGTTTTTGTTTTTAATCTTCACATGCATTTTGCTTATCCAGTGATTATCCAGTGAAGTTGCTCAGTAGTGTCTGACTCTTTGCAACCCTGTGGACTGTAGCCTACCAGGCTTCTCCGTCTATGGGATTCTCCAGGCAAGAATACTGGAGCGGGTTACCATTTCCTTCTCCGGGGATCTTCCCTACCCAGGGATCAAACTCGGGTCTCCCGCATTGGAGGCAGACGCTTTAACCTCTGAGCCACCAGGGAAGCCCTGGCGCATTTTGCTTAACACTGATATAACACTGATTTTTGCTAACAGTAAGAAAGATTATACACAGAAGTAGGTACACAGATAAAGTTGAATGACTATGTAGACAGAAGAGCTGTAAGATTTATATTTTCACATATAAATAAGAGAGCCCACATATAAATTAAGTGAAAGAATCACAATTTAAAGCATACAATTCCAAAGACAAGATCCAACTTGGGGTGGGGGGCAAGCAGGGTGGGATAAATAAATAAGCAATCCAACTCAGCAAATATTTGTTGCACATTGATTATATGCGTACACTGCAATAAAGTAGCAAGGAAGATGTGAAGATGAGTAAATTAAGGAGTTTATAATACAGTGAGCACATAAACATACACAAGTAACTGAACTCTCTTATAGGATGGAGATTTACCAGGACTGTTTGAATAGAAGAATGGCATGATCAGATCTACAATTTAAGCAGAAAACTATAAACTGTAGGAGAATAATGGTAAGATGGCTATTAAAACAGTGACTAACAAAAAGGAAATTAAAAGGAAGGGGAAAAAATTTAATATACTCATGATTTAACAGGTGGTCAAAAATAATTCTGAAGTGACTAAAAGAATGGAGAACTTACTGGATGAGTTTTTCTAAGATTTTCTAAGGTTACAATAGTAATGCAGAGCTCTGATACCCTTATTACCTAATCTGGTGTTCTTTGTACTCATTAAGTTTTATCATTTCTACAATAGTGCCTGGACAACAATGAAACCAATTTAATGCTTCTGAAAACTAACAGTAAGAACTACAACAAGGTCAAAATGCTATCACAATGAGTGTTATTTTTAAAAAGGAAGGAAATGATTCTTACTTTTTGACAGTAATATATATTTTTCCCAAAGTAGAAAGGTATTATATAAACAGGGGAACATATGGCAATAATCAAGGTCACTCATGCAACAGTCAGAGAAAGTGGAAGCATTTCATAATGATGAGAAAATTATACAGCCTTTTCCCTGAAGTCAGCCACAACTGATAAGGAAGTCTTTATGCAGAAATCACTGCTACCTGGTTTCATCAAACCATTTTATTTACATTTCCTTTAAATATCTCAAAATTATTTCAGTCACCAAACTTTTACAAGAATACATTCCATCACACAAATTGCTAATAATAAATTCTAAATAAATTCTAAATTATAAATAAATACTAGGCCAAAAAAAAGCATTTTATTATTACGTAATTCTTTTACTTAGTTTGTCAGATTCAGGAGAATGTACACATAGTAAGTGCAAAGTAAAAAGACTGAAAGAAAATACACCAAAATGATAACTGTGGTTACCGTTAGGAGGTGAGACAATAGATGCTTTTATCTTCTTCTTTATACTTACTGTATTTTTCCAATTTTTATGAGTACATATGTCATTTATTATCAAGAAAAAAATTACAAAATGACTCTTCAAAAGCAGAGCATGATTATACTGCTAAATGTTTAACTTGAAGATTTCAAGAAAAGAAGGACTTGTTCCTCTTGTCTTTTGTATACTTAGAAAAATCCTTGATTTTTCATTACCAGGAATGTTTAAATATAACCACAATGTCTGGCTCTTGATAAATAAATAGATTTTTCTTTGACTAGAAAAATCCTCAGAATACAAATAATGTGTTACAAGTATCTGTTGCCTAGGTATTTCAAACAACATGATTTTAAAGTACACGTTTGTAACTAACATTTTAATTGTGAAAAATCTCAAAGTTAACTCAGTGAAAATCTAGGTAACCTTTGCCTAAAGTTGGCAAACAGACTTCACTGGTGGTCCAGGGATTAAGAACCTGCCGTACAATGCATGAGACTCAAGTTCAATTCCCGGTAGGGGAACCAAGGTCCCACATACTAAGGAGCAACTAAGCCTGCACACTGCAATTAGAGAGAAGCCCACATGATGCAAAGAAAGATCCCGCATGATACCACTAAGACCTGGCAGAGCCAAATAAATGAATAAATATTTTATAAACAAATAAAAAAATAAGTTGGAAAACAGGCCAACTTTTTAGCTTCCAAATATATAGGATACTAGAACTTATCATCTATTATACCCCACCCTCTCCATGCGATCTAAGCCCCCATCATCTCTCCTCTAAAGGAATACAATAAGCTTACTAACTGATTTCCTCACTTCTGGTCTTGCCTGGTAGCAATTCTATCTCCACAGACCAGCTAGAGCTATCTTTTTTTTTTTTTCAGATATAAATTTTATTTTATTTTTTATTTATTTTTTTTTTACTTTACAATACTGTATTGGTTTTGCCATACATTGACATGAATCCACCACGGGTGTACATGCGATCCCAAACATGAACCCCCCTCCCGCCTCCCTCCCTACAACATCCCTCTGGGTCATCCCCGTGCACCAGCCCCAAGCATGCTGTATCCTGCATCGGACTAGTGATTCGACTCTTACATGATAGTATACATACTTATCAGATCAAGTATTTGCTCTGCTTAAATCCCTCTAAAGGCAGTTAGTCTGTATCACTTAGAATAAAATCCAAACTCCTGATAGTATATTAGACAGCCTAGTGATCCAAGTCCACCCACATATCCAGCCTCAGATCACTCTTCCCTGTGCCTGCTAACTCTCCAGCAAGCCTTCCTTTGTTTCCTTTAAGAAGCCAAGCTCATTTCTACTTTAGGGTCTTTGTCCAAACTTTGGGATATGGTTGTCCCTTCCTGATTCCTATCTAATCTTAAATGTTACCACCCTGAGAGACCTCTCCTGACCACTCAACGACAGTAGTGATCTAGTCACTCTCTAACGTAGCAGTCTTCTTGAATTTCTTATACTTACCACTACCTGACATTTATTTTGTTATCACTTCTCTGTCCTACTAGAATGTAAGCTCTTTGAGAGCAGAGACCTTCTTGGTCAGGTTTATTACCATATCCAAAGAAACTCAGCAGGCAAACAGTAAGAGAGTAAAAGTCATCCAGTCAAGTCTGACTGTTTGTGACCCCATGGACTGTAGCCCACCAGGCTCCTCTGTTCTTGGAATTCTCTAGGCAAGAATACTGGAGTAGGTTGTCATTTATCCTCCATGGGATCTTCCCAACACAGGGATGGAACCCAGGTCTCCTGCATTGCAGGCCAATTCTTCACCATCTGAAAATCCAGTAAGAAGGCAAATGGTATTTGCTGAATAAACAGATAACTATTCCTCTTAATGATGTCTAACTTGGCAACCTCTAATATACTTTCCATTTAACAACAACAAAAATTTCATTAGGTATATGTGGTTTGTGGTAAAGAACTGTATTTATGGCATACTGTAATAAAACACATAGCAACTGTCTGTATGTGTGAGTAGAAGTGTTAATCTATGCAACTACTTACCTTCACTGATACTAATAATTAACAGTCTCCTGTTGGTTACTAAACTACAAAGTTAATTAAAAAATACTCCATGGTCGATTCTGAGCTCTCTATGCTGCTTTAAAAACAACAAAACAGACAGTTTGAAAGGATAATAAGTGATAGTTTAAAAATACTGCACCCATTTTCAGGTAAGGAATTTCATACTACTCTTCCTTAACCTAAGGTAAAGATGTTGGAAAGTACATATGGTCCAGGTCTGTCACCTTACCCAAAGCAGCACTTCTCTTCAATAACCTGATGGCTGTTTTTGAATTCATAGGAAAGTTCTTTCACAGAGATGACAAGAATGCCTTTCGAAAGTGGTGCCCACTTCCCTTTTAGGAAATTGAGCAAGAGAGCACAGCAAGGTAACATTCTACATTTATCAAGCATATTTCTGGAACTAAGATCAACTTTTCCAACAGAGAATGACAGTACAGTTTTCAACTTTCTAAGAAACGTTTTATCTATGTTGGTGATTCTTAAGGTGTGGTGCCTATAACCAGCAGCTTCAGTATCACCTGAGAATTTCTTAGAAATTCAAATTCTCAGGACCTTACCTCAGATATATACTGTATCAGAAAATCTGAAGGGAAGGCCCAGCAAACTCTTTAATAGTCCCTCTAGGTAATTCTGATGAACACTAAAGACAGAGGACCACTGGTACAGGTTACTGTCTTTTCCATAAATGCTAGTCAAAATAGTAAAGAGAAAAAAGACCAGCTATTATAAGGAAGGAGACTTTGCCAGAATTTTTATATTATGCAGGATCAGTTCAGTTCAATGACTCAGTCATGTCCGACTCTTTGCGAACCCATGAATCTCAGCACGCCAGGCCTCCCCGTCCACCACCAACTCCCAGAGTTCACTCACACTCATGTACATCAAGTCAGTGATGCCATCCAGCCATCTCATCCTGTCATCCCCTTCTCCTCCTGCCCCCAATCCCTCCCAGCATCAGAGTCTTTTCCAATGAGTCAACTCTTCGCATGAGGTGGCCAAAGTACTGGAGCTTCAGCTTTAGCATCATTCCTTCCAAAGAAATCCCAGGGCTCATCTCCTTCAGAATGGACCAGCTGGATCTCCTTGCAGTCCAAGGGACTCTCAAGAGTCTTCTCCAACACCACAGTTCAAAAGCATCAATTCTTCGGTGCTCAGCCTTCTTCACAGTCCAACTCTCACATCCATACATGACCACAGGAAAAACCATAGCCTTGACTAGATGGACCTTAGTCAGCAAAGTAATGTCTCTGCTTTTGAATACGCTATCTAGGTTGGTCATAACTTTTCTTCCAAGGAGTAAGCGTCTTTTAATTTCATGGCTGCAATCACCATCTACAGTGATTTTGGAGCCCCACAAAATAAAGTCTGACACTATTTCCACTGTTTCCCCATCTATTTCCCATGAAGTAATGGGACCGAATGCCATGATCTTCGTTTTCTGAATGTTGAGCTTTAAGCCAACTTTTTTGCTCTCCTCTTTCACTTTCATCAAGAGGCTTTTTAGCTCCTCTTCACTTTCTGCCATGAGGGTGGTGTCATCTGCATATCTGAGGTTATTGATATTTTTCCCGGCAATCTTGATTCCAGCTTGTGTTTCTTCCAATCCAGCATTTCTCATGATGTACTCTGCATAGAAGTTAAATGAGCAGGGTGACAAGATACAGCCTTGACGGACTCCTTTTCCTATTTGAAACCAGTCTGTTCCATGTCCAGTTCTAACTGTTGCTTCCTGACCTGCATATAGGTTTCTCAAGAGGCAGGTTAGGTGGTCTAGTATTCCCATCTCTTTCAGAATTTTCCAGTTTATTGTGATCCACATAGTCAAAGGCTCTGGCATAGTCAATAAAGCAGAAATAGATGTTTTTCTGGAACTCTCTTGCTTTTTCCATGATCCAGCGGATGTTGGCAATTTGATCTCTGGTTCCCCTGCCTTTTCTAAAACCACTTGAACATCAGGGAGTTCACGGTTCACATATTGCTGAAGCCTGGCTTGGAGAATTTTGAGCATTACTTTACTAGCATGTGAGATGAGTGCAAGTGGGCGGTAGTTTGAGCATTCTTTGGCACTGCCTTTCTTTGGAATTGGAATGAAATCTTTTCCAGTCCTGTGGCCACTGCTGAGTTTTCCAAATTTGCTGGCATATCGAGTGTAACACTTTCACAGCATCATCTTTCAGGATATGAAATAGCTCTACTGGAATTCCATCACCTCCACTAGCTTTGTTCATAATGATGCTTTCTAAGGCCCACTTGACTTCACATTGCAGGATACTGATAGACATTTATTTAAAAATTTAAGCATGCCAGGCATACGATTATTTTTCCATGTTTTTTATCTTAGAAAACTATACAAAGGCATCAATACTTAAGGCATCAATCCCTCCTTCTCCTGGGATATGAATATCTTGCATGGTACAAGAATTATACTTTCATAGAGACTTCATAAATATGTAAGCCAAAAAACAGAAAGCTATCTTCTGTTTTTCACACAAGTAGTAAGTCATTTCGTATCCAGATTAGAAAACAGAACTAAGATGAGGAAACAATATTTTGTGGCTGCTTAGAGAAATCTCACGTAAAACTGAAAGTTACATTTAAAAACAATAATAATATATGTAAATACGGATATGATCTTGAGGGCTTATACGTATAGAAACTTCAATTTGCTTAGTAAATGTCTTCTCAAATACCTTCATTCATTTTAAACCATAAGAAAAACAACTCTGCACTTCTTTATCAATGTAGAGGATCAGAGGGACAAGTCTAACTTTAGCCAGTCTGGATAACAGATTTACATAAGACAGACAAGGATCTTTTAAAAATTTAGGCTTAAAAACTCTAAATGATAGATTATCATAAGATAATTTAGAGCAAAATATGATGGAAAGGGACTAACTAACCTTCAGATATAAAAACAAAACCAATATGAAAAAATATATATAGTCAATTAGTGTAAGATTCACATATTTTTATCTAACACATGATAACTTTTGTCCTTTTTCCTTTCTCCTGGCAATCATTCTTAAATGACTGAAAGGCAGCATTGTCCAGAGGAAAGCATATTAGATTGAGAATCACTTAAGAATCTGAGCATCAAGAATTCAATTTATTCCAACACAGAAATGTTCAGAAAGAATTTTAAGTGTAAAAAAGAAGACTTGAATTGGCAAGGCTTTTTTAAGTATGCATTTTATTAGAAGACAAAACAGACAGCAAAGCTCTTTGCCAATTTGGACATAGTTATAACCAAAAGCAAGTAATGAATATTGAAAGGTAAACGATTTACACTTTTTCTCTGGTTCTTCAGAACCAAAGGCAATATTTCTGGGATGACTGGCCAGGACTAGTCAATTAAAGTGAGCTACTCTTCCTAGGTAATACAAAAAATACAGTTCCCTCTAAAGTCCCAGAGACAGCACTGAGTTCCAAGGGTAATGTAGCTTCTTGCTGTAAACAGCTGTTTGTTTGTTTTTTTTTTTAATGGATGAATTATTAGATAGAATTTTATTGACCCTCAGAATAAAAGAAAAAGTGTTTTCTGAGATTTCCCATATATACAGCTAGCATTGAATTCAGAGGCTAGGTGATCCACTGGCTCTGAGTCATCTCTTTGTGCCTAATAATTAGTAGCTCTTATTCTATGTGGTAATGCATCTGGGACATCTAACTAGTGTGAAGAAAATTTTAAACTGCATTTATCAGAATAATCATGCCACTACTTCATAATTGACAGAGCTTTTACCCATGGGCTTCACTAAAGCATACAAGTGTTAATTAAATTTTATACGATTATATTTCTTTTAAAATAAATGTGCAGAAAGGATCAAGCTATCTTTATACTTCCCAAGATACTGGAAATACATAAATGATTCCCCAAAGAATAACTACTATTTTTTCTTTTATTTGATTTTGAGAATATTCCACATATATGAATGAAATATTTAAGATTTCATGAAAATAAAATGTCTGTTTCATATTCACAGAGAGGAAACCAACTAATACAGGCCAACAGTTCTCAGCTCATGTCGTCCCTTACTTTGCAAGGTTATTTAAAATTATGTATTCCAGGAAGATGTATTTCACAGGTTGTAAGGTGCAAATTCTTTCCTATTATATCTGAAATAGGACTGTGTCTCAACAATCAATGGAGTCTTAAAACTACTATTGGCCATAAGCAGTCACAACTGTCAGGGATTACATTCATGTGAACATCAGAACACAAATTTCAAACCTGGAACATGAATGTTCCTGGCGTTCGTGTTCCAACTTTGAAATAGAAAATCTTAAATGCAGCTAGAGTACTCCTTTAACTCCTCAGAACCAAGATTTCTGGGTTAAAAACAACTAACTTTACATATCAGTAACTGCAAAGTTGGCTTAAAAGCCTAATATCACTGGCATTTAGCTCTTTTATGAATTATTTTAAGAAGTGCTCCATCATAGTGCTCTTGACCACACAGAAAACAATACCCATGTGGAAAAACATGGCCCTCAGCAATGCAGAGCAAGTCATTTGGAATAATGTAAAAAGGTTTTAGGAATACTTAACCAATTGAGTTATAGTCCCTTTTTTGTATGTACCAATTGGATATAGAATTAAAATCTTTCTTTAGATAAATTTCAATGATCTAAGGGGGAGGGGGAAAAGTCTAAGGTATAGGAAAATTAGTATAAAATATCTAGTATTAAAAAACTTAATACACAGTCTTATATAAAATAATATTGTCTTACAACTCATGAAATATAATAAAATCTATGGGAATTTGCAGAAAACAAAAACATTTTTTGCCAAATACCACTAAGAAAACCGTTCTTTTGTAGTATTACCTGCAAACCGCAGCAGCCTACAGCATTCATTATGGACGCATTGTGAATAACTCTGTAAGGGATCCCCAGTTTCGTTGCTCTCAGAATAAGATCACTGTGTGTTGTAGCCCTATAGTGAGAAAAGATCAGGTTGGGTTAAACTAACAAAAACTGACTTCTTAAGACAGTAAATCTACAACATTTCATGAGCCCAAACGGTCAAGAAGAATCAGTCAAGGACACTGTTCTCCCTCAAATATTTCAAAGCACCTGCTTAATCTGTCATCTGGGAATTCTGGCAAGTGTATAAGTTTACACAGGCCCTGTACAATGTTAAATTATGCCTTTAACACTCTTAAAGCAGCCTTGGCAGCTACAGAAAAAAGGGAACTTTTAACTTGATCTTTTTATTCTGTTAATACCTGCAAAAGACATCTGCGGAATATTACTCAGCAACTGAACTTGAGAAGCAATTCTCAAATATTTTGACCTCTCTTATAATTTCTGTGACAAAGTTTCAAATTACAGCACAACTAGACTACTTGTTAATTTCTGCTCTATTTTGAAGGCTTTGATTCTCAGGGTAAAGAGAGAATATGTGTAAACATAAATATGGATACTGTGAAACTTAGCCCCAAATCAATTTAGAACTGCATTATTAACAGCTTGTATCCCCCTTGATGAAAACTCCAGGCCCAACTGGGGAAAGCAACATTAGCATGTTTGAGAAACTACATACAAACAAGCAGAACCTGTCAACTGGTCAACGCATACCAAGTAGCAAGATCAAGGGCTTTTACCCCATGAGGCAGCCAGAAACAGATTAACAAATGCCCACCAGGGAAGTCTGTTTTTAATCACACACATAAAATGAAACAACAGCTACTATAAAAATAATCATTAATTTGACTTAGAATAAGCTTTTTTAAAAAATACAAATGTCCGTTATAAAGAATGTTTTTAATATCCCTTTCAAACAGAATTTTACTAGTTAACACTAAGATAAGGGGAAATTAAATTAGTTACTTGGTGAGTTATTTAAATAGATGAGCAGAAAGAAAAACTGGTTTAGAATTATTCTCTTTTTCACAAGTTCATTTAAAATGACCAGATGTGGTTGGTATACTGTGAAGATTTAATGACCTGGCAAAGTGATTTGATTTTGTGAAACTGCTACAAATGTGATTAAATGAGCTTCTCAGATTTCTGCTATGAAAAACTGTGATAAAACTGTTATTTTATTACAATTACCTAGATTATATTGCATCATTTAAAAAAAAAGAAAAAAAACTGGAATGAACTACATGTTTAACACCCTCACACCAGGCATTCCTCAGTCTGTGGCTCATGAAAATATTTCATTATAGTAGACTGAGAAAGGCTGTGTGTGTGTGGGTGTGTGCGTGCGGGTGCTTACATGCATATGTGTACTGCTGTGTGTAAGGACAAATTTATTACTATTTCTGGGCATGTGTGGCTCTATCCAAAATCAGTTTGAATATATAAGGCTGAGTATGTTTATTTTACATTTTACTTTATAATAACATTAATTTGCAGAATGGGAACAATCAAATGACTCACATTAAGGTACACAGGAGACAGGCAAAGAAAGGTAGATTTGTGTGTGTGTGTGTGTGTGTGTGTGTGTCTGTGCGTGCACATGCATGCCATGAAGGAAATGGCACACAACATAAAGATAAAAAATTATGTGTTCATTTATTATAAAATACATATAGTTACAGAGCACATTAAAATAGAGAATGGAATAAAAACAGAACTATCTTTAGAAAGAATCTGTTTAATGACAACCTTGTTCAACTGCTCTTTACGAGGATAGAAAGCTTAGCACTGTCATCTCTCACATGACTGAGTCAGATCTACTGATGCAGTATGTTTTAAAGTCATTTACATTCTTTATGTGATTAACTTCCACATTGCTTTAAACTACCTAGATAAAAGGGCAAAGATGAGAACTACACCAACTGACTTAACTGACTTTCAAGTACCTTCTTCATGAATTTAAGATTACTGGAGATGGATGGTGCCGATAGATGCACAATGATGTGACTGTTCTTAATGCTACTGAACTGTCAAAAAATGCTTAAAATGATAAATTTTATAACTTTTTAAATATCTGAAATTTTAAAAATTACAAAAAATAATTTAAGAGTGAGTAAACAATTTCCTCTTCTTTTTGAAATTTTTTATTCAAATAAGTAGAAAGGGGCTTAAACTTAAAGACAGTACATTTTTTGGTCATATATAAGCAAGCATTTCAGTGCCTTGTTACATTTTGTATTCCATTCCTGGTTTATCCATTTAATTTAAATTCAAAATTTTCAAGGCCCAATTAAAATTTATACCTTCCTTATCATCTTATCTCCAATGACTAATATATCTGAATAGTAATACAGTGGGTAAATGAAAAACAACTACAGTACAGTAAATACCACATAAATATGAATGCAATGTTATATATGACTAGTCACTGACATGAGGGAAATTAATTCGCTATAAGTTTAAAAAAAAAAAAGCATTTACTCCTGAATAGAACATGGGAAGATTCTTAGAAGAGGTGGCATCTAAGTTGGGTCTCAAAGAATCTATTATTTTACTAAATAGAAACTGGCAAGAACAGTCTGTTTTAAGGAAAAAGCACGAGCAAAGAAACAGAAAATGAATATTGTGAAACATTTACAAAATAGCTTGGTTCTACCACAGTCAAAAAGAGGAGCAGCCAATGGAAAAAGTAGATAAACTGTTAAAAGATTTAAGGCCATGAAGTCACTGAAGGATTCTGAGTAGCACAGCAGTACTTTCTCTGGGCCTCGGGTTTTTTCATTTAGACTGAAATTTCCCTTTCTCCCCAACTCCCCCCCATCCTACCTCACAATCTTCAACTGTTAAACCTGACCTTTGCCCAGCACCAACTCCTCCATACAGTCTTTAAATTACACAGACTTTTCTATCCTTGCCTTCTACTCAACATTTCAGCAGTACATCCAAGTTGACCACTCTTTCTTTTCTAAAACATTCTCTTTCCTTGGCTTCTGTTTTAGCACAACTCTAACGGTTTTTATCTTCCTCTGCTCTTGAGAGATGATGAAATGCCAGAATCCTAGGGACTGACCCATTCTAGGTCTTCTTTTCTTGCTCTTATTCTTTCCTAGAGTAATTCCACCCATTCCTCTGTTTTTAAATATCTAGATATGGGTGGCTTTAAAAGTCATATAACCAGGATAGATTCTCCCCTGAGCTCCATTAGCTGGTATCATGAAAGCTAAAACGTTTCCAGGACCAATTCCTATCTCCCCAGCCCTCTTCCTTGCTGGTTTTCATCATTTCAGAAAATAGCAGCATCAACTACTCAGTTACTAAAGCCAGAATACTTGAAGACTTACTTCTTTCTTTTCCTCATCTATTACATACATCTGAGCATTTTTTCCTTCTAAATTTTCCCCAATTTGTCTTTTTCTCTCTTGCACCAGGGCTACTCTGCCTCCCTAAAGTCCATTTACCCACACATTTAGTGATCTTTTAAGAATGTCAATGAGATTGTGATTATTAGTTTCAGCAGAGATAACATTATTTTGTGAAATTGTTATAAAAGTGTCTAAATGCTTACTTTCAATTTCTGTACTTATCTCATCATGGACTGGTAAGTTTATAGGCTGATAACTGTCTGCAAATCTTACTTCAAGTAGCGTTGGTTTCCTGGACTTTGTCAATGACTGGATACCATTTGCAACCAGTATAATAATGATACATAATCTCTAAAACCTCATATTGATATAAATTATTTTCCTTTTGACAGACACATGTACATGTAACTCCATTGTTTTGAAAAATATCCTTGATGGTGGGCTCAAAGTGACTTAATTGTCCTTATGTTCCTTAAATCTGTGACATAAATTTTGGGTCACCAGCTGGAGAAAAAGAATTGTTCTATTTGGCTTGACATTAGAGATTGATGATGCTTGACTAGACAAGTACAAGCCCATCTTTGCAGTAATGTGGGCAAGAACAGAGCTCCCAGTGGATATAAGAAATTGAAATCTGAGGCTTCATAAATGATAAATTCAAGGCAAGTAAAGTGACAGCAGTATCACTAAATAGCAGATGATTAAAAGGGGGCGGGAAGAGGGGGAGTCTAAGACTAAGCAAGCAGAAGACACTTGCACCTACCTGCAAAATAAATGGCATGTATGACTCTTGATCATGCAATATACTTATTTAATAACAATATACTACTTTATTATTTGATGTCCTAAGTGACTTTCTAGACAAAAGCAGAAGCAACAACATAAACTTGACACTTGATAACCAATGTAAATGATACATGATGACATCTTTCCCAAGTAAATTTTCTTCATGAATCTCAAAGATAACCAAAGTTTATAAGATTTTAGACAGAGCCTATGTAAACAGTCTCCTATCAGCACCTGGAAGACAAAGTTCTAAATATAATAATTCTTAATGATGAAAAAAGTAAATAAATTAAGTCAAAGTATCTGCTTTGACTTACCCAAATGGATCACCAACTACGAGGAATGCAACATCACTGATATCAGCATCCTTTAAAATATTATCTGCCTCCTGTTCCACTTCTTCTCTATCAGCAAGGATCAATTTTCTCTCATAAAACTCTTCCTATAAATTTAAATTCAATATAAAAATGAGATAGCAGGTGACCATTTCAACACACACACATACAAACACACATACACACTCTCTCACACACACAAAACAATCTTTGTCTGTGGCTGGTGCAAATCCTGGCAACCATCCAAACACTAATCCCTGAATACAACTCATCAATGAACTAGCACTCTGTATCATGCTGCAATTAAACTCTGTCTCTGGGGCTATCTTAATATCCCAAGAGGAGGTAGACCTCCTAACATCTGAGGCTTTTTGCATTTTAAATTAACCTCTAAATTTGGGTCTAATAGACCAGGCCAAACATTGTAGTTTAAATAGAAAATATGTATGCATGAGCCTTACTTGCTTCAGAAACACAATACTACAGAATAAATATATTAAACAATAATATATGTTTATTTAACATATGTTTACCATACATATATGGTAGTTGCGCTTTATTAAATTTTCCTTGGGAAAATCTATGGGACCCTGATGAAAATAAAAGATAACTTCAACGAGAAATAGTAGAAAATTATGATTTAGTTGTTTACAAAGCCAGCAATCATTCCTACATAATTGTAGGAAAGACTAATTTAAAACTGTACTTCCTAGTTTCTGGTAAAAAAAAAAAAAAAAAAAAGGCAGAGTTGCAGGAGAAAAAAAAAGAATTCTAAATATATAGGAAATCTCCATACAAACTACTTGTGAACAAATCCCCAGAAGTTCAACCCCAAAGTATAAACCCAAGAGGCTGACCTTAACTGGAATGGCAGCATGTAAGAGTGAGCTAGTGGTCATGGGGTAGTGGTTACAACCTATTATGCAAGATCACGAATCTTATAACTGATTTCCTGTGGAGTAATACATAACTCAAATACAGTAAAAGTGGATGCATAGATAATAATATTTCTTACATGCTAATAAATTTATTTTAGTCATAAGGATTATATCATATGTCAAAAGTTATAAGATTGCTATAATGGAAAAGTGTCAATTACTCAGTAATATTTGTCAAGCAAATGAACAAATCATTAACCATTTGAAGATAAAGGCTAAATAGTTCCAAGTGATAATTATTTCCTAATACTTAACTACAATCAGTTTCTCAATTGTGAAAAAAGATCCTTTCCTTTTCATTGCACATCTTCTTAGAGATAATGTTCCAGAAGTTCCCAATGACAATGTTTTCATGGATGAAAAATGTTTCATTTTCCCTCTTACCACGTATCTTTTCTTAATTACTCATTTTATATACCTTATTTAATTTTGTCAGCCCAGTAAACTTAATAGTTGCAGAACATTTATAGTCACATATGTAAGAGAACACACATATGATTACTTAAAGCTGAAAGAAATGATGTTCTTTTCTGAACTTCTAAAATTTCTTAAAGATCAAGGAATCACGTTACTAGCTTAATGCTGGCAGTAATCCAATCCAATCTTTTATAAATGACTTAACAGAAAATCCATTCTCTCCTCAAGACTTCTATCATGTTTACTCCATATTTATCACTTATCCTAACTCAAGAAATATTTCATTATCTAACTGAGACAACAGAATATTTAAAAAAATCCTCAAAGAGAAATACACATTAATACCTCAATATAATCAAATGGTTGATCCTCTTTAAAAAGAATGCTTAAAAAAGGGAAGAAACTACGAATTGCCAGTTCAGGTTCAATGCAGGATACAGGATGCTTGGGGCTGGTGCACTGGGATGACCCAGAGGGATAGTATTGGGAGGGAGGTGGGAGGGGGGTTCAGGATGGGGAACACATGTACACCCGTGGCAGATTCATGTTGATGTATGGCAAAACCAATACAATATTGTAAATTAAAAAAGGGAAGAAACTGCTAAAGCAGAAATAGACAGGTACTACATTATTTTTAACATAACCATTTATTTATGTATTTGTTCATTCACTCATTTGAAAAATATTGTCTACAACCTCCATGCCAAGCTCTATGCATGATGCTGCAAACAGTGTAGACATACACAACCCCTGCCCTAAGGAGCATAATATCTAGTGTCATATTCTTTTCCATCATGGTTTATCAAAGGATATTGACTATAGTTCACTTACTGCTGTACACTAAGACCTTATTGTTTATCCATTCTCTATCCCAAACTCTTAATCCATGCTTCCCTCACTTTCCATCCAACTTCCAGGCCCAGATTTTGACCCTATAAGTAATAATTGTTCAAACGTTTTTTGGGGAAAAATACTTTAAAAATCATAGTAACCAAAATTAACATTTAGCTAGCACTTAAATTCGCAAAGTGGTTTCAAATACACTAATAAATGATATAATCTTAACAGCCTTCCAACTGATTATTATGTCCATTTGACAAATGAAGGAATTGAGATATGGAGATGTTTGGAAATGTCTATTAACTCCTATTTCTGAACACTTTTGTGCAGCCACTATGCTAAAATCCTGTAAGGCAGGCATTTCTGTCCTCTTTTTACAAAGCAAGAAACAAAAGTTAAAGGGCTTGTCTAAGGTCACATGTTAACATGTGACAGAACAGAGACATAAAACCAGGCCTAGTTCTTTAAAACTGCTAACTTGTTATTTGTCTATATTCTCTAAGAAGATTTTAAGTTCATTCTAAATGCCCCTGATCACTAATTAGAAAGGAATATTTCTATCATCTTGAGCTTGGAGACTGTGGCTCCATCCTATTAAATTGAAGCCAACAAATTAAAGCTGGTCATTAGACACACCTTTCCTTTCAAAGTATGGCTAATTCAAGTAGCAGTCCTTCTTCAGCTTTTAAAGTAACTGTGAGACCTTCAGAGTTCCATGGGCTGTTAATCTGAGAGGCCAGAAGACTGAAAATTCTCTAGGTTACCTTTTTCTTTGGAAGACTTGATAGACCAGACAATCCTAAAATCTTCTCCCTCCTCTTGTAATATATCCATCAGTTTTTGCATCTTAATCTACATTCTATTTGAAATTTGACGATGAACCTGAATCTGACCCCTCTTTCAAAATTTCCTGAGCCTTTAACCAAATCCAGCTAAATGTATGGTACGCTAGCAAATTCTATGGTTACCAAGTTCCTGGCTCACTCAGCACATTCAAGTGTATGGGTATAAGCTTGACTGGGAACCGTCTATTTAAAGGTCAGATCTCTCTGGATAAGACACAGACAGAAAGGTGATTACCATTCCCAATGGAAATACTTCAAAGGTATGAATACATAACCAACTCATTAAGGCTGTGTTAGCACCTCATTTGCACTCAACTCAGGATTTTTTGGCTATCTCATGAAATAAGGGATTCTGATGACTATCCCCAGGAGTGTAAAATAACTTTCCTTTCCTATTTAATGGAGAAAGCTACACAATTAGACTTGTAAGAAAAAGCACCCTTTCATTTTCCAAGTCACATGGTTAGTGTATGATTGCCATTCTTGTACTCCTCAGATTCTTCATGAGAAGGGGATGTATTTTAAAGGGTTTGAACCAGGAGACCTGAAAAATTTGATTCCGCTTAGTGCAAAAAGAAAATCAGCTGTTAAATATTCGTCTTCCCAGGAGGCTAGAAAGCCTTAAGCACTTACCAGAATTTCTTTCCCTACAGTCAGGACTGACGTATAGGTTTCCAGATACACTCGACTGCAGCGTCTGACAACTTCCAGGCCCTTGACTGTGATGTCCTTAGCATCTCCCAGGCCCAAACCAATCATGTAAAGCATCTCAAATAACAGGGGGAGGGTGACTGCAGGAAGAAATGAATATGAAAATCAAGTGTCAGCTACACCAAGGATACCTAAAATCTAGTAATGAAAACGAAAACCAAAACAACACGGGGAAGGACGGCATGTCAGCGGGAGATTTAAGAACTTCCCACCTTTTAAATAAGTACTGGAGTGTTTTTAAATAGCCTTACCCGCTTTCTCTCTTATTACACAACGCTAGGAGCAGACAGTTACCCGCTGAGAAGACGACAGGTGAATTCCTGTCCTCCCCAAATTTCTGTCTGCCTCCGTTCCCCAGAAGTAGTTGCCAAAGCAGAGGATTTACCCAAAGAAAGGATCCACGCCGCCGGCCTCACCTACGATGCCGCAAAGCGCCTCCGCTTTACGGCATTTCACGACTAGCTGTTAAGCGGTGGTTTCTGCAGGCTCCGGGCTGGGGCACCCCACATCCCACCGACACTAAGGTTGACCCGCAGGGTGCTGGGGCTGAGAGGCGAAAGTTCACCCAGTCAGGGGAGTCCGACCAGTTCCCCGGCATGGCCTTTGGGAAGGGACGAGGCCTGCCCACGATCCCCTAATTTTATAAACATCCCATCCTGGAACCAGGTAAGTGCAAGAGCTTTTCGCCAGCGAGGAAAACCAGCCGCGAGGTTGGACCAAGGAGCTCCACGCCTTCCTTCTCTCCTCCAGAAACACCAGAGGGTGGCGGGTGGAAGGGGTTTCCCTAGTCTGCCCCGAGATAGCCCTAATGCACACATTCCCATCCTCGCCTTTTCTTTCGGCTGTAATTTAACCAGCTGCTTTCCTGTCGAGCTGTCATTTTGGCAAAATTGGTGATGAATGTTGGTTCTAATTTCCCAGCGGGGCCGTGATTCCTCGGGTTTGTCCTCGAAACCTTATTCTGGAGTGCCCCAAGGGGTGTGTGACTGGAATCTGCCTCAGTCATCGTCAGTTCGGGAAGCCCAGAACCCTCCTATGCCTCAAGAAGTGACCTTTAAGAATGCTCACGGATTTCAGATCTCGCCACAACGCTTCCACAGGGGGAATTCTTAAAGTGGTTGGTTAAATGTAGTCCCAATGCCGAGATGACTGAATATGGTCTTCCTAAGGTCACTAATGACCTCATCCAAGTTAAAAAGGCAGTTTCCATTGCACATCTCAGCAGGCAATGTTGATTATTCAGAATTTGCATTGTGTTTCTCTGACAACGCTTTTTTGCTCTATTCTGCTTCCTTTAGCCTTGGCTATCTTTTCTCTCTGAATTTCATCCAGGCTGTGGCCTTCTCATTCTGTACACTTAATGTTTGGTTCTATCCACTGTCACTGTTAGATTCATTCCTCATACAATAAACAAAAGTAAATTCACTCATAGATGTAAGTGGAAAACTTCAAATTTCCGAGGGAAAACTGGAGAAAAAGATTTGTGACTTACTTAGGCAAAGATTTCTTAGGTGAAAAAACAGAAGTATGATAGAGAAAAGAAAAAAATAAATTGTACTTCAGCAAAATAAAAACGATGGTCTTCAGAAAACATTAAAGTCACACATTGGGAGGAAATATTTGCAAAGCATATATCCAATAAAGGACTTATATTGAGAATATACAAAGAACTCTCAAAACACAATAGTAAGAAAGTAGTTTTAAAAATGAGAAAAAATTAAATATGGACACATCCCCAAAGAAGTTACGTGAGTAGCAAATACACATTTGAAAAGATGCCAAACATCATTAGACATTAGGGAAATTATTAAAAACCATTCCTACTATTGCACACCTATTAGAATGGCTACATCAAGAAACAAACAAAATCCGTAATATTCATTACAATGATTTCAGGTTATCTTTTATGTTTTGCAGACTCAAATTTTCACCTGTCATTCAGACCTCTTCCTCAGCATCCTGTATTTAACTTTTTTCTGGAAATCATCTGAGTAACCCAGAGGCATGTCAAATCTAACACATCCAAAGCTGAATCCATCAGCTTTCAACTTGGCTTTTCCTTCTGTATTGTCTGCTTTGATTGGAAGACATTACCATCTATAGACTCTTATCGAAGCCAGATACCTGGAAGTCACCTCACATTTTAATCTGACAATCTGCTGGTCTTTCTCAATAGAAACCATGGCTACCATCACAATCTTGATTTAGGTCCTCATTATTGCCATTTCTGCAGCTGGTCACCATGTCTCCTCCACAGTCATCCTTCTCTCAAGAGCCGAGGAGATCTAGCTAAGGTACAATCTGAAAATGGCACTCCCCTTCTAAATCCTTTTGAGGCCAAGAGAAAGTCCAGTCTCCTTAACATGTCCCACAAGATCAATCATGATGTGACAGTTGTCTACCTATACTATAGCCTCATCTGTCTCCACTACTTACCATGAGCTTTTTCTCTGGCTGTCTAGTTCTGTGCCCACAACATGCTGCTCTGTGCCTTTCTGCCTTTAGTCAGGCAGCCACCTCAGCATGGAATACCCTTGGCCATTTTCTCCTGCCTAAATCCCTGCTGCTAAGTCACTTCAGTCATGTCCAACTCTGTGCAGCCTTATAGATGGCCGCCCACCAGGCTACTCTGTCCCTGGGATTCTCCAGTCAAGAACACTGGAGTGGGTTGCCATTTCCTTCTCCAATGCACGAAAGTGAAAAGTGAAAGTGAAGTTGCTCAGTCATGTCTGACTTAGCGACCCCATGGACTGCAGCCTACCAGGCTCCTCCATCCATGGGATTTTCCAGGCAAGAGTACTGGAGTGGGGTGCCATTGCCTTCTCATTCTTTAAGACTAAATCAAAGAAGTAGTCTCAGAGATCCTGAAACTAGGTTAGGTATCTCCTTTTTGTTACAATAACACTCCTTACACATACTTACTCATCAATTTAGGTGTTTTGTAGTTGTGTATCTTCTTTATCAAACCATAAATTTCATTAAATCAGGGGCCATATTTTATTTATAGTCTCATCCCTAAGGCATATCACAGTGTCTGGTACATGGTAGGTATTCAATAAATGTTTGTTAAATAGGTCATTATTCACTACGAGCTGAGCAATTTCTTTGTTATGATGATTTCTTTTTCAGTCTTTATGAAATGCAGAGAGTGATATTTTGATGACGGTCAAAAATCATTGGTGAAATTATCAAACGTAAACATGCCTTGCTTATGATGCTTTAGGAAGTCATTTATGTTGAAAGGCTCCTGACATGTCACATGTACTTTATATGCTCACTATTGAGTAGGTAAATTTTCCAATGTACTGATCATTTCTAGCATGTTTCAGTTTTCAGATTTTCCTTGAGTGATTTCAGGTAGCTTCACAGGGAAAGAACATTGCCGTAAAGAATAATTAGTGATCCAAAGGAAGGTATACTTTATCTCTTTTCAGGAAATCTGTATTGAAAGTGAAGTTATTCTGAGTTGGTAAAGAAATACTGTATTTTTAAATACAGAAGTAATTTCATATTTTAATTTTCAAAATTCAGTCAAAGGAACTTACTTTCACTATAGAATTCTTAAACACACCTTTCTGCCTGCCTTCATTTCTCAAAAGGAGTGTGGATTTGGAGGAATTTTCTGGAGGTAGATAAAGTAAACAAGTTATGGCAGTGTTTTTTCCTCCCCACCTCAGCAAATATAAGCAGAAAAAACCCTGGTGTCATCTTTTTTTTTGCAGAATGTTTCTGTGTGATTTGATTTCTGTCTTGCCGTTTAAAACAGGTGTCAAGTATGACTGCATTTCCATCAACAATTTATCATTAAAAGTTTCAAACATATAGAAAAGTTAAAAGAGTTTTACAGTAAATATCCACATAGCCACCTCCTAGGTTTTACAGTTTTAACATTTTGCTGTATGTGTTCAATCACATATTTATCCATCCACTCAGCTGTCAGCTTATGTTATTATTTTGCTGTGTTTCTACAGGAGTTACATAAGTACACATGTGATTGCATTTTACCGCTCTTCTGTTTCTGGCCTCACTTCCTGGTGTTCTCTACACCACCACCCCACAGGTATCTGTTTGTTCCTGGCTCCACTTCCTTGAAGTCTTTGCCCAAAATTTACCTCCTCAATGAGGCCTAACCTGTATAAAACCGACAGTTTCAGTCACTGCATCTGCTGTTTCCCCCCAGAGCACATATTCACCTTCTAACATAACTGTGTAATTTACTAATTTATTATGTTTATTGTCCGTGCCATCCTAGAATATAAGCACCAGAAAGTCAAGAATTTGTTGTTCCGTTTGGTTTACTAACGTGAAAGAAACACCTAGAGTAGTGTTTGGCACGTATGCTCAGTAGATATATGTTGAATGAATGAGTACACATGTACATATAGTAAGATATTATAAATGCATTATGTGTAAGGGAAGAATTATGCAGAGAGAAGTTCACGTGATGATTAAGAACTCAGATTTTGGTATCATTCAGACCTTGGTTTAAATTTAGGTGTTCCTGCTCAGAAGTGTTAATGAACCAAACTTGGGTCTGCTTGCCTGTGCACGGTAAAGCCAATCTACTGACACTGAGTTGTGGTGAAGGAAAGTGCAGCATTTATTGCAGGGCACCAAGCAAGGGGAGTGGGTAGCTCGCGTTCAAAAGACCCAAACTCCCCAGTGGCTTTCAGGTAAGTGTGTGTTGTTTTTTAAAATTAATTTTTATTGGCGTTTATATAGGTGCTTAGGAAAAGGGGGTTTTAAAGGCATTGTAAGAGAGGAGACGTGATCAGCTTATGCATAGTTCTCAGATTGGTTGACATCAAGGTGAAGTTTCAAGCGTCATCAACCTTTGGGTCTCAACAGGTCTAGGGTCTGTGTGCTTGTGGGCATTGTTTTCATCTGGTGGGGGTCTACATCCTCTAAAGACAACTTGGGAATGTGTGTCAGGCCTTTATATCTTTTAGGAAACTGTGAAATCAGTGATTCTGCCATGTGAAAGAATCTGTAGTAACTGATTACTGATAACAACCTATAGTCTAAATTGTTACCAGTTTCCCAACCCAATGTCTATTCTTTGTTTCTGTACCTTCACATTTCCTAATCATTAACTATTGAGCCAGTCTTTGGAGACTCAAGGGAAACTGGTTGTGTGTTAGTCACTCAGTTGTTTCCTACTCTTTGCAACCCCATAGACTAGCCCACCAGGCTCCTCTGTCCATGGAATTCTCCAGGCACGAATACTGGAGTGTTTGCCATTCCCTTCTCTAGGGATCTTCCTGACCCAGGGATCCAACCCAGGTCTCCCACATTTCAGGCAGGTTCTTTACCGTTTGAGCCACCAGGGAAGCATTTTACTGCAAAGGACAGGGACACAGGGGCTTGTATATGGTTTCAGTAGCGCATTCCCTTTCTAAACCTCAGTTGTCTCATCTGTGAAATAGAGATAATAATACCATCCTTCATAGGTTTATTATGAGGTTAAATGAAAGAATGCATATTAAGGGCTTAGTACAGTATTAGGCATTTAGTAAAGACTCAGTCAATAATGGCAGATATGGAGTTTGAAATTAATTTTATGGTAATCTACAGTGTCTATCAGATTATGAGAATCAGACTCATCTTTCACCAAGATTGGTTCTCATTCTTTTCTTCATTTGCTATAGTTCTTTGAAATCCTGACATCGTTCAATTAGACCTCTAGGTGGACTATGTTATTGATTCACAAGAGTCATCTTAGGCAAACATTATTATTATTATACTCGGAGGTACTTTTTCTGAGAAAAACTTTATTTCTATCATTCTGTCATTGACTTTCACACTGTAGACTTGATTGGCACCAAATAACTGTTGCCTACCAATATGTTAATATTCAAAGTAGAAGAGAGCTAGCATGCAGGTGAACTTTGTATTCTAGTAAACAAAATCTGATGAGTAGAGAAAATGTTCACTCGGATTATAAACAATTAATTTTTTAAAATTTTAGATGCTCAGCAACAATTAAAAAGATAATTGTAGTCCATTCTACAATACAATGCTGCTGCTGCTACTGCTAAGTCGCTTCAGTCGTGTCTGACTCTGTGCGACCCCATAGACGGCAGCCCACTGGGCTCCCTCATCCCTGGGACTCTCTAGGCAAGAATACTGGAATGGGTTGCCATTTCTTTCTCCAGTGCATGAAAGTGAAGTCAAAGTGAAGTCGCTCAGTCGTGTCCGACTCTTAGCAACCCCATTGACTGCAGCCTACCAGGCTCCTCCGTCCATGGGATTCTCCAGGCAAGAGTACTGGAGTGGGGTGCCATTGCCTTCTCCAACAATACTATATAGCAATTAAAAAGGTGAACTACTGCTACATAAAACAGCCTGGATGACTCTCAGAATCTCAATATGGATGAGTAAAAGAGTACTTTTTTTTAGCATAACCAGAATATAAATTTTTTTAAAAACCACATAAGTTCTTGTCATTATTAAATATGTACACTAATAAACTCTGTGGACATTGAGTTATTCAGATAATATGGTCACCTATGTTACTTAGAGGCCTGTTTTTTTCCTGTGGTAAATCTAGAAACCTTTTTAACCAAAATTAAACCCCTGTCTATATCAAGTTGCAGAATTTCCACCTTTAATTTTCCTGGAGTGGATTTGGTTTTCATTTTCTAAATCCCAGGCAGGCATAGGGCATGATTCATCTTAACCTCATTTCCTTGCATTTTAGTTTATTTTATTTGATTTTTTTCCTTGATTTACAGTAAAGTTTTGTGCTGTAACTGAGTAGCATTATTTCTTTCAAGCAGTTTTCAGCACCTCACTTTCCAGTTTCATTACATTTTCTGAAAATAATGGCTTATTGGTATCCAGACTCAAATAGAATCTATTTTAATCTTATCTTCACTTCTGATTATTGTTCCTCTTTGAACATTTATTAAATAATAGGCACTTGATAAAATGCAACAGTAGTATCAAAGATACTGTTTATGCCATGAATACCAATTGCAGAAGCAGTAGAAAGCTGTGATTAAGAACCTGGGCTTTGAAGTCAGACTACTAGACTTGAATTCTGGCCCTCTGTGCTAAAAGTGTGACCTTAGGAACATTCCTGAATCCTTAGATATATTATCTGTAAAATACAGATAATAAAGGTAGTTATCTCAGAGGACTGTCTTGTGGATTACAGGCAGTAATACTGCGTATGAATTGCTCTGAACAGTGTCTTGTACTTAGTAATCATTCAGTTCTTAGCTGCCATTATAAATGTTACTACTTTAGATGCTTTCTGAGAATTAAATGTAGTAATGTATGTAAAGTGTATATCAAAAGGCCTTCAGTGTGCTACACAATTAACAGTTGATATATTACCAAACAAAGATTTTTTTTGATCAGTTGGTTTTTACAGAATTTCTCTGTGTCTAACTAAAGCTTGGGACCATTCTCTCCTCTCCCCTCACCCAAAAAGTGAAATTGCCATTAGTATATTTATACTCAGAAAATGTATGGATTTCTAAGCTAAACCACAAAGCTTTTAAAAATTATAATGTAGCTGAAATGTTATTTATAATGAAGCAAATGTGGTATTAATCACTATTAAAAAAAGACAAATGTTTTTCCTTCAATAATGATACGATGACATTTCCTTCCAATTATTTCCTGTCCTAATAATTTTGGTCTATAACCAGTTAATCTTCATCAGTAAGTTGGGGATATTTGAGGGGATTATGGCATTGTGTTGTCTGGGGCCAGTCCTTTTCTTGAAGAAGCTGTAATAATCTTACATAGAAATTACACTCAGAAGTCATACTAATCTTGATTCCTTGCCTATACCTAGTTCCTAAGGACCAGCATCTCTGTCCTGTTGTTTCAAGAGAATGAACCATACAACTGATTTCAGTCTTGTGACGTAATTTCTTGCCTTCAGATGCATCTCCCCCTGAGTGAGCTCCCTTTTGCAAAGTGAGACCCCGACAAAGTTAAATACTCACCTGTCTGAAACCGTCAGGGTTACTGAGTACCTTTGAACAGTGCACCAAAAGTGCCGTTCACATAGACTGCATACAGCCTGCCCAGCTGTACCTGTTGACCCAATGACCAGTTTTTCTATTTCTTAAACTATTGTTCACCTGCTATGCTCTTTCTTGAGTATATACTCTGGATCTTGTGTTACTTGATTTTTGTTTGTTTTTATTTTAAGGTAATATTATATGCTGTATCATTGTGTACTAGAGTAGCACTTTTTAAAGAGTAGTCTTCATTAGACAGCATGTAATGAGATTGCTGCTCAGGTTTGTGAAAATGAAAGTAGCTCAGTCATGTCTGACTCTTTGTGACCCTATGGGCTACACAGCCCATGGAATTCTCCAGGCCAGAATACTGGAGTGGGTAGCTGTTCCCTTCTCCAGGGGACCTTCTCAACTCAGGGATCGAACCCAGGTCTCCCACATTGTAGATGGGTTCTTTACTAGCTGAGCCCAAATTATTTTATCTCATCTTCTTTGTATTTTGTGATTCACTGGTGGCTCAGATGGTAAAGAATCCACCTGCAATGTGGGAGACCTGGGTTTGATCCCTGGGTTGGACAGATCCCCTGGAGGAAGGCATAGAAACCCATTCCAGTATTCTTGCCTGGAGAATCCCCATGGACAGAGGAGCCTGGCGGGCTATAGTCCATGGGGTCGCAAAGAGTTGGACATGACTGAGCAACTAAGCTTTGTATATTACTTCCAGTTATTTTGTTTTAACTTTCACAGCCACTCATTGCTTAATATTGTTACATCTACCTGGAATACTCCTCCTCTATTCCATAGGCATCTTAACTTTTAAACTCTAGTTTAAAATATAGTATATTTTAAATGTATACTATAGTATCTCACCTGAGCTGCAATCTCTTCCCTTTCTTCCAGTTCTCATTTCCTTTAATGTTTTATTACTATTGCTTGTTATTTCTTTAGTTATACTGTGGATGTGAAGGACAAGGGCAGTGTTTTACCCGTTTTTATCTTCTCTGTGACATCTGTATCAGTGCTTTGCTCATAGTAGATGCTCAATATTTGTAGAGTGACTTGGTGAGACTGCTGCTTAACAAGAGCCATCAAGTAGATATGCTTAATGGAACTGAGAAGGGAGAGACTAAACAGAAGTAAGTGATTTGATAAACTATTATAGTGATATGTATATGAAATAATAATCAATCTTGAATCTACTCAGTGGCAAAATAAGTTGAGATGCATTAATTATATAAATCAATGTGGATGATCATGAACGTAATTAAATGGAGGAAGGGAAGACAAGGATTGATTAAAATCTGATGTCAATCCAAACTGGAACCCTGTTTCAATCCAAACTTCTAAACTTACTTTTAGAAGTTTATTTCAAATGTCAGGAGAATAAAAGTAAATTCTGACCTAAGTTAATGATATTCTACATTCACTTTAGTAATATTTAAAACCACAAAGAAATGTAGCATTAAAAAACTCTGTCTTTCTAGTGTGTCATGACATTTGATTATTTTAAACATGAAATCCAGTTTTTTTGTGAATTTCAACAAAACTAGAATGAGCTATGGGATTTCCGCCCCCTCTTGTAAACAGCTGAAAGTGAAAGTGAAGTTGTTCAGTTGTGTCCAACTCTTTGTGACCCTGTGGACTGTAGCCCACCAGGCTCCTCCGCCCATGGGATTCTCCAGGCAAGAATACTGGAGTGGGTTGCCATTTCCTTCTCCAGGGGATCTTCCTGACCCAGGGATTGAACCCAGGTCTCCCACATTGCAGGCAGATGCTTTAACCTCTGAGCCACCAGGGAAGCCTACTGTAAACAGCTGAATACAGGAATAAATAGACAGAGTAAGAGTTGAGACTTACTCATTTATGCAAATTACTTGGAATACTTTTATGCCTTTCTCCCCAAAAGCCCTGAGAGCTAGACATACGAATTTCTGGAGCACCACATTTTTGACATATTCTTGCATATCCGTGAGTGTCCATCACATGGAGAGATTTAACTTAATTCCTTTCACAACTAATTTGAAGCTCTATAATACCTATTTGACCTTAATTGTCCCTCGTTCAACACAATGAATATTTATTGACTGTCTTGTATGTAAGGCTATATGCCCTGTATTCTTAGGGAAAAAGAAAAGCATAGGTTCCTTTCTGTGTCCTCTAGAAATTATACTCAGGTGGGAATAACAGCATCAGTAGCTGTGTTACGTAGTGATCATGTGATAATAGGCAGCAGTACATGCTGTAATAAAGGTGCAGGCAGTGTACAGTGGGAGAAGAGAGCGAAAAGGGGATTAATTAAACTGGATAATGCTCTAATAGCTTGATCTAATTCTGTTCTTTTTATAATATCTAGGTAACACAAGGAAACTCCGGATGTTCAACTGATCACCAGATAACCAGTTTATTTATGTCACAGTGTGGAGGGGGGAACTATATTGCAGATGAACTATTTAGCCTTAAAACCTGTTAACTGGATTTTCCAGGTTACCCAGAATACCAGTGTCATAGCAATGGACTAATACTAACTCTATTTACCTGTTTCTGACATACAAAAATCTGGGCATCATTTGTCAACTTTATTTGGACGGGGGAGCCTGGTGGGCTGCCATCTATGGGGTCACACAGAGTCGGACACTACTGAAGCTACTTAGCAGCAGCAGCAGGGGTTGTGTATTCCTAATTTAGACATTCCTTCTTTCAGATACCAACTTGTAGGTTACTTGATGACCATACAATCTGTACAGGAAAGTGAATATTATTACCTAGATTCTGGGAAAACATAAGGAAATATCAATCTTCCACACAGCATACAGGTTAATGGGATTCTTATGAGCCCCATTTTTATAAGTTCCCCTTTAGACGTTTGTTTCCTGGACATACATTTGAATTGGTTGCCCTGTGGGGTTGGTATTCATAAATGAGTGACTCATCTTTTAAGGATTCCAGACAGCTAAGTACACCATCATTTCAGAGTGTTTTGTTTTTTCCATGAAAACTGCCGAGGTACTATTGAAAAATTTCAGTTATAGGATGAATTAAGTTTTTGTGGTCTATTTTTATGAGACTGTTTTCATAGAAAAATGAGTACTAATGATTGCTAGTTTAAAACGTTATAAATATGTTGTCACAATATAGTCATGCCTTCTGCCTACTCAGCAGAAACAGAATGTCCACTTAACGTATCTATTTCAGTAGTTAATTCCTGGCTTCCTCAGGAAAAGGAAACCATGGTGTGGAAGGGATATTTGGGCCTAATATTATGTATGGCATTCCTCTGCAGAAGTATAGAAGTCGTTGCCTATTTTGTATCATTTTCAAAGAATAGCAAGCTCAATAGGATTTCCATTGTTACGGAATGCCCTGTCCTTGTAAGTAGTTTGAGTTGTGATTTAAGTTTTCTCTTTGTAGTGGCATCCCTGCCATTGTTTTTTCTTTCCTGCTGGCAGCAAGGTATTCCTCGTGTTGTTTGTTGAACATGTATCCCTCTACCCATTCTCTTAATCTCTTCTCCCGCATTCACAGAGCCCTAGCTTCATCCATTATGGTGATGATTTCGTCACTAAGTTGTGTCTGAGTCTTGCAACCCCATGGACCCCCTTGTAGCCTGCCAGGCTCCTCTGTCCATGGGATTCTCCAGGCAAGAATACTGGAGTGGGTTGCCATTTCCTTTTCCAGGGGATCTTCCTGACCCAGGGATTGAACCCAAGTCTCGAACCCAGGTCTCCTGCACTGCAGGCAGTTTCTTTACTGACTGAGCTACCAGGGAAGCCCATTATCCTCTTCCCTAATTGCACCTACTCCCTCGCTGCTGGCTTTTTACCTTCAGCATATTAGAGTGTACCCATCTTAGAAATAATCAGAACAACCTTCCTCTAATTGTTACCCCATCTAGCTATTACCCAATACTTCTTCCCCTCACATATCATGTTTTGAAAAATATCCAGAGGTCATCTCAAATTCCTCCTTCCTGCTATTTTGTTAATCCTGCTGTTCTTTAATCTGATTTTCATCCCTTCTATAGTGAAACCGTGGTATCTGTTGACCTGCGTTAAATTCTGCCGCTGGATCTTTGCAACTTTGCTGATTCTTCCTTGGCTTGTGACAGCATTTCTCTCCAATTTCTGTGTTCTCATTCCCTCTGCTTTTCAAACGTTGGTGTTTGGGGGGGATTCTTTTCTTGGTCTTATTCATTCTTTCCTTGCTCTACAAACTCCAGTTTGATGCCTTATTCATTCCTATAATTCCAGAATCATTGTTAAAGTTATGACCCTCGTGTCTGTATTTTCACTTGCAATAACTTACCCGAACTGCCATCTCACATGTTCAGCCATATGTCTGCTATACTTCCCACCATGGATGCTTTTCTTCCTGGATTCCATTTAGTGACAAGAAGCACCATCCAGACCAAACCCTGATGCCATCCCTAAGTGCCAATCCCTTCAAAATCAAAACAGTACATTCCCATTTTACCTCCTTATATCACTTGTTTCTGACTCCATCTTTCCAATTCCAAAGCTTACTGTTTTGGTCTGGAATTACCTCATCACTTCTTAAGACTGATTCCAATCTCATCTGATATTTAATCTATTTATAACACTGTTCCAATTTGTTTTTTTTTTTCTGAAACACATCTTTTACTTTATTCTCCTGCTTGAAATCCTTCTGTGCTTCCCAACAACATTCAAGGTACACTCCCACTTCTTAGCATAGTGTCTGTAAGATATTTTATGTTCTGGGCCCAGTGTTTCTCTCTGGCTGCACCTGTTACCTCTCCTATGTGCAAGTCAACTTTTTATCAGGTCCCAGAGGGCACTCCATTCTTCACCTTCCACACTGTCCTCTTTCTCCTTCTTACCCTGCCCAGCTCTCCTACTTCTAATAGCGTTTCTTCCAGGCCTCTGCTCCTCTTTCTGACCTACTCATTTGGCATTGCCATGTCTCCTACGTCATGTTTCTTTGATCATACTAATTCTGCTGTAATGGTTTATCTGAGTCTTTCCTAGACCAAAACTTCCTGGCAACAGGAATTGTGTATTATCTGCGTATCATGACATCTAGAATGTGCCCATGGAATATCCTTAATAAAAGTTTGTTGGGAAAAAAGTCTCTGATGTCTGATTTACATCAGAAATAATCACTACTGTTACAATTGCAATTATATAATGTATAGCAGGCTTATTCTTTAAAAATGGTCAAAATTCCTTTCTGAACCAAAGAACTTAGAGGTTAGAGAAAGTAGCTCAAGAATACAGGTGGCAGTAAATATGTAGAGCCTTTGCAATGCTATTCTGACTCTACCCATGGGCCAAATTTCATAGGTTAAGGGCGCAATCTTCCACAAGACTGCTCTCATTTCATTCACCAGCTACAAGCTTATGATTTCCCAGAGCTACCCTCACTTCTGACCAGCTACTTATAAATTTCAGAGGTTCCCTTGACCCGCTTAGGTTTGATTATTCACTAGAAGAATTCACAGAACTCAGGAAAGCACTAAATATAAATTATAGTTTTATTAAGGCACAGAAGATTAAAAGCAGAACCAGTCAAAAGAAGAGACTTACAGGGTGATGTCTGGAAGGGCCCGATGTGTGAAGTTTCCGTGTCCTTTCCCCATGGAGTCAGCTACCCGCCTCACGTTGATGTGTGACAATAATTAGTGTATCATTAACCTAGATAGCATATTGAAAAGCAGAATTACTTTGCCAACAAAGGTCCGTCTAGTCAAGGCTATGGTTTTTCCAGTGGTCATGGATGTGAGAGTTGGATTGTGAAGAAAGCTGAGCGCCAAAGGATTGATGCTTTTGAACTGTGGTGTTGGAGAAGACTTCTTGAGAGTCCCTTGGACTGCAAGGAGATCCAACCAGTCCATTCTGAAGGAGATCAGCCCTGGGATTTCTTTGGAAGGAATGATGCTAAAGCTGAAACTCCAGTACTTTGGCCACCTCATGCGAAGTGTTGACTCATTGGAAAAGACTTTGATGCTGAGAGGGATTGGGGACAGAAGGAGAAGGGGACGACAGAAGATGAGATGGCTGGATGGCATCACCAACTCGATGGACATGAGTTTGGTTAAACTCCAGGAGTTGGTGATGGACAGGGAGGCCTGGTGTGTTACCATTCATGGGGTCGTGAAGTATCGGACATGACTAAGCGACTGAACTGAACTGAACCAGAGAAGCACATCTGAGCTTCAGTGTCCAGAGTTTTTATTGGGATTCATTACGTAAGTATGACTGACAGATAACTGGGCATGCATGTATGCAAGCTTAGTTGCTCAGTCATGTCCAGCTCTTTGCAATCCTATAGCCTGTAGCCTGCCAGATTCTTCCATCCCTGGAATTTTCCAGGCAAGAATACTGGAATGGGTAGCCATGCCCTCCTCCAGGGCATCTTCCCCATCCAAGGATTGAACCCACATCTCCTGTGCTGGAAGGAGGATTTTTTACCACTGAGCTACCTGGGAAACCCCAGAAATCATTGGCCATAGGTTGAACTCAATCTCCATCCTCCCTCTCCTCCACACAGGTTGTACTGATGTTGTATAGCTTAAGGTCCCTGTCTTATAATCTCATGATTGCTGTTTCTAGCATGTCTCTCCCCCATTCTGAATCTCACTAGTATAAACTCTAGAAGCCCACCGTGAATAATAGAGCCACTCCTATCACTGGCAAAATCCCAAGGCTTTAGAGGCTACCTCACAGGAACTGGGGACAGAAACCAGCTATATTCTCTAGCCAGTAGTAGACCATCTACAATTAAAACAAGTCTGGCTACCAGAATTGAAACTTATATAAAGCCTAAATTATATTGGTAGCCTAGAATTTGTCTTCATTTGTCTTTTTTAATCATACCAAAAAAGGACCATGGTCTAAAGGAAACGAAAACAATATCAAAGAGAGATTTGCACTTTCGTGTTTATTGTAACAGCGTTCATATTAGCCAAGATATGGAAGCAACCTAAGTGTCCATTAATAAATGAAGAGATAAAGAAGATGCAGAGTGTGTGTGTGTGTGTGTGTGTGTGTGTGTGTGTGTGTACATACGTATATATGCATGTATATATGTGCACATACACAGAGGAATATTCAGGTATGAGAAGGAAGGAAATCCTGCCATTTGCAACTACATGGATGGACCTTGAAGACATTAAACAAAGTGAAATAAGCCAAACACAAATTCTGCATGGTATCACTTATATGTATAATCTTTTAAAAAGTTGTGAAAAAGTGGTTTCCAGGGTCTGGGGGTGGTGGGAAATATGGAGAAGTTAGAAAAGTTTACAAACTTCCAGCTATGAAACAATGAAGTCTGAGGATCTGATATATAACATGGTGGCTATAGTTTATAACACTGTATTGTGTAATTGAAATTTGCTAAGACAGTGAACTTTAAATGTTCTTAAATGGGGTGAGGCAAGGAATTTGACATTCATGTACAGTTTAAAAGTCTTAATGGCACTTAAAAAACTGAATTGATAGCATAGATTTCCATTTGGCAAAGTCTGTTAGAGACTGTCCAGAGAAGAAAAATTTATCAGAATTAGAAACTACTTCTGAGTTAGGTTATACCAACTTCGCTTAGAGAATGTGTTTCAGAAATTGTGCTAATGCGAACATTAAGAGCATATAAAGAGAATAAAACTTGGATGATCCTTCTTATAAAGCTGATGACCTATGAAATCTTGTTAGGTCCTGCATTAAACAAATTAAACTGAATAGACAAAGTAATCTTCCCTAGAAAAGATTTATTTCCTCAATTTGGTATTTCTTACTGATTTAATATTTTTACCATTTATAATGCATCAAAATTTTATTTATAAACAGGAATTAAATCTTGATTAAGATTTCCATCTACATTAAAGTTACCTTAAGTAACCAGACAATGTCAAATCTATTTTGCCAATATTGGCGGTCTTAAGAGCTGTTAGGCTGGACTGAAGTATAACTCATAGGAAGAAATCTGAAAATCTCTCTATGACTTTAACCTCCAAAACTCTGAAAAATTTACAGAGGATAAAACACCACATTGTTTTTAGATAGTGTGAATAAAAATGACTTGTGATTAGAGGATCTCTGTTTCTGCAGAATAATAAAGTATTCTGACTTGCCCTCTTCCTGATAACAGCAATAAATGATAGAGAAAGGAACAACTGAATTGACAAATTTTAAAAATTCACAGGCCAAAAGCAAAATGAAGACAGAAACCCAGGGAGCTAAATTAGCACACAAGTTGCCTTTTGCCCCAGAAATTTGTGCAAAAGCATTTGACCCTGAGGTTCCTCTGCACAAATCAGACTACTGAGGGCAGAGACAGACTCTGTAGCTGCCAAGGCAGTCTAATAAGAATCCTCTCTTGTAAAGAAGAGCTGTCCTCAGAGGGCTATACCCTCAGTTTAAGAGTGAGCCTAAACGTAGGCTTGTCCCACCAAAGGTAACAGCAAGGAATATTAATTTTAAAAGGAATGTTTGTTTAGCTGGGGATTTCAAGCAGTAGATCTCAAGCCAAATATGCCTGCTGTCTGTTTTTGTATAGCCTGTGAGCAAAGCATTATTTTTACATTTTTAAATGGTTGAAACAAATCAAAAGAACCATATTTCATGACATGAAAACTACATATGAAGTTCAAATTTCAGTGTCTATAAAGTTTTATTGAAACAGCCATGCTCATTCATGTATGTATTGTCTGTGGCTACTTTTTCTGTGGCTGGAATAGCTGAGTTAAGCAATTACAGTAGATAATTATGCATGGCCTGCAAAGCCTAAAGTATTTACTATCTAGACCTTTACCAAAAAAATTCCTCAACCCTTAGTTTAGGATTTATAATGATTAGCAATCATTCATGCTTTTTTCAGATGCAGCTCATAACCCATGAGATACTACATAGTCCTTTATGTAAATAATAGACCCAAACAGTGATTTAAAGTCAAAGAAATAGAATTCACTTCTGCCATTTTCTGTGACCACCTTGAGTTTATGAAACTGCAACCTATGAGGTATAATATCTTACTGAATTTTCATCTTTAAAATTGAAATGTAGTCTGATTTATTAATTTTTTAAACTAAAGAACAAATCAAGGAAATAGTTCCTTATAAAAGGCCCCAAAAGTGCTAACCCTAACCTAAAAGCAATTGATAAACTGAAAATTCAAAATTATTCTGCTCATCCAAAGACATCATTAAGAAAATAAAAAGTGATGCCACAGATTGAGGGAAGATATTCTCTCTATATATATAGGTATCTATCTATATATATCGGGATAAATAAATCCTACAAAGAGATAGAACTCTGTTTCTACTTCACTGTTACAGTACTACTTCTGACACCAGATGTAGGGGGTTTCCTACAGCACCAGCTCAGTGCTTACAATTTAATTCAATTCTGAAACTAACCAGAGTTAGTGCATACTCCACAGGTTAAGGGCTCGGTCTCTCAAGACTGCCCCCAACTTCAGAAGCCAATCACAAGTAGTAGATCCCCAGGTATAACTTGTGTTTTTTTCCAACACCAAACAATTCTCTATTTCTCGTACTTGGTCCCACAAATTTAACTCAGTTCTGGCTTTATCTACCCAGAGATAGTGTAAGATCCCATAGGTTAAGAGCTCAGTCCCACAAGACTGCCCCCACTTCAGGTGCCAGTCATAATTCCAGTGTTACATGTGCTGCTGACCATGTGACTATAGGTTGGAGAATATCACCACCTGCTCTTTGGGCTTGATCAACTTGCTAGAGTAGCTCATAGAACTACCACATCACTGCTGCTGCTGCTGCTAAGTCACTTCAGTCGTGTCCGACTGTGTGACCCCATAGATGGCAGCCCACCAGGCTCCCCCGTCCCTGGGATTCTCCAGGCAAGAACACTGGAGTGGGTTGCCATTTCCTTCTCCAATGCATGAAAGTAAAAAGTGAAAGTGAAGTCTCTCAGTTGTGTCCGACTCTTTGCGACCCCATGGACTGCAGCCTACCAGGCTCCTCCGTCCATGGGGTTTTCCAGGCAAGAGTACTGAAGTGGGGTGCCATCGCCTTCTCTGACCACATCACTGGTTTATTACAAAAATAACTCAGTAACAGCCAGATGGAAGAGATACAGAGGGCAAGACACATGAAAAGGGCACTGAGCTTCCATGTTCTCGGCTCACTATTCTCCCACCATTGCCACTTGTTCACAAACCCAGAGGCTCTCCAAGTCCCCTCGTTTTGAGTTTCTGTAGATGCTCCATTGGGCTTCCCTGGTGACCCAGCGGTAAAGAATCTGCCTGCAATGCTGGAGACCCGGGTTCCATCCCTGGGTCAGGAAGATCCCCTGGAGGAATGCATGGCAACCCACTACAGTATTCTTGCCTGGTGAATCCCATGGACACAGGAGCCTGGTGGATAACAGTCTGTGGGGTTGCACAGAGTTGGACACTGCTGAAGTGACTAAGCAGCAGCAGCAGAGGCTCCATTAAAGAGGCATGATTAATTAAATCATTGGCCATTGGTGACTGATCCAACCACAAGCCCCTCTCCCCTCTCCAGCACTCAGGTGGTAGGACTGAAAGTTCCAATTGCTTAATCATGGTTAGTTTCCCTGAAAATTAGCCCCGATCCTTAGAGATTTTCAAAAGTCATCTCATTAACATAAATTCGGGTATAGTTGCAAGGGGCTTGTGAATTACTAGGCACTCCTTTCACCTTTATGGCTCTGGAGCTATTTCAGAAATCGATGACAGAAGGCCAAATATAGCAAAAGATGCCCCTACAGGTCTTATAAAGGGAATTGCAAGGTTCTACAAGCTATGTGCCAGGAACAGTGGGCAGAGATCAATTAATGTATTTCTTACTATAAAGCCCAGTATCACAGCATTTCCCACAACTTCTGTCTGGCTTGGCTGCAAATCAGATGTTCCCATGACCCCCTCCCTGCATTGGATCATCTGCTAGAACAACTGCAGGACACAGGGAACACATGTTTACCGGCTTATTGTACAATAAAGGATATGTTAAAGGATACGCATGAATAGCCAGATGAAGTGATGCATAGAGCATTGCCTGGCAGTGTCCCAAGCACAGGACCTTCTGTCCCTGTGGAACTGGGGTGAGCCACCCTCAAGGCACAGAGATGTGTTCACTTACTCAGAAACTCTGAAGCTTATACCGTTGGGGTTTTTATGGAGGCTTCAACTTAAAGGAATGATTGATTATTAACTCCATTTTCAGAGCCTCTCCAAATCTCCATTTGGATATTTACAGAGGCTCTATATAGGCATGATTGATGATTACATTCAGGAGGAGGGAGTGGAGAGAAGCTGAAGGTTCCAAGATTATGATAATCTTTGGTGACCGGTACCATCTGGAAGCTATCAAGAGTCATCTTGTTAGAACAGAAGACACTCCTATCACTCAGGAAATTACCAAGTTCTTAGCATCTCTGCATCAGGAACTCTGGTCAAAGACTATTAGAAAAAAATTCTCCTAGCATCCCTATTTACAAGGATTTTAAGAGTTCTGTATCAAGAACTAGCAGCAGACATCAATATTTATGTATTTTCTTATTATTTCATGCTAACATTCAAAGATAAGATTATCTAGTTTTTAAAAATGACCTGAGGGACCTCCCTGGTGTTCCAGTGGTTGAGAATCTGCCCTTCAATGCAGGGGACACGGGTTCAATCCCTGGCCAGGGAACTAAGATCCCACATGCTTCAGGGCATCTGAGCCTATGAGCTGCAACTAGAGCCCCAATGCCATGCCACAACTAAGACCCGTTGAAGCCAAAAATAAATACATATATTAAAATAAATAAATAAATAAATAAAAATGACCTGAATGACACTTCATCAGAGAAGATTTATTGATAGCTGGTATGCAGAAGGCATGTAGCTCAGAGGATAAAGCATCCGCCTACAATGCAGGAGACCCAGGTTCGATCCCTGGGTCAGGAAGATCCCCTGGAGAAGGAAATGGCAACCCACTCCAGTACTCTTGCCTGGAAGATCCCATGGACGGAGAAGTCTGGTAGGCTATAGTCCATGGGATTGCAAAGAGTTGGACACAACTGAGCGACATCACATCACTATGCATAGGAAAAAGTACTCAGCATAATTAGTTATTAGGGGAATGCATATTAACAATGAAACACTTTACACCCATTAGAATGGCTAAAACTTTAAAAACTAACACCAAGAAATGTTTGCAAGGATGTGGAGCACTGTAATTCTCTAGTAGAATGTAAAACGGTAAAAGGACTTTGGAGACCTGTTTTTCAGTTAAGCATGCAACTATTCTATGACATAACTCACTTAACTCCCAGTATTTATCCAAGGGAAATGAATACAAATGCTCACAAAAATGACTTGTGCAAGTTTTTTTAGCAGTTTTATTTGTATCTGCAACAAATTGGAAACAACCCAAATGTCCTTCAAAAGTCAAATGGATTTTTAAAAATTGTGATACAATCATACAATGGAATACTATACTATAAGCAACTAAAAATGAACTACTGATCACACAGCAAGAGGGGTGAATATCAGGAACATATTGATCAAAAGAAGTTAGACATAAAGGAATACATATTTCTCTCATTTAAGTGAAACTAAAAACTGGGCAAAACTCATCCATGGGGCCTATGGGGAGTGGCACTTGCCTAGAAAGGTGCTCTATACAGCTTTCTGAGGTGATATTAAGCAGTTGTTGGTTAAATGAATTTATACATTTGTCAAGACCTTATTTTGCATTTAAAATTGTGTATTTCACTGTATATAAATGTACTAGAAAAAAAAAACAACAAAATATAAGCACACATATAACTTGCAGTGAAAACATTTCTGAAGCCAATCCAAGCAAATCTCTTGCAACACTACTTACTAGTACCTCTGTAAACCATTGAACATACTACAATATTTTTCCAAATGACATTTTATTTTGTAATATTTGATAAAATCTAAAATCATTTCTTTTCCAAATGGAAAGCCACATGTCAGTTCCTTCAAGGTAAATTAAAAGCCTATCTTTAAATAAGTTATAAAAAACAAAGAATACAGATCAGTATCAGACTTCAAATCAAAATCAGGATTACAGGAGGAGTCTTGCTAAAATCTTGCCACAAGTTAGATGTTTTGTTCATTATTTCAGTTACCTTTACTATAATCCTGGTAAAGTCTATAAAGTCCATTTTCACAGAGAAGTATGTTAAGGTTTAGGAAGGCTGAATAGCTAAAAGATACAAACTTAGTAAGTCTTGGAACCCAGATTTGAGCTTAGTTCAACTGACTCCAAAACTTACTCTTTTCATTTTACCCACTGTTCCAGATTTCAGAAAGGAAAGGATGGGGAAAGCAGCACAGTTAAGATTTGCAGGCTGGAATACAGTAGGGTTCAGTGGATTTATCATTCCAGTGAGGCCTAAGCATCTTGACTTCTTGGCTACTGCTTCAGATGTCTCTTCCACTCCCTGACCCAGGCCCCCAAGTAATCTCTACAGTTTGTCTGTGTCCTTTGGGTACTGTGTAAGTCACAGACTGATCAATAGTTCAGTGACATTTCTACCAATGCAATTCATCAATATTAAAAATAGAGAAGCACTCAAGAATGAATGAAAGTTAGTGCAGTCCATTCTTCAGAAGCAAGACAAAGGATTGTGCCCCTGTATTGTAAAGAATAGCAGAGGAGGAAAAGAAAACTCAAAGGCAATTGTAAGTATACAGAAACAGGTCTATTTAGCTTTTAAAAAAAACTATATTCTAGTGAAAATATAGGAAAGAATTTTGTTAGTTCCTGGTATTGAAGGAAATAATTGATATTTGTGCAGGTCCTGAAAAGACAGTAAAGAAAATTGTGCCTTATTTTAGTAAAAGAATTATCTGATTAAAAATTTTGAATGCTTTTACATTACTATTACAAAATAAGGCTTAGTAGGATTTCTGGAGGAGAAGGCAATGGCACCCCACTCCAGTACTCTTGCCTGAAAAATCCCATGGACGGAGGAGCCTGGTGGGCTGCAGTTCATGGGGTTGCACAGAGTCGGACACGACTGAGCGACTTCACTTTCACTTTTCACTTTCATGCACTGGAGAAGGAAATGGCAACCCACTCCAGTGTTCTTGCCTGGAGAATCCCAGGGATGGGGGAGCCTGGTGGGCTGCCGTCTCTGGGGTTGCACAGAGTCGGACGCAACTGAAGCGACTTAGCAGCAGCAGCAGGATTTCTGGAAATGCTTTGTTCTCAGAGTGAAGCTTCGTCCCCTCTGTGAAATAATTCTGGATTTTAGTCCTAACTTGTCTGATCACTAGCTTTAGCTTTAGATCTAACTTGTCTGTTCACTTGCCTTAGATATTCTTTTGGAGTTCCAGCAGTTTCATCTGCTAAATGAGAAATTTAGACTAGATGCTTAATAATAATCACTAACTTTTAAAAATATTCTGTCATAGGCTAGGTATCATGCTGCTGCTGCTGCTAAGTCGCTTCAGTCGTGTCCGACTCTGTGTGACCCCATAGATGGCAGCCCACCAGGCTCCCCCGTCCCTGAGATTCTCCAGGCAAGAATACTGGAGTGGGTTGCCATTTCCTTCTCCAGTGCATGAAAGTGAAAAGTGAAAGTGAAGTCTCTCAGTCGTGTCCGACTCTTCGCGACCCCATGGACTGCAGCCCACCAGGCTCCTCCATCCAGGGGATTTTTCAGGCAAGAGTACTGGAGTGGGGCGCCATTGCCTTCTCCAGGGTATCATGCTAGTTGCTTTGAAATCAGTTTTCTCATTTAATTGGCACAACAGCCTTATGAGATTCATGTAATAGTCCCTGTTTTATAAATAAGGAAACTAAAAAAAGAGTGTTTAGGTCTGAAATTGAAACTTGACTCCATTTGGCCCAAAGATTTTAACCACTATGTTATCCAACCTGGCTGTGGTCCTTCAGCTTTAATCTGCCTTACTATATTCTATTCCTAGTCAGATCAATAAACAGATGCTGAGTTAGCTGTGAATCCTTGAAAACCAGAGGACTTGATTAGTCTCTTAGTTTTCTCTTTATCTCCAAGGCCAGCATATTTAAGACCTGACTGAATTCAAGCAAAGAAACAAAACAAATTAATAATCTTCTTAAGGAAAGGGATTATATTCTATTTTTTTCACTTTGCTGATCATGTCATCTCTTTTTGCTGTATTTAGCATAGTATTCTGCATGATAAATATTCCATAACTTTTGAGTCACTATGGGGAGAAAAGGCTCAACAATGATCAATTCTGCTTGGTAAAAAACAAACAAACAAACAAAAAACAACCCTATACTCAAAGCTTTCATGTAACCCATCTGTTTAACATAGAGGAACTGATAATAATTAAAAGTCTGAAGTTAAGAGTGAACTTTCAGGGAATTCCCTGGGGGTTCAGTGGTTAGGACTCGGGGGTTTCACTGCTATGGGCCCTGGGGTTTGATCCCTGATTGGGGAACTAAGATCCTAGAAGCCACGTGCTGCAGCTGGGGAAAAAAAAAAAAAAAATGAAGAGTGACCTTTCAGAGCCCGGGGATCTGCAGCTAGTGCTGATGACAACAATGGATGGAGGAAGGATGCTGCCTACCAGGGCACCCGACAAGCGGGGAAAGTACTGGGGAGCAGGAATAACAATTCGCATATAAGTCCTGCAAAGGCCAAGTCTTAGTTTCTCTGCTGGTGAAAACTTCAGAAACTTTTGTCTGTGATCTGCAAACTCTTCCTGCATTATCCCTCCAACTTTCCACTTGATAAGGTGACATGTTGTTCTTTGTTACAGGGGCATTTGCCCTGACCTGACCTGTGCTCCTAGATGGTGTTTGTTCTTGTTGCCTTAAAAAAAAAAATCTTTCTCTTCCTTTTCTAAAGTAGTTTTATTTCATTTAATCTTGTATCTTTTACTTTTAAATGGGAAATAGGGATAAGGGACCGCTTATTTATGTGTTTGTATATTTGGGGCTGGTAGAAATATTTATGGAATTAAAATTATCCACAATAAAACCATATATGTTTTAATTAGCTTATAAATTAAGTGTAGGTCCTCTGTTGCAATATCAATGTTAAAAAATAAGTATTTTGCCAAATTTTGACTTTAACTTACAAGTCCAAGAGTCTTTCTCCTGAATGCTGGGAGAAGCCCTTCTGAGAGTAGTTTTAGTCTTGGGGAGGCCCAAATAATTTGTATTTATACTTTTAGTTAAGAAACACACATAAAATTATTATTTTATCAAGTAAATACAACAGACACATTTCTAACAATTGTGAAATTCCATTTTAGCTGACATTTTCATTCTAAGTAATACTTCTTGCTTCATAGAACAGACTAGAACTTATCTGGATAAACAACTATTGTAAGTTCTGTTTGCTGCTAAATCGCATCGGTCGTGTCTGACTCTTTGCGACCCCATAGACAGCAGCCCAACAGGCTCCTTTGTCCCTGGGATTCTCCAGGCAAGAACACTGGAGTGGGTTGCCATTTCCTTCTCCAATGCATGAAAGTGAAAAGTGAAAGTGAAGTCGCTCAGTCGTGTCTGACTCTTAGTGACCCCATGGACTGCAGCCTACCAGGCTCCACCATCCATGGGATTCTCCAGGCAAGAGTACTGGAGTGGGGTGCCATTGCCTTCTCCCTCTGTTTAGCTATCATAATGAATAATTCTGTGTGCCCAGTTCTTAGAAATACCCTCGTTATTAAGAGTGCTTTAGTCAACCAAACTTTGTATGGCCCCTGAACAAAACTGCACATGTAACAGACTGAGTCTTTTCTGATACCAGAAAATTTCTGAGGCTGGTTATCAATTATTTTTAAAGTAATACATAGTAATGGATACAATTGCATTTCTTTGTACAAAAAAATTAAATTTTTTCTAGGAATTTGATTTCTTTATAACTCTTAAAAGTATTACTAGGATTTCCAATGAAATATGTGCTTTGTCATCTGTGACATTTAAGTTAATTTCCATAATGCCTAGTGTCTAAACAGCCATGTCTGCACCTGTTGCCAGGTGGCCCCTCAGAGTGGCTTTCGCCTTGGGGAAGACCCAAGTAATTTGGTAGTGGGGAGGCCCCAGTTGAAGGAAGGGAAAAACATTTTTTTGGAACATTTCAATTATTTTTTCTACTAGTATAGTGCAATCAGGCTTTTACTTCCTCAGATCCCTTTCACTTTGTAATCCACTGCAGTCTTACACCCTTCCCTAAATTCCACCGAAACAGATCTTACTGGGGTCACAATGAACTAATAAATGTCAAGTTCTGGGAACAGGTTTCAGCATATGACCCTCCTAGTGCTTGATAAGTTTGTTCATCTTCTTGATGATTTCTTCCTTTTTGGCATCTGTGATCCCTTCTAGTTTTCTGATGGCTTGTTTGTATTTACAGTCCTATATTTTCCCATCGATTGTTGGGTACTGTCTTCCCTTCTGTGCTGGTTAGTTGTATGTAAGCTTGGCTAGGCTATAGTATACCGTTATTTAATCAAGCACTAATCTAGATGCTGCTATCAATGTGCTTTATAGATGTAGTTAACATCTGTAATCAGTTGACTTTAAGGAGATAAAGTGGTTGGGCTTCATCTAGTTAGTTAGAAAGCCTTAAGAGCAAAAACTGAGGTTTCCAGCAGAAAAAAAAAAAGAAAGAAAGAAAGAAAGAAATTCTGCCTTAAGCTCATAGCATCTGAGTTTGTAATCTCCCTGAGTTTCTGAGTTTCCAGCCTGCTGATCTGCCCACCCTAAATATTTCTGACTTGCCTGTCTTTCAGACTTCAGGATGCCAACCCCAACAATCACATGAGCCAGGCCTTGATATAAATCTGTTTAAAATGCGGACACACACACACACACATCTCCTATTAGTTCTGTGTTTCTGGAGGATTCAGACTGATTACAGAGCACTTTGTCATTTTGTTTGTCATGTTCCATATGATTCATCCATTTCATTTCTTCAACTATGTCCGTAATACATCTTTGACTCCAGAATATTTATCTCAGTCTCTTATCTGAACTCCTACTTATACTTCCATGTGGTAAGCATCTCTGCATTGTTGCCTCAGTCCCATCTAAACCAAAGATGTTCAAATAGAACTTTTTTTCTCTCCATTGCCACACCCTTCTCTCCTTTTTTTCCATATCTCAATTTAACACCACCTCTACACCTAATCATCTTACTTAGGAATCACAGAATTGTTCTTGATTGCTCTTTTTCTCATCAGCCCCTAAACTTGGATAATTTTTTTCCTCCTTGGCAACCCTTGAATCTACTTCATTATTATTTCTTCTACTGTCTTAGGTTAGAACCTCTAATCACCTCTTACATGTGTATTTTTTCCTAGTTAACATGATTTTTTTCCTCTCTGCCTTGTTCACCACTGTTTTTCCCCTCTATATCATTATCCACAGATCTACAAAGGTCATTGTTCCTGTCATACCTACTGCATGATCTTATAATTACTTGTTTACATGCTATGTCCTCCCTTCTAGCCTAGGTGACATTTATTACATTTATGTTGAGTGAATGAGCATGATGTGCACCATTTTCTTTACAAAAAAAGATCTACTTATTTGCTGCCTATAGCAGAAATTGTACTTTCCTAGAGAATCAAATTAATGAATCAAATTAGAGTATTGAATCCAGTTTTTTTTTTTTTTTTTAATTACTAGAGTTGTAGGGATTACATTCTTTCCAATACAGGTGTTCTTAACTTGGGATCCACAAGTGGACTCCTAAGGGATGCATAAATTCACTAAAATTTTATAAGAAACTTGTTGCATATCTTTTCTGTGGCAAATGACCATAGTTTTCATCAAATTCTCAAAGAGGTCTAAGTTGCCTAAATGCATAAGATTCATGGTGCTGAGTAAAAGTGTGTGAGTTTATGTCCCAGCTCCACCACATACTAGCTGAGGGACTTCAGACAAGTTATTTAACCACTCAGGGTCTTTCATAGCTTTCTCATCATTAAATTGGGATGCAATAATAGTAATGGCCTCATAAGGTTATTGTGAATATTAGCAAGTTGAACCTGATGCTGGGAAAGATTGAGGGTGGGAGGAGAAGGGGATGACAGAGGATGAGATAGTTGGATGACATCACAGACTGAATGGACATGAGTTTGAGTAAACTCCGGGAGTTGATGATAGACAGGTAGGCCTGGTGTGCTGCAGTCCAGGGGATCTCAAAGAGCTGTACACGACTAAACAACTGAACTGAACTGATTGTATGTAAAGTGCTTGGCACATGTAAGTGGCCACGTGGCTCTTACTATGTGTGTGTGTGCATGTGCTAAGTCGCTTCAGTCATATCCATCTCTTTACAACCCTATGGACTGTAGCCCGCCAGGCTCCTTTGTCCAGTGGGATTCTCCAGGCAAGAATACTAGAGTGAGTTTCATGCCCTCCTCCAGGGAATCTTACTGACCCAGGGATCAAAACAGAGTCTCCTGTGGCTTCTGCATTGCAGGCAGATTTTTTTTTCTTTTACCACTGAGCCACCAGCAAAGTGCCTATAAAAATATAAGATAAAACAAAATACAGAATTTTAAAGCTATTTTTGTTGAAAATTTAAAGTTCAAAAGTTAGGCAAGAGTTGAAAATTTAGGTTTGGAAGTTACCCACATAGAAGCAACCCACTCTAATATTCTTGCCTGGAGAATCCCAGAGACAGAGGAGCCTGGTGGCCTGCCATCTATGGGGTTGCACGGAGTCAGACACGACTGAAGTGACATAGCAGCAGCAGCAGGACGTAGAAGCTGGAGTTGAAATCACAAAGTAGGAGTGGTTCTATGGGAGAATGAAAAGAAGGGCAAAGAATTTTGAAGCAAACTCATAGTAGAGCAAGCCCATGGTAAGGTGAAAAAAGAGGGAAAAGAGCTCATGAAGATATTAGTGGAGCGTTCAGATCTAATGAAGGAATTTTACTATGAAAGGTACCATTAATTCTTCCTTTAGTTGAGGAAAATGAGTTCCTACAAACTGGGTGGCTTAACACAACTGAAATTTATTCTATCGTAGTTTTGGAAGACAGAAGCCTGAAATCAAGGTATCAACAGGGCCCTGCTACCTCCAAAGCCTCTAGGGACAAATCCTTCATTGCTTCTTCTAGTTTCTGGTGATTACTGGCAGTCCTGTATGTTGCTGGCTTACCACTGCATTGTTATAATTTCTGACTCCTTTGTCACATAGCCACTTTCCCTCCGAGTGTCTGTGTCTCTATGTTGAAATTTCCCTCTTCTTATTAGAACTTCAGTCTTTGGATTTAAGAGCTACTTAACAACACTCCACTCCAGTATTCTTGCCTGGAGAATCCCATGGATGGAGGAGCTTGGTGGGCTACAGTCCACGGGTCGCAAAGAGTTGGACACGACTGAGCGACTTCACTTTCTCTAATCTAGTATGTTCTAATCTTAGCTTAATTATATCTGCAAAGACCCACCTTGTTTCCAAATAAGGTCACATTCACAGGTTCTGGGTGGGCACAAAATATGGGGGGGGAGGGCACACCATCCAAGTACAAAGAGCTCTGATTATTTCAAAGAGCTTTGTTTACTTCAGAGAAATGGCAAAGTAGCAGGCTATACTGCAAGGCACTCAGAATTAGGTTCAATTCAGTTCTCTTCAGTCGCTCAGTCGTGTCCGACTCTTTGCGACCCCATGAATCGCAGCACACCAGGCCTCCCTGTCCATCACCAACACTCGGAGTTCACTCAGACTCATGTCCATCAAGTCCATGATGCCATCCAGCCATCTCATCCTCGGTCGTCCCCTTCTCCTCCTGCCCCCAATCCCTCCCGGCATCAGAGTCTTTTCCAATGAGTCAACTCTTCGCATGAGGTGGCCAAAGTACTGGAGCTTCAGCTTTAGCATCATTCCTTCCAAAGAAATCCCAGGGCTGATCTCCTTCAGAATGGACTGGTTGGATCTCCTTGCAGTCCAAGGGACTCTCAAGAGTCTTCTCCAACACCACAGTTCAAATGCATCAATTCTTCAGTGCTCAGGTTTCTTCACAGTCCAACTCTCACATCCATACATGACCACAAGAAAAACCATAGCTTTGACTAGACAGATCTTTGTTGGCAAAGTAATGTCTCTACTTTTCAACATGCTATCTAGATTGGTCATAACTTTTCTTCCAAAGAGTAAGCGTCTTTTAATTTCATGGCTGCAGTCACCATCTGCAGTGATTTTGGAGCCCCTCCCAAAATAAAGTCTGACATTGTTTCCACTGTTTCCCCATCTATTTCCCATGAAGTGATGGGACCAGAACTAGGTTGGTGAGTGCTTAAAGTGGAAATGACTTTTTTTCTCCCTGGAAATTTCTTGCTAAAAGAAAAATAGAATTGTAGTTTGAGGCAAGATCTACATTGAGGAAGAGACATGGTGATAAATTATATAGAGATAGAATCAGAAATAGAGATATAGACACAGAAACAGATGTAGCTATAAAACTTAAAAATAGTTTTTAGGTGTAAGTGGGGGTGACAGAAGGGAAGGTTAACAAGTACAGTAGTGGGAAGTTAGCTGGAAAGGAGACAGGACAACTGTTTCTCTGAGATAGGAGGACAGACTATTTTGCAGTTCCAGTAACATCTTGTGAAACAAATGATTGTTATTAACAATTGAGTAGTATGTACTGTTTTTATACTGTTTTGTCTATTTTCACATTGTAGATATCAGTAATATATTTCTCAAAAAGATTCCTTTTATTTTTTCAAAGCAAATCCTAAAAGAATCACCTGTAATTAAAATTGAATGTAACCAACATAAACATGTTTGACTTAATTTGTTTTATAGTTCTCTTACAGAGATATGTTTTCAAGTACATCAGGGTTAGAACCTATAATTTCCTACTATATTAAGAGTAATTATATTTTAAAGTGATTCTTTTAGTAAAAGTACATACATGGTTGGATCCTAGCCAGTAGCACGATGTGTATGTTTATGATGTCATGTGTATTTCAAAACTTTGATGGTGTTAAAGTGCCATTTCAGGTTCTTCTTTTTTGTGGTTAAATTCAATGTAATATCACTTTTGTGGGAATCTCCCTGAGATAGAGGAGAGCTTAAATAAGTAAAGTTTCCTTATAATGAAATATCTTTGTGGATTCTGATTTAGTTTTCTTCTTTTATGCAAATTAATAAAAAAATAAACATTTATGGAGACTAAATGTGTTAAAATTATACATTTATTTATAAAAACTTCTAGCTTTTATTTTATAGATTTCTCAACTTTTTTAAATGATGAAAATTTAATAAAACTGTTTCTAATTAGAGAGGATATTTTTATACTGTTTTATACTCTTTTGGGCTTTATTAAATAACAGTAGATTTAAATAAAAGTCTAACAGAATGGAATAAGTTTCTTGAGAAACTTATTAGCAATAATATATGGTTTATATTTTATAATATTAAGGCTCATAAACATTAACATTTAGAGTAATAAAATAGCAGCCCAGTTGTGTTTTTTTTTTCTTTTAGAAGAGGCATTTTTCAGAGAAAGACAAAAAATGTATACAGAACTGCAAAAGAGACTGAATAGCTGAAGCAATCTTGATAGAAAAGAATAAAGTTGGAGGCATCATGCTTCCTGATTGTATACTATATTACAGAGCTATAGTAATCAGAACAGTGTGGTGTTGGCGCAAAAGTGGACATATACTCAAAAGGAAAAGAATAGAGAGTCCAACTGCATGACAGTGGTCTTGGCAATTATTTGTTGGATTTGACATTAAATGCATGTAAGAATTAAAGATTTTAAAATTTAAAAAAAAAAATAAAAAAAAAACAAAAACAAAAGCAATAAAAGCAAAAATAAACAAATGGGATGAAATCACTAAAAAGCTTATTCACAGCAAGGAATCTAGAAAAAAAATGAAAAGGCAACCTATTGAAAGGGAGAAAATATTTGTAAGTGGTATATCCCTAAGAGGTTAATATCAAAAATATATAAAGAACCCATACAACTCAACATAAACAAAAAACCCAAAAAACAAAACTGATTAAAAATTAGCCAAAAGACCTGCATAGACATTTTTGCAAAGACATACAGATAACTAACAGACACATGAAAAGATGATCAGAATCACTAATCGTCAGGCAAATACAATTTAAAGTTATAGCCAGATATCACCTCACACCTGTTAGAATGGCTGCCATCCAAAAGACAAGAAATAAGAAGTGTCAAGGACATGGAGAAATGGATATCTTTTTTTGTGGTTGGTAGGAATGTAAATTCAGAGAAGGCAGTGGCACCCACTCCAGTGCTCTTGCCTGGAAAATCCCATGGATGGAGGAGCCTGGTAGGCTGCAATCCATGGGGTCGCTAAGAGTCAGATACGACTGAACGACATCCCTTTCACTTTTCACTTTCATGCACTAGAGAAGGGCATAGCAACCCACTCCAGTGTTCTTGCCTGGATAATCCCAGGGACAGGGGAGCCTGGTGGGCTGCCGTCTATGGGGTCGCACAGAGTTGGACACGACTAAAGTGACTTAGCAGCAGCAGCAGCAGGAATGTAAATTGGTGCAAGTCACTATGGAAAACAATATGGAAGTTCCTCAAATATATTTTTTAATAGAACTAGCATATCATCCAGCAATTCTACTTCTGTTTTTATCTGAAGAAAAATAAATTACTAACTTAGAACAAGATATGCATCCCTATGGAGGATCAGCGGTAAAGAATCTGCTTGTCAAAGCAGGACACCTGGGTTTGATCCCTAGGTCAGGAAGAGCCCCTGGGGAAGAAAATGGCAACCTACTCCATTATTTTTGCATGGGAAATCCCATGGTGGGCTGTAGTCCATGGGGTCATAAGGAGTCAGACACAATTTAGCAACTAAACAACAATAATGTTCATTACAGCATTATTTACAATATCCCAGACCTGGAAATGACCTAAGTGTCCACTGAGAGATGGACTGATAAAGAAAATGTGGCATATATACATCCTGGAATATTATTCATCTATAAAAAAAGAAATCCTGCCATTTGCAACAACATGCATAGATCTTGAGGACATTGTGCTAAGTGAAATAAATTAGATGAAGAAAGACAAATAATATATGATCTCATTTATATGTGGAATCTATTTTCAGAAGAAAAAAAGAACTACCAGAGAACAGATTGGTAGTATTAGTGATTGCCAAAGGTGGGGAGTGGGAAGTGGGTGCAATATTTAAAGGTGGTCAAAATGTACAAACATCCAGTAAAAAATAAATAAGCTCTAGGGATGTGTGTACAGCATAATGAGTGTATTTAACAATATTGTATATTTGAAACTTGTTAAGAGAGCCTGGCAGGCAACAATCCATGTGGTCACTAAGAGTCAGACACGACTGAGTGACTAAGCATAGCACAAGCACACCCTGGTTCGGTGCTTCCCCATTCAAAAAGAAAAACAAAAACAAAACTCTAAGGGTAAATATTTAAAGTTATCACAGAAAAAAGTTATAGTATGATGACTGATGTTGACTAAACTAATTGTGGTCATCATTTCACAATATATACAGTCCATCCTAAAGGAGATCAGTCCTGGGTATTCATTGGAAGGACTGATGTTGAAGCTGAAACTCCAATACTTTGACCACCTGATGCGAAGAGCTGACTCATTTGAAAAGCCCCTGATGCTGGGAAAGATTGAGGGCAGGAGGAGAAGGGGAAGACAGAGGATGAGATGGTTGGATGGCATCACCGACTCGATGGACATGGATTTGGGTGGACTCTGGGAGTTGGTGATGGACAAGGAGGCCTGGCATGCTGCGGTTCATGGGGTCGCAAAGAGCTGGACACGACTGAGCAACTGAACTGAACTGAACTGAAAAGAAAATAAGAACTATTTCTTTACTATGGCCGTTTGGGTCTCATGGACATCAGCTTAATTAGCTTTCAGAGCAATGTTTTTTGGGGGACACTTTCCTCAAGTGAAAATCTTAAAATTTCAAGCACTAGATGTTGGGCCCAAACCCTTCATTTTTCAGCGATGAGCTGGGAGTTATGAGATCCTTCCAGCTGTATGTCACTGTGTCAGGGATGTAGTTTGTGCAAGGGTGTTTCTCAGTCTCTCTTACCCATTTTTATGTGACTATTTTCTCATTTGCTCAGTATGTAGGAGCCATTCAGTAGATTTCTGAATTCAGTAGATTTCTAAGAGAGAACTGCTCTATCAGTGGCTATAGATTTGATGTGTCCATTGGAGGAGGTGAGTCCAAGAGTCTCTTATGTCACCCTGTTGCAATGAAACCACACTTATTGAATTCTTAAAAATCACCCTTTTATTTCCTCTTTGATTTCTTCAGTGATCCAATGGTTGCTGAGTAGCGTATTTAGCCACCATATGTTTGTGTTTTTGGAATTTTTTTCTTGTAGTTTATTTCTAATTGCATAGCACTGTGATTAGAGAAGATACTTGATATAATTTCAATTTTCTTAAATTTACCAAGGCTCACCTTGTGGCCCAGCATGTGGTCAATCCTGGAGAATGTTCTGTGTACACTTAAGAAGAATGTGTAGTCTGCTGCTTTTGAGTGAAATGCTCTATAAATATCAATTAAGTCCAACTTGTCTAAAATGTCATTTAAGGCCTGTGTTTCTTTATTAATTTTCTGTCTAGATGATCTGGCCACTGGTGAAAGTGGGGTATTAAAGTCTCCCACCATTATTGTGTTACTGTCAATTTCTCCCTTTATGTTTGTTAGTATATGCATTACAAATTAAGATACTCCTATGTTGAGAAAAATCACTATTTTAAAGATGAGGAAATAGACATTCAGATGTTAGATAATCTAAGATTACCCACCTAGCAGGTGACGGTACTGGGCTTTGAACCCAGGTGGTCTTCTGTGAGTCAGTGCACTTGCTCTGCTCCCAGTTTGTGGAAAGGGCCGTTTTGAGACTTATAAACCAGCTTATTATATAGACATATAAACCCAGTGAGAATAAAAGTTGTCATTTTCAAATTCCAATGAGACTAAGAAGAGAGAGAAAAAAGGAAGCTCTTTGATCTATGCTTAGGCTGGCACCATTTCAGGCATTTGCTCTAAATATGAGCTCCAGGGAAGTCACTCTTACATTTTCTAACCAAAATGAGCTGCTTATGCTGTCAGCTGCTTTCACAGACACTAGAGGAATTTTTGTACTGTCATCTCTTTGACTGGGTATATGTTCATTTAAATGAAGATCTGTTTTATGCCTGCGGCTTGTTTGTATATGGTATCATGTAGATTCTACTAACTTAGTTTTTCAGAAAACTATTCTTGACCTAATGAAACTTACATGCAATCCTTTTCAGATTACTAAATGATTATATAAATGAGGAAATTGGTGTCTTTTAGCAAAGTTAGTGATGTAGATCATCAGACAATAATAAGCTGTTGTCTGTGGACACTTGCTTTCCTGATGCAAGTCTTTTAATGACTATGGCATAAGTCAGAGACAGAGAGGAGCATCTTGAGTAAATGGCAATTAGTCCATTTCTGTTGGATTATAGAGTTTCTATATATCAGTAGTTCTTTTTCCAACTCCTGAGTTTATAGGTCTCGGGTGATGCCTGTGAGATTTCATTTCTAAAGAGTTTCTGGAGGCTGCTGCTGCTGGTCCAAGTACCATATTTTGAGAATGACTGTGACAGACAATGGGCTTCCCTGGTGGCTCAGATAGCAAAGAATCTACCTGCAATGCATGAGACCTGGGTTCAATCTCTGGGTGGGAAGATCCGCTGGAGAAGGGAATGCTACCCACTCCAGTATTCTTGCCCAGAGAATTGCATGGATTGAGGAGGCTGGTGAGCTACAGTCCTTGGAGTTGCAAAGAGACGGACATGACTGAGCAACTAACACACACACACACACACACACACACACACACACACACACACACACACCAGGCAAGACAGAAGTAGTGGAAGTAAAGACTTTATGCACTAGATCCAGATTGTGGAGGAGTTTCAGTACCAAAATAAACATGTGCACTCTGTCCTGCACATAGTGGGAGGGCATGGCAAAGTTCAAAGGCATGAAGTCACAGTGAAAGCATATTTTAAGAAGGATGATAGTACTTGAAGATCTATATTTGGCTGCTATTAGATAACTCCATATGACTGTACAAACTACCTGTCTCTGCATATTCAAAACTAGGCTCTTTTCCCCTGATTTTTTTCTCTCCTATTATGTTCATTTCTATGTTAATGGCTCCGCTATATTTCCACTTGGCCAAACCAGCAACCTGGGCTTCATCTTTGACTTCTTTTACCCCTGAAATTCACAGCACTTTGTTATCAAGCCCTGCTATTTAAAAAATATCTTTTGAATCTGATTCTTAATTCCTTCTGTGTATATCATATTGCCTGGACCATTGTAGAAAGTGCCTGACTTGTCTCACATTTTCTAGTCTTTTTCCAGCTCTAATTTCTTTCCGTATTCTTCAGCTATTCTTTTTTAAGATACATATTTGATCATGTCACTCTTTTTTTTTATGGTTTCCTATTACTTATAGAACAAAATTTGAACTTTTCATCATACAAATTCTTTTGCCCTGGCTCTTTCCACCTATCTTCATCTTCTGCCACAGTGCCCTAAAAAATAATACACTCCAGTCACACCGTATCCACTATTCACCTTTCTTTGAGCATCATACCAGGCTTTTAATGTACTTATATATCTAAATCATTCTCTTTGCCTGAGAATTACTTGTTATTTAAGACACAGCTTAAACATAGCAACCTCTCTGAAGCCTTACATGTTCTCCTCTTCTAGAAAGGGTTCATTACATCTTCTGTGTTTATCTTATTAAACTTTACACATATCTACAGTGTCCTTGGGCTTCCTCGATTGCTCAGCAGTAAAGAATCTGCCTGCAATGCAGGAGACGTGGTTTAGATCCCTGGGTTGGGAAGATCCCCTGGTGGAGGAAATGGCAACCCATTCCAGTATTCTTGCCTGGAGAATCTCATGGACAGAGGAGCCTGGTGGGCTACAGTCTATGTCACAAAGAGTCAGACACAACTGAGTACACACACACACACACACACACACACACAGAGTGTACCTATTATCTGCATTGTACTCACTTATGTAATTGTCAGTCTCCTTCACTAGACTGACACAGGAACCATGTATCCTCATTGAAGAGTTCATTATTTGGTGCATGTAGTTCAGTTTAGTTCAGTCGCCCAGTCATGTCCGATTCTTTGCGACCCCATGAACTGCAGCACGCCAGGCCTCCCTGTCCATCACCAACCCCTGGAGCCTACTCAAACTCATGTCCATTGAGTCAGTGATGCCATCCAACCATCTCATCCTCTGTCATCCCCTTCTCCTCCTGCCCTCAATCTTTCCCAGCATCAGGGGCTTTTCAAATGAGTCAGCTCTTCGCATCAGGTGGCCAAAGTATTGGAGTTTCAGCTTCAACATCAGTCCTTCCAATGAATATTCAGGACTGATTGCCTTTAGAATGCATTGGTTGGATCTCCTTGTAGTCCAAGGGACTCTCAAGAGTCTTCTCCAACACAACAGTTCAAAAGCATCAATTCTTCTGCACTCAGATTTCTTTATAGTCCAACTCTCACATCCATACATGACTACTGGAAAAACCATAACCTTGACTAGATGGACCTTTGTTGACAAAGTAATGTCTCTGCTGTTTAATATGTTATCTAGTTTGGTCATAACTTTCCTTCCAAGGAGTAAGTGTCTTTTAATTTCATGGCTGCAGTCACCATCTGCAGTGATTTTGGAGCCCCCCCCCAAATAAAATCAGCCACTGTTTTCACTATTTCCCATCTAGTTGCCATGAAGTGATGGGACCAGATGCCATGATCTTAGTTTTCTGAATTTGATGCATGGAGAGTGCTATATAATACTTTTTGGGTAAATAAAATGAGCTAATTAATGCACAGAGGGATTTTAGGGTAATAGTCTAGAAGCAGCAAGACAAGTTAAAGGGAAGTGGTCCCTTCTTGATGGAGTAATAAAATCTAAAACTCAAGTGATTTTTATACAGGGAAAAACTGAACAGAAGAGAAGAACATTGTAGATTAGACCTACTAATTGACTGCTGTGAGCAAGAAAGAAATTGAAACAGTACTATAACCTTGAACTGTAGTGACTGGAAAAGTGAAATAGAGAAATCCAGAAATGAGTGTAAGGTCTGTAGTTGCATCTCTGTTTTTCCTTTCTGATTTTGGTGATGCATGTCTTTTCTTCTAATTTATTCCAATTTGAAGCTTATTGGTTTATCTTTTCAAAGTATGTGTTTTTATTGGTTTTATTTTGTTTGTTCATTTTCTTTCATTTAAGCCATTATTTTATTTCCTTCTGTTTACTTTGAGTCTCATTTTTTCTTCTCTCCTTGATTTCTTCAGTTGTATCATTGATTTTAGTGTTTTCCTCTTTTTTAATATAACCCTTAATGCTATAAATTTTCCTCTAAGTAGCACTTTAGCAATGTTTCAATTTTCATTCAGTACAAAATATATAAAGTTTTTTTCATGATTTATTCTATGGCCCATAATTTTTAGAGGTGTTTTAGTTTCCCCAGAGATTTTTTCCCAGATATCCTCTGTTATTAATTTCTGTTTTAATCAATGGATCAGCTTGCAGTTAGAGGAAAATACTCTATTTTATTTCATTCTTTTAAAATTCACTGAGACTTGTTTTCTGGACCAGAATATGTTCTTTCATGATGAATGTTCCATTGGCCCTTGAAAAGATTAGATAATCCTCTATTGTAGGTAGAGTGTTCTATATATGTCAGTTAGGTCAAGTTAATTAATAATGTTGTTTAGGTCTTTCTACACACTTAATGTTTTATTTGTTTGTTTCATTTGCTAGAATATCTAACTATAATTGAATTTGCATATTTCCCCCTCCATTTCTATTAACTTTAGATTGATGTATTTTGAGTCATTAGATATAACCGAATATCTAACTATAACTAAATTTGTATATATTTCCCTCCATTTCTATTAATTTTGGATTGATATATTTTGAAGCACTTAGATATATATACACATTAAGGTTCTTATATCCTCCTGGACAGTTGACTCCTTTGTCATTATGAAATACATCTCTTTATCTCCGGTATTTTCCTTGTTCTTAAATCTTATTTATTCTTACTTTAACTGAAAATATAGTCATCCACTTTTCTTTTTCGAAGAGCAGCTAGTGCCACATTTAATTGTCTTTTTAATGTTATCTCCTATTCTTCAGATTCAATAAAGTCATTTTGGTTAAAGTTGACACAATTTCCCCCTAACCTTCTAGAGTTGTTCAAGATGTAAGGCCTCAGGCCCCTCTCTCCCTCTCCCCTCAGGAATGATTCATTGGTTCTTTTCAGTGGTCATGCAGGACAAAGGAGAACATCAGGGGAGTATCCAGGGATAACTGCTAGAACCTCCAAACAGCAAAGAGATACCACCATATATCTAGTCTGTTTGAAAGACAAATTCCATTCAACTCAAGGCTAAAAGTTTCCTTTGAAGTACCTTCAGACCCAAGGAAGATGGAGGTGAGAGGAGGAACAGGGGGCTCCTATAGCCTATGAATTTCACTAGTGCCTTAGAATAGATTCTAGGGTCAGGAAGATCCCCTGGAGAAGGAAATGGGAACCCACTCCAGTACTCTTGCCTGGAGAATTCCAAGGACAGAGGAGCCTGGCAGGCTACAGTCCATGGGATCAAAGAGAGCTGGACACTACTGTGTAACTAACTTTTACTTTCATTTTAGAATAGATCACTACATCATCAAGGGCTTCCCTGGTGGCTTAGTGGTGAGGAACCCACCTGCCCATGCAGGAGATGGGTTCAATCCTTGGGTTGGAAAGATCCCTGGAGAAGGAAATGACTACCCACTTCAGTGTTCTTGCCTGGGAAATCCCATGGACAAAGGAGCCTGGCAGGCTATAGTCCACTGTATTGCAGAAGAATCATTCATGACTTAGCGACTAAACAACAACAGCAAGGAAGTCAGGGAGTAATTGGGAGTGGAGGGTGTGGGCCTGCTGTTTGAGATATGATGTCAAGGAAAGGCTCACTGAAAAGGTGACATTTAAGCAGAGACCTGAAGGCAAGAGAGTCTCCCTGAAAGTATCTGAGGAAGAAAGATCCCAGCAGGGTGGACAGGTACTAAGGTTCAAGGCAGAACTGCTTAGATATTCAAGGAACAGCAAGGAGGTTAGTCTGGTAGAAAGGGGAGAGAGGCAGGGGATGAGAGGTCAGAGAGATGGGGCAGGGTGGCAAATAAAATAGGGTTTTACAGATTATAGTAGAGGTTTAGGGCATTTATTCCCAGTGAGATTGCTTTGGAAGCAAGTTATCCATTTTTAATTCAAATATCCTCAAACCAAATGTCCACAAGACTTGTGTTACTTAATTAAGTATTAATAGACCAATTTCTATTTTGAATTATTTTTTTGAAATTAAGTGGATCATGCTATAATCTTATTAATTTAATGTTGAGAAAGACCTGCTTGGTATTTTGGTGGGGCCTCTAGTTGCCAAAGTTCTTAGAACAGCTCAGCCATTTTTAGATTTTTATCTTTCACAATGTTTGGCTTATTTTTTTAGCATATCAGGGCCAATACTTCTGTAAAACTATGATACGTTATGGACAGTTTGCAAACAGAAGAAAGCCTGTTATAACATTCTAGCCTGTTAGCTAGAATATTTTAGTTTAATTCAATCATTTATTCAGCAAGCATTTAATTTGTACCCATTAAATTCCAGGAATTGTGTTAGTTGGGAATGCAAAGATATATAAAGGCTCTTTCCTTAAAGAGCTCACAGTCAAATAGATGAAGCAGGTTCACAAATAAATAATTGTACTATGATGTGGCCAGTGCCTAGTACTTAGATGCTGTTAGATACTTGCTAGATTGATAATGGTTGCACCAAGATGGAAGTATTTATTTTTGTCTGAGGAAGTCAGGGACAGAGGAATAATTTACAATGAACCTTCAGTTTCATGAAGATAGGACATTGTCTGCCTTATTCACCCCCAGCATCTAGTATAGCATCAAGCAAATAATGGGTGCTTAGTAAAAGTGTATTGAACAAATGAATGATTGAATGAGGAGATGGTTGAACAGAGTCTGAAGAAGGAATAAGGTTTGTTTGGGAGGGAGGCGCACATTGTTGGCAAAGAGTACAACGTATGTAAAAGATATGGAGACGTGGAAAAGCATAATTCCATCCCAGTAGTAATATTAGGTTTCCATTTAAAGTACTCTGCCAAGTCCCACACTTGAGACACGATCGATATATATGCTTATTTATGGAGTGTTTCTTATGAATTGTACACAACTAGAAACTTCCTAAAACATTCAATAATTAGTCTATACTTATGCAGTCCACGGGGTCACAAAGAGTTGGGCTTGACTGAGCGATTGAACTGAACTAGCCAGTTGAAATATCTACATTTTTAGTACAAAAAACTTTGTTGCCCAATTTCTTTGTTAAAAAGTATATATTATATATACTGGCTTTCTAGGTGACTCGGGGGTAAAAAATTCACCTGCCAGTGCAGGAGACGTGGGTTTGATCCCTGGGTCAGGAAGATCCCCTGGAGGAGGGCATGGCAACCCATTCCAGTATTCTTGCCTGGAGAATCCCATGGACAGAGGAGCCTGGTGGGCTACAGCCTATAGGGTCACAAAGAGTCAGACACGACTGAAGCAACTGAGCACACTTGCATACATGCACATAGTTGTAGGAACAACCCTGAAATCAGAACAGAACAAATAATATTATCCTAACAATATAAAGATTGATTCTCTTGAGCAAAATTAGCGGGGAAAAAAATATCAGAATTTTCCATACAGTAAAATGTACTATTTTATTCATTAGTTGTGCGGTCAAACCTTCATCAAGGTATAACAAGCCCTGGGAGTGATTTCTATTGAATGACAAAAGAAGTAGAATAAAATTCATTTAAAACTGGCTCACAACAGCTCTCCTGCATGTGCTATAAACTGCTAAGATCAAGTCACAAAACATTATTTTGAGGAGAAAGGGTTTAGTGAACCCTAGAAATTGGGTTTGATTTATGCCAGAAAATCTGCCTTTTCACTGCTGAGATTTCTATGGAAGAAAGCCACAGTCTTTTACCAAACGGTTTCTAAGGAAACCCCTTATAGCACAGCATCTGAAAACAATTTGGTTGTTAATGAGAAATGGTTCTCACGATGGTGGGAAAGTGTTGACTGAAAGAAAAGGCTTCTAGATCTGGCAGTTAGTCTGTAAAAAGTGTCTGCTATTCTACAGTTACGTTCCTGAAATTTCTACATAGATTAAATATTTGTAGGTCTTATTTCATAGTTGTTCTTACTTGTGAATATATTCTTTTAGAATAGTTTTTGTGCTAACAATGTAGATATGTGAAATTGCAAATATATTCAAACAAGTTGTTTCTCAGAATCTGTGTACTCTTATGGATTTTTCCAATCTGTTTTGAAATTCCAGCATGCTGTAATTCGTATATATTTGGCATTGAATTATAAGTATATAAAAATAATTTGCATAAAAGTCTGCTAAAAGTCTTAAAGTATAGTGAAATATTTATATATTCTTTAAATCCATTTAAAAAATACATTCTGAAATGCCCCAAAAGTTGTATTTGTTTTTTTTAAGTTATTCCTCAAAAGAAAGTAATTACAATATTTTAATGATAATCTTATTATAAAAATTTCAAGATTAAATTTTAATATCTAAAAAAGCACTAAACCTCATAGCTTAAAAAAAAAAAAAAGCTAGGATATACACTCATTTCTCTAAATTGAATTGAATTTAGATTCCAAAATAACCATACCTATATTTCCTTGAAGACTTTTTAAGTTATGAAACGAACAAATTCATATCATGATTTCAAATAGATTTTCATCTGTGGATGATTCAGAAACATGAATGAATATATGACAGATACCCAAAGAGTAACCACCAGAAGTTCAGAGAAAAGCATTTAGAAATACTTCTCACCCTGGGAGCATTAAGAGCTTGTGAGTCTATGTAAAAATGTGATGTTCAGTTGTTGTCACTTGAAAGCCTATGGGTGCATCACTTTGCCCATGGCTGCCACCCATCCATCTGTCCCCTGGTATGTTTTCTGTTTTAGACTTCTGTACCAGGCAGAGCTGCCAACAGTCTTCTTGTTGTCCTCAGTTGCTTTCCTCATTTGACCCCACCTCATTTCTCTTTCTTCCCTGGTCTTTGAACTTCTTCCACTTTGGGCAGCTGCTTTCATTTGCAGTTCTGCTTTGGGCAGGGAAAAAATTCTGCCAATGAAAACAGGAAAAATAAGAAAACAAGGGGGACTGCAAGTGCTTTGCATGTGTGCGGCTCCCTGGCAGCCCACTCTGGGGTCTTTCCACTCACTGGGTAGCAGACCGAGAAGGATCCGCTGTTGGAGACTAGCTCAAAGTGACCAGAGACCATCCCACAGGCCTTTTTTTCTCATCTAAGAAAACAAACACAGAAATCATGTGCGTTGAAAAAAGTTGGAAGGTGTTATATTTTGTGTTTACTCACCCAGTCCATACTCTGAGAGCATATACTCTCCATCCAGTTTGGTCAGACCTATACAATTAGCAATATTTCTTGGTTACAGTAATAATTTATATATTATTTTTGATTATGACATTTAGAAGGAAGGAAAATGACCCTTTTTTCTCTTCTCCCTTATTCCCTATAATACAGAAACCCAGAGGGCAGAAACTTCTTATCTAGCTTTCTCACAGTGGTATATGATAGACAAACATATATATGAGAGTATTTTGTAAATATTAGCCCATGAAGAGAAAGATTTACTGAATAGTGTTACCTTTATTCATGTAACAAACCTCTAAGGAATGCACTGTTTTGTGATAAGGTGCTAGGCCCTTGGGGATAAAATGACGAATAAGACAAGGGACCCTGTCCTCCAGAAGATCTCACAGTCTAGAGGAGGAAAGAAATATGTAGAAGACAAATTATAATACAACTTTATGTAAATGAGCTAATAATGTTCTTACTGGAACACTTAATATCTGAAATTGATAGAACTTAACCAGTTACATGAAAACCCAGGGAAAGCACTTAGTATAGTCCTTGGCAGATTGAAAGCACTCACGAGATGTTAACTATATCCATGAACATCTTTACCTTTCCTATTTTCGTATTCTCGTGCCAATAATGAGTGTGTATTTTTTAGGAGAAATGAAATGTCTGTGTTAGCATTCCATTGTAACTTATGTTCAACCACAGTTCCTAAATAACACATTTGATGATAAATACAAAGATGTGAAAAATTGTCCATTAGCTAAGAGAACATGGAAGGCTTTTCATTTTACTTCCACATTTCATTTTACTTCCATTTCAGTAGCTTTTCCTTTTTGGAAAATGAGTATTCAACTGTATAATGATACATTTTTATTTAAACAAGGTAGGGTTTGGTGGATTTGGCTCTGGATGACCATCTAATGCTGTCATTAATATTCAGTTAACTTCTGAATATTAGGGATTTCTTAACTTAGCAGTATTGATATTTGGGGCCAGACAGATTTCTGTTGGGTGGAGCTGACCTGGGCATTATGGGATGTTTGGCAGCATCCCAAGCTTTTACCTCCTTGATGACAGCACCCTTGTCAGTTGTGACACCCCAAAATGACTCCAGGTACTGTCAAATGTCCTGTGGGGGGCGTATCACCCCTAATTGAGAACTGCTTTTGATCATCTGGCCCTTGATTTTAAGCCAATGGGACAGTGTAAGCTGACCATGGTACAACTTTTCTTCCAGTAGGGTAGGTCTTCAGTCAGCCATGCTCCTTCATGCATTCAGAGCCTAATACATTCAGTAGCCTCAGAGAGATACTGGCAAAACCATGATAAGTAAGTTTGTTCTTGCCCTGAAGTAGCTCTTGTCTCAAAATTTGTAAATTAGGTTGATTCTTCAGGTTTTGTAAGTGTACCAAGTGATTCTTAGTAACACTTTGAAGCAGTGTCCTGAACTTCTTAGTTAGCTGAAATAAATTTCTCAAATCAGGTATTATTATGTGGTATCAAAATACTTCCACGGCAGTGGACAAAGGTCTATAATTTTCTTCAGACTATATATTAATGTTTTTTGTGCATGTAATAAATTGAAATTCATTGCTCTATTTTCCTACTGAGATATTTAATTATTCATTTTTTATGTTGTCTTTTTCTCTCAAATCTTTTATAAATGAACACTTGTGTTATGGATTTGCAGGGTAGTGACAGCACCTGTCTTGATACATAGAATTCTTATTGTTTGGACAGCTGTCTACACTGGACATTTGTACAGACACATTCAATTTTGAAAGAATAATTGTGTGATTAAAATATGTTATAATTGTGTCACTGAAGCTAAACTGAGTGTTCAGCTCATCATCAAAAAACCTTAAAAAGTATCTGCATTTAGTTTATGTTTTCCAATTTCTCCATCTCTTTTTTGTTGTTATTGTCATTGTTGTTGTTTCTCAAGCTTTTATCAAGTGTAGTAGAAAGACTTTTGAATACATATATATAAATAGTATGTATAATATAATATGCATATTTAAAAAATTTATTAATTTTTGCCTAGCTGAAAAATTTATGACCTTTTGATTTCACTTGTTTGACTTAGTATGAATAGAATGGTAGATTTCTAATTTATATTCTCTCAAAACTTTAATATATTTCCATATATTTTGGCATCTAGTGTTACTGCTAAAATCTAGAAAATTTATTATCTTAGTGATTAAAAAATTTTGAATGAGGCTTGAAACTTATAATCCAATTCTGACAATATAAAGAAATATGTTGTAAAAAAACAAACAGGAGATTAACATTGAATATACAATTATTAGCTAAAGTACAAATTTTGTTCAAATTTCACAAAACTTTATGCTATTTTCCATTATCTGTTTTCATATCTTACTCAAGACTCCACATTGAGCAGCTTCAGCTGCGTATGCAACAAATTCTGGTAACTTTTCTTTTCATTTTTATTCTGTTACAAATATTTTCTTATTTTCCTTGTTATAGCTTCTTAGATACACCCATCATTTAAAGTGGACATTTAATGTCCATATACATGAGATTTTTAAAACTATCTTTGATATTAGTTTCTCATTTTGATATTAATTCCTCATTTAAGTGCTTTCTTCTCTGCAATCACCCTCTGTATTTTTTCAGTCTTCTAATTTTATTGAGGCTTTTAATGGTTAAGTTAAATATCTCTCTTGGTCAATGTCACAGTGCACTTGAAAATATGTTATTTTCAAATATCTTTTGATAATATTGATTTCTGACATAATCCCAAAGTAATAAGAGAACAGACTCTGTATGATTTCAATACCTTTAGACCATGAAATTTTTGCACCTTGTTTTATGTCCCTAGATATGATCCAGTGTCTCCTAGTTTACGGTCTATGGGAACTTGAATTTATATCCTACTATTGTGTGAAAATTGTATGAATTTTAATTATGTTGGAAAAAAATAACAAATGATGCCAAGTACTATAATTAAGCATTATGATTAATTTAACATCAAGTATAGAGTGACATGCAACATAATACTTAGTATTGCATTTGAGCTGATAAGATGTTAGAATAATATAGTTAAATATAGTTAAAATAGTGAAACAATAACGTAAAGAACTACTCTCTAGCATTTTAACATCTTTCTGGCATTTACCTAGCAATTTGTATATGCCTAAGTGATTCACCTCTAGTTCATAAATTTATATTAAGAATCTGAATTTTATGGTTCTCTATATGTAACTAGGAAGAGAAGACACTGGCGACCCACTCCAGTACTTTTGCCTGGAAAATCCCATGGAGAGCGGAGCCTGGTAGGCTGCAGTCCATGGGGTCGCTAAGAGTCGGACACGACTGAGCGACTTCACTTTCGCTTTTCACTTTCATGCATAGGAGATGGAAATGGCAACCCACCCCAGTGTTCTTGCCTGGAGAATCCCAGGGATGGGAGAACCTACGGGGCTGGCGTCTATGGGGTCGCACAGAGTCGGACACCGCTGACCCGTGACTTAGCAGCAGCAGCAGAAGCAGCATATGTTGCTAGTAAAGAAACATCAAGGATGAATAGTTGTTTTTACTTTTAATACTTCTCTTATCACTGAAATCTTTTCTATGGAGATTTTTATTTTATAAATCTAGCATTATTTTCTCTTACCTTGAATATGGGGTATCTCTTCACAGCTGCTCCAGCAAAGCACAGCTGCTGCTCTTTACCTTGGATGAGGGTTGTCTCCTCACTGGCCACCCCTCCTGACCTTGAACTTGGAGTAGCTCCTCTCCGCCCTCCTGCACCTGTGCAGCCACCGCTTCTTGGACGTGGGACCCAAGTAAGATGGTAGGTATTGCGAGAGGGCATCAGAGGGCAGACACACTGAAACCATAATCACAGAAAACTAGTCAATCTAATCACACAGACCACAGCCTTGTGTAACTGGTTGAAACTAAGCCATGCCATGTGGGGCCACCCAAGATGGGCGGGTCATGGTGGAGAGGTCTGACAGAATGTGGTCCACTGGAGAAGGGAATGGCAAACCACTTCAGTATTCTTGCCTTGAGAACCCCACGAACAGTATGAAAAGGCAAAATGATAAGATACTGAAAGACAAACTCCCCAGGTCAGTAGGTGCCCGATGTGCTACTGGAGATCAGTGGAGAAATAACTCCAGAAAGAATGAAGGGATGGAGCCAAAGCAAACACAGTACCCAGCTGTGGATGTGACTGGTGATAGAAGCAAGGTCCAATGCTGTAAAGAGCAATATTGCATAGGAACCTGGAATGTCACGTCCATGAATCAAGGCAAATTGGAAGTGGTCAAACAGGAGATGGAACGTCAACATTCTAGGAATCAGTGAACTAAAATGGACTGGAATGGGTGAACTGAACTCAGATGACCATTATATCTACTACTGCGGACAGGAATCCCTTAGAAGAAGTGGAGTAGCCATCAAGGTCAACGAAAGAGTCTGAAATGCAGTACTTGGATGCAATCTCAAAAACAACAGAATGATCTCTGTTCATTTCCAAGGCAGAGCATGCAATATCACAGTAATCCAAGTCTATGCCCCAACCATTAACACTGAAGAAGCTGAAGTTGACAGGTTCTATGAAGACCTACAAGACCTTTTAGAACTAACACCCAAAAAAGATGTCCTTTTCATTATAGGGGACTGGAATGCAAAAGTAGGAAGTCGAGAAACACCTGGGATAACAGGCAAATTTTGCCTTGGAATGCGGAATGAAGCAGGGCAAAGACTAATAGAGTTTTGCCAAGAGAACGTCCTGGTCATACCAAACACCCTCTTCCAACAACACAAGAGAAGACTCTACACATGGACATCACCAGATGGTCAACACCAAAATCAGATTGATTATATTCTTTGCAGCCAAAGATGGAGAAGCTCTATACAGTCAGCAAAAACAAGACTGGGATCTGACTGTGGCTCAGATCCATGAACTCCTTATTGCCAAATTCAGACTTAAATTGGAGAAAGTGGAAGAAGCCACTAGACCATTCAGGTATGACCTAAATCAAATCCCTTATGATTATACAGTGGATATGAGAAATAGATTTAAGGGACTAGATATGATAGACAGAGTGCCTGATGAACTATGGATGGATGTTCATGACATTGTACAAGAGACAGGGATCAACCATCCCCAAGAAAAAGAAATGCAAAAAAGCAAAATGGCTGTCTCAGGAGGCCTTACAAATAGCTATGAAAAGAAGAGACGCGAAAAGCAAAGGAGAAAAGGAAAGATATAAGCATCTGAATGTAGAGTTCCAAAGAGTATTAAGGAGAGATAAGAAAGCCTTCCTCAGCAATCAATGCAAAGAAATAGAGAAAAACAATAGAATGGGAAAGACTAGAGATCTCTTCAAGAAAATTAGAGATACCAAGGGAATATTTCATGCAGTGATAGGCTCAATAAAGGACAGAAATGGTATGGACCTAACAGAAGCAGAAGATATTAAGAAGTGGCAAGAATACACAGAAGAACAGTCTAAAAAGATCTTCACGACCCAGATAATCACGATGGTGTGATCACTCATCTAGAGCCAGACATCCTGGAATGTGAAGTCAACTGGGCCTTAGAAAGCATCACTACGAACAAAGCTAGTGGAGGTGATGGAATTCCAGTTGGGCTGTTTCAGATCCTGAAATATGATGCTGTGAAAGTATTGCTCTCAATATGCCAGCAAATTTGGAAAACTCAGCAGTGGCCACAGGACTGGAAAAGGTCAGTTTTAATTCCAATCCCAAAGAAAGGCAATGCCAAAGAATGCTCAAACTACTGCACAATTGCACTCATCTCACAAGCTGGTAAAGAAATGCTTAAAATTCTCCAAGCCAGCCTTTAGCAATATGTGTACTGTGAACTTCCAGATGTTTAAGTTGGTTTTAGAAAAGGCAGAGGAACCAGAGTTCAAATTGCCAACATCCACTAGATCACTGAAAAAGCAAGTGAGTTCCAGAAAAAAACATCTATTTCTGCTTTATTGACTATGCCAAAGCCTTTGACTGTGTGGATCACAGTAATCTGTGGAAAATTCTGAAAGGGATGGGAATCAGACCACCTGACCTGCCTCTTGAGAAATCTGTATGCAGGTCAGGAAGCAACAGTTTGAACTGATCAACAGACTGGTTCCAAATAAGAGAAGGAGTACATCAAGGCTGTATATTGTCACCCTGCTTATTTAACTTATATGCAGAGTACATCATGAGAAATGCTAGGCTGGATGAAGCACAAGCTGGAATCAAGATTGCTGGGAGAAATCTCAATAACCTCAGATATGCAGATGACACCACCCTTATGGCAGAAAGTGAAGAAGAACTAAAGAGCCTTTTGATGAAAGTGAAAGAGGAGAGTGAACAAGTTGGCTTAAATCTCAACATTCAGAAAACTAAGATCATGGCATCTGGTCCCATCACTTCATGGCAAATAAATGGGTAACAGTAGAAACAGTGGCTGATTTTATTTTGGGGGGCTCCAAAATCACTGCAGATGGTGACTGTAGCCATGAAATTAAAAGACGCTTACACCTTGGGAGGAAAGTTATGACCAACCTAGACAGCATATTAGAAAGTAATGTTTGTGCCAACAAAGGTCCGTCTAGTCAAGGCTATGGTTTTTCCAGTAGTCATGTATGGATATGAGAGTTGGACTATAAAGAAAGCTGAGCACAGAAGAATTGATGCTTTTGAACTGTGGTGTTGGAGAAGACTCTTGAGAGTCCCTTGGATTGCAAGGAGATCCCAACCAGTCCATTCGGAAGGAGATCAGCCCTGGGTGTTCATTGGAAGGACTGATGTTGAGGCTGAAACTCCAATACTTTGGCCATCTGATGTGAAGAGCTGACTCATCTGAAAAGACCCTGATGTTGGGAAAGATTGAGGGCAGGAGAAGAAGCGGACGACAGAGGATGAGATGGTTGGATAGCATCACCAGCTCAATGGACATGAGTTTGGGTAAACTCCGGAAGTTGGTGATGGACAAGGAGGCCTGGCATGCTGCGGTTCATTTGGTCGCAAAGTCAGACATTGACTGAGCTACTGAACTTGCTGACTGACTGAAAGCTTAAAGAGAGCTTCCCTGGTAGCTCAGGTGGTAATGAATCTGTCTCCAATGCGGGTGACCTGGATATCTTCCCCTGGAGAAGGGAATGGCTACGCATTCCAGTATTCTTGCCTGGAGAATTCCATGGACAGATGAGCCTGGCAGGCTACAGGCCATGGGGTCACAAAGAGTTGGACACAACTGAGTGACTAACACTTAAACTAAATTTAACCTAACTCAATAAAGCTAGAAAATAAATGTGTTTGTGTTCAAAGCTATCTGCTGCTCTGAGATGACAACTTAAACATTTTGGTCTTTTCAATACAAATATACCACAGACTTTTGATTTGTTTGAAATAGATTCCAATGACCCATTCTAATGTATTATGGTAAGAAGAATAAAGGAAAATTTCTCTAATTTCATTTATTTGAAAGATATCCCTATTGTCTTAGCCTAGTTTCTCCCTAAATAGATAGAAAGACAAAATATATGCAAGTGACATAACGTTATTTAAATAATAATACTATCACTGTTCTGAAGTCACCATACTTCAAGTGATTCAAGATATCTGGCTTTTGTTTTGTAAAAGTTATTTAAGCTACAAAGCTACATTAACTTTGACAGAAAATCTGAGAAGACAGGTGTTTGGGAACGCATGTAAGAATTAAAGATTTTAAAATTTAAAAAATTAAAAAACAACAAAAAAAAAACAATGTATTTTTGTAATGAAAACTATTGATATATTTCCTTGTTCACTATGTATAGCAATGAGCTTTTGTTCCTTGATAAAATACAATTAACACATTTCAATGCTGAGCATGTATTATAACGGTTTTTTTGGGGGGGAGATAAATTATGTAGCATATTTTTATGTGTGTAAAAGAAAGGGCATGAGAAAATTGAATCAAATCCTTTGGAAATCTAATTAATGAATACTCAAACTTAACTAAATAGTTGTTTCAAGTCAGAAGTTCATTTAATTGAGAAACTTAGGAGAGGGTGGTATCCTACTAATAACAGTATTGCTAGGACTTCCCTGGTAGTTCAGTGGTTAAGATTCTGCCCTTCCAACTGCAGGGGGCAGTGGTTCAGTTCCTGGTCAGGGAACTAAGGTCCCACATGCTGCATGGCCAAAATAATAGTAATAACAGAACCATTATTATCATCATTTTACTGTTGAGGAAACTGAGACACAGGAGGTTTATTCAGTACTATCTCTCAGGCTCTTACCCTTTGAAAAAATTACTTCCTTTGAAATTTCACAAGTAGAGCAAAGCAGTACATTGCCACACAGGGTATAACACATATATCCCAAAGTGGGTATAACCACTTCAGGCAAATTTTTGTTCTAGGCAACCCAGTTCAGATACTCCATTGCTTCTTGCCTGATATGCTCTAAATGTCTGAACATCTCTAAATGTCTGTTATAGGATGAATGAATATGAACATTTTCTCTTGGATGCATAGCTGATTTTTAGGCTATAAGTAGAAAATGCAATTTGCTTTAAAGAAATACATTTTAGGGACTTTTCTGTCCAGTGGTTAAGAATTTGCCTTGCAATACAAGGGACACAGGTTCAATCCCTGGTCAGGGAACTCAGATCCCATGTGCCTCAGAGCAGCTAAGTCCACTAACCACAACTACTATCAAGCCCTAGTGCTGCAGCTAGAGAATCCATACACCAGACACTAAATATCCTCCATGGTCCAAAGAAGATCTCATGGGCCACAACTAAGGCCCAACGCAGCCAAATAAAGTTTTAAAAAGTAATAATTAAAAAATTATTTTAAGATACATTTTATAAATGACTTGTCCTTGACAATCATTTCAGTAGTATTCTAAGAAGCAGCTATATACACACCAGAAACTAACACAACATTGTAAATCAACTATATTTCAATAAAATAGATTTTTAAAACTGAGGCCTGGTCAAGGGATCAGTACATTTTCAAAAGTAAATCAATTTTCACATCACAGGCCAGAGCAGATGTGTTATTGTCACATCATGTCTGTCATACAGACACGGCCCTTAAATTATAAGTACATATGAGCTGCTGAAACCTCAAGGCTTGGTGCCTTAGGAGCCCTGTTTTCTGAGAGCAGCGAGTATAGTGAAGACCATCTGCTTTGGAATCAGACTGACCTGAGGTTGAGTCATAGCTTTGCGGCTTTCTTTAGGTGCATGACCATGGAATTCCTCAGTTGTGATCAGAAGATGAGAATAATTACGTCCAGCTATAGGCTTGTTTTGTGGGTTAAAGAAAAAGTATATATACAGGCTAACATAAAACAGATTGTATTAACATTCTCAGTTGCAGGCATATAGGAAGCAAAGAAAAGAAGGAAGGGGAAAGGCAGGGAAGGAAAAGAAAACTGGCTAAAATTTTAAAAAATTAATTAATATTAAGGGTTCAAACGGTACTCTCAGATTTGATTTTGATGCATTTCTTCAAGTGCTTTTCTTGATATTTGCTTTATTTTGGAAGAAGTTCTTAATGCTGACTCTTACCACCTCTATATTAACATCTTACTGATTTCCAATTTAACAGGAAAAAAGGGTCAACTCCTCTCAGAAAAATCCACAAAAGTCTTGGCCTTATCTTGATTAAATTCATATTTGCATGTTTCCAGCCCCCAAACAGTTGTTTTAAATAACTCCAACCTAGATCACATACCTACCTCCAGAATCTGGGATGATTTCAGTTCCATCCAAAGCATAAGGACAAAAGGCACAGGGAACATTGTTCCCTAGAGAAAAAGTGTAGGTTTATTATTAGAAGAAAAGAGAATGAATCTTGGAAGGCAGTTTCAGGAAAACGTCTACTACATTGGCATTTGGGCTTCCCTGGTGGCTCAGATGGCAAAGAATTCACCTACAGTGTGGGAAACCTGAGTTCAGTTTCTGGGTTGGGGAAATCCCCTGCAGGAGGGAAAGGGTACCCACTTCAGTATTCTTGCCTAGAGAATTCCATGGGAGAAGACAATGGCAACCCACTCTAGTACTCCTGCCTGGAGAATCTCATGGATGGAGGAGCCTGGTAGGCTTCAGTCCATGGGGTCGCTGGGAGTCAGACACGACTGAGCGAATTCACTTTCACTTTTCACTTTCATGCATTAGAGAAGGAAATGGCAACTCACTCCAGTGTTCTTGCCTGGAGAATCCCAGGGACAGGGGAGGCTGGTGGGCTGCTGTCTATGGGGTCGCACAGAATCGGACACAACTGAAGCGACTTAGCAGCAGCAGCAGCAGCAGCAGCAGCAGCAGCAGCAGCAGTAGCAGCAGTAGCAGCAGCAGCAGCAGCAGCAGAGAATTCCATGGACAGAGAGGAGCCTGGCAGGCTACAATCCATGGGGTCACAAAGAGTTGGATGTGACTCAGTGACTAAGCACATTGTCACTTAATTTAATGGCAGTTATTATTATTGTATGCATTATTAGATCACTTGTAAAATCCTATTAATCCCATTATGTAAAAGAAAATCATTCTATTTAACAAGTTTACTCAGAAAATATATTCGTATTTCCAGTTTCAGATATTGTAATACACCCCCCTTCCCTTGCTTCAACGTGGGCATAGTGAGCAAGAATTCCATCACATACCTAAGTGGCACTCTCATCTGACTTTTTGTTTGTTTGTGTTTTGTTTTTGTTTTCTTGGTTTTGAATCCTTACTTCTTTATCTAACTTTTATGAACCTCAATTTTCTTGTCATTTTCTAGGGAGTGAGTAAAAGTCACTTAGTAGTGTCTGATTCTTTGTGACTCCATGGACTATACAGTCCATGGAATTCTCTAGGCCAGAATACTGGAGTGGGTAGCTGTTCCCTTCTCCCGGGGATCATCCCAACCCAGAGATGGAGCCCAGGTCTCCCGCATTTCATGCAGATTCTTTACCTTCTGAGCCACCAGGGAAGGGAGTGACCCAACCAAGTTTCTTTACTTTTGACCAATGTATTGCTACTCCTTGTAGAATATAATCAATTATTATAACTTTGCTTCCTTCCTTTGTTCGAGAAGCCAGAATCTGTTACTTTTTTTTAGTAACTCTAAAAAAATATTTTTTATCTAAGTTATTTCTGGTTGTTGTTGTTTAGCTGCTAATACCTATATAGAAACCACCACTTCTGGTTTCTCTTTTTTCATTTTGACTCTAGAGGGAAAAACAGGGTACATATAGGTTCATTGTAGGCTCCACAGAAACTGAAATAAGGTGCATGGGCATCTTGGATGTTGTGACTGTGGAAGGAGTCAGCCTCAGTTCAGTTCAGTTCATTTCAGTTGCTCAGTCGTGTCCGACTCTTTGTGACCCCATGAATCGCATCATGCCAGGCCTCCCTGTCCATCACCATCTCCTGGAGTTCACTCAGACTCACGTCCATTGAGTCGGTGATGCCATCCAGCCATCTCATCCTCTGTCGTCTCCTTTTCCTCCTGCCCCCAATCCCTCCCAGCATCAGAGTCTTTTCCAGTGAGTCAACTCTTTGCATGAGGTGGCCAAAGTACTGGAGCTTCAGCTTTAGCATCATTCCTTCCAAAGAAATTCCAGGATTGATCTCCTTCAGAATGGACTGGTTGGATCTCCTTGCAGTCCAAGGGACTCTCAAGAGTCTTCTCCAACACCGCAGTTCAAAAGCATCAATTCTTCTGTGCTCAGCCTTCTTCACAGTCCAGCTCACATCCATACGTGACTACTGGAAAAACCATAGCCTTGACTAGACGGACCTTAGTCGGCAAAGTAATGTCTCTGCTTTTCAATATGCTATCTAAGTTGGTCATAACTTTTCTTCCAAGGAGTAAGCGTCTTTTAATTTCATGGCTGCAGTCACCATCTGCAGTGATTTTGGACCCCCAAAAAATAAAGTCTGACACTGTTTCCACTGTTTCCCCATCTATTTGCCATGGAGTGATGGGACCGGATGCCATGATCTTTGTTTTCTGAATGTTGAGATTTAAGCCAAGTTTTTCACTCTCCTCTTTCACTTTCATCAAGAGGCTTTTTAGTTCCTCTTCACTTTCTGCCATAAGGGTGGTGTCATCTGCATATCTGAGGTGATTGAGATTTCTCCCGGCAATCTTGATTCCAGCTTGTGTTTCTTCCAGTCCAGCATTTCTCATGCTGTACTCTGCATAGAAGTGAAATAAGCAGGGTGACAATATACAGGCTTGACGTACTCCTTTCCCTATTTGGAACCAGTCTGTTGTTCCATGTCCAGTTCTAACTGTTGCTTCCTGACCTGCATACAGATTTCTCAAGAGGCAGGTCAGGTGGTCTGGTATCCCCATCTCTCTCAGAATTTTCCACAGTTTATTGTGATCCACACAGTCAAAGGCTTTGGCATAGTCAATAAAGCAGAAGTAGATGTTTTTCTGGAACTCTCTTGCTTTTTCCATGATCCAGCGGATGTTGGCAATTTGATCTCTGGTTCCTCTACCTTTTCTAAAACCAGCTTGAACATCAGGGAGTTCACGGTTCATGTATTGCTGAAGCCTGGCTTGGAGAATTTTGAGCATTACTTTACTAGCGTGTGAGATGAGTGCAATTGTGTGGTAGTTTGAGCATTCTTTGGCATTGCCTTTCTTTGGGATTAGAATGAAAACTGACCTTTTCCAGTCCTGTGGCCACTGCTGAGTTTTCCAAATTTGCTGCCATATTGAGTGCAGCACTTTCATAGCATCATCTTTCAGGATTTGGAACAGCTCAACTGGAATTCCATCACCTCTACTAGCTTTGTTCGTAGTGATGCTTTCTAAGGCCCGCTTGACTTCACATTCCAAGATGTCTGGCTCTAGATTAGTGATCACATCATCATGATTATCTGGGTCGTGAAGATCTTTTTTGTACAGTTCTTCCGTGTATTCTTGCCACCTCTTCTTAATATCTTCTGCTTCTGTTAGGTCCATACCATTTCTGTCCTTTATCAAGCCCATCTTTGCATGAAATGTTCCCTTGGTATCTCTAATTTTCTTGAAGAGCTCTCTAGTCTTTCCCATTCTGTTGTTTTCCTCTATTTCTTGGCATTGATCGCTGAAGAAGGCTTTCTTATCTCTTCTTGCTATTCTTTGGAACTCTGCATTCAGATGCTTATATCTTTCCTTTTCTCCTTTGCTTTTCACCTCTCTTCTCTTCACAGCTATTTGTAAGGCCTCCCCAGATAGCCATTTTGCTTTTTTGCCTTTCTTTTCCATGGGGATGGTCTTGATCCTTGTCTCCTGTACAATGTCACGAGTCTCAGTCCATAGTTCATCAGGCACTCTATCTATCAAATCTAGGCCCTTAAATCTATTTCTCACTTCCACTGTATAATCATAAGGGATTTGATTTGGGCCATACCTGAATGGTCTAGCAGTTTTCCTTACTTTCTTCAATTTGAGTCTGAATTTGGTAATAAAGGAGTTCATGATCTGAGCTACAGTCAGCTCCTGGTCTTGTTTTTGTTGACTGTATAGAGCTTCTCCACCTTTGGCTGCAAAGAAGATAATCAATCTGATTTTGGTGTTGACCATCAGGTGATGTCCATGTGTAGAGTCTTCTCTTGTGTTGTTGGAATGGAGTCAGCCTAGATCTTTGCAAATAAAGAGGGAGTGACAGAGTTAGGAAAGATTAAGGAGGCTATCTCTCAAATAGATGGGTACTAAGGAATTCCTTTTTTTAGACTTTATTTATTTGGACTCTGCTGGGTCTTCGTTGCTGTGTGTGGTCTTTCTCTAGCTGTGGTGACCTGGGCTGCTTTCTAGCTGCGGTGTGTGGACTCTCATTGTGGACTCTTCTCTTGCTGCAGAGCATGGGCTGTAGAGCTTGCGGACTTCAGTAGTTGTGGTGTGTGGGCTTAGTTGTCCCGTAGCATGTGGAATATTCCTGGACCAAGGATTGAACCCATGGCCTCTGAGTTGGCAGGCAGATTCTTAACCACTGGGCCACCAGGGAAGTCCATGGAAATCTTAACACATGGGTAATTGACCTGAAGAGCAGAGGGTCTGCAAATTGTTCACAACAACACAACCCTGAGGTGTAGATAGGTGGAATTATTGGTTCAATTTTATGTACAAGAAAACTCAGGAACAGAGAGATTAAGTCATGGAGCCAGGATTCAAATTTCCTAATTCATTGTCAAAGCCTAAATTCTCAAAATAGCAAATCTCTTCACAAACTTCAGGAATTAAGGCACCTACAACTCTCTTGCTTTCTTGCTTTAGATTTCTTGTGCTGCAGTCCATGGGGTCACAAATAGTCAGACACGACTGAGCGACTGAACAACAGCAACAAGAAGAAATCCAAGTCTTGGGGTGGTTTGAAGTCTTGTAAATACCTCTGGATCAAAATTATATCCTTTTTTTCCAGATCTTACTCAAATCTCAGTTATTATTTAGCCTCTGGTATCTCCGTTAAAACATATTTGTAGCTGGACAAAGAAATAAAGCTTTACATGAACAGCTTCTATTAGAGCAATAATTATATAATACTTATATAAATAATTATATATAATTATATAATAATTAGTGACCATATTGCAATCATGATGCAAGAGGAATATGGCTATGAGCACTTTATGCTTATTATCTCATCTCATCCTTTCCACAACCTGATGAGGTAGACTACCATTATTTCTACTGTAAGTATATAATATATGTAATAAAATTCTTAGAGTACATGTATGGTCATTACACCATATTTATATAATAAAACTACAACTCTGGATATGTGACAAGTTTAACAGATATTTAGTTAATGAAAACATGAAGGGGTTAATTAGCAATTATCCTACTGCAGCTTTAGCCCTTCAAGAATTCTTTGGAAAAAAGGAGCTATTCACTATCGGTGCTCTGTCAGAGGTGGTTTCACTTGACTTAGATGGTTTTCTTTCTTTCTTTATTCTTCCAAAATGATTCAGTTTCAGAATTGTTCTTTAATCTTTAATATCTCCATTAAGAAGAGTTTCTATCAAGTGCTTCAAAAGTACACAGTTCGAGGGAGCACTGCTTGTCCCTGGCTGGCTAGTGAAGTGGAGGAGGCAGGCATCTCAGCCAGCCCCTGAACGCTCGCTCAGAAATGCAGGCTGATGGGCAAGCACATGCCAAGAACCCATCTCCTTTCTACCACATTACTCTCTTTTCACTGGGTTTCCGTGTGTCCTTTGTAGTCCAACCTGCAAGCTACTTTGAGACAAAGATAGATCCATCTCTGGCCAATCTAGGAATAAATTAGTTCCCTTGCTTAAAAAAAAAAAACAAAAAAAAAACGAGAGGACCTTTAAATATTGAACTCATGGGTCAAATATTTGAAATTCCTTTCCTCTCAGATTAAAATCCTTTGACTTTGTCTGAAGCCATTGCATTAGATGAAAGGTTTTGTGTGTGTGTGTGTGTGTGTGTGTGTGTGTGTGTGTATGTGTGGTTGTTGTTTAGTTACTGTCATGTCCAACTCCTTTACTTCTCTGCTAATTTGCCAGCTGTGAACTTGGCACCTTTAGGAGATTGTTATGTAGTTGAACAAGGGGTAAGAATGGTCCAAGATGACAAAATGGGTAAGTTTAACAAAAATATGGGACCTTCAGTTTGATACTACATTGCTGATGACAGTTATTTGACTCTTGACAGTCCAGTCATAATGAGACGGTATACTACATAAGCAAAGGCCACAGGAAGGATTGATGGTAAGTGTCAAGAGGGTGTGGAGGAAGTGGGTAACAACCTCTTTTCCCAACTGGTAGTGTCTTGTTTTGCCTTGTAAGAGTTCAAAGAAAAGTGCATGAAGCCCTGATGTATTCAGGAACAACAGTAACAACAAAAAAATTAGGTTTACTGAAAGATGCAACACTTTTTCACCTTTTCTCCATTTACAGGGACTTGCCCTCTCCACCAAGCTCTCTTTATTTTCTTCTCAAATGTTATTTCATGTCATTGTGTCAGGCTTAGGCTATTGGAAAAGCCTATGTCCTCTGTAATTAAAGTTTTAAATAACATGAAGTTTACCCTGTTATTAAAAAAAAAAATTCAGGACCTCCCTGGCGGTGCAGTGCATAAGAATCCACCTGCCAATGCAGGGGACATAGGTTCAATCCCTGGTCCAGGAAGATTCCACATGCCTCTGGGAAACTAAGCCCATGTACCACAATTATTGAGCCTGCATGCTGAGAGCCCATGTTTCTCACAACAAGATATAACTAGAATAGCCCCTGCTTGCCACAACTAGAGAAAGCCCAGGTGCAACAATGAAGACCCAGCACAAACAAAAATTAAATGAATAAATAAAATTTTAAGAATCAGTTGCTTTTTCTGTGGGGAAGACTGTCGAGGATCCTTAATTTCTATCCTTCTGTAGAACTTGTGATAAAAGGACAGATAAACTTAAGTAAATCCGGGGTGTAGAGCTCCTTTAAAATGTGAGAACCTTGTCAATGGGTTAAAAAAGAAAAGTTGGTTTTGTCCTAAATATCCTCTCTGGGGCCCATTATGCATAATAAGGGGCCACAGCCCATTTGCAAGGCCTCTGAATGAACTCCATTCATTCTGTACTTGGAAATGTTTCTTCAGCCACGAAGAGAAACAATAGTTATAACCTAATTTCTTTGGCACCAATATCAGCAGAGGAAAAACCATTATGTAAACTCTAGTAACTTCTGTCGGTGATTATGTAATTCTGTATTCATTGATCATATTTGTGTATTCAAATAAGCGCTTTTTAAAAAAGATTATAGAGCAGTTTGGTAATGCTATAATATCACATTTCATGTATTGAGCCACATCTTAAAAATGGAGTGCTTCAAAGTAATTTGCTTATTATAGTTATTAAAGTTTATAAACAAAACAAAACAAAACACAGTAACATACACCCTAAGGCTTTCAGGGGAAAGCTTTTGTATTTTTAATTACTGTGTTTTAAAATCCAATAAGAATTCAAACTACAATTTTGTCAAGAAAATCCATTCATCAGTTTCCACATTTACCTGTAAAAGTCAGTGAAAGATAACATATTGGAAATAGTAGTCGTGGAGTGGTGCCTGTTAATACCATTTCCAAGTGACTCTAGAGTGAGCTATCTGAAGCGCAAGTCTGATCTGAGCATGTCATTCCTTGCTCAGTACCCTTTTGGACTTCCCATTGCCCATGAAGGGAAGGCCCACATTGCACATGACTTTGCAGCTTCCGGCTTTTGCCTACCTGCCTTATCAGCCTCTCTCATCATCCTTCCCTCAGTGAACTCTCTTTGGTGGGCCTGGCTCTTCCACGTGATGTTGCTTCTGCCTGTTCTTGCCTGAAATTCTTCCCTCCCAACCTGGTTTCCTCACTTTAATCTGACTAACCTTTACTAACCTTTGAAGTCTAGAGCCCATGCTCTGCAGATTCCCAATCACTGGACCAACAGAGAAGTCCCTGGAACCGGATTGTGAAGGACTTTCTAAACTGTGCTTTCAAGAGTTTGAACAGGAAAATGATATCAGCTTTATGTTTTAAAAGTTTGAAGGATGGTTTGAGCCTTCAAAGAAGGTTTAACATACCCACATAAATTAATGGTCACCGAGCTGGGAAAGATTGAAGGCAGGAGGAGAAGGGGATGACAGAGGATGAGATGGTTGGATGGTATCACTGACTCAATGGACATGAGTTTGGGTAGACTCCAGGAGCTGGTGATGGACAGGGAGGCCTGGTGTGCTGCAGACCATGGGGTCACAAAGAGTCAAACACGACTGAATGACTGAACTGAAGTGAAACTGAGCTAGGAAATAGCACACTAGTCCTTTTGATGATCCCATTTTCCATGTCACCCAAGCCCTGTGAAAAATCACTTGCTCTGATTGCATTCTTGGAGACCCTGCTAATGCATACTGAAAAATTGGTAGCTGTCAGTATTTGGCATTATGTTGTCATTTACTTGGTGAGTGATATTAAATGTTAAAACTCAAATACCATTGAATTATATAATAATATATAGGGAAGTAGTGTTCAGAGTGCACACTCTAGAGAGATTTGGTTTAAAATTCTTACTATGCCACTTACTAGCTGTAACAGATGTGAAAAACTATTTAGACAATTTATTTAGCAAAATAAAGTCCAAATGAGGGATGGGAAGACTCGGGCAACGTTGACAGACCATAAAGCAATTTGCCAAGCATGATATTTCTTTGAATTTGAGAGAGTCATTTAAAAATCCAAGTGAATCTTGGGCTTCCCTGATGGCTCAGTGGTAAAGAATCTGCCTGCCAATGCAGGGGATATGGGTCTGCTCCCTAGTCCTGGGATCCCCCAGGTCGCAGAGCAACTAAGCCTGTGCCACAACCTATTAAGCCTGTGCTCTAGAGCCCTGGAACCACAACTTCTGAGCCCACACACTGCAACTACTGAAACCTGAGCACCCTAGAGCCTGTGCCCTACAACAGAGAAGCTACCACAATAAGTCCGTGCACCGCCACTGGAGAGTAGGCCCCGCTTGCTACAACTAGAGAAATGCCTACGCAGCAGTGACGATGCAGCACAGCCAAAAATGAACAAATACAATTCTTTTAAAAAAAAAAAACCCAAGTGATTCTTGCCTTCTCTTCTAACACGTTTCTGTTTGTTTTAAGGTAAAAAGTATTTTTAAGTTGGGCAAAGGGATTAAGTTGGTTGGTCATTATTATGCTCAAATTTTCTGCACAGTTATTTCTCCAAAAAAGCACACTATGTTTATCTTACGGCTTGAAGCACCCCTCTGGTACAAAAGCATGTGAAAAACATACTAGGAATTATCAGAAATGTAATGATAAACTCATCAGAGCAGAAGTTCTACATTAATCTTTAGCCATTGATCTACAGTGTTCAAGGTGAGTTAAAAAAAAAAAAATCCAGCTCAATATTGTTACATTTGTTACAGTTCAGTGTGTTACATCATTCCCCTCTTTCACCATCTCTAAAACCAGATTATTCTGACTTTCCTGGCTTCACCATTGTCCCAGTTACTTTTACAGAAATCTCAGGAAGCACACCAGCTTATCTCTCTTGTCTCCCCCTAGATATTTTAGCTAAACATTTTAGTCTTCCTCCACAGAATCCACATTGAACATGTAATTATTTTTCTCACTGCCTTTTTTCCCCCATTAATGTTCTGCTGTCAGCTGTTCTGTTTTTATTATTATTAGTTGTTGCCTGGACCATCACTTGCTTTGTGGACAGGTTTCCTCCATGCATCCTCTTTCCCCTTTCATTTAGCCTATGTATACAATTCCTTCATTTTTCTCATGATAAATACAAAATTAAATATTTTCAAGACAAGCCATTCCCACCATATTATGTTGACCTTCCTTTCCAACCTAACCTTTCCCTACTTTTTATACGGTCCGTATTCTATGGCCAAACTGGACTGTCCACTCCTCGCCAACCACCCTCAAGCTTTTTTTATCTCCTAACCTCATCATCAGCTATTCCCACTGTGTCTCACTTTTGTGTCCATTTTCAGAGCCTGTCTGAAAGTCTTTCTCCACCATAAATCCTTAAATGATCGTTTCAACTGAAGGTATAGGTTTTCTTTCTCCTTTTGTTTATTCATTCATGGAACAAATATTTATCAAATATCTAATATGTATCAAATGGGAAAAGTTCTGGGACTTTTAACAATGACCTGGGACAGAATTGGAACCCACCCTAGTGGGGGTTTTAATCTAACATAAAAGAAAACTTGATAACTTTTTTCAAGTGTCATGGGTTTTACAAGATGTGCAGCATGTTTAAAAGTGTATAACTTAAGCTGAGGGTCAACTATGGCTTCTCTGAGGTGAGGTGCAGAAAGAGATCTGGAAAATGAAGATGTAGCTAGGCAGAGTGGGGGGGGGATTGAAGAAATCTGGGGACATGACAGTGTTCTAGGCCAAGCAAACTGCACTCGCGAAGCCATGAAGTGGGAGTGAGCATGGCATGATTGAAGGACTGAGAAAAGGCCAGTTTGAATAGCCAGATGGATGTAATATGAACCGTGGGACAGGGGAAACTGAGACATTAGCTGATTCATATCTGTTCTTAAGTCTTCTTTTGTCTTTATGTCACTTTTTCATATTTCTACCTCAGTTAAGAGAGACTCATTCATGGAGCAATGGCTAAAGCTCTGCCTCTTTGCTCCTCCTAGTCATAGTCCAAGTATCATACGACCTGCACCTTGGAAAGATAACCTACCATGAGCTGGAGTCTAGTCCTAAGTAGTACAGGTTAAGAATCTCAAGTTGACTCACTAAATCTTGCTTATTAACCAAAGAAATATGGTTTATGCATTATAATAATGTGAATTTATCCAATTATTATTTTTAATCAATAGGATGTATTCATATCAAAGAGATTTTACTGTACTGCTGCTGCTACTGCTAAGTCGCTTCAGTCGTGTCCGACTCTGTGAGACCCCATAGACGGCAGCCTATCAGGCTCCCTTGTCCTTGGGATTCTCCAGGCAAGAACACTGGAGTGGGTTGCCATTTCCTTCTCCAATGCATGAAAGTGAAAAATGAAAGTGAAGTCGCTCAGTCGTGTCTGACTCTGTGCAACCCCATGGACTGCAGCCCACCAGGCTCCTCCATCCATGGGGTTTTCCAGGCAAGAGTACTGGAGTGGGGTGCCATTGCCTTCTCTAGCATACTATATATAGTCATTGCCCTCTGCTCTTCCCCAAGAGCGTATTGGACACCTTCCTACACGAGGGGCTCATCTTCCAGTGTCATAACTTTTTGCCTTTTCATACTGGTCATGGGATTCTGGTGGCAAGAATACTGGAGTTGTTTGCCGTTGCCTCTTCGAGTGGTTCACGTTTTGTCAGGACTCTCCACGATGACCTTTCCATCTTGGCTGGCCCTGCACAGTGTGGCTCATAGCTTCACTGATTTATGCAAGCCCCTTCACCAGGACAAGGCTGTGACCCATAAAGGGAACAGAACTAGAAGGTGCACCCATTCCTCTGTAGGGTATGGTCCAGAATTTCCATGTATCACTTCTCATGTACCTTTAGCCAGAGTTTAGTCAACTGGTCACATGTGGCTGGAAAATATACTGGAGCATGTGGTCTGTAGCTGAAACTTGTAAGATTTTACTGCTAAAGGAATTGGACTTTTGAAGGACAACTAATAATCTTAGTCATTGTCCCCTTTTATCAGGAAAGTAATTCTCTGAGCACCTTCATTCCTCTTTTACCTCCCAGCAAATTTCTGTTTAGGCCGGAATTGGGTCGTATGGTCACCTCTAGAGACAAGGAAGCTGAAGAAACAGGAAACAGGTTTTACATGATTGGCTTTGACCAAAGGCTCCCTAAGTTTCTTGGTTCACAGCTCCCTTGGGAGCTCAGTAAATATTTTCATGGTGCCAAGTGAAAGTCGCTTAGTCGTGTCTGACTCTTTATGACCCCGTGGACTTTAGTCCATGGAATTCTCCAGGCCAGAATACTGGAGTGGGTAGCCTTTCCCTTCTCCGGGAAATCTTCCCAACCCAGAGATCAAATCCAGGTATCCTGCATTGCAGGCAGATTCTTTACCAGCTGAGCCACCAGGGAAGCCCAAGAATACTGGGGTGGGTAACCTACCCCTTTTCCAGCATATCTTCCCAACCCAGGAATTGAAACAGGGTCTCTGCATTGCAGATGGATTTTTTACCAACTGAGCTATCAGGGAAGCCCCAAGAAATACATAATAATTCTGTTTACAACTTAGTAGCCATTTGAATAAATCATGCACATAAATTGAAAGAACAATAATAGCCATTGTTATTAATGAGAATTCTGTATTGGGTACTCCATAACTTCTCAAACACTGGAATCACAGTGGACACTGCCATTTCTCATTCTACATGCATTTCATGCCATACTTTCTTTTTCAGTCAGCAACCACTGAAAATCCAGTTTTGCAGTGATATGGCATAGTCTAAAGGTATGTGGTAATCTCGTGTGAAAACTGTACCTTAAGCTATTAGTGCATGCTGTCCAACAGATACTGAGCTCCACTGTGTTTCCCTTGAAAATGAAAATATGCTGTGGCCTCCAGTGAGTTTACTCCAGTGTCCTTGGAAACTGGGCATACACTTTGGGAATCACAGATTTAAACTAATCATGACCCATTATGTGAAGCTGAACATATTGCTCCCCATGCAAGAATCAGTTTTCTTTTAGAGAAAAAGAAGGGACAATGGAAATTGTTTAGGAAACTAACAATTGCTTCCTCAGTCTGCCCCAGCCTGACTATGTACTCTTTTAGAAGAGAGGCCATGGCTGCTTTTAACTGCTGTTTTGTGTTTAGCATGGTTCTTGCTACTTAGAAGGAGCTCAATGCACATTTATTAAATGAATGGAGAAATGAAGACCATGTGGTTAACAGTATGGTTGATTCTACTAATCACAGAATGCCAGAGTTTAGGAAATATGTTCCCTATACAATGAGTCTCTATGTGAATTCAAGGGCATGGACTTTGGCTTCCTTATTTCTTAGAGCTCAGAATCCAATAATGATTTGGCATATGTAGGTGATAGAGTGTTGGTTGGATGAATGAGTATGTGTCTCAGTGAGAGCTGATTCTGTCTGCAAAACCATTATGAAGGCGTTTCATTACACTGATAATGAAAATGCTTATTAGTGATCTCTCAATATAAATGCCCATGCTGACTGCCAAGAAAGAAAACCACTCCATCTTATCACTATGGATCTAAAGCTTTCTTTTATTACCACAGTTACCACTAGAAAAACTGACAAAAAAGAGAAAAGCAGAACTTTTTTGAGATAGGAGAAGGACTTTTTCTGCAATGGTTTTACATTGTCAGCAGCTAAACTGTTTCACAATTAAGGATCATTACATAAAGACTAGAAAGTGACTTTTTACACAAAAGCCATCAAGCTTTATAAGTATGATAGCTATCTGAGCAAAATTTGTCTTTCTCCTCTTGTCTTCTCAGCTCAAATTTATGTTTCTGTGTTTTCGTGTTTTTGCAACAGAGGAAGCCACTAATGCTTTTTGCCCTTGGTTTCCCTCATAATAAAGTGTATAATTCTGTGACACTCTATAGAAGAATGTGCATACACTGGCATGTTAGAGTTATGTTTACATCTAAAAATTGAATATGGTTATCTTACTTTTCTAGTAGTATATTTAGAAAGTTATTTATATATCTGTCTCTATCACTAAATCAAAAGTGTTTTGAAGGCAGGGTCTATGTCCTTTTCATTTTCTATCTGGGGCTTCCCTGGTGGCTCAGACCATGAAGAATCCACCTGCAATGCAGGAGACCTAGGTTCAATCCCTGTGTTGGGAAGATCCTTTGGAAAAGGGAATGGCAACCCTTTTAATTGGAAGAATGTTGTGCTGCTATTTAGTCACTAAGTCAAGTCTGACTCTTGCGACTGCTTTGTCCATGGGAATTCCCAGGCAAGAATATTGCAGTGGGTTGCCATTTCAGGATCAAACCCACATCTCCTGCACTGGCAGGTGGTTTTTTTAAAAACACTGAGCCACCTGGGAAGAACTAATAGAAAAACATTAGCAAACAAACAGAATAAATAAGTAAAATATTCAGAGGAGCCTGGCGGGCTACAGCCCATGGGGTCACAAAAGAGTCAGACATGACTTAGTGACTAAACAGCAGTGCAGTATTCCCTTCTACAAGGGATCTTCCCAACCCAGGGATTGAACCCAGGTCTCCTGCATTGCAGGTGGATTCTTTACCACCTGAGCCACCAGGGAAACCCATTTTAAAATATGTTAATTAATTATTTCTTTCATAGTAAAAACTCAAGATTTGGTATCCAACATTAAAGATAATTATATTTTTCCATTTACAAAGCAATGAAAGTAAGTTCTGATTTCCCATAGTTTATAGGAATACTGAAGGAATTAAAGTAGAGATGATTTTGGCTCTCACAAAATAAACACACAGTGAGTACTTAACAAAACACTGCAAGGGAACACTTCATTCAAAGATGAGCTCAAAGGACAGAAATAGTGTGGATCTAACAGAAGCAGAAGATATTAAGAAGAGGTAGCAAGAATACACAGAAGAACTATATAAAAAGGATCTTCACGACCCAGATAATCACAATGGTATGATCATTCACCTAGAGCCAGACATCCTAGAATGCAAAGTCAAGGGGGCCTTAGGAAGCATCATTAGGAACAAAGCCAGTGGAGATGATGGAATTCCAGTTGAGCTATTTCAAATCCTGAAAGATGATGCTGTGAAACTGGTGTAGTCAGTATGCTAGCAAATTTGGAAAACTCAGCGGTGGCCACAGGACTGGAAAAGGTCAGTTTTCATTCTAATCCCAAAGAAAGGCAATGCCAAAAAATACTCAAACTATCGCATAATTGCACTCATCTCACATGCTAGTAAAGTAATGCTTAAAATTCTCCAAGCCAGGCTTCAGCAAGACATGAACTGTCAACTTCCAGATGTTCAAGCTGGTTTTAGAAAAGGCAGAGGATCCAGAGACCAAATTGCCAATGTCCGCTGGATCATGGAAAAACCAAGAGAGTTCCAGAAAAATATTTATTTCTGCTTTATTGACTATGCCAAAGCCTTTGACTGTGTGGATCATCACAAACTGTGGAGAATTCTTCAAGAGATGGGAATACCAGACCACCTGACCTGCCTCCTGAGAAATCTGTGTGCAGGTCAAGAAGCAACAGTTAGAACTGGGCGTGGAACAACAGACTGGTTCCAAATCAGGAATGGAGTATGTCAAGGCTGTATATTGTCACCATACTTATTTAACTTATATGCAAAATACATCATGAGAAACTGGGCTGAATAAAGCACAAGCTGGAATCAAGATTGCTGGGAGAAATATCAATAACCTCGGATACACAGATGACACCCCCCTTATGGCAGAAAGCAAAGAACTAAAGAGCCTCTTGATGAAAGTGAAAGAGGAGGGTCAAAAAGTTGGCTTAAAGCTCAACATTCAGAAAACTAAAATCATGGCATCTGGTCCCATCACTTCATGGCAAATAGATGGGAAAACAGGGGAAACAGTGGCAGACTTTATTTTTCGGGGCTCCAAAATCACTGCAGATGGTGATTGCAGCCATGGAATTAAAAGACGCTTACTCCTTGGAAGAAAAGTTATGACCAACCTAGACAACATATTCAAAAGCATTACTTTGCCAACAAAGGTCCATCTAGTCAAGGCTATGGTTTTTCCAGTAGTCATGTATGGATGTGAGAGTTGGACTATAAAGAAAGCTGAGCACCAAAGAACTGATGCTTTTGAACTGTGGTGTTGGAGAAGACTCTTGAGAGTCCCTTGGTCTGCAAGATCTAACCAGTCCATCCTAAAGGAAATCAGTCCTGAATATTCATTGGAAGGACTGATATTGAGGCTGAAACTCCAGTACTTTGGCCACCTGATGTGAAGAACTGACTCCTTTGAAAAGACTCTGATGCTGGGAAAGACTGAAGGCAGGAGGAGAAGGGAATGACAGAGGATAAGATGGTTGGATGGCATCACTGACTCAATGGACATGAGTCTGAGTAAACTGGGAGTTGGTGATGGACAGGGAGGCCTGGTGTGCTGCAGTCCATGGGGTCGCAAAGAGTCAGACAAGACTGAGTGAATGAACTGAACTGAACTGAACTGAACATTTCCTAGATGTAGGTCAGTGTCCAGGCATCAGACTCATGTTGCAGTTAATTTTATATTCCTAAACTTATATTTTAAATGCATTTAAAGAATTTTTTCTGAGCACAAATGAAATACATGTGCTGGTTGCAAACAATTAAATCCTTAGAAAAATATTTAACAAAAATATCAAAGATGAGCTCTGTTGATACTTCAAAGTAATTCCTAAAATTTTTTCTGTGGATTTATACATATGCAGAGTACATCATGAGAAACACTGGGCTGGAAGAAGCACAAGCTGGAATCAAGATTGCCGGGAGAAATCTCAATCACCTCAGATATGCAGATGACACCACCTTATGGCAGAAAGTGAAGAGGAACTCAAAAGCCTCTTGATGAAAGTGAAAGAGGAGAGTGAAAAAGTTGGCTTAAAGCTCAACATTCAGAAAATAAAGATCATGGCATCTGGTCCCATCACTTTATGGGAAATAGATGGGGAAACAGTGGAAACAGTGTCAGACTTTATTTTGGGGGGCTCCAAAATCACTGCAGATGGTGACTGCAGCCATGAAATTAAAAGACGCTTACTCCTTGGAAAAAAAGTTATGAGCAACCTAGATAGCATATTGAAAAGCAGAAACATTACTTTGCTGACTAAGGTCTGTCTAGTCAAGGCTATGGTTTTTTCAGTGGTCATGTATGGATGTGAACGTTGGACTGTGAAGAAGGCTGAGCACTGAAGAATTGATGCTTTTGAACTGTGGTGTTGGAGAAGACTCTTGAGAGTCCCTTGGACTGCAAGGAGATCCAACCAGTCCATTCTGAAGGAGATCAGCCCTGGGATTCCTTTGGAGGGAATGATGCTAAAGCTGAAACTCCAGTACTTTGGCCACCTCATGCGACGAGTTGACTCATTGGAAAAGACTCTGATGCTGGGAGGGATTGGGGGCAGGAGGAGAAGGGGACAACAGAGGATGAGGTGGCTGGATGGCATCACTGGTTCAATAGATGTGAGTCTGAGTGAACTCCGGGAGTTGCTGATGGACAGGGAGGCCTGGTGTGCTGTGATTCATGGGGTCGCAAAGAGTCGGACATGACTGAGCGACTGAACTGAACTGAACTGAATATTGTCACAAAAGCATAATAATAATATTTTTACAATTTGAGGAGCAACTGTTTAAATGAAATTGAATTATACTGTGCACCCTATTTTGCAATTTCTTTTTTTTCATGTAATGTATCTAAACTTTCAAGTGTAAAAGATCTTTCAACTAGTAAATATAAATTTCCCTCATTCTGTGTAATTGCTAGATCTTGTGTTTAGATAGTCATAGAAACCTGTACTCTTACTTTGAATTACTTATTGCAGTTGTGAGTTGAATTATTATTTATGAAATTGTAGGGTTTTTTTCCTGTCTCCCTAAGCAAGTTGTACATTCCGTGCCTAACACACAGTACCTGAAACACTCACACATAACGTCAATAGATGCTATGAATGATGTATGAATGGGTGAACGGTGAGCTTCTGTCCCAGGACTCTCTTTACAAAACCTGTGCTCTTGCCACATTTCATGCAGCCTCCCCTTCGTGGTTCTTGTAAATGTTTTGAGAATTTTCCTTTTCTCGTTATTTATGCTTACATTAGTTTTAGCTTTGTTGAGTATGTTGTAGGTAAATGTGCAGACAGAGAAATAAGTATTTTAGATATTCAGAAGTATAGGAATAATAATTACACAATGATAAATCTAATCGCCATTTTAAACCACTAAAGTCATTGGAGCTTGTGTGTGTGTGTGCGCTAAGTCACTTCAGTCCTGTCCAACTCTTTGTGACCTATGGACTGTAGCCCGCCAGGCTCCTCTGTCCATGGGGTTCTCCAGGCAAGAATACCGGAGTAGGTTGCCATGCCCTCCTGCAGGGGATCTTCTGGACTGAGAGATCGAACAAGCCTCTCTTTACTCTCCTGCATTGCAAGTGGGTTCTTTGCCACTAGAGCCACCTGGGAAGCCCCCATTGGAGCTTACTACTTTTCAGAATTAAAAAGACAATAATAAACATTCACAAAGCAGCTTTAGTTCACTTTTCTGACATATTTCTTGGTCCAGTCTCATTACTCATTCAAGAAGAAAAAGTTTCTAAACTAAAATAGTTATATAAATTAAATGATAAATGGCAGAGACTGATAGTTATCCCCCAATAGTTGTTCCCAGAGTTGTAGAAGATCAGATTTGTGACCATTTGCAATGGACATTTTATTTCCAGCTTGCAACCAGGCGTGGCCAGCAGCATACAAATGGAAATGTCTTTTGGCAGTTTTTAAATTGATTAATTAATTAATTATTGGCTGCACTGGGCCTTCGTTGCTGTACACAGGCTTTCTCTAGTTGCAGAGAGCAGGGCTTAACTAACTCTCCAGTTGCAGTGCACAGGCTTCTCATTGCAGTGACTTGTTGCAGAGCACAGTCTCTTAAGTGCATGGGCTTCAGTAGTTGCAGCATGCAGGCTCAATAGTTGTGGCTTTCTGGCTTTAGAGCGCAAGCCCAGCAGTTGGGGCACACAGGCTGCGGCATGTAGAATTTTCCTGGAGCAGGGATGGAACCCATGTCCCCTGGGTTGGCAGGCAGATTCTTTATCCACTGCATCACCAGGGAAGTTCCTCTTGTGGCAGTTTTCATGAACATTCTTCAGGAGAGAGCACGATATAGGCCCCTTTACTCTTGTCCCCTGAGCCTTTCCCTGTTTGCTCCACTGGAATATGATGCTGCCATCTTAGACCATGAGGTTGAAGCCCTGCAGTTCAGAATATCAAGATGAATGACTCCTGAGTTCTTGGCAATATGGGTCACAATGCCAGTGATGAACCACTTCCTGGAATTTTCTATGAGACAAAAACGAATTTCTCTCCTTATTAAGCTATTGTTTCTGTCATTTATTCCCAAAGCTAATCTAAGCTAATAGAGATGTTGAATCTGGAATTTCTAAAAAAGTTCCAATTTTATGACTTGTTATTTGACATGTATATAGAGCCCCTACCAAAAGCATTTCACCAAAGGAACTATATGTGGCATTACTCTTTATTTATTAAAAAATAATAATAAGGGCTAGAAAAGTTTCAGTTAAGATTCCAGATCCATTGTGCTTCATAAGAGACTGCATTTATATGCTAATTGACAAATAGTAAAATAGAATACAAGGTCAGTAATAGCATGCCCTTGTATACAGCTCTGTTATTTGTTTCAAGATATTAATCTCATCTAATTCCTCAAAACCACTCGTAAAGTAGATGCACAGATGATAAAACTGAACCCCAGGAAGCATCACCTGTACGAGGTAACAGGACTAGAGAGTGGACTCGTTTCTGGGTTTTAGTTCTTTATGCTTTTTATCATATTGTTTATCAATCTTGTCAAGCCTCATCATAAAGTATATTACTTTGCATTTTATTAATCAAGTTTGATAAATAATCTTTTTCATTTTCATTGCAGACTATAGGATGTCCTTTTCACATCCATATCTGCACAACTGAGAGGACAGTGTGAGCATTAGAAAAGATTTTTGTGTATTAGTAAGGTAGTTTCTCTCTCCCTTTGGGAAGGAGATATTGGAAGAAAGAGTAAATAAAGGATATATCTGATCTAAAACACTCTCTTGGTTCAAGAAAACAGTAGTACCAATTACCTATACTCTTGACCTAGCTAATGGGTAATGATGTATCATTTCCAATCTTCAAAAAAAATCAAGGAATTCTTTCATTGACCAAAGCAATATGAGTCTGATTGAAAAATCCACATGCAAAAAAAAAAAAAAAAAACCAGTTGCTGATTGCAGCTTCATAGTTAGGTCAAGCTGAATTTTTTAGTGTGTAGTTTGCATTTGGGTTCATGCCCCAGTGAACTTAAATTTCAGTATTATTCAGTTTCCTGACACAACCTTAGTGAACAATATTTTGCTCCACTTCCTATGTTATTGTTTAGGTAACTGCTCCATACTGCTTTTGCTGTAGCCTTAGCTTATCAGAAGGATAATCTATGTTTTAAAATAATATGACCTTGACCACTTCTCCAGTGCATTTTAAAAAGAAACCATTTTGAGGGGGTCTCTAATAGTTTCTTTCTTAGTTTGTCTGATTTTCTTATTGCATAGTTTGCTCCTTTTTGCTTGTGTGGAATAGGGACTGAATGTTGATTACTGCGAGTTTGGATTCCTTCCAGGCATTAATTCTGGGACAAGTTCTCAGTCTGCTGGCACCAAAACCTACCTCTTGTGCTGTCCTACCCTTTCCTACCCACAATATGACATAACGCCCACTCTTTTCCCACCATGTAATAGCAAGGATGGGAGCTCTTTTAAGAATATCTGTAAATTTAAGTACTCACAGATTTCTGAGTAAATATAAATAAGGCCCAGGGAACTTCTTAAGGGTAATAAAACTAGTTGCTGTGCTATTTTTTTTTAAGGAAATGTTTTAAACCACTTCCTGGCAGTTCCATCATTAGAGTTGCCTCTAACTGAATGTTCTTTAATAGCCAGTTCTTATACAACTTCCTTTTCCTCTTTTACAGCATGTAACATTCTGCTTAAATGACTTTTCCTGGTATAAATTACATTTGCTTTTCAGAGGATTGAGAGATGTAACTTATTGTAGCCCCCCACTCTTTTGCTACATCACACTACTGACTTGAGAGTTCAGATTCCTAGTGTTTTCACTTTCATATTTCCAAGCTATGATAACCTGAGTGTCGTAAAGCTTTGAAATGAAAGTTTGAAGTCCTGAATGTTACCAGATAACCTTTGGCCAATCAGTGACCTCTACATTTTTCATTAGTAAACAATATATGTAATAACTAGTAGCCAATTGGTCTATATGTTTGTTTGGGCTTGTCTAACTAAAATCAGATAAACAGTAATTAAGTTCTAGCAATTAATGCTAAAAGAATTACAAAAGAAGGGATTTTCATCATTCAATTGACTTGGATTAAAGAAAAAGGAAGAACTATTCATGTGATAATGTTAGAAAAACATTATCACATGAATAGTTCAAAAAACCAGCAACCTTTTCACTATTATATTTTTTCCAAAATGTACCTCCAGAATTACAGTGATTTTTCAACAGTTCTAAGAAAGTAGGCAAAATAAAGTCATAATTATATTTAATTTGTTAAAAACCAAAAGTAAAATATCCTTTTTTATGAACTCTGATTCTTTCCCTGCTTTGCAGACTCAACTTCATTAGGCATAAAAACTCCTGCAATTAATTCATAATCCAACAGTTTCTACCTTCTCTGAACTGTTATGTACCTCATGTATCTTATGACATTCATTTTAATCCTTCCTTATATGCAATGTTGTAATTATTCTCTAGAATTAAAAAAAAAATGCTTTCCATCCTCTAAAGTGAATTGTAATTTGTTGGAAAAAAAACACTGTACAGTATCATTTACAAACTTTTATCTATTAACACAGAATAAATTTCAATAGATAAACTATGGCTTAACAAGCTCTATAGTTCCTTGGCACTGGAATGTATAAACACAATTGTTGGGGCAATTCATATTAGTCTGTAAAGTAATTCATATTACTGTGAAGTAAATAAGAAAGTTATGATCAGTATCTCAAAATTATTTACTATTTCCTTCAAAAACAAATTTTGTCTTGACAAGCGTAACATTCCATATAATCTACTATAGATCCAAAGCATAAGAATCTTTGAATTATGGAGAGGGAGATAATAACTAAAGCTTTACAATCTTAATATTTTGCATTTTATAATGTTCTATATTTTTCAGAATGTTTTCATGTATCTCATGGAGGTAGACACAAAACATACTTCAGTGCTACAATATATCATTTAATAATGAATATTAGGTTTTAGTTAAAATCCCTTAAGAGACAGTATAGAATGGTGGAAAATTAGAATCAAAATGCCTGAGTTTAAATCCTAGTTCTGATACAAGCTGTGCAACCTTTGTTAAATGATTTAACCTCTCTGTATCTCATCTATAAAATATATATAATTATAATAATTGGTTGTAATAATTGGATTAATATAAAAAAACACTTAGAATCATGCTTAGAACTTAAATATAATTAAATAAGTATTTTCTTTTAATTACTATTTGGAAAAAATTTTTAATGTATTATAGGAGGGGGTGACAAAGGATGAGATGGATGGCATCACCGATTCAATGGACATGAACTTGGGCAAACTCTGGGGGATGGTGAAGGACAGGGAAGCCTGGCGTGTTATATCCCATGTGATCTCAAGAGTTGAACATGACTTGGCAATTGAACAAGAACAACATTTCTAAAACAGTTGAATTCAGATTCTTTGCTATAAATTTTATATAAAAATAGATCAGCTGTAGTTGATAAAATGATTTCATTTCTCTAACTACAATGTGAGAAACATAGTTTTAATCACAGTGCCTTAAGCTTTTCTATAAACTATTCTTCACTAAGCATATGGGAATATTTTTACTATATAGTTCACTTTCTATAGCTGTATAAATATTTACTGGAATGTATTCAAATTTGATCTCTTGTTTTACTTGCTAAACTGTCTTGGGCAAGATTTTATTTGTCAGTTGAAATCTATAGAAGTAAATATATACATATGTATGTGTATATATACATATCTATATGTACACGTGTATATACCATATATATATATATATACCATAAAAATTATGTTTTAGAAAAGGTATGAAATCTCTCCAATGCCACACTGTTCCTCCCAAAATTATCCTTATAATTCCATTCTCCAGAGGTTTGTTACATATTCTCCATGGTTTTTATATAAGCATGTGATATGTCTATATGCATGCACACATGATGCTTTTTTTCCCATAAAATAAGGATTATCCATTTGTAATAGGCTTTATGTTCTCATGTGTTTTTTCTTAATATACCACATACATCTTACTATATTAATCCATATGGATTTACCTTCGTTCTTTCCTTTTCATTTTTTGGTTAAAATTCAGAAGCATGTAAAGACATGTACAATTATGTATGTAAATAAATATATGCATAGTGAGCATCCAGACATCCACTACTCAGCTTGAGAGAAAACATTGCCAGTACATTGGAAATCCTATCAATGCCTTTTAAATGGTTGTGATGGTTTTATGTCTCTGTGTGTGCACTCAGTTGTGTCAAGACTCTGACCCCATGGACTGTAGCCCACCAGGCTCCTCTGTGCATGGAATTCTCCAGGCAAGAATATTAGAGTGATTTGCCATTCCCTATTCCAGGGGATCTTCCCAACCCAGGGATAGAACCCAGGTCTCTTGCATTGCAGGCAGATTCTTACCGTCTGAGCTACCAGGGAAGCCTGGTTTCCTGTCTACCCCTTCATTATCAATAGGTACCCATTATCAGAATGTCTACCCATTCACTTATCAGTAGATATATAAGCTGTTTTAAATTTCTGCTGTTACTAACGTTGTTGAAATAACCACATTCTATTTTATTTTTACATTCTCATGAAATCATATCTATAGGTTGAATTCCTAGAAGTGGGATTACTAGGTAACCGGAAATGTACTTTTCAGATTTTAATAAGGAAAATTCATTTTTCAAAAATTTGCACAAATTTATATTTTCAAAAACTTTACAGCATATTTTACCATACCTCACACTTGTCTAACAGTTATTGATAGTCAACCTTTAAAATTTTTCTAATCTGATTAGAAAAATATCATATTTCTTTTAATTTACATGTTTTAACTGATGAAGTTCAGCAGCCTTTTATATGTGTATTTTATTTTTGTACTTCTTTGGTGAATTACCTGTTTATACCCCAGTCCTATCAGTCCATTGATTTGTATGTTTCCTTATTTGTAAGAAATTTTAGTAAAGCAGATATAAATAATCTGTCTGAGTCAGAAGGATTATCTTTGGGGTGTGATTTAAAAGTTTTTTTGTTGTTGTTGTTCATCATTTGAATGCATAAAGGCATATGTGCCTTGAAGCTCAAGAATGAATATTTAATAAACCATCTTTTCACACTTCCATTTTCTCACAATATTTTAACATCTCACAGCAAAGATTATTGAAAGAACACGGTCTACTGAATCTAAAATTGTATTTGCCATTTTGAGTTTCCATTCCTCAACACCCACCTGCATTTTAAGTCATGCATATTTGCACTTAATTATACATCATGAGAAACACTGGGCTGGAAGAGGCACAAGCAGGAATCAAGATTGCTGGGAGAAATATCAATAACCTCAGATATGCAGATGACATCACCCTCATGGCAGAAAGTGAAGAGGAACTAAAAGCCTCTTGATGAAAGTGAAAGTGGAGAGTGAAAAAGTTGGCTTACAGCTTAACATTCAGAAAACCAATATCATGGATCTGGTCCCATCACTTCATGGGAAATAGAAGGAGAAACAGTGGAAACAGTGTCAGACTTTATTTTGGGGGGCACCAAAATCACTGCAGATGTTGACTGCAGGTATGAAATTAAGACACTTACTCCTTGGAAGGAAAGTTATGACCAACCTAGAGAGCATATTCAAAAGCAGAGACATTACTTTGCCAACAAAGGCTATGGTTTTTCCATTGGTCATGTATGGATGTGAGAGTTGGACTGTGAAGAAACCTGAGCGCCGAAGAATTGATGCTTTTGAACTATGGTGTTGGAGAAGACTCCTGAGAGTTCCTTGGACTGCAAGGAGATCCAACCAGTCCATCCTAAAGATCAGTCCTGGGTGTTCATTGGGAGGACTGATGCTGAAGCTGAAACCTCAATACTTTGGCCACGTCATGTGAAGAGTTGACTCATGGGAAAAGACTCTGATGCTGCAAAAGATTGAAGGCAGAAGGAGAAGGGGACTACAGAGGATGAGATGGCTGGATGACATCACCAGCTCAATGGACCTGAGTTTGTGTAAACTCCAGGAGTTGGTGATGGACAGGGAGGCCTGGCGTGCTGCGATTCATGGGGTTGCAAAGAGTCGGACACCACTGAGTGACTGAACTGAACTGATTTTCATTTTCATAGACAGAAGGTTAAAATGCTCATTGTTCAGTTCAGTTCAGTTCAGTCGCTCAGTTGTGTCCAACTCTTTGCGACCCCATGAATCGCATCATGCCAGGCCTCCCTGTCCATCACCATCTCCCGGAGTTCACTCAGACTCATGTCCATCAAGTCCGTGATGCCATCCAGCCATCTCATCCTCTGTCGTCCCCTTCTCCTCCTGCCCCCAATCCCTCCCGGCATCAGAGTCTTTTCCAATGAGTCAACTCTTCACATGAGGTGGCCAAAGTACTGGAGCTTCAGCTTTAGCATCATTCCTTCCAAAGAAATCTCAGGGCTGATCTCCTTCAGAATGGACTGGTTGGATCTCCTTGCAGTCCAAGGGACTCTCAAGAGTCTTCTCCAACACCACAGTTCAAAAGCATCAATTCTTCGGCACTCAGCCTTCTTCACAGTCCAACTCTCACATCCATACATGACCACAGGAAAAACGATAGCCTTGACTAGATGGACCTTTGTTGGCAAAGTAATGTTTCTGCTTTTGAATATACTATCTACGTTGGTCGTAACTTTCCTTCCAAGGAGTAAGTGTCTTTTAATTTCATGGCTGCAGTCACCATCTGCAGTGATTTTGGACCCCCAAAAAATAAAGTCTGACACTGTTTCCACTGTTTTCCCATCTATTTCCCATGAAGTTATGGGACCGGATGCCATGATCTTCATTTTCTGAATGTTGAGCTTTAAGCTAACTTTTCACTCTCCTCTTTCACTTTCATCAAGAGGCTTTTGAGCTCCTCTTCACTTTCTGCCGTAAGGGTGGTGTCATCTGCATATCTGAGGTGATTGATATTTCTCCCAGCAATCTTGATTCCAGCTTGTGTTTCTTCCAGTCCAGCGTTTCTCATAATGTACTCTGCATAGAAGTGAAATAAGCAGGGTGACAATATACAGGCTTGACGTACTCCTTTTCCTATTGGGAACCAGTCTGTTGTTCCATGTCCAGTTCTAACTGTTGCTTCCTGACCTGCATACAGATTTCTCAAGAGGCAGGTCAGATGGTCTGGTATTCCCATCTCTTTCAGAATTTTCCACAGTTTATTGTGTTCCACACAGTCAAAGGCTTTGGCAGTCAGTAAAGCAGAAATAGATGTTTTTCTGGAACTCTCTTGCTTTTTTGTTGATCGATCGGATGTTGGCAATTTGATCTCTGGATCCTCTGCCTTTCTAAAACCAGCTTGAACATCAGGGAGTTCACAGTTCGTATTGCTGAAGCCTGGCTTGGAGAATTTTTAGCATTACTTTACTAGCATGTGAGATGAGTGCAATTGTGCGGTAGTTTGAGCATTCTTTGGCATTGCCTTTCTTTGGAATTGGAATGAAAACTGACCTTTTCCTGTCCTGTGGCCACTGCTGAGTTTTCCAAACTTGCTGGCATATTGAGTGCAGCACTTTCACAGCATCATCTTTCAGGATTTGAAACAACTCAACTGCAATTCCATCACCTCCACTAGCTTTGTTCATATTGTTGGGAAACTTATAGTCTGAATTCTGAACTACTGTGTATAACATAAATAAGCTACAAGGATATATTATAGTACACAGGGCATATAGGCAATATTTTATAATAACCATATGGAGTACAACCTTTAAAAATTATTAATCATCATGTTGTACCACAGAAACTTATATCAACTGTACATCAAGTAACCTCAAAAAAAAAATTGTAGTCTTTGAAGACCATCTTAGAGTTATGTATCTAGCTTTCCAAAGAGGCAATTTATTACTATACCAAATAAATCACTATATAGAAGCTACATTCCTAAGTAAAGGGGAAATTACATTAATTAAAACTTAAGACTTCAAATCACCTTTCTTAAAAGTTCTTATGTACACCTCTAACAACCTCTTGATATGTTATATTTCTGGAGTTCTTCCGTTAAGATAGAAACTTTGGATGTGATGGAAAGGTGATAAATATCTTAGGAAAGCTGACAATATTTAAAAATTACTTAAATACTCTGTTGTTTAGTTGCTCAGTTATGTTCTATTGTTTTGCAACTCCGTGGACTGTAGCTCTCTAGGCTCAACTGTCCATGGGATTTTCTGGGCAAGAATGCTGGAGTAGTTTGCCATTTCCTTTTCTGTGGGATCTTCCTGACCCAAGGATCAAACCTGTGTCTCCTGCATTGCAGCTGGATTCTTTACCACTGGGCCTTTAGGGAAGCCCTTAAATAATCTATTGTTAATATAAATGAATATTGTTCATATAAATGCTCCTGTTGGAAAGGAAACTATGTTTGACTTTATTCTTACAAAAAATTTTAAAAAAGGACACACACACTTTTGCAAAATGTATCAAATTAGAACCATAGATAACTTTCCCCTTCCCTTTCAAAAATTTTTTAATTTTTTAAAATGAAGTATGGTTGATTTATGATGTTGAGCCAATCTGATTACCATTTTACATTTTAAATATATGCATTATATATCTTTGAGAAACAAAAAATCTCTCTTATTGGTAGCCTGTAGATAGAACAGATACTCTGTTATTTGAATTTTTAAAATTTCTAATGATTGAAATTTTATTTTGGCCTACTATCTATAGAAAAAAGAAAGTATAACATGTTGAGAAATAGAAAAAATGTGATTTATAGTTTCTTGAGGTTATAATATGCTTGAAGGTAATTTTTTAAAAAATGTTTTTATATATTTAATGTTTTTAATATGTTAGAAAAGAAGTGTAGTCTCTATTTTTTTTTTACCCTCTGCTAATTGTATTCTGTTTGTTATTTAGTTCATATGCATGAAATAACTAAACCTTGGCAAGAGTTTTTAGCTGGGCTCAGCTTTTTGTAAGCCAAATGATTTTGAAAGAGGATGGGCATTCTTTAGCTCCAAAATGTTGACTCTGGATTCAGCAGCTACTAAGTAATAATAGACTACCCACTGACTTAAAGGTCAGAATCATAGAATGATTAGAACATCATGATTATGTGAAGGAAAAACAGTGCATCATTTAGTGCCAAGTTTGAATTAGATTGTGCTCTGTGACCTACTTTTCTTAGATTCATTTGGTCTCTATGAATAAAACATGTACCAGTATTCTCTGGAAACTACTGGTCATTATTTAAAATTTGAAGGATTTAAAGAAATCATATATTAATGAATCTTACCTTCCTGACAATACTAACGATGGTTAATTTGTCAAAAACTGTATGATAAAAAGAATGGGAAGCCCCAGAAGAACATTATAGTGTACAAAAACTAAGACAAATAATTTTACTGGAAGCCTTGATATAGTCAAGTATTATAAACTTCACTAGTACTTATACAGGTTATACTGGTTATGTTATTTTGTGTGTATACATATACATATATATCCACACAAAATACAATACATATATATATACTAAGTGAATATATAGTTCAAATGCATAAAATTTATCTTTTTAGGATACAATTCAGTGGTTTTTAGTATATTCACAGTTGTACATCCTCACTAGTGTTTAATTTCAGAACACTTTCATCACCCCAGAAAGAAACCCTGTACCATTAACAGTCACTCCCCAAAGCTGATTCTCTGGTGTAAGCCTCTGAATAGACTGACCACGAAAGAGAGAAGACACAAATGCAGGTTTTAAAGGGATAGTAAGAGGATATCATTATCCTTATCATTATTATTATGAACAACTTTGTCAATAAATTTGAAAATTTAGATGGAATGGACAAGTGCCTAGGAAAACATAATTTACTAAAAGCAAAGAAAGAGAAAAAATATGGAAATCTGAAGAATCTTATAACTGATACAGGAAATGAATCCCTCATTTCTGTCAGTGGTAATATCATTTATCTAATACCAAGCCAGAATTAAAGGATGAGACTGCTTCCAGCCTGTGTATTGCCTTTGTAGAAATCAGAAAAAGGCGCTGTTTGCAAGTGTACATGCCAGGAGACAAGATTTTGTGAACCAAGTGTTGGATGTCAGCTCCCATGTGCCCTTGTCAGCTCAGCACACTTGGTAAACATGCTGTACAACTGTATGTGGCAGCCTGGCCTTGGCCTTGTCCCTTTTTTCTCCCTCCCCAACTTAGATTCAGTTAATTTACAAATACTGCCAAGTGCAGTATTTGTATATCTTGGAATTGCTCTCTTCTTTTCCACTCCTTCCGCCAAAGCCTGGCCACCATCATGTCCCACCTTGACTCCTTTCCCCCTCCAATCTATTCTCCATACTACAGTTGAAGGGATCATTTTAAAACAAATCAAATAACATCAATCTCCTGCTTAAATTCTTCAGTGGCTTCCCTTTTCACTAAGAAAAAAATCCAGACTCTTTACTATGAGCCACAGGCTCGGCCTGATCTGATCCAGGCTGTGTTTCTAGCCTCAGCTTGGGCACTCACCACTTTGCCTTCTCTGCTCTAGCCACATTGGTCTTTGTTGTTGTTCAGTTGCTCAGTTGTGTTGACTCTTTACGACCCCATGAACTGCATCACGTCAGGCTTCCCTGTTCTCCACTGTCTTCCAGAGTTTTTGCTCAAGTTCAGGTCCATTGAGTCATGATGCTATCTTATTTCACTAGTCTTATTTCAGTTTAATTAATCTGTAAAGATCTTTCTTGCCTCAGGTTTTTGCATATGCCAGCCCTTCTTTTTGGGGATAGTAGAAATAACTGGTATTTGTTTTGCACTTGCTACATACTAGAGACCATTCTAGGTACCTCCTATATGCATACATTTAATCCTCACAACAGCAGTATGGAATAGGTTCTATCATGTTCCATATTTTACAGATGAGGAGACAAAGACACAGAGAGGTTAAATAAATTGCCCAAATCCCCACAGTTTGTAATTAATGACAACAGGATGAGCTTTTCCACGTGTGTAATGGCAGCCCCTTCTCATCCTCTAGGTCTTGGCATATTGACCCTATCCTTGGGGAAGCTGTCTCTGGCTACAGTATATAAGGTAGGTCTCATTGTAGGTCACCATCTCAGCTGCTAGTCTGTGTACTTCATAGTACACACTATGACTTACTGTTATGGTTTTTATTGTTTTTCCCCTGTCTTTCTCATTAGAATATAAGCTACGCAAGGACAGGAACTTACCTTGGAAACATTAATGTGCTCAATTCTTTAAAATATAAAATAATGAAAGAGAATACTCTTTCAACATCTAGCACATTGCTTTGCCACAATAAACCCTCAGTATATGCTACCAAAGCAATAAGAATAATATATCTTTCCTATTCAGATACTTACCTGCAGAAAATAATTAAATCTTTTACGATTTAAAACTAAGTGAAAAAAAATACTACTGAAATTACTCCTCAGCCAATTTAGGTGTTTCCAGAAAAAATCCTGCCTATGTTCAACTTACTGTAAGGATAGCCAGATAGTAAGGAATGTGTCTATGTTGTCTTTTCATAAAAAGTTACTGTGAGGTTTTTTCTGATTCTGGACTAGATTCAATGGTGTTAGTAGTGATCGTTATTTCACTTAGGAAATATATCTAGTATTTTGCTTTTGGTTGAGTGACTTAATTTAATCTGATGTTCAGTCAGATTTCTTATCCAAAGTGGCAGAAATTAACTGACTAGTTGAAGCAAAGGGGATTTATTGAAAGGACATCAGGCTCACAGGACGAATAGAAGACTAGAGAATGGGAAGCTTGTAAATAGAAACCAAAAGGCCACTAGAGTTGAAAAGCCAGGAGCAGACCCACAGTCACTGCTTTATCACTGGGTGGGCTGATCAGGGTGCCACCTCAATACTGCCCTTGACCCCTGTCCTTACATTGCTCATGAAATACAGAATACCATGATAATGCATTGGATTAACCTCGTTCATGTGCCAGGTTGCCCAAGTCTCAGATCTGACATTTAAACTGCCCACAGTTAATTTCCCAGAAGGAAACTGGAGATGTAAATGCTGGGAAGACAAAACCAAGAATGTCTTTTATATTTGTGTAGGAAAAGCCGAAATTGTGTGTTTTCATCTTTTCTTATTTTTGGATTGTAGAATTTTGTTAAAGACATAGACTTTATGCAAACACAGAGATTAGAACATTAGAAGGGACTTTATTCTTCATCTAGCCAAACTCTTAATTTTTTTTTCATAGGCATTAAACAAGAAGAAGAAAAAAAAAACCTGTGTACTCTCATTGAATAGCAAAATACATAATGAACATTTGTGAGTAAGTTGTGGGTGACATGAGCTTCTCAGAATATAAAGCCTGGAGTGCATCCGTGATCTTGGCAGAAGTAGAGAGAATTGTTTCATTCAGGTCATGATACAATTATATTTTCAACTACCAATGGCCTCTGCATATGGTTTTCCATATCAGTGAGTTTAGTTTTGGACATAATGAATTTGAACTCTTAACTCGACATGTCTAAAGCCAAACTCATCTCTTCCACACTTGCTACATCTCCTGTTTTCACAAACCAAAAACCCTGGACTCAAATATGACTATCCCATACTTCACCCCAGCATGCAGTCATGTTACCAAATTCTGTCCAGTCTTCCTCCAAACTTCTTTCCAAATCTCATGACCTCTTTATCCCTTCTTACTAGTGTCTTGGTTCAAATTCATGACATCTGCATTTCTCATTGCTGAATTTATCTTCCAGTTTTCAGTAATTTTTCTAGGTCCCACAGGCTTTCTGGTTGAGGCCATGGTTACATTTCCAGCCATGCATCCCATCTCTTCTTCCCTTCTCACCTGAACAACCTGATCTCAGTATATCCTGGTTTTTCATGTGCCTCAGATTTTTATGGTGCTGATTTTTAATTCGTTAATTTTTCTACCTACTTCTATTACTCCTGTTCTCCCAGTTTGACTGCTAAACTTCTACTCCAGCCTTCCAGACTTTGTTTCATTGAATTTTTCCTGAAGATCTTCCCATGTCACCCATCCCTATCCCCAACTAAACTCGAGCATTTCCTCTGAACTCTATAACACTTATACATACTTGTCTAGACTGCTTGCTTACTCTCATTATTTGTTCACGAGTCTGTTTTTCCTTTCAGATTGGGAGCAGGGACCGTGGCTCATTCACAGTTGTGTTTTCTCACCACATTCATTTAGTGCCTGGTATGCCACAGGCGGGGCTTCTCTGGTGGCTCAGACAGTAAAGCGTCTGCCTGCAATGCGGGAGACCCGGGTTCGATTCCTGGGTCGGGAAGATCCCCTGGAGAAGGAAATGGCAATCCACTCCAGCACTCTTGCCTGGAAAATCCTATGGACGGAGAAGCCTGATAGGCTACAGTCCATGGGGCTGCAAACAGTCGGACACGACTGAGCGACTTTACTTCACTCACTATACCATAGGCAGCAAAAACATGTTTCTTTAACAAACGAATGAAGAATGCCTCACTGAATGAAACCCCTGGATGAAAATGAGGCCCGTAGGAAACTCTAGAAGTTGATAAAGTACACATTCATCCTGACCCTATTATGCCTGTTACCCCAGTCATGTGGCTGTACCCAAGAGGAGGAACTTCAGGAAAGCAGCCCTCATCACACCTCAAGTACTGGGCCCTCTTCTTTCTTGCCCTCCATAATTATTGTTACCTTATTGCATTTATCTAGAATGCAAACTGCCTTCAGCTCCCATTGCTAGACTCCAACTTGTCTCAAAGTCTTAGCAATGGTCTTGATTCATTTCCGAATCTCAGTGTTTGCCCTTACAGAACTTATTCTATCTTCTCCATGCTTTTCCAAGGGATTACACCACTGCGTGATCCTTTGACCCCTGGACCATGCCTCAGTGCTGGCCCTCGTGGTCCACATTGCTTTGGGGACTAAAGATAAGGACATTTTAGGCAATGCCAAAATGAGTATCAGTTTAATTTCAAGGGAAAAAAAAAAAAAAAAGGGGAGAGTCATGGGAGAGAGTCCAGAGTGCAACTTGGCCAATTTTATCTAGAAGCATGTCTTTGTTTTAAAGCCACTTATCATAGTCTTGTGTATAGATATCACTTGTATTCACACACACACATTCTTCTGTTCATTTATTCCTTTGAGGACTTACTGAACTCAATCACTATGTTAGGTTCTGGGATAAAATGATATGAGAACAAAGATATTTTCCCTGTTCTTCAGATTGCCCATAATCTGGGAGTAAGAAACAGTGCCATGAATGATAATTATAAATGATAAAATAAATGTGCCAATATAAACCCACTCCAATACTCTTGTCTAGAAAATCCCATGGACAGAGGAGCCTGGTAGGCTGCAGTCCATGGGGTCATAAAGAGTCAGACACGACTGAGCGACTTCACTTTCCCTTTTCACTTTCATGCATTGGAGAAGGAAATGGCAACCCACTCCAGTGTTCTTGCCTGGAGAATCCCAGGGACGGTGGAGCCTGGTGGGCTGCCGTCTATGGGGTTGCACAGAGTTGGACACTACTGAGGCGACTTAGCAGCAGCAGCAGCAGCAAATAATCACAGGGACTTCCCTGGTGGTCCAGTGGTTAAGACTTTGCCTTCCAATGCAGGGGGTACAGTTTCAATCCCTGGTAGGGGAACTAGGATCCCACATGCTTCATGGCCAAAAAATCAAAACATAAAAACAGAAGCAATATTGTAACAAATTCAATAAAGACTAAAAATATTCCACATCAAAAAAATCTTCAAAAAAAACACAACTCTGTGCTTCCAATGCAGGGGGCACAAGTTCAATCCCTGTTCCAGAAATGAAGATCCCATGTTGCTTGGCAGAGACCAAACAAACAAACAAAAAACAGGTTCAATAGCAGCAGAGGAGCGGAGGTCTGCAATCTTAAGCTTGGTAAGCAGTACCTGACTAAACCCTGAAATAATAAATATTTCATGCAATGCTTTCCAATTTCCAATTTTATTTCTTTATGCAATTATACACTCTAAACTCCAACCATATGTGAGACTACTATGGAAAATGTTCATCTGGAATTTTAGGCAATTTTTATTTGGGGGAGGATCATTTTCTCATAATTAAATGTATACCAAATGCTGCTATGGCAGCAGATTGTACATTCTACAGTCTTGTAATCCAAGGTCATGAGGTACATGATTATTTTGAGGGAGGAAATTTGATAGGATACCTTTCTATTAAATATAGTCAACCTTCTACCAGCACTATGCATAATCCCAAATGGCAAATAATCTAAATTTTGTTTCACAGATAATTTAAAAATTGTGCATAGTTAGATTTGGAATGCATTTTTTGCTTTTCTACTTTACCATCTGTCATAGGAGGTATACCCTATAGGTTTCCCCTTTTTAAAGCTGTCAACATTTAAACTTTTAAATTAATGACAGTGTTGATAGGTTTCTGATGGATTATGAGGAAGGAAACTGTCTAAGAGCTAAAATTTGTCTTGCATGATCCCCACATGAATTACCAAACATATATATGTATATATATACGGCTGTTTTGATTGTTCTCGTGTGTGCGTGTCTGGATATATGTAGTCAAGATGTGAACAACTTGCAGAAAAATAACCTCTTACCAAAGAAGTCTACAGTACATGCAATAGCAGTGTTCACAAGTGTGTCTTAGAACCGACCTTTGGGTGGAGTTATATCACTGCCAACGGTTCAGATGTTGTGGTTTATTCTAACACTTACTGTCACTTTGAACGATTAAAGTTGTTTGATCCAACATTAGAAGACTGCATTTCACGAGAATCAAGACAACATATACTCTAGCTGTCTAGGCCAGCAGCATGCGTCAGACCACAGACAGATTGCCAGCCATTTCTTTCCGGTTCCTGTTTTTGTCTGAAAAATGGCAATGTTGGGAATTGAAAAAATAGTTGTAAAAGCCCTTAAATGTGATTCTGTATAATCAAGGTAAAGAAAAGCATACTTTGTTCCGTCCTCAAATATGAAAGTGTATACAGTATTACTTCCTTTCTAAAAGAAATGTAATTATACATGATGAACTGGCACAGTTACTCCCTCTCCCTTCATGTTTTCAGCTTTTATCAGAACAATGCCTCTCCCGCTGTGGATGACAAGCATGCTCTAGTTTCCCTTTGCCGGAGATGCTCTCCTTGGTAACTCACTGCACTGCTACCTCTGTGTCCTCCTTTTAATCTCATGCTCCACCAAATGCAATCTGACCCTGCTCTCAAAACGCTGCTTAATCAAAACTTGCCAATCTCCCAACCCCATTTGCCACTTTCAGGTCATCATTCTATCCACGTTTTTTTGAAGTCTTCAGCATCACTAAGTTAAGCACTCTTCCCGTGACTATTAAACCTCAGGTATCTTTCAGTCCTCTTTTCCCCCTTTCTCTCTGACTTTCAAATTATATTTGTGCTTAGAGCATTTCTCAAGTTCCTGCCTTTGGCACTCTTCTTTCCTTCCTCTATATAATCACTTGACAATCTTATTTTTTCCCACAGCTCTTTTTTTAAACCCTGAAAAGAACTTAGAAGTGATAAATGTGCATTATAACAATACAAAGAACGTAATGGACTATACAGTAGAATATTAGTTGTCTTCCCCCAGACATTTTTTTCTGTATATTTATATCCGTCTATATGTGTGTATGTATGTTACTTTTCTGTCTATAATATATTCATACATATATGTATTTTCATGTCTATTTTGTTATGGAAGTTGAATCATATTAAATATTGTTATACAACTTGCATTTTTTTCTTTACGACAAATCATGAATATCTTTCCTAATTGATGCATCTGTGCTGTGCTTAGTTGCTCAGTCATGTCTGACTTTTTGCAACCCTATGGACTGTAGCCTACCAGGCTCCTCTGTCCATGAGGATTCTCCAGGCAAGAATACTGGAGTGGATTGCCATGACCTCCTCCAGGAGATCTTCCCAACTCAGGGATTGAACTCAGGTCTCCCACATTGCAAGCAGATTCTTTACCATCTGAGCTGCCAGGGAGCCCAACTGATACATATGGAGCTATCTAATCCTTTAAAAGGCTTCAAAATATTTCACAGTATGGAAGTATCATACTTCCGAACTCCATAGGGACATATCCACATGGTTATTCCACCAGCTAATCAAATGCAACAACAGCAAAAATTATAATTGTTGTATTAATAATTACAAAAATTGTATTAACAATTAGAATTGTTAATTGTGTATTTCTAAATTGTATTCCATACTTTGGCCAGTAGTGTCATCCTCCTTCCGAGTGTGTAACTTGAGCACTAGCACTGATATTACCCCTAAATCACAGACATAAATCTCACTGTTTACAGAAACATCCCCCTGGGTATGCCAGAGATGCTTCAGATGCAGCGTACCCCAAATGGACTCTTCATTACGTGGCACAACTCTACCTCAGAGTTGGTTGTTTCACATCCCATGTCACTGAATTTGTCCAGTGGTATTACCTCAATATCTCTTTATTTCATTCTACCTATCCTTCTCTCATCACTCTCTTAGTAGACTTCACAATCTTTCATCCAACCTGCTTTCATCTAATAGACTCTCCCATTACCATTATCTCTTCACACTTACACACCTTCTTTCCCCTCCTGCCAATCCATTCACCAAGTTTTCATCAACATGCTTCCCATCTTCTCTTTTCTGATGGGTAGATCTACAAGCTGATACACAGTTTAATAGCTTAACTGACCCCCATCTACACACAGAATAAAGTTCATGCTCTTTGGCTTGCAATGCAGAGACTTTTATCCCCTGTCCACCTCTCCAATCTCATTTCCCGTTAGTTCCAAGTTCCCTGTTGCAATCTGTGCTTTTGCAAAATGCTCAAACACATATGTACACATACAAACACACACATGGGGGGAGAAGTTTGTTGAGACCTCCACATACTTAAAAAGTTTAATTCTTCTGTGTGAGATAGGCTCTGAACCTCTTTATCTTGAAAACTCCTATTTATTCTTCAAAGTCCTGCTCAACCACCACCACCATTTGCTCAATGGAGTCTTCCCTCATTCTCCCCAGACACAATTACATTTCTTTGTAATTTGTAAACTTTGTTTACACATTATTTTGTAAAATATTGCATATTATTTTATTTGTATATATTATTATCTATTCACTTTATATCACCCCTAGTTTTTTTACAGTAGGGACAAGATATTAATTTACATTTATATATTTAATATCTACCACACTGGGGCACATAGTAAGTACTCAGTAAATTTTTATCAGGGTAAATTATGTAAGGATTTTATTTCTTTGTCTTCCTCAGCATCTACATCCAACCAGATAACATCTCTTTACAATGTCACCTCCTCAGTTATACTGTGTCTGTTTCATCTCTGCTTTCCCACATCCATTTGCGTAGTACAAGAGCCCATCCCCTTTCCTACATGCATTCAGCAGCACCTGTTAAATATGTGTGACCCAGGGAGTATGACATTATGGAAAACATGGTGCCTGGCCTGGAGATGCTTGTGACAACTCAGCAGACAGACAAATAAACCAATCACTGAAGTAACTTCACCACTGGTTTTGCCACCATATTCTTCCTTTAATTTGTGTACCCTTCACAGTTCCATCAGAGTACTCCTCATAAGTCTGAATCATATTACTTTTGAGCGCAAAATCCGGTAGCTCTATATTTATCACAGAGTAAAGATTCACCACTTAGATGAGCATTCAAGACTCTATGCTTTTTCCATCCTACTTCACATCTTTCCTTTCCCCTCCACTTCCTGATTCTGCCTATTCGTCAGAGATTAATTCAAATTATGTCTTTTCCTTAGAAAAAAAAGCCTTTGACTATGTAGATCACAACAAACTGTGGAAAATTCTTCAAGAAATGGGAATACCAGATCATCTGACCTGCCTCCTGAGAAATCTGTATGCAGGTCAAGAAGCAACAGTTAGAACCGGACATGGAACAACAGACTGGTTCCGAATATGGAAAAGAGGTTGTATTGTCACCCTGCTCATTTAACTTATATGCAAAGTATATCATGAGAAATGCCTGACTGGATGAAGCACAAGCTGGAATCAAGATTTCCAGGAGAAATATCAATAACCTCAGATATGCAGATGACACCACCCTCATGGAAGAAAGCAAAGAAGCACTAAAGAGCCTCTTCAAGAAAGTGAAAGAGGAGAGTGAAAAAGTTGGCTTAAAACTCAGCATTCAGAAAACTAAGATCATGGCATCTGGTCCCATCATTTCATGGCAAATAGATGAGGAAACAATGGAAACAGTGACAGACTTTATTTTGGGGGGCTCCAAAATCACAGCAGATGGTGACTGCAGCCATGAAATTAAAAGACACTTATTCCTTGGAAGAAAGACTATGACCAACCTAGACAGAATATTTAAAAGCAAAGACTTTACTTTGGCAACAAAGGTCCATCTAGTTAGAGCTCTGGTTTTTCCAGTAGTCATGTATGGATGTGAGAGCTGGACTGTAACGAAAGCTGAGTGCCAAATAATTGATGCTTTTGAACTGTGGTGTTGGAGAAGACTCTCAAGAGTCTCTTGGACTGCAAGGAGATCCAACCAGTCAATCCTAAAGGAAAATCAATCCTGAATATTCATTGGAAGGATTGATGCTGAAGCTGAAACTCCAATACTTTGGCCACCTGATGTGAAGAACTGACTCATTGGAAAAGACCCTGATGCTGGAAAAGATTGAAGGCAGGAAGAGAAGGGGACGATAGAGGATGAGATTGTTGGAGGGCATCACCGACTCAACGGACATGAGTCTGAACAAGCTTTGGGAGTTGGAGATGGACCGGGAAGCTGGGCGTGCTTGCATTCCATGGGGTCTCAAAGAGTCGGATACGACTGAGTGACTGAACTGACTGATATCTTTTTCATGAAGTCTTCCAGGATCCTTCTAGGAATAATTAGCATGCCACTTCTTCTTTTGTTGCAACATTAATGTGAATCCTTCTTTGTGTTGTAATTATTTATTATCAATCTATCCCCATTATTGAATGGGGCAGTAATAAGATTTGGAAGGCTTTTTCCTTTCTTGCTTCACAAAATTAATACCAACAGAAATGCAATGGGCTTTTGAATTTGAAGCTTATTTCTAATTCAATTTGAAGATTTTTTCACTCTCCTCATTTACACAGTTCTCAGTGATATTTCTGCCTATGAACTTTACAGAATCAAATGCCATGAAGGCAAAATTTATATTTTATAAAGGATAGGATTATTTTATAAGATAAAGTCACACCAAATTTAGCCAATGATCTAGAAAGGATATTATTGCCTAGAGCCACAGTGAAATCACAAAGCAGCAAACCTTCATTAATGAAGAAATTATTGTAGTGTGGCAATCTCAAATGCAAGACAGTATTACAGCAGAGTATATGTATCACACTTGCCAAATGAATTAATATTGCTTACTCTTTTGATTAAGAGATCAAAGATTTTTAATCATGTCTTTGCACATTTTGCATGTGATCTGCTGAATCCAGTAATAAGTGATAACAAACCTCTCCTTTATGTAAATGTTCAGAAGCTTGGCAGTAAGGAAGCTAGGATTAGCTCATGGAGGAATGAAGAGTGCAAATATGTAATCTTTTCACATGCTTGCAGGGAAGGATAATTCTTTCTTTTTTTTTTTTTTCCAGTTGAGAGCCCTTTACTGATACAAAAGTGATTTTATGCTGCTTTTCCATCTTTATTTGATACATTGGCCTACAGGCCAGATTACTGAAAAGAGTCACTGTGAAGCTTAAGTATAAACATGGAGAGCTATGGGTGAATTATATGTTAGAGAAGAGTTTGCTATGCTTACTACAGTTAAAATTAAATGTTATTCATTAAGATACACTACATTTTTCACTATTAGAGATGAAATTTTCTTTCAAGATGTGTTTTATTTAATTAATGTTTTCTTCTATTTCTATTTTATTTAGAGGCAATTCAGCTGTTGTGAGGAAAAGAACTTGGAGTCTGATTAAACTTCAATGTGAATTCTGGCTCTGGCACTTACTAACACTGTTGACTTTGGGCAAAATACTTGTATTCTCTTGACTTGAGTTTCCTCACTTGTGAAGCCTGAAAGGATTGTGAGGATTAAATTAGGTAAAATATGTAAAGCCTCTGGCACAGCACTTGGCCTGTGATAGGCCGTTACAAGTGACAATCACTAGTATTACCATCAGCAGCAGCACTTGGACTGAGTTCCCTAAACGTCATCTTTTTTGTTATTGTGACCTGGGCAATGGGAAAAACCTAGGCTCAGAATCGGAATGTTTAGTTCTGGCTTTGCCTGTGTTACCAATCTTTTAGTGATTTATAGTTTGTTACTCTGTCTAGCACCTATGTCATATTGGGTTGTCATGATTATGTAGATAACATTCCCAAGGTCATTTTAGTTATGTTTTAAGTTGTAAATATAGTTTATGCAGAGTGGAGTGTGGAAGTAATAAGTACCCTTTCCTGCTCATCTAATCCCGCTGCTCAGAGAGGATCACTTCCATCTCTTCTCAAACCATATATGTGCATACATGTTTTTGACCAAAATGAGATCATATATATGACATGTATTCACCATTATATCATACAGTACAGTTTCACTGACCTAAAAGTGTTCTGCGCTCTGCCTGTTCATATCCCTCCCCCCAACCCCTGAAAACCATTAATAACCACTAATCTCACTGTCTCTATATTTTTCCTTTTTCCAGAATATCATACTATTGAAATAATATAGTATGTAATTCTTATAGACTGACTTCTTTCACTTGGAGATATACATTTAAATTTCCTCCATAGCTTTTCAAGGCTTATTAGCTCATTTCCTTTTAGTGCTGAATACTATTCCATTGTTTGATGTACCACAGTTTCTTTATCCATCACCTCCTGAAGGACATCTTGGTTGTTTCCAGGTCTTAACAATGATGGGTAAAGCTGCCATAGACATCTGTGTGGAGGTTTCTGTGTGGATATAACTTTTCAACTCCTTTGGGTAAATACCAAGGAGCTCAATTGCTGGATTATATGGTAAGAATTTATTTAGTTTTATGAGAAACTGTCAAACTATCTTTCAATGTGAATATACTGTCTTGCACCAGCAGCTTTCACCAGGAATAAATGAGAGTTTCTGTTGTTCTGTATCCTCACCAGCGTTTGGTGGTGTTGGTGCTGTGGATTTGGACTGTCCTGATAGGTGCATAGTGGGCCACTAGAATGTTGATTGCAAGGTTTATCATCTAATTTGGGGTTAGTGCTCTGTTATTCAAATTTTCTTTTAAGTCTTTAAGTGGAGCTTTATAATTTTTGCATGTAAATCCTGTCTATTTTTGTGAAATTTCTTTCTGTTTTTTTATATATGTCTACTATCATCAATAACACAATTTCATTTGCATTTTCTAAGTTATCTTTTGTGTCTGACAGTTATTGTTTTTATATATTTCTTTTGTTCTGATTATCTTACTGATCTCCAATTACAGATGAAACGATATAATCAAAATAATAATGAAATCTCTTCCTATGGAAACTTATACTTCTTATCTGTGTGCATTCTTGAGAACTTCTGAGACTACAGACTCTTCTTTCATCCATCTGGCATGAATTCAGCTCCCTCCATTTTAGCTGCCATCCTCAAATCTATGGCTGCATTCCATGCTTCTCTCCAGAACTTGAGACTCATTTATTTATCCATTCAACAAATATTTATTAAGCGGTTATTGTGAACTAGACCCTGTTCCAGATATATCTCTGGGATAGTAAAACAACTAATTCCTAAGAAGGAATGTTCTGCTTAGAATAGCACTGCTGTTTTGTTATTATAATGTTTAAGTTTTGAAAGATAATGCATTTGATTACAAAAAACTTACAGTTTCTCAAATAGTTTATATTTGTAAAATCATGCCCAAACCACATTTAACCAGCATCTTAGAATGTGTTTTGAGGCCCTTACTACTCATTTGATCCTGGAAACATGTGACCCTTTTTCACGTTTCAATTTCAAATTTGTGGTAAAGCACTCTAAAATGTAAATGCTGTTTTATCAAAAGGCTGTATGATGTTAACTGTCATGAAGATTTAATTCAGTGATCACAAATAAATGTGATAAATCTTTTACTTGCATGATTAACCATGAGATTTTAACTTGAAGATTAAATTCTATCTTTTATATTTTTCCACTGGGTTGCTTCGATGGTTCATCTATAGTCAGGTGATTAGCTCAACTTCATAACTCTAACAACATTATTTTAGAAATAGCATTACTAGTGGGAAAAAAGAATCCCAAGAGTTTAGGAAGGAAGAGGTCATCTAAGAAGTTTCTAATAATGGAAAGACAAGTTGTTTATAAGCTACTTTGGTTATTCTGTAAAGAGAAAGAGTCAAAAGACAAAGGTTTAAATTTCAGATCTACAGGGAACATGACTTGGGGGAAAGTTACAGCTTTCCTCTTCAGCTATAAGATGAGAGGAAGTGTATTTGCTCTTCTACTTCAGAGGAATGTCAGGAAAATAAAACATGAAAAACCTTATAATCTCCTTGTTATTGCAGAATGTTAGGAGAGGTCACCAGTTTCAATCTACTTTTCAGTGCGAGAGAGCCCATTTTCAGTTTTTCTGACAGGGAGACAGATATCTAGTCTCTGCTATGTATTACCAAAATCAAAAGTTATAAAGGAAGTACAGTATTAAGAAGGATAATTATTAACGTGTTTGTGCATGCTCAGTCATTTCTGACTCTTTGTGACCCCATGAACTGTAGCCCACCAGACTCCTCTATCCACAGGATTTTCCTGGAAAGAATATTGGAGTCAGTTGCCATTTCTTTCCCCGGGGGATCTTCCCAACCCAGGAACTGAACTGTCTCCTGTATCTCTTACACTGGCAGGCAGATTCTTTACTGCTGAGCCACCAGGGAAGCCCACTTTGACACACACTAATGATAAAAGCTGAAATGGAGGAAATCGTCATATCAGTTATTTCTTTATAATAAGATACTTTAAGGGTTCATGGAATTTTCTAATGTCAATTCCTCTGGAGACAAAGCCAAGTGACATAGAAGATACAAATAATATATTTAAACTGAGTCCTAGTTATTGCATGCTTAGAAATATTTCTTTGCCAAATAAAGAGATTGATTTTTTGATGTTTAAAATAACTCTGTGTTACTTTAGCAAGTATAAAAATTTTCTATTCCAATGTAACTCAGAGAAAAAGTAAAAGGATTTTGAAAACAAAATATTTGCTGTCAGTGGCAGTATCAATACATCAGAGTTTTGCTTTATGTTCTCAAAATGAAAAACAAAACAAAACAAAACAAAACAAAAACCCACCAAACATTCAAAGTACTATCATGTAGAGAAAATGCTTAAAGTACTAAAAGCGTTAATCATGGCAAGGCTCACCTGTTACATATTGACTGAGTCTATCAGAGAAATGGGAGTATTGAACGTGTAGTATTTCCGTCATGGAAACTATTTAAAATGGGAGGCATGAGATTTACAGAAGAAAAAGTTTTTCTTGTTTCAACATCACTAATATCATTCTTCCTGCTGCTGCTGCTTCAGCCGTGTCCGACTCTGTGCAACCCCATGGACGGCAGCCCACCAGGCTCCCCCGTCCCTCGGATTCTCCAGGCAAGAACACTGGAGTGGGTTGCCATTTCCTTCTCCAATGCATGAAAGTGAAAAGTGAACGTGAGGTCACTGAGTTGTGTCCGACTCTCAGCGACCCCATGGACTGCAGCCTATCAGGCTCCTCCGTCCATGGGATTTTCCAGGCAAGAGTACTGGAGTGGGATGCCATTGCCTTCTCCATCATTCTTCCTAGACATCAATCAATAAATAAAATATACAGCATGTTGAATGTAAATGAGTTTTTCATGGTATTTCTCCCACAACTGAATAAAAAAAAAAGGCTGTGTTCCAACTAGGTTGTCTCCTTAAAAACATTTATTTTGTATTCCTTAAAATGCTTTGTGCGAGGAAGATTTGCCTAGTTTAGTAACTTGTTTCTACCTCTCGGCTCATATGAAGTACCCCCCTAGTGCTTTCCTTCCTTTTGGTGACCAAAAGTTCTCAAATACCATCAGTTATTAGTGAATAGAGTCTAAAATATTGTATTTTCTTAAAAGTATGCACATTTTCTTTATAGCATTTACTAAAAACTATCCTGCGTTCTTAGAAAAAAAGTGATGAATCTTTATCAGTTCTTAAAATGGTTTCAGAGAAATAAACTGGAAATTTCTTAACTGCCTGTTTCTTTTCAAGTGAAATACATCCTGTCTGAAACAGAATCAGCAACAAACTAAAAGCAAGAGCTTCAGGATGACTGAATTTAAAACTATTTTACATTGTTTAAAAAAGGTAGTTCTGAACATATCAGATGATGGGCGGCAGTATAATAATAGAAAACCCCCTCAAGGTGCTGTGGTAAGCCACAATAGCTTTTAAAATACCTGTTAAACAGAAAGCTGTGGCTGAGGGTAGTGGTCAGTGTCTGCGGAATTAGAAATTCTTAGAGTTTCAAACAATCAAATCATAGAATTGGTGAGAACCAGTACTTCTATATGGCAACTCAGCTTGTAGAATTTTACAGCTGTATGGTGAACGAAAAATATTTTAATAGCCACTTTAGAGAAATTGTGACTCTATATACTTTGGCAGAAACAGTAGGGAACTTAAATTGCTTGAGGTTTAGTTCCCTTGGTGCTAGCTCTCTAAGAATGAGACAGTGCAGTGACCGTCCTCATTGAGGAGGTCCAGAGCTGATCCCTGTGGATTTGGGAGCAGTTGCTGTTCCCTCACTTCCTTCCAGGCTTCAAGTTGTCACCGACTTATTAGGGTAAAACTTCCTGCATCAGTGGAAGAAGTAGCAGCCTAGCAGAACTGAGGTTTCTTTGGTATGAACCTAATATCAACCAACCAGTGACAGACAAGTATTTTAACAATCACCACTGCAGAGAAAAATAGAGCATGGCAACCATAGGTGGAGAAAAGCTCTGTAGAAAAACACAGGACAGAGTAGAATGGTGTCACCATTTGTTGGGCCCCCTGAGAAACCTGGGTGGGTGACAGTCATGCCTTACTGATACCTCATGACAGCCTTACTCTCCTGATACCCCACATCCAGATATTCACCAGATACTGATACTGGATGTATCCACTTCTTTTTTTCTTTCCGTGCTTTCCCGGCATCAATTCAGCCTCCGTGATAGCTCACCTGGCATTTCACAACAGCTTCCTTGCTGGCTGCCACTGCTTGCTTTATCCAGTCCATTCTCCATATGGCAACTAAAATGATCTTTCTAATACTTTTTCAGTAATTTACCATGGGCGTCAGCCTGAAGTCTGGATTCCTCATGTGGCTGTAAAACCCTTTCTGATCCAAACCTTTCTGCCAAAATATTTCTACAGCTTCATCTCTTCATGAATTTCTGATATTCTGGTTCTCAGAACAAGCGGCGTTCTTACCTCAGGATCTTTGCACATTCGCTGCGTGATCTGCCTCCTGCTTGTCTTCCCAGGTCATCTCATACCACTGTCACGTCTCTCCACATGGGTCTTCAATGCACTGAGCATGTTTTGACTCACAGCTGCCTGTGTTTTATCTAGTTTTAATACTCCTCCCTAGCTATCATGTGACTTCAACATGTTATACTCAATAGTGAGTGGCTCAGTTGTGTCCGACTCTGTGACCCTATGGACTATACAGTCCACGGAATTCTCCAGGCCAGAATACTGGAGTGGGTAGCTGTTCCCTTCTTCAAGGGATCTTCCCCACCCAGGGACTGAACCCAGGTCTCCTGCATGGCAGGTGCTTTCTTTACCAGCTGAGCCACCAGGGAAACCCATTACACTCAATAGCTGTATGGAAAATCAAAATGAGAGAGTTTACACACATACTTTAAGCACATCTTGAAATATAGATTCAAAAGTTAAAAGCTCTGGGCTTCCCTGGTGGCCCAGTGGTTAAGAATCCACCTTGCAATGCAAGAGAAACTGGTTCAATCCCTGGTCCAGGAAGACCCATGCGCTGTGGAGCACCTAAGCCCATGTACCACAGCTACTAAGCCAGTGCCTAAAGCCCATGCTCTGCAACAAGAGAAGTCATCAGTAAGAAGCCCGTGCACCACAATGAAGAGTAGCCCTTGCTCACTGCAACTAAAGAAAGCCCGAGTGCAGCAATAAAGACCCACTGCAACCGAATAGATAAATACATAAATTTTCAAAAAAAGAAAGTTATAAGAAGCCACAGTGGAAAACTGATAGATAGATCAGTGAAAGGGAAGCAATAGCAAGACTCTTCTTGAACTGCTTTTCCACAGCTAAGAGGCTGAGACAGAATCTAGACAGGTTCTTCAGGTAGCGCTAATAGTTGTGAAAAATTTCCAGTTGATGAATTGCCTATACCGTAAGATGCTTAATGGTCCCTGAACTATGGATGCTTCTAGACCGGTGAGGGAAGCAGAGATGTTCACTGCCACTTGGGAGGTCTGTTCAGTAGCAGCCACTGATCACCAAGCTTCTAGCCTGTATCATGTTCCCCTGCATCATCTCCAGACCTGGATTTCTAACCGCATATTGTAAATTACTACTTGGGGGTCCCATGGGTGTCTCAGAAGACTACCTCTGTAGAATAGAATTTGTTATCTTTCCCACAAAATCTGCTGCTTTACCAACATTCTCTCTCCCAGTTAATGGCACCACCATCTGTGCAGATACCAAATAAGAGATTCAAACATTCCTTTTTATCTTACACTGTCACCATCCACATGCAGCTTCTCACCCTCTCCTGTTGATACCACTTTCTTAATTTCTTATTAAGGCTCAAATCCATTTAATTCTTTCTCCTCACCACCTCGCCTTCAATGAAAGCTGCACTTATTTCTGAATTATAGCAGATCCCTAACTGATTTCACTCATTCCAATCTTACCTTATGCTCATTCATTCTCTGTAAGACACTATAGTGATTCTCCAGGGCACTCAAGCTAAATCAGGTGATGAACATTTATTGAATGAATTATCTTCTCTAATCTTCAAAATAAGGTGAGGTTTATTTTTCAGTGTGGTACACTAAGGCTAAAGGGAGGAGCTCACCTCTTCATCAAATGACCAGGTTTGTCTGGCTCCTGAAGCTGTACTGTTTCTATGTCACACTGACTGTGCTTTCTATCTGAAGATGGCCTTTTCATGTGGACAGTGAAGACTCCTGGTTCCACAATGGAATTTTGACCGTCATACACAAGTAAACAATCGCCAGTTCCCATGACATTGTAGTGATTTCTTTACAGATTACCTTGTGCTAGAGTAAAAGTGTGAACCAGAACTTCAATTATGTAGGCTTTATTTTAAGAGTATGCAGAAGAAAGACGTTGTAAACTTTTAGGCAAAGTCACCATATTACCAAAAACAAGCTAATACAAAATTTTAAGAGTACATTCCAAGGAATAAGTTGGAATCTCTGCACATCCAACCCCGTTATTTATACTTCTAGAGTATATATAAAGACCATCAAATAGAACTTTTGCCCAGAACAGTACCTGGAACATTGTTGATGTTCAGTAAATATTTGTCAAGTAAGTGAATTAATAAAGGGAAAAATTAAAACCCTCAGCATTCAATGGTCCTGAATCATTTGCTTGTGTTTGTCATAATCTTTCTGGTAAAGGAAAATAGTAAACTTGTTTGTTTAAGCTAAGTTTTCCACTACAGAGATCAAAGCAAAAAAGTTTTCATTTTCTCATTAAACTAGAAAACACATTCAGTCAGAACAATTTATTTCCTAAATATACTGGTAAAAAACACAATTTAAGTTCTTAAAGTTTCTACCAAAACTTACTATATGTATTTCTGTTTATTTTTTTAACTATGAATTTAGCTTTATGAGAAAGAAGATTGACATAATTAGCTGAAATGAAAATTTTGGATTTATTTGCAGTCAAAATATCAGAGTTCTCTCAATCTACATTAATATTTCAGATTCCATTTTTGCTCATCTCTTCCCTAACTCCTTCCACACTTATACACTATTGAGTTACCGCATACATGATAATTTTAACCAAGGTTATGATAATTTTAACCAAGGTTATTAAAATTATCACTGCAGATGGTGATTGCAGCCATGAAATTAAAAGATGCTTACTCCTTGGAAGAAAAGTTACGAGCAACCTAGATAGCGACATTACGCTGCCGACTAAGGTCCATCTAGTCAAGGCTATGGTTTTTCCAGTAGTCATGTATGGTTGTGAGAGTTGGACTGTGAAGAAGGCTGAGCGCCAAAGAATTGATGCTTTTGAACTGTGGTGTTGGAGAAGACTCTTGAGAGTCCCTTGGACTGCAAGGAGATCCAACCAGCCCATTCTGAAGATCAACCCTGGGATTTCTTTGGAAGGAATGATGCTAAAGCTGAAGCTCCAGTACTTTGGCCGCCTCATGCGAAGAGTTGAGTCATTGGAAAAGACTCTGATGCTGGGAGGGATTGGGGGCAGGAGGGGAAGGGGACGACCGAGGATGGCATCAGTGACTCGATGGACGTGAGTCTGCGTGAACTCTGGGAGATGGTGATGGACAGGGAGGCCTGGCGTGCTGCGATTCATGGGGTTGCAAAGAGTCGGATACGACTGAGCGACTGAACTGAACTGAACTGATCTTAAAATTATGTTTGACATATCAAAATGTTGCAGGAAGGGGGACCCCTTCCAGGGCCCGAAACTGGGTTCTTGTCAAACACTCAGAAATGAATTGTCCGAGGAGACACATGTGCTGACAAAGCAAGAGATTTTATTGGAAAAGGGCACCTGGGTGGAGAGCAGTAGGGTAAGGGAACCCAGGAGAATGGCTCTGCCGCATGGCTCGCAGTCTCGGGTTTTATGGTGATGGGATTAGTTTCCGGGTGGTCTTTGGCCAATCATTCTAATTCAGGGTCTTTCCTGGTGGCACTCACATCACTCAGCCAAGATGGATGCTAGCGAGAGGGATTCTGGGAAGTGGACGGACATGCAGTGTCCCCTTTCAACCTTTCCTGAATTCTTCCGGTTGGTGGTGGCTTATTAGTTCCATGTTCCTTATCAGGATCTCCTGTCATAAAACAACTCATGCATGTGGTTACTATAGTGCCTGGCCAGGGTGGGCGGTTTCAATCAGTGTGCTTCCCCTAACAAAAAGAAAAGGAAAATATATTGATTTTCTGAGTAAAATGTACAAAAATGATTCTTGATTAGTCAGGAAAAATATATCAGTCAATTTGCATGTCACATACTATAATTCTATGTCTTATTTTTATAATAAAAAGTACACTTATAATATTGTCTTCCGTATTTTAATACATAAAGTTCTAATATGAATTTAAAGAGGTACAATTTAAAGAAATTAAATCATATCTGTTTAAAAAGAAATCAGATCTTTATTTATATTGTTATTGTTGTTCAGGTGCTAAGTTGTATCCAACTCTTTGCAACCCCATGGACTGTCCCATGCCAGGCTTCCCTGTCCTTCACTGTCTCCTGGAGTTTGCTCAAACTCATGTCTATTGAGTTGCTGATAGCATCCAACCATCTCGTCCTCTGTTGTCCCCTTCTCCTCTTACTCAATCTTTTCCGGCATCAAGGTCTTTTCCAGGCAGTCGACTCTTCACATCAGGTGGTCAAAGTACTGAAGCTTTAGCATCAGTCTTTCCAATGAATAATCGGGGTTGATTTCCTTTAGGATTGACTGGTTTGATCTCCTTGCTGTCCAAGAGACTCACGAGAGTCTTCAGCGCCACAGTTCTGGTTATGATGTCAGATACGTTTCAGGTCATGCTATAAATAGGCCAGAAAACAGGAAGAAGCTGAGCTTGAGTTCCCATTGTAGTGAACTTATGATTTGTGTATAATACCTTGACAGTTTGTAGCATTGCTAGTTATATACTCCCTGTTTAAAATGTATATCTAACATCTCACTGCTTCTGAGAGAATCTGTATAGGAAATTTATTTTATCATCAACACCTAGGGTTTTCAGTGGAAATCAATCCCATTCTGGGGCCTGGTGAAATTTTTTTAGGACTGAGTTTGGATACTTTAACAAAAAAGCATAATGTTGGCAAGTTTGGAAAATCTGGGCTTGAAGGTGATAATTAGATCAATATTAGATTTTTAAAGGCAATAGAATTTCCAGACTTTCTCTGACAGGACATGTGCATCTGGGGACTATGATTATGTCTGGTCTGGACACTGACCTTGGCTGGGGGAAGCATACCATCTTACTTTCTTCTGTTTGGAGAACTCTCTCTTTGATTCTTCAGTCCCACAGTAGGCCAACCACAATGGGCCTGGCATAGACGCACTTCTTCCCAGCAGCTTTCACAAGAGGAGGAAGTGCTGTGTATCTATGCAAATTTGCTTCTCTGTGTGTGGCGGCACTCTGCAGGGAGTAGCCATCCAGTGCTGCTCTCCCCTCTGGGTCTCTGAGGCGCAGGCTTCCTTCCTACAGTGAAGCGGAGTGGGAATCTCTCTGAAACCACTCTTTTTTCCTGCCTTTTCTTTTTTTAACTCCTAGTGAGACATGCAATAGATCAAACTCATTCTCTTGGTTGGCATGTTCTGCATCTGACTTCAGTGTGTTTTTTTGTTGTCTTCAAGTGAATTATGCACAAAACTGACAGCAGCTGCCTGCAACAGATAACCCCGAAGGGCAGGGTAGTAGAGCCTTGCGGTCAATCCTTCCTTTCCTGAGCTGCAGTCTTCTCCTTTGAAGGTCTCCTGAGGTCCTAACTGCCAGAGTTCAAGGGAATCTGACCATATTTTGATTTCAATAGGAAAAAAAAATTGATGTAAAATTCTAACTACCCATGTAATTATTTATAGAAAAAAATATCTCTAAACATGTTTTAGAGAATAAAGAAGGAAAGAAGTAGGAAATCCCCTCAACAGTTGCATTTAGAAAAAAAAAAATCACACCTATGCCACTTCCATGGTGCGAAGTAAAAATTATAATGCAGGAGAAGCTGGCGAAAGTATTTTAAGTAGATTGTTAATGTTCACAGTGTCAAGTACAAGAGCACTGGACATAACCTACTTACTTATACTTACTACTGCATGCTTAAATGACTTGCATACACCATACTGCTGCCTCTCAGGTGGCTTTGTGGTTACTGTGGATCATGAACCCCACCCTTTTAGATCAGATAAGGCTAAAATGTGATGACGAAGGGAGGGGGGAAAATAACCCTTATATTTATAAGCCAGTGCTTATAAAGATACATAAGACATCAAACATCTGAAATGAAAATCTATTTATCAGGCTATTTAATAAGCTTGAAACAATATTTTTAAACAATACTACTGCTTATCAATTTGCCTCTCATGGGGCTAAAATCTTCTGAAGCATCTAAGTTAATAGAAGACTTAACTGATTTTTTAAAATCACGTTTACATTTGAGTTTTTAAGACAACATGAGCTTCAGGTATTTTTTTTTTTACCAATAAGACTTTACCTCTGTCGTTAAGTTCCTGCTGTAAGGGAAGTCTGAAGCTATCACTGGCACCAGGTCTTTTGGTTCTATTGTTAAAAGTCTCTGGAATACCCTCTTCTCTGTCCTCAGCAGTGCCATATGACCAGCCTTTATAGCCATTTCCCTATGCTCATCTAGGAAAACTTCTAACTGATCTGATTGCCTCCTGCCTGCTCTCTACACTACTGCTATAGTTACCTTTTTAAATGCAGCACTGATACTTTCACTCTTTTGCTTAGAAACATCTCAACAGTTCATAGCTCACCAGAATGGGTTACCAATGTGACCAGATATTGATCACAACAGCCTTTGGGGTACTAATGAACCTGAGTTCATTACCTCATTCAAGCAGCTTCTTCTGCTGACTCCAGTGTACTATTCAAATATCAGCATTTTTCAGTTGAGCCTCTACTTAAAAGGTTTGGAAGCACTGCATTAAAACAAGTATTCTGTCTCTGAACACATGAGAACATGAGTCCAAGTTTGCTAGATCTCTTACTTGTTTCTAGAGACGCTGGAAACCCAGTTTTTGGTGCTGTGGTGAGAAGGAGCATGGTTCATGTCCTGTGTGGTATGCCTATAGAGGATAAAGCAAACTATCATGGGGACCTCCCTGGAAGTCCAGTGGTTATGACTTCATCTTCAAGTGCAGGGAGTGTGGGTTTGATCCCTGGTTAGAGAGCTAAGACCTCACATGCCTCATGGCCAAAAAATCAAAATATAAAAACTTAGTAACACTTTCCAGGTGGTGCTAGTGGTAAAGAACCTGCCTGTCAATACATAAGAGACACAGATTTGATCCTTGGGTCTGGAAGATTCCCTGAAGGAGGAACTGGCAACCCACTCCAGTATTCTTGCCTGGAAAATCCATGGACAGAGAGCTCCTGGTGGGCTACAGTCCATGGGGTCGCAAAAGAGTCGGCATAGTCATACACACACACCCAGAGTGAGAGAAGGTATTTGCAAATCATATGTCTGATAAGGGATTAATATACAGAATACATAAAGGACTTCTACAACTCCTACAACCAACAACAAGAACAACAAACAAGCCGATTTTAAAATGGGAAAAGGACTTGAATAGACATTTTCCCAAAGATAGCAACTGAACAACAATAACAAACATAAATGGCCAATAGGCACGTGAAAATATGCTCAACATCATGAGTCATTAGTGAAACAGATTAAAATCATATATATAAGATACCACTTCACACCCATTAGGGTAGTTATTATTAAAACAAACGAGTAGAAAATAATGGGTGTTGGCAAAAATGTAGAGAAATTGAAACCCTGTGCATTGCTGGTGGGAATGCAATATGGTAAAACTATATGGTGGTTCCTCAAAAAATTAAACATAGAATTATCATGATTCATTAATTCCAAATTTTAGAGAGATATCCCAAAGAACTGAAAGTAAGCATTAGAACAAATATTTGTACACTTAGTTCTTAGCAGCATTGTTCACAATAGCCTCTCTCTCTCTCTCTTTATATATATATATATATATTTATATTTATATTTATATATTTATATTTATATATTTATATATATACAGGATGGAGATAGATAGTGGTGATGGTTGCACAATTAATGTGAATGTACTTGCTGCCACTAAACTGTGTATCTTAAGATGGTAAATTTTATGTTATGTATCATCACTGTCTGGTCCCCAAGTTGTGTCTAACTCTTTGCGACCCCATGGACTGTAGTTCCTCTATTAGTTCCTCTATTTTACCACAATTTTTTAAAAAGCAAATCATTCATTGTTTCAATCTTTATTTCTGGTTTACATAGGCGTTTTGGTCAGGCTCCTTTTTGTCTTTACCCTAGTTTTTCTTAAATCAATTGTTCTACTCTATACATATATGTACACACATAAGAATGTGTGTGTGTGATGGAGAAGGCGTTGCAATGGCTCGCTCGAAGATTGAAATGGGAAAGGCAAGTTAATGTTGATATTCCTATCCGCAATCTAAAAAAACTTGTCTTTAGAGAATCTTGTTGCTCCAAAGATGTTTTGTTCTAGCTCTAGATGTTATATATATATATGCATATTTATATATATATAATTATACTGAACATTTTTTCTAAAGTTTATTGGCCAGTTGCATTAGTTCTTTTTTAAACCTTTGTTTTTACCGAGTTATAATCGACAGATAACATTGTATTAGTTTCAGGGTTACAGTATGATGATATATATTGAATGCATATAATGCATATATTACGAAATGACCACAACAATAAGTATAGTTAATACCCATCACCACACACTGTTACGACTTTTAAAAAATCTTGTGATGAGGACTTTTATGATCTACTGTCTTAGCAACTTTCAAATATGCAATACAGTCACCATACAACAATATGGTCACCAAGCAGCACTATATCCCCATGACTTATTTATTATGTAATTGGAAATTTATGCCTTTTGACACTCTTCACCCATTGTGCCCACTGCTACCCACTGCCTCTGGAAACCACTAATCACCTGCTGTTTGCATCTATGAGCTTGGTCTTTTTATTTGTTTGGTTGGTTTGGCTTGGTCTACATGTAAGTGATATCAAATGGAATTTCCCTTCAATAGCTTATTTTACTTAGCATAATACGCTCAAGGTCCATTTATGTTGTCACAAATGGCAGAATTTCCTTCCTTTAATAGCTGAATTATATTCTATTGTCTCTGTGTGTGTATACATTTTATCCCACATTTTCTTTATCCATTTATCCACTGATGGAAACTTAAGATTATTATCTTATCTTGCCTATTATAAATAATGCTGTAGTGAACACGGGGGTACATATATCTTTTTGACCTAATATTTTCACTTTGTTTTCTTCAAATAAAGACCCAGAACTGAAATTGCTGGATTATACGGTGGTTATGTTTTAAAGTTTTTGAGGAACCCTCATACCGTTTATACCGTTTTCTGTAGTGGCTGCACCAATTTACTTTCCTACCAATAGTGTATAAGGGTTTCTTTTTCTCTACATCCTCTCCAACACTTTTGGCTTCTTATCTTTTTTGATAAGAGCCAGTCTAACAAGGGTAAGGTGATATATCTCACTGTGGTTTTGATTTGCATTTTCCTGCTGATTACTGGTATTGAGCATTTTTTTCAGAAACCTGTTGACTATCTGTGTCTGCTTTGGAACAATGTCTATTCAGATTGTCTGTCCATTTTTTTTAATGGGTTGTTTCTTTGCTATTGAATTGTATGCTTTATATATTTTGACTACTAACTCCTTATCAGATATATGCTTTGCATATATTTTCTCTCATTCAGTAGCCTTTTCATTTTGTTGATAGTTTTCTTTGCTGTGCAGAAGCTTCTTAGTTTGATATAATCCCACTTATTTAGTTTTGCTTTTGTTGCCTTGCTTTTGAGTCAGATTTTTAAAAAATTTATCACCAACGTTGATGTCAAGGATCTTACTGCTTTTATTCTAGATGTTTTAAAATATTGGTGTCATGTGGCAATTCTCTTGGTATGGACATTTTCTATCAGAATTTTAATCAGACAAAAAGCAATGCTTCTCTTTTCAGAATATGAGAAGAAAAAAGCCATGATGTCCACCTCTCTTTTCCAATCATATTGCCATCACCCTACTTAAGTCCCATATAAACTCATATCTAAACTATTACGTTAGCTTCCTGTTTATACTTTTAACTCATTTTGTTCAGTGTACACCATATTGATTTTCTAAAATAGGACATTTTCTCAGTAGGTGACTTTACTTCCTATTTCACAAAGACTATATCAAGCATGAATGCTCTTAGTTCCTGCCCTCCCCCTCCCCACCTTCTACAAACACAACTGCATGGGCTATACCTTGCCTCTTTTCTCTGTTACAAACCTTGATTCTAATCCAGCCACTTGTGCTCTGGATCTCATACTCTCCCATCTCCTCTGGGACCTGGATCCATCTGCTGCCTCTTTTCTGTCCTGTACCTTTAACCTTTTCCTCTCCTTTAGCTCTTTACCTTTAACTTATAACCAGACTCAACTCTATCTCAGCATAAAAAAAACAAAGTGTATTTCTCAAGCTGCCACCCTGCATTTCTCCTCCTCACCCCCAAGCTTCATGAAAGCCTGTGCTCTACCTGCTTTGTTCACACCTTTCCCCAATGTATCTCTATGAAACTGCTCTATAAACATTACCTGTGGTTGCTTAGGAACTGAATCCAGTAGGCAGCTTTCATTATTATTTTTTTTAATCTTATCTGACCTAACAGAAGCAGAAGATATTAAGAAGAGGTGGCAAGAATACATGGAAGAACTGTACAAAAAAGATCTTCGCGACCCAGGTAATCATGATGATGTGATCACTAGTCTAGAGCCAGACATCTTGGAATGTGAAGTCAAGTGGACCTTAGAAAGCATCACTATGAACAAAGCTAGTGGAGGTGATGGAATTCTAGTTGAGCTGTTTCAAATCCTGAAAGATGATGCTGTGAAAGTGCTGCACTCAATATGCCAGCAAATTTGGAAAACTCAGTAGTGGCCACAGGACTGGAAAAGGTCAGTTTTCATTCCAATCCCAAAGAAAGGCAATGCCAAAGAATGCTCAAACTACCACACAATTACACTCATCTCACATGCTAGTAAAGTAATGCGCAAAATTCTCCAAGCCAGGCTTCAGCAATAGGTGAACCGTGAACTCCCTGATGTTCAAGCTGGTTTTAGAAACAGCAGAGGAACCAGAAATCAAATTGCCAACATCGCTGGATCATGGAAAAAGCAAGAGAGTTCCAGAAAAACATCTATTTCTGCTTTATTGACCATGCCAAAGCCTTTGACTGTGTGGATCACAAGAAACTGTGGAAAATTCTGAGAGAGATGGGAATACCAGACCACCTAACCTGCCTCTTGAGAAATCTGTATGCAGGTCAGGAAGCAACAGTTAGAACTGGACATGAAACAACAGACTGGTTCCAAATAGGAAAAAGAGTACGTCAAGGCTGTATATTGTCACCCTGCTTATTTCACTTCTATGCAGAGTACATCATGAGAAACGCTGGACTGGAAGAAACACAAGCTGGAATCAAGATTGCCAGGAGAAATATCAATAACCTCAGATATGCAGATGACACCACCCTTATGGCAGAAAGTGAAGAGGAGCTCAAAAGCCTCTTGATGAAAGTGAAAGAGGAGAGCAAAAAAGTTGGCTTAAAGCTCAACATTCAGAAAACGAAGATCATGGCATCCAGTCCCATCACTCCATGGCAAATAGATGGGGAAACTGTGGAAACAGTGTCAGACTTTATTTTGGGGGGCACCAAAATCACTGCAGATGGTGATTGCAGCCATGAAATTAAAAGATGCTTACTCCTTGGAAGAAAAGTTATGACCAACCTAGATAGTATATTCAAAAGCAGAGACATTACTTTGCCAACTAAAGTCCATCTAGTCAAGGCTATGATTTTCCCTGTGGTCATGTACGGATGTGAGAGTTGGACTGTGAAGAAGGCTGAGTGCCGAAGAATTGATGCTTTTGAACTGTGGTGTTGGAGAAGACTCTTGAGAGTCCCTTGGACTGCAAGGAGATCCAACCAGTCCATTCTGAAGGAGATCAGCCCTGGGATTTCTTTTGGAAGGAATGATGCTAAAGCTGAAGCTCCAGTACTTTGGCCACCTCATGCAAAGAGTTGACTCATTGGAAAAGACTCTGATGCTGGGAGGGATTGGGGGCAGGAGGAGAAGGGGACAGCAGAGGATGAGATGGTTGGATGGCATCACTGACTCGATGGACGTGAGTCTGAGTGAACTCCGGGAGATGGTGATGGACAGGGAGGCCTGGCATGATGCGATTCATGGGGTTGCAAAGAGTCGGACACGACTGAGCGACTGAACTACTACTACTACTACTACTATCTGTCTTCAGCTTTGTCTTCAGTTTGGGCTAAAATCTTTCTTTGTGTAATCATTCTTGTAACTCTATAATCATTCCTTCTGACTCTTCCTCTGCCTACACTCAGCTACTGGTGTATCCCACTGATCAGTTCTTTGTGGTCCCTTCTCCGCTGATGGTCTTCAGGCTGATGCCATCACCATAAGCTGAAAACTCCAAAATTCTCTTTTTCCAGCTTTTTCCTGTTTGCTGAACTCAGTTGCATATAACCCAGCATTTCCACTGAACATGTCTACTTGGATGTGCAGCATATTTTATTATGAATGAGGGAAGTCACTCAGTCATGTCCGACTCTTTGCGACCCCATGGACTGTAGCCTACCAGGCTTCTCTGTCCATGGGATTCTCCAGGCAAGAATACTGGAGTGGGTTACCATTTCTTTCTCCAGGGGATCTTTCCGACCCAGGGTTCAAACCCGGGTCTCCCATGTTGGAGGCAGACGCTTTAATCTCTGAGCCACCAGGGAAGCCCATATTTTATTATAATACCCTATTTTCCATATCTTGGTAAATAGCACTGCGATCCATCAATTGTCCATATCAGAAACATGGAGAAGATTCTGTTCTTGTCTAAATACCTAATCCAATTAGGCATGATGTCCTGTGCGTTTTACTAAAGTATGTCTATAAGCTTAGTTTTCTTATTCACCTTATTTAACTAATAGTTCTTTAGCTACTCACTAAAGTTAGATGACAACATATTGACAGTCAAAGAAAAATATTATTTCTTGTTCTTAAACTGTCATAGTGAGTTCCAAATCTTCTGTAAAAAACATCTAGAAATTTAGGCCAAAACTGTAGTTTATGAAAAATTAAAATATAACAATATGATCACACCCTTCACACAATAACGCTTGTTATTTTAGATAGTAGCTATCACCCAAAAAAGAAAATAACAAGTGTTGGCAAAGATGAAGAGAAACTGGAAACATTGTACAGTATTGGTGGATACATGAAATACAACTATGGAAAACTTTATGGAAGTTCCTCAAAAAAATTAAATAGAGAATTACCTTCAGTTCAGTTCAGTCGCTCAGTCGTGTCCGACTCTTTGCGACCCCATGAATCGCAGCACGCCAGGCCTCCCTGTCCATCACCAACTCCCGGAGTTCACTCAGACTCAAGTCCATCAAGTCGGTGATTCCATCCAGGCATCTCATCCTCTGTTGTCCCCTTCTCCTCCTGCCCCCAATCCCTCCCAGCATCAGAGTCTTTTCCAATGAGTTAACTCTTCGCATGAGGTGGCCAAAGTACTGGAGCTTCAGCTTCAGCATCATTCCTTCCAAAGAAATCCCAGGGCTGATCTCCTTCAGAATGGACTGGTTGGATCTCCTTGCAGTCCAAGGGACTCTCAAGAGTCTTCTCCAACACCACAGTTCAAAAGCATCAATTCTTTGGCGTTCAGCCTTCTTCACAGTCCAACTCTCACATCCATACATGACCACTGGAAAACCATAGCCTTGACTAGATGGACCTTAGTTGGCAAAGTAATGACCCAGCAATTCCACTTCTAAGTGCATATACAAAAGAATTGAAAGCAGGGACTAGAACAAATATTTGTACACCCATGTTGATGGAGTATTTGCCACAATAGCCAAAAAGTGGAAACAACCTAATATCTATTGACAGATGAACAGATGGAATATCACTCAGACTTAAAAGTGAGTGAAATTCTGATATACAGTACAGTGTTGAAGACATTATGATAAGTCAGATAAGCCAGACACAAAAGGACAAATTATATGATTCCACTTATATGAGGTATGTGGAATAGTCCAATTCAGACAGAGAGTAGAATGGTGCTTGTGGGCTGGAAAGCTATTTTTTAATGGATATAGAGTTTCAATTTAAGATCATGAAAAAGCTCTGAAGATGTATAATGTAATGGTTGCACGATAATATGAATGTACTTAATGCTGCTGAACCATACACTTAAAAACAGTTAAATGGTTAAATATTGTTGTACGTATTTTATTACTGTTGTATTCAGCTCAGGCTGCTATAACAAAAATACCACAGGATGATTGGTTTAGACAAAAGATATTTATTTCTCACAGTTCTGGAAACTAAGATGTTTAAGATTAAGGTGGCAGCAAATTCGGTGTCTGTTGAAGTCCTACTTTCAGGCCTGTAGATGGTGGCGTTCTTGCTGTATGGCCACATGGCTGAAACATCATCTCTTTCTCTTTTTATAAAAGACCCTAATCCCATTCACGAGGGCTTCAGCCTCATGACCTGATTACCTTCACAAAGCCCCATCTCCAAATACTACCACAGTGGGAATTTAGGTTTCAACATACATGAATTTTATAAATTTTAGGAAACACAAACATTCAGTCCCATAGAAGCCATTTAAAATTAGAATATATTTATCAGATTGTTTAAAACCATCCTTCTTGATACATCTTTCTTTAGACTTCCAGAAGTATAGACTTTTTCCTTAACAATCCAGGGTGTGAGAACTAACTGAAGAGAGTTAGTTCCTGCCAGAAGGGTATGAGGGAATGGTTCTGAGAGACAATCAGAGATGTCAAAGTGCGCTCTGAAACTCCTGGGTGCAAAGAAATAGAAAACTGGCGGCTCTAGCGGTAAAGAACCCGCCTGCCAGTGCAGAAGATGTAAGAGACACAGGTTTGATCCCTGGCTCGAGAAGATCCCCTGGAGGAGGGCACGGCCACCCACTCCAGTATTCTTGCCTGGAGAATCCCAAGGGCAGATGAGCCTGGTGGGCTACCATCCATCGGGTTGCAAAGAGTCCGACAGGACTGAAGCGACTTAGCGCGTGCATGCACAGCTGTGAAGGACATTCTGCTGCTGGCTCTGATCCCTCAGTGACTGCAAAGATGCCTTCCTCAGTCCTCTACTTGCATCCCTCCAGAGTGTGTTTCCCAGCTTGAACAAGACCCTTCCTACTTCTGTTAAAGCAAACAACGCACTCCAAGACAAAATAGAACTAAGCGGAAAAAAGAAAAAGTTTAAAAATAACAAGCATTTTTGCAGTCATTATGAAGCAATCTAAAAGCTGAATAAAAGAGAAAAGCAACTCAAAATTAAAACAAAGACCTTGGGAGCTCTAATGTGAAAATATGTGTATCATTGTTAAGTGCCAAAGTAAATACAGCATGCAAACCCCAAACTGCTTATCTGTGTGGTTTCCATAGTGTCAATATATATGCAAAGTTGGTCTGGCTGCACTGAGAGCCTTTAAAGGTCATGGAAGTAAAAACAAAAGTCAGACTCTCTCTGAGAACATTTGGCAAGCAAGTGTCAAGTTTCCTCCACACTTTCTCAGTTCTAGAGAAATGAGCAAGAGGTGGAAGTAATGTTCTCCAGGTGGAAGTAATGTTCTCCCCTTCCTCCCCTGCCCCCTTCCACTCTCCTTCAGTTTCAATCCCCCATGAATTACAGGAAACGAAATTCAAATTTACAGTGAAAGAGTACCCAAGGAAAGAGACCTGTTCCTTTTAATAAATATTTTCATATTTAATTACATCATAGTTAAAATGAGAAGTGCTTTAAAAACTGACCTGCTTTGGGGGAAAAAATAAGATCTTCTTCCAAAGGCTCTTTCCTTGTCAAGTCAAAATAGCTTCAGGTAAGTGACTAACAGGAATACCTGCTATAGCCACACAGCATCAGGATGACGGGAATGGATAGCACATCACCCAGTTTTCACTGGTTGTGCTACAGTTTTTGAGCATAGATTAGGAGGCTCCTGAAATATTAAGCGGACAAATTATATCAGTTATAAAAGCTACACTCAGTGGGATGGTTTTGCTTATTATTTTAGAAGTTTAACAGCAGATATATACTGGGATGGTTTTTGGTTTTGTTTGTTCTTTTAGTGGAAAGGAATGGAAATTTAGTAGTGAGCTAATTCTACAAGCATTTCTTGAATGATTACTATATGCTGGGCACTCTGCTGGGCACAGTTGTGAGTTGTTTGAAACTCACATCTGTTGAGTAACTCCCCTAAGGTCTCACTACTAATTAACAACAGAACAAGTCCATGCTTTGAGTTCCTATTGTATGTTACTTCTCAATTCCTTTTGTTAAAAGGGCAAGGTTCTGCATTGTGCTTCCCTGTATCTTCTTACTCCTTCGCATCTGATTCTCGGCCCCTGTGCCCTAGAATAGTGCCCATCTCATCAGTCCTCTCCTGTGGAACAAAACAGTCAATAGGTCTTAATGCATGTGCGCTCATTCACTTCAGTCGTGTCCGACTCTTTGTAACCCTATGGTCTGTAGCCTGCCAGGCTCCACTGTCCATGGGATTCTCGAGACAAGAATCCTGGAATGGGTTGCCAATTCCTTCTCCAGGGGATCTTCCCATCCCAGGGATCAAACCCATTTCTCCTGCATCTCCTGCACTGTGGGTGGATTCTTGACCCACTGAGCTGTGTGGGAAGCCCATAGGCCTTAATGCTGCTGCTGCTGCTAAGTCGCTTCAGTCATGTCCGACTCTGTGTGACCCCATAGACGGCAGCCCACCAGGCTCCCCAGTCCCTGGGATTCTCCAGGCAAGAACACTGGAGTGGGTTGCCATTTCCTTCTCCAACGCGTGAAAGTGAAGTCGCTCAGTCGTGTCCGACTCTTAGCGACCCCATGGACTGCAGCCCACCAGGCTCCTCTGTCCATGGGATTTTCCAGGCAAGAGTACTGGAGTGGGGTGCCATTGCCTCCTCAGCTGACTCCAAATTCCATGTACGTGTTACTGCTGCTATAGGGACCACTACTGCTGCAGTTAATACTGCTGCTTCTATTACTGTGTTCTGTGTGTGTGCTCAGTTGCTCAATCATGTCCAACTCTTTGCAGCTCCATGGACTGTAGCCTGCTAGGCTCCTCTGTCTGTGGAATTTTCCAGTCAAGAATACTGGAACAAGTTGCCATTCCCTACCCTAGGGGATCTTCCTGACCCAGGGATTGAACCCACATCTCCTGCTTTGACAGGCGGATTCTTTACTTCTGAGCCACCTTTATTACTATGCTATTAACAATAGCAATGATAATTGATAATCTTCATTGACTCCTTACTATGTAACTGGAACTCTGCTAAGAGCATTGTAAGCCTTCTTTCATTTAATACTTTCAGTGGTGGTTGAATGTATATGCTCTTGAACAGGCTGTTAGATCCAACCTCCTGTTCATTAGCTGTGTGACCAAGGGCTAGTTATTTAATGTTCCTGACTCTTAATTTCCTTATCTATGAAACAGAAATAATAAAAGTATCTATCTAGGAGAGTTGTTGAGAAAATGAGGTAATATAATTTAGAGAAGTAGCTATGAGACAGTAAGTTCTGTTCCAAGATGGCAGAGTAGAAAGACATGCATTCATCTTCTCCTGCAAGAATATGTGATATGTATTGACTACAAGTCATTATTATTAACACAAATGTAATTTCGCCTATCTGTAAAATTCCTGCCATGTTCATACAGCCAGTTATGAGTCCTTTTTACTTTGGTCTCCCATATTTTTATTCCAGTTCCCTGCCTGGAACTGAAACCTGTTTTGAAACCAGTCCAGTTGGCTGGATCTCTGACAGCCTGTTCTCTATTCCTGGAAACTGGATCTTGTCTCCTATGTCATCAGCTTCTGGATGGGATGCTACATATCACTCCCTGCCAGTGGAGCAACTTGATTTTTTATATTTTTGCTATCTTATTCCAGGCAGATTAGGCCCCATTAACTTTGTCTTTGACTGAGGTCCAGTTCAACATGCTCCTTCATAAACGCCAATTTGAAGTGCTGAACGGTTTTCCCACCTTGCTCAATCCTGCTTCTTGCCCTTCTTCTACAAGCTGACTTTGAAATCAGTATACCTGGAGGTCAAACTCATCTAAGATGTAGTTATAAAGGACCCAAAGATGAAAATACATAGTCCTGCCCTAAATGAACTTGTGCTGTGCTTAGTCACTCAGTCATGTCTGACTCTTTGGGACCCTATGGATTGTAGCCTGCCAGGCTTCTCTGTCCATGGGGATTATCCAGGCAAGAATACTGGAGTGTGTTGCCATGCCCACCTCCAGGGGATCTTCCCAACCCAGGGACTGAACCCATGTCTCCTGCCTTGCAGGCAGATTCTTTACTGTCTAAGCCAGCAGGGAAGTCCATGAATACTGGACTGAGTAGCCTATCCCTTCTCCAGGGGATCTTCTTGATCCAGGAATTGATCTTCTTGATCCACTCCAGTACTCTTGCCTGGAAAATCCCATGGACAGAGAAGCCTGGTAGGCTGCAGTCCATGGGGTAGCTAAGAGTTGGACATGACTGAGCGACTTCACTTTCACTTTCATGCATTGGGGAAGGAAATGGCAACCCACTCCAGTGTTCTTGCCTGGAGAATCCCAGGGACGGGGGAGCCTGGTGGGCTGCCATCTATGGGGTCTCGCAGTCGGACACGACTGAAGTGACTTAGCAGCAGCAGCAGCAGGGTTAAAAGAAAATATGGGATCAGTAGAGATTTTCTTTCTGATCATATTTTTCTAGACAAACCTCTCTCACCACAACTTCACCCTCCCCTAACACATACAGCACCTTAATATGATAAAAATTATTTTGCCTTCAGGGTTAGCATTTAATCTAGAATTTCCCTTCCACCAACTCTGAAAGAAAAACAAAATTTTAAAATGTTGATAAATCCTTTCATTCCACAATTAGAGATAAGGAGCTTACACACAAGTACCTGAATCAGTTTTAGCTATAAATGAGGATATCACACTCTTTTTTGTTTTGATAGAGGAGGAGAGTTGGAGAGCAGAAAGGCAACGTGGGTCTTCAGAAGGGGACAGAGCAGCCTGGAGGCAGGCAAGATGACTTTATCCAATTATACAATTTATTCACAGTTCTGCGCTGTTCATCTTCATCTGATAACAAGCAAAGAAAAGCTGGGCATAGCAGTCCTGTGGGACCAGACACAGACAAATTATAATGGAAACTGTGATCAGATAATAAGCTTAAGCAAAGATCTAATCCATGATGGAATATTTATAAAAAGCAGAAAGAATTCCATATGGAATATCAACTGTATTAAACAAGGCAATTATAATCTGATGCTGGATAGTATGGAACTGAATGAATATTATAGTTCAGATTTTGTCACAGCAAATGTTGTTTCAAAAAAATCCTTTATAGAAGAAAATCTAAACCCGCTCTTGGAATGATAGGCCATTTAGTTAACATCATATTCGTTATACTTTATTAGCATGGATAGTTATTACATGGATAGTGATAGAGCTGTTATTTGAACTCAAATTCAACATTTCTAACTACTAACCTGAACTATACCCAGTACCTTCTGTTAAGAATCACTGTACTACAATGATCTATTTTGCTGAAAAATAAATATTATCACACCTCTATCTTTCAAAATTTTCAGTTAAAAAATTTAGCATAGCATTCCAAGCTCTTTATAATCCACTTTGAACCTCAATATTGACCCCAGTTATTTCATTTTAGTGTCCCATCACATTTGCTTACATTCAGTAGACATGCATTGAGCTAGTCCTGTATTAGGTAAAAACAATATAAGGACCCTCCAGAGTAATGACAGAATAACTAGGAAGAAATTGCCACAGAAGAGGTTCCATATGAGTTGAACCTTAAGTATGGGTAGTAGTCCAGTGGGAGAATGAGGTAAGGACTCTTAAGGCAGACACAATATGGGTACCCTAGACATGCTTGGCATTTCCCTATTACATTGCCTTTTAAAACAAAAATGGAACCTTGGTACTTGGACAGCATAAGGTTGTAGAAAGAAACTAGACTGGAGAACAGGAGAGGTGAACTAACCATATTGGACTAGCCACTTCAACGCCTTGCTTTCTGTCTTTTCATCTATAGATTAAGAGGGTTTACCTAATACCTATTAAAGCCTGCTTCAAGCTGTAATGAACATCATTCTGTGGTTGAGGAACAATATCTATTCCATTATCGTATGTACAAATGCATGGAGGAAAAACTATTACAAGAGTCATGGTTAACATCTCGGGCTCTGCTGCTCACTTTTTTATGATCAAGAACAAGATTCTTGACTACCTGATGCTTTGATTTCCTTAGCTGATCATGTAAGGTTGTTGGAAGGGTTGAGTCATAATGTAATACTTTATATTAATGAATATAAAGTACATTGCCTGGCATATATCAAGAGTCCAGTGTTAACTATTTGATAGAATTATATGTGCATTCATGTCTGTTTGTATGTACACACACATATATATAATACCTGCACTTATATGGGTAGAAATTTCACATAATATTCAAAATATGTGGACTTTGAAAATGTAATGAAACAATAAAAATCTGATTTGTATTCTTAAGTAGAAGCAATTATTTCTTTTTTCAAATGACTGGACTTTTAATATAACTTTTACTTTAGTTTTAAAAAGTGAAGAAATTGCATCATTCAATCTGTTCTTTCACTTTCTTATAACTTGGAGAAGTTTATTTTATTTATAATAATTTACTTTCTAGATGGAAATACCTGTCCAACTATTTATATAACTCTGTATATAAATGACTGATACATATTCATTCAACAGGGTAAATATAAATAATAGCTGTCATGTGTAAAATTCCTGTGTGCCAGGCAATTTTAAGAGTTTTACTCAAATTGTCTCATGTATCCTCATGACAGTTCTAAGAAGGAGAAATCATTTTTCCTACTTTACAAATGAAGAAAACAAAATGGAGAGAATTCAAGACACTCCGCAGATTATATGACTAGTAAATGCAGAGCCAATTCCATCCTAAGCCTTGCCTTTCCAGCCATGCTTCTCTTCCTTCCTTGCTTTGTGAGAGCTTGAAACTGTCTTGAGATCAACTCTTGATCACTAGTTACCAAATATGGCTAGTGATTAAATCTTCTAGGGACCCAAATGTCCATAAACAAAATGTGGTATATCCATACAATGAAATACTGTTTGGCCATAAAAAGGAAGGAAGTACTAATACATGCAACAATTTGGTTGGACCTTGAAAACATTATGTTAAGGGAAAGAAACCAGTCATACAAGATCACAAATTGTATGATTCCATTTGTATGAAAGTCCAGAACAGGGAAATGTATAGAGTCAGAAATGGTGTGGATGGCAGGACAGTTGGAGACTAGCTAAAGAGTTTCCTTAGAAATGGTAAAAGTGAGGATCCTCTATGATCCACCTCCCAGAATTCTGGAAATAAAAGCAAAAATAAACAAATGGGATCTAATTAAAATTAAAAGCTTCTGCACAACAAAGGAAAATATAAGCAAGGTGAAAAGACAGCCTTCTGAATGGGAGAAAATAATAGCAAATGAAGCAACTGACAAACAACTCATCTCAAAAATATACAAGCAACTTCTGCAGCTCAACTCCAGAAAAATAAACGACCCAATCAAAAAATGGGCCAAAGAACTAAATAGACATTTCTCCAAAGAAGACATACGGATGGCTAACAAACACATGAAAAGATGCTCAACATCACTCATTATTAGAGAAATGCAAATCAAAACCACAATGAGGTACCACTTCACACCAGTCAGAATGGCTGCGATCCAAAAATCTGCAAGCAATAAATGCTGGCGAGGGTGTGGAGAAAAGGGAACCCTCCTACACTGTTGGTGGGAATGCAAACTAGTACAGCCACTATGGAAAACAGTGTGGAGATTCCTTAAAAAATTGCAAATAGAACTACCTTATGACCCAGCAATCCCACTTCTGGGCATACACACCGAGGAAACCAGAATTGAAAGAGACACATGTACCCCAATGTTCATCGCAGCACTGTTTATAATAGCCAGGACATGGAAACAACCTAGATGTCCATCAGCAGATGAATGGATAAGAAAGTAGTGGTACATATACACAATGGAGTATTACTCAGCCGTTAAAAGAATTCATTTGAATCAGTTCTGATGAGATGGATGAAACTGGAGCCGATTATACTGAGTGAAGTAAGCCAGAAAGAAAAACACCAATACAGTATACTAACACATATATATGGAATTTAGGAAGATGGCAATGACGACCCTGTATGCAAGACAGGGAAAGAGACACAGATGTGTATAACGGACTTTTGGACTCAGAGGGAGAGGGAGAGGGTGGGATGATTTGGGAGAATGACATTCTAACATGTATACTATCATGTGAATTGAATCACCAGTATATGTCTGACGCAGGATGCAGCATGCTTGGGGCTGGTGCATGGGGATGACCCAGAAAGATGTTATGGGGAGGGAGGTGGGAGGGGGGTTCATGTTTGGGAATGCATGTAAGAATTAAAGATTTTGAAATTTAAAAAATAAAAAAACTAAACATAAAAAAAAATAAAAAAAAAATAAAAAAAAGAAATGGTAAAAGTGGTCTAAGGTTGACAGTGATGATGGCCACATCTATCTGTGAACATGCTAAAAACCACTGAAATGTATTCTTTAAGTAGGTGAATTCTATGTTAGGTACGTTATATCTCAATGAAACTGCTTTTAAAAAAGGTCCTCTGGGGAACTTTTAATACACTTCTCAGGTTCTACCTCACCCTACCTCCAGAACCCCCATCTCTAAGATTCCAGTTTGATAAATTTAGATTGGTTCTCTGTTTTTATAATGTAGTCACTAGGTCATGTCTGACTCTTTGTGACCACATGGACTGAAGCCCGCCAGGCTACTTTGTCCATGGGATTTTCCAGGCAAGAATATTGGAGTGGATTGGCATTTCCTTCTCCAGGTTCCGGTCAACTGTGTGTCTCTTGCACACATCTCCTGCATTGCAGGCAGATTCTTAACCACTGAGCCTTTATAATGATAGGCTAGTTAAATGACCAGAAAATACATTTAAGGAATGGACACTAAACTGAAAGGGATGAAATACAAGAACTTCTAAACAATGTTTAACCATATTTCATGATTATATATATGTAACTACTTGCATTTATTGGGGGATTTCTATTCAAATTGGACCTCTGAAAAGACTACATCTTATTAGTCTAAAGTTACAAATGCATTTCAGTTTCTTGAGAATGTGTTAGGCTTTTGCTGACTAAGCAGCATTACCTCTTAGTAGAGGTCCAATGCTATAATTTGATCCCTCTGGCAAATTAAATACAATTATGCAAATTACCAGGATTTGGGCATTATCTAATTAGTACAATACATATGCACTAGATAATAATTTCCCTGGCTGAAAGCTAGATTGTCTTATTTCATGTTTGAAATATGATTTAGAAAAACATTCTACTATGTAAGTAAGATTTCATTATCTTATATATACTATTTGCTCAGCTCTGTAATGGACATGTTTAGAAAAATAAAGCCAAAATTGGAATCTTCAAGTGATGATGTATTTTGTCAGAAATTCATAATTACCAAACAGGATATTCCATGAAACTAGAAAGAAAATTCAAGTGGAAATGATTGCTTTTCACTAATAAAGTATAACTGTAACACTGCTATAACTTTTCTCTTTATATAACTACGATCAGTGTCAAGTATGATTTAATGGAGATAATTCTGTTCATTTAAACGTAAAAGTTTAGGAGTTTAAAACTGACCTGAATTAAATTCATACCAATAAATTCCAGTCACACACTTTCTGAATGGTATTTATAATCATGAGATTGAGTGCACTCTTTTTTAAATATGTGAACCCTATTAGCATTAATCAGTATTACATGTATGCACTGAGCAGAAATCAGGAAAGATATTTTTTAGAGCTCCTTACTGAGGAAACTAAAGAAATTATCCCTCTTATGTAGAGAAAAAAGAAGCTTTCTTTTTCTTTCTTCCTACAAAAGTGAATTTCATATGTAAGAGAAGTACTGACTAATAGCATTGGATATTGGCCTTTTATATAAAGGAAATTAATGTCCGGGTGTACCAAGGCCTCCAGTGTGCTATTGTCATTTCCAAGTGTGTGAACACAGCCTTCACTCATTTATTCTTAGCTTTTCCAGGAGACTGCCAACAAGCACAGCCAGCTCTCAAGCTGTATTGCGCAAAGATTTGCAGCCCACAAAGATCGGGAGTTTTTTTCAAAGGTAACGTCAAGGTCATAAAAGCCCCTAAACAGCTGTTAGGGAGTAACAACGCTTAAGAAAACAGTGGCCTGTGTTAGCTCTTTGTTCTGTTAGCAGAGAAATGCTCAGTTTGGTGGATAAAGAGGAGAAAAAAGTCCTGTTAATTCTACCTTTCTTAATCTACTTATAAACTCGTAGTGACAAGTATATTCCTGAGAAATAAAGCTGCACAAGCAGTGTTTGTGTTGTGAGTATATGTGAAGGCATAATGAATAAGCATATTTCTAAGTGATGTTACCAGCTATTTTCATTATGCCAGGAGCTTCCCCTCCATGGACCACAGAACCTTGTGATGGGGAGGGAGGCACCGAGTCAGGGCAAAGCAGCAGAAGTGGGGTGGGCAATAATCCAGATGGACCTGTAGATTTTCTTAATTGAGTATTATTAAAAATGCAAGAACTGAAATGTGACAGGAGAGGGCCCTCAAACATTTTACTCTAGAAACAAAAGTAAATCATCTCATAATTTGGATCTGCTTCAAAAATAATATGGGTGGAACAAGTAGGTGTGTTACAGATGAAACAAGATTGGTCATGTGTTGAGCATTGTTGAAGCTTCATGATGAATACATAGAGATTCAGTCTAGCCTTCTTTTTAACTTGGTGGCTTTTGAAATTTTCCCTTATGATAAGCTTATATATTATTATATTCAAAAAGGCTAGGAACCACTGTGTTATGTTAAATTGTCAAGTGAGCTTAAAAAATATTTCACTAGATACTCAAGCAGTCAAGCTGTTGAAAACAAACATTAAAATGGTTTTCTAAAGACTATATAAAAGATATTGTTAATCACTTGTTTACTATAGGGATGCCCAGATCTACTGTTTGTAAACTTAACCTAATCTTTATCTCTCAGCAAAAGTTAAACAGGGAAAACACAGCATGTATCCTCCTATAATGAGTTACAGGATATATCAATTGAGAGAAATCTAAAAAATTTTTAAATGCATTTTTCACTGTTTGTTGTTAAGCCCTTTTTTCCCTCTCTTCCTCCCTCTCTCTTTCTCTCTCTGTTTCACTCGGATGCAGCTATATTTACCCAAAATTTGGAGATAATGACCTATTTCAAAATTTAAGTGGCAACACAAATTAGAATGCGTCCTTTTGGTCTGTACAATCCGTCTTCAGCAACTGTTCTACTTTTCTTTAGCCTTGGCAAGCTATTCAGAACAACATTTCCTTCTTTTCATTCTGATGCTGGGTGATTGTTTGCTGCTGATACGACATTGGCTTTTCCCATAATTTAGCTAAGAGTGTTTTACACTAGGGAGTTTCAGTGTGTTTAGATTGTAAAGCTTTTTCTGAACACTTTTCTAGCAGAACTCTATGTTCTAATAGCTCCAGCAAACTTGTTTTAACTACTTTTTCCCCTGGATTTTTGTTAAAAGTTAATTCCAGTTTAACTTTAATGGTTTACTGTCACTCTGCCCTGAGATAAATTAAAAAATGCAAAGAGATGGTCATTTCCTGTTTTATGCATTGTTGTTCCTGTGTATAATGTTGGCCTATTTTATTTAGGTATATGAGGGTAAGCAACTTCCTGATTAGTCCTTAGGAACAACTCCTGGAAAACTAATGTAATCCTACATGTCAGCCACATGTGTTATGCTGGATTGGGTCAAGGCTTATGTGATCATGTGTATACATGTGCCTTTAATTATATAAGAGAATTATCACTTATCATAGTGTGGCTTAATGTTATTATATTACAGCAGCTTCCCAAATTCTTATTTCTTCCCTGCTATGCATGATGAGCTGGCAAATAGGTTTTAAGATGTAGTTGTAGAAGAACTAGGCAGCCTATAGTAGGAGGTGTTGGCTGAGGCACAAATAGTTATTTCAGAAGATTATGTTTGCTTTAGTAATACATTGCTGTGATGCTGTACTCTCAGGATATGATTTTCTGCCTTCTACAGAAGATTTTAGAAATAACTGCATTTCCAATACAAATATTAGACTAATGCTGTGTTCCTGTAGCATAATGGTCCTTAAACTTTCCTATTCGCATGCAGCCTAATAGAATTTTTTTATCTTTTTATTTTGTATTGGAGTATAGTTGATTTAACAATGTTGTGATAGCTTCAGGTGTACAACAAAGTGATTCAATTATATATATATATATATATATATGCATGTATCTATTTTTCAGATTCTTTTCCCATTTAGGCAGCCCAAAAGAATTTTGCAAAAGTATGTGTCCCTCTTGCACATTGTTACAGCTGAAAATTTTTATTGTAAGTGCAAATAATTACAGAAGATATAATTTCTCTCAGGGAAATATTTTACTTAAACATTAGAATGTTGTATTCTTTTTTAATAGAAATTAATGTGATCTAAATACCATAGCAATTTAATATTCCTAGCATCCATTTAAAAAGTAAATATTTATGCTTTCAAGTATTGACATCATTTTTTCCCTTAAATGTATGTTTCCATTCCAGCTCATCCATAAGATGTTATTTTAGTATATGTTTATGCTTAAATATCTTTTATTAATATTTTGACAAAAATATTTATATAAATTGAACTTTAAAATTTTGAAAATTTCCCATGAACGTGAGGTCCAAACATCTCTGCTATAAGTTACCAATATAATTGCTATTAGTATACAGTTGATTTTTAAAAGTTACATAATTTGACTTAACAGTAAGTATAATTTTATTAGAAATGCATCTTAATGAGATAAGTGTGAGGTGAATTAGGCTTTAAAACCTTTTTAAAATTTTGCTTACTGTTGATTTTGTTTGGGGGATTTTGTTTTGCTTTATAATTAGTTTCTGTATCTATTGATGAATAGTTATCGTTTTTGCTGGAGTAAGATAGGTTCAGCATCAATAAAATTTCTAGATTTTATTTTTAGAGACACATTTCCTTAGAAGCCTGAGGCATATACCTAAGTAGACAGCTCTGCAAAGAGGGATTTTTGTTTTTTTAATTGAAAATTTACTTCACCTCTTTTCATTGCTTCTGAGTCATATGCCCTAAATTGCTCTGTATTTTGTTGGAAAATAATTTGGAAATTTATCAGGGAAAAACGTAATGAAGATTCATACTTGACCATTATTTCCCACTGCTTTTCTTCTAGGACCTCTTAAGTGAGAAACTGAGATCTCAAAAAGTTCACCAAGACCTCCAGGATCCATCATCTTCTTCATCCTGAGAGCAGCTCCTGTTACTGCTGCTTCTCTGACCAGCTAGTCAGGAGGTGGTCAGCAGACAACATACCCAAAGACTGGCTCCTCCAGTTGGAGAAATGACCTTACTTCTAGGTGACTCAGGGAGTGAAGGTCACCTTACTTCTAGGTGACTCAGGGAGTGAAGGTCAAGCCCCAGATGAGCTGTTTCTACAGTGGAAGCCCATTAAAGTCTTATCTTCATCTGTAAACTGTGAATACTATTTGTATCTACTTGATTCAAGGTTCAGTTGAAATGACACATGTGAAACTTCTTCCCGAGAACCATCTTAGCAAATGTATAAAATGCTGCATAAATATTAGTTGTTCCGTATGGAGGATATTTGAACCTCATCAGTCCCAACCCTCTGGTCTCCTTATCAAGTAAACTGGGTCTGCTGAGAGAGCATGAATATTAAGAAACGTACAAAAATGCAGCCCGCCCATTTGGACCTACTGCTGCCTCTTGTTCTCTAACCACTGGAAAGATCTCGTTAATCCACTGAGACCCTTCTTTAATGGGCATTTGGACACTGACAGGTACTTACTTCTCTCAGGAGTCTCTCCTTAGATAGCCTTTAATGATTTCCCTCATATTCCACTCATTGTATAGTGTTAGGCAAGAGGCACTCCTATCTTCTTCCTTGCTCTCTTACAGGCTGGGCTGATCCCAGACAACTGCTCAGTGGAAGGCTGATGGGACCATTATGTACCCTATCAGATATACAATGAAGAAGAGAATTTAAGTAAATAAACCTGTTTGGTAAATACAGTAGACAAGACTTCCCTGGTGGTACAGTGGATAGGAATCCCTTGCCAGTGCAGGGGACTCAGGTTTGATCCCTGGGTCAGCAAGATCCCCTGGAGAAGGAAATGGCAACCTGCTCCAGCAGTCTTGCCTGGGAAATCCCATGGACAGAGGACCCTGGGGCACTACAGTTCATGGGGTTGCAAAAGAGTTAGACACGACGTAGCGACTAAACAACAAAAACAGCTCCAAATTAACCGGTACAAATGCTCAATTAATATTTGTTGATAAGACCACTAAACACCCTTGCTTTCCTCAAATCTTTGCACATTTGAGTTTGTCTGGGTTCTGAAGTTCATCTCAATATATTTTCTCTGAATACAAGGAAGCACATTGTGAGGTCATTTGAAACTGAGAACTTGTCAACTTTTTCTTTTTCTTTACATCCATAGACTTCCTAGAACAACTACTTCAAAAATCTATAGATAGTTTCTTTTACTTAAAAATTTTATTGTGACAAAATATAAATCACATTAAATTTGCCACTTTAACCATTTTTAAGTGCACAATTCAGTGGTATTAACTATATTTGCAATGTTGTGTCACTTTTTTTGTCGTCTGAATAGAATTCCTAATGTGTTTATGACAGAGACGGATGAAGTGTTAGCTAAGAAACAATTGTACTGAGCTTAAAAAACATTTCATAATCACAAAATACTTACCAGAGGACACAAATATATACAACATATGAAATGAGTAGGTCCTGAGTCCCATCCTGTGGAGTTAGGAAAGCCCCGTAACTGTTTTGCAATGTGCAGCATCAGATCTTCGTTGGAACAGGATTGTCTTATGTCAGGCCAACAAAAACTTGGCATTGATGCATAATTAATGAACTGGGAAATGGATTAATGAGATTTCTCTCTAATTAATGTTTCCCCAATATCTGTCATGAAAGCAAAGCTGCATTAATTAGTATAGTGGGTGTTTGTGTGTGTGTGTGTATGTGTGATTGTTTGTGGATGTTGTGTGTCTGTGGTTATAGTCTGACATATTTCATTTGCAGTGTTTTTCCTTCCTGACTCTTATTCTCCTTCCTCATTTGCGCACCCTCATCACTCCTTTTGTTTATCTCAGGACTGCCACTATGTTTTTGTATGTGGATAGGGGGAAGGAGAGACAGATTGAACAATTCCATTTTTAGATGGATGTCAGCATACATGAATTCATCAATATTTCATAATCTAGGTGATGAAAGCCCCTCCTTTTCTTAGAGCAAAGAGGACATTATGCTCTGTGTGTGCAGCTTAACTACCATTAATGTTAATTAAATCATGCAGGCAAAGCCCCTTTCTTGAGTTGATAACATGCTCTAGTGTACATCATCGTCAATTGTAAGTCAACTCTTAATCATCTTGGGTAGCAGGAGAGATAAATCCTCCTGCTGAGCAAAAGCACCTCATGCAGGGATTATTGGCCAACATTAGGATCTGAACTTAAAATTGTAATTCTTTCTTTTCCTTCGAATTTCTACTATTGTTAGTTAAGTCAAAAATTCCCCCAGGAGATGAACAAATACAACTGTGTGTGTGTTTATGAGCAGTGCGTGCGGTGCAGGGAGAAAGCAGCGATAAAGGCACATTGACGGCTAAGAGGAAGAATATGTTTTTATTCATGTTTTAGGGCTACAAAAGTATTTAATTCATTTTTCAAAATCTTGTATTTGAATAATATGTCTTTGCAGATATGAAAAATCGTCCATGTGTTCTGATAGTATAATGAAATAGCCACTGCTGAAAAATTTACTCCTTACATGGGTAAATATTTCTTCACGCCAACAGATATTTATGAAATGTCTTATGTGCCAGGTTGTGACTTGCTACAAAGATAATTAAGACTAAGTTTTGCTATCAAGGATCTCCCTGATTAGTGGGAGAGATTGACACATAAACAGATACTTAAAACACTTGAGCAAGCAGTTCAGTTCACTAGAGCTTAAATTCAAGCTAGAGAATGATGAAAGGCACGGCTGGAAAGCTAGGCGAAGGCCGAATAGAAAGCCTTGAATTCCACATTGTGCTAGACAGGACAAGAACTGATGTCACAACAATGGTTTGAAATGCTGGAAGTGGTGTTCTCACTCTCAGATCAGTTTAGCGAAAGCCATGGCTCTATCCAGGGCACTGAGGTTTCCTCAAGCATCTGCGCCATCTGTCAACAGACTGGAGAAGAGTTAGGCCTGGGCCCACCTTGGGGTGATGCATTCACTTCTCCCCATGGTGATTACATGCCCCAGTTTATGCCTGAATTCCTAGGATAGCAATTAATAGTGTCCTCTTGCACTCTCAATAGTGTCTTGATTGGGGCAATACATTGTGTGATCACCCTAATGTCTTCCACTTCCATGGGCCAGAATTCAATCACATCGTCACACCTAACCTCAAGGGAGGCTGGTAAATCTATGTCAACAAGGGAAAAAGGCAATGAATTTTGGTGAACGCAAGGCACTCCCTGATGGCCATGTAAAAGCGCTAAAGAGTTAGCCTCTATATCCATTGCCTTTTAAACGTTTCCTCCTAAATACTGATATGTCTTTGAAACCTTCTTTCTTATCTTAAAAATTCACTTGAAGTTTGCATCCTGCTCCATCATAGATTTGCTTTTTTCCTTTTAATTAATTAATCAATTTTGGGCTGTACTGGATCTTCACTGCCGTGCTCTGGCTTGCGTTGGCTGCAAGCAGCGGGGGCGCCTCTCTGTCGTGGTGCACAGGTATTGCATTGCGGTGGCCTCTCCTGTTGCAGAGCGTAGGCTCCAGGGGCATGGGCTTCAGTAGCTGCAGCACTCCGACTCAGCAGTTGTGGCACATGGGCTCAGCTGGTCTGTGGCTTGTGGGATCTTCCTGGACCAGGAATCGAACGCATGTCTCCTGCATTGACAGGTAGATTGTTATCCACTACATCACCGGGGAAGCCTCCCATGTTTCTCCTAAAATAAGGTTAATGTGCTTTCTTTCTTCAAAAATATTCACAGATAAATAATGCTCCAGGGATATTTGCCATAGTTGTTATTTTATTGACTCGTAGAAGAGCCATACACCACTGAGACACACACCACTGAACAGTCTTAGACAGAATGACCTGGACAGATCTTCATTTCAAAAAGAACGCTCTGACACTTCTGTTAGTGTAGATTCCCAGTGGCAGATCAGAGAGACCAATCCAGGCTTTTACAGTTATCTGGGTAAAAGATGATAAGCCATGTGACTTAGGTTAGTGCTAGTAGGAACTGTAGGAGATTAATTCAGCAGGACTGAACCAATAAAGAATTTGACTATGTAAAATTAAATGCTTCAGTAAAAACATAATAAAATTGTGAAGCAAGGGGCAAACTGGGGAAAACATTTGTGACACCTGAATGATATGAAAGATAAGAGGGTTGATATTCCTAATATTCAAAGTGGTCTTATGACTCAATAAGACAAAAAACTTTCTAATAGAAAAAATGGATGCAGCAATTTATCAAAGAATATAATTGCCCTACAAAATGTTAAAACTTCACCAACGACCAAAAAGTAGAAATAAAAAGACAAGAACTACTTTTCGTTACCAGATTAGTAAAGAAATTCTCATAATAGCACATACATATGTGCAAGGTTGGGCTCCCCCAGGGGCTCAGTGGTAAAGAATTCGCCTGCAATGAAGGAGACAAAGGCGGCGCAGATTTGATCCCTGGGTGGAGAAGATCCCCTGGAGGAGGAAATGGCAACCCACTCCAGTATTCTTGCCTGGAGAATCTTGTGGACAGAGGAGCCTGATGGGCTGTAGTCCATGGGGTCTCGAAAGAGTTGGATACAACTGAAGCAACTACACACACACAACATGTACAGGTATTAGTATCAGTGCTGTCCTAACTGTTAACATTGAAAAAGTATTTCCTTCAATGAAAGATTTGTTAAATAAATTATGACATATTCCTATCAGTGGAAATTATACAACCATTAAAATATGAAAAAAATATTGTGCATATCTATGTTTATTGAAATAGAAAGACTTCTGTGATCTGTGAAGTAAAAACAGAATGTTTCTCAACTCCTTGTATAACATGCCTCACTTTCTATAAAATCGTCTGTATGTGTGTTCAGGAATGTGCATGTGGTATATATAGATATATCTATAAGGCTGTCCCACAAAATATTAAAACAGTGCTTATTTCTAGGTAGTAGGGTAGGAGATGATTTTTAGTTTTTTTCTCTTTTTATATCATTTTTAAATTTAAAAATAAATATTATTGTTTTATAAGTGAATAAAACTTTATTCTTTTGGGGGGAAGAAATAGCTGGTATTTTATCCCTTGTAGTAAAAAACGAAGATGGCTTGATAATGAGTTGCAGATAGAGAGTGAAGGAGAAGTCTTGGTTAAGGAAGGACGTCCAGCTTTCTCATTCCTGTCATTCTCTGATAGTGGATGAAAGGCAACCTCCTCTTAGTTACCTTTGTTCCCCATTGTCATTCCTTCTTCTGTGTAACTTCTCAGCGCAGATTCTGCCCCTCCTCACTCTGTATGCTGGTCACATTGTTAACCCTTCCAAAGTCGTTTGTTTTATTCTAGGATACTCTCATCATCTACTTTCCATAACGGAGTAGCAGAAGACTAGAAATATCACTAGAAATGACTGGCCTAAATATTCTCAGGTCTTCCCTGGTGGCTCAGATGGTAAAGAATCTTCTGGCAATGCAGGAGACCCAGTGTCAATCCCTGAGTCAGGAAGATCCCCGGAGAAGGGAATGGCTACCCACTCTCGTATTCTTGCCTGGAGAATTCCATGGATAGAGGAGTCTGGTGGGCTACAGTCCATGGGATCCCAGAGAGTCGGACACAATTGAATGAGCATGCAACTGCATAAAAGACAAAAAAAAAAAAAAAAGTATTGAGGACCCCAGTTTGGCATCAGAGAAGATGGGTGTATGAATAATGAAGTTTAGTAGGGGCCCACTGCTGGGTGGCTCTGTTTCATGCTATTCCAAGTAGTGGTAAGACCTGTGAATAGGGTAACCCAGTGCATTGCAAAGTTTGGTAAGGAGCAGAAAAGAGTTCACTGTTGACTGGATTATTGCTAGAGCAGGAGGTTGAGTTGTGAAAACAATGGCCAATCTTGGTTAACAATTTAGGAGGAATTGCCAACTCATTCTTTTTCTGTATTGCAGTTTTGCCTTACAAACAAATTTATTTAAAAGCCAAGTTATGCAGACACAAGCATAAATGCTATCTCTGTAAATGTACACATTAAACATAGACACTCTTCATGGTCAAGAAACATCAAAGATTGAAGTCTAGATGGGTCAGCTTCTTGAATCTTATTCTCTAGGGCCACCACACCCCAGACAGTCTGTCTTTCTTGTCGTCACTGAGATCTTTGCCATTTGAGGCTGATTCATCCCAGCCTTCAAGGGCCAGGGCATTTCTTAGCATGCATTGAACTCAGGCCAATCTATTGTTTCACACTATTATTGTTTAAAAGACAACGTGTACTAGAAATGTGAAACAGGAAATGTCTATCTGACCTTATTACCGGAGAAGAAATTTTCCAGAGTCCATACACTGATGTAACTATTTTCACATTTTAAAAAACTGTTTAGTGGTCAAATCTTTGGAAGAATTAATTGCCTTTGCTATCGTGGTCACAGCATAAAGCTTATTGTTGTTTAGTCACTAATTCATGTCCGACTCTTTTGCAATCCCATGGACTGTAGCCTGCCAGGTTCCTCTGTCCATCGGATTTCTCAGGCAAGAATACTGGAGTGGGTTGCCATTTCCTCCTCCAGGGGATCTTTCTGACCCAGGGACAGAACCCATGTCTCCTGCATTGCATACTTTTTTTTTTTTTTTTTTTTTTTACCACCGAGCCACCTGGGAAGCCCATAGAGCTTATCACTCTTTTAAAGGAATAGAACACTGTAACTTCCACAATAAGCTTTCATATTATTTTCAAATTAGTTTTTTTTTCTCAGTTTGTGTGTGTTTGTGAAGCAAATGTATTTGAATGTGTTAATTTTTGTTTTCTTTGGAGGGTCCTTATACAGAAACTTTTTCTCCATCTTCAAAATCAATGACAAATGCCCCCCCCCCACCCCAATCCCTTCTGTTCCAGGACTGTTTTGTAATTTCCTGTAAACAGCAGTAGGCAACTTCAGTTTATTCTGGCTGGTTGGTTCACTATTCTTGCAGTACTTACACTGGACATTTCTCTAGACAGCTAATCTCGTTTTTATTTTGGTCCTATTCTCATCAGCACCAATCCAGTGCTTTGAAATGAACTGAAATGCTATGCTCTTTGAAGAGATGACGATTAAGCCTTAAACTGGGTCCAGGGATGAGGTGAGGAGGAAAAAGCCCTCATAAATCTGGTATTTTTTTTATCCTGAGAAGTGAAAAGCAATAAGCAGTACTCTATAAAGAAAGGAAACGATAATTACAAGCTTTTTCCCTGACCACTGTACTCTGTCCTTGGTTTAAAGAAAAGCAGAAGCCAACCAATTATTTAGTCCTCTTGTATATTTAAGGGTAGAATTTGATTTTATATATATATATATGACATTAAGAAGTAGAGATCTTAATTCAAGTATGACCATATCTTTTCTTTTTTATTTATTATAAGTAGTTTCATATTGTAGTTTTATATCAGTTTGTATCCATGATCTTTTTTTCATCCTGTGTGTTATGCATCTGCTAAACTCCATTTTGTCCCATTCCTTTCAGTTTTTTCTTCTATAGACAATTTTGCAGAATCCCAGAAATTTTTTTTCTCCAGCTAAAATGCTACCACCTGTAGCATTATTTCTAATATTGATTTGAACTTCCTTATTCTAGCATGCACTGTGCAGGTTGAATTTTTAAGTGTAGCTATAGAAAATGAGTGATTGGTGTTCAGCCAAGCTCAGTCTATGTCTTTGCATGACCAAAAATAATTAGGTGAAAGTGAAAAATTCAGTTAGCTATTGTTTCATCTGTCTAGTCCCCCCAAATTTACATGAATATTTTAGGAAATTTTCTTAAGTTGAATTCACTGAGTGTATATATTTTATGTATGTTGATGGCTAACTTTTTATTATGCAGCTATACAGTCAAACCTTTTCAGTGAAAAACAGTTTCAATTTTTAAAAAAACAGCCGTTTTGGAAACGAGGTCAATGGGTGTCTTGTTTTAGAGAGGGAGGGTTGGGAGCACATTGGAGTAAGAGGAAGTTCTATGTCAAAGGGCTCTGTGCACATTTTCCTGAACCACCTCAGCTGAGCGCAAATGTCATCTGTTATTTAACTGATTGTAGTAGCTGCCTTCTGCCTTTTCTCACATTACATCGTGAAATCAATAACTTATAAGTATGACAAATCTTTATATTCCACAGTTTCTTCTTCCTTCTCCCCAAGTCCTAACAGGTTCCTTTTCATCCTTTCTCAAGACCTCAAAAGCTACCAGATTGTTGTTAAAAAGCTAAACACATTTTGAAAGACTACTTACCATTAGCCAGAGGGGAGGTCCCGAGTCATCCAAATGTTCCCTAGCTGGAAAAGAAGCATGAAAAAATTTTCTGTTCACCTCTGTATATATGCCGTAGCATCCAGGTAAATCAGGGAAACACATTTATGACATCCAGTGAAGAAATGAAAGGGTAAACGAAATGCAATGTATTTCTGTGCCTTCATTTTCAAAGGATACAGGGACTTCATTTTTCTTCTCTTCTTCCAGCTTGTGTATTTCAGTTTTGTACTAAATCGTTCCTTGGATTCATAAAATATTAAAGGACTGTATAACGAAAGACTTAGATATCAAAGGCAAGTCACATAACACAGCCTCTGTTAGGTGCATTCATAAAGCTGACTCTATCAAAGAACAGTGTTAAATTAATAAGCGCTGGTTTCTCACCATGTTCTAATTTTATACTAAGTGCAGTGATCACAAGAACACTGAACAGGAAACATATAAGGATTTTGTCTGGGCAAATATTGACCTTAAAATTCTGACCTCTGACAATGTCAAGCATATTCTGTGGAAAATTGTGAAGTAAAATTTTGAAAATAAAGGACAACTTAAGTGTTTAAATATTTATGAATTGTCTTACTATTTTTAGAGGAAAAAAGTCATGCTGTTTATTTTTCAGAATGGGATATGATTACCATACCAAAATCTACAGAATGTGAAAAAGTAAAGTATCGAGAAAAACTCAATTGTTTTTATTCCAAAGATATAGGTAATAAATATGGATATATTCATAAGATATACATGGAATGATATATAAGGAACTAGAAACTGGTTGCCTTTGAAGAGAAGAATTGAAGACCTAACAGTCAGGGAGACTTTGTACAACTTACACTATTATATTTTAATTTTTTTCTTTGTACAGGTATAGCTTTTTTAAAAAGAAGAATGAGGCTTTACAAATACAAATATTTTACTGTAAGTCTCTATTTCTATAAAATTGAAAGTAGGTGCCTGATCAGTAGATTTTGTTACTGAAACCAACTTGAATTTGCTTGCCTGTCACAAAGCAAAACCTATTTACTGACATCAAGTCCTATTGAAAGAAAACACAGCATTTGTTTGCAAGGCGCTAAGCAAGAAGAGGACTTCCCTGATGGCTCAGATGGCAAACAATCTGCCCACAATGCAGGAGACCCAAGTTTGATCCCTGGGTCTGAAAGATCCCCTGGAGAAGGAAATGGCAACCCACTCCAGTACTCTTGCCTTGAGAATCCCATGGACAGAGGAGCCTGGTGGGCTGCAGTGCATGAGATTGCAGAGCTGGACACGACTGAACGACTAATACCAGCTAACACGAAAGCTCGAGAGCAGGCAGTTCATGTTCAGAAGACACGACATCCCCGATGGCTTCCAGGGAAAAGTTTTTAAAGGCAACATTAGAGTGAGGATATATGACTTTCTTCTGATTGACTGGTGGAGAGGTACCAGGGTGATGTTTCAGGGATCTTAATCAACTTCCTGGTTCCAGTCAGGCTGGGTTCTACATGCTTGTGGTCAGCATGTGGTCATGGTCGCTATCCTCTACCTGTGTTGGGAGGGTGAGGGTGTCTTAGTTTCTGCAGAAGTACTCAAAGATATGCATCAAATTCTTATGTATACTCCTTGAAGGAGAAACTAGGATGCTGTTTTATTGCTGACCTATTATTCTTACTTTTCTTGCTTAACTGCTTTTCCTTCATTTCTGTCTCACCTCGCTTCCTTTGTCAGTAACTGCTTGGGTCTGCTCTTTGGAACTCAAGGAAGGCCTATTAGACTAAAGCCCTTTTTCTACAAACAAGAAATGGGGGACACAGAGGGACTTTTGTATCCTGGAGGGCGCTTCTCAGTTTTGATCCTCCCTTGTGATTCAGCTGGTAAAGAATCTCTGCAATGCAGGAGACCTGGGTTTGATCCTTGAGTTGGGAAGATCCCCTGGAGAAGGGAAAGGCTACCCACTCCAGTATTCTGGCCTGGAGAATTCAATGGACAGTATAGTCCATGGGGTCGCAAAGAGTCAAACACTACTGAGTGACTTTCACTTTCACTTTTCTTTGATAACTCCTCGGTCCTGAGGGGCATAGGAGTGGGACTAGAAAGGGTATGGTGTTTTAGATGGAGAGGTTAATCATCAACTCCGTAGAAGAACTTGGTTTTAAGGGGACTCATTTTCAGTTCTACCCAATACCCATAAAGAGATCAAACTGGTCAATCCTACAGTAAATAAACCCCAAATATATTTATTGGAAGGACTGATGCTGAAACTGAGGCTCCAATACTTTGGCCACCTGATGCAAAGAGTCGACTCAAGACAAAAGGAGAAGGGGTCGACAGAAGATGAGATGGTTAAATAGCATCATGAACTCAATGGACATGAATTTGAGCAAACTGTAGGAGATAGGGAAGGACAGGGGAGCTTGGTGTGCTTTAAGACTTGGTTGAAACAAGTCAGACAAACTTAGTGACTAAACAACAACATAACCATGCTATCCTTTGTTTTGTTTACCCGGTAACATTTGTTGGTTTGTAACCTCTTCAGAATTCCCCAAATATTTTCACTAGCTCTTCTGGTTTTCTTGCCTTATTTAATATGTAATTATCATCTAAACTGCAGTGTTTCTTCCCTAATACCACACACAAAAAATACAAAGTCAGCTGATACAAAGCTTTAGTAGTTCCTGCTGCTGCTAAGTCACTTCAGTTGTGTCCGACTCTGTGCGACCCCATAGATGGCAGCCCACCAGGCTCCTCTGTCCCTGGGATTCTCCAGGCAAGAACACTGGAGTGGGTTGCCATTTCCTTCTCCAATGTATGAAAGGGAAAAGTGAAAGTGAAATTGCTCAGTCGTGTCCGACTCTCAGTGACCCCATGGACTGAACCTTCCAGGCTTCTCTGTACATGGGATTTTCCTAAGGAAAGTCTATTTGCTACTTTAACCCTTTTCTTTCCTTCATACTGGGCCAAGCTGTAACAGAATTATAAAGCTCGGGCTTTCAGAACAGAGACAATTCTGATACTCTTGTGTTTCTCTTGATAGCCATGCGGCACTCTGTCAACATTCTGTTTGATGTTACCCTCCTCTTATCCCATGGGACCCAAGCCAGAAGGCTCAGTAGCTGAGTATGAGGATAAATTAAAGCACCACTTGAAACTGAATGGAAGGTGTGGGCAGGAAGTGGGCCTACAGGGTATTAGGAGATTTGTCCATCACAGTTGACCACAAATCCTCCTATGCTACACTGGTGGCTCGGAAGGTAAAGAATCTGTCTTCAATTCTGGAGACCCAGATTCAACCCCTGGATTGGGAAGATCCCCTGGAAAAGGAAATAGCAAACCACTCCAGTATTTTTGTCTGGAGAATTCCATGGACAGAGAAGCCTGGTGATCTACAGTCCATGCCACAAAGAGCCGGACATGATCGAACAACTAATACTTCACTTCACTTCTCCTCGGCTAAGGTGTATCACTGGTTTTCATGCAAAAAGACAACCAGATAAAAAAACAAACAAACAAACAAATTGCTGTCTTAGTATTTGGTGTATTGGACTCATAGACATACCCTGGTTCTCCTTTTTTGTTAATTCTCATAGGGCTGAATTTTTCCCAATGGGAGTTATTTGAAATTAACAATATTTCTTCAAAATTGGTTCATTAAATCATTTTATATCAAAAAGGGCTTCATGTATAGTGACCGGGTGGGAGTTGGCTGACAGCTGAAATGATGAACAACCCTATTCAGTTCTCCCTATTGTGCCTGCTAGAGAATAAGAAACCTTAATCAACAAGGAGAGAGCAACTTCATTTACCTTTGTGAATTCTTTCTTCCAAGCTAGTATTTAACCTCAGGAAGAAATTACTTTTATATAACTGTTCAATATTTAATTGACAATGTAACATGGCCTTGTCATATTTAAAAGGCAATGTAACACAGTGGTTAAGAATGAAGACGTGGCATGAAACAGACCTAAATTCAAATTCTGGCTCTGCCATTTACCAGACATGCTGTGCTGGGAAAGTTACTTAACCTCTTTAATCATCACTTTGTTCATTTGTAAACTACATTTTGTTGCAAGGAGTTATTCTTTTTTAAATGTAGTAAGTGCATACCACAAACCTATAATATAAAGGGAATTTAGTAAACAGTTATTGTTATAATGCCTAAAAGATTCTTTACACTTAGCAACCACATAGAAATATCAAGGCAAGTACGTAAGAAGTGAGACCAGGCCATCTCCCACTCCTCTCCCCTGCCCCTCGCTCCTGAACCCACTCCTCTCAGGCAAACCAGCATTCCATGGACACTGCACTTGATGAAACGACCAATTCAGATTGCTAAATGCAGTGGGCAGTTTTCAGTACTCATTTCAGGTAATCAAGATGCATTTGAAATAGTTAATCTTGCATTTCTCTGACAGCTCTTTCTCATTTTTCTAATCTCTAAACACTGGACTGCTCCGGAGTTCAGTCCTCTGATCTTTTCTCTGTCCATAATTGCTCCCCTAATAACTTCATCCAGTCTTGCAGCTTGCATATCACATATAAGCTACTGATCCCACATTTATATCTCCAGTCCAGGTCTTCTGCCTGAACTCCCAATTTGTAGATATAAGTGACTGTTTGATCTCTACCTGGATGTCTTAAACTCAGGTAGATGTCAAACTCAGTTTGATGTCCAAACTCAGCATTCTTAAAATGGAAATCCCCAGTCTTTTCACAGTCTTGTTGTTCTTAAAGCCTTCCTCATTTCAGTAAATGACAACTCCTTCATTCAGTTGCTCGGCTACAAACTTTGGAATCAATCTTGACTCCTCTCTTCCTTTCTCACACTCATACCCAAACGGTCAAGAAATCCTCTTGACTTAACCTTCAAAATATCTCCAGAGCTAACCACATATCAACACTTTCTCTTCTGTAACTCTGGCCTCTCCCACGTTTCACTGTGATTATTGTTGAAAATTTCTGAACCAGTCTTTTTTCTTCCACCATTGCATCTCCAGACTTGTGCTCTCTAAGAGCAACCAACGTGATTCAACTATAACATAATTTATACCCTGTCAGTCTTCTGCTTGTGGACTTCCCTGGTGGCTCAGACAGTAAAGCATCTGCCTACAATGTGGGAGACCTGGCTTCAATCCCTGGGTCGGGAAGATCTCCTGGAGAAGGAAATGGCAACCCACCTCCAGTATTCTTGCCTGGGAAATCCCATGGACAGAGGAGCTTGGTAGGCTACAGTCCATGGGGTCGCAAAGAGTCGGACATGACTGAGCAACTTCACTCACTCAATCTTCTGCTCAGAATGCTCCCCTGACTTCTAGCCTCACCTAGAATGAAAGGCAGACAAACCCTATACTATACAATACGTCCTCATTTCCTGTACTCTCTGCCTTGGCCCCTGCTCCAGCCACACTGCCCTCCTTGGTTCTCCTTGAATATGCTGGATACCCTCTCAGATGAGGGTTTCTGCATTTATGTCTCTTCCTAGAATGCTCTTCTGTTGGATATTCACATGTCCAATGTCTCAGGTCCTTTAAATCTTTGTTCAAATGTCTTTTCCAGTATAGTTATTCTAACCAACTTATTTAAATTTACAGTTTCTCTTCGCTTTGTGCCTTGGCTCCCTCTTGCTTTATTTTTCTTCATAGAACTTCCACCATTAAAATTACTATATATTTTACTTATTTCTCTTGTTTATTTTCTGTCTTTTCCACCTAAATGTTGTCTGTAAAGTGAGGGATTATTTTATGACTTGTTTACTGCTACATCTCCTGTGTAGTATCTGACATTCAATAGATACTACTAAATAAAACTAAATCACTACTTAATAAATATTTGTTTTAATGCATGAGGGCATAAACACATTTGAGAAAATGTATTTCCTACCATGTATGATATAAAAACATACTGTGCAGGGATCTGAATTCTGCGTTTGACTGGGCATTCTATGAACTGTGTCTCCACTGTGGACTAATAGTTCCACCTCTGGGGCTTATTTTCCTAATCTTTAAAACCTATTTAAAAAATAAGATTATTTCAGGGAGTGCAGTCCCCTGTTTGCACAAAAAGGAATTTAATTCCTTCTTATTCCCCACTTCCCCAATATACTCACAATCAAAGGTTTATGTCAATCTTACTTCAGGAAAATTAGATTCCCTATAGAACAGTTTTTTTTCTTTTTAACTGTCACTGAAATAAATTGCCAGTTAGGTAAATACTGTATTTAGAGATGGGAGGCATTAAAGAGGCTTTAGTAGAATTAGGATCCCCCGTATTTTAGGATGTATGAAAAGGAAAGGGAAAGAGACATTAGATGCCTCTCTTCCTGTCCTTGCCCTCATATTAAAGTTCAAGTTAAGGAACAAGAAATGGAAAGGATTTTGCATTTTTCATGTTTAGTCAGGCTCATGTGGTTTGCATAGTCATAATACAATGCAAATAACCATTTTTGAAGTTTTAATATTCAGTGCCCTTTGTCCCAGCTAGGCAAAATAAATAGCTGATGTTTTGTACTTTGTAAATACATTGCAGTGTGGAAACCAAGGAATGTCCTAAAGCTTTTAAATATTTTAAAGGTATATTTACTGAACTATTAGATAGGTTTCAAGGATTTAAAAAAATTTTTTACATCCATTAGGATAAGGCAACATAGTAAAATCATATTGGTTCAAATTTCCCTGATTCTATTTTCTAATGACTAACTTTAAGGTTTATCTCCTGTGCTTACTTTTGAATGGATTCCCAATGGATTCTTTTAATTTAGCTAATGTATAACTTGATCAGGTCCTGAATTGGCATTTACTTAAGAAAGGCTGCCTTGAAAAATAGTGCAAATAATTTGTGCAAGTTAAGCTTGGAAAAGCAGAATCTTAAAAATATTAAGCAAAACAAACTTTAGAAGTGACTTGTCACATACAAATATTTCACTCACTGAGATATTTTAAAGCCCACGTTAAAGGGATTCTCGTTCTAGATCTGCTTTCCTTACATTTCAATCCCAAAACATCTTCAGTGTAAGCTCTTGACTGATCTGTCTCAAGTTTTTTCATACATCTCTCCTGAGCTTGGCATTTATCCTTTTCGTCCCTTCTGTCCTTTACCATTGAGTTTGTCGTCCTCACAAAGCTTCCTTGTATTTGTGTTCCTACACAAGTTTGTTTGTAAGTTGATGACCCGTTCCTGCCCTATATAGTATATACTGAGAGAGAGAGAGCAATATAAAATCTCCCCACCACCTCCTAGTGGGGCACTCTAAAAGGTTTCCAGGCATGAGAGTGAGATAACCGTTTCTGCATGGTGGTGTAATATCTAGCCTGTCTGGGGCCAGAGAGAGCAATGTGAGAAAGTATAAAAACGTGTATAGTAGCATAAATGTGCAAGAAATAGTTGAGTGTTTAAATGACATACTGCTATTTCACAGATTTGCAATATTTTTTATTCTGCTGCTGCTGCTAAGTCGCTTCAGTCGTGTCCAACTCTGTGCGACCCCATAGACGGCAGCCCACCAGGCTCCCCGGTCCCTGGGATTTTCCAGGTAAGAACACTAGAGTGGGTTGCCATTTCCTTCCCTTCTCCAGTGCATGAAAGTGAAAAGTGAAAGTGAAGTCGCTCAGTTGTGTCTGACTCCTAGCCACCCCATGGACTGCAGCTTACTAGGCTCCTCTGTCCATGGGATTTGCCAGGCAAGAGTACTGGAGTGGGGTGCCATTGCCTTCTCCGAGTTTTTTTTTTTCCCAGTAAGGAAATGGAATAGGCCAGGCATTAGTATTTTCATCGTTAACTTTGTAACACAGCAAAAAGAAGTATCTAACAGTTTGTAATGCTACAATAAAGTAAAAAAAACCCAAAAGTAGTCTTTCAGAGCTCATCATCAGGTGATCATCTCGTCCTCAACTTCTCTTGCTTCTCCCTGGAACAATAATACAATAAAACATTTGCATTTCATTGGCATCTGTACGCCAACCTCTGTTTTCTCTCCACTCATCTTCCTGAGCCTGTCAGTCTGGTCTGGTGCCATTCCCATACATTCCCATAGTACGCCATTCTCTTTTATTTAATTTTTAAAAATTTATTTTATTGAAGGATAGTTGATACTGTGTTAATTTCTACTGTACTCTCTCTCCTGGAATGTATGACACCATTTTCAAGTTTACAGTCCCTTATCTACAACTCCAAAATCCCAAAGGCTCTGAAAGCCAAAAGTTTATTTTAAAACTGGTGCCAAAACATATTAACAGCAAAATCTGATGTGAACAGACATGATGAGGCTATTCGTAATGTTGTTCTATTAGGGAAATGTTGCTGTATTTGTTTATTGGGAGGCTGTCCCAGGCTCCAGCAGAAGCCATTTCTGGTTATATGTAAGTACTGTCTTACGTTCTTAAAAAATCCACAAATAGTGTTGTTTCTGAGGCACTGGTGGCCCAAATTCTTTGGATAAAGACACACAGAGCTGCATGTTGCCTGATGGCTAGTCTGTGTCCCCTACCAGAGGGTGAGGTCTCTGGAGTCGGCCCTGATTCCTTACACCTGTCTGGCATGTTAGTGGGTCTCAACAAATGCTGAACCAATGATTAAGCAAATATTCACTATCGATCTAGCATATTTAGACATATCAACTTTCTCTGTTATATTTTATTTATCTGGTTACATATTCATTCATCCATTCATTCATTCACAGAGGACAGAAAGCTTTATTCATTCACACTGCTCCAGAGAAAGGCAGGATCACTTTAATATGCAGTCCTCTTGGGTTTCTGCCAGTTCTCTCTGAATGCGTTTCAGCTCACCCTGCTTCTCTTTCTCCTCAGCTGCTACCCTCTCCTGTCCTGCCCAGTGTTTCAGGTAATTGTAGACTTGGCTTCACAGGTCAGGCCCAGGAAGAGAGCAGAGTAGTGGCCCAGCTTGATGAGGGAGAGACCTGCATTGGCAGGACCGTCTTGTCTGTGCTCTGTTCTTATTTTTTTTAAGTAACTATTTCGAGAAAGAAGAGTGAGAACTAACAATCCTTTTTGAAAATTTTTTTTTTTAACTGAAAACAAATATTTGGTCAGATTCAAAAATCCGCAACAGAACCAAGAATAATATCATGTTTCCGAGTTTTCAGATTTGTGTTTTATTGCCTAGATAAGACTAATGTTATGAATACCAGTGACGCAAAGGTCAAAGGAAACAACTTTCTTTAAAATGTTATGGCAATCTTACTAGTTAAAAAGTTGGAAAAATGATCATAATGTCTGCAAGGATATAATGAAACAGACATTCTCAAACAAGGTTGCAGGGGTATGGGTTGTTAGAGTCTGTCTAGAAAGCACTTTACAATAAAAATCAAGAAGGTTAAGTTTACATCAGGGCTTCCCTGGTGGTTCAATGATAACAAATCTGCCTGCCAATGCAGGAGGCCTGGGTTCGATCCCTGGTCCAGGACCATCCCACATGCTGCAGAACAACCAAACCTGGGTGCCACAACTATTGAGCCTTGCTCGAGAGTCTGAGAGCCTTAATTATTGAGCCCATGTGCTGCAGCTACTGAAGTCTGCATGCTTAGAGACTATGCTCTGCAACATGAGAAGGCATCTCAGTGAGGAGCCTGCACATTACAGCAAAAAGTAGTCCCCGCTCATTGCTGCAACTAGAGAAAACCCTGTGTAGCAAGGAAGACCCAGTGCAGCCAAAAAAAGAAAGTTTACATCCACAGTAGAATGAAGGATAGTATTTAGCACATATTATTTAAGAAATTTTGTGTTCTTAAGGAGTGTGGGATTTGTTATTTCTTTAGGAGGTTTCAAAATGTGTTGTTTTTTTTTTTCCTGAAAGCAGCCAATATTGAGTTTTATAAGGCCTGCTGTATTAATATTTTTTATATGAAAAGCTTTTAAGACTTTATTTTGTTTAAACATTCTTTTAGAAAGTTAACAGTTACTATTCCATCTTGTCTTAACACATTGTGTAAGTATGTGATGGGATAGTTTATAAAGGTCTCATAGATACTATGCTTTGTTGATTTTGGCTAATAATTATATTAATACAGTACATAGTAATTTTTGAACAGCTTATCAAAACAGTGTGGACAATGCATAGTAAACTCCACATTATATTAAACAAAGTACATATAGAAAAACAGAAGGCACTCTATGTACACTAAATATGAAGGGTTTTAATATGGAAATTAGAGGCGTCCACAATCATTGGAAGGATTGAGAAAGATCAGGGAAATTGGTCCAGTTGGTGGTTGGCTTCGAGAAAACTTTCTTGGAAGATTTTGTGGCTCTCAAGAGTTTCCTGGAAGCTCCCACAAGCTAAGTAAGCTTGGAGCATCAAATCAAGTAATTCGCCAGCAAGCACCATTAGCTATCTCAGTTGTCTGTGGGACCAAAGAAGGTAATTTGCAGGAACTCATCCAGAAGCTACTGTGAAGTTCATGCCCACTGTCAGCCCACACATCTATCTGTCATTGCCCTTGGAGAGTAATAGCTTCTGTTCCTTGTCATTCCAATGTCACATAAGTGCCAGCTGGCAGACTCTACCCAGAACCATCTAGGAAGGGGAATTCTGGGAGCAATGCTTCTCAGTTTCTCCTCTGAGATTCACAGATCACAGGGGAAAGTATGATGCCAAATAGACAAGCCATGTTTAGTCATGCTTGTTTTGGTGTTGATGACAACTGCATGATTTTTTTTTCACTAACTTTCTATGCTGTCAGTATTGGTTCAATCAAACTCACTGTTACTACTTGATTGAGACCCAGAAATCTCTCAGCAAGCAAGTAAGCAAAAGTACAATTGAATTTATCCTTCACTGTTTCATTTTTTTTCAGTATTCAAATGTTTTATTATAGCTGGTTTTTTAAAATCAATATCCCAACTATGACAATACAATTCATTTGATTAACATATCTCTTAGGTAGAGTGAGTATAAAATTTATTATTTAAATTAGGAAACTTTTAATACTGAAAGGAAATTTCCATTAACCATTATACTGGGACAACAAGCATAAACCTGGATTGTCAAGGACAAATGGAGAGATCTGGTCACTCTTTTTTTTTTTTAATTGAGGTATAGTTTATTCACAATATTCGTTTCATGTGTACAAAATGATTCAAAATTTATATAGGTTATATTCTATTTAAAGTTATTATAAAATATTGACTATATTCCCAATACAACATACAATTGAATTTATCTTTGACCCATCATGCTGCCTGTTCAGGATTATTACTACTTGATTCTTTGTTCCAAAAAGCTGAGGCTCAAGAAGCTGAAACAACACATTTAATATTACCATTAATCTTCTTGTGTAAGACAAAATACAAATAAGAAAGCAAGATTTTCACTGATATATTTTCTAGAAGGAATTTTTCTATCCAGGATTTGTACTTAGAAAAGAATCTCAAATATACTTCATTGTCAACTGTAGAAAAGACAATTTTGGGCAAGGTTTTAATGTAAATTTGCAACCTTCATGTACTCAATCTCAAATTTAGTAACAAAATTTTTTTAAATGTATTTTGAATACTTAGTGTTTTTCTAATTCTTTCAACTTTATATATGTTTTATTTTGCCTCAAAGATAACATATACATTGTACATGAGTTTGTAGCTTTTTCTATATTTTGAGGAAATTTTGAAAGACTAAAATTCTGCTTTATAAAACAAACTCTCAAAATATGAATAATACCAAAGAGGGCCTTTCCATAAAATACTCATGGCCTAACCTGAATAAAATGATAAAAATTTTATAAAATTGGAATGCCAGTGCACAAATACTATTAAAATGATTAGAATTATGATATAGTAGGACATCTATAATTCTACTTTGCATTATAATTTGTAATGTTATAAATATTTTTGGCTCAAAAAAGATATAATATTGTTCTTTATATTATTTAAGTCACTCTCTCCTGATATTCAATTTGTTGAATATGTTGTCATTTTATTTCACCTGATAAATTTTATCTGATGTCAGTTAAAAAGTTTAACTATTTTTATTCATTTACAAGTTATTAGTAATTGTGTATAAAAATAAATTTTCCCAGTCATCATTAATTATCCCAGCATTTTACTCCTGAAACAATAAATATCCATTTGTATTTCAAATAACATTGAAGTAGATATTAACCAGCAAGGCAGCAAGCTGGAGTGAATAAAACGGACTAAAGAAATAGGCTTAAATAAAAGAGATATTGGCTATAACTCTATTGCCATTATTTAAACAAGAGTTAGTGAGATCCTCAACTAGGAAAGAGGCCAAAGAAACAGAAAGAAGTGACAATTGCAACATGTAACAGGGAGGGTTATGGTTGGATGGCATCACTGATGGGATGGACTTGAGTTTGAGTAGGCACCGGGAGTTGGTGAAGGACAGGGGAGCCTGGTGTACTGCAGTCCATGGGGTTGCAGAATCGGACACGACTGAGCGACTGAACTGAACTGAACAGGGAGGGAGAATGGACAGGTTTTGGTAACTGGCTGGATATAAGGGCAAGAGAGATGATCATTTTATTTTTTAAGTTTTTTTTTTTAATGTAGACCTTTTTTTTTTTTTAAGTTATTGGCTTATTTTAGTTGTGGCACACAGGATCTTTAGCCTCAGTGCACAGACTTTCTAGCTGTGGCACAGCTTAGTTGCTTCATTGCATATAAAACGGATCTTAGTCCCTTATGGATTGAACCCATGTCCCCTGCATTGTAAGGTGAATTCTTAACCACTGGACCACCAGGGAAGTCCCAATATGGACCATTTTTAAAGTCTTTATTGAATATTGTTGCAATATTTCTTCTGTTTTATGCTTTTGTTTTTGGTCACTAGGCATGTGGAATCAACTCCCTGACCAGTGATTGAACCCACACCTCCTGCTTGGGAAGGTGAACTTTTAACCACTGGACCACCAGGGAAGTTTCAGATATTTTAGGTAGAAGATAACATGGGGTTCCCAGGTGGTGCTAGTGGTGAAGAATCTGCTTACCAGTGCAGGAGACATAAGAGATATGAGTTTGATCCCTGGGTCAGGAAGATCCCCTGGAGGAGGAAATGGCAACCCAACTCCAGTATTCTTACCTGGAGAATCCAAAGGACAGAGAAGCCTGGGGGCTACAGTCATTGGGTTGCAAAGAGTTGGACACAACTGAAACGACTTAGCATGCAATATTGCTGTGAGAGAAAGATGCTGGGCTGGTAATACAGAGTACAGAGAAGACTTAAGACAACCGTTTGAAGAATACCTACCCTCAAAGAGTGTGTAGGAAGGAATGAGCAGAGAAAAATCCAGGAGGAAAAAATACAGTCTCACAAAGCCGTAGGCAAGAGTTTAAGGAGATAGTGAGTAGCAATATTTATTGTTGCAGAGCAGGCTCTGGATTTTGTGCCTGGGAAGTATTTTGTGACCTTTAAGAGTAAGAGGGTTCCCAGGTGGGGCTAGTGGTAAAAAATCTGCCTGGCAATTCAAGAGACATAAGAGACGTAGGTTTGATCCCTGGGTCAGGAAGATCCCCTAGAGAAAGCAATGGCAACCCACTCCAGTATTCTTGCCTGGAGAATCCCATGGACATAGAAGCCGGGCAGGCTATGGTCCATAGGTTTGCAAAGAGACAGATACAGCTGAAGTGACTTAGCATGCATACGTTTAAGAGCACAGGGTTCCATAGAGGAATAAGAATAGAAACTAAATTTAAAAGCATTAAAGAATGAATGAAAGATAAGAAAATAGAGTATTTTTTCAAAAAGAATATATAACCAAGCCACTTAAAGACATGGAAGTCTCTTAAATGAATATTACTAAGTGACAGAAGCAAATTTGAGAAAGTTACATACTATATATAATTCCAACTATGTGACATTCTGGAAAAGGCAAAATTATGGAGACGCTAAAAAGATTTGATGCTTTTGAACTGTGGTGTTGGAGAAGACTCTTGAGAGTCCCTTGGACTGCAAGGAGATCCAACCAGTCCATTCTGAAGGAGATCGACCCTGGGATTTCTTTGGAAGGAATGATGCTAAAACTAAAACTCCAGTACTTTGGCCACCTCACGCGAAGAGTTGACTCACTGGAAAAGACTTTGATGCTGGGAGGGATTAGGACAGAAGGAGAAGGGGACAACAGAGGATGAGATGGCTGGATGGCATCACGGACTCAATGGACGTGACTCTGAGTGAACTCTGGGAGTTGGTGATGGACAGGGAGGCCTGGTGTGCTGCGATTCATGGGGTTGCGAAGATTCGGACATGACTGAGCCACTGAACTGTATTGAACTGAAAAAGATTAGTTGTTTCCAATGGTTAGAGGGGAGACAGGAATGTATAGGTGTAGCACACAGAATTTTTAGGGCAATGTATGATATGTATCTGGTATGATACTTTAACAATAAACAGATGTCATTATATATTTGCCCAAACTCATAAAATGTAAGACATTGGGTGCTTGTAATGTAACCTATGGATTTAAGTGATAATGATCTGTCCATGTAGGCTCATCCATTGTAACAGATGTACCACTGTGATGTGGGATGTATGACTAGGGAAGAATTCTATGCATATGTGAGAGCAAGGGGCACATGGGTATGCTCTGTATTTCCCGCTCAGTTTTTCTGTGAACCTAAAACTGCTCTAAAATATAAAGTTTATTCTTTGAAATGAATATATTACCACTTTTCATTAATATAAGCTTCTGGGTTCTATTCACGTATATAACTCTTATTGTACTATTTTATAGTCCTCACAACATTCAACAAAATATTGCAATTTATTTTTGTCCCCAGTAAAGTAAGTGTTGGTCCCTCAGTTGTGTCCAAGTCTTTGAGAGCCCGTGGACTGTTTGCCTGCCAGGCTCCTTTGTCCATGGAATTCTCCAGACAAGAATACTGGAGAACTTTCCAACCCAAGGATCAAATCCAGGTCTTCAGCATTGTGGGCAGATTCTTTACCATCTGAGCCACCAGGGAAGCCAAATATATAATAGATACATCGAATTTGTTACATTTCAGAATGACAGAGTGGTGCTGAATTTTATACTAAGTATTATAAATGCATAAAGAAGTATTAGACCTGTCTTTAATGCTTATTACATGTTCCAGTTATCTTATTGCTGTGTTAATAAACCACCCCAAAACTTGGTATGTTAAAACAATAATTATTATATTTCACTTTTCTGGTTGTTAACAGAGCCGGGCACTCCTCAGTTGGGATCCTTCAGACAATGGCAGTCAGTTGACAGCTGAGGTTGGAATCCCGTGAAATCTCCTTTGCTCATGTCTGATTGCTTGGCTGAGATATCTACAACAGCTGGTGACTGGTGGATCCTTTCTCTCGTCTTTTCCCCATGTGGCCACTCTCAAGTCTGGCTTGGGCTTTGCACCAACATGACAATTTAAGGAGCAAGCATTCCAAGAGACCCAAGCAGAAGCTTCAAGTCCTGGGAGCTATGGGAAGACATGCAGTATTACTTTCACTATATTTTATTAGACAAAGCTGTTATAAACCAGTCCAGATTCAATGGAGTAGATACAAAGAAGGAAGAAATTGATGGTTGCCAACTTGGAAACAAGCTACAGAAATTTATCTGGGGGATGTTTATAAATACACACATATATGAAAAAGGAATGATTATAATGAATGTTCAAGTATAAAATAATATGAAAAGATAAGACCTTAGTAATCAAGGTGGGAAATAAGATTAATTCCTAGAGGTCTACCCAAAGACATTGCATTTTTCTAGCAAGGTTTCTCAAGAGACTGAGGACCTAATGTCTGCACGATGTTTGAGACACTTAATTAAGATAGTGATGCAAAATTATGTGGCCTCCAGATAACTAGTCTAGAGCATCTCTGAACTCACATAGTTCACAATATAAGTTCCAGATTATTTTTGGCCAAGATATCCTCTGTCGTATATTCTCAAGGCTGCCTGTTTTTCTGACTCTCTCCTACTCCATCGGCCCACTCTTCTCTACACTTCCAGCAGCATAATGGCAAATCTGCTATTTAATTCTGCATCTGTAATTATCATTTCAGCAAGTTTGAAACCTTTTAACATTAATGGCCAGGAAAAATCTTGTGTTTTTTTTTTTTTTTAAATTTCCTGTGTGTGTTAGACACTTAGTTGTGTCCAGCTCTTTGTGATCTCATGGACTGTAGCCCGCCAGGCTCTTCTGTCCATGGAATTCTCCAGACAAGAATCCTGGTGTGGATTGCCATTTCCTTCTCCATTTATTTCCTTTATTTAGTTAATTTTCCTTTCATGTCTTTTCTTCTTTCATTACATTTTGGTCAAGATTTCTTATGTCTTTTACTTTTATTATTTCTCTTTTTTACTCTCCTTTGAAATGACATTTATAAGCAAGGTTAAATACATGTTATCACTTTAATTTGATAAAACGTATAATCAACCTCTGCCTTAGAAAGTATTTTGAATGCCTTAGAAACTGCCTTTGCTGCACACACAGGCAGAATGGAGTGATATTTTAAGATTTCCTGTGACTAGAAAGGTATGGAAAGTTTGACTGGTTTATATTGTGTTCTGACTTCCTGAGGCAGTTTTCCTAATGCTATTCTATTTAACTCATATCCTAAAACAAAGCTTGTTAGTTTTTTTTTAATCAAAATTTAATCTAGAACTGAGTGTTTCAGTTTTGTTCTTTGTCTCTTAAGCTTAATTTCCATGGAGCTTTATAGTAGTAGCAATTTTACAAAATTTCTCCCATTGGTGGGATGATTCTCAAAACATTTGAGAAAAGGAATTCCCAGTTTAATTTTCAAAATTACTTTTAAAAATAAATAATTGATTATTTAGCATATATTTGTTATTCTATAATTGCTTTTATTTCTGTACCACAAAACTTAAGATTTTATCTATTTTCTACTTTGCATGTGAGAATCACATTCTTTGCAATAACAATGTTTGTTCTTTGGGGCAGGAATTTTATAGTTTTACAGGTTTTTTCTTTTAATATTTCTAAACCTGTACCATAATGTTCAACTGTTTGTAGAGACTTCTTGATGTATCAATGTTTGTTGTATTCTTTCAGTTTAATTCTATAACTAAGTTTCACTCTTCTTAATCAGTCTATAGAAACAAAATAGACTTTCTTAAGGCTTAATTTTGTCTTAAATAGCATTACTGGTTATTTGTACATAGGTCTTTCTAATTTGAATCTTTCCCCTAATAACTAAAACAGAAATGAGATCATTTAATCTTTCTGAAAAGATCTCTCTGTCATCTTTTTTCATGTCTCTTTATTCATAGAGTAAGGAGGTTCTCACTCTGGAACCAGATGGCTTGAGTTCAAATCCTAGTTGTACCACTTACTAACTGTATATTCTTGGGGAAAACTTTCTGTGTCGGTTTCCTCAGTTTCGAAAGGGGCTCACAATAGTAATAACCGCTTAATAGGGTTGTTGGACTTCCGTTGTGGCTCAGATTTAAAGAATCCGCCTTCAATGTGGGAGATTTGGGTTCTATTTCTGGGTTGGGAAGATCCCATGGAGGAGGGCACAGCAACCCACTCCAGTATTTTTGACTGGAGAATCCCCGAGGACAGAGGAGCCTGAGGGGCTACAGTCCATGGAGTTGCTAAGAGTCGAACACGTGCACACACACACACACACACACACACACAAAATAGTTGTGTTGTGGGAATTAAATGACCTTGTTCATGAAAACAATAAAACAATTTTTAGAACATGGTAATTATGCAATAAATGTTAGCTGTTGGCGTTGTTGCATTTTTATTTAGATTTAATCGTTTTCGTGTGTGCTAAGTTGTTTCAGTCCTGTCTGATTCTTAGCGACCCTATGGACAATAGCCTGCCAGGCTCCTCTGTCCATGGGATACTCCAGACAAGAATACTGAAGTGGGTTGCCATGCCCTCTTCCAGGGGATCTTCCCAACCCAGGGATCAAACCAGTGTCTCTCATGTCTACTGCACTGACCAGTGGGTTCTCTACCACTGTTGCCACCTGGGAAGCCCTTAATAGTTTTCATTCTTTGCTAATTGTATCTTCTTTTTAAAAAAAAATAAAATAAAAAACTAATTTATGTATTTTTAATTGAAAGATAATTGTTTTACATAATTTTGTTGTTTTCTGTCAAGCATCAACAAGAATCAGCCATAGGTATACATATGTCCCCTCCCTACTGAACCTCCTTCCCATCTCCCTCCCCATCAGATCCCTATAGTTACAGAGTCCCTGTTTGAGTTCCCTGAATCATACAGCAAATTCCTATTGGCTATCTATTTTACATATGGTATTGTAAAGTTTCCGTCCATCTCTCCTCCATCCATCTCATCCTCTTCCTCCTTCCCTCCTGCCGAGTCCCTAAGTCTGTTCTCTATATTTATTTCTCCTTTGCTGCCCTGCGAATAGATTAATCAGTGCCATCTTTCTAGATTCCATATATACGTGGTTAAGTCACTTCAGTCGTGTCTGACTCTGTGCGATCCCGTAGACAGCAGCCCACCAGGCTCCCCCATCCCTGGAATTCTCCAGGCAAGAACACTGGAGTGGGTTGCCATTTTATTCTCCAATGCATGAAAGTGAAAAGTGAAAGTGAAGTCACTCAGTCGTATCTGATTCTTAGCGACCCCATGGACTGCAGCCTACCAGGCTCCTCTGTCCATAGGATTCTCCAGGTAAGAGTACTGGAGTGGGGTGCCATTGCCTTCTCCATATATATGTTAGTATATGATATTTATCTTTCTCTTTCTGACTTACTTCACTCTGTGTAATAGGCTCTAGGTTTGTTCACCTCATTAGAACTGACTTAAACGCTTCCCTTTATGGCTGAGTAATATTCCATTGTATATATGTAGGTGCCACAGCTTCTTTACCCATTAATCTGTTGATAGACATCTAGATTGCTTCCATGTTCTAGCTATTGTAAATAGTGCTGCAATGAACATTGGGGTACATGTGTCTTTCAGTATTGGTTTCTTCTGAGTATATGCCTGGTAGTGAGATTGCTGGGTCATATGGTGGTTTTATTCCTATATTCTGAAGGAATTTCCATACCATCTTCTGTAGTGGCTGTATCAATTTACATTCCCATCAGCAATGCAAGAGAGTTCCCTTTTCTCCACACCCTCTCCAGCATTTATTGTTTGTAGACTTTTAAATGATGGCCATTCTGACTAGTGTGAGGTGGTATCTCATTGTAGTTTTGATTTGCATTTCTCTAATAATGAGCCATGTTGAGCATCTTTTCATGTGTTTGTTAGCCATCTGTATGTCTTCTTTGGAGAAATGTCTGTTTAGATCTTCTTAATGGTTTTACTAAATGCCTATTGAAGTAATCACATTTTGAAAATCATATAAGTAGGTAGCTTTCATCAATAAGCTTGTTTCTAAACTGATTTCTGGAGATAAAAAAGAAGCCAGTGGGGAAGGGGGGATGGGATGTGGTGGGAGGGGAGACTACCTAACCTGCCTCTTGAGAAACCTATATGCAGATCAGAAAATAACAGTTAGAACTGGACATGGAAAAACAGACTGGTTCCAAATAGGAAAAGGAATACGTCAAGGCTGTATATTGTCAATCTGCTTATTTCACTTCTATGCAGAGTACATCATGAGAAACGCTGGACTGGAAGAAACACAAGCTGGAATCAAGATTGCCAGGAGAAATCTCAATCACCTCAGATATGCAGATGACACCACCCTTATGACAGAAAGTGAAGAGGAAGTAAAAGCCTCTTGATGAAAGTGAAAGAGGAGAGTGAAAAAGTTGGCTTAAAGCTCAACATTCAGAAAATGAAGATCATTGCATCCGGTCCCATCACTTCATGGGAAATAGATGGGGAAACAGTGGAAACAGTGTCAGACTTAATTTTGTGGGGCTCCAAAATCACTGCAGATTGTGACTGCAGCCATGAAATTAAAAGATGTTTACTCCTTGGAAGAAAAGTTATGACCAACCTAGATAGTATATTCAAAAGCAGAGACATTATTTTGCCGACTAAGGTCCGTCTAGTCAAGGCTATGGTTTTTCCTGTGGTCATGTATGGATGTGAGAGTTGGACTGTGAAGAATTGATGCTTTTGAACTGTGGTGTTGGAGAAGACTCTTGAGAGTCCCTTGGACTGCAAGGAGATCCAACCAGTCCATTCTGAAAGAAATCAGACCTGGGATTTCTTTGGAAGGAATGATGCTAAAGGTGAAACTCCAGTAATTTGGCCATCTCATGCGAAGAGTTGACTCATTGGAAAAGACTGATGCTGGGAGGGATTGAGGGCAGGAGGAGAAGGGGACAACAGAGGATGAGATGGTGGGATGGCATCACTGACTCGATAGATGTGAGTCTGAGTGAACTCCGGGAGTTGGTGATGGACAGGGAGGCCTGGCATGCCGGAATTCATGGGGTCGCAAAGAGTAGGACACGACTGAGCGACTGAACTGAACTGAAATGAATCAGCATTTAATCATTTCACCGTTCTTCAAAAAAACTGCTATGGACTAAATGTTTGTATTCTGTTATACGCTGAAGCCTAATCCCCTAGGCCCACTCCAGTATTCTTGCCTGGAGAATCCCCATGGACAGAGGAGCCTGGCAGGCTACAGTCCATGGGGTCGCAAAGAGTCAGACACAATTGAGCAACGAAACACAGCACAGCACAATCCCTTAGGATATGAGGGTAGAGGCCACATGGATGGGATTAGTGATTTCATAAGAAGAGAGGACACAAAAAAAAAAAAAAGAAGAAGAAGAAGAGAGGACACACGCACAGGTGACAGGATAGAGCAATTGAGGAGCCTGGAAAAGTCACTGAAACCTCTGAGCAACTGAGTCGAGTTGAGTTGAGTCTTGAAGGTTGAATAAAACTTACTAGACAAGAAAAATAGAAAAATCATTCCACAGAAAAACAAGCACATGCAAGGGCAGAGAGTCGTGGGATGGCCTGGAAGTCTGAGGAACTGTGAGAAGTCCAGGCCATCTGAAGCTTACAACACACCACAGGTAAGGAAGATTTAAGATTGTGGAGATAAATTAGGAAGGATTTCTTTTTCCTTGTATGTCAAGTCAAAGAGTTTATATATTATTCTGTGAGAGCCAGGGTAAAAATTTTTCCAGTAGTGATTTTTTAACAAAAAGATGACATGACCAGGAAGTGAGATGGTTAGAGTCAGAGGGTAGTAGTAATAATAGTCACTCAGTCGTGTCTGAATCTTTGCAACCCCATGGACTGTAGCCCACCAGGTTCCTCTGTCCATGGAATTCTCTAGGCAAGAATACTGGAGTGGGTAGCCCTTCCCTTCTCCAGGGGATCTTCCCAGTTCGGAGACCGAACCCTGGTCTTCTGCAGATTCTTTACCCTCTGAGACACCAGGATCAGAAAGAGGGAGGTTTAAATGTCAGCTCCAGTACTGTAATAGCCACATTTCCTGAGATCAATTATTTAATCTCCCTTAATTTCCTCACTTAGAAATACTAAGGTAATACAATTCTGCTGCATGTTGTATTAGAGATAATATATTTTAGATGCTTGACATTGTATTTGGTGTATAATTGTTTTGAAAAGGTTCTTCTCCCTTTGTTATGCAGAAAGGAATCTCTGAGGGCAGTGAGGAAGACGCTGCAATAGAATAGGGGTACTGGGACTGGGGGGGGCAATGCCACTGACCTCCATGGTATAGCCTTTAGCACAGAATTGGGAGTGGTGAACAAAGGTGAGATTTTAAAGATCTTTCTCTTCCGAGGTAAACATTTTGTGGCTCTTGGAAGTAGCCCAGTGAGAGAAAGAGAAACGGACAATTAAGATGTTTAGTTTAGGAAGCCTGAGACATCATCCATATTTTAAGCACCGTTCTAGGTGCTGTGGATGAATAACATATATTTTCTTCTTTGAGGTGTTCCAAAATCTATCAGTGAGATAGATACTTGTATGAATAGACACAGTATAAAGATTTATATTCTAGGTAGGATTTTTGTAACAGCATCATCTTTTATCTGTTTTCCAAGTGGGAAGAACAATTTATTTTGGACGCTTTACTGAACCAATTTTAAATTAAGTGAGCATTGTCAGGTCTCAGAATGTATTCTTACTAATTGTAGTCACCATGTATTCTCAGCAGTAAATTTCCCAGATCAGTTTTTTATCCCTTATGTATAATAGCTCAAACAATGCCAGTACAATTTTTTTAAAGTTCAAAATATAATTAGAGGCATCTCATTAAGATTTAAGATAAGCACTTTGAGTCCTTGCGTGCAAGATCTTGTAATCGCAAAGATCAGTTCTTTAAATTACATGATTCTCAATAACTGGAAAGAACTGTTAAGAAGAATAACAAAAATAAAAAAGCTAAAGTATAGTGACACATAAAGAAATGAGACATTTCCAGAAAAGCCATTCATTCTTTTCATTATTAACTTTCTTCCTTCTAGACTGACTAACAAATGGCATTTTCAGTCAAAACTGTACCTTTTAGAACTCCCCGTATGGCGGTGTTTATTTCACCACGGCATGTGTATCCTGAGCACAATTCTTACTATTAACCCTTTTGAGGCTGCCGGTGGTTTCAGTTTCTTACCTCCTTTTGCCTGGAACCCAGAAAGGTATATCACTTTCTCTAAATTTGTCATCTTTTTTACTATGTTACTAACCCATCTTAATATATCGTGTTCTCTTAATCTTTATAGTCAGAATTAAATAAAGAATTCATATTTGGATCTTTTAGCATTCATCAGAACTTCTGGTTCTGTTGGAGAGTTTTTAAAGCATGTAATGGAGGAGTTAGAAGAAGAGAGAGATCAGATGATTCATAGTACCCAGGAGAGGAGTTTCCATTAAGAAGAATATAGGGACAGATAACACACAGTAAAGGGAGGAAAGGAGGAAGTGGAGGCCCTAGAAACAAATGTCATAAAGGCACAGAAGTAGAGTGGGAAACGTGTGTATTTCTTTAAGAAGATGAGAGAATTGGAGGACACGTGCCAGTGGAAGGAAGGAGGTAAGGCGCTGTCAGTCAATTGCCATGGAAATCCATGAAGAAAGCAAGTAGAACAATTATTTTCTCAAAGGAAAAATTTAACCTCCAAAGGGTCAGATGAGGTTTCTGGTATGAAAGAAAATACTCTGTAAAGATGGATGCTGGTTACGTTTAAAGAAAAAAGAAAATTTTTGACTTCTAGCTTATTAAGTTCTATGCTTTTGGAGCACATTAGATTACCTAACCTGATTCTTCATTTACATCTGCCTTGAGATTTGGTGTTTTTCTTCTAATTCAAACCAATTCAACAAACAGTTATTGAGTGTCTGAATGTGCCAGATAGAAAAGATGAAGACCAGCCTTCAAGAAGCTCTTATGAGTAGAAGCAACGTCGAGGGAGGGGGAATTAGAACAAACGTCCAGGTAGGTGGATGGTTTTAGGGTAAAAATGTAAGAGCAGCATGGAAGAAGGGATGTGAGAATTTGTTCAGGACGTGTTTCTGGAGCTGACTACGTCAGTTCATACTCAAGTGGAAATCTCCTGAGATAGGAAAGGGCATTTTAGACGTAGGCAAAAGCATGTTTCTCTCTGCCGCTGCCCCTCCCCCCACCAGTACTTCTAAACTACAAGGACTGCTGAGTCATAAATTCCTAGGTTGTGTGAGAAGACAGGAATAGGACTTATTTAGGACTATATTTATATAGACTTAGGATACTCTAACTAATGAGACAATAGTGCTCTTCTCCATTATATATATGGTGGTGGTTTAGTTGCTAAGTCGTATCAGGCTCCTCTGATTCTCCAGACAAGAATACTGCAGTGGGTTGCCATTTCCTTATCCAGGGGATCGTCCCAATCCAGGAATCTAACCTGGGTCTCTTGCATTGCAGGCAGATTCTTTACAGACTAAGCTATGAGGGAAGCCTGTTCTATACAATTTCTAATTTTTCCAAGATTGCTGTTTTGGTATATGTTTAAAAGCAAATATAAAAAAAAGTATTTTCCTTTTATTTTTCTCTTTTTTAATGTATGTTAAGAACTTACAGCTAAAAGCCAAATAATAATTACCACAATTATAGCTAACTTTTACTGATGCTGTACTGTATTCTAGGAATTTGATAAATCCTCTATGTAGACTATTTCACTGAACCCTCACAACAACCATTTGGGGAATATACTATTATTGCTCTTATTATTATTATTGATAAATTGAGACTTAGAGAATTTAATTAACTTATCACATAGCTAGGACGTGATTAAGCTGGGACTGCAGGACTGGGCAACCCACTCCAGTGTTCTTGCCTGGAGAATCCCAGGGACAGGGGAGCTTGGCGGGCTGCCGTCTATGGGGTCGCACAGAGTCGGACACGACTGAAGCGACTTAGCAGCAGCAGCAGCAGGACTGGACAGTCTGACTATAGAGCTCAAATAAAGTCTTTGTCTTGACATCATGAGGCAGAAAATCTTAGCATATGTCAAGACAGATGTGTTGGTAAGGGCTCTTGCTCCTTGCAGTGCTCTTTAAATCTTGGACTCATTCATTTATTCAGTCAGTATTTATTGAGCACCTGTTATGTGCCAACACTGTGGTAGGCATTGAGGATCAGAAGTGAATACTACAGAAGTTATCTCTGTCTTCATGGAGTTACCGCTGTAAAGAAGAAAACGGAAACAAGTGACTAATCATAATCAAGTATAATAAGAATTGCAAGAAGGAACTAAAGTAATGTGGCGAGTTTGACAGAAGCCTATCACATTTGGGAATTCGGGAATCCCTCTCTGAAGAAGTGAGAATTACACTGAGATCTGGAGCATGGAAGAACAGAAAAAAATTACCCAGGTAAACTGGAAGAGAGGAGCATTTCACACAAGGTGAATACCAGGGTGAGGTGGACATACAGATTCCCCATCCAGACCTCCTGTAAGGAAGGACTTGATTCTCCAGCCTCCGGCAGTGCTGACAACCTCTTCAGGCATTGCTTCAGTTGCAGGGAGAATGTGACCCTTGCTCAAGGTCAAGTTTTCCCTGTACATGCAGGCCAACTCTGATGGGCCATTTCTGTTTCATAGCTACCCGCACAGTTGGCTGAGGCTGTCAGGCTTGCATCACAGCTTGATTTTGCTTTCGTCTCAATCCTGCTCCCGCCCCCTCCCTTCCATGGGTGTTGATCTCAAGAACACTCCCTAATAAACATCCTGAACACTAAACCCTGCCTGAGTCTACTTCCTGGAGAGCCCAAACTGCATGACAACATAAAAAGCTTTGCCAAATCAAGGCATTCAGAATGACTGTAGTTTGAGTGAGAGACAGAGATGAGCTGTGGTCAAAAAGGTAGACAGGGGTCAGATTCTGAACTCCTGATAAAGCATACTAAGGAGTTTTCCTAAAGGCAACAGCCAGTAGGAAGCCATAGCAGGATATTAAGCAGGAATGACATAATTAAATTTGTAATTTTGAAATTTGCAATGCATGGCAGGGGTGCTTTGACTACCAAATTAATATCTTTCAAAAAAAAAAAAAAAACAACTTTTTACTTCTTCCAGATGTTAATGGTAAAATAAAGGTACCAAACTGTTTTTCCTATCCTTGAATCATTGCTTTTCATTCCCCTCCCCTTGTCAATAAAAACTACTAAAACTGCTCCATGGTTCATGCAGTTATAATCCTATGAAATACTTGAAAGACTTCCTCATTGATCAATGTAAAGAAATAGTGGAAAATAATAGAATGGGAAAGATTAAAGATCCCTTCAAGAAAACTAGAGATACCAAAGGAACATTTCATGCAAAGATGGCACAATAAAGAGTGGAAATGATATGGACCTAACGGAAGCAGAAGATACTAAGAAGAGGTGGCAAGAATACACAGAAGAACTGTACAAAAAAGATCTTCATGACCCAGGTAACCACGATGGTATGATCACTCACCTAGAGCCACACATCCTGGAATGCAAAGTCAAGTGAGCTTAGGAAGCCTCACTATAAACAAAGCTAGTGGAGGTGATGGAATTTTAGTTTTGCTATTTCAGATCCTAAAAGATGATGCTGTGAAAGTGCTGCGCTCAATATGCCAGCAAATTTGGAAAACTCAGCAGTGGCCACAGGACTGGAAAAGGTCAGTTTTCATTCCAATTCCAAAGAAAGGCAATACCAAAGAATGCTCATACTACTGCACAATTGCAGTCATCTCACACACTAGCAAAGTAATGCTCCAAATTCTCCAAGCCAGGCTTCAACAGTATGTGAACTGTGAACTTCAGATGTTCAAGCTGGTTTTAGAAAAGGCAGAGGAATCAGAGATCAAATTGACAACATCCATTGGATCATGGAAAAGCAAGAGAGTTCCAGAAAAACATCTATTTCTGCTTTATTGACTATGCCAAAGCCTTTGACTATGTGGATCACAATAAACTGTGGAAAATTCTTAAGGAGATGGGAATAGCAGACCACCTGACCTGCCTCCTGAGAAATCTGTATGCAGGTCAAGAATTGACAGTTAGAACTGGACATGGAACAACAAACTGGTTCCAAACCGGGAAAGGGGTACATTAAGGCTATATGTTGTCACCCTGCTTATTTAACTTATATGCAGAGTACATCATGAGAAATGCTAGGCTGGATGAAGCACAAGCTGAAATCAAAATTGCTGGGAGAAATATCAATAACCTTGGATATGCAGATGACACCACCGTTGTGGCAGAAAGTGAAGAACTAAAGAGCCTCCTGATGAAAGTGAAAGAAGAAAGTGAAAAAGTTGGCTTAAAACTCAGCATTCAGAAAACTAAGATCATGGCATCTGGTCCCATCACTTCATGGCAAATAGATGGAGAAACAATGAAAACAGTGAGAGACTTTATTTTTGGGGGCTCCAAAATCACTGCAAATGGTGCTGCAGCCATGAAATTAAAAGATGCTTGATCCTTGGAAGAAAACCTCTGACCAACCTAGATGGCATATTAAAAAGCAGAGCTATTACTTTGCCAATAAAAGTCTGTCTAGTCAAAGCTATGGTTTCTCCAGTAGTCGTGTATGGATGTGAGAGTTGGGCTATAAAGAAAGCTGAGTGCTGAAGAATTGTTGCTTTTAAACTGTGGTGTTAGGGAAGACTCTTGAGAGTCTCTTGGACTGCAAGGAAATCCAACCAGTCCCTCCTAAAGGAAATCAGTCCTGAATTTTCATTGGAAGCATTGATACTGAAGCTGAAACTCCAATACTTTGGCTTACTGATGTGAAGAACCAACTCATTGGAAAAGACCCTGATGCTGGTAAAGATTTTAGGTGGGAGGAGAAGGGGAAGACAGAGGATGAGATGGTTGGATGGCATCACCGACTCAATGGACATGAGTTTGAACAAGCTTCAGGAGTTGGTGATGGATAGGGAAGCCTGGCGTGCTGCAGTCCATGGGATCACAAAGAGATATGACTGAGTGACTGAACTGAACTGAAAGACTATAGGAAATAGTGTTATGTGAGGACTTGGATAGTTATTTGTTCTGTGGCCATGAAAGCAAACTATTCAGTGTGGCTGGAAAAGCTTAAGTATTAAGTCACCAGATATATGACCTCCAGATACAGCTTTGCAGAAAGACCTGTCCTCCTGCCAATTATGTCTGCATCCTGCTGAATTTTCACCTCAGTCCCCAGATATGTGTAATATATAGTAGTTATATTATCACAGTGCATAAAAAGAGGAATATCTTGACAGTCAAGATTGCATTTTTTAAAAAAGAAAGCTTTATTCAGGTAGCTGCATAAAGTATACAGTTTTGGTAAGTCTTAACCTATGTGTGCATTTGTGAAGGCATCATCACAGTCAAAGTAACAGATATTTCTAGTACCTCAACACTTTCTTTGTGACTCTTAGTAATCCCCCCCTCTTCCTTTCTCCACCGTCTTCCTCAGGCTGTAACACTGACCCACGTTCTGTCCTACAGATTACATTGCCTAGAATTGTATACAAACGTAATCATACGGCATGCCCTCCTTTTGTCTGACTTCTTTCACTCAGCATAATTATTTGGAAAACTAGATGTAAAATGTTCAATTAAATAATATTTTATATGTGATCAAACTTGCTACATATAAAAAAACAGTATTTAATTACTTGATAACATATACACTGTAAATATTGACAGTGAAAGTGATGTTCAACTTTTTAAGTATAACTGTTCATTGTGCCTTAGACTAAAATTTGCTTTTAACCAAAGCCATTTTACTTTGAAGTTATAAACAAAAAGCATCTGATCTGTGAAGTTGACCAGCAAGTCTATATTGCTACTGCCACTGCTAAGTCACGTCAGTCTATATTACGGGAATATAAATAAGACATTTGGTAGAAGACTCTCCTCTCACCAAATTAGTTAGCTAAATAATCTGGAAAACAAAACTGAAGACTAGTTGCCATGAGGTGCTGAACAAGAAGATATAAGGGGCATATGTTGAATTCCTCTAATAGGCTTGGTTAGACTGGAATTCGCCCCCCTCAATACACAAGCCCCTGTGTACACACACAGTCATTTACACATGCTTACACAAACAGCACCACACTTTTTCTTCCACAAATTGGTTTTAGTCTAGAAAAGAAAGTGAAAGTGTTAGTCTGTCAGTTGTGTCTGATTCTTTGTGGTGATCCTGTAATAGTCCACTGTCCATTGGGTTCTCCTCTGTCCATGGGATTCTTCAGGCAGGAATACTGGAGTGGGCAGCCATGCCCTTCTCCAGGGTATTCCCAACCCAGGGATTGAACCCAAGTCTTCTGCATTGTGGGCAGATTCTTTACCATTTGAGCCACCAGGGAAGCCCTCTAGCCCAGAGTAGCTCAGCAATTGCTCCATATTACCATTTAGTTTTCTATGTACATCTAAAAAGGATTAAAACGAAAAATCGTTTAAAAATATCATTATATCCCAACCTCAGAACTATTTGTGCATATAAAAACACAAACCCAAGAATATCACAAAATCACATCTTTTAAGTTTTTAAAAAAGACTTTTTCACATACAGCACCAACCTATATACATAGGAAGCGCTCAACGTATATTTTTCAACTGAACAACATAAGGGATTCTGCTCTGTGACTGCATCTTCCCTGGAGTCAAGTCACCTCATTTTGGCACACCTGAAAAGCCAATATTTTCATTTCCTTCAGGGTAACATATGTTAAATCTGATTGTCATTTTTGTAAAGTTCATTAATATGCTGGTCTTTTTAATGTGTGTACCTTTATACTGTAATCATTTTCTTTGGTTCCACATGTGTGTGCAGTCACTCAGCTGTGTCTGACTCTTTGCCACCTCATGGACTGTAGTCTGCCAGGCTCCTCTGTCCATGGGATTCTCCAGGCAAGAACACTAGAGCTTGTTGCCATTTCCTACTCTAGGGGATCTTCCCACCCCAAGGATTGAATCTGCTTCCCTTGCATCTCCTGCATTGGCAGGCATTTTCCTTATCACCATGCCACCTGGGAAGCCCCCATCCACATAGCCTGCATCTTTTTAATTGTTTTGGAGAAAGGATGGGTGGCTATTTTCCACATCTTCAGTTCAGTTCAGTCGCTCAGTCGTGTCCGACTCTTTGCGACCCCATGAATCACGGCACACCAGGCCTCCCTGTCCATCACCAACCCCCCAGAGTTCACTCAAACTCATGTCCATTGAGTCAGTGATGCCATCCAGCCATCTTATCATCTGTCATCACCTTCTCCTGCCCTCAATCCCTCGCAGCATCAGGGTCTTTTCCAATGAGTCAACTCTTCGCATGAGGTGGCCAAAGTACTGGAGTTTCAGCTTCAGCATCATTCCTTCCAATGAACACCCAGGACTGATCTCCTTCAGAATGAACTGGTTGGATCTCCTTGCAGTCCAAGGGACTCTCAAGAGTCTTCTCCAACACCACAGTTCAAAAGCATCAATTCTTCGGTGCTCAGCTTTTTTCACAGTCCAACTCTCACATCCATACATGACCGCTGAAAAAATCATAGCCTTGACTAGATGGACCTTTGTTGGCAAAGTAATGTCTCTGCTTTTGAATATACTATCTAGGTTGGTCATAACTTTCCTTCCAAGGAGTAAGCATCTTTTAATGTCATGGCTGCAATCACCATCTGAAGTGATTTTGGAGCCCCACAAAATAAAGTCTGACACTGTTTCCATTGTTTCCCCATCTATTTGCCATTAAGTGATGGACCGGATGCCATTATCTTAGTTTTCTGAATGTTAAGCTTTAAACCAACTTTTTCACTCTCCTCTTTCACTTTCATCAGGAGGCTTTTTAGCTCCTCTTCACTTTCTGCCATAAGGGTGGTGTCATCTGCATATCTGAAGTTATTGATATTTCTCCTGGCAATCTTGATTCCAGCTTGTGCTTCTTCCAGCCCAGCGTTTCTCATGATGTACTCTGCGTAGAAGTTAAATAAGCAGGATGACAATATACTGCCTTGACGTACTCCTTTTCCAATTTGGAGCCAGTCTGTTGTTCCATGTCCAGTTCTAACTGTTGTTTCCTGACCTGCATATAGGTTTCTCAAGAGGCAGGTCAGGTGGTCTGTATTCCCATCTCTCTCAGAATTTTCCACAGTTTATTGTGACCCACACAGTCAAAGGCTTTGGCATAGTCAATAAAGCAGAATTATGTGTTTTTCCGGATTCTCTTGCTTTTTTGATGATCCAGTGGATGCTGGAAACTTGATCTCTGGTTCCTCTGCTAGAAAAGGTTAGATATAAGTATCTGAATGCAGAGTTCCGAAGAATAGCCAGGAGAAATAAGAAAGCCTTCCTGAGCGATCAATGCAAAGAAATAGAGGAAAACAACAGAATGGGAAAGACTAGAGATTTTCCATGTCTTAGTTGCTAGCTTATTATTTTGTATGTTTAACTATCATACCCTAGGGGAGGATGATTTTTATCTCACAGTCCCATAGAGCCTAGTACCATATACCTTATATAATAAGTCCCAGTGGATTAAACCTGATCCATATTATCTTCCTGTCAAGTATGGTATGTGTACATGTTGCCATTGTTCCTCCATTAAGCATAAGTCATTGTTTCCTTTGGTATGTGTTAACTCCCACACATCACAAGAATGGAATTCTGTTATCTTGGACAGTCTGGGAATATTTGTGGCAGCTGGGAGTTTTGTACATGTTACAGCATGAGTTGTCTTTTTCTTGTCAATATTTTGTCTAGTTTTCATACTGTGACAATGTTTTTAAAGATCCTTTCTGTGTATTTTATCTTGGATCTGATAGTTTTTCATTTTAAAAGCTTTAACTCTTTAGTTCATAAGCCAGAGAACCTCATTTGTCATCAACCTCTGGGTGTATGCACCGCCATGGTAAATTCTCATTTATTTGAGAAATATTCAAGGATTCTTTGAAACTCTAGGCTGGAAAATAATAAAAGTGAAAGGAACTTTCAGTTTCTGAATAAACAAGTATGTCATCTGGCTTACCTAAGCAGGATATGAGTAGTACTGATTTTGTTCTAGGGCCTCTAATACTAATTTTATTTGCAAGCAAAGAAATTGAAAGACGGAAGATTGAAAAGTCAATTCTTCCTGGGATTACCTCTTAGAGTTTTCTCATAGGTTGTAGCTAAGATATGATAGAGCTCAGTTTCAAAAAATGATAACAACAGAGGACAGTTTTTAAGTATCAGTTAAACCAAGGTAATGATATAGCTCATGTCAGGTGCTTGTTTCTCTTTTTCCTTTCAGTTCTTCAAAGAGAGGTCGTACGTGACTCTTCCTTTTATGGCAACCGCGGCAGAGGTTCCAGGGCATGTTGATGGCTCCTTTCACCTCCTCTACGCAGCTGGAATGGGCTGCAGAAGAGCAACAGCATGCTTCAGGGTTATCCCCTCCAAGTCCACATGCCTCTCCACTTCTACTGAATTCTTTTCCTTCCTGCTGTACATCCTACTCATATTCAATAACTCCTGATAGAAAAACTGATGTCGGTAGTGTGTATATAAACTGAATTTCCCAGCTTTGCTTGGAACATGATGCTCACTAGAGAAATGGAAAATCAATTTAAAACAATAAATAGGGAAAACAGAAATGGTAAACAAAGCGTGGAAGGGTGCGGCTTGTTCTGACGAGTGACTAAGTATGCAGCTTCCTGTTGTTGTTGTTCAGTCACTAAGTCCTGTCCAACTCTGCGACCTCATGGACTGCAGTGTGCCGGGCTCCTCTATCCTCCACTTTCTCCTGGAGTTTGCTTAGATTCATGCTCACTGAGTGATGCTTTCTAACCATCTCTTCCTCTGCTGCCCCCTTCTCCTTGTGCCTTCAGGGTCTTTTCCAATCAGTCAGCTCTTCACATCAGGTGGCCAAAGTATTGGAGTTTCAGCAACAGTCCTTCCAATGAATATTCAGGATTGATTTCCTTTAGGATTGGCTGGTTTGATCTCCTTGCAGTCCAAGGTACTCTCAAGAGTCTTCTCCAACACCACCTTTAAAAGCATGCCTTCTTTATGGTCCAGCTCACACAATCATACATGACTACTGGAAATACTATAACTTTGACTATTAAAAACTTTTGTTAGCAAAATGATGTCTTTGCTTTTTAATACACTGCCTAGGTTTGTCATAGCTTTCCTTCCAAGGAGCAAGTGTCTTTTAATTTCATGGCTGCAGTCACCATCTACAGTGATTTTGGAGCCCCCCAAAAGAAAAGGAAATCTGTCACTGCCTCCATTTTTTCCTCTTCTATTTGCCATGAAGTGATAGGACCTGATGCCATGATCTTAGGTTTTTTAAATGTTGAGTTCAAGCCAACTTTTTCACTCTCCTCTTTCACCTTCATTAAGAAGAACAGCTTCCCAAGAGTGCTTTAAGGAATGATTTTTAAAAGCCGTTCTTTCCTATCAGCTCCCAAGTGGAAAGCATGCCAATTTGTTAGAACAAAAGGCTGATAATTAGGTAAATCACAAATATATGTGATTTATTTTTAAAGTGCAAATGGAATTACGTTACTCTACTAATCATACGTCTCTGAAATGGGCATCTTCTGCTAAATTTTGAAATGAGCAACTTAAACTCATTCATACCCAGGCAGATCCCTTATCTATAGATTAGACCCATATGCTTGTGTAAAATAATGACTTTCTTTCATTAGCTGTCATTTAAATTTATTGTAGGATAACATCCGTTACGATTTTTAAATATTTAACGTGCTTTAGGTACTCATGAAACCAATAAGTTTGCTGTTGCTCTGTGTCTCTTTCCAAGTTAAATGTACATTCCTGGAGAACAAACCACATTTTACGCTACCATTGCCTTATAGTTCTCAACCCAGTGCTATGCACTTAATGTTTCATAAATACTAGATTGACTGAGAAGCTGACACAAGTTGCCACGAGAGGATAAACCTCAGATATCATATGGGTAGAAATTCATACTCAGTGGAAAGAGCAAGGGGAACCCTGAAATGAACTCCTTGCTCAGGAACATATTAATAACATCACCTTGAGTGAGCTACCTGACTTTTCTGAGCTTCAGTTTCTTTAACAAAATGAAGACAATAATAAATTAGTTGGGATTCTTGCAAAGATTAGAGGTAAATGATTTAATATGTCTTGCCTGGGGCTGCCTGCACAGCCCTGAGTTCATGATGTTATTATTCCCGCTTCAAAGATGAGAAGATTGAGGGGTCAGTGTTGAAGTAACTCTCTAACCATCACACCACCATTAGGGTCTGGTTTCAAACCCAGTTTTGTTTGACTTTGTGTGCAGTACTTAGAGATTCCCTATATTGCTCTTGCACTTAAATAAATATGAGAGGGTTTAAAATGAAGGCAAGGTAACAAACTAGAATATAATTTTTCAAGTTTTTTGACCATGACCCTCAGTATTGCACTGCAAACCCTGAAGACACACAAGAGTTGGGCTTCCCCGGTGGCGCTGTGTAAAGAACCTGACTGCCAGTGCTGGAAACATAAGAAACACAGTTCAGTCCCTGGGTCAGGAATCCCCTGGCGGAGGGCATGGCAACCCACTCCAGTATTCTTGCCTGGAGAATCCCATGGACAGAGGAGCCTGGCAGGCTACAGTCCGTGGGGTCGCAAAAGTTGGATATGACTAAAGCGCCCTAGCCACGTACCCAACAGTTGAACTGCGCTGCACTCAAATACTTTCCACTCTATTTCATGTTTTGAAAATATTCTTGTTATAGTGAGCGGAGCAGCTTGCTGGGGAGGTGTCATGGGGGTGTTCTTGACATGAGACCTCAGGTACAAGCCAGCTGGCAGCAAGGACCCCTCCCACTGCAAAAGGGAAGCCCTCTCCTTTCTCTCCATGGCCCGAGCTCCTCATCTGGTCATGGTCCTCGCCCTAGTGGTCTTGCTGGGCCATGGAGTTCTGAGCACTGTCCCCCACATGCCCACAGGCCTGGACTGGCCCTGCTGTTGTGACCGGCAGGATAGGTAGATCTAGAGACTATGGGATGGCCCCTGTTGCGAGGAGTCAGTACCTTTCCCGGGGTTGCTTGCTTGCCTGGCTTTACACAGGACAGGGAGAAACCGAGGCTAGTGGAAGAGGGTTTCCTCCAAAGCCACAAGGGAGGTATGGAGAGGCTTAAAACAGCTCCTATATGAATTCAGAGGTTGCTTCAGGAAAGGGGAAAGTCTGAGGGAGATGTGATTACTGGACTGGTGAACAATGGGGAAAATTTCACAGTAAGTGGGAGAAATTCAGTTCCTGACCAGACCTTGGAACTAGAAAATTAAATTGTACTGCCCAACCTGAAGCAAGAGTACCTGACTGCTATTTTCAAATCCCAGAGAGTTGTTAGAGCTAATGTTTAGAAGGGAATGAAGGATTTATTCTAAGGAGCTCATCCTTTTGGGGGCAGGAAGCATGATGAATATGGATGTGGGGAATAATATTGCAGAGAAACAAAATGTCTTTCTCACTCATGACGCATAGGTACATCACATTAAAACTGAATTGCCACGTGTTTGATGGTGCTATCCATTAAGTGCTATTCATAGAAAGCATTTCTCTACTTGGCTTAAGTGTACGGTTATAGGGGATTGGCTTTCTCTCTTAGCCATGTCTTTGTGCTCATTCAAAGTATTTCGAGTACTTTGACCTTTACAAAAAGGAAAGGTTGTCAGTAAATATCCCTGCGTTGTTACTAATTTTGATCCTGCTAATTTCTGGCTGGTAGACAGAAATAATACTGAGATTTTCCAAGAAGCTGCTTGTTATGACCCACTAAATTGATCTGATGCCTCATCATGAACTACACCTTGAGAAAGAGGAGACTGTTATATTCATTTATGTAAGAACTAATGATAGGTATAATGAAAGTGGTAGCAGTGACAATGAGTGAAACAGATGCAATAATTGATTGGGAAGTAGAATCAACATGTCCCTAACATTGTTTGAGGGCAACAGAGAGTGAGGAGTTTGCCAGGTTGGATGACCTCATTCATTGGATAGGGAGCACTGAAGGAAGAGCTCCACTGATGGAGAGTAAAATCTGCTTTGTAAATACTGAGTGTGTGATGCCCAAGGACATCTAGACAGAGTGGTCCAATAAGCAGCTAGAAGTGTGAGTTGGAGATGGGAAGAATCTGGGCTGGAAATACAGATTCATGCACGTAGATGGCAGTTGATGCTATGACAATGGGCTTGACTGTTAGGAGACCAGTGGAGAAGTGTGGAACTCTGAGGATTAGCTGAAGGAAAGGCAGAGGGAGAAGATGGAGAGAGGAAATTGAGAGATCTCAGAGAGACAGAAGGTAGAGGAGAAGGCTCTTTGCATAATACCATTTAGTGACCTGTACTCAAGTTACTGTGCTTTGTCAGTAGCACCAAGATGCAGTGGAGTGTGGACAGAAGAAGGTGATTTGGCTGCATGGTTTGCTGAAGAGTTCTGGAACAAAAGCAAGTGGTAGTCCCAAGATAACCTTCTCCTTGGCTGACAGATTTCTTCCCCTATCAAATGAAAGTGTTGAGCTAGATGAGGTCTGCAGTGTTTAATTTGGAGGAGTGGGTGAATGACTGGAGAGTATGAGAAGATATGAATATTCACCCATTCATTCAGCAAATATCTATCGAGTTTCTATGATGTTCAGTTGCTGTTTTAGTCACAGGGACATGATGATGAGCCAGACAGATTATAGAAGCTGACATTGCAGTGATGGAAACAGACTATAAACAAGTAAGCATGTAAATTAGAGTGTATTATATTGTCACAGATACCGCTAAGAAATATGAAGGAAAATAAAATGGGGAGGAGAAAGATGGAATAATTTGGGCAGACTTCTTTAAGAGGCTGATAGAATTGAATGAAGTGAGGATGCTTTAGTGTGAGAGATCTGGAACAAAAGAGCAGTCCTGGAAAGGAGGACAGCAAGTGCAAAGATCTTGGAATGACTTTTTGTTGAAAAGAAAATAAACATACATCTACATATCACCACCAACATATATTTGGAAGAATATATACCAAAACATAAAATAAATAAATATAAAGTAGAAATAATAATGTAGCAGAATGTTAGAAAAGTATTCTGCTAGGATCCATCTCTTGGCCTTTTCACATATTCTTAGTCCAGTGCAATTCCCATTTGGGGAACTGAGTGGGATATTTTACTATAGTGTAGCCAAACATGCCAGTCAGCCAAGATCAGCAGTGTGACAGTCAGTGAGTCAATATAAAAAAAAAATCTCCCAGAAATCTCATCACCTCAGACTCAGGTCAGAGCACCATGTACTATAACCCTCAACTTTCTAGGATTTCTAAGAGGACAGATTCTCCCCTCTAGAGAATTAAAGCTGATTTTTGGCATCACCACCCCACTGTCTCTGCCTCCACCACTGCCTGTTGGATTGCACAACCCCAAGCCTGCTCCGATTTACAAAATGCTATCCCCTTGTCTGCATCATCCTACTTTTAGTATTTGTCATTTTTGCTTTATCTGACATTGAATAATCCAGTCCCTTTAGATAGGCCTCAAACCTAAGATTCACCCTCCTGTTCCTGCCTCCTCCTCCTTGAGCTGAGCCTGATGCCTACTGAGCACTTACTTTGTTAGAAATACTGTCGGTCTTGGTAGGGTGGGTGCTTACAGAGGTATATACTCTTTTCAGTACTTATCAAAGTATACACTTAGATACCGCAATTTTAAAATACCTCAAATTGAACCATGAAACATGATATTCTGCTAGGTACTTTTTTCATAATTGTTTTTTTTTTTTTTTTTTTTTGCCTTCAAGAAGCCTATAATTTAAAGAAAGTATAATAGCAAACAACAGCGGATAACATCTAAGTGCTAAATGAAAGGGTGAAATTGTTGCTCAGTCGTGTCTGACTCTTTGAGAACCCATGGACTGTAACCCACCAGGCTCCTCTGTCCACGGGATTCTCCAGGCATGAATACTAGAGTGGGTAGCCATTCCTTTTTCCAGGGGATCTTCCTGGCCCAGGGATTTAACCTGGGTCTCTTGTGTTGTGGGCAGATTCTTTACCATCTGAACCACCAAGGAAGCCCAAGTGCTAAGTGAATAGTCCCCAAACAAATCTTATAGGAACTGAATTGTTAAAAAAAAAAAAAAACTTTAGAGAAGAGGAAGACAGAGAGAGGAGGGAGATTCTAGGCAAGAGAGATAGTGCGAGCAAAGGTGCAGGTGTGAGAATGATAAGAACTTTGGGGAGACAGTGAGTAAACCAGCCTGGAATTATTTTGAGAAACAATGAAAAATAATATTGAGAGGGACTCAATTTATCAAGGCTCTTTACTGCCAAGATAAATTTAGAAAGTATTGTATGGGCAGCAAAGAGCGATCGAAAATGGTTGAGCAGAAGAAGGATATAATCTGGTTTTTTTTTTTTTTTAAGGAAATCTGCCCTCCACCCAGCATTCCACTGCAGAGTCTTTGGTTTATGTGACTCACAGTTTGAGGCATCAAGTGTTTTCAATTTGGGGCACCCTCAATGGCTCAGCAGGTAAAGAATCCTCCTGCAATGCAGAAGACACAGGAGACATGGGTTCAATCCCTGGGTTGGGAAGATCTCCTGCAGGAGTAAATGGCAACCCACTCCAATATTCTTCCCTGAAAAACCCTATGGACAGAGGAGCCTGGCAGGCTGCAGTCCAGGCGGTCCCAAAGAGTCTGACACAACTGAACGACTAAGTACACGTGTGTTCAATGTATCCTACTTAGCAAGGCCTTCTGGGACATGGGTTATGGAGAAATGTCCCCTCTCTGGGTAATGAGGTAATCAGATTTTCAAGCAGCCACAGCCCTGTTTTCATTTCATTGCAGACCTTTTCCTATCTTTATTCTGAGTCCGTCTCAGTTGTATCTTCACATTCTCTTCTTGACATGACTTTTCCGTCCACCTTTAAAATGTGATGGGACTTGTGTCAAGTACCCTTCAGGCTCATCTAATATTCAAATTACCTTTTCCCAAGGCATTCCCGGGCTTCTCAGGTGGTGCAGTTGGTAAAGCATTCATCTGGTAATGCACAAGACACAAGAGACTTGGATTCAATCCCTGGGTTGGGCGGATCCCCTGGAGTAGGAAATGGCAATCCTCTCCACTATTCTTGCCTGGAAAATTCCACGGACAGAGGAGCCTGGTGGGCTACAGTGCTTGGGGTTGCATTTCTGATGGCAGAGAAGGAAGTAACCTCCTCAGTCCTTATTTTTCTGAACTCTTTTTCTATATTGATACTGTTGGCCTCTCCCTTTTAAAAAAGAATTGTCTTCTTCCTTAGCTCCATTAGAGGCATGATGCTAGTAATTCTTCTCTGTCACTCAATAGTTTTTCTAATATTCCGACTTCCTCAAAATAAATAATTTCTCAAGTCTCTGTCATCATCCTTCTCGTCTTCTACACTTTCTACCAGGCCATCTTATCCACACCTACATCTTTGACGATCTTCTCTGTGCAGGAGATTCTGAACATGGATCTTCAAATGATTGATGTTTATTTCATAACAAATGCCCAGCTAGCAAGTCAGATGCCAGCTAGTCCATCATCTCACATGTCCTGAAATAAACCCAAACATCGTGTTAGTCCTCTATTCAAAATCTTTTAGTGATTCCCATTCACTTGAAGAAATAAGCCAAATGCTTTTCCCCTGAATTTGAAGCTCACTGTGTATTGAATCCAATTTATCTCTCCAAGTCTGTCTCTTCTCTCTCTTTCCAGTACTAGTGATCTGTTCAAATTCAAAGTACTTGCTGTTCCCTGGACATTTCTCGCACTCTCTTACTCTAATGCTTTTGTTTATACTGCCTGCCACGATTAGATACTCCAGTTGAAACCCCTTCATTTGACACCATCCAGCTCAAATTTATGTCATACCAGTTCCAAAATGAGAGAAATGGGCCTTTTCAACAGACTGGGTAACTCCACATGTACTTTGCATACACTTAAGAACCAAGTGCAGTGCCTAGTGCAAACTGAGTTTTCAATCAACGAAGGTAGAAATGTTACCTGAATGTAAATATCCCTTCTTATGCATCTCCAACTGACTACCAGCATTTCTTTTAATAGGATAGTTTTCTTAACTTTTAAAATTATTTTTTAAGTTCATGAATACGTTTCCACCATAAAAATAACATCAAACACTTAATAAAATGCTAAAGGTTTCTTCACCATTTCCAATCTAATTTTCCAGAAAGGGGATTACTGGTCAGCCACATTGTGCATATCCACTTATATCTATTTCTGTGTGTTCATGTCCCTATTCAAATACATTTGTAAATGGTGAATCCACATATGCTCTGTGATAAAAATGCTGAATTTTAAATGTAAAAAGCAGTTTACATATGATATAAAATAATCATAATCAGCATCATTCTTTTAATCATTTTAAATATGCAAATCAATTTTCCTGTTGGTTCCCTCATGAGAAGCTGAGTAATTTGAAGACAACAGTTGTATCTCTGATTTTGTGTCCCCCAGACATACCAATGCCTTCTAGGGAGCAGAGAAGCTCCTTGAAGCTAGTTATTGAATGAATTCATGGATGACTCATTGATAAAGCTGCTGAATGAATCAGTGACTGTTGGTAAAGTTACTGAAAGCTGATGAGTCATAAAAAAGGGAAGATCTCAACAACTCTTCATTCAAGAAACAAGTGAGCAACTGGTTTCAAGGTTGATGGACCAAATCTTCCCGCCACCCAAACAGCCAAAACTTGATATGGCCAAATAACATCTTCAGTAAACATGGATACATTGCATCAGTACATTTCTCAGTAATGGGATGAGTTTTCATCATTTCTAAATAAGTAATAGGATGTTTAAGTACAAGGTTTATCATAACTATCATGGCATCATTCACAAAAAACAGACAAGTCACAAGGAAGGAAACCTTAGGAAAGATGATGGATTAGTTTTGGATAATATGAGACTGCACTGCTAGCTGGGCATCTGAGCTGATGCTGGGAAAGATGAGGGCAAGAGGATGAGGGGACAACAGAGGATGAGACAGTTGGATGGCATCACTGACTCAATGGACATGAGTTTGAGGAAACTCTGGGAGGTGGTGAAGGATAAGGAAACCCAGCATGCTGCAGTCCATGGTGTCACAGAGTCAGACATGACTGAGCAACTCAACAACACTTTCTCATATTTTATAGTCTAGAATTAGAACCTAAAAATTATACAAACCTATCAACAATTTTAGGAAGATCCTGTAAGTTCCTCTCCAAACTTGATCTTTATTTTCTGTCTCAGTAAATGACATCTTCATTGACTAAGTCATCCACATTAAAATTTGTTTTCTTGACCTCTCTTTTCTCCTGTATGTATATACTCTGTGACCAGGGCCCATTCTATTTCCTTCGTGTTCCTTGCATCTCTCTCTCCTACCAGCCCCTTTGTAACTCCCATACATCAGGCAAGTTGTCATCATCTTTCTTTCAAGACTTTACAATATCCTCCTGCTTCAGTCTCCCTCCATAATCCCTCTGCCAATAATCACTCTGCCACATGCTACCAGAGTGGTCTTTTGAAAACTTAAACCTCACAAGGATATTTTTTAAACATACCCAGGTGGTTTGTTGCTCAATAGCTCCCTTAGCCTAAAATGACTTCCATTTCCTTTCTCCCATCCTCTCCTTGGGGCAGGCTATCCTAGAGCTTAACATTGACTTGAGTATTCAATCCTGATTTGCCCAGAACAATCCCAATTTAACTTGTTGTCTCTGCTTATTTACTGATAACTACCCCTTCAATTCAGTTCAGTTCAGTTGCTCAGTCGTGTCTGACTCTTTTCGACCCCAAAAACTGCAGCACGCCAGGCCTCCCTGTCCATCACCAATTCCTGGAGTTTACCCAAACCCATGTCCATTGAGTCGGTAATGCCATCCACCATCTCATCCTCTGTCATTCCCTTCTCCTCCTTCCCTCAATCTTTCCCAGCATCAGGGTCTTTTCAAATGAGTCAGCTCTTTGCATCAGGTGGCCAAAGTATTGGAGTTTCAGCTTCAACATCAGTCCTTCCAATGAACACCCAGGACTGATCTCCTTTGGTATGGACTGGTTGGATTTCCTATCAGTTCAGTTCAGTTCAGTTCAGTCGCTCAGTCGTGTCCGACTCTTTGCGATCCCATGAATCGCAGCACGCCAGGCCTCCCTGTCCATCACCAACTCCCGAAGTTCACTCAGACTCACGTCCATCGAGTCAGTGATGCCATCCAGCCATTTCATCCTCGGTTGTCCCCTTCTCCTCCTGCCCCCCAATCACTCCCAGCATCAGACTCCTTTCCAATGAGTCAACTCTTTGCATGAGGTGGCCAAAGTACTGGAGCTTCAGCTTTAGCATCATTCCTTCCAAAGAAATCCCAGGGCTGATCTCCTTCAGAATGGACTGGTTGGATCTCCTTGCAGTCCAAGGGACTCTCAAGAGTCGTCTCCAACACCACAGTTCAAAAGCATCAATTCTTTGGTATTTAGCCTTCTTCACAGTCCAACTCTCACATCCATACACGACCACGGCTAGACGGACCTTAGTCGGCAAAGTAATGTCTCTGCTTTTGAATATACTATCTAGGTTGGTCATAACTTTTCTTCCAAGGAGTAAGCGTCTTTTAATTTCATGGCTGCAGTCACCATCTGCAGTGATTTTGGAGCACCCCAAAATTAAGTCTGACATTGTTTCCACAGTTTCCCCATCTATTTCCCATGAAGTGTTGGGACCGGATGCCATGATCTTTGTTTTCTGAATGTTGAGCTTTAAGCCAACTTTTTCACTCTCCTCTTTCACTTTCATCAAGAGGCTTTTGAGCTCCTCTTCACTTTCTGCCATAAGGGTGGTGTCATCTGCATATCTGAGGTGATTGAGATTTCTCCTGGCAATCTTGATTCCAGCTTGTGTTTCTTCCAGTTCAGCGTTTCTCATGATGTACTCTGTGTAGAAGTTAAATAAGCAGGGTGACAATATACAGCCTTGACGTACTCCTTTTCCTATTTGGAATCAGTCTGTTGTTCCATGTCCAGTTCTAACTGTTGCTTCCTGACCTGCATACAGATTTCTCAAGAGGCAGGTCAGGTGGTCTGGTATTCCCATCTCTCTCAGAATTTCCCACAGTTTATTGTGTTCCACACGGTCAAAGGCTTTGGCATAGTCAATAAAGCAAAATAGATGTTTTTCTGGAACTCTCTTGCTTTTTCCATGATCCAGCGGATGTTGGCAATTTGATCTCTGGTTCCTCTGCCTTTTCTAAAACCAGCTTGAACATCAGGGAGTTCATGGTTCACGTATTGCTGAAGTCTGGCTTGGAGAATTTTGAGCCCCAGGTGAGGGCCAGCAGCTGGGAGGAGCAACCAGAGGAGCAGTGGCTGCCCGGGCACAGGAGGGCCTAGAGGAGCTATCCCACGTTGAAGGTCAGGAATGGTGGCGGTAAGCAGACACCCCTTGTCCAAGATAAGGAGCAGCGGCTGTGCTTTGCTAGAACAGCCATGAAGAGATACCCCACGCCCAAGGTAAGAGAAACCCAAGTAAGATGGTAGGTGTTGCAAGAGGGCATCAGAAGGCAGACACACTGAAACCATACTCACAGAAGACTAGTCAATCTAATCACACTAGGACCACAGCCTTGTCTAACTCAATGAAACCAAGCCATGCTGGTGGGGCAACCCAAGTTGGGCGGGTCATGGTGGAGAGGTCTGACAGAATGTGGTCCACTGGAGAAGGGAATGGGAAGCCACCTCAGTATTCTTGCCTTGAGAACCCCATGAACAGTATGAAAAGGCAAAATGATAGGATACCAAAAGAGGAACTCCCCAGGTCAGTAGGTGCCCAGTATGCTACTGGAGATCAGAGGAGAAATAACTCCAGAAAGAATGAAGGGATGGAGCCAAAACAAAAACAATACCCAGCTGCGGATGTGGCTGGTGAGAGAAGTAAGGTCCAATGCTGTAAAGAGCAATATTGCATAGGAACCTGGAATGTCAGGTCCATGAATCAAGGCAAATTGGAAGTGGTCAAACAAGAGATGGCAAGGGTGAATGTCGACATTCTAGGAATCAGCGAACTAAAATGGACGGGAATGGGTGAATTTAACTCAGATGACCATTATTTCTACTACTGCAGGCAGGAATCCCTCAGAAGAAATGGAGTAGCCATCATGGTCAACAAAAGAGTCCGAAATGCAGTACTTGGATGCAATCTCAAAAACGACAGAATGATCTCTGTTCGTTTTCAAGGCAAAGCATCCAATATCACGGTAATCCAAGTCTATGCCCCAACCAGTAACACTGAAGAAACTGAAGCTGAACAGTTTTATGAAGACCTACAAGACTTTTAGAACTAACACCCCAAAAAGATGTCCTTTTCATTATAGGAGACTGGAATGCAAAATAGGAAGTCAAGAAACACCTGGAGTAATGGGCAAATTTGGCCTTGGAATGTGGAATGAAGCAGGGCAAATACTAATGGAGTTTTGCCAAGAAAATGCACTGGTCAGAGCAAACACCCTCTTCCAACAACACAAGAGAAGACTCTACACATGGACATCACCAGATGGTCAACACCGAAATCAGATTGATTATATTCTCTGCAGCAAAAGATGGAGAAGCTCTATACAGTCAACAAAAACAAGACCAGGAGCTGACTGTGGCTCAGATCATGGACTCCTTATTACCAAATTCAGACTTCAATTGAAGAAAGTAGGGAAAACTACTAGACCATTCAGGTATGACCTAAATCAAATCCCTATGATTACACAGTGGAAGTGAGAAATAGATTTAAGGGACTAGATCTGATAGATAGATAGATTGCCTGATGAACTCTGGACTGAGGCTCATGACATTGTACAGGAGACAGGGATCAAGACCATCCCCACGGAAAAGAAATGCAAAAAAAGCAAAATGGCTGTCTGGGGAGGCCTTACAAATAGCTGTGAAAGAAGAGAAGTGAAAAGCCAAGGAGAAAAGGAAAGATGTAAGCATCTGAATGCAGAGTTCCAAAGAATAGCAAGAAGAAATAAGAAAGCCTTCTTTAGCGATCAATGCAAAGAAATAGAGGAAAACAACAGAATGGGAAAGACTAGAGATCACTTCAGAAAATTAGAGATACCAAGGGAACATTTCATGCAAAGATGGGCTCGATAAAGGACAGAAATGGTATGGACCTAACAGAAACCGAAGATATTAAGAAGAGATGGCAAGAATACATCGAAGAACTGTACAAAAAAGATGTTCACGACCCAGATAATCACGATGATGTGATCATTAATCTAGAGCCAGACATCTTGGAATGTGAAGTCAAGTAGGCCGTAGAAAGCATCACTATGAACAAAGCTAGTAGAGGTGATGGAATTCCAGTTAAGCTGTTTCAAATCCTGAAAAATGACGCTGTAAAAGTGCTGCACTCAATATGGCAGCAAATTTGGAAAACTCAGCAGTGGCCACAGGACTGGAAAAGGTCAGTTTTCATTCCAATTCCAAAGAAAGGCAATGCCAAAGAATGCTCAAACTACCGCACAATTGCACTCATCTCACATGCTAGTAGTGTAATGCTCAAAATTCTCCAAGCCAGGCTTCAGCAATACGTGAACCGTGAACTCCCTTTCAGTCCAAGGGACTCTCAAGAGTCTTCTCCAACACCACAGTTCAAAAGCATCAATTCTTCGGTGCTCAGCTTTCTTTATAGTCCAACTCTCACATCCATACATGACTACCTGAGATACCATAGCCTTGACTAGATGGACCTTTGTTGACAAAGTAATGTCTCTGCTTTTCAATATACTATCTAGGTTGGTCATAACTTTCCTTCCAAGGAGTAAGTGTCTTTAATTTCATGGCTGCAGTCACCATCTGCAGTGATTTTGGACCCCCAAAATTAAGTCTGACACTGTTTCCACTGTTTCCTCATCTATTTCCCATGAAGTGATGGGATCGGATGCCATGATCTTTGTTTTCTGAATGTTGAGCTTTAAGCCAACTTTTTCACTCTCCTCTTTCACTTTCATCAAGAGGCTTTTGAGCTCCTCTTCACTTTCTGCCATAAGGGTGGTGTCATCTGCATATCTGAGGTGATTGAGATTTCTCCTGGCAATCTTGATTCCAGCTTGTGTTTCTTCCAGTTCAGCGTTTCTCATGATGTACTCTGTGTAGAAGTTAAATAAGCAGGGTGACAATATACAGCCTTGACGTACTCCTTTTCCTATTTGGAACCAGTCTGTTGTTCCATGTCCAGTTCTAACTGTTGCTTCCTGACCTGCATACAGATTTCTCAAGAGGCAGGTCAGGTGGTCTGGTATTCCCATCTCTCAGAATTTTCCACAGTTTATTGTGTTCCACACGGTCAAAGGCTTTGGCATAGTCAATAAAGCAAAATAGATGTTTTTCTGGAACTCTCTTGCTTTTTCCATGATCCAGCGGATGTTGGCAATTTGATCTCTGGTTCCTCTGCCTTTTCTATAACCCAGAGAGATGTTGTGGGGAGGGAGGTGGGAGGGGGGTTCATGTTTGGGAACGCATGTAAGAATTAAAGATTTTAAAATTTAAAAAATAAAAAACTAAAAAAAAAAAAATAGAAAAAAAGAAAACCAGCTTGAACATCAGGGAGTTCACGGTTCACATATTGCTGAAGCCTGGCTTGGAGAATTTTGAACATTACTTTACTAGCATGTGAGATGAGTGCAATTGTGCGGTAGTTTGAGCATTCTTTGGCATTGCCTTTCTTTGGAATTGGAATGAAAACTGACCTTTTCCAGTCCTGTGGCCACTGCTGAGTTTTCCAAATTTGCTGCCATATTGAGTGAAGCACTTTCACAGCGTCATCTTTCAGGATTTGAAATAGCTCTACTGGAATTCCATCACCTCCACTAGCTTTGTTCGTAGTGATGCTTTCTAAGGCCCACTTGACTTCACATTTAGGATGTCTGGCTCTAAATGAGTGATCACACCATCGTGATTATCTGGGTCGAGAAATTCTTTTTTGTACTGTTCTATGTATTCTTGCCATCTCTTCTTAATATCTTCTGCTTCTATTAGGTCCAGACCATTTTTGTCCTTTATTGAGCTTATCTTTGCATGAAATGTTCTCTTGGTATCTCTAATTTTCTTGAAGAGATCTCTAGTCTTTCCCATTCTGTTGTTTTCCTCTATTTCTTTGCATTGATCGCTGAAGAAGGCTTTCTTTCTCTTGCTATTCTTTGGAACTCTGCATTCAGATGCTTACATCTTTCCTTTTCTCCTTGGCTTTTCACCTCTCTTCTTTTCTCAGCTATTTGTAAGGCCTCCCCAGACAGCCATTTTGCTTTTTTGCATTTCTTTTCCATGGGGATGGTCTTGATCCCTGTCTCCTGTACAATGTCATGAGCCTCAGTCCAGAGTTCATCAGGCAATCTATCTATCTATCAGATCTAGTCTCTTAAATCTATTTCTCACTTCCACTGTGTAATCATAAGGGATTTGATTTAGGTCATACCTGAATGGTCTAGTAGTTTTCCCTACTTTCTTCAATTGAAGTCTGAATTTGATAATAAGGAGTCCATGATCTGAGCCACAGTCAGCTCCTGGTCTTGTTTTTGTTGACTGTATAGAGCTTCTCCATCTTTTGCTGCAGAGAATATAATCAATCTGATTTCGGTGTTGACCATCTGGTGATGTCCATGTGTAGAGTCTTCTCTTGTGTTGTTGGAAGAGGGTGTTTGCTCTGACCAGTGCATTTTCTTGGCAAAACGCTATTAGTCTTTGCCCTGCTTCATTCCACATTCCAAGGCCAAATTTGCCTGTTACTCCAGGTGTTTCTTGACTTCCTACTTTTGCATTCCAATCCCCTATAATGAAAAGGACATCTTTTTAGAACTAACGCCCAAAAAAGATATCCAAGGAGTAAGTGTGTTTTAATTTCATGGCTGCAATCACCATATGCTGTGATTTTGGAGCCCAGGAAAATAAAGTCAGCCACTGTTTCCCCATCTATTTGGCCATCCTCAAAAGTTTTCCATTATGTAAGTTTGTTAGGGTTGCTGTAACAAAATTCCAGAGATTGAGGTTGCTCAAAGAATAGGGATTAGTTTTCTAATAGTTCTCAAAGTTGGAAGTCCAATATCAAGATGTTGGCAGGTTTGGTTTTTCCTCTCTCTTTGGTTTGCAGATGGCCACCTGTGCCCTCATGTGGTCTCCTCTCTGTGAAAGTTGATCCCTGATGTGTTTCCCTGTGTCCTAATCTTGTAGGAACATCAGTCCCACCCTAAGGGCCTCTTTTTAACTTAATTACCTCTCTAAAGGCCTCCTCTCCAACTACAGTCACATTCTGAGTTAGGAATTCAGTGTATGAATTTTGGGGGGACACCATTCAGCCTGTAGTATCCCAATTTGGTGTTGCAAAGTAACTCTACCTAAAATAGGTCTACTGCAGACCTCTGTCATAGCTCCTAAAACTAAATAAAAGAGGATGAGGTGGAAATGGTGCTAAAAGTCAGGGAGAGCAGTAGTATTATATTTCTTTGGCAGTTCCTGATGCACCCCAATAGCCAAGGGGCATGGAGAGCAGGATTGAGGGAGAGGATTGATAAGAGATAGGTAATTAAAAGTTGATATTCAGGGTTGAGCTCTAGTCCTTGGTGGTGGATGGAGAGTTAGACAAGGAAAGTGAGACACAAGCACAAAAATTCAGGGAATGCTAAAGTTCAGAAGCTCCCTGCACCCAGGCCTACTTCTAGGTACACCAGATATGCAGGCTGTCTGCATTGAGACTCAGACCCAGGCTTCACGTTGACAATTGGATTGGTGCTCCTAGTCAATACTACCTGCCTTAATTGATTTTGGAATGGAGAGTAATTCTTGCCTCTGGGGACCAAGAATCAGCATAGTCAGAGGTTGCTCCTAATTCCAAGAAATTCAAGTCTGTTGAATCACTTAAAAATATAAGTGGTACTTTCCACACCATAGAAAGTAATCATGTCTAATTCCTTGAAATATACCAATATACAATAATTCCATAAAAGCTAAACTCTTCCTTCCAAGATTCACTAAAAGTCAAAACATTATTTCAATGAAATTTTGCTTAGAGAGGTGAGAATAATTGCTTTATTCTTTGTGAACTCTTTTATCAATGATATGATTAGATGATTTTGCAGTTTTACATTTTGGGGAGAATAAGTAAGTGAAAGTCACTCAGTCATGTCTGACTCTTTGCGACCCCATGGACCATACAGTCCATGGATTTCTCTGGGCCAGGATACTGGAGTGGGTAGCCATTCCCTTCTCCAGGGGATCTTCCCAACCCAAGGATTGAACCCAGGTCTCCTGCATTGCAGGTGGATTCTTTACCAGCTGAGCTACCAAGAAAGCCCTTTTATAATTAAGGTTTAAAACAAACAATATACCTTGGATTTGTTTTAAAATCACCCAGTTTATATAATGGACTTTATGTCTTTTGACTCCCTCAGTGGATAAGGCTAATGAGAGGCAGAGCCCACATTCTTGTTACAGTAGCTCAGGGGGTCTGATCCTCTCTTCTTCCATGCCCTGGCATCAGAGCTGCTGTTCTGTGACAGTGGTATTTCATTCAGCCCCTGTGGACTCCAGCTCCATATCACAGAAACTGTTTAGACATTCTTTGTAGCCAGCATCCAAGGGTAGCCAATCCATACAGCTCCTGTAGCATATTGTCAGCTGCGATTTCTGTTGTCCAAGCTTCTTTGGCTGATTTTTTAAAATTGAGGTATAATCAGCATATAACAATGTATTGGTTCAGACGTACATCATGATTCAATATTGTTTACATTGCAAAACGATCACCGTGATAAGACTAGTTAACATCCACTACCTTGCATAGTTGCAAAAAAAAAAGCTTTTCTTCTGATGAAAACTTTTAAGATCTACTCCTTCCTTTAGTTAGTTAGTTAGTTCAGCCGCTCAGTCGTGTCCGACTCTTTGCGACCCCATGAATGGCAGCACGCCAGACCTCCCTGTCCATCACCAACTCCCGAAGTTCACTCAGACTCACGTCCATCGAGTCCGTGATGCCATCCAGCCATCTCATCCACTGTTGTCCCCTTCTCCTCCTGCCCCCAATCCCTCCCAGCATCAGAGTCTTTTCCAAAAGTTATGACCAACCTAGATAGCATATTCAAAAGCAGAGACATTATTTTACCAACTAAGGTCCGTCTAGTCAAGGCTATGGTGTTTCCAGTGGTCATGTATGGATGTGAGAGTTGGACTATGAAGAAGGCTGAGCACCGAAGAATTGATGCTTTTGAACTGTGGTGTTGGAGAAGACTCCTTCCTTAGCAACTTTCAAATATGCAATGCAGTTTCATTAGCTATAGTCACCATGCTGCATATTACATCCCTGCGACATCTATTTTGTGACGTTTTTGTCTTTTTGAGCCCTTTCCCTCATTTCTCCTACACCCCAGTCTCTGGCAACCACTAATCTCTGTATCTGTAAACTTGGGTGTTTTGTCTTCCTCTTTTTTTTTTATTGCATACATAAAGGAGATCATACAGTGTTTATCTCCGTATGATTTATCTCTTACCATAATACCTTTGAGGTCCACTCCTGATGTTGAAAATAGCAAAATTTCCTTCTTTTTTATGACTGAATAATATTCCTATAAATCAGTTCAGTTCAGTACAGTCACTCAGTCATGTCAACTCTTTGCGACCCCATGAATTGCAGCACGCCAGGCCTCCCTGTCTATCACCAACTCCCTGAGTTCATCCAAACTCATGTCCATCAAGTTGGTGATACCATCCAGCCATCTCATCCTCTGTTGTCCCCTTCTCCTCCTGCCCTCAATCCCTCACAGCATCAGGGTCTTTTCCAGTGAGTCAGCTCTTCGCATGAGGTGGCCAAAGTACTGGAGTTTCAGCTTCAGCATCAGTCCTTCCAATGAACACTCAGGACCAATATCCTTTAGGATGGACTGGTTGGATCTCCTTGCAGTCCAAGGGACTCTCAAGAGTCTTCTCCAACACCACAGTTCAAAAGCATCAATTCTTTGGCTCTCAGCTTTCTTCACAGTCCAACTCTCACATCCATACATGACCACTGGAAAAACCGTAGCCTATGTATGCATAAACTGCATTTTCTTTATTCATTGTCCCTTGATGGAAATTAAATTGTTTCCATGTCTTGGCTATTGCAAATAATGCTGCAATTAGCATGGGGATGCACATATCTATTTTATTTAGTGTTTTTGGTTTTTTAAGATAAATACAAGAAGTGGAGTTGCTGAGTGAACCTCCGTAATCTTGCCCACAGTGGTTGCACTAATTTATATTCTCACCAACAGAACACAAGTCTTCTCTTCTCTCAACATTATTGTCAACACTTTTCATTGTTGTCTTTTTGATAATAGCCATTTTCGTAGGTATGAGGGACCATCTCACTGTGGTCTTGATTTACATTTCTCTAATGCTCAGATATGCAGATGACACCACTCTTATGGCAGAAAGTGAAGAGGAGCTCAAAAGCCTCTTGATGAAAGTGAAAGAGGAGAGTGAAAAAGTTGGCTTAAAGCTCAACATTCAGAAAATGAAGACCATGGCATCCGGTCACATCACTTCATGGGAAATAGATGGGGAAACAGTGGAAACAGTGTCAGACCTTATTTTTTTGGGCTCCAAAATCACTGCAGATGGTGATTGCAGCCATGAAATTAAAAGACGCTTACTCCTTAGAAGAAAAGTTACTAGCAACCTAGATAGTATATTCAAAAGCAGAGACATTACTTTGCCGACTAAGGTCCGTCTAGTCAAGGCTATGGTTTTTCCAGTAGTCATGTATGGATGTGAGAGTTGGACTGTGAAAAAGGCTGAGCGCCGAAGAATTGATGCTTTTGAACTGTGGTGTTGGAGACGACTCTTGAGAGTCCCTTGGACTGCAAGGAGATCCAACCAGTCCATTCTGAAGGAGATCAGCCCTGGGATTTCTTTGGAAGGAATGATGCTAAAGCTGAAACTCCAGTACTTTGGCCTCCTCATGCGAAGAGTTGACTCACTGGAAAAGACTCTGATGCTGGGAGTGATTGGGGGCAGAAGCAGAAGGGGATGACAGAGGATAAGATGGCTGGATGGCATCACTGACTCGATGGATGTGAGTCTGAGTGAACTCTGGGAGTTGGTGATGGACAGGGAGGCCTGGCGTGCTGCAATTCATGGGGTTGCAAAGAGTTGGACACGACTGAGCGACTGAACTGAACTGAACTGAACTGAATGATTAGTGATTTTGAGCATTTTTCATGTACTCATTGGTCATATGTGTGTCTTCTTTGGAAAAGTGTCTACTCAGGTGTTCTGTCCATTTTTTAATTGGGTTGTTTCTTTGCTACTGAGTTGTATGAATTCTTTATATATTTGGGATATTAAGATCGTATCAGATATATAATTTGCAAGAATGTTCTCCAATTCAGTAGGTTGCCTTTCATTTTGTTGGTAGTTCATCATTGGATTTCAAATGAGTTTTAAAATAATTTAGTAGAGTTAGTTTCTCTTGCCCTTATAAATAAAACTTAGTACAGTATTTTCTTTTATCTTAACAATTTTAAAAATTATTGACAGTAGTCTGGGGGTCTCATCATAATTATGTGTCATTAATTGGTTATAAAAAAGAAATATTGTTAAAAGGAATAGCATTTATTAATCCAAGCTCTTAACCCTATGTACAGCTAGAGGCTGTACAATGGTAAATGCTTCCTTAATTACAGCTGTAAGATACACATTGCCTTTTCATCATCAAGAAATGATTTATGTTTTCTTCAGGTATTGAGTTTATACTTTAATTGATATTGCCAAATATAGATTTCACTATTAAATAACCAAATATTTAATCAATTGGAATGCTTTAGCCCTTAAATACAAGATAAACAGGGATGCATTAAACAGTTGTCATAGCTCCCACCGGATGACTTTCTTAATTCAAAAAGTCTGGATATTACAGCAAATTTTGAGAAAGTGCATTCAAGTGCCCATGACCACCGTGTTTGTATTTAGCCCTTCAGTGAATCATATTTTACCCATGGCACTTATTGAATGCCTGCCATGTGCTGGCCTCTGGATGAAGTGCTGGGTACAAAGATGAATAAGACTCCTCGCACAATGCCTGGCAGTGGCAAAAGACCCTCGATTAATGCCTTTTGAATTAATGACATAATCCCTGCCTCTAAGATCTCTATTCTGTGGGAAAGATGGACACCTAATTGTGACGTTCCATGCTGTGTCAGTGCCCAAAACTGTGTTTGAGTGAGAGTTGGTGTGCAGAGGAACTGCTGACACATTTCAGATGTCTTCGTGAGTTCTTATCATGGTGTTGCGGTCACACTGTCCTGTCCAATAACACCTCCTGGCTCTCAGAATCATTATTCAGCCCTCTTTTTCCAGGCCCTCCTAGTTAAGCTTGTGACACTGTGCTTGAACTCCTATTAATAGGCCTAGTCAGCCCCTCAGCAGATTGCATCTTAACATCAAACAGTCAGACTCCCCAACAATGACTTCTTGGCGCAATGCCAGTCCTCAAGCATCAAAGCCATGTTCCTTGCAAATCAGCTCCACATGATGACAAATAAAGGCATCGGGATTCTAAACCAATTATCCCCTGGTGAAAGGCATATTCCTCAAGGGCACACTGGACTTTATTTAAAAAACAGTAACATCTCTGGTGCTAGCCCTGAAATGTCAACAATGGACAAAACAAGCTGATGAGTATAGCTCATGTACGGTGCGTTGCATCATTTTTATTGAGGAATTCAAGAAAAAGCCTCTCTAGGCATACTTTAAAAGCTCTGGCTTCAGCCTCCACCAGTAAAACTATTGGAACCCCATCTTGCCTGGAACTGAATAATGGAGTAGATTCATGTGCTTTTAAATTTCGATCTTAGCACTGGTGTAAGCTGTGTGATCTTAGGAAAAGCATTCTCTGAGTCTCAATCTCCGTATCTGTAAAATGAGGGATAGTAAGATCTACCTTAAGTCTGTTTTATGGATACAATAGCACGTCAAGAGCCCAATAATATTAATGCTAATTAGAACTACTACATCAAGCATATTCTAAGCATTTTACAAGCAGTATTTTAGTCCTCATATCAACCCTAGGAGGTTTGTTTAGTCACAATACATGACAAAATGGAGACTTAGATTAATTACCCAATATCCCAGATAGTGGGGCTTCCCATGTGATGTTAGTGGTAAAGGACCTGCCTGCCAGTGCAGGAGACATAAGAGACACAGATTCTATCCCTGGGTCTGGAAAATTCCCTTGAAGAGGGCATGCAACTCTTGTATTCTTGTCTGGAGTACCCTATAGCCAGAGGAACACGGTGGGCTACATTTCAGAGGGTCACAAAGAGTTGGACACAACTGAAGCGATTTAGCAAGCATGCATGCCTTCCAGATAGTGAGAGAGAGAGGGAGAGGATTCAGACTCAGGCTGGCTGCCTCCTATGACCAAGCTCTTAAACCACCCTAGTGACGCTTCCCTCTGCCAGCCATCAAGGTCCTCCTCTTTGCTGCCTTGTTCCTCTGTTTCTCCCATGACTCCCCGTGTCTTTCTGTTGACGTCACCAGGACAGGACAGTCATCATCACTGTATTTACCAGATTCATTGGACACTCTTGCCTCGTGAGTCAAATTCTTATGGTAGATATGCAGCAAAGGACCTCCTTAGGGACCTTCACTGAAATCACTTAGTTTGAAACACAATATTATTCTTGACCCAAACAACACAGTACTTCCCAATCATTAGCAGCTAAGCCGTTAACTAAGCATATTGCCGGTAAAGAATCTGCCTGCAATGTGGGAGATCTGGGTTTGATCCCTGGATTGGGAAGATCCCCTGGAGAAGGGAACAGCTACCCACTCCAGTATTCTGATCTAGAGAATTCCATGGACTGTACAGTCCATGGGGTCGCAAAGAGTCGGACACGACTGAGTGAATTTCACTTTCCTTTTCACGCATATTACAAAAAAACCGCTGGCTTTGGAGGTTTTGGAAACTTGTATTTGAGCCTCAGATCAGGGATTATGAGTTGTGTAAATTTAATCAGGCTCTTAATCTCTCTGAGCCTCTTCTATTCTGAGTTAATATATGTGGCTGGCTATTCTCTTGTTTTTCCTACAAACACATTTGCCCTCTCCTCTGCTTTCTCTGTGCCCTAAGGATTTGCTGTCTCCTACTAACTACACTGCCAGAGCTCTCTTGCCATCTGGCCTTTGTTTCAGTAGACCAGAAGGTGGGAAGAAGGATAAAGATTATTCCGCCTTCTCTCACATCTTCCATACTACATCTTTGGCATCAGGTGGGTGACCCCTCTTCTTGGGCTCTTAACTTTGCATGGGGCTCTGCTAACTTTGTTTTCATCTTTTAGCCCTTAGGTTTTAGGGAAAATAATGGATTTCTCCTCTTGCTAGTCTCTGACTGCTTCAACATCACTTGTTTGCTCTATAACTTATCTACAACCTTTGTGAGCAGTCCCTTCATTAAATTCTTTTCATTGAATCTTCTCAGGAAATTCTGTTTTTTGTTTTTTTGTTTTTTTTTTTTTTGCTCCAAACCTGATGGGTACAGTATACAAAAAGATTTGAAAACTATGAAACACTATCTATAAAAAATGTCATCAAATTAGTGGTGTTTATTATTATTTAGCCACATTTTCACCATCAACGATATATTCTGAAGTTTGTAAAATTTACCTGATTTATCGAAACATTGTTCCAGCCCAGAAATTAAAAACTGAGACTCATATGATCAACATAATCAGGGTTATGTTGATTGAGGTGCACCTGGATCTAATTTGCTTCCTTTTTACTTTATTTCAATTAAAAAAAAAAAGTTTTGGCTGCATAGTGCCGCACGTGGGATCTTAGTTCCCTGTCCAGAGATCAAACTTTCATCCTTTGCACTGGCAGGCCAGAGTCTTAAACACTGGATCACCAGGGAAGTCCCTGCTTCCTCTTTAACAGTTGTCAGAATGAAAAGCTTTCCAATCATAATTAAAGACTCTATCCTCAAGGAGTGGGTGCCTAAAAGTAGAATAAGTAGGTATTGTTTTTGTACAGATGGAAATATATGTATCTATACACACATATATACATAAATTGGCCTTTTTTAATGCAGCTACTATGGCAACTGCTCCCAAAGTCAGCTATAACAGTGACTTATTTTATTTCTGCTCTAAGCATCTTATTGGAAACTGGAATTTATAAGCATTATGGAATTTATTTGAACATTAACAATTTTACATAAAAATGCCAGTCTATTTACATATCCTTGTATAAAATAATGGTTTTTTAAGAGAACACAGTTTTTCTCAATATATTAAAAAAAGTTATGCTTTTTGCATACATATTTGAACTCTGTTTTTATGCCCTGAGAAGTGAACTTCTGAATGACTCAAGGAAAAACACAATGAATTCTCATTTTTGTTGGTCTCAACAAACGTATTTTTAAAGGTTTAATAATTATTTATTACATTCTTTGATCTATTTATGTGAGTAAGTATATTAGGATTCTTTGGTCACAAGCAACAGAAGTCAATTTAGGCATATTTAAGTAAAAGGGAATTTTATTGGAAGAATATAAGTGGTAATTTGATTAAGCTTGGGGATCTAGATGGCAAGAAAGAATGGGTGATTTCTTCAGGGCTCCACCAGCAGAAAGTCTTGACTACAAATGTTTCCTGACCTTGAGTCAGCCTGATCAAGATTCAAATTGCAGAAGAATCAGCCTGGCCTGGCTCAGGTCCCAGGCACGCTGGTTAGCCAAGGGAGCTGGGTTGGTTGATTGGCAGTCCCCACATGTGGAATGAGTGGGTGGTTTGCCAAAGGGAAAGTGGGGTGCTAGAATCTGGGGAAGGGGGATGAAACTCTAAGCCAGCAAAAAGAACATCTTCCACCACAAAAATCTTTGGGGCATTTTATGACATATTAAGATATTAGATATGGTGTATTTTCTTCCTTAAAATAACTTTCCCTTGGGCACTGGAACATTAAGGGTGCTGAAGTTGAACTCCAGTACTTTGCCCACCTGATGCAAAGAGCTAACTTTTTGGAAAAGACCCTGATGCTGAGAAAGATAGAAAGCGACAGAAGAAAGAGGAAACAGAGGATGAGCTAGTTAGACAGCATCACCAACTCAATGAATATGAATTTGAGCAAACTCCAGAAGATGGTGGAGGACAGAGGAGCCTGGCGTGCTACAGCTCATGGAGTTGCAAAAAGTCAGACACAGCTTAGCTCCTGAACTACAATAATGACATTAAGAATATGACATGGACCTAGAGTTGAAAGGAGACCACAGAGGTGGTTCTTGAAATTCTCGAAGAAACTACAGTTTCTTTAATGGGTCTGCCTTCCTGAGGAGTGTGCAGTAGGAATCTCTTTTCCGGTACCTTCCTCAGTGACTCAGCTAACACATCTTCAATAAGGGGTAGCAAAGGTTTCCTGGTCACAGTGAAAACAAAATAACATTGACAGTAGCAAAGATTTGTTTTGCATTTCAGGAGCTTTTCAGTTGACAAAACAAATAGGGGAGAAGTCTTTAGAAAATTGTCATAAACTTTAGGGTAAATGTGCTATGCAGACCCATGCTTTTTCAAATCCACCTCTTTTCCATGAAATTCTGGAATGAATATAAAATATTTGCTGATGAGGGCACAGATAGTGTCCACATTATTTGGGGCCATCTTCTGTGCCAAATAAGCCTTTGATACATGATTTTGAAATAAATGGAGCAATGACTCAATGAATATACCTATTATTAATAAAAGATCTCATGACTAACCATTGTAGAAAATTTCTTTAAAAATGAACAGCTTTTATTTTGAGAGTATACAGAACTTCTGAAAACTTTGGAGAAAAATAAAATATATTTCAACTATTTCCTCTTTTCAATTTAGATTGATCAGTTTCAACTATTTCTAAGGTGCTATATAATTTACTTATTTGTTATGGTTGTCATCTGTCTCCCCTTCTTAGAAGGTGAAATGCCCAGGGATGGAAATCTTTGTCTGATTCATTTACTGCTGGACTTCTAAATATTCAATAAATATTTTTTAATGAATTAATAGTACATAATTTGCTGATTATATTGATGGTTAATTTGATGTTTCCTCTATTAGAATGAGGCTTCCAAGGTGACACTAGTGGTAAAGAATCCACTTGCCAGTGAAGGAGACATAGGAGACTGTGGTTTGATCTCTGGGTCAGAAAGATCTCCTGGAGGAAAGCATGGTTACCCACTGTAGTATTTTTGCCTGGAGAATCCCATGGACAGAGGAGCCTGGCAGACTATAGTCCATAGGGTTGCAAAGAATAGGACACAACTGAAGTGACTGACCATGCACCTACTAGAATATAATCTCCACAAGGGCAGGAATCTTTTTCTACTTTATTCGTGATGTGTATCCCCAGTACCTTGGACTGGACTTTTTTTTTTTCTCTCTTTTTTGGCCATGCCTTGTGGCTTGCAGGACCTTAATTCCCTGACCAGGGATTGAACCCAGACCCAAGACAGTGAAAGCACTGCATCCTAACAACTGGACTGCCAGGAAATCCTCAGACATGGTGCACTTTTAGTCTTCAGTAAATATTTGATGAATGGATGAATGAATGAATACAATATTTTAATAAAAGTCATCCTATTTCTAGTGTTAGTTGCTCAGTCATGTCTGACTCTTTGGGACTCCAGAGACTGTGGCCCACCAGGCTCCTCTGTCCATGGAATTCTCCAGGCAAGAATATTGGAGTGGGTAGCCATTCCCTTTTCCAGGGGATCTTCGCACCACCCTTCAATTATAGAAACATTTTTAGAAGTTATTTAGAATGCTGCTAAATTGAAGCTTTAACATAATATTTCCTTACTGGAGATAGGCTTTTAGAAAAAAAATAAGATAATTGACATATAACACTTTGTAAGTTTAAGTGTACAGTGTGTTGGCTTGGTCCATTTGTATACTACAACATGCTTGCTTACCACAGTAGTGTTAGCTAACACTTTTATCACGTCACATAATTATCATTTCTTTTTTTTTTGTGGTGAGAACATTTAAGATCTAGTCTCTTAGCAACTCTGAGGTTTATAATACAGTATTGCTAACTATGCTGTGATTAGGTTTCCAAGACTTTCATCTTCATGTTGCCAGTTTGTATTCTTTAACAACAACTTCTCAATTCCCCCACACACCAGGTCCTGGTAACCATCATCTACTCTTCATGTCTACAAGTTCAGCTAAAGATGACCTTTAAAAAGACGGGACACACAGTTTTGAGGGCATTAATCTACTGTGTCCCCCTTGGCCTGACAAGGCAATAGAACTATTCTCTTCTATCCTCTTACTATTCTAAACTATTCTATTTACTCCCCCAAAGAATATCTACTATATGGCCACATTCTCTACTATTTGCAGGATTTTCACAAGATTTGAGCTATGTTAGAACCTATTCCCACCCCTAATTCCAAGAACAATTCCAAGAGGCTGGCTGACCTTACCTTCTCAAGTTGATAGTTCAAAAAGTTATTTATAATATTTAATAAAACTTTAAAGGTTTCCTCTAAAACTGAACTTTATTATAGTACCTGCTTAAGCTTAATCCTTATTAAAAATTAAAGTCACTGGTGCTCACATTCCAAGATCAGTTAATGCTGAGGATTATACATTTATTTGGCTGAGGAAAATACAGAAGGTATTAAAGAGTCAGAACAAAGAAAATCATTCTCCACCAACTAGTTTCTTTTTCTGTCTCCATAGGCAAAAATACCTCCTAAGTATTATTTGGGACCTTGCTTCTTATATAATTAACAAAAGGCTGGTTGTTGGGCTCTTCCTAGGTTGCCCAGAATATCTAACACCAGTGTTAAAATTGGGAATAATTTTCTCTTTTGCAAAATATCTACTTCAGAGGAAAAAAGAAAGGAATATTATCAGACTTTTTATTATAGCTGTAGTCATTTTATAAGCAAGAAATCCAAAATAAAGCTTTTTTTAATGTTACCTAATTATAAGAACATTATATACCTTTGTGAACAAATTCTAGTATTGAAAAAACTGACAGATCTTGTTTGAAACACACTTGTATTGTCTCAGTGTATATATGGTTATGTGATACGGTTTAGAGGTTTTATTCACTTGCACAGCTAGCAGCTTATTGACACCTTCTGTGTGCCAGGGTTTGTGCCAGAGAGACCACAATAAATAGCGTGAGAAAGTTTCTCACTTCAAAGAGATTACAATCTAGTAGGAATATCCATTATGCAAAATTACTACACAAAGATTCAATCAATTGTGACTTAATATATGCTAAAAATGAAAATACAAGTGAAATGCTAACATGTAACATGGGGTCTTGATCCAGTCAAGAAGGTCAAGGAAGATGTCCTGAGATGAGATGCTCCCAAAGGATAAGAAGGAGTTAGCCTGGTGCAGAGAAATGGGGGGTTGGGGGGAGATGGTGGCAGATTGGAAAGAATATTTCTTGCAACAAAAACAGTGTTTGTGAAGGCCTTGAGGTATGTAGGAGCAGACACATTTCCAGAAGCAAAGAAGTGCCGTATGACTGAGGAATAAAAAGTAGGGAGAAAACACAGAAATGGAGAGGTTGGCAAAGGGCCTTGGAAGCCTTGTTAAATATTTGGACTTCATTCTAAGGAAAAGAAGAAGCCTTTGAAGGATTTGTTTTTAAAACACAATTACATTTCCAAAAATTCCTTCTGTTGGAGGATTGACACTGCCCAACTTTAAGACTTACTTCCCTGGTGGCTCAGCAGTAAAGAATCTGCCTGCAATGCAGAAGATGCAGGTTCGATCCCTGGGTGGGGAAGAGCCCCTGGAGGAAGAAATGGCAACTCACGCCAGTGTCCTTGCCTGGAGAATCCCATGGGCAGGGACAGAGGAGCCTGGCAGGTTAAAGTCCATGGAGTTGCAAAAGAGTCAGAAACCACTTAGTGACTAAACAACAACAATATAAAGTCATAGTAATCAAGATAGTGCGGTATTGGCAACAGAATAGACAAATAGATCAATGGAACAGAAGTGGGCCCACATAAATACAGCCAACTGATACTTGACAAAATAGTAAAGGTAACACCATGGAGCAAAGACAGTCTTTTTAACAAATGCTGCTGGAACAACTGGACATCCACATGCAAAGCAATGAATCAAGACACAGACCTCACTCCCTTCACAGCAATTAACTTGAAATAGATCATAGACATAAACTTTAAGTTCAAAACTATAAAACTCTTAGAAGGTAACATGGAGAAAATCTAGGTGATTTTTTAGATACAAAGACTCTTTTAGACACAACACCAAAGGCAAGAGAAAACATTGATAAGCTAGACTTCATTAAAATGAAAGCTTCTTGACACTGTCAAGGAAATGAGGAGATAAGCCACAGACTAGGAAAAAATATTTCAAAAGACAATTCTAATAAAGGACAATTATCCAAAATATGGGCTTCCCTTGTGGCTTAGCTGGTAAAGAATCTGCCTGCAATGTGAGAGACTTGGGTTGGATCCCTGGGTTGGGAAGATCCCCTGGAGAACCGAAAGGCTACCCACTCCAGTGTTCTGGCCTGGAGAATTCCAGGGACTCTATAGTCCATGGAGTCTCAAAGAGTTGGACACGACTGAGCAATTTTCACTTCATTTCATCCAAATATACAGAGAACTCTTAAAATTCAGTGATACGAAAGTGAACAACTCACCTAAAAAATAGGTCTGGGTCAAAGACCTGAACAGATATCTCACCAGAAAAGACATACAGATGGCAAGTAAGCACATGAAAAGATATTTAACATCATTTATCATTAGGGAATTATAAATCAAAACAACAGTGAGATACTTCTGTACATCTATTAGAATGACCAAAATCCAAAACACTGATAGCATCAAATGTTGATGAGAGTATGAGGCAATAGGAACTCTCATTCATTGCTGGTGAGAATGCAAAAACAATTTGGTAGTTTCTGACAAAACTAAACTTACTTTTACCATGTAATCCAAAAATTGTGCTCCTTGGTACTTATCCAAATGAACTGTCATGTCCACATAAAAATATGCACATAGATATCTGTAGGAGATTTATTTATAATTGTCAAAAATTTGGAAGCAACCAGAATGTCCCTAAATTGGTGAATGGATAAATTACTGGTATATCCAAACAACGGATATTATTCAGCACTAAAAATACATGAGCAATCAAACCCTTAAAAGTAAAGGAAGAATCTCAAACTCATATTACTAAGTCAAAGAGGCCAATCTGAAAGGCTACACACTGTATGATCTCAAATTTATGACATTCTGGAGAAGGCAAAATTATGAAGACAGTTAAAAAAACTAGTGGAGGGTTTCCCTGGTACCTCAGCGGTAAAGAATCTGGCTGCCAATGGAGGAGACACGCGTTCAATCCCTGATCTGGGAAGATCCCACGTGCCATGGAGCAACAAAGCCTGTGCACCAAACTACTGAACCAGTGCTCTAGAGCCCACTGAATCCTGCTGCCCTGGAGCCCACACTCTGCTAAAAGAGAAGCCACAGCAATGAGAAGCCCATGCAGTACAACGAACAGCAGCCCCCAGCTTGCTGCAACGAGAGAAAGCTCACACACAGCAACGAAAACCCAGCACAGCCAAAATAAATAAATAAAATGACTTAAAAAAAAATAAAGACTAATGATTATCAGGGGTTAGTAGGAAGGGGGTGATGAACAGGAGGAATACAGAGGACTTGTACAGCAGTGAAACTATCCTATATGATACTATGCGTGTGTGCATGCGTGCTATCATTTCAGTAGTGTTTGACTCTTTGCAAACCTATGGGCTATAATCTGCCAGGCTCCTCTCTCCATAGGATTCTTCGGCCAAGAGTATTGCAGTGTGTTGCCGTGCCCTCCTCCAGAGGATCTTCCTGACCTAGAGATCGAACCCACCTTTCTTATCTCCTGCTTTGGCAGGCGGGTTCTCTACCACTAGCTCCACCTGGGAAGCCCATGTGATACTATAATTGTGGATATATCTTTATATATAGTTGTCAATACCAGAGAAAGTACAACACCAAGAGTGAATCTTAATGTAAACTATGGACTTGGGTGATGATGATATGTCAATATTGGTTCATCAATTGTAAAAGATTTTATTCTGGTGTGAGATGTTGATAGTGAGGGAGGTTGTACGTGTGTAAGAATGAGGGGTGTATGGAAACTCCTTGCACCACCCACTCAATTTTGCTGTGACTGCTCTAAAATAATAAAAATTTTTTAAATAGGAAAGTGAAATTGTCAAGTAAAACAAAAAAAAAAATAGGCTCTGTCTGGGTCTTCAGTGGAGACTGAACTGGAGATGAGCAAGAGTGGAAGCTGAAGAAGCGTGATGTGATGCAGCAAAAGGTGATGACAGCTCGACGCAGGGGCGACACTGGAGCAAGAGAGAAGTGGATGGCTCAAGATGTGTTTTGCTGATGGGATGCCAGAACTCGCTGAGGGATTGGACCTGATGGAAAAGGAAATGAAAAACCAAGGATGACACTGGCTAGCTAGTGGTATTATTTATTGAGAACTGGAGGATGGGAGGGAGTTGGGGGTGGCTGTGGAACTCAGGGGGTTTTTGAAGGAAAAGGCAAACTAAGTTCCACTTTAGTTATGTTGAGTCTGAGATATTCAGTTGGAGGCACTAAGCAGGTTATCTTTGCTTGTTTTTACTTTGCGGCAACAGAAGTTTCACTCACTAATGGCAGTTTCTCAAAAATGACCTTTCCTGATTTGGATTTTTAACTTCTCATTTGCATAACTGACGGGCCCATTTTGCTGGGTTTTCAAGAATAAAAGAAAAAGCTGACTCATATATTTGTTGTTGTTCAGTCGCTAAGTCTAGTCCAACTCTGCGACTCACAAAACACTCCAGAAAATTGCTTGCAGTTTTGAAATGAGTTTTTCCCGCTCTGTTTCCATTTCTGCAGAGGTTTCAGTGATCTGAAGCCAAGTTTCAGACAGCTCAGGACTTAGTAGTTTCTGCAAGAAGCTAATCTCTCTCAGTGTGGGTGCATGAGAACACAAGCTCAGCTGGGGATATGGAGTCACACACTGATGACAAGACTTACTGTGCTAGACTGTATGTGCTTGTTTATTTCTCAGTTGTCCCCACTGGACTGTGAGTATGCTATTGCCAGGGATTTGATATCCTTAGCATTAGCATACATACACAAATATTGGATATTTGTGTATTCAGTTAGCATATAGGCCAACTTTGAGCCACTGGGTTTTTCATTTACAGATTCAAGGCTGTATTACCTGAAGTCATATCAGTGGTTAAAAACTATAACCAAGCAACCCATTTTGTTTGTTTTAAATTTTTTAAATTATAAAAGTATAACACATTTACAGGAGATTCAGAAAGTACAGAACAAAGTTACAAAAGTTCCACTATATAATCTGTTGCTTTTTATGTGCAAAAAACAACTAGTTAAGACCGATTTCTTTCACTGGATTGACTAAATTTAGTAATTTAGTAGTAATTTAGCAGAAACACTTTCTTACAAGGGTGATACCAGGTCAGGTCAATGTTAGGTGCTGTTAAAGGTTTAGAGGTTCTGATGCTTTTTTTTTTGGCTTTTTATGAGACTTGTTTTCTTTTTTTCAAATCAGAATGTGCTCACTTTCTAAAAAAAAAAAAAGCTTGTTTGGTGTTTAAGGAGAAATGTCACTATTTTTCTGTGATTTTTTTTGTTCATTCGTTCAATAAAATTATGAGTGACTGCTGTCTCTGAAACTATTCTGGGCCCATTAACAAAAAATTTCACTTTTAGAGTTTACACTCTGGTAGGAGGAGACATGCAAATCACGTGTAGGGTGTTAATTGAAATAATATAAAGAAAAAATGCAACATACCCTTTAGGCTTAAAAAGAAAAAATAAGTAGGTTTAAGAAGATGAAGTGTAGAGAAAATTGTGCTTTTGTAGATAGAGGACAGTCTGACTTCTCTGAGGAAACAACGTTTGATCTAAGATCTGAATGAAGTGAGGACAGGAGCTGTTTGAGGATAGTAAGAACATTCCAGGCAGAACAGCAAGTGCAAAAGTCAAGGGTTGAGGGATTGGCACATAATTAATTTCTAATGTATGTAAATAGCAAGCTTTAATTGTTTTCCTTTTTATTACTTAGTTTACGTTCCTATCTAATATAAGTATAAATATACATATACTTATGTATGTCTAATATATGCATAACATATAATAACATATAAATATTTAAATTACCCAAAGTAATACACTTTTATTTCAAATAAGGAGGACACCAGGAGAGTAATTACCACATAACCTTCCTGAATTCTTCAGTTTTCAGCAATTTGAATTTAATGATAGGGAGAAAACTCCAGTGGTTGAAAACCCTTGACTCAATTGTGGAAACATACACAAGTCATTTTTTATCTGTTTATCCTTTTGTCTCTCTGTTCAATTAACAACTTCTCTCCTGCCACAGAAAAGAGATTTTTAAAATTATAAACAATGCAACATATACGAATTAGGATGGACGGAGGGTGACATAACCTGTGAAGGCAGTGTGCTAAGCCATCTGAGTCTAAACAATGCTTAAGGGCTCTGGGTATACATGTTAAGATCCCTTAAGCTCTTGAGAGACACTTGTTTACCTCACATATATGAGAGCTGGTTTTTTCCCATTCGTTTAATTTAGTCAAAGCCATCTCCTGAACAATACTTGGTTACCCTCATTCATGTAATTTATGCAATTTTAAAGAATTTAGGATGAATTTACTTTTAAAATGCTTTCTAATTTAGATGTCTCACTAATCTAATTTAGCCTTTTCTAAGTAAGAAGGATCAATGTGATTTTGCAATGCTGATATTAACAAATTTTCAGGAAATATATTCTTTGTAATTTATGTAAATAAAATTTACATCATTATGAAAAATGTACTGGACAGACTTTTCTCAAAATGAGATGGTATAATTAAGATAGTTTGACTTAAAATATATAGACAAAAAACTTGGAGTGTCCCAGGATACCTCAGAAAGGAAGGTTAGCATCCTTCAATGAAGTTAAAACAATGGAACAAAGAGAGACTAAAGTTACTGTCTAAGAAATGAATCGCCAGTCTAGGTTTGATGCAGGATACAGGATGCTTGGGGCTGGTGCACTGGGATGACCCAGAGAGATGGTATGGGGAGGGAGGTGGGAGGGAGGCTCATGATTGGGAACTCATGTACACCCGTGGCAGATTCATGTTGATGTATGGCAACACCAATACAGTATTGTAAAGTAAAGTGAAATAAAAATAAATAAATAAATAAAAAAATAATAAAGTTACTGTCTCTAGGAACAGGAACCACAGATAGAGGCAACTTGGAAACTTTTTTGAAATTCTTCAATTTAAAAGAATTTTTACTAGACTATATTTCAGAGCAAAATTGAATGGACTGTATAGAAATCACCCATATATGCTCTACCTCCATGTGCATAGCCTCTCCCACTATCAACATCCTCCAGTTGCGTGGTGCATTTGCTCCAACTGTACCTGGGCTGACACATCATTATCAACCACAGTTCAGAGTTTACACTAAGGCTTACTTTTGATGTTGTACATTCTATGGGTTTGGACAATTGTTTAATGTATGACATATATTCATCATTATAGCACCATGTACAAGAGTTTCATTGCCTTCAAACTCCTCTGTGTTTAGTCTGTCCAGCCCTTCCACCCCCTTCAACCCTGATGACCCCTGATCTTTGTCACCATAACTTCCCAGAATGTCATGTGATTAGAATCACACAGCGATTCTATTCTCTATTCTCTTAGTGATAATGCATTTTAGCTTCCTTCATGTCTTTTCATGGACCAATAGTCCTATATCACTGTTAATTTGAAACTGAAATAAAAAATCAAAATAACACTGATTTATAATCTAGCCGTTTTCAAATGATCCATTCCATGTGAAATAATTCAGGATTAATCTGGAACACTTTTATTGAGTAACTCATCATCAATATTTATTGAGCATCTCTATGTGTCAGGCACTATGCTAGGTACTAGTATATATAGGGCAGTATAAGAGATAGACAAAATATTTGTCTTAATGGAACTTACATTCCAGTTGGAGGCTCAGACGATAAATAAGTAAGCAATATAGAATAACAAATACTCACTGAGTTATTCTCTTTTTCCTTCCTTTCATTTCTTTCTTTTTTGCTTTATCTCTTCAACATTTTCACTATTTTTCAAGCATTGGTAAGGAGATAAAAGTATAATTTATCATCCAACACTGCTATAGACTCTGTGAGACCTCTGACAACTCACTTTTCTCCCTAGGCATTTTCCCTGGCCTGTAAAATAAGAATGGCAATCCCTGCTTACTACTTAGATGGGAGAACAAACAAAAGTTGTTACTTTGCTTTAAAAGCACAGTAATACCTTCAATTTGCCAGCCAGAGTTGTGAAATTAAAATGCCTTTGGATTTCTTATCAATTTAAAATTCATATTTATGCACACACAATTCAGTTCAATCTTCTTAAAAATAAACACATAAATGTGGCAGCAATCACTGTTTTTTCCTTCTCATGGCTTAGTCTGCTGTGCAATGCAGAACAAGATGCTGTCTTAATGTTTCATCTCAGCAATGCACAATGGAGAGAGAAAATCATAGCCTAGAGTGCCCTTAATTACCTCTGCAATTCATGTGAATAATTGGATCTTTTTGAGGCTTGTGAAAATGACATAATAAAAGAAAATACAAATGTAAAAGACAGCTAATTTCAAACCCGTAAGGTGAATTTGGAAACTTTAAAAACAGTTGCATAACGTATTTGTTGGTGAATCTGTCTTCATTTTGTTTCTAAAATAGCTGGAGAAATGATTCATGAGAAAGATCAACTGTTGAGTGGATTTTCAAAGCTGGAAACTTCTTTGATTTTGTTTATATGAAGCAAAATTCCTTCTGAAATTTTTATTTACTGTGAAGTTATATGTATTTATATAAATATATATTGTTGTTTTTGTTCAGTCACTCAGTCATGTCCAACTATTTGCGACCCCATGGAGTGCAGCATGCCAGGCTTCCCTGTCCTTCACTAACTCCCAGAGTTTGCTCATGTCCATTGAGTCAACGATGCCATCCAACCATCTCATTCCCTTTCCCTCCCTACTCTTCTTGCCCTCAATTTTTCCCAATATCAGGGTCTTTTCCAATGAGTTAGCTCTTCGCATCAGGTGGCCAAAGTATTGGAGCTTCAGCTTCAGCATCAGTCCCTTCAATGACTATTCAGAGTTGATTTCCTTTAGGATGGACTGGTTGGATCTCTTTGTTGTCCAATGGTCTTTCGGAGTCTTCTCTAGCACCACAGTTTGAAAGCATCAGTTCGTTGGCTCTCAGCCTTATATAGATATATATAACAAGGTATATATATGTATATATATATAACTTATAAATAAATATACATAAAGAATGAGTCATTTTTGCTGTTCTTCATTTAAAGATTTCATTCTGAATACTCAGGTTTTGCTCACATATTACTTTACAGATGTGTAATCCTTCAATTGGACAGAGATTACTCTCCTTCAGGAGAAGGCAATCTTACTGAATGTTAGTGCAGCTTCTCTGCATTTCTGATGCCTCTCAAGATCCTCCAGCCTTGTCAAGTTAAGCGAACCACCAGTCACATGTTTGCCCAAGAGCTGCTTCTTGCATTCATACCCTATGCCCTGGCTGTCTGGTGCTCTCCCCACCACTAGACAAGCAAGGTTCTATGAAGAGGGAGGAGAGGCCCAGCTAGGCTTTGCAGTTGAAGTCCTAAACTGGAAGAATAGAGGTAGAAATGGAAGAATATTTTGGGGGACCCAGGACCCAAGAAGGCAAGTAATGAAATGCTAGTGGTGGAAAGGACCTTAGAGGTGCAGAGAGTGGGGGAGTCTTGCCTTAGGCCACTGATTGAGTCCCTTGGATCTGTCCCATGATGCCTACTTCAGAGCTCCTCTCACTGGGCCTACTGTTCTCAGGGCAGAGCTCTTCTTAGGCCTTTCCGATGCTGGGCCAGGGAGCCTGAGCCTGCCATGGTGCACTGGTATCCAAAGCCAGCATCTCAGACAGGCCAATCGTTGCCACTTAGAGCAACAACCCAAGGCCATATCATCCCGCCTTCATGCTCAGCATGTTACTTGTTGCTTTCTGATATCTTAACTTATTTACTTGTATCATGGAACATAAACTCCATGGTACAAGGGAACCTATTCGTCTTTCTCAAGGCTGCAGTGCCAATTCCTAGAAGAATGTCTGTTTGTTTACAGTAGGTGTTCAGTTACTAATTATTGAATAAGTAAATGAAGGCCCAGGGGCTTCCCTGGTGGTCCAGTGGCTACGACTTCATGCTTTCAATGCACAAAGTGGGGGGTCTGGGTTCGAGTCCTGGTAGGAAAACTAGATCACATGCCGCAACTAAGGCCTGATGCAGCCAAATGAATAGTAAAAAGTAAAATAAGTAAATATTTATAAATGAATAAACGAAGATCTATTTTTATCTCTGACTCCAGGATTGCTTTAGTTTAGTTTCTGATTGGTGCTTAATCATCAGTGGTTTGGAACGTCACAGCTCTTAGCTTTTCCTGGTATGAGTTTATTGACCTATAAACACAGACATGGGATGATTCTTTAAGGGATTCTCTGTTAGCCTTTTGTAATGTAAGGAACCCTTCCCTCCCATGGAGACTACCTGTCCAGCCTCAATACAGAGAACAAACAGATCTTAGGCATTTAGAGAAACAATTCTGATGGTAGTGAAGCCAGTTAGGAGGAAGGTGTTATAAACAGGAGGTAAGAATCTAACAATGACATTCAAAGGATGATGAAGAAATGAATTCAGATGCCCAATCAGAGGACGACAGGCTTCCCTGGTGGATCATATGGTAAAGAAACTGCCTGCAATGTGGGAGATGTGGGTTCAATCCCTGGGTTGGGAAGATCCTATGGAGAAGAAAATGGCAACCCACTCCAGGAATCTTACCTGGAGAATTCCAATTCCTTGGACAAAGGAGCCTGGCAAGCTATAGTCCATGGGGATGCAAAGAGTCAGACATGACTGAGTGATCAACATTTTCACTTTTGAAGACAACAGTCTTCACAGTAAATTTCACAGAGAGGGTGAGAGAAAGGGAGCAGTCAGAATGGGCTCAATATTCTAGCTTGTCTGATGAGATGAGTGCTTGCTATTAACTGATATGCATGACACAGAGTAGGCTGAGTTGTTCTGAAAAAAGAATGGTGAAAATGAGATAGTTGGGCCTTGGATATTTTTATGTTGAGGTGGGAATGAACTGTTCAAAAAGGGGTTTGCAATAAATATTTGAGACTCGAATCTATAGCTTAGGAGAAAGGCAGACTAGAAATGTACATTTCAGATTTGTCTACATGTGATAGATCAAGCCAGCCTTAGAAGTAGATGAGAATAAAACAAAAAAGTATGAATGAATAAGATGGTAGACCAAGGATATAACACTTGAAGAGGCAATAGGCGCAGTAGGGAAAAACTGGGACTTTGGACGCATTACTCAATCTTTCTGTGCCTCAGTTTTTCCATCTGTAAAATGGGTTGTTTAATATAACAAAATGCTTATTAGTACCTGGAACATAAAACAGATTATATAATTATTTCCTATTTGGGGGGATAAGCATATTCCAGGTGGTACTAGTGGTAAAGAACCTGCCTGCCAATTTAGGAGATGTAAGAGACCCAAAGTTTTGATTCATGTGCTGGGAAGACCCCCGGAGAAGGAAATGGCAACCTGCTCCAGTGTTCTTGCCTGGAAGATCCCATGGATGGAAGAGCCTGGCAGGCTACAGTCCATGGGATCACAAAGTTGGACACGACTGAAGCAACTTAGCACACAGCACTATTTAAGGTAATATAGAAAAAGAGAAGGCAGTTAAGAGTTCTGGGAAAGAGAAATCTGAGTCAGAAGAGAACGAGAGAGAGCAGCGCTATAAGTAGAGTTTAACGCGGGGGAATCAACCGTGCCAAACGTTATAGTAAGTTCCCGTAAGTGGGGATTCCTGAGAGGCCTTTGTCTCTGTTGGTTAGTCACTTCTGTTCTTAGAAAGGGCAAACTCAGGAGAACAACTGCAGCAGAAGTCTTACTGCTAGGATTTAAGAGCAAATCAAAAATGGCCTCTCTTCAGAGATAGTAAATTGGACACTTTCACTTCCTTCCTCTCCTGACACTTCACTGACATTATAGTAATGGGATTTTTTTTTTCCCCCTCTCATAAACAAAGAGAAAGAAATGACAAGAGATGACAATAACAGAATTCTGGAAACTGAAAACCAGAGAATGGATGCTAATTTACTTAGTACAATTAAGAAAACTGAAAACTAAGCCTGTCACAGGGGAAGCCCCAAAAGAAGTTGAGTTATGATATAGAACCCCAGAAAACCCAGAATTGGGGATTTTAGGTGTCTCTGAAAGTGGGGTTGAAAGTTAAGATGAAAACAGAAAGTTCTGCTTTAGAAGCAGTTCAGTTCAGTTCAGTTGCTCAGTCGTGTCCCACTCTTTGCAACCCCATGGACTGCAGCATGCTAGGCCTCCCTGTCCATCATCAACTCCTGGAGCTTGCTCAAACTTATGTCCATCAAGTCGGTGATGCCATCCGACTATCTCATCCTCTATTGTCCCTTCTCCTCCTGCTTTCAGTCTTTCCCAGCATCAGGATCTTTTACAATGAGTTGGTTCTTCGCATCAGGTGACCAAAATACTGGAGTTTCAGCTTCAGCATCAGTCCTTCCAATGAATATTCAGGACTGATTTCCTTTAGGATGGACTGGTTGCATCTCCTTGCAGTTCAATGGACTCTCAAGAGTCTTCTCCAACACCACAGTTCAAAAGCATCAATTCTTCAGTGCTCAGCTCTCAAATCCATAAATAACTATTGGGAAAACCTTAGCTTTGACTAGACGGACCTTTGTTGGCAAAGTAATGTCTCTGCTTTTTAGCATGCTTTTCTTCCAAGGAATAAGCATCTTTTAATTTCATGGCTGCAGCCACCATTTTCAGTGATTTGGGACCCCCCCCCCCCCAAACTAAAATCTCTCACTGTTTCCATTGTTTCCCCATCTATCTGCCATGAAGTGATGGGACCCTATGTCATGATCTTAGTTTTCTGAATGTTGAGTTTTAAGCCAACTTTTTCACTCTCCTCTTTTACTTTCGATCAAGAGGCTTTTTAGTTCCTCTTCACTTTCTGCCATAAGGGTGGTGTCATCTGCATATCTGAGGTTATTGATATTTCTCCCGGCAATCTTGATTCCAGCTTGTGGTTCAGCATTTCGCATGATGTACTCTGTATATAAGTTAAATAAGTAGGGTGACGATATACAGCCTTGATGTACTGCTTTCCCAATTTGGAACCAGTCAGTTGTTCCATGTCCAGTTCTAACTGTTGCTTCTTGATCTGCATACAGATTTCTCAGAAGGCATCAGATAGTCTGGTATTCCCATCTCTCTCAGAATTTTCCACAGTTTGTTGTGATCCACACAGTCAAAGGCTTTGGCATAGTCAATAAAGCAGAGTAGATGATTTTCTGGAATGCTCTTGCTTTTTCAGTGATCCAACAGATGTTGGCAATCTGATTTCTGGTTCCCCTGCTTTTTCTAAATCCAGCTTGAACATCTGGAAGTTCACAGTTCATGTACTGTTGAAGCCTGGTTTGGAGAATTTTGAACATTACTTTTCGAGCATGTGAGATGAGTGCAATTGTGCAGTAGTTTGACTTTCTTTGGGACTGGAATGAAAACTGACCTTTCCCAGAAGCAGTTAGACTCTTATAAATCAACTATATATATATATACCCTGGTTTGATCCCTGGGTCAGGAAGATCCCCTGGAGAAGGAAATGGCAACTCACTCCTGTATTCTTGCCTAGAGAATCTCATGGACAGAGGAGCCTGGCAGGCCACAGTCCATGAGGTCAAAAGAGTCACACACAACTTAGTGACTAAACCAACTAGCAAATGCATGACTAATATATAAAAAATTAAAAGCTGAAAAGAAACTTAAAGAAAAAAAGAAGCGCTTATCATCACCTCATCACCTCATACTGCCTCACCATGACTTTCCCTAACCCTGCATAACCAGAATGGCTGTCTCTTCACGCTTGGGGCAGAAGCTGTGGGGTATTTTATTGAAGTATAGTTGATTTATAATATTGCATTAGTTTTAGGTGTACAGCAAAATTATTGTCATTCATATACATGTACTCATTCATTTTCAGCTCATTTGGTCATACAGGTCATCAGACTATGGAGTAAGAGTTTCCTCTGCTCTAGAGTAGATCCTTGTTATTACCAAATGACCTTGACTAAGGAACACTACAGTACAAATGGATGGATTAAGTGGAAGTCTCTGCTGAACAGTGAGACACCCCAGGTCCATTCTCTCTCTCTTTTTCTAGGATGCTGCAATCAAGTTTATAGATTCTGGGAAAGAGGGTGAAAGACTTTTTCCTCTTGATAAATATGTACCCCAGGAGAAAAAAGCCTGAAGCTACTTATAGGGGTCTTCCAGTGAAATGGCTCAACCAGGTTATCTTCCAGTGCTGTCCACCACTTAGCAAGCTCAGCTCATCCACACAGTGCCCTCATGGTCTTTGTATGTGTCTAAAATCTTAACAAGGACAAATGGTACCCTGGGCATTTCTATTTATCTTCTCTTTGCATGTAGTGTCTGCAATATGGTGTTGGTGCTAAGAGCAAGAAAGAGCAAGCGCCAGGAAGGAGCCATATTCTTTTTATGACCTAGCCTTGGAAGTCACTTAGCATCATTTATACCTCATTCTGGTTAAAAAGGGCCACCAGGTTCAGTTGGAGGCAACAGAGAGTGCCCCCTTGGTGGGGAGGTATAAATTGTTACATTGTGGGAAGGCCTTGTGGGGTGGGACAGGACAAAGCAATAAACACAGCAGACACACAAAGGATAGGGAGGGAGGAGGGGATCACAATTCTTCGCAACTCCGGATGCTAGAAGATGATGCAACAGTGCCTTAAACATCATCAAACAAAACAGCTTTTGACGCAGAATTTTATACTCAGCCAAGCTCTGACTAAAGAGTTCAGGCAGAATATTTGTGTATATTCAACTTCTCAAGGATTTTATCTTCCATATACCTTCAAACCAGGAAACTCCTGGCAGCTGTGATCCATCAATATGAAGGCATAAAGAAGGAAGCAGAGCCAGGAATTGAGGCCCCAAATAGGAGAGAAGTGGAGGACAACCCAGGACAATACCCAGGCAACAGCTGAGGCTAGAGAGAAGAACAGGGGACTCAGGAGTGATGTCCCCGTTAATCTGCTCTATTTTCTCAGGTGTTTGAATGCCCTGAAAGTAGGGGAAGGAATTAGTAATAAGCATATAAGAGAATGAACGAAGAAAATAACAATATTTAAATCTAGAGAAAAGCAAAGAGTACACTTGAAAGTAAACATGTCTTAGTACACACATGACTAAGCTGCGAGTAAAATTTGAATAGTTGCAATAATATAAAAATTAATATTTGATCTGTGTTTTGGGGACAGGAAACTGGAAAGGAGTTGGGGGAAGAGTGTGTTTGAGAGCTAAATCCTAACATTCAAAGGATAAAGTCAACACATACTTATTAAAATAGAAAAAAATCCAAAAATCAACATAGGTACATTATTAGAAAACATGGAAGCAAATTGTTTGTTATTTAGTTGCTAAGTCATGTCCCACTCTTTGCAGTCCCATAGACTAGCCCCCCAGGCTCCTCTGTCCATAGGATTTCCAGGCAAGAATACTGGAGCGCGTTGCCGTTTCCTTCTCCAGGGGATCTTCCAGACCTAGAGACGGAATCCTTGTGTCCTGCGTCTCCGGCACTGGCAGGTGGATTCTTTACCACTGACACCACCAGGGGAGGGCATGGAAGCAAATATACACAGGAAAAGCAAAAGAAGTAAAAGTAGTTATCACTGAGGAGAAAGGGATGGGGGAGAATTATTTCATAAATTAATAACTTTTTTTTTGGTCTGTTTCTGTTTTTTGGGGGGAGGGATGGGGAGGGCTGGTCCATGCCTCATGCAGGATCTTCCTGGACCAGGGATTGAACCAATACCACCTGAAGTGGAAACACAATGTCTTAACTATTGGACCACCAAGGAAGTCCTTAAATTAACAACGTTTATAGAAATATTTCATTTAAAAATTACATACACATCTTGATTAAAATAAAAATTACTGTCTAAAAAATCATGAACGGAAATTTCTGCCAAAACATGAAGGTTTGTACATGTTTTCTCCCTTTTTCAATCCTACCAGATGCAGTGAAATACACTTATTGGGGCAAAGAGAATGGAAGAAGAAACAAGAGCAAGGCAGGAGCTTACAAACTAGCAGGTCCTCATTGACAAAAAGAGCACAAAATCAGATTTGAAAATGAATAGAATAAAAGATGTCACAACAAACTGCTAATTTTAAAAAGCCAGCAGACATCATGACATCAAAAAAATAGCAGTGTTTTTATCAACTGCCTTGGGGATTTTTTCATACTTTTTTTTTTATAGCTTTGGCTATATTGCCTTCCACCTACTCTTCATGTGATAAAATGTTAAATCTATCATTAGAATAGAAAGGCAATTTAGTCTTCCCTCTAGCATACTGCTCAAAGAAAGTTTTTAAATTGATGAGTTAGAAGACCTTCTTTTAGCTTCGACATTACTATTGGTGGTGTCATATAAGCTTTTAGGACTGTTGCCAAATTTAAGAAAGTATCGGCCTATTTTTTCATATATAAACTATAGGACTTTAAAACATTTCAAGTTTTCTTGTGTTTTGACTAATTGCAAATGTACTTAGATGGAGATGATCATAAACCATTTGTTATTAGCATCTTTATGTCACAGTAACATATCTTGAACTTTATAACATTTTTGTCCATGTTAGTTGTTTTGTGTGTCAAGTCAGCAGGAAACTTTTTGTAGTTTTTTATGGTTACTTACTCTTCATTATATGGATTATCAACAATAATCCATAAACATATTCATTGCTTCTATTCAAAACATGTATCTTCCTTTTAATAACATATTATGGTCTTGGTATGATCTGATATTACTTCTTCCTCAGCATCAGAAAAATTTCTGTTTATTTAATTGCCCATTCTACTGCTTTTGTTTCACAGTCTATAAATTTTAATATGAATTTTCTCTCAATCCTTCAATAAATAGATGTATAGGTGACAGAATAAAGTATCTTTTATATATGCCCAAATGAAGAGTCTGTAATTTCTCATATATTTTATTGACATAGTCCTAAACTTATTCCCAAATTGCAATAGTTATTTATACCCTACAAATACTGGACATATACACAAGTTCCGATTAATCTTTTTTGGGTGAATTCCATCAAAAGCGGGGAAAAAGTATATGATGTGTTTAATAATTATATATACTAAGTCATCAAGAATATTCTGGAAAGAAGAGAACTTCTGTTTTCACGAGGGATCAGTGAGAATCAAATGCTCCGGTTACATGTTACACATGACATCTTGGAAAGTATTTCCCAGACTAACTTCTAGCTTAGAGTCACGTGACACTGGTCTTGCATTTTATATCATGACAGCACGAATAGCCATTGAGGGCAGTGGAAATTCTGAAAATCAGTTCTACACTTGGATAGCTAGTAATAACTTGGAAGTAACTGTGATCTCTCTCAAATCCGTGCCTGCTAAGTCACTTTGCTCATGTCTGACTCTTTGTGACGTTATGGACTATAGCCCTCCAGGCTCCTCTGTCCAGGGGATTCTCCAGGCAAGTATACTGGAGTGGGTTGCCATGCCCACGTCCAGGGGATCCTCCCAACCCACGTATCGAACCCGTATCTCTTATGTCTCCAGCAGTGGGCACTGGCAGGTGTGTTCTTTACCACTAGCCATCTGGGAAGCCCCGATTTCACTCACATATCCTTCTACATTGAATCTAAATGTAGACCCCCGTCCTTTACTCAAACTAAATGCAGCTCAACTTCCCCTCAGCTAGATCCCAAAAATGCCTACAGTAACTCCAAAAGCAACCCTACACATCAGGAAATGAAACAGATGAGACTTCCTAATGGAAAGAAACAAGCAACGTAGTCATGGATAAAATGGCTTACTTTTCGTATTTATACAACCATGTGGACATATTGCTAGAACTCCTTCCAAGGAAGCAGGACCTTGGAAGCAGGACAGGAAAGTTTGAGCTATGTTAGCTTCAAGGTTAATTGCCTCTGACAATACCAATTAAATTTTGGAAAACAAATTAATGTGTGTTAATGGCTTGTCAGACTAGAGAAAGTTGAACCTTGTGCTAGAAGCAGGGCAATTCTAGAGGCAAGTTAAATCGCCACGGTGGCTACACACGTGCTAAGTCCCTTCAGTCACGGCAGACTCTTTGTGACCCCATGGACCGTAGCCCACCAGGCTCCTCTGTCCATGGGATTCTCCAGACTGGAGTGGGCTGCCATGCCCTCCTCCAGGGGATCTTCCCAACCCAAGGATTGAACCCAGGTCTCTTACATCTCCTGCATTTGCAGGTAGGTTCTTTACCACTAGCGCCGCCTGGGAAGCGCAAACTACCACTATAGATAAATAATGTGAGGAAATGGAAACTATAGGTATTTCTGAAAATTGGTGTAAATGATGATCTGAAAATAAGAGGAGCGAGTGTGAAACATTACTAGAGAAAAGATGCTCTATATATCACCTCCCACCGGCCTCTCTCTAGCCTTGCTAGACTCATCGCTTTCAACCTCTTACTTCTCATTTCATTTTCCATTTAGGTTTTTAAATAAAATTACTTTTTAAATCAAATTAAAATTAGCAGCCATATCTCCAGCCCACTATTTCCAACTTGTATGACAAGACAAGTACCAATACCCCCATTTCAGCAGATGACTGCAAGTTTCCTGGAGCCTAAATCAGAGAGTCTTTGGGGCACGTGGCAGAGCTAAGAGTATGTGTGTGGGGATCCCCGTTATTGTGATTCAGTTCAAATGTAAATACTGAGTATTAAGAGTCCCCCTACTTCTCTCTCGTGCTTTTCCTTGATTCACCTTGGAAAATGCTAGAAAGCAGACAAAGTGAAATTGACCAGCTTAGGAAAAGAGATCTCCAGGTGCTTAGTTTGTGATCCTCCAACAAAAGAACACAGCCTGATCACCCAGCATCTTTCCATTAACAAACTCCCCACAAAGAGTTTAAATTAGCTTTCAGTGACTCTGTCGGAAATATGAAGAGATAGCCAGAGATTATCTGACAGTGGGAAAAGCCTCTGACACAAAGGGCTGAGACCAAAACAAACAGGAAAATGAAAAATAAAGATAATAGGAAAAATGCCATCAACAGCACAGGGTTATATAAAACTGAAATGCTCATAAAAGAAAAAGCATTTAGAATTAAAGGCCTGATAAAAGCAAGGGAAATGTTAACTGAAGAGTTAAATGATTAAGTTGAGAAAATTCCCAGAAATTAGAAAACAAGGCAAACATGTAAAAAAATAGAAAATATTGTTGTTTAGTCACTTAGTCGTGTCCGACTCTTTGCAACCCCATGGACTGCAGCACTCCAGGCTTCCCTCTCCTTCACTATTGGCTGGAGTTTGCTCAAACTCATGTCCATTGAGTCAGTGATGCCATCCAACCATCTTATCCTCTGTTGCCCCCTTCTCCTCCTTCCCTCATTCTTTCTCAGCATCAGGGTCTTTTTCAATGAGCTGACTCTTCGCATCAGGCCAAAGTACTGAAGTTTATTTTTTTTTTTTGAAGTTTAAATATGAGGAAACTAAAAGATCAGTCCAAATGGGCCATAATCTGAAGAGTGGAAGTTCTAGAAAGAGAGAATAGAGAAAATAAAGTTATCCAAAAAATAATTTCAGATGACTTCCGAGGAAAACACTTGGAAAATCAAATTATAATTCTGTTGTATAATTCTGGAACATGATGGAGAAAGAGAAAATTCTAAAAACAACCAAAGAAGACTAAATGAGGTTTTGATCAGAATAGATTTAAATGTTTTACCAGTAGTACTAGAAATTAAAAGATAAGGGGAAAATGCCTTCAAAATTATCAGGGAAAATTACTTACACTCTCTTGTTCTGTATTCAGCCAAAATATTAGTCAAGTGTAAAAGTAGAATTTTTAAAATTGCAGGCATGCAAGAATTTAGAAAGCTTATAGCACAAGCACATTTCTCAAGGGTAAGTAAATTCATACTCTTTCAACATAGCAGAAAACCTATAGATACTGTATAAAATTGATAATCAAGAAGTAGAGGTATAAAATAGTGGACTTAGAGAGCTCATATAGCCACTAGAAGAAAGATCAATAAGGTTCTAAAGTGGTTGGAAAGATTAGAGGGTCATGGAGGAGGACTAATGCTCTTCCCTGTGAGTTTTCTAAAAATTTTTTTAAACATGTGCATGTATTAATTTTATTAAAATAATTTTGTTTTATAATCAAAAAGGAAAATGAATGGAAAGATGGAAAGTGAGGTAATAAAAGCAATAAATCTTATAGAGATAGAGGTGGTGGGAGGGTGAAGCATTTACTGTAATACTCTTTACACACATGAAGCTCTTTAACCCTCACACTCCTGAAAGAAATACCATTATACCATTTTAGAGATGAGGAAACTAAGGCTCCAGGAAGTTAAAGGAATTTGCCCAAAGTCACACAGCAGAACTGGCAGAATTAAAGCTGAACCCAAGTCTGTCTGGTTCCAAAGCTCAGTTATATTCCATTACATAGTTCTGAATGTTGGCAAACAGAAGAGAAAGATGCTGGGACCAGTATGAAGGGAAGACAGTAAGTTCTGAGTAGAGGAAACACATGAATATTAAGGTAAGTTGAAAGTGAAGAGTCATCAGGGGGCAATAATTGAAAGTACAGAAGCGAGAAGGAATAATTTATCCAAGTTTAGATAGTTGGGCTTCCCAGGTGGCATCATTGGTAAAGAATCTGCCTTTCAATGCAGGAGACATGAGAGATGCGGGTTCAATCCCTGGGTTGGGAAGATCCCTTCGAGTACAAAATGGCAACACACTCCAGTATTCTTGCCTGGTAAAGTCCATGGACATAGGAGCCTGGCAGACTATAATCCATGGGACCAAAAAGAGTTGCACACAACTAAATACACACGTGCTGGTGGCCTATGCAGGATTGTACCTTAGAAAATTAGGGGAAAGCAGCATGATGGTATAGGCAGGAGTAGAGTTGTGGGTGAAATTGTTATTAAGTGTTATTAAGTGTGGGTGAAATTGTTATTAAACTGGAGTTTGTAAGTCTGATACTCTTTTTCTCCATGAAGTAAGAGTTCAGTTATTCTCCTACGACCAAATGAACAAGGAAAGGGTTGGATCTTTGCAGGAGACTAGGGGGCAGAGTGAAGTTGGAAAATGACTGAAGACTTTAGGAAAGAGAGTAGGGTTGCCAGATTCAGCAAATAAATATACCACTCACTCAGTGAAATCTGAATTGCAGATTAAAACGACATAATTATTTCAGTATATGTCTCAAATATTGCATGACATTTTATCTGGCAGCCCTTAAAGAGAGACATTAAAGCATGCATGTGGTTAGTCGCTCAGTCATATCTGACTCTTTTCAACCCCATGGACTGTAGCCCACCATGCTCCTCTGTCTATGGGGATTCTCCAGGCAAGAATACTGGAGTGGACTGCCTTGCCTTACTCCAGGGGATCTTCCCAACCCAGGGACTGAACCCAGCTCTCCCAAAGCATGCATAAAGAACAGTAAAGCTGCTTTGAAATAAGAAGTCTGGAATGGATCCACCTCAATGTGATGGGCATCAGATGGTAAGCTCAGTGTGTGGGGAAGAAGGTAGGAACACTGGGCTTATCTTCCAGGCAACAGTTGAAAGGGAGCTGGGCTAACAGCCAGGAGATAGCTTGAGGGTACAGTTCTTGGGGTCTCTTATAAGAGTGATGGGAAGAGACAAATGTGGGAACCAAACTGGCAGGGAAGCCGTTGTTGCAAATCACTGTGACCGCTTTCTAATTTTACCTGAGTGCTCACCTACATTTTATATCTCATAGCTGTGCACTAAGGATGAATATTGCTAAGTAATCATCTGCAAAGTATTTGAGCTCTTCTAAATATTGAATCAGCATTGAATGTCGTCCTCCAACAGTATTCACGAAAAAAGGACTGACTTCCCCCACATAATTCTTTGACATGGTTGAGGTTTATTGTGGTGGTTTGGAGTAGCGGTTAAGAAATCAGCAGCTTGTCTATGGTCAACGCCCACGCTAACCAAGTTGCTTAATTTGTTTGGGACTCAGTTTCCTTGCATGTAAAATTAGGATTTTAATAGCACCTAATCTAGAACTTTCCTATGGTCCAGTGGTTAAGACAGCGCTTCCAATGCAGGGGGCGTGAGTTCCATCCCTGGTTGGGAATTAAGATCCCACATGCAGCATGGCACAGCCACCTCGCCACCCCTCCCCCAACAAAACAAACAAACCCAAACCCAAACAAAAAAAACATAGTACCTAACTTGTGTAGGATCATGGTAAGTAAAAGTAAGGTAAGGATAAAATGTGTTAATATGTGTGAAGCTTGATAGTTAATAAGCGGTTTTAAAGGACTTTCATTATCAGACAGTTGTATGCATACAGAACCCCTTAACTGTTTACTGAAGGCGTTTGACATGGCATCTGTAGTATTTGAGTTTTCAAACCTAGCCCAGCAACTCGTTAGCTGGAAAATACAGTGGTTTAAACCGTGACATTTCCTTCATCAACAAAATGACCAACATTTGCTTCACAGAGCAGTAGTGTTAAATTAGATAATCTACCACGTGCCTGATACTGGGTGTACTATTTAGTTCTTTTCCCTTTAAAGAACTCATAAATTAGTGGATGGGGTGAAGTTTGCCAAGTCCACATATTATGTTGTGCTGAGCAGACACAATATATCATCCCTTTAAGAGAAATACATCCTCAAGCCCAATCAGAGTTTATTCTAGAGGACCTTTATCTTGGTTTCTATGTCTTACGAATTTACTGTTGTTGAATTTGAGGGTGTGTGCTGGGCTCAAGGCTGTTGATGAGAGCTTTTGGGGAAACTGTATTCTAACTGTCATTTGATTTTTTTTTTTTTTTTTCCTTTGCAAAGTCATAAGATCCCAGAAGCCAGGAGTTGTTGTTTATTCATTCAGCCTCCTTCTGAGTCATTCAGGTACAGGGTGTGCCTGTACTGTGTTAATTGAAACTTCACAACGGAGAAGTTTTGCGTTGACATCTGCCTGGATGGGAAGCCAGTGAGACCAGAGATCGGGTGGAAACCGTCTTGCAAAGCCTCAAGCAGAAGGGCAGGGCAGAAGGGCCCTCAGTTTACCACTTAGGCGGAGCTGACCAAGGCCGACTCTCAGTCTCACATTCTGAAGCAGCATGCAAGCGAAAGGAAACAGTGGGCGAGTTGTGAGCACTGAGGCTGGGCCTCCGAAGTAGAAAGACGTAGAAAGACAGACAAGGGCTCCGGCCCCAGGCTGCCGGTCCTAGGCTGGTCCGTGCCGGGCAGCCCTTTCTCTTTGGAAACTCCTGAGCTGCCCAAGCTATTTAAACTCGCGGGCCCCGGCAGCTGCCCACCTCCTCACAGACCTCACCACTGGCTAGAATCTGGGACACAAGGCCTGATTTTGCGCCCAGTTGAGTGAGGGGAACCCCCGCACAACACCTCGCCCCCAGCTGGCCCATTTCACTGTGCGCCCCGCGAAAGCCACTTTCTGCCCCCTCAGACCGCAAGTTTCGAGGCAGCAGAAGGATGAGGGTGAGGGAGGGAGGTGAGCTGAAGCGGTGGAACCTCCCAGGCCATTCTTCTACCCGGGCAGCATTTCTCCTCCATCCTTCTGGCAGCCCCTTCCCAGCACCCCGTCCCCAGGAACACGACCGGGACTCGCGGGGTCGCGGAGCTGGTTTCCCCCTGCCTCCGCAGAAGCGCCTGGGGTCGTGGTGGGGTGGCGGCCCGGAGCGCCCGGCCACAATCTTCGGACTCCGATCCCCCACGGGCTGCGGGGTTAAGGGGACCAGAAAGGCGCACTAGATTGCCCAGGCCGTCCTCTGTCTCCCAAGACTCTTCTTGAGAAAAGTTTCCAAAAGCGCTTCCCCTCCTTTCTTTTCTAAGGCTGGGGAGAGCTGTCTCCACCGCCAGGGAGCGGCGGATAGCAGGGCGAGGACCGTGATTTATACATTGAGTCCAGGGGGCACCAGGCTCCGCCCCCTTTCTTTCTTTCTTTTTTTTTTCCCCCTTCTTTTTTTGGTTCCCTTGGGGAGGAGGGGCTCTTTTTTGTCTGTGTGTTTCTGCTGCAGATCTTTCCTGGACAGTGAGTCTCAGCTGCACAGATCCGGCGGCCCCCAGGCGCGAGCGGAGGGGCACGGGGGTTTGAGGCACTCACTCCTCCTCATCCCTTCCTAGAGAAGCCGCTCAGCCTCAGCGGGGCGCTCGGCGACTTCAGCTGACCGGTCTGCCCGGCCACGGCAAGAGCGTTGGCCATTGGAGTGTGCGGCTGCGGAGGGAGGGGACCCCGACTCGAGTAAATTGAGAGCTCGACGCCGTCAGTCCCGGGCAGCAGCAAGATGCCGAGCGCTCAGTGCAGACCCGGAGCTCCGCGAACGCAGCTGCGTCCCGCCTGAGCCAGGTAGGGAGTGAGCGCTGGGCAGGCGCGGACCCGGGCGAGCAGGGGAGCATCGCGACCGGAGGTCTTCCGAGGCAGAAACAAAATTTTCAAACCGGAGAGAAGCAAAGCAACACTTTTAAACCATCCATCTCTGGGTGCTGAGAACAAGCATCTCTGGGCTACTCAGGCGCCCAACCGGATCGGATTGTTCTGGGCTCACTAAAAAGTTTGGAAAAGGGTTAAGTCCTCTTTGTAGAACCCTCTGGGGTTGGGGGATAGAGGAAGTTGCGGTGGGTCTGCGGAGTGGGAGGGAAGGCGCTTATTTTGGAAAATCCTATAGACAAAGACTGCGGGAGATGAGGTAAGGGCTTAAACTTGCCCTGCGAGCGAGCGAGTGTGGAATTAGGTGGGGGGAAACGCGGAGCTACTGGGCGCCGAGCAGCCTCTGCTGTCCCGGGAATTGCTGTAGTCTGGAGAATTCCACTTTTATCGCATTTGCTACCCTGAGTGTTACCCTGAAACATTTAAACAACTTACGGGTAGACTTCTGCCCACACGTGCCGTGTTTCATCCCCTCCACACTTCGTAGTTCTCTGAGACGAGGCAACGTATTGAGGGAGGGCAGTAAATAAAACTGGCTTAGCAAGGAACCTCCAGACTTCTGTTTGTATGAGTTTCTGGAGAGTAATTTTGCATTCGAAATTTGAAATGCAGTGGCGTGTATTTTTAGCGTTTGTAATTTAATTTCTCTTTTTTGTATGCGTGTTTGGGCTATATCCACAGTAACTAAAAAATACTTTTGCAATCAATGGGTGTACGAAACTTCTGGGATTTATTGCAATAGCTTATGAATGATTTTTACTGAGTACTTTTATAGTTTCTTGCACTGACTTGCGCGGAAAAAAAAAAAAAAAAGAAGAAGAAGAAGAATGAAAAGGCAGTTGCTTCACGGAGGCGCTAAAGCTTTCCTGTTTACCGCAAGGCCAGGGCGGGCTTGGCTGCCCACACTGTGCTGCGCCTTCGGACCCTAAGCACACCTGCTCCTAGAGATTATTAATAGAGCCTAAAAAGTGACTTACGCTGTCAAATGATTTTCGCGCAAATCTAACTTCTTGCATGGCAATTAGGAGGTGGTTTTAGCTGGGTAGTGCCGAGCACAGAGGTGTGCGTCTCACATTGGTGGTTTGGTCTCTTCGAAGGTGTGACTAGGAGCTAGTGGTGAGCCCGCCGCGAAGCTGGTGAAGGCTTTAGTTTTTCAACTGGAGCTGGAAATCTGGTGGAGGTGGGGACAGCGTTGGGAGAGGCGGAGGGGTGTGTGTGTGTGTGTGTGTGTGTGTGTTGAGGACGTAGGAGTGGAATTAAATGGGGCTCACACCTCCAGTTTTCCCATTTCCATTTGGGTATATGTAACCATAGGGGACGTTTTCGTCTTGTCGTCGAGTCGGAGTTTTCATCTTGGGTAATTTTTCTTTTTTCCCTTTCTTTCTCTCTCTCACCCTTCTTCCTTTTTCCCCCCAAGAAATGAGAGTTTGATGTTTTTTTTTTTTTTTTAAATCCTTCCCCCCTGCGCTCTCCCCAAGTTTCCTTAAAACAAATCAACAAGAAAATTGGAGCAATGCCTTCGCTAGAATGAATTATGCCAATGTGCTGTGGCTTTTTCCCTGACTCTCTGCTCTTTGTGATTTGTTTAAGGCTGTGGTTTCCGAGGCCCTCTCCAGCTTAAGAAAACCTTCACAAAAAAAGCCTGGATCTCTCTCCTTGAACCACCCCGGCTGCCTGTGAAGGCTCGCTCCGCTTCGCCCTCTAGCGTTCATCTGCAGAAGCGCCGCCCCGGGTGTCGGGACCGTGCGCATCATGGGGTCCACCCGCATCCCCCTGGTCAAGGCCCTGCACAGCCCTGTCTCCGACTATGTCAACTACGACATCATTGTCCGGCATTATAACTACACGGGAAAGCTGAAGATCAGCGCGGACAAGGACAATGGCATTAAACTGATCTCAGTGGTGTTCATTCTTATCTGCTGCTTTATCATCCTAGAGAACATCTTTGTTTTGCTGACCATCTGGAAAACCAAGAAGTTCCACCGACCCATGTACTATTTTATCGGCAACCTGGCCCTCTCAGACCTGTTGGCGGGAGTGGCCTACACAGCCAACCTGCTCTTGTCTGGGGCCACCACCTACAAGCTAACCCCCGCCCAGTGGTTTCTGCGGGAAGGGAGTATGTTTGTGGCCCTCTCGGCCTCCGTGTTCAGCCTCCTGGCCATCGCCATTGAGCGCTACATCACTATGCTGAAGATGAAGCTCCACAATGGGAGCAACCGGTTCCGCTCCTTCCTGCTCATCAGTGCCTGCTGGGTCATCTCCCTCGTCCTGGGGGGCCTGCCCATCATGGGCTGGAACTGCATCAGCACGCTGCCCAGCTGCTCCACCGTGCTGCCGCTCTACCACAAGCACTATATCCTCTTTTGCACCACGGTCTTCACTCTGCTCCTGCTCGCCATTGTCGTCCTGTACTGCAGGATCTACTCCCTGGTCAGGACTCGCAGCCGCCGTCTGACCTTCCGCAAGAACATTTCCAAGGCCAGCCGCAGCTCGGAGAAGTCGCTGGCGCTGCTCAAGACTGTGATTATTGTCCTGGGCGTCTTCATCGCCTGCTGGGCGCCACTCTTCATCCTGCTCCTGCTCGACGTGGGCTGCAAGGTGAAGACCTGTGACATCCTGTTCAGAACGGAGTACTTCCTGGTGTTGGCTGTGCTCAACTCCGGCACCAACCCCATCATTTACACTTTGTCCAACAAGGAGATGCGCCGGGCCTTCGTCCGAATCATGTCCTGCTGCAAGTGCCCCAGCAGAGACTCCGCGGGTAAATTCACACGGCCCATCATCGCGGGCATGGAATTCAGCCGCAGTAAGTCAGACAACTCCTCCCACCCCCAGAAGGACGATGGGGACAACCCAGAGACCATTATGTCTTCTGGAAACGTCAACTCTTCTTCCTAAAAGGGGAAACTGCTGACCCATGGGGAGTGTTCTTGCGTGGTCACCCACCACCCCAGTGTTTGGGGAGAAAAAATAAAAACCAGCCAAGCCTCTGTGCCTCCACTGCTGCCGGGGAGGAGCTGTCGGAAGCCAGAGGGAGGGTGAAGGAGCACAGAACAGCCTGGTAGTGCCTGGTGTTGGTGGGTAGACTTAGTTCCTGTGAACAATGCACTGGGAAGGGTGGAGATCGGGTCCTCGCCTGGAATCTATTTCCTCCCCTTGCCGGAGCTTTGATTTTGCACTGAGCCAAAGGTCTAGCATTGTCAAGCTCCTGAAGCGTTCGTTTGGCCCCACCTCAAAGACTAATGTCCCCGTGTGAAAGCGTCTCTGACGGGAGCTTTGAGATGTTTTCTTTCACTTTAGTCTCCAACGCAAGTGAGTGTGCGCACTTCTGCTTCGCTGGGTATGCTCTACATACCTACTATGCTGGGCACCCTCCCTTCCCCTTCACACCCTCCTCAGAATACCTTTACTTAATGTTTTGACTACCTGGCATTCAGAGCTGGGGGTGTGGCACGGTCCAATCTTGAGCATGTGTAGCAGGTAGGCTGCATCCAGCAGGCAGACTGTGGTGGAGATGGTTTGGAGCTGGAAAGCAAGTTTATTTGCTGAGGCCAAAGTTTCCATGTAAGCTGGATGAGTGTTTTTGAATTTAATTGCAGTCACTTTAAAAAAAAAACAAAAAAACACCTTTGCAATGAAATGTGTTGCAGTATCATATCCATCGAGGCTGAAATCTGCATAAGGAAGTCCCATTTATTTAAATGACATCAGCCAGTATCCTTAGTGTCACAGGAGAAACGAACAAGCAAAAGAAGGTGAAAACTGACTAGGGGTTGGGGGGTGACTTTGTAAACCAAGAGAGTTTTTTTTTTTAACGAGTTTATCTAACAATACAACATCTATCATTGGCACTTTTGTTGATGTTTCTTTCAGAGTGTTGTAGGAACCATTTCAAGCAACAGGATGGCTGTGTTTTGTTGTGTTAAAAGTACTTTGTGTAATCTTTGAATGTATTTGTTTCAGTATTTTATTGGATTTTCCTAACCTGTGTTAACACCATTGAATGTGCATTTCTTGAGAAAATACCACCCTTTTGTGACCTTAAAGCATTACTTTAACTGGTAGGGAACATGACAAGTTTTTCAGTACATTAAATAGTTAATTGAAGATGTATATAAATGTCACAAAGAATAAAAATATATTGGTGTCTGTGTAGTATGGTTTCCAGTGCAATTAAATCAAGAAATGTCTTTAAAAAAATAGTATTTAATAGGTTTCTGACAATGTGGATCATTTTGCACATAGCTTTATCAACTTTTAAACATTAATAAACTGATTTTTTAAAGATTCTTTGGTGAAGAGCATTTTTAAAAAATGATTAGTAAGACATTCTATTTGACTATGTGCCTCTTTAGAGTTAAAGTTAAAGGCAAATTTCTGTTATTCTTCATGGGATTTTATCTTGATAAACTAGAGAGTGGAAAAAAAAAAGTGTGGTTTGTTTAGAAACCACTCTTTTTCAGGAAGAGAAACTTCAATAAGTTAACACTGAAGAGTAGTAAAGAATGAGATGAAAACCACCAACCTCTAAATACTGCATTGACAAGTAAATGTAATTGTTTGAGTTAAATGACATTCAAGCCCAACTAAATTAAGTATCGGTGGTCTAGTGGTTAAAACTTGCCTTCCAATGCAGGGAGTGTGGGTTCGATCCCTGGTTGGGAAGCTAAGATCCCACATGCCTCTTGGCTGAAAAACAGAAAACAGAAGCCATAGTGTAATAAATCTGTCTAAAAACATTGGTTTTAAAATAAATGATGTACAATAATGTCACTGTAAGTCTAAGTTAAATGATGACCCTTTGGTCAGTTCACACCCATCCGCAGAAGTTTATATTCTTGGCTTGCCACCAGCATACTTGGGAGGTGGCAGTATGGCTGCGGGGGATACTGTTAAATTACTTATTTCTTTCAGAAGACCATCTTGGCTTCTCCCAGTCTACCAGCAGAACAATATAAAACTATTCAATAGCGAAAAGTAACAAGTTGTAGAATCTTGGCTGAATAGCATACACTTTTTATTTGAAAAATTTTGATTCATACTGTCTGAAAGCTTTACCACCCATAGTCATTAATTTCTCCAACTATAAAATGGCAAGCCTCACAGAATTTTTTAATTCTTGTTTTGATATTATTGTCATCTTCATTGGGGATTATATCAAAGTATTTTGGCATGTTTGGCTCTTCAGTGCTATTGTTAGCTTTCAGAATTTGTGCTTTCAAGTGTCATTGAATATGCACAGGACGCAGTTGGGACATGAAGATAAAACCTCACCTAATAGAGTAGATGTCATTTCTGGGTAAGGTTAACTGTGGGAAACAGAAGCGCGTTCACTAAGGAAACCTTTAGGTCACAACCTCCAGTTTCCTGAGGGAAATGCCAAAACTGCTCCGAAGACAAAAGACTGGAAACAAACTGGAATGTCTCTATCCATCTGTCTGCTGAAGCGGAAGGAATGAGTTCATGTTATACTCACTTCCCAGACCTTTCAGTACAGAATCAAACATAATGGAAAACCGTGTCCATTTCAGGTTTCTATGGAAGATAAAGTGGTTGTACCCTTGGATTTATCTTTATAAGCACAGCAGTGACTCAAACGATGTGGGGAAGTTGAGGTGGAGTGGGGGAGCTCATTAGTGACAGGGAGCCCAGTTGCGCTTGCCCACCTGTGAGCACATTGCTCAGTGAGTTAATGTGCTTTCTTCGGAAATTCCAGACAGTGCAGTTCATTCCGAGACAACTGGGTAGTCATGGGCTGTGGTTTTCCTGGTAGATGTGGGTCAGATCCCTAGTTCTAGCTAAGAGCAATGGCTAAGATGAAGGAATTCTTGGCTGCATCTCAACCAGAAATATCTGGTTTTTAATTCAGTGTATTTTGAGAATTGAAAATGAAAGAAAAGAAAGAAAGAAAGAAAGAAAAAGGAACCCTCCATACCTGTATGTTTACACTAAAATAAACTCCACAAAGTTTTGATTAAAAAAAAAAAACCAAACATGTAGAGTTTTTAGGAGGAAGAAAACAGACAACCAGCACAATACTTTATGGCTCATAAATAATCCAGGGAAGATCTCCTGGAGAAGGAAGTGGCACCCCACTCCAGTATTCTTGCCTGGAAAATCCCATGGATGGAGGAGCCTGGTAGGTTACAGTCCTTGGGGTCGCAGAGTTGGACACGACTGAGCAATTTCACTTCACTTCATAGATATTCAGGAAAATTACAAAATGACATCAAATAATGCTTTCTTCCTCACAACTTTAAGTGTGACTATAATTTTACGGAATATTCAAATACAAATCTTACAAAAGCCAACACTTGTTCTTCCTTTGTCGTCTCTTAATAACTAGAAAAATTTAATTCTGTAAAAAAGTTGATTTAGTGATGTTATAAATTCAAAAGTGTACAAGGATAGGAGTTTTGCATTTATGCTAATTAGATATTAAATTCTCTTGTAATAATATCAGCACTACAGTTGTGATTATGGGGTCTTTATTTTTTTTCCCTAATGTAAAAAGAGTTCTAAAGATTTTAATGGTCTTTATTTTCAATTTAGATTAATTTCCCCTTGGTACATGGTGTACGTTAAAAATACATCCAGTGCAATACTTTTTGTAGTGCTTTTAACCTAGTCTACAAATTTTGCGTGATTTTGACTCTTCATGCCTCCATATCCCACTGAGATCTGTTAGGTTTTCTAAGCAACTACAAATGTAGCCCTTTGTGGGAAATACTACTCTGAAATAACACCTTCAGAAAGAATACAGACCCTGTTGGGGAAATCATACAAAGTGAGGACTTGAAATTCAAGTAATTCTAAATATTAATAATTCCTTTTTTCAACTGAGAAACAAAGAATAATATTTGAATAATTCATTAAAAAATACTCTACCTACCCATCTATTAAAGATTTGATCTTGTAAATAGTCACTGGTTTAAAAACATTAATCTCTGATTAGGAACTATTATTTACCCATACCCATAGTATTTGCAATGGTGAGTTTCTATAATCTCAGTATAGTGTTCAATTATTATTTTTTTATACTGGTTGCTCCAGTCTCTTCTGGAAAAATGTTTTCTGTGGACATCTAACTAATTAGATCAAATTAGATTGATCTCATGTGTTTCCCAACACATGAGATCAAACTAGATTCGTCTATGCTTTCTCAAAATAGATTGTAAAGATCTTGAGGGAGGAATCACAAATAACCAAAAGAAACCTTTATAGGAACTATTATTCTTTCCCTGTGGACACTGTGAGCTCTTGATGATGAGAAATCATAATAAATTGTGTAATTTCCTCCAGCCTTCCTTCCTGCTTTTTTGATGTGTGCTTGGTCACAAGGAAAGGGACTCAAAATACTTTTCGATATACACCATTGCCTTCACTGCAGTTCTAACTGAAACTACAGACTACTCAAGCAAGCGTGGCTTTCTTGAATAACTGAAAGTCTTTAGACTGTCTGCAGAGAAAAAGAATTTTTAACCAGTGGTCAAAGAGCTAGAAAAGATAAGAGGAATATAACACTGAGAGATGGTTAGGGTTATACCTGTATTTAATTCAGTCTTTTCACAATCTTTGACAAGAGCCAGGACCTAGAGCAAACTTGGTTCATGTTAAAGGTATCTGCCCTAATACCGCCTATCTCTTACTCCTGCTTTCTGCTCAGATTCTTCAGACTCTCAAGGGATTCCTGTTTTTTCCATACTCTCTTTGAGGATTGAAGGATTTACAAATCAGATTTAACTCTGGGTATAATCATTAGCAAAAGCCAAGTATAAACTGCAAATTTGAAAGAACAGGAGTTGCTGCATTTGTTTTATTGAACTGCTGGCATGTGCCCAATCAGCTTCTGTATTAATTAATGACAGATAAACACATTGTGATAAATTCACAGAATGGACTATCATTCAGCAATTTAAAAAAGAACTATTACTGCTATTTGCAGCAATCTGTGCAAATCTCAAAACCACTACTTTGAGCAAAAGAAGCCAGCCACAAATGAGAACACTGCATGATTCCATTTATGTGAAATTTAAGAACAGACAAAACTAATTAATGGAGATAGAAGTCATCAGAACAGTGGTTGCTTGGGGGACGAGGACAAACTGAAAAGGAACAGGAGGACACTTTCTAGGTTGTTAGCAATGTTCTCTTTATTAATTTTTTAAGGTGTTGGTTGCTTGGTGTATGCATTTGTCTAAACCATGTTCAAGATCTGTGGAATTAAAAAAAAGAGTCACCCTGGTAAACTTCTACTTTTGAGCATGAGGGCTATGCAACTGGCACTTTCTCTGTGAAATTATAGAGCAAGTTTTCAAAGGGTTCAGCAGATGTGGCAAAAGTCCCAAAATGTTCCACAAAAGGAACACATGCTCTTTTAGTATCCTCCAAGGCTCCAGAACCAAAATATTAAAATGCTAAGTAACTGTGACCTGATGATACTCTCTTTGCTTCTATAGGATGAAAATTTGGCCTAGTATTGGTATTTGTAATCTCTGAAGAATTTCTGTGTCTTGAAAGAGTCTAGGGTTATAACTGAAACTCTCACAATGAAAGTTTATTAACAGTTAGATTTCAGTTTTAGGCATATATGGTACATTGCAAAGTACCTAATGAAGAATGGACTTTTACACAAACGCGAGGATTCTGAAACATGTTAGTAGGTGACAGACAAATTGGAGTGTGTCAAACCACCTGACCAAACCTGTAAAGGATAGCCAGTCACATAACACTTGTCTTGGGTGCAAGATCTGCATCGTTAGAACTATTGGTAGTAGGCAGAGACACAAAGGAAATCGGTATTATGCTCTCTCTCCCTTTCTCTCTCTCTCTCTATACATGTATATGTATACACATGTATGTATTATTAAAGCGTAGTTGATTTAAAGGAAATCAACCCTGAGTACTCATTGGAAGGACTGATGCTGAAGCTGAAGCTCCAGTGCTTTGGTTACCTGATGCAAAGAGCTGACTTATTGGAAAAGACTCTGATGCTAGCAAAGATTGAAAGCAGGAGGAGAAGGGGACAAGAAAGGATGAGATGGTTGGATTGTTTCACTGACTCAATGGATATGAATCTAAGCAAGCCCCGGGAGATGCTGAAGGACAAGGGAAGCCTGGTGTACCGCAGTCCATGGGATCACAGAGAAGGACCCGACTTAGCAACTGAACAACAAATGTTCTCTCTCTCTCTCTCTCTCTCTCTCTATATATATATATATATATATATATATATATACACACACACACACACATATATATGTATTATTAAGGTATAATTAATTTACAATGTTGTATTCATTTCTGCTGTACAGCAAAGTGATTCAGTTATACATACATACATATATATACATTAAAAATTTTTATTTAAAAATACAAAGGATATTGAATAGAGTTCCCTGTGCTGTATAATAGGACCTAGTTGTTGATCCACTGAGCTTATGCTTTTGAGGGCTTCATAAGTTTGCTGCAGCTAGTTAACTTGTTCTCCTGTGCTCTGTGCTGTCTGAGGACTCTTTCCTTCCCCTGCTCTGGGAGTAGCTGGGCAGATGCTGCTTCAGGCGCTGCAGTGCTCCTGGGCCAGGCTGATCTGATGCACGGAAGAATGGGCCCTGAGAAGAAGAGATAGTGCTCCCAGTGCTGACTGGAGTGGAGAAGGTAAGGAGTTGTTCATCTACTTTCCTAGAGCTCGAACCCTATTATTGCTCACTTTTCTGCTGCTTTGTTGAAACCAGGGCAGAAAGAACAACCCTAGAGGAAGCACTGATGGGGCTTCTGCTTCCTGGTCCCACCCTTCTTGATGGGTGCACCCACCCATGCACCCGTGCCTTCAACAAGAATGCCTGCCCTAGGCTGTGTGCCATCAGGACCAGGCAAATGATGAACAAGATCCCTTCCTTCATAGAGCTCACAGGAGCCGTTCCTCCAACAATAGTGCTTCTGTGGTTCCTTCTCTTTGGGAGAAGAGATACAGCTGATACAAGCAAGAAACAGTTCTTTCCGGGAGTTTTCCAATGTTGTATACTTCTCTGAATGTATTCAGTTTTCAAGTAGTGTTAAATAACTTAATTTAATAAATATGATCAATGTTAGCTAATTTGGTCTTTGGATTTTATTTCACCAACATCTCTACATAACTTAAAACTAAAAAATGGGGAATTAACTTTTAGATTCCGACTACAGAGAAGTCCTTTAAGTTATTGAACTCTGTTATAAATATTGGTATTGGTATTCAATTTTTAATTCCAGTTTTTCTGAGATATATTTGACATAACACTATAAACTTAAGGTGTAGAACATAATGATTTGACTTACATTTGTCATGAATAAGTATCACAGTAAGTTTAGAGAACATCATTTCATGTAGATATAAAATTAAAGACAGAAAAAAAATCCTTATGGTGAGACATCTTAGGACTTCGTTAACAACTTTCTTAACAACTTTCCTATATAACATACAGCAGTGTTAATTATATTCATCATGTTGTACATTACATCCCTTGTATTCAATTTTTCAAATTGTTCTAGGTCCCATGTGAAATCAAAGCAGTCAACATTATTTTAGTTGCTATCTCATTTCACTTCATGCTTTTTTTCTAGAACCCTGCCGTGACCTATGTTGGGTGGAGGCACTTGGGTAAAATGAGCAAATGAAGTCTACATTTGAATAAGTCTTAGGTGGTATGCTTATTTAACCTGGATGCAAAAGAGAGAAAAATGCATAACTCAAGAGGAAACATGACGCACATTCTTAACTGTCAATATCATGAGCAAGTTCATCTGAAGTGAACAATCACAAATCCCCTCAAGGACTAGAGAAAGAATCCTAAGTAGGTCTTCTGTGTATTGCATGTTTCGACGACTACTGATGCCAGGGAGCTGGGGCTAGCTCTCAAGGACTCCACATCCCAATATTACACACCAATCCCGCTGCACCTGCCGGTAGCTCAGATGCCTACTCACCATGACCGGATCTACCCTCAAAGGACTACTGGTGGCAGGACTGGGTGGTGTCATTCTTTTGTACAAAGGAAAACATCTTCCTAATTTCAGGGTCTCTTTTGTGCCTGTCGAGACACTTCAGAGAAAAACAAATTTAAGTCACCAGTAAAATGTTCTAAAATAAGAGGAGAGTGGTGCTAAATCACTTGAAAGGTATTAACTATCATATGCCTCGAGATTCTTCACTCACTCAGCTTCTGCAGGGTTTTGCGGCACCAGAAATAGTGGTTAGGTCTCACATGCTGTTCTGCTTCAGCTAGCTTCAGTGGCCACCTACAGAAATAGTTCTCGGTTTCTCTTCCTTGTCTAGATGCTGGTTAGGGCAGCGTTTAGAAAAACACGGATTTTCATATTCCCCATTCACACGTGTAGTGCAAATTTAGGGTATTAAAGATTACCTAGATTATTCAATCTATAAAATCCTTCAGTTACCTGAGTATTTTCTGTCAATACTGTTCCCAACTAAATTATTATACTATCATAAGCACTATAGTAGGAGTTGCAAAATTACAAGGGATTTAGAAGACATACCCGAAAGACCTCCCAATTTAAAGGGACAAAATGACCCCTATAACAGCAACGTTTGAAAAGCAATTTTATATACATGACCTCATTTTGTATATTCATTTTATCAGGTTTTACTTTTTAGAATTATGCTTAGACAGTGTTTTTTGCATAATCAGCTATTTTTGAATTGTGATCCTAAGTAGCCAAAATTGAAATGGGTTGAAATAATTTAAAGATTTGTAGGTTATTTGTGTCAAAAAGATTTCCATTCTCTTTTCACTTTCTAGAAAGTTCAATACAAGCAGTTTAGTTACTGGGCTTTTTACCAGAGGAAAAGTAAAAGAGATGTCTGGGAGAAAAAAAAAGAAAGAGAGATGTCTGGATTATACTATCCTTCCCTTAAATATGCTCTACAGGGACAGGAGCTATGCCATAGAACCTGGAAGATAAGCAGATTTAGATTTCTGGGGTTGTTTATTTGGTATCTTTCTATATTCATCAGGCTTTCTAGTAGATTTGTAAACAGGTGAGTGTTGGATATTCTCACAAAGTGTAAGATAAATACTAGTGAAGACACTAGAGTATAAATTTGAAGTATGTGTTAATACCTAACCCACACGGCAACTAATTCCTAGCAGTATGGGATTTTGGTTGCCTAAGTTCACATCAGATTTCCAGTAAAGGGAAAAAATACTGTTTAATCTTTTGTCTTCTCAAAAAAAAAAAAAAAAAACAGAATGAATTAACTAACTAAGTTAGAATAAATGTGTTAACACAATGTTCAACACTGGAAACCTAAAGTATTTTTAAATTAAAGAATCAGTTCAGTTCAGTTCAGTTCAGTCTCTCCATCGTGTCTATTTGCGACCCCATGAATCACAGCACGTCAGGCCTCCCTGTCCATCACCAACTCCTGGAGTTCACTCAAACTCATGAACATCGAGTTAGTGATGCCATCCAGCCATCTCATCCTCTGTCGTCCCCTTCTCCTCCTGCCCACAATCCCTCCCAGCATCAGAGTCTTTTCCAATGAGTCAACTCTTCATATGAGGTGGCCAAAGTATTGGAGTTTCAGCTTTAGCATCAATCCTTCCAAAGAACACCCAGGACTTATTTCCTTCAGAATGGACTGGTTGGATCTCCTTGCAGTCCAAGGGACTCTCAAGAGTCTTCTCCAACACCGCAGTTCAAAAGCATCAATTCTTTGGCGCTCAGCTTTCTTCACAGTGCAACTCTCACATCCATACACGACCACTGGAAAAACCATAGCTTTGACTAGACAGACCTTTATTGGCAAAGTAATGTCTCTGCTTTTCAATATGCTATCTAGGTTGGTCATAACTTTTCTTCCAAGGAGTAAGCGTCTTTTAATTTCATGGCTGCAATCACCGTCTGCAGTGATCTTAGAGCACCCAAAAATAAAGTCTGACACTGTTTCCACTGTTTCCCCATCTATTTGCCATGAAGTGATGGGACCAGATGCCATGATCTTCATTTTCTGAATATTGAGCTTTAAGCCAACTTTTTCACTCTCCTCTTTCACTTTCATCAAGAGGCTTTTTGACATATACTTTTCTTTGTGCTTTAAAATAGACTTCCCTGATTCATAGAAAGGTGGCATTTTGGAATTGCTATACGATTTCATCAGAGTCTTGAAAGAAATAATTATTTATACATAATTTTGCCTAACAGAATAAACCTATGGAGAACTTGGAGAAATTAAACACTGAAAAAAAACAAAAACAAAGTACACAAGAGATGAATTTCAATGAAAAACCACTAAATAACTGAATGTCGATTCCTTCCCTGGTGAGGACAGTTTTCAGGCCACCACAACTGCTCTGCGTCATGTCACGGTTGAGTCTGGCATTGTGGGTGAAATTATTAGGTGGTTTGCAGAATTTTGACTCATACAGAATTGTGTACCAGTGTTACCACAGTAAGTTCACTTTAAATTTTGTATTTCATTATTAATTAAGAATGCCGTGGAGACTAGCAAGAAACTTCCATTTGGAACAAAGTAATCAGAACATATTCTTACTGTTGAAAGCACTTTAACTTCCTCCCTATTTCCATTTAAACATATCTGAAGGAAAAAGCACAATTTGTATTTCACACAAAAGAAGTCTAAGATATCAGGGATTTCTATAGATTCTCTGTGTTATAAGCTCCACTCTTTGTATGTCATTCCATGAACTTTTCTGTAATTTAGAGGAGGTCCACAGCTTTAACCCTTAGTTCAGAGGGTTGTAACACGCTGCCTAAAGCAAATAAAAGCTGGCAGCGTCATTTCCCTTGCTGAATTCTTTTTCTGGCAAACGTAAGGGGGGTACAAATTGAGGGTGTAACCTTGTTTCCTGTATTTTTGAACCAGGAGGATATCCCTGGGATTGGTGGCTGCCTACTTGAATAACATTTTTCCATGAACACTATTCATACCTCATGACTTTCACTAGGAAGCATTAGCAGCCACTCGAAACACAGTTCTGCTTTTCACTTAATCTAAAAAGAGATTGAAGAGGCCTTGGCCAAGTTAGGAAAAGGATAACAAAGCATAAGTTCTTTAATGGGATGTATCCTACTAACATAAAAGTTTAAGTGTACTAGAGCCCATTCCCACAAACAAGACCTGATTCCAGGGCTGGCACTCAGGCTGATGACCATCACACACTGAGGAATAGTGCTACAGAGAAACAAACCTAATTCCACTGAAATGAGTCAAGTATGGGTTTGGGGAACATGAGGACCTGTCTGTTAAACTTTGCTAAGATCAGGACCTTTGTGATTCACAGTATTGTCCATGGAACTGGGCTTATCTTTATGGAAGAGAATTGTAGGATCTAGAAAGCATCTAGTTTTGTGAAGCTCTACTGGAATTCCTTCAGTAGGGTGAAATGTTCCTTTATATTGTCGAAAAGTCTCCACATGCCGCAGGGTTGGAGGCACTCAGTGCAGCAGGGCACAGATGGGGACTTTTGAAGGAGGTCACCATTATCTTCATTAGCTCCACCATAGTTTGGCATCAGGTCAAATGACAGGGAGGGAACTCAGTCCCACCCATCAACACAAAATTGGATTAAAGATTTACTGAGCACCGCCCCGCCCAGCAGAACAAGACCCAATTTCCCCCCTCAATTATTCTCTCCTGTCAGGTAGCTTCCAAAAGCTTCTTATCCTTCTCCATCAGAGGGCCAACAGAATGAAAACCACAATCACAGAAAACTAATCAAGCTGATCACATGGACCACAGCCTTGTCTATTTCAATGAAACTATGAGCCATGTCCTGTAGGGCTTCCTAAGACAGACAGGTCATGGAGAAGAATTCTGACAAAGCATGGTCCACTGGAGAAGGGAATAACAAACCTCTTCAGTACTCTTGCCTTGAGAACTCTGTGAACAGTATGAAAAGGCAAAAAGATAGAACACTGCAAGACGAACTCCCCAGGTCAGTGTGTGCCCATATGCTCCTGGAGATCAGCAGAGAAATAACTCCAGAAAGAATGAAGAGACGGAACCAAAGCAAAAACAACACCCAGTTGTGGATGTGACTGGTGATGGAAGTAAAGTCCGATGCAGTAAAGAGCACTATTGCATAGGAACCTGGGTTGTTAGGTCCATGAATCAAGGTAAATTGTAAGTGATCAAACAGGAGGTGGCAAGAGTGAACATCAACATTTTAAGAATCAGCGAACTAAAATGGACTGGAATGAGTGAATTTAACTCAGAGGACCATTATATCTACTACTGTGGGCAAGAATCCCTTAGAAGAAATGGAGTAGCCCTCATAGTCAACAAAAGACTCTGAAATGCAGTACTTGGATGCAACCTCAAAAATGACAGAATGATCTCTATTCATTTCCAAGGCAAACCATTCAATATCACAGTAATCCAAGTCAATGCCCCAACCAGTAATGCTGAAGAAGCTGAAGTTGAATGGTTCTATGAAGACCTACAAGACCTTCTAGAACTAACAGCCAAAAAATATATCCTTTTCATTATAGGGGACTGGAATGCAAAAGTAGGAAGTCAAGAGATACCTGGAGTAACAGGCAAATTTGGCCTTGGAGTACAGAATGAAGCAGGGCCAAGTCCAATAGAGCTTTGCCAAGAGAACTCACTGGTCATGGCAAACACCCTCTTCCCACAACGCAAGAGAAGACTCTACACGTGGACATCACCAGATGGTCAACACCGAAATCAGATTGATTTTATTCTTTGCAGCCAAAGATGGAAAAGCTCTATCCAGTCAGCAAAAACAAGACAGGGAGCTGACCGTGGCCCAAATCATGAACTCTTTATTGCCCAATTCAGACTTAAATTGAAGAAAGTAGGGAAAACCACTAGACCATTCAGGTATGACCTAAATCAAATCCCTTATGATTTTACAGTGGAAGTGAGAAATTGATTCAAGGGATTAGATCTGATTGACAGAGTGCCTGAAGAATTATGGATGGAGGTTTGTGACATTGTACAGGAGGCAGGGATCAAGACCATTCCCAAGAAAAAGAAATGCACAAGGGCAAAATGGTTGTCTAAGGAGGCCTTACAAATAGCTGAGCAAAGAAGATAAGTGAAAGGCAAAAGAGAAAAGGAAAGATATACCCATTTCAATGCAGAGTCCCAAAGAATAGCATGGAGAGATAAGAAAGTCTTCTTCAGTGATCAATGCAGAGAAATAGAGGAAAACAAAAGAATGGGAAAGTTTAGCTATCTCTTCAAGAAAATTAGAGATACCAAGGGAACATTTTGTGCAAAGATAGGCTCGATAAAGGACAGAAATGGTATGGACCTAACAGAAGCAGAAGATATTAAGAAGAGGTGGCAAGAATACATAGAAGAACTATACAAAAATAGATCTTCACGACTCAGATAACCATGATGGTGTGATCACTCACCTAGAGCCAGACATCCTTGAATGAAGTCAAGTGGGCCTTAGGAAGCATCACTACGAACAAAGCTAATGGAGGTGATGGAATTCCAGTTGTGCTATTTCAAATTCTAAAAGATGATGCTGTGAAAGTGCTACACTCAATATGCCAGCAAATTTGGAAAACTCAGCAGTGGCCACAGGACTGGAAAAGGTCAGTTTTCGTTCCAATCCCAAAGAAAGGCAATGCCAAAGAATGCTCAAACTACAACACAATTGCACTCATCTCACACGCAAACAAAGTAATGCTCAAAATTCTCCAAGCCCGGCTTCAACAGTATGTGAACCGTGAAGTTCCAGATGTTCAAGCTGGATTTAGAAAAGGCAGAGGAACCAGGGATCAAATTGTCAACATCCACTGGATCACTGAAAAAGCAAGAGAGTTCCAGAAAAACATCTACTTCTGCTTTATTGACTATGCCAAATTGACTATTGACTATCGAAAATTCTTAAAGAGATGGGAATACCAGACCACTTGATCTGCCTCCTGAGAAATTTGTATGCAGGTCAAGAAGCAACAGTTATAACTGGACATGGAATAATAGACTGAATCCAAACTGGGAAAGGAGTACATCAAGGCTGTTTATTGTCACCCAGCTTGTTTAACTTATATACAGAGTACAACGTGCAAAATATCAGGCTGGATGAAGCACAAAGTGTTATGAAGATTGCTGGGAGAAATATCAGTAACCCTGGATATGCAGATGACATCACCATTATGGCAGAAGATGAAGTGCTAAAGAGCCTCTTGATGATAATGAAAGAGGAGAGTGAGAAAGTTGGCTTAAAACTGAACATTCAGAAAACTAAGATCATGGCATCTGATTCCATCACTTCATGACAAATAGATGGATAAACAATGAAACCAGTAAGAGACTTTATTTGGGGGGGGGGGGGCTCCAAAATCACTGCAGATGGTGACTATAGCTATGAAATTAAAAGACACTTGCTCCTGGAAAGAAAAGCTATGACCAACCTAGATAGCATATTAAAAAGTAGAGACATTACTTTGCCAACAAATGTCCATCTAGTCAAAGCTCTGATTTTTCCAGTAGTCATGTATGGATATGAGAGTTGGACTATAAAGAAAGCTGAGCATTGAAGAACTGATGCTTTTGAAGTGTGGTATTGGAGAAGACTCTTGAGAGTCCCCTGGACTGCAAGGAGATTCAACCAGTCATTAGAAGGACTGATGCTGAAGCTGAAATTGCAATATTTTGGCTGCCTGATGTGAAGAACTGACTCATTTGAAAAGACCCTGATGCTGGGAAAAATTGAAGGTGGGAGGAGAAGGGGTCAACAGAGGATGAGATGGTTGGATCGCATCACTGACTCAATGGACATGAGTTTGAGTAGTCTCGGGGAATTGGTGAGGGACAGGGAAGCCTGGTGTGATGCAGTCCATGCTGTTGCAAAGAGTTGGGCACAACTGAGTGACTGAACTGAACTGAACTCTGTATGCTGTTTGGCTAATTAACCTGATATCTTATAAAGGGACATTTTATATACCATGAATGGCAGAGCAGAGCAGTTGAAAAACCATTTCATAATGAATCAGTGCTTCTAGCCTGGTCTTCATTCCCTGTCAGTGCTGTAAAGACCAATACCCTGTTTGCCAGCACTAAGCTTGCCAGCATCCTTCCATCATTTGGCTCTCAGAAGTCCCTTGCACAGGGGTCTTGATAGATCAGCTTCATGATTAGATGCTAAGGTAGCAACTTAGATCCTGAGGCCTTGCATCCTGGCTGCTGAGTGGCGGCCTATGGAAGATTTCCTAGTCTATTTAGATCTTCGAGTCAGTGGTGGCTCTCAAATGCCTCTGGGAAGCAGGCAGAGGACTACTGGAATGAAATGAGTCAGGTAAGACTGAGACCAACTTGAGAAGAAAGTCCATCTCAGTGAGGCGTCCTTACCTCCTCCAGTCCTATGTTGCCAGCTGAGAATAAGAGCCCAGTGTTTTCAGATGTTCCTATGGGAGATGGACATAGGGATTCTGACATGTAGTCTGAGTTTTAAATGGTTGTAGCTGATTTAATTTCAGAATAATCTCATACAGACCAAACTTCACATGATAGTATTCACAGATGACCTAAGGGCGCCTATTTGTCACTTAATTTAAATAGAAATAACTGAGCTGGTCACTTGAGATCCACTATTGGTGCTCAGTCAGTCTCACAGTGAAGCAGTTTCCTGGGATGTGAAAACTCTTTGGGGGTGGGAAACTGGCTAGATTGGGTTCTGGGACTTTGTGTTAGGGAGTGTTCTTGGTTGGTGTATGTGATCATTGTAGGCTACCACATATCTGGATGAGAGGTTTCAGCTCTCAGACTGCATGATGATGATGGATACTGAAACACTAGCATCTCAACCTTTCAAATAATTGCCATCTCTTACAAAGCAGTAGCATAATGAGAGCGTCAGTCATGGGCATTGGATGCTACAGTGCTTTCCAAATGTTGGCTCTCTTTTTCCTCCTTTTCCAAAATTACTTTAAAATTTGAAAGCTTTAAAAAGTGTATGAGCAAGTCTGACTTTCCCATTTTTCTGCTTGCTACACACACACTAATCCTATGAACAACAATCCTATCCACTACCTGTTCCCTTAGGATGAAGAATCTTAAGCTAATGAGGTGGCTCAGTGGTAAAGAATCAGCCTGCCAATGTAAGAGACACAGGAGATATGGGTTCCATCACTGGGTTGGGAAGATCCCCTGGAGGAGGACATCGCAGCCCACTCCAGTATTCTTGCCTGGAAAAACCCATGGACAGGGGAGCCTGGTGGGCTATAGTCCATAGGATCACAAAGAGCTGGACACGACCAAGTGACTGAGAATGCACACACACACAATTTCCAAGAAGGTGGGCTATGCTTTTCCATTACCCAGAGAAGCCAAGAGAACTTCTTCAGGCTTTCCAGACTCCTAATCAAAGATCTGTTGAGTTGGAAGGGACCTTAGAGATTCATATGTCCAAGGGTCTTATTTTAGAGATTAATGACTTGCTCCTGGTTCCTCATCATTTCTCTTTTCCTTATACTACTAAATATTTGGAAATCATAGTCTTTTTAGCAAGACCCATGACTGAAAGTGAAATACTTGTGTTGCTGATTGTATTTCCAGTTTTATGCATCCAGCTTTATTTCTTTTAGATCCCGCCAAGTTTTCTTTAGACCCTTCGGCTATTGGCCCTTGCTAATTTTTGCAACTGGGATAAGTGGAGTGCAAGTCTCTGAAATGACAATGATTTTGCTTCTGCAGCACTGCAAATGAATGTCTGTTGAACTTAGAGGGAATCTCAGATCAAAGCAGATGGGTGTATGAAATGTTAATGTAGATGTTACTGCTTGACCAAAGAGCCCAACAGAGGGTAAAACCTCATGCTGTAATTTAAAAAATGGTGGAGTCTTTTGTGGTTTGTAACGTCACTGGAAACCCAAGAAAGGGCTTATTTTATACAGTTTGGTCTATTTTGTTCTTTATTTTGATTACACAAAGCTCAAGGGTTCTTTTGACATTCAAAGATGCTATTTTAGTTAAATCTCTGATTTTTGTTATGATTTCCGTTTTCCTTTCCTTTTATTTTTCTGGGGTTGCATTTTGGTTTCACACATAATCTCTTCTACTTTCTTGTGATTTCTTTTATCCAGATAATTATTAACATTTCAATTTAGACACAGCAGCTGCCACAAAATTGGTGTTACATTCTTAGCAGAAGGATCATTTTTGTGGTAGGTAGGGATTATTTTTGCAGTGGTCACAGCCATCTGGTCATGGAAAAGAACACCAGGATCTTCCTTGTAATATAAAAAAGGGGGTGGAAATGTCATGGAAATTTCTTCTATATGAAAAGATTTCCTTCCACAGGAGGAAATACATTGAGAAGTCGCAGTAGTCAGTTTGACCCGTGCTTGAATTCTGTCCACACCACACACAGATGTGTGACCCTGGAGAAGTTATTCAACCTGTCTGAAGTCCTTTATCTATCAAATCTTGATGATAATGACAACTTCAAAAGGCTATGGTGAAAATTAAAAAAGATCATGTTTATAATGTCTGGCATAAAATAAGTACTAGTCAATTTTTGTTTATTTCTTCATTCATTTAACAACTTTATGGGGTACTTATGGCTTCCCTTGTGGCTCAGCTGGTAAAGAATCTGCCTGCAATGCTGGAGACCTGTGTTCGATCCCTGTGTTGAAAAGATCCCCTGGAGAAGGGAAAGGCTACCCACTCCAGTATTCTGGCCTGGAGAATTCCATGGACTAGTGACTTTCACTTTCACTATTATGCTCCAGACACTACCAACACATCAAGAGAATAGACAAAATCATTACCTACAGACAGTTCCCTTTCCACTCTGTTTCCTTGTCAGTCATTTGATCCTCCTGAGTCAAGCCAGGACACTTAGGATGAATATCGTTCTTTCAAAGAATTCATTCCTTTGGAAGTCCTAACAGTCAACAAATGCATTTTGTGCTTACATTGCCTTTCACAGGAAACCAAACAAAGAACATATGACGGAACTGCAAAATTTAACATACAGTGCAGCTTGGATGTGCAGAAAAATGACCTTTGCTGTCTATACTGTTTTGGCTTTCTTCTCAAGCTCTCGCCTCCTGACCAGAGGGAAGAAAAACAGTAAACACACACCCAGGTTAAAATGTAGTCCCATTCACCTAGAGATGATGAAAGTCAGACAGAGAAAGACAAATACCATAGGATAGTACATGTATGTGGAAAATGAAAAAATGACACAGATTTATTTACAAATGGACATAAAAAACAAACTTGAGGTTATCAAAGGGGGAAGGAGGGGCAGGGAGAGGGATAAATTAGGAGGTGGAGGTTAATTTATACATGCTACTATTATATAAAACAAACAACAAAGACCTAGTGAATATCACAGGGAACTGTACTCAATATCTTGTAATAGTCTATACGTATTTCAGAAGAGAATCTGAAAAAGAATACGTATGTGTATGTATGATTGAGTCACTTTGCTGTATACTTGAATATAACACAGCATTGTAAATCAACTATACTTCAATTAAAAAAAACCTCTTTTTTTAATGTAGTCCCATTCAGTATTGGATATTTTCTCCCCTTGGCTGATAATGGCCAGGCTCACGGATCACCTCTTCCTCCCTAGCTTGCTTGGAGCAGGGGGATGGGCTGAGGCTCCTACAACCTCAGGTGGTGGGAGGAGGCGATGTCCTCAGGCACAGCTGCCTGCCCCTTGGCCCTCCAGGCTGTTGTCCCATCCACTTGGGCTGCTGGCCCTGTGAGTGTTTGTGGCCGACTTTGGTGGGTGTGACCTATGGTCAATCTCCGCCTGGTCAAAGTCTGGCGTGAACTCTAGCTGACCTGCTCTCATTTCAGTTTCCCTGCTCCTAGAGGGCCCTTTGAAGTCTTGCTGACTTTTTGCCTGGCTCTGAGGAGCAGAAGGGCTTGAGGTTTCTGCATCTCTGCATCTCTCTGTCTGGCTGTCCTGCCTGGATGGGGGCAGGCTGGGTCCCTGCGCTTGTCTAGGGATTTCTCACATGCAGGACTGCCTCATTCAGGGTCCGTAGAGGGGGATCTGTTCAAGAGTAACCTCTCTCAGCCTTCAGAAGTAACTAACCTTCCCTTCCCTGCCTGAGCCAACCTTGAAAGAGCTGCCGAAGGGGAGAGGAGGACCACTTTGGCCATTTCACTCCTCTCTCCTCCTCCCTTGCTACCTCCCACAACTCCCCACATCAGCAAAGACCAGATATCTTTTTTCCTGGCTTCATTCACCTGACAAACAGGTTACTTTTTTTTTTTTTTTCTTATTGTGGTAGACCTCTATGATCTGAAACCTCCATGCCTGGTGGCTAAACTACTCAGGCCTCACAAAGGATAGAGCGAATTCCTTTTTAAGAGGCTTGCATAACCCTATTTTTTTGAATGACAGAAACAGAACATGACTCTGTCTTGTTCTCCTTGTATAGTTAAGTTCTAATCTTCCTTCTGGGCACAACATTACCTCAGGCAGACCAGTGCAGAGATTTCCACTCGGGAAGATAAAAAGAGAAAAGCACATCAAAAATGTAAAAATTTACCCTTGTCACAGAATCATGACTGTGGCAGTGAAGGAACCCACTGTTTATTGGCTTTGTGGTTCAGGCGACTGGCCTGCACTCAGATGCCGATGGTCCTGCAAAGGTCGCTCACTACATTGATTGATTTGGAGTCAGTGGCAAATTACCTGCTTCTAAGTCACACTTCTCCTCCACCCAACTGAGTCTTCTTCCTCTTCATTATTCTCTTCTTGCTGTTGGTGTTTTTCTCTTTGCTCTCATGCTGGACACACTTCCAGGAATGCACACCCTTTCTCTTGTCCATGGGCCCACACTGACAGCCCGTTCCCTTCAGCTCTTCTTCCAGGCCTTTGTCCTTCTATGTGTGTGAACATTGATTCCTTAATGTGCTGATAATCACTGCTATACTTTATCCCGAATCTTTTACTTAGTAGAGGTGAGAAAGCTCCTATTATTTGGCTCCCTCATTTAATCCTAAGAATCCCCATTGTGTGCAGGAAGAAAGTGAGGCTCAAAGAGGTTAAAACATTTTTGTTCAAGACAATAGAACCATCCTTTCTCTAGTTCTCCATTTTATCCAAAACTAACTTCCAGGCACATTTCAAATAATCTCTGCCTTTTTTAAAGCTTCATACATTTTGGCAGATTTATTTTCTCTGGGTTCTCATAGAGATCTGTTTAAATCTCTTTTATAGCATGTATTAGAGTCTGGCTTGCTTGATATTTAATTGCATGAATTTCTCCTCTACCATATTATAAATCTTTGAAGGCAAGGATTAGCTTTTACTCATCCATCCCTTGCTCCTAGAACATAATAATATAGTAGCATTGAACATAATGAACACGTTAATACTTTTTAAAAACTCAAATATCAGGTGAAAAAGAATTAATAGATCATCCATTCATTAGTTAAATGTTATGTAGTACTTACTCTGTGTTAACTACTATTAAACAAATGACAAATGAAAAGCATGATTAATAATTATCTCTGCCCTTGAAGAAACTTCATTTATTGGGCAAGGCAGACTATCAAATAATCAACTCAATAAATTGAAATAAGGAAAAAAAAATACTGCTGAAACAATAACTGGAAGAGCTAGACCCCAAACCCAGATTTCAGTGGCCTCAAAACCCACTCCACTAAGGCAAACTGCTCTGAAAAAATTATTTAGGCTTTAGGTGAAGATTTTATATAAATTGAATTATCCTACAATAACTCTGAAATGGAACTCAAAAATTATTTTATGATAACTAGCCTAAAAATCATTACAGCTGGCCCTCCATATCCATGGGATCTGCGTAAACCACAGATAGAAAATATTTGGAGAAAAAAAAATTTCCAGGAAGTTCCAAAAACCAAAACTTGAATTTGCTACACACTGGTGACGATTTCTTTACATAGCATTTACCTTGTAGGTACAACTACATAGTATTTACATTGTATCTCGTACTATAAGTAATTCAGAGATGACTTAAAGTATAGTGGAGAATGTGAGTGAGTGAGTGAGTGAAAGTCGTTCAGTAGTATCCGACTCTTTTCTACCCCGTGGACTGTAGCCAACCAGGCTCCTCCGTCCATGGGATTCTCCAGGCAAGAATACTGGAGTGGGTTGCCATTTCCTTCTCCAGGGGATCTTCCTGACCCAGGGATCAAACCCAGGTCTCCCGCACTGGAGGCAGACTCTTTAACCTCTGAGCCACCAGGGTTATATGCAAATACTACACCATTTTCTTTAAGGCACTGGAGCATCTGTGGATTTGGGTATCTGTGGGGGAGTTCTGGAACCAATCTCTTGTGTATACCAAGGGGTAACTGTACTTTGAAGGGAAGAATGGGGAACTCCTTTTCAGAGATGATTAATCGTTGATGCAATTCTGTTAGAAGTGCTGACTAATGGTCTGATGACTCCTTATTTTGCTCTTGGTGTTGGTAAAGAGGGCAGTACAAGTTGGGAAATGAAAAGAACTCACAGATTTCAGCCACGCAAAACTGCTAACAGTGGAGATCTTATTATTTTGGTTCCATTGGGCTTTTTTTCCCCTCTGGGCTAATTTAACCACTTCCTCTTCCATCCTTCTGTTTTGTCCTTGAAGGCCAAATTACTTTTCCCTTTTCTGTTAAGGTTATTATTAATTTTTAAAATCATGTTCAACTTCCCATTTTTAGCATTTTTTACCACTCTTATTTTTTCCTTTCCTTTATGTTTTCTTGCTTCATTTCTTATATCTTTCCTCATAAACTCTGCCCATTAAGTTATTGAAAATAAGATACACTGAAATCCTAATCTCTAAAATCCTGGCTACCAGAAGAAGGGCCCTTTGAACTTTGCTTTCAACCTCTGTTCTTGGATGGCCAACTCACTCACCAATTATAATTGTGCTGTTATAGCATTTGGAGGTGGTGTGTGGAGCCGTGCCAGTATATTTTTTTATTCTCTGAGGTTTTGCTAAAACTAATGGATGGCTCAATAAAAAACAAAACAAAAACCTGTATGTGTGTGTCTTCAGGAATGAGAAGAAAGGTGGGTTCTATCTAAAAATGCATAGCTATTTGCTATGAGTTCTTTCTTAGCATCCTCTTGAATCTTGGAAGAATTTAGTATCAAATCAAAACGATGACTCAGAGTGGTTAAGTGTTTGACATCTTAAACATTAGGGAAGGGAGGGAAACGAAAGGAGAGCTTTCAAAAAGCGTATGTACACTAAAACTGAAGCATATTTCATATCTTTCCTCTCCCGCTGCCATTCCTTTTCCCTTCTGATTTCCTTAATTGGCTTGTTCTTAAGGGAAACGAGGAAGATTCCTCATGAGCTCTCTGTCTCAGAACAAAGAAAGATCTCCAGGTTCCTGTTTCAGAGGAAAGGGTTGGGGGTGCAGAGCCTTTATAGCTTGGAAGAAGTCAAGGCTAGTTCCTCAAGTTTCTCTATTATTTTGAGATACATGATTCTTTGTCCTCAAGCTGCTGTGCCCTTTCAGGAAAAGTCACTCCTAGTGATGTCAGAGGCACTTGGAAGGAATAACTGGTTACTGATGGGCATGAGGTTTTAGTGAAGACCAACTTCAATGTGTAATGTTTCTTCACTGTTAAATTTTAAGAAATGTTAAGAAAATTTTAAGAAATTATTTGTATAAACAGGGATATTGGTGAGTTACATAATGTCTATATCCATGAGTTTTGTGTCCATGTCATTTAATAACAGGGTCCCTGCAAAACTGCACGTACATTTAGAGCCATCCATGATATACAACCTGAGGTGGCAGGCAGTGGCGTGTGTATCTGGCTGAGACTGTTTACTTTCTCTCTCTCTTTTTAAAAAAATAACTTTGTTTGTTTATTTATTTGGCTGTGCCATTTATCTGCTGCATGTAGGGTCTTTCAGTTGCAGCATGCAGGTTCTAACTCCCTGACCAGGGATTGAACCTGTGCCCCCGACATGGGAGCCCAGAGTCTCAGCCATTGGACCACCAGGGAAGTCCCTTACTCTACTTTTAATTGAAGTATAGTTGATGTACAACATTATATAAGTTATGGGTGTATAGTATAGTGTCACAATTTTTGAAGATTATCCTTTTAATACCCTACGAAGAATTGAGCAGAGAAGAGGTGTGTTCAGTGGGGATCTGCTTCTGGCTGTCTCACCAATGCTCCATTTTACTTGTTTTGAGAGCTGCCAGAACTGATGGCGGGGCGGGAAGGCAGAATGCAGTGAATATGCCGAGCTTCACAAAGAAGCAGTCATCAATCCCCTTGGAAAAGGGCTTGCATTCTGAGTCATGTTTCTAGCTGTGACCAAGGTTTAGTAGACTCCTTTACCAGGTCCAGCCCTGCCCTTCTTAACCAGAAAATGGACTTTTGGATTGAAGTGGAGGAACACTAGTTGGCTAATAGGAGCAATCAGTCAGACAATCACCGGGAAATCAGTAATCAGAAGCAAACAGGGATACAGAGGAGGTACCAGGGAGCAAATAAAAAACAATTTAGCCTCTCTGTGTGTTTTCTTGTACTTTTTTTTTTTTCCTTTTCAGTTCAAATTAGGGTTTTATTCAAAGGACTTAAGGGACCAGGAGTCACTTCCCAAAAGAAAATTTAGACTTCTTTTCCTATAAGTCAAATAAGCATAATCATTTCAGGAAAATAACTCCCTGGGAACCATGGCAAAATAGCATCATATTAGGAAGATCAGCCAAGAGGGTGGTCCAAAAACCTACTGGACAAATCAGGAAACATGGTTCTAGTGGTTCTCTGGGCCTTTCTTTTCTGGAAAGGATTACAAACACTCCCGCTCTTTAAAATGTCACCTTCAGGGATGTGTTGCCAGCCCTTTCAGGCGTGATCTCCAAAGGAAAACAGGGAAACAATAGGAACTGTGGGATGCCAATATTCAGATAAATCTCAACTTCTGAAGAGAAAAATAGAACAAAGATTTCCAGCAATTTTAACAATATGCCCGTCAGTGTCAGCAGCCTTCACTGAATCATGCGTTCTCAACATTTAGGAGGCAGGCCAACTCTATAAGAGGAAACTAAATTTATAGAAAACAGAGGTTAAAAAAAATTTTCCAAAACCAAAACCTCTGCTGTTATTTGGTTGCCAGGATAACTTTTTCTGATTGGAATAAGACTCCTGCCAAGGCAGGAGATCCTAGAGATGTGGGTTCAGTCCCTCAGTTGGGAAGATCCCCTGGAGAAGGAAACGGCAACCCATCGAAGAATCTAAGCTACTCCATTTTGTTAACAGAAAAACTCCATTTTGTAAGGTTCCGGGAAAGGAGCCTTTGGAAATCCCCTGACCTCACCCCACCACCCACGAGCCAATTGGACCCCAGACCAGAATCTCCTGACTCAACGTTCAGGAGCTTGTGGTCTACCTAGGTAACAGGGACCAATCAAAAACCAACACACAACCCTGCGAAAGAAAGTGACCAATCAGACGTCCCCCTACCTAGAAATTCTTTTTTCTTTTTTGAACACTCCCTATATAAGCAATGTAATCCAAAACCCGGGGCTCCTCCCTATAGCCACCGAGATGGTAATGGCGGGAGCCCCAGCTTCAACTTGGTAATAAAAACTCTCTTGCTTTTGCATCGGATATCGGCTCCCTGGTGGTCTTTGGGAGATTTTGCGACTTGGGAATAACACCATTCCAGTATTCTTGTCTGGAAAATTCCATGGATAGAGGGGCCTGGTGGGCTACAGTTCCTGGAGTCACAAAGAGTTTGTCATGACTGAGCACACACACACACACACACACACACACACACACTGTTGTTCTGCTTCTGAGATTGGTTGTTAGTAATATACCCAGGAGATATTCAGCTTCTATGGGACATTCCAAACTCAGCCCCAAAGCAATGACACATGTTAAAAAGAGCAGAGCAAAGTCGCACTAATGCAGAAGAAAGAAAGAACTCCTAAACTTTATGTCTGATACAAGTATAATTTGCAAGCAGAGAAAAGAGGAACCACAAAATTTGTATGTAAATAATAGGGTTTACCAGGGACTTGATACTGGCCCTAAAATGAACTTCTAGTTATTTTTTTATTTACTAAAGTAATGGATATAGAAAACTTAATAACTACTGATAAAATTTTGAAATGAAAACATCAACTTCATTTTAAATACTCAGAGCTAACTTTATATCTAGATCATAATAATCACTCAATATATGCTAGGCGTTTAAAGATACATAAATGTTTCCATACATATGTATCTATTGACCTACATTTTTAAAAATCTGCATCTATTGCTAAACAATGTATTAGGACTATTTCCCATGTCTATAAACACATTTTATAGTTATATTTTATATCCTTTGTCTTACCACAAATATCTGTATGCTTTACAATGTAACAAGATAGAATGTAGACCAATTTGGCTATATCTGGAAACCAACAGACCTTATCTGTAAATGCAATGAAATCCCCTCTAGTCAGGAAAGAGATGATAAAACCAACAGAATCTCAAAGGAAAAAATTTGTCAGAGATTGAAGTGTGAACTAAAGAAAGGAAGATCCATTTTGAGCCCAGACAAGAGAGAGGAGCCCCTCCCTTCCTTGCTACAGGACTCCTCCCTCTTCTCCTTCCCCTCCCTCCCTTCTTTGTCACCCCACAAGTGCTCTTGCTGACTTGGTCACTCCAGGATTTCCTGATTAAATGAAGAAACGCAGCTGATCAAGCCAATGAGTTCAGATTGAGATCTGTCACCTTTCGACCTTTAGCCCCACCCTCTGTTTACCAATCTGAGAGTTGGCACAGATGACTCTAAATGGAAGAAAAAAGAGAAGGCAAAAAAGCAAAGTGACATGCGCCCAGGGCTACCAGCTTTGTAAGCCACACCTTATTCTCTCTTCCTGTGTAGTGATAAGAAGCAGAGCCTTGGGCCATTATATTGATGGTTTAAGGTAGGAAGAGAGCTGCAAGTGCAAGCGTATTATTTACCCCGAAGGCAGTTATATTTTATTCAGAGAATATAAGGCATCATTTTAGAACGTCTTTATTGTCTTCCCATCAAATCATTACTTCTGCTCATATCTTTCCCCATCTTCTTTTCTCCTGGTACTGCTGTTCTTGGCAGAATCTCTCTAGTCTCTCCAATTCTGCCCTGGGATCCACTGCCTCTACCCACTAGACTTTGACTCTATTTCTTCTCTTACCTTTTGTCTAATATCATCTATCTCTTCCCTCAACATGGAAACATCCTATAGTAGCTATCAAATGAAAAAGCAAGCACAAATTAAAAACACACAAAAATCCTCTTTGAACTGTTATCTCCTTCCAGCTACTACCCCCACATATTTTTGTTTCCTTTGCCAGTAAAACTCAAAAAACGTTTTGCCAAATATTCTGTTTCTCCTGCTTGAGCTGCATTTTATCCTTCAGACACTCTAATCTGGCCTCTGTCTCCACTGGCCACTAGAAGAGATTTGGTCATAGTTAACAATGATCTCCGGGCTTCCCTGGTGGCTTAGAGGGTAAAGCATCTGCTTGCAGTGCAGGAGACCCAAGTTCGATCCCTGGGTTGGGAAGATCCCCTGGAGAAGGCAATGGCATCCCACTCCAGTACTCTTGCCTGGAAAATCCCATGGACGGAGGAGCCTGGTAGGCTACAGTCCATGGGGTCACAAAGAGTCGGACACGACTGAGTGACGACACCTTAACAATGATCTCCATGCTGACGAGGCAATGGGCGTGCTGTGTCTTATATGTTCAGCCTCTCTTTAGTAACATTTTTTCTTTTCCTCTTTTTTTTTCTTTGTGTCATTTATTTATTTATTTAAGTGGAAGTATAGTTGGTGTTCAATATTATGTTAGTTTCAAGTGTACCAAATAGTGATTTGACATTTGCACACATTATGAAATGATCACCGTGATAAGTCAAGTATCCACTTACACAAAATTATTACAATATTATTTACCATATCCTTATGCTGTGTATTACATCTCCGTGGCTTACTTATTTCATAACTGGAGGCTTGTGCCTCTTGATCCCCTTCACCTATTTTGCGCCTTCCACCCCTACCTGCTGGGTTTTCTTTTACCATACTGGCTGCTCTTTCTCCATTTTTTTCACCAGCTCTCTAGCTAGCTCTTAATAGTTTGACTTAGGCCTAGGTCTTGACTCCTTTTTATTTCACTCTCTGCTTTTTCTCCCCAGTGAGCCCATCCATGGTCTAAATTATCATCTACATGCTGATGACTTTTATTATGGAGACTGTGGTTCACCACCCAGATATTCCCTTCAGGACTAAGGCACTCATTTCCCTAGCTGAGCGGCTGGCAGCTTGCAGTTCATTCCCTCCTTGAGTATTGTCCTCAGCCCAAGATTATACCCTTTTCCCCAGGACGCCTGCCTCCAATGATGGTTGAAGCAAGGGTACAAAGGCCATCAGTTCAGGCCAACTCCGAAGGGCCACGCCAGTTGCAGAGCTCCCTGTAGAATTGGCAGAGCTCTCTGTTACAACTTATCACAGTTCAACTTCTCCTTCTGCCCAGTCATACTTCCCCTACTCCCTTACCAACATGGTTTCCAAGAGCATTTCTGTGGTAGACACACTGTGATGTACCACCCAAATGTTCCTTCAAGAACAGAGGATTGCGTGTACTTGTATAAGTTCCCTTCAGGGCAGCTTGCATCCAGTCACTAATCAACATGGGGACAAACTGGCTTGACCCCCTTACCCAGCTTGGGATAGCACCGAAGAATCAGCTTAATTCAGGAGCTCCCTAGGGAAACGCAGTATCTCACCATTGCAGGGAATAGAGTCTGTGATGATACTCAGAGACCCAGGGAGTGTTATCCTGGTGGCCCCATCATTAGAGTAGAGATTTATAAGAGCTGAGGAACAATTTCCTGGCTAAATTCCAGTGACAGGGGATCCACTAGGTCCCCAGACCCACCTATTCATTTCTCAAATCCCCAAGTAGATTGACACACCAGCAATTAAAGGCGTATTGAGTCATTGGCCTGTGGAGAAAGAAATATCACAGTAAAGAAACACAAGTGGAAACCTCTGAAATTGCCCCAGACCTCACCAACAAAAATAGCAAGCAAAGGAAAATCACATCTTGGGAGTGGAAGGAGGACAGAGATTCATGCCACCGGTAAAGGCCTAAAGGATGCAGGGGTGATGGTCACTACTTACTATCACATCTTCATTTAAATCGCCAGGCCCTGCAAAAGCTGGGTGTTTCTGGGAATGACTGCAGAAAACCACAAGCTCATACAAGGGTACCCTGATTGCAGCTACTAGGCTGGATGAGGTTTTATTGCTAGATAAAGAAGACAAAATAGGTCAATAAGGCCTTAGATAAATGGTATATGGAAATCGATTTAGGAAATATGCTTTTAAAAATTCCAGTTAGAAAGAGGATCAGAAACAGTTTTTACTTATGTGACATAATATTCAATTGCAGCTTTCATCCAGGACTATGCTGACTCTCTTCTTTCTCTAGTTCTGTAGTCTGAAGATGCTTGGAGAACTGGGAAATCCCACTGAAAAAGATAAGGTTTCATTCTGTCAATTACATCATGCTGATTGAAGTGTGCACTGCTGTGCTGTGCTTAGTCCCTCAGTTGTATCTGACTCTTTGCAACCCATGGACTGTAGCTCGCCAGGCTTTTCCAGGCAAGAATCCTAGGGTGCATTACCATGCCCTCCCCAGGGGATCTTCCCAACCCAGGGATTGAATCCAAGTCTCCCAAATTGCAGGCAGATTCTTTACCTTCTGAACCACTAGGGAAGACCAAAGAGTATGCTAGAAGACTTCATAAGACACATGGAAGATAAATACGCACTATGAAGATTCAAGGGACTTCCCAGGTGGTACAGTGATTACAAACCGTCCTGCCAATCTAAGGGAAATGGGTTCAACCCCTGGCCTGGAGGATCTTACCTGCTGCAGTGTCATACACCACCGCTAATGATCCCATGTGGTGCAACTACTGCAGTCTAGCGCCTAGAGCCTGTGCTCTGCAACAAGAGAGGCCACCACGATGAGGAGCCTTGCACCAGAGCAAAGAGGAGCCCTCCTCCCTGCAACCAGGGAAAGTCCACACACAGCAATGAAGACCCAGCACAGCCAAAAGTGAATAAATGCATATGTATGGTGTATATGTATATATATATATGTATGTGTACATAGGTGTTGCTGCTGCTGCTGCTAAGTTGCTTTAGTCGTGTCCGACTCTGTGCGACCCCATAGACGGCAGCCCACTAGGCTCCTCTGTCCCTGGGATTCTCCAGGCAAGAACACTAGAGTGGGTTGCCATTTCCCTCTCCAATGCATGAAAGTGAAAAGCGAAAGTGAAGTCACTCAGTTGTGCCTGACTCTTAGTGACCCCATGGACTGCAGCCCACCAGGCTCCTCTGTCCATGGGATTTTCCAGGCAAGAGTACTGGAGTGGGGTGCCATTGCCTTCTCCTGTACATCAGTGTATGTATATACAAATGAATATATGTGTATATACATATATATATATATATATATATAATCCCAATAACTTCAAGGTCTACAATTTAAAATACTTTAGAAAAGGGTTTTAAGGACCTGATGCTTCAGTGACGTTTTCATGGCTCCAGTGATCAGGAGTATGCTGGACTATCCCCTCCAAAGTAAAAGACACATCTTGTACCTTCTACAACAAAGGAGGAGATATAGTGCCTTTAGGTTCTGGGGGCACAGTAGGTATCTATGGGTTTTGAGGGCAGTGTGTTATACACCTAGGAATACCCCTAGCTTTGAATAGGGCCCAGAGCAGGAAAGAGCACTTCAATAGGTCAAAGTTATGGTGCCACTAACTTTGTCATTGGGCCAAATGGTTGACACCTAACTACACTGGAAATGTCAGTCATGGGACTCATGAAATCATAAATTGGGGCCAGACCAGCAGCAGTCTGTCAAAATGGTTCATCTGTGATCAAGCCAGAGTGCGACCAGAAGGCATGAGCACACAGCATTGTCACTCTGTAGAGTGCATAGGTGCTCCTGCTTCAGCTCACAAGTATAACCTTATTAGGGCTCTCCCGTCAGCTGAGGAGGATGAAAAAGCCTGAGCTTCCTTTGTCAACAGTTGGTCTTGGTTACGTGTGCAAGCTAAAAATAAACAGCGGTTGCATTATAGCTCGGAGAAGGCAGTGGCACCCTACTCCAGTACTCTTGCCTGGAAAATCCCATGGACGGAGGAGCCTGGTAGGCTGCAGTCCATGGGGTCACTAAGAATCAGGCACAACTGAAAGACTTCACTTTCACTTTTCACTTTCATGCACTGGAGAGGGACATGGCAACCCACTCCAGTGTTCTTGCCTGGAGAATCCCAGGGACAGAGGAGCCTAGTGGGCTGCCATCTATGGGGTCACACAGAGTCAGACACGACTGAAGCGACTTAGCAGCAGCAGCATTATAGCTACAATTGGAGTTGCCCTTGAAAGATAGTGAAGAAGAAAAATCTTTCCAATGGAAAAAGTTGCTAGAGATACATCAAGTAATCCACATTGCATGAAAAAAGAAGTAGCCCAGCTAGTTTCGAGGACGAGTTCTGTCAAATTAAAGCAGAAATAAGACAAACTACTTCAAAATACAGTTTGATTAATGGATATAATGCAATTCCAGTCAAAATCTGAAAAGATTTTTTTTGTCTTGAATATTCATGTGGAAACGCATATTGAATAACCAAGAGAAACTTGACACAGAGAGAGAACAAATACATTACCTGATTTCAAGACTTATTATAGAGTTACAATAACAAACCCGCTGGGATGTTGCAACTGAGTGGGGCTCTGTGGGGCTCCCAGGCACTGGGGTCTTTTTAGTCCCCCATTCCTTGTGGGCAAGACTCCAGCCTCCATGACCTTCCATGAGATCTGAAGGACAAACAGGAACAGTTGCTAATCAAGGGAGGAGCAGCCAAGAAAACACCTGAAGCAAGATTAAAGAAACCAGAGATGCTCATAAAGATTAGGAGACTGACCACCTGAGATTAAAGGAGTGTAGACTCTATTCTGTCTTCTCTGGAGGTATGGGTCAGCAGTGGACTGCCGAAGGGGCATGGGCTCTGGGTGTAGCAGACCTGGGTATGGCATAAGCCCCCTTGGCGGAGGTCGCCATCAACCCCACCATAGAGCCGCCAGAACTTACACAGGACTGGGAAACAAACGCTTGGCGAGCACAAATGGAACCTTGTGTGCACCAGGACACAAGAGAAAAGAGCAGTAACCCCACAAGAGACTGACCCAGACCTGCTCCTGAGTGCCCAGGAGTCTCTAGCGCAGGCATCAGTTGGCCGTGGCCTGCTGCAGGGTTGGGGGCACTGAGTGTAGCAGTGGGACCTTTTGGAAGAGGTTGTCATTATCTTCATTACCTCCATCATAGTTTGGCCTCAGGTAAATAACAGGGCTGAAGAATTGATTTTTTATTTTTGGGGGCTCCAAAATCACAGCTTCCCTGGTGGCTTAGAGGTTAAAGCATCTGCCTCCAATGCAGGAGACCCGGGTTCGATCCCTGGGTCAGGAAGATCCCCTGGAGAAGGAAATGGCAATCCACTCCAGTATTCTTGCCTGGAGAATCCCATGGACAGAGAAGCCTAGCAGGTTATAGTCCACGGGGTCGCAAAGAGTCGGACACGACTGAGCGACTTCACCTCACCTCAAAATCACTGCAGATGGTAACTGTAGCCACGAAATTAAAAGACACTTACTCTTTGGCAGGAAAGTTATGACCAGCTGAGACAAAATAAAAAACTTTTTTAAAAAATTAAATAAATAAAAAGCAAAGACATTACTTTGCCAACAAAGGTCCATTTAGTCAAGGCTATGGTTTTTCCAGTAGTCAGTCATGTATGGATGTGAGAGTTGGACTGTGAAGAAAGCTGAGTGACGAAGAATTGATGCTTTTGAACTGTGGTGTTGGAGAAGACTCTTGAGAGTCCCTTGGACTGCAAGGAGGTCCAACCAGTCCATCCTAAAGGAGATCAGTCCTGAGTGTTCATTGGAAGGACTGATGTTGAAGCTGAAGCCCCAATACTTTGGCCCCCTGATGAGAAGAGTTGACTAATTTGAAAAGACCCTGATGCTGGGAAAGACTGAAGGTGGGAGAAGGGGATGACAGACAATGAGATGGCTGGATGGCATCACTGACTCAATGGACATGAGTTTGAGTAAACTTCAGGAGTTGGTGTTGGACAGGGAGGCCTGTCATGCTGCAGTCCAAGGCAAAGAGTCAGACACAAATGAACTGAGGTGAGGTGAGGTGAAGTCGCTCAGTCGTGTCCGACTCTTTGCGACCCCGTGGACTTACTACGCTTCTCTGTCCATGGGATTCTCCAGGCAAGAATACTGGAGTGGATTGCCATTTCCTTCTCCAGGGGCTCTTCCCTGGCCCAGGGATCAAACCCGGGTCTCCTGAATTGGAGGGAGATGCTTTAACCTCTAAGCCACCAGGGAAGCTGAAAAAACAGGGAGGGAACACAACCCCATCCATCAACAGAAAATTGGATTAAAGCTTTAATGGGCCCCGCCCATCAGAACAAGGCCCAGTTTTCCCCTCAGTCAGTCTATCCCATCAGGAAGCTTCCATAAGCCTCTTACCATTCTCCATCAGAGGTCAGACAGACTGAAAACCCACAATCACAGGAAACTAACCAATCTGATCACATGGATCGCAGCCTTGTCTAACTCAATGAAACTATGAGCCATGCCGTGTAGGGCCACCCAAGACAGATGGGTCATGGTGGAGTGTTCTGACAAAACGTGGTCCACTGGGGAAGGGAAGGCAAACCACTTCAGTATTCTTGCCTTGAGAACCCCATGTTCAGTTCAGTTCAGTTGTTCAGTCGTGTCCGACTCTTTGCGACCCCATGAATCACAGCACGCCAGGCATCCCTGTCCATCACTAACTCCTGGAGTTCACTCAGACTCACGTCCATTGAGTCAGTGATGCCATCCAGCCATCTCATCCTGGGTCGTCCCCTTCTCCTCCTGCCCCCAATCCCTCCCAGCATCAGAGTCTTTTCCAATGAGTCAACTCTTCGTATGAGGTGGCCAAAGTACTGGAGTTTCAGCTTTAGCATCATTCCTTCCAAAAGAAATCCCAGGGCTGATCTCCTTCAGAATGGACTGGTTGGATTTCCTGCATATAAGTTAAATAAGCAGGGTGACAATATATAGCCTTGACGTACTCCTTTTCCTATTTGGAACCGGTCTGTTGTTGCATGTCCAGTTCCGACTGTTGCTTCCTGACCTGCATACAGATTTCTCAAGAGGCAGGTTAGGTGGTCTGGTATTCCCATCTCTTTCAGAATTTTCCACAGTTTATTGTGATCCACACTGTCAAAGGCTTTGGCATAGTCAATAAAACAGAAATAGATATTTTTCTGGAACTCTCTTACTTTTTCCATGATCCAGTGGTTGTTGGCTATTTGATCTCTGGTTCCTCTGCCTTTTCTAAAACCAGCTTGAACATCAGGGAGTTCACGGTTCATGTATTGCTGAAGCCTGGCTTGGAGAATTTTGAGCATTACTTTACTAGCATGTGAGATGAGTGCAATTGTGTGGTGGTTTGAGCATTGGAATGAAAACTGACCTTTTCCAGTCCTGTGGCCACTGCTTAGTTTTCCAAATTTGCTGGCATATTGAGGGCAGCACTTTCACAACATCATCTTTCAGGATTTGAAATAGCTCAACTGGAATTCCATCACCTCCACTAACTTTGTTTGTAGTGATGCTTTCTAGGGCCCACTTGACTTCACATTCCAAGATGTCTGGCTCTAGATTAGTGATCACATCATCATGAATATCTGGGTCATGAAGATCTTTTTTGTACAGTTCTTCTGTGTATTCTTGCCACCTCTTCTTAACATCTTCTGCTTCCGTTAGGTCCATGAACAGTATGAAAAGGTAAAAAGATAAGACACAGAAACATGAAATTCCAAGGTTGGTAGGTGCCTAAGATGCTACTGGAGAAATAACTCCAGTTATTTCTGGAGAAATAAGTGGCCTAAGATGCCACTGGAGAAATAACTCCAGAAAGAATGAAGAGACAGAGCCAAAGCAAAAAAAACCCAGTTGTGGATGTGACTGGTGATGGAAGTAAAGCCTGATGCTATAAAAGCAATATTGCATAGGAACCTGGGTTGTTAGGTCCATGAATCAAGGTAAATTGGAAGTGGTCAAACAGGAGATGGCAAGAGTGAACATGGACATTTTAAGAATCAGTGAACTAAAATGGACTGGAATGGGTGAATCTAACTCAGATGACCATTATATCTACTACTGTGGGCAAGAATCCCTTTGAAGACATGGAGTAGCCCTCATAGTCAACAAAACACTCCAAAATATAGTACTTGGATACAATCTCAAAAACAACAGAATGATCTCTGTTCAATTCCAAGGCAAACTATTCAATATCACAGTAATCCAAATCAATGCCCCAACCAGTAATACTGAAGAAGTTGAAGCTGAATGGTTCTATGAAGACCTACAAGACTTTCTAGAACTAACACCCAAAAAAGATGTCCTTTTCATTATAGGGGACTGGAATGCAAAAGTAGGAAGTCAAGAAACACCTGGAGTAACAGGCAAATTTGGCCTTGGAGTACAAAATGAAGCAGGGCATAGGCTAATAGAATTCTGCCAAGAGAATGCACCGGTCATGGCAAACACCTTCTTCCCACAACACAAGAGAATACTCTACAAATGGACATCACCAGATGGCCAATACCGATATCAGACTTATTGATTATATTCTTTGTAGCCAAAGATGGAGAAGAGACTGGGAGCTGACTGTGGCAAAGACCATGAACTCCTTATTGCCAAATTCAGGCTTAAATTGAAGAAAGTAGGAAAAACCACTAGACCATTCAGGTATCAGTCAGTTCAGTTCAGTCGCTCAGTCGTGTCTGACTCTTTCCGACCCCATGAATCCCAGCACGTGAGGCCTCCCTATCCATCACTAACTCCTGGAGTTCACTCAGACTCACATCCATCGAGTCAGTGATGCCATTTAGCCATCTCATCCTCTGTCGTCTCCTTCTTCTCCTGCCCCCAATCCCTCCCAGCATCAGACTCTTTTCCAATGAGTCAACTCTTCGCATGAGGTGGCCAAAGTACTGGAGTTTCAGCTTTAGCATCATTCCTTCCAAAGAAATCCCAGGGCTGATCTCCTTCAGAATGGACTGGTTGGATCTCCTCCTAGTCCAAGGGACTCTCAAGAGTCTTCTCCAACACCACAGTTCAAACGCATCAACTCTTCAGTGCTCTGCCTTCTTCACAGTCCAGCTCTCACATCCATACATGATCACAGGAAAAACCATAGCCTTGACTAGATGGACCTTTGTTGGCAAAGTAATGTCTCTGCTTTTGAATACGCTATCTAGGTTGGTCATAACTTTTCTTCCAAGGAGTAAGCGTCTTTTAATTTCATGGCTGCAATCACCATCTGCAGTGATTTTGGAGCCCCCCAAAATAAAGTGTGACACTGTTTCCACTGTTTCCCCATCTATTTCCCATGAAGTGATGGGGCCGGATGCCATGATCTTTGTTTTCTGAATGTTGAGCTTTAAGCCAACTTTTTCACTCTCCTCTTTCACTTTCATCAAGAGGCTTTTGAGTTCCTCTTCACTTTCTGCCATAAGGGTGGTGTCATCTGCATATCTGAGGTGATGCCAGGTATTTCTCCTGGCAATCTTGATTCCAGCTTGTGTTTCTTCCAGTCCAGCATTTCTCATGATGTACTCTGCATATAACTTAAATAAGGAGGGTGACAATATACAGCCTTGATGTACTCCTTTTCCTATTTGGAACCAGTCTGTTGTTGCATGTCCAGTTCTAACTGTTGCTTCCTGACCTGCATACAGATTTCTCAGAGGCAGGTCAGGTGGTCTGGTATTCCCATCTCTTTCAGAATTTTCCACAGTTTATTGTGATCCACACTGTCAAAGGCTTTAGCCTAGTCAATAGAGCAGAAATAGATGTTTTTCTGGAACTCTCTTGCTTTTTCGATGATCCAGTGGTTGTTGGCTATTTGATTTCTGGTTCCTCTGCCTTTTCTAAAACCAGCTTGAACATCAGGGAGTTCACGGTTCATGTATTGCTGAAGCCTGGCTTGGAGAATTTTGAGCATTACTTTACTAGCATGTGAGATGAGTGTAGTTGTGCAGTAGTTTGAGCATTCTTTGGCATTGCCTTTCTTTGGGATTGGAATGAAAACTGACCTTTTCCAGTCCTGTGGCCACTGCTGAGTTTTCCAAGTTTGCTGGCATATTGAGTGCAGCACTTTCACAACATCATCTTTCAGAATTTGAAACAGCTCACCTGGAATTCCATCACCTCCACTAGCTTTGTTCGTAGTGATGCTTTCTAAGGCCCACTTGACTTCACATTCCAGGATGTCTGGTTGTAGATTAGTGATCACACCATCATGATTATTTGTGTCATGAACATCTTTTTTTGTACAGTTCTTCTGTGTATTCTTGCCACCTCTTCCTAATATCTTCTGCTTCTGTGAGGTCCATATAATTTCTGTCCTTTATTGAGCTTATCTTTGCATGAAATGTTCCCATGGTATCTCTAATTATCTTGAAGAGATCTCTAGTCTTTCCCATTCTGTTCTTTTCCTCTATTTCTTTGCATTGATTGCTGAAGAAGGCTTTCTTATCTCTTCTCACTATTCTCTGGAACTCTGCATTCAGATTCTTATATCTTTCCTTTTCTCCTTTGCTTTTCACCTCTCTTCTTTTCACAGCTATTTGTAAGGCCTCCCCAGACAGCCATTTTGCTTTTTTGCATTTCTTTTCCATGGGGATGGTCTTGATCCCTGTCTCCTGTACAATGTCACGAACCTCATTCCATAGTTCATCAGGCACTCTATCTATCAGATCTAGGCCCTTAAATCTATTTCTCACTTCCACTGTATAATCATAAGGGATTTGATTTAGACTGCTGAATGGTCTAGTAGTTTTCCCTACTTTCTTCAATTGAAGTCTGAATTTGGTAATAAGGAGTCCATGATCTGAGCCACAGTCAGCTCCTGGTCCTGTTTTTGTTGACTGTATAGAGCTTCTCCATCTTTGGCTGCAAAGAATATAATCAATCTGATTTCGGTGTTGACCATCTGGTGATGTCCATGTGTAGAGTCTTCTCTTGTGTTGTTGGAAGAGGGTGTTTGTTCTGACCAGTGCATTTTCTTGGCAAAACTCTATTAGTCTTTGCCCTACTTCATTCCGTACTCCAGGGCAAATTTGTCTGTTACTCCAGGTGTTTCTTGACTTCCTACTTTTGCATTCTAGTCCCCTATAATGAAAAGGACATCTCTTTTGGGTGTTAGTCCTAAAAGGTCTTGTAGGTCTTCATAAAACTGTTCAACTTCAGCTTCTTCAGCATTACTGGTTGGGGCATAGACTTGGATTACTGTGATATTGAATGGTTTGCCTTGGAAACGAACTGAGATCATTCTGTCGTTTCTGAGATTGCATCCAAGTACTGCATTTCAGACTCTTTTGTTGACTATGATGGCTACTCCATTTCTTCTGAGGAATTCCTGCCCACAGTAGTAGATACAATGGTCATCTGAGTTGAATTCACCCATTCCAGTCCATTTTAGTTCACTGATTCGTAGAATGTCGATGTTCACTCTTGCCATCTCCTGTTTGACCACTTCCAATTTGCCTTGATTCATGGACCTGACATTCCAGGTTCCTATGCAATATTGCTCTTTATAGCATCGGACCTTGCTTCTCTCACCAGTCACATCCACTGCTGGGTATTGTTTTTGCTTTGGCTCCATCCCTTCATTCTTTCTGGAGTTATTTCTCCACTGATCTCCAGTAGTATATTGGGCACTTACTGATCTGGGGAGTTCCTCTTTCAGTATCCTATCATTTTGCCTTTTCCTACTGTTCATGGGGTTCTCAAGGCAAAAATAATGAAGTGGTTTGCCATTCCCTTCTCCAGTGGACCACATTTTGTCAGACCTCTCCACCATGACCCACCCGTCTTGGGTTGCCCCATGGGCATGGCTTGGTTTCATTGAGTTAGACGAGGCTGTGGTCCTAGTGTGATTAGATTGACTAGTTTTCTGAGTGTGATTTCAGTGTGTCTGCCCTCTGATGCCCTCTTGCAACACCTACCATCTTACTTGGGTTTCTCTTACCTTGGGTGTGTGGTATCTCTTCACGGCTGCTCCAGCATAGCACAGCCGCTGCTCCTTACCTTGGATGAGAGGTATCTCCTTACTGCCGCCCTTCCTGACCTTCAAAGTGGGATAGCTCCTCTAGGCCCTCCTGCACCTGTGCAGCCACAGCTCATACCAAGTACCATTTTAAGTGCTTTCCAAATAATAACTCACTTAATCCTTTTAATAACACTCTGAGGCAGGTACTGTTGTGTGTGTTAGTCGCTCAGTTGTGTCAAAGTCTTTGCGACCCCATGGATGGGAGACTGTCAGGCTCCTCTGTCTGTGGAATTCTCCAGGTAAGAATATTGGAGTGGGTTACCATTTACTTCTCCAGAGGATCTTCCCACCCCAGAGATCGAACCAAGGTCTCCTACACTGCAGGCAGATTCTTTACCACCTGAGCCACCAGGGATGCCCCATGGTAGTGTTAATTTCTGCTTTTATTAAATTTTGATTTTGATTTTATGAAAAAAAACCCACAAAACACATTTATTTATTTGTTTGGCTACACCAGGTCTCAGTTGTAGCATGTGGGATCTTCAGTGTTCATTGCACATGGGTTCTTTAGCTGCACCATGTGAACTCTTAGTTTCTGCATATGGGTTCTAGTTTCCAGACCAGAGATTGAACCTGGGCCCCTTGTATTAAGAGTGTTGAGTCTTAGCCAGTAGGGAATTCCCAGTTTCTGCATTTTAGAAATAAAGAAGCTGAGGCATGGTAAGTTTGCCCGCAGTCACATAGCTAGTAAACTATTGGTCAGGATTTGAACACAGCCATCTTGGTTTCAGGGCTTCCCTGGTGGCTCAGAGGTTAAAGCGTCTGCCTGGAATGCGGGAGACCAGTGTTTGATCCCTGGGTCGGGAGGATCCGCTGGAGAAGGAAATGGCAACCCACTCCAGTACTCTTGCCTGGAGAATCCCATGGAGGGAGGAGCCTGGTAGGCTACAGCCCATGGGGTCGCAAAGAGTCAGACACGACTGAGCGTCAGAGTCTATACTTCTAATTACCACTCTATGCTTTCTCTATTCTTAAATTAAAAGCAAATCTACTTAGCTCTTCTTCTCGACAACCTCCAATAGCTTTCCATGGCATTTAGAAGACAATTCTAACTCTTTTGATGGGATTTACAAAGCTTCTTCATCTTGTTAGGGGAGGCACACTGACTGAAACCACCCCCTGGCCAGGCACCATAGTAACCATCTGCATGAGTTGTTTTATGACCAGAGGTCCTGGTAAGGAACATGGAATTAATAAACCACCACCAACCAGAAGAGTTCAGGAAAGGTCAAAAGGTGACACCGTGTGTCCAACCGCCTCCCAGAATCCTTCTCTCTGGCATCCATCTTGGCTGAGCAATGCGTGTTCCAAAGGGAAGGACTCTGAGTTAGAATGATTGGGCAAAGACAACCTGGAAACTAATCCCGTCACCATAAAACCCAAGACTTCGAGCCACTCGGCAGAGCAGTCCTCCTCAGTTCCCCTCACCCTACTGCTCTCCGCCCAGAACCCCTTCCCAATAAAACCTATCGCTTTGTTGGCACATGTGTCTCCTTGGACAATTCATTTCCGAGTGTTAGACAAGAGTCCACTTTCAGGTCCTGGAAGGAGTTCCCCTCCCTGCAACCATCTGGTCCCTGCCACTCTCCATAAGACACTCAGTCACACTGAGCTCGTCTCTTCGTTGAAAGGTCTGGTCTGGTCATGCTGCTCCCTTGCCTCTTCCTCAGGTCACCTCACGGCTGGCTCTGTCACGTTTTTCAGATCTCAGTGTAATGAGGGACCTTCTCTGATCATCAGTGTATGAGGTCTCTTCTATGCGTCTCTCCCATAACATTGCATTTATCTTTTTAAAATGCATTTAATGCGAACTGTACTTATTTTTGTGGAGTATTTGCTGTTCATCTACCTCCTCTGTGGGGTGTAAGCTCCATGGGGCTCCATGTATCTGCACGCAGTGCAGTGCTTGGTTAACCATGGGTTTTCAGATGCATTTGATGAAGAAATAAATACATTAGTGAATGACAATACTGAAAGGTAAGCAAGAGCTTGAGTCTAGTATCAGACACACAAGCGTCTGACTTAATCCTCTGATTTTAAGAGACTTGTGAACCTTCATCTGTAAAAGGGAGATAATAATAGCATCTACCTTAGAGAGCTGTTGTGAGAATTAAATGAGATAACCTATCTACCAGCACACTGTAAGCCCTCAAGGCGTCAGAGCTGTCATTGTCGCCATCATCACTGTCATCACTCTCGGGTAGCATCACAGGTCACTGTCCAACCTGGGTTGACAGCCCTTGAGTCAGATTCTATCCCCGTTTTAACCAGCTCAGGTTGGCAGTGAGGGACAGCCTGTGGGGATACCTTCGAGCTGAGCCCATGGGGAGGCCAGGCACATGGCATTAGGCCCACAGTCATGCTCAAAGCCAGTGATATTTCCCATAGAGCCTCTTCCCCGCTGCTCCCTGGCATGTCTCATCAGCCTTTCCCCCAGTCCCTTCCCTGTGTGTGCTGCTCTTCATATTGGCTGAATGTAGCCAGTCCCTTGTGTGGCTCCAGGTCTGCCACCGGAAAACATCTTTGGGAATGTAAAGGATTCTGTTCCCTCAGTGAAGAGGCTGTGCTTAGCAGAGACAGGTATCTGATGTTTTGCTGAGATAAGTTAACCAGACTTCTAAGGAAACTCATAGTGGCTTAATCATAGTGCAGAGCAATTACCTCTTGTTTTCTCTTCTTCCTGGGCCAACAGGAAACCCTGACTACTCCACCCTTCCCAGTGGTTATCAGCAGCAAACACTGATGTGGATACATAGGTAGGGTAAGTACAGAAGACGGGTGAAAAAGAACATGCCAGGAGGGGTTAAAATATCTCCATCAGTGGAAAGCATTGGAAATTGGAAAATAAAAGAGAAAGAGTAGGAAGCCTTGGTTGCTTTATGTTTATTCAAAGTGAGAGAACCGAAGCTATTGCTTCTCTAGGGATAAGATGGAGAAAACTTCCTGGAAAAGTACCGAATTATCCAGGCTCATGTTTGCCAACTCCTAAATAACTTCCTGTCTCCAGCCCTTCTGAACTAACTTGTAGTTATCTGAGCATTTGTTTTCTTCAGTGTGTGATGCTAGTCTCTCTTCCAGGAATGACTTTTAAAAATTCCCTGTTCCGCTAATGAGCTCAAGTACTCCTCTGGTAACTGTTCCATTATTAACTTCAGCCTGCAGTACAGTGACTGACGCACTCACCATCTATAGGCATCTTGTAAATTGCTTGTTGAATGAATGATGGATATTCAGAAGTTTCTTGATGCATATAGAGATCGTGCTAAGTCAATTCAGTCATGTCTGACTCTTTGCCACCCTATGGACTGTAGCCCGCCAGGCTTCTCTGTCCATGGGATTTCCCAGAGAAGAATACTGGAATGCGTTGCCATTTCCTTCTCCAGGGGATTGTCCCACTCAGGGATTAAACTTGTGTCCTTTACATCTCCTGCATTGGCAAGCAGGTTCTTTATCACCAGTGCCACCTGGGAAGCCTGAATAAAAAATGGGATCCTCTGGACCAGCTACCCTGTCAGCCACCTGGTGTCCCCAAAGTGCAGCAGGTGCCCACTCAAAGTGTGCTCAGTCACTCAGTCGCGTCTGACTCTTTGCCAGGCTCCTCTGTCTGTGGGATTCTCCAGGCAAGAATACTGGAGTGGGTAGCCATTCCCTTCTCCAGGGGATCCTCCCAACCCAGGGACTGAACCAAAGTCTCCTGCACTGCAGACAGCTTCTTTACCATCTGAGCCACAGGGAAGCCACAGTGGGGTTGAGTCTTGAGAATTAATTATCCCAGAAAGTGATATAAGCTAAGAAAGGAAATATGTCAGACAAAAGGTTAGGCATAATCTTGGAGGATAATTGCATTCAGGGTGACAGAGGAGAGCTTGAGCTGGCAGAGGCTTGGGCAGGGAGTTGGGGAGCGGGGTTGCAGTGACTGGAGATTGTGCTCTGCCTGAGAGTCTGGCAGAGGATAAGAAGGTGGGGCCGACATTCAGCCCTCTTTCAGCTGGTCAAGAGGTCAAGCTGTGTGCCACAGAGGGGGGACTGTGACAGCTCTGAGGATGGGACATCTTTCCTAAAGGACCCGTTGGAATAGCTGAGTTTTTGTGATTTGCACAAAGTCCCAAGTTAGCCTTGGCCCTGGAGGGGCCACAGTTTGATACCTTTAATGCCGATGTTGTTGAAAAACAACAACAACAACAAAATAGAAACCCTTGCCCCTTATCAGATAAGTGTCATCACCAGAAACAGTATGGGACCACAGACTCTCCTGGCTGTTTTTTTTTCTCTGTGTTATTGAGGGGTGAAGAGTTACTTGGTGGGTGAAGAAAAAGGGACAGATTCTCCGTAGTGAGCTAGGTAGTGGCATTCTACAAATCTCTGTTTCTCTCGCCCCTCTATCATGGGTAGGTGTTAAAATCATTATGTGAAGAAGCTCTTGGACTTTCATTAGAGATCATTAAAAGGAGCACAGATTGTAATCTTTTCTAAGATGGTTTCCATAACGCTAGGCATGACTTTAAAGGGATATACTGACCACTTCATATCTCTCACGACCTTGTATTGTTATCTGATTCTAGGATTTCAAATTTACATGTACTGAATATTCATATATTCATCAGCTTTGATTATTCTGGGGCAGAATATGCATATTCGTTGGGTTAGTGACCAATTCATAACCACTTTTGATTTCAAGTTCTTATTAAGATAATCACAGACTCTGCTTAATTAATCCCTTTCTTAACATTATTGCTCTTGGTGTTTATTCCTACATGGAAATTAATGCAAGGATGCTTTTCTCATGCAAAAGTGTTTCCTCTGCCCTTTCCTCTCACTGCCATTTCAGGGGAAAGAAGAAGGCAAATAAGACCTTTATATTTGACAAGGGGTTGTTGTTTATGAGAGGCGTATGATGCAGTAGAGAGCAGACCAGGTAGGAGTCATTCATTCACCTACTGAGAGCAACTATTACAGTATTAAGGAGAAGGAAATGCAACCCACTCCAGTATTCTTGCCTAGAGAATCCCATGGACAGAAGAGCTTGGTGGGCTGCTGTCTGTGGGGTCACACAGTGTTGGGCATGACTGAAGTGACTTAGCAGCAGCAGCATTACAGTACTAGGGCTTCCCTGGTGGCTTAGACGGTAGAGTCTGCTGCAGTGCAGGACACCTGGGTTTGATCTCTGGTCGGGAAGATCCCCTGGAGGAGGGCATGGCACCCCACTCCAGTATTCTTGCCTAGAGAGTCCCCATGGACAGAGGAGCCTGGCATTGCAGAGTCAGACACAACAGCAACTAAGCACATTATAGTACTAGGTTAGGTGCCTTGGTTTCAAATCCTATCGACAGCGCAGTCTCTTACTAGCTATGTGACCTAGCCTGGCTAACCATCCAGTTTTCCCAGGACTGTCCTATTTTGGGCTTCCCAGCTGGTGCAGTGGTAAAAGATCTGCCTGCCTATGAGGAGACATGGATTCAACCCCTGGGTTGGGAAGATCCCCTGGAGAAGGAAATGGTAACCCACTCCAGTTTTCTTGCCTGGAGAATCCCATGGATAGAGTAGCCTGGCAAGCTACAGCTCATAGGGTTGCAGAGTCAGACATGACTGAGCTGGCATGTATGTCCTGGTTTCAGTGCTGGCAGTCCTGCACACCAGGAAACCTCTTAATCCTGGGTACGCTGGGACAGTTGGTCATCCTGACTAAGTCACTTGCACTTATCTATAAAATAGGGATGTTGATTCTTCTTTACATCATGACTTTGGTGTGAGGGTCAAATGAGATAATGCAAAAGATCTTTGTAAATCGTTAACTGTCATATAAACATAAAGTATTGCTTTACCTCAAGAAAATAAGAAAAATCTCTAGTAAACTACTTAACCCTCACCTAAGACAACTAAAGAGAGAAGAAGAAAAACCTAAAGTTAGTAGAAGGGAAGAAGTAATAAAGCAGAAATTGATGAAATAGACATGGAGAAAGCAATAGAAAAGATCAGTGAAACTAAAAACAGATTCTTTGAAAGATAAGCAAAATTGATAAACCTTTAGCCAAACTCATCAACAACAAAAAAATTCATTTATTCAAATGAATAAAAATAGAAATGAAAAAGGAGAAGTTGCAACTGACATCACAGAAAAGCAAAAGATCATGAGACTACTACAAGAACGCTTTTTTTCATCCCAGGTACTTGTAGCAAAGGACTTGTCACACTAGGGGTGAGGCAAGTTCCGAGGGAAGGGGGGACCCCAGAGTCATCAGGTACTGGGAAGTTTCCATCTGACCACAGAGTTTGGTGCCCAACAGCTATGGCAATACTACATCAGAGTCCTGTAGGCAAACTGTAAAGAGGCCCAAACAAAGTGGCGATGGGTTCTGGTTGTTCTCCAGGGCATCTGTCTGCAAGTAGGTTTCAGGTAACAGCCATGGGGCAAGGAGTTTGGGAGTCTCCCCACCGGACGAAATTGGCCAGAGGTGCCCAGGTGGTCTAGCAGAGGGACCTGGGGTATTGGGTGAGCACCTCCAACATGAACAGGACCAAAGGGGCACCAAAGAGAGCCCTATTATCAGATGAAGATCCAAGGCTGGGGATGGACCCAGGACAGTGAGGATGACTCGTAGGCTGGGGTCACAGAGTGTGGGACTGAGGCTGGAGTTAGAAGGAATATAGACTTTCCTATTCTGCTGGGGACAGAGTTCATGATTTTACTCTTTTCACAGAGTTTGATATTCCAGACTAGCTAACCTACGTACCCCCAACTCTGTCCTTATTCATATTACTCTCTCTTTTTTTTAATAGTCTTCTCATCACCTTTGAGCTTATTTTTTATTTTATTTTTAAAAATAAACATGGGTCATTAAGATAAGTATTTAATTAGTTAATTAATTTTGGCTGCCCTGGGTCCTCGTTGTGGCACAATGCGGCACAAGGGTGTTTCTAGTTGTGGCAGTCAGGCTTAATTTCGGCATACAAACTTTTAACTGTGGCATGTGGGATCTAGCTCCTTGACCAGGAATTGAACTTGGGTCCCCTGCATTGGAAGCATGGAGTCAGTCACTGGAGAACCAGGCGAGCACCAGGGCTGATTATTTTTTTTTTAATGATATGCAACACATTTTCAATAAATGCTTGTTCTGTACCAGCTCTTGGGATTGATTAGCAAGCACCTGCCATGTGCTGTGTCGTGGGCATTGAGTCCCTGTGGGTCAATGCAGCGGGTGTTATTCCGTCCACTTTACTTACAGGGAAGTGAGGTTCAGAGAGGTCAGCTAACAAGTTTGCACTGTATATCTGGACATTGGCATTTGAACTCAGCTCTGCTTTACTCAAAGCCATGGTCAATTCCACTCTAGGATCTGGCATCTTAACTTGAGCCCTCAGAGATTTAATTCATGTGCCGCCCCTTCTCACTTTGCATTACCGGTCTTTTTTAGAAGCATCATCTTGTCTCTCTCCCTTTCCTAACCCATCATGACTTCGAGCTTCTCACTCTGACCCAAATCACCTTTGGTTTGGAAAGTACCCTGAGTTAGTGTTGCTCACATCCCGGATCTGCGAATTGTTTGTTATGGGTCCACAAAGATAAAGTACTTGGGCCAGAATATAAATCAGCTACATCACTAAGCACACTGTTTAGTTCAATTGACACTTTCAAAATTATTCCTAAAGCAAGACTTTCTTGATGAAGTGAGAAGTGCCTCGGGTTTACTTTCTGGCACAAGCTCCTTATCTCATGCTGCCACTGATGCTAAGTTGCTTCAGTCGTGTCTGACTCTGTGCGACCCCATAGACGGCAGCCCACCAGGCTCCCCCGTCCCTGGGATTCTCCAGGCAAGAACACTGGAGTGGGTTGCCATTTCCTTCTCCAATGCATGAAAGTGAAAAGTGAAACTGAAGTCACTCAGTCGTGTCTGACTCTTAGAGACCCCATGGACTGCAGCCAACCAGGCTCCTCCGTCCATGGGATTCTCCAGGCAAGAATACTGGAGCAGGGTGCCATTGCCTTCTCTCATAGCGGATCAGTAAAAACAGTGGGAAGACAGACGTGGATCCAGAAGTTGGCCCTAGTCCAAAGACAACACTTTGAGTGATGCTGCTGCAGCTAACATCACGTCTCCTTCTCCCTCACTGCTGTCAACTTTGGATTATTGCAACAGTCCCGGATGGCCTCCTGCCATTTCCAAATCTGTGTGTGACACTCGCCTACTTAAAACCCTTCAGTAGCTCCCACCATCTGCTGATAAATTCCGAACTGCTCTCCAAATTCCAGTCCAAAAGCTCTTTGTGACCTGGCAAGCTGGAGTACTCTGGCCAGCTTCCTCTCTCTTCCTCCCTTGCTCACTGGGCTCCAGCTTTACTGGCTGGTCTGCAGTTCCCCTGGCTCAGTGGTAAAAATCTGCCTGCCCGAGCAGGGGACACGGGTTCAGTCCCTGGGTCTGGAAGATCCCCTAGGGAAGGGCATGGCAATCTATCCCAGTATTCGTGCCTGGGAAATCCCAAGGACAGAGGAGCCTGGAGGGCTACAGTCCATAGCATCGAAGAGTTGGACACCACTGAGCAACTGAGCAGATGCACTGAAGTTCCCCAGACGGGCCATTTGCTCACCTCGCCCTTTTGTCTGTGTTGCTCTTTCTCCCTCTGTTGTCGTCCTTTCCCCTCTTTTCCTTGTCACACAGGCACACATTTCCTCCTTGACAATAGCCACAAGGAACTTGAAAGACCACGTGGGAACAGGGGCGGGATTGGATAGATTATTGTTTCAACTTTTAGATTTGAATAGGTGGAGAGGGTAGGGATGGCAGGAGATGCTGAGCATGTAGGATGGATTAGGGAGATGTTCTAGAAGGCTGTAGCGGCACAAGAGGTGACAATTGCCTAAGAGTCTGAGAGTTGGGCAAGGAAAATAAGGAAATGGAATGGAGACAGGGCTTCCAACAAAACTAGGTGCTCAGTGTGGATACCTCACAGGAAGAGGGGTTTTATTTCGCAAAGAGGTAGTGTGACGTGTTTAACAAAGGTGGTTCCTACAGAGAAAGTTCCCTGGGTGCTCTGAAAGTGGCCGCACAACTCAGGAGGACTTCTTTTCTTTAGTCATCAGAAGTATTCATAACTCTGAAAGCCTTTAAAGCAAGGAATGGCTCCTGGCAGCCGGGGGAATGGTGATGGGTTTGGCAGGCTGGTGAGGAAGCTGTTACTGTACCCAGCCCCTAGTTCTATGCCCCCGGACCGTGGTGGCTGTGGACGGCAAGGATTCAAGAGTTGAAGAGACCTGGCTCCTCTCCCTCACCCAAGGGCAGGCAGGGTGGGTGAGGGCCATATCTTCTCCGTGGTCTCTGTTAGTCTCTGATAAGCAAAACCTTCAGTGGGAAGAAATCATTCCCCTCTTTTTACTGACTCAGAGAGAGTGGAATGTCTGTCTTGTTCCCACTTCCAGAAGGCTAAGATTTATGACAATCAGCAAATTGCCTCCTATCAGAAGACATGATGTAAAAGGATTAACTGCCTAGCAGGTGTTTTAGTCTGATGCTGGTTCTAGAAAGACATGAATAGGAGTATGCCCTTTTTATGTTATCCTCATGCTCCATGAAGATTAACTTTTTCATCCTCATTGCCTGCTTGTGATGATTGTTATCCTCTTCTTTCAGCCTAGGAATCAAGACAAAGTGGGGCATGAGGGGCCTTGCCCAAGGCTACGCAGCTGGTAGAGGCAGAAATCAGGGCTCTGCTGACCAGCTCACCGGCAGGCTTCCTCTCTCAGGGAGGGAGATGCCCTGGGCCACTGTCAAGATAGCTGGCATTGACTAAAGAGAGCTGCTCGAAGCCCCAGCCCCAAACCTCAGGAAGACAAAAATCCTGCAAAACAGACTGATTGTGGGTCCAATCAATGAGAATGTGTATCTCTTATCAATGAGATAAGGCAGAGAGCAGCTGGGTTGATGGAGAAGGAAATGGCAACCCACTCCAGTGTTCTTGCCTGGAGAATCCCAGGGACAGGGGAGTCTGGTGGGCTGCCATCTATGGGGTCACACAGAGTCTGACACAACTTAGCAGCAGCAGCTGGATTGAAGATCACCTTCCAGAGCTCTCTGACAGCCACAAAACAACGGTCCAATGAATGGTGCTGATGACCTCGTAAGGGAATGCTTAAGCAACTTGTATATGAATGCAGAAATGGTTGCAAAGAATTGCAATGATTTTCACACTATTGTTTTATATCTGTGCAGTGCTCTTCAACTCTGAAAGCACCCTCACATGTACGATGATCTTTTCATGATAGTTTTTTGAAGGCAGGAGGTTGGGATCCCTGCTAAAATGTCTCTTAAATACACAATGACTCCACACCCGCAATCAAACTTATCTCCCCAGTTATCTTGAGCTTTCCCTGTGCTCGAGCTCAGTTGATCAATTGTGTCTGACTCTTTGTGACCCCCTATCAGGCTCCTCTGTCCATGGGATTACCCCAGCAAGATTACTGGAGTGGGTAGCCATGCCCTCCTCCAAGGGATCTTTCCGACCCAGGGATTGAACCTGTGTCTCCTGTAGGTAGATATTCTGTGCTGAATTGTGTTTCTCCACAAAATTTATACTGAAACTAACTTCAGCACCTCAGACTGCGACTATATTTGCAGATAGGGTCTTTCAAGGTGTGATTAAGTTAAGATGAGGCTCTTAGGGTTGGTCTTAATCCAATCTGATTAGTGTTCTTCTAAGAGGAAATTTGGACACAGGAAGAGACACCAAAGGTCAGCACATGGAGGGAAGTCCATCTGCAAATCAAAGAGAGATGCCTCAGAAGAAACCGAATCAGTTGTCACCTTGGTCTTGGACTTCCAGCTTCCAGAATTGAGAAGATTAACTTCTGTTGTTTAAGTTACTATGGCATTCTAGCAAATTATTATGGCACGCTATTTTGAAACATCCCTAAACATTTCAGAAGTACTTATTTTCCAAACCAGAAAATATCTATATTAATCAGAAAACTTTCATATTGTCTCATCAATAACATGAGAAATGGCTCACACTGAGCCTTTACCATGTGCCAGGCACTGTTGTAAATGTTCTATTTCATTTCATCCTCATGAAAGCCCTTCAAAGAAATAAGTAAGGGGGACTTACCTGGTGGTCCAGTGGTTAAGATTCCACATTCCCAATGCAGGGGATGCTCAGGGATCTAGATCCTACCTGCCACAATTAAAAGATGCCTTGTGCTACAACCTGGTGGCTCAGAGGGTAAAGCATCTGCCTGCAATGCAGGAGACCTTGGTTCGATCCCTGGATCAGGAAGATCCCCTGGAGAAGGAAATGGCAACCTACTCCAGTACTCTTGCCTGGAAAATCCCATAGACAGAGAAGCCTGGTAGACTCCAGTCCATGGGATCGAAAAAAGTTGGACACAACTAAGCTTTACTTACTTTGTGCTGCAACTAAGACTTGGCAGCCAAATAAATACATAGTAAAAAGAGGAAGACAAAAGTGAGGGAGGAGGAGCAGTTCTTCCTTACAGTAGAATTTCAGTTAATGCATGTAGAAGGAATATGGAAAACAGAAGACAGCTGTTGAGCAAACACCACAGTAATAATCATTGCAGGTAAGAGCTGTTGACAGTCACATAATTAGTGGGTGAAAGTATGGTCAGAAATGAGATATTGGCAGGGTCTCAAAGTATCTACCCCAATTTTTTTTTTAATTACAAAAAGGGAAAAATAGTAACTTTACAGTGGAGACATCCCCCCCAACACTACTTTATTCAAGTAATAGAAGTTAACCTCCCCAGTAATAATAGAACAACACCATATATTCCCACATATGATGTACTGAGGACACAATATCATATCCTTGCCTGAAAGTGCATCCTTTCCATTTACTTATGAGAAAACGTGAGACACATGTTGTGAATAACTGCCCTGGACTTTCCAGAAGCATCTTGGATTGGAGGTGATGAAGAAGACATGGTACCTAGTTGCAATGTGAAATTCTAGATTGGATCCTGGGCCAGAATATCGAAAATAGTGGGGGAACTGGTGAAATACAAATGAAGCTGTAGCTTTAGTTAATGCTGTTGTATAATACCAATGTCAGTTTCCTAGTTTTGATAACTGAACCACATTTATGTAAGATGTAGTTAGCTACCACCAGGAAGCTGGGTATAGAGAATCTTTCTACAATTTTTTCCATTTTTTAAAGTCATTTCAAGTTCAATTCAGTCGCTCAGTCATGTCTGACTCTTTGCAACCCCACAGACAGCAGCACTACAGGCTTCTCTGTCCATCACCAACTCCTGGAGTTTGCTCAAACTCGTGTCTATCGAGTCAGGGATGCCATTCAACCGTCTCATCCTCTGTTGTCCCCTCCTTCTTGTCTTCAATCTTCCCCAGCATCAGAGTCTTTTCCAATGAGTCAGTTCTTTGCATCAGGTGGCCAAAGTATTGGAGCTTCAGCTTCAGCATCAGTCTTTTCAATGAATATTCAGGACTGATTTCCTTTAGGATTGACTGGTTGGATCTCCTTGCAGTCCAAGGGACTCTTGAGAATCTTCTCCAACACCACAGTTCAAAAGCACCAGCTCAGCTTTCTTTATGGTCCAACTCTCACATACATACATGGCTACTGGAAAAACCATAGCTTTGCCTAGACAGACCTTTGTCGGTAATGTCTCTGCTTTTTAATATGCTATCTAGGGTTATCATAGATTTTCTTCCGGAGCAAATGTCTTTAAGTAAAATATTAATAAAAACAAATATTCTGAAGCAGGTGCTATCATTATTATTAGCAGGTGAAGTAACTCACTCAGGGTTACCCAGCTTGTTCAGGCTGAGGCAAATATGTGTATCCAGGTTGTCTGAGTCTTGAGGTTATGAAGAATTCCATGATACATCCCCTTAGTACCTGGAGGAGACAATGAAGTTTTAGCTCAGCTTTAATTTTTCATATATTTCTGGACTTCCCTAGTGGCATGGTAGACAAGAATCTGCCTGTCAATGTAGGGGACACCAGTTTGATCCCTGGTCTGGGAAGATTCCACATGTCATGGAGCAACCAAGACCAAGTACCACAACTACTGAGCCCAAGTCTAAGCCTGTGCTCCGTGACGAGAGAAGCCACCGCACTAAGAACCCCATGCGCTGCAATGAAGAGTGGCCCCCGTTCACCACAACTAGAGAGAGCTTTTGCAAAACAACAAACAAACAAACAAACAAACAAAAAAACACAAAAAACACAATGGAGACCGAGCTTAGCCAAAAATGAATAAAAAGAAGACAGCAAAAAATATTTCTTTCATGATATTCTCAAAAAGGCTTTTTTTTAAACCACCCTATCTCCTATTAGTCTTCATTAAGGAAGCATAGTTTTTGAGTTGGAAGAAATCAAAAGCTGGGTAGGGCATTGTACAGGGTACCGTTACACACCCACACACACTCACTAAGTAACAGACCTCTTTGCTTCCTTCAGAGAATTTACAAATAGCAGAGACATGAAAACTAATGGAGCAGAAAATAAGCTCGAACTAAGTAGTATAGAGTGTGTGAGTCTTGGGAGGTCAGAGGGGGAAATACGCTTCTGTCTGCTGGACTGAGGAAGGAAGAGGTGACAATGAATCTGGGCCCTCAAGAATGAGAAGGATTGCAAAACAGTGCACATGCCGCGGAGGGAGGAGTCGGTGCGGAGGAATGACTCGAGAAAAGCCAGCTGGAGGTGGGAAAGCCCAAGGACTTCCCCAGGAGCTCAGCAGTAAAGAATCTGCCCTCCAGTGCAGGAGACGTAGGAGAGCCAGGTGTGATCCCTGGGCGGGAAGATCCACTGAGAAGGACATGGCAGCCCACTCCAGTATTCTTGCCTGGAGAATCCCATGAACAGAGGATCCTGGCGGGCTACAGTGCAGGGGGTCGCAAAGGTTTGAACAGGGCTAAGCATTTGAGCAGGAGCAAGCAGGGATCTTAATCTCCTGCCTTTAGAGACCATGCAAATGCATGGATAAGCCCCGAATAAGACAGAGAATGGTGAGTGTTCTGGGAAGGGCTGCTCCACCTAAAGGCATTTTGGATTAAAACACAATAACAAAAGCAAACACTGCTCTAGGCAAACACATCTCTGCTGACCAGATTCCACCCACGGGCAGTTGATTTGAGCCTGCTTTCTGATGTAAGCGAAAGCGTTCCTGGCTACTGCGATAGAGGACATAACCCATCAAGAGACAGGGGAATTATTTGTACTAATAATTCTGTCTGTTCTTCAAAGCTGTGTGTAGCCAGGTGGGTCAATTGTGGGATGCTCAGGGTTTCACTTACCAAGTGCTAGGCTGTGGTTTCACTGTTGTTAGGACACTACTGCCACCTAGTGGCCACTGGGGCTGTGCCAGCACCGACAAAAAGCAACAGGTTTGCTTTCTTCTTCCAGATGTTTGTCCTGTGACTCATGCTAAAAAATATCCAGATAAGCTCATAATCCTTTAATAGTGTAAGCTTTCACTCATGGTGAGGGTTGTTATTGCCATATAATCAATACTGTGATAATGAGGCTTGTGATTATTTATTTGGTGTCTGGTCAGTAAGTTTTCTCTGCCACTGATGTGTGCATGGTATCTCTTAGGCATAGCTGTAGAAGTTCAACAAATGTATCATCTGCTCTGTTGAAGGGATTATATTTGAGGACTCCTGAAAAAAACACTGAAGAAAGAATCAAGAGATTTATGTATATTTGGTAGTTGCCTGGCTTTGAGCCACTGGGCTTGAAAAGGTTCAGCAGTTCTCTTAACAGAATCCCGCGGTGGGGGTTGGGGTGGGGGGCATGCTTGGAGGAGTTTCAGGGGTTTGAAAGCCCTGAAGGGTATTCATTTGGGGAGGCGTTGGTTAGAGTGAGTGGAAGAGAGGGCAAGGTGAGATCCTGCCTGTTCCAACTAGAACAGCTCCACTATTAAAAATTTTTTTTAAAAAATAGGTGATCCAAGGACATTATTCAAAATCCAAGAGGTACAAAAGAATATGGAGGCAAAAGTCTCCTTACTACTCTGTCCCTATTCCCCATGTTGTAGGAAACCAAGGTCACTATTTCTTATCTATCTTTCTAAAGATGACCCACCCCTGCCCTTGTTGTCTCATCTCCTTCTTTCTTTTCCATTTTTATTATTTTTCTTCTTTTTATTCTGGCTGCACTGCACAGAATGCAGGATCTTAGTTCAGGAATCTTAGACTAGGGATGGAACCATGACTCCTGAATTGTAATCGTGGAGTCTTAACCACTGGATCTCCAGGAAGGTTCTTCACTCCCTTTCTTTCACTAACACAAATAGTAATACAGCATTCACACTGTTCCTTGGTGTTGCTTATCTATTTTATATGTTGGACTTTCATACAAAATTTCACTTATATTTCCTGAAACTGAGACTATCTATCCATAAAATATTTAGCTAGCTTATCCATACATCTTCTTTTTCACTAGGGCATTTCATGACGCTTTGAACCTGTATTTTTTATTTGCTATGAAATGAATGATTCATAGACTTGTAGCTGTGCAGAGACCAAGAAATCACTTGAACTTGCTCTTGGTGTCAGGCCTCTGAGAGACAAGAGGAAAGAGACCTCTAGGAAAGTGCCTGGTTCGGTGTTTTCAGTTCTAAGGATGTTTGACTGCTGTGACCACAGTGGTGATTCACAGTTAGCAAGGCATGGGGGGAGCAGAGCAAAGATGCTACTCAGACTCTGGGACTATCACCAGCAGTAAAAACAATCTGAAGGATTGAGGAGGGCAGAGCCGAGGGAGGACCAGTCAGAGCGGAAATCTTGCCAAGGTTAAGGTAACTGGAGATGAACTCCTCATTCCATAGATCCACCATGATAAAGTCTCTTCCTCCTTCACGTAGAATCAGATTCTCCTTAGAGAATGGCCCTCAGTCCTTATTGCGTGTGAGAATCACCTGGGCGCTTGCTTCGTGCCCACAGTCAGGGTCTACCTGCAGGGATTCTGATTTAATCTGCAGTGTGTGGGGCCTACAGTCTGGTATATTTGAAAAGCTCCCTATCTAGGATAGCAGTCCCTAACCTTCTTGGCACCAGAGACCGGTTTGCTGCTGCTGCTAAGTCACTTTAGTCGTGTCTGACTCTGTGTGACCCCATAGACGGCAGCCCACCAGGCTCCCCCGTCCCTGGGGTTCTCCAGGCAAGAATACTAGAGTGGGCTGCCATTTCCTTCTCCAACGCGTGTAAGTGAAGTTGCTCGGTCGTGTCTGACCCTCAGCGACCCCATGGACCACAGCTTTCCAGGCTCCTCCGTTTATGGGACTTTTCAGGCAAGAGTATTGGAGTGGGGTGCCACTGCCTTCTCCGAGAGACTGGTTTAGTGGAAGACAATTTTTCCACAGACTGGTGAGGTATTGGGAGGTTTGGGGATAATCCAAGTGCTTTCCATTTACTGTGCACTTTATTTCTATGACTATTGCATCAGCTCTACCTCAGACCATCAGGCATCAGATCCCGGAAACTGGGGACCCTTGCTGGAGGTGCTTCCAGAGGCAGCCAGGTGACAGCAGAGCTGTGGACGGCCTGTGAAGGCCAGTGATTCCGCTCCTTCCTCCTCCAGCAGGTGGGTGCTCTGGGCAAATGGCCAGACTCCTTCTTGAATTCCTTCCCTTCCTCTCCTCTTTTTTTTTCTTTAAATTAAGTACACTCCATATTTTATAGATTTTATTAGTTTTTTTCCTGATGTCCTTTTTCCGTCTTTTTTTTAAATTACAAAAGTATGATAACACATTTACAGGAGTCTTGGAAAATACAGGGCAATGTTACATATAGTTCCACTGTATATTATAATGTTTTTAAAAATAAATTAAGATTTTTAGTTGGACTGTCTGTATGCAGCTCTTAAAGATTAATAGAATGAATATATAGAAAAGTAGGATATATATATAGACCTGAAAATCACCAATTCAATGTGATTAAGATTTATACAATTTTCACGCAAGAGTAGGACACAAATTCCACTCAAGTTCCCATAAACTGTAAAGTAGGAGACACTTCACTTTCTCCTCTTTCTATAGCACTGCCACTGCCCTGACTGCTGTTTTTTGATACTTATCAGTCTCCTGGCCATATAAAATCCCTTGCTTAGATTCGGCTACAGAAGACTTTGCCCGAGTGCTCTTGTCACCGAGGCCAAGCTCAGTCAGCTCGTCCCTTGACCGGCCTATTAACCTGAGAGACAAGGTGTTAAGGCAGGGAATGTGACTACTCAGAATGCCAGCTGACTGAGGAGACAGCAGACTAAAGTCTCAAAGTAACCCATCTTCTCAGGGGTCTAGATACCAGGTTCTTTTATAGGACAGAGAGGGGGAGGAGTTGAAGAAGCAAGGACCTTGCAAATATCTCCTGGAATGGCTGACCTCAGGGAGCTGCCATCTGTGTTGAGTCGCTCTATTGTGTCCCACTCTTTGCGATCCTATGAACTGTGGCCTGCCAGGCTTCTCTATCCATGGAATTCTCCAGGCAAGAATGCTAGAGTGGGTTGCCATGCCCTCCTCCAGAGGATCTTCCCAACCCAGGAATCAAACCCTGGCCTCCTGCATTGGCAGGCTGGTTCTTTACCAGCTGAGCTGCAAAGGAAGCCCTGCTTCGGGGAGGGGATCTGTTAATTTCCTCAGGCAGAGGGGTGGAGTTCCCTGAGGCAGGCCATTACATATGAGTGCTGTTGCTCAGTCTCTAAGTCAGCCTTGTCTGACTCTTTGTGACCCCATGGACAGTAGCACACTAGGTTTCCCTGTCCTTCACTGGCTCCCAAAGTTTGATCAAACTCCTGTCCGCTGAGTCCAATGATGCCATCCAACCATTTCATCCTCTATTGCCTCCTTCTCTTCCTGCCCTCAATCTTTCCCAGCATCAGGGTCTTTTTTAATGAGTTGGCTCTTCCTTATCAGGTGGCCAAAGTATTGGAGTTTGGCCTCAGCATCAGCCCTTCCAGTGAATATTCAGGGTTGGTTTCCTTTAGTATTGACTGGTTGGATCTCCTTGCAGTCCAAGGGACTCTCAAGAGTCTTCTCCAGCACCACAATTTGATAGCAATTCTTGGATGCTCAACCTTTTTTACAGTTCAATTATCACATCTGTATACATGACTACTGGGGAAACCAGGGGCTTCCCTTGTAGCTCAGTTGGGTAAGAATATGCCTGTAATCCCAAGTTTGATTCCTGGGTTAGGAAGATCCCCTGGAGAAGGAAATGGCAACCCACTCCAGTATTCTTGCCTGGAGCATCTCATGGACAAAGGAGCCTGGTGGACTATAGTCCATGGGGGTCGCAAGAGTCAGACATGAATTAGCGACTAAATCATCACTACTGGAAAAACCGTAGCTCGACCCTACTGACTTTTGTTGGCAAAGCGATGTCTCTGCTTTTTATGTATGATTATTGTAACAAAAACAGTGAAAAACAAAGTTTAAAAGTAAAGAAACACATCCAGCTTGGAGTCAAAATTGGCTCTTCCCTTGGCACTCTGGCCCATCAAGTTCTAGGTCAGTGGTTCCTAACAACATTGGCACTATCTGGGAAATCCTTAGGAAGTTAAACTCTTCAACCCATCTCAGACCTACTGAATCAGAAACTGAGGTGTTTTTGAAACTGTTTACCTCAGATTGGGACTTGAATCCATGTGCTGGGACTCAAACCCAGCCAAAACCTATGGTACCTGGTTTCAGGACCTAACGAAGCTCAGGTTCTTGATGTCTCATTGCAGAAAGAATTCAGTGAGAGACCAAGTGATAGGTAAGAAGTGGATTTATTTAGATTTGGAGAGAAGCACACTCCAGAGTGTGGGCCACTGCAGAGGGTGAGTGTGGCTGAGAGAAAGGCATGTTAGTTTTTATAGGCTGGGTAATTTCATATGCTAATGAGTGGGAGGATTATTCTAGCTATTTTGGGGAAGGGGTGGAGGTTTCCAGGATTTGGGCCATTGCTCACTCTTTGACAGTGCCTGGGAACTGTCATGACACCTCTGGGTGTCATTTCACTTGCTGATTGAGGATCAAGGTCTAGTCTTGTCAGCCATCTTGGTTTATGTTGTGTCCTTGGGCTATGTCATTCTTTCAAAAGTTGTGCCCCTTTGCCACCTGTTACATTTTGACAATATCAGCAATCTGTGCTTTGATAAGCCCTCCAGGTCACCGTGGTGTTATCTCAAACTTGACAGCCACTCTTTTAAGGCCAGTTCTGACCAGGACAGGGAATTATTTTGGTAGCCCTGGACTCCCAGCTGGTGGTGTTCAGAATTAGTTGTGGGGCAATGACTGTTCTGGGCTTCCTCAGTGGCTCAATGGTAAAGAATTTGCCTGCAATGCAGGATCTGCAGGAGACATAGGTTCGATGCATGGGTGGGGAAGATCCCCTGCAGAAGGAAATGGCAACCCACTTCAGTATTCTTGCCTGGGAAATGCTATGGACAGTGGAGCCTGGCGGGCTACAGTCTAGAGGGTCGCAAAGAGTCGGACACAAATTGAAGTGATGAGCATGAACATGGCTGTTCTATCTTGAACCCTGATGTTGTTATCAAAAGCTCAGCCTCTCTGTACATCGATGCCAAATCAAATCCTGGAGACAGAGTTTTAGTTGAAGTAGAAAAGAATAGCTCTGTTCCTTTGCCGGGCAAAGGGAGACACACTAGGCTTCTGCCTTGAAAAAGCAAGTGTCTCAACTCCAGAGAACTTGGTGAGAGTTCTTATAACAGTGGGTCAAAGTTGGGGTTCCTGACAAGATTAGAGTGGGAGCAGGGCTTGCACTCCTTTATCTCAGGTGTCACCTTCCTAATCTTGATGAGCTTCTCTGTTCCTTTTAATCTTGTGCCAGGTGATTTCTTGACTGCTCCTCCCTTGAATCTGCCTTTTGGAACTCAGGGAAGGTCATGGAAGCTGGAGTCTTGCCTACCAGAAATGGGGGACAGAAAGGCCTCCATGTCCTGGAGCCCCACAGGCCCCTGCTCGATTTCTGTGTTCATCTTGGGCACCCACAGGCTAGGTCTTCTGGGGTCTTCCTCTCAAACCCCCATCACTTCCATCCTGTGTTGGTTCTGGAGAGTCCACCTGGCTTCTTTCTCTATTTCTGTCCACCTCAGCTCTTCACAAGGCTGAGCTCTTTCCAAGCTCAGTCCATGAATCTGAATCCCTGCCACCTCTTCCCCCACTAACTCCTGACCCTCGGAGAGACCTCTCAAGTTCCCCTGAGACAGAAATAGATTTTGCTCAAGAGGGCTTCCTGGAAGAGTTTATCTTTGTAGTCTGTAACCTCTCATGAGAGACTGCCCAGCAGAACTGATTCTCCTGTTATTGGTCTGCTGATAACTCATTTGGTGCCCTGAAGCCTGATTTCTTCCCTTATTGGTGCCTACTTTTTCTCTACAGAAATATGTAAGTATCAGATGTGGTTGTCAAGTTATGGAGACTGATGTGTGTTTTTGTGATCCTGGACTTTGAGCATTCCAGAGTGTTGTCCTTCAAAATACTCAGCTGGGGAAGTGACCTGTTTATTCTAACAAAGTCGGGTTGTTCCGAATATGCCAGGAAGTGCTCTCCTGGATCTGGTGCAATCCTGAGTCTGATGTTTATGTTCCCTCATCGTCCAGTTTCATCTTCCACCACCATCTCCCAAGTGCCTGTTGCCCCAACCACAGGACTATTTATTTCTTGAACTCACCCTGCACTTTCACATTGCTGTGATTTTGTTATTCTTACTCCATTTGGAATATTCCTTCCATTCCTTTATTTGCATATTGATTCTAGTTATTCCCCAACTACCAGATAAATGCTGCTTTCCCTGTACCTCCAACCAAACTAAGGATTCAGTCTCTTCTCACACATCACGCCAACCTGTGTAAGTACCGCCTTAATGTGTAAGTTTCCTGACTTCAGGGACCACGGAAACCATCCATTGCCCCTTTAGCGCCCAAGAGAGTAAAAAACAAGAGCTCTCCATAACACAGTTTCATAAGGAACCACATAAGAAAGTCCATCTATTAACTTTAATAAAGATGGTATTTTACCCTGCCTGATCACATACTTTAGTCACCAGAACTTGAACCAAAGAACTCTGGGCAATTTTGCATAATCACATACTTCAAAGGATAAAGATTGAATAAATTTTGGAAATAATAAAAAGGTGTGTTCCTGCGTGCTAGCAGCTGGAACCAAGTATATACTACTACTTTAAAGTAATAGTGAAACTACTTAGAAACTACTTTGAAGAGCATAGCATTCCTTTCGGTTGTTAAAAACCCTTCCTTTTTCTTGACGGGTCTTCTGTACTATTAACCACTCTTTGTCTTTTTAAGGAGTTTGATTGTCCGAGACAGAGAAACGGTACAAAGCCTGGCACCATCTCGGAAAATACAGACAGATGAAGTTTCTTTACATTATTGAGTCTCTGTGGTTTCAGTTTTTTGACCACCAAAATGAGGAATTGGATTTGATGAGCCTGGTGACAGAAGTAGCTCTGGGAAATGCAATACAGTTGAAATTTTATGCTTCGGTTGGAATGGAGTACCCGATGCCACCCTTGGGAGTTTTCTTTGTGGTATTTGGTCTTTTCTCTTTGTGTGGGTTGTCTCTTACAGGCATATTTTCATTCCCCTGTTTTTCTTCCGAGAATCTAAATCAGTCTTGAGTCATGCTTGCTGTGTTTGGATTTCCAGCCGAGTCTGCTGCACTGTAGACTTGCAGGTCTGCCGTGGTGGAGAGTTGCCCCTCCCCGACCCTCCAGTGACTATGGTACTCACATCAGAACCCTCCAGCTCTCCTCCCTAATAGATGACTCACTATTTCCTATCTTGGTGCTGTCTTCCTTTCTCCTCTCTTGTCCACCAAAGAGAATATTGTCCTTTCTTTATTGGAAAACTTCAATCTCTCTTTACCTATTCCAGGACTGATTGAAAATCCACTTCTTCCAGGAACACTCCTCTGATAAATTCAAACGCATTTAGATCAATTCCTTATTATCTATTGTTTGAAATTTTATACATTCAATTTAGAAGATTTATCTTACAATTCCTTTTGTTGTAATCATTCTGAGGTGGTTGTATCTTATCAGAGTTATTACATCAGGCAAAAAGATGAATTACGCTCTGATTCCTTGTGTCCCATGGAGCTCCTTACCACCCACTGCAATTTGTTATGCTGAAGTAGCAAATCTTTATAGTTCAGAATCATTGAGAGAGAGGGACTAGAGTTTGACACCGTTTAATTTTTTAATCTCTCCATCTCTTTTCAAATTTATTTATTTGCTTGGCTGCACCGGGGCTTAGTCACAATGTACAGGATCTTTGATCTTCACTGCGGCGTGCACATCTTTAGTTGCAGCGTGTGAACCCTTAGTGATGGCACATGGGATTCAGTCCCCTGAGCAGACCTCCTGCACTGGGGGCATGGAGTCTTAGCCAGTGGACCACCAGGGAAGCCCCGACACTGTTTTAAGAAAGAGGTGACCATGTGACATGGAAGATGAGTGTACTCCAAAGTTAGCAAGAGTGGTTGGTGGTTGGAAGTTCTGGGAATGTCATGGACTTGTGTCAGCACCCAGGAGTTAGTGGGACCACTGATGGGGACATGTGGCAGCCAGTGTCGACCTGGGGGCCTACAGAAGATGATCTCAGCCTAAAGGAGTGGAGCTGATTTAGTCTGATTTAGAGACACACACACACAAAAGCGTGCAACAATTTCTTGCACCAGAGTATTGTGGATTAATTCATGGATGCTACATGTCAGTTCTTTGAAGATGAGAATCATAACTTTTCATCCTCCCTGAACCATACTGATCTCTTTATAAGCTAGTGGATTAACTCACTGACATGAACCTATTTATGGGAACTAGCACATCATTATCTATGTATAAATCGCCATCAGTACAGACTGGTGATCAAAAGACAGATAATAGGAAAGAAAGAAAATGTACTTTGCAAATCATAATTTTTTTCAACCCATTGCACCAAACCCCAAACCGCAGTTGAATTCTCACAATACTTGATCTCTTCTAAATAAGCTCAGAATGTTGTGTCAGTTGTCCTGTAAGTCAGGAATTCACCAACAAATGTTTATTGAAAGAAATATTGAAATATTTATTGCAAAGATTGGTCTCGATTACTTCATGGAGCTTTCATTCATTCTACCAGGATCTGAGGGAGAGAGATCAAAACGAAAAATAAAATGAAAACCCCCACACCAAAACCATAACAAATAAGTAAGTTATATGATACGTTACAGAGCATCATGTAGGGCAGGTATGTGGGCTTCCTGGGTGGCTCAGTGGTAAGGAACCTGCCTGTCAATGCAGGAGACTAAGGTGTGATCCCTGGGTTGGGCAGATCCCCTGAAGAAGGAAATGGCAACCCACGCCAGTATTCTTGCCTGGAGAATCCCATGGACGCAGGAGCCTGGTGGGCTACAGTCCATGGTGTCACAAAGAGTTGGACATGACTTAGTGATCAAACAACAATAGGGCAGGTGTGTGTGGCAGGGTTGGGAATGCAGGGGCGATTTTAAGTGAGGTGGTTTGTTAGCATTATCCGTGTGCTTATCTGGGAAAAGAGTGCTCTAGAATGAGAGAAAAGCCAGTGCAAGGGCTAGACGTAGGAGCATGTCTGATGTATTATAGAAACATCAAGGAGGCCAGTGTGGTTGCCACTGGGTGAGCAAGAGTGAGAGGGGTGAAGAACAGGAGGTGGAGAGGGCAAATCATGTCAGCCCTACAGGCTGTTCTTTGGCTTTTTTCTAAGAGACATGAGACCTACTGGAGAGCCCTGAACAGTCACGTGACATGATCTGACCAATGTTCAGAGGGACCACTCTGGCTGTGGTGTTGAGAATAGTTGGATGAGGAAGTGAGTATAGGTAGGGAGCAAGGTGGGGACCAGTTAGGAGCATCAGCAATAAATCCAGGCTGGCGGTGATGGTGATTTGGACCACGGTGATAATGATGGAGATGTGAGAAGTTCTAAGTTTCTGGATATATTTTAAAAGGGGCATCAACAGGATTTCTAGTCAGATCAGATGTGGGGCATGAGAGATAGAGAGGAATCTAGGATGAATTCAACTTTTAGTGATTGGAAGGATAGAGAAGTCTTCAGCTGAGATGAAGAGGTCTGTGGGGAGGGCAGGTCTGCTGGAGATAGTGGGTAGTGAGTGGTTGGAATTTCAGGAAGTCAGATTTGGATAAATGATGTTTCCAATGTTCTTCTAATTCTGGATAGTTCTGTGATATTTGTTTGCCTATATAAATTGAAATGAATGAAATTCCATGAAATTCTAAGTGATTGCCACATTCTGAGTCCTTCAAGCAGCTTCAGGGAGCTCTCCTCACATACGTTGCCTCCTGGACAGAATGGAGAGGGGCTGGGCACCCTGGCCATTGAGATCCTGTGGATTAGCCCGTGAGACTCACAGGTGCAAGAACTCGATCCAGGGGGAGCAGCCCTCACTGGTGGGGTTGTCTCCTTCATGTTGTCTCCGTGTGGAAGTCTGATGCAAGGTAGAAGGAGGGGAGAGGTGGCACAGGAGCAGCAGAGGGAAAGAAGCAGAGGAGGAGAGAGAAGCTTAGTCCTGAAGAGTCGACCAGAGGGAGAAACAGAGGCAAAGATGCTTCTGAGGCAAAAATGCATGAGCAGGTGACCAGGACTGGCTTTGAGCTGCAAAACAGAAAGGAACTTTCATTGCTTTCCTTTTGGACTCCTCAAGAGGAACTCCATTGATATGTAATCCTATGATGCTTTCTTGCCTTCCTTTGTATATTTACAGTGTGAAAGTCAAACACAACAAGTAACCTAAAATGTACGTTATTTGCAACAGGTAAATGCCTAAGTGACACATTATGAAACAGTAACCTAGCAAATGTGAAGATGACCTGGGAAATTAAACAGAGATCAGTTAAAGTCAGTTGACCAGTCGTGTCTAACTATTTGTGACCTGTGGACTGCAGCATGGTAGGCTGCCCTGTCCATTACCAACTCCCAGAGCTTACTCAATTTCATGTCCATTGAGTCAGTGATGTCATCCAACCATCTCCTCCTCTGTCGTCCCCATCTGTTCCTGCCCTCTATCTTTCCCAGCGTCAGGGGCTTTTCAAATGAGTCAGCTCATCCCATAGGTGGCCAAAGTATTGGAGTTTCAGTTTCAGCATCAGTTCTCCCAGTGAATATTCAGGGTTGATTTCCTTTAGAATGGACTGGTTGGATCTCCTTGCAGTCCAAGGGACTCTCAAGAGTCTTCTCCACACAGTTCAAAAGCATCAGTTCTTCTGTGCTCAGCTTTCTTTATCGTCCAAATCTCACAGCCATACATGACTACTGGAAAAATCATAGCTTTTACTAGACAGACCTTTGTTGACAAAGTAATGTCTCTGCTTTTGAATATGCTGTCTAGGTTGGTCATAACTTTTCTTCCAAGGAGTAAGCATCTTTTAATTTCATGGCCTGCAGTCATCATCTACAGCGATTTTGGAGCCCTCCAAAATAAAAGTCTGTCACTGTTTCCGTTGTTTCCTTATCTATTTGCCATGAAGTAATGGGACTGGATGTCATAATCTTTGTTTTCTGAATGCTGAGTTTTAAGCCAACTTTTTCACTTTCCTCTTTCATTTTCATCAAGAGGCTCTTTAGTTCTTCTTTGCTTTCTGCCATAAGGATGGTGTCATCTGCACATCTGAGGTTACTGATATTTCTTCCTGCAATCTTGATTCCAGCTTATGCTTCATCAAGCCTGGCATTTCTCATGATGTACTCTTCATATAAGTTAAACAATCAGGGTGACAATATACAGCCTTGACACACTTCTTTCCTGACTTGGAACCAGTCTGTTGTTCCATGTCCAGTTCTAACTGTTGCTTCTTGACCTGCACACAGATTTCTCAGGAGGCAGGTCAGGTGGTATGGTATTCCCATCTCTAGAAGAATTTTCCATAGTTTGTTGTGATGCACACAGTCAAAGGCTTTGAAATAGTCAATAAACCAGAAGTAGATAATTTTTTGGAACTGTCTTGTTTTTTCTGATCCAACGGATGTTGGCAATTTGATCTCTGCTTCCTCTGCCTTTTCTAAATCCAGCTTGAACATCTGGAAGTTCATGGTTCACATACTGTTGAAGTATTACTTTGCTAGCATGTGAGATGTGTGCAATTGTGTGGTCATCTGAACATTCTTTAGCATTGCCTTTCTTTGGGATTGGAATGAAAACTGACCTTTTCCAGTCCTGTGGCCACTGCTGCGTTTTCCAAATTAGCTGGCATATTGAGTCCAGCACTTTCACAGCATCATCTTTTAGGATTCGAAATAGCTCAACTGAAATTCCATTGCCTCCACTAGCTTTGTTTGTAGTGATGTGTCCTAAGACCTACTTCACTGCTTATTCCAGGATGTGTGGCTCTAGGTGAGTGATCATACCATCATGGTTATCTGGTCATGAAGATCTTTTTTTGTATAGTTCTTCTGTGTATTCTTGCCACCTCTTCTTAATATCTTCTGCTTCTGTTAGGTCCATACCATTTCTGTCCTTTGTTGTGCCCATCTTTGCATGAAATGTTCCTGTGGTATCTCTAATTTTCTTGAAGAGATCTCTAGACTTTCCCATTCTATTGTTTTCCTCTATTTCTTTGCACTGATCACTGAGGAGGGCTTTCTTATCTCTCCTTGCTATACTTTGGAACTCTGCATTCAAATGAGTATATCTTTCCTTTCCTCCTTTGCCTTTAGCGTCTCTTCTTTTCTTAGATAATTATAAGACAACCATTTTGCCTTTTTGCATTTCTTTTTCTTAGGGATGCTCTTGATCACTGCCTCCTGTACAATGTCATGAACCTCCATCCATAGTTCATCAGGCACTCTATCACATCTAATCCCTTGAATCTATTTGTCACTTCCACTGTATAATCATAAGGGATTTGATTTAGGTCACACCTGAATGGTCTAGTGGTTTTCCCTACTTTCTTCAATCTAAGTCTGAATTTGGCAATAAGGAGTTCATGATCTGAGCCACAGTCAGCTCCCAGTCTTGTTTTCGCTGACTGTATAGAGCTTTTCCACCTTTGGCTGCAAAGAATAGAATCAGTCTGATTTTGGTGTTGACCACCTGGTGATGTCCATGTGTAGAGTCTTCTCTTGTGTTGTGGAAAGAGGGTGTTTGCTATGACCAGTGTGTTCTCTTAGCAAAACTCTGCCAGCTTTTTTCCTGTTTCATTTTGTACTCCAAGGCCAAATTTGCCTGTTACTCCAGGTATCTCTTGACTTCCTACTTTTGCATTCCAGTCCCCTATACTGAGAAGGACATCTTTTTTGGATGTTAGTTCTAAAAGGTCTTCTAGGTCTTCATAGAACCATTCAACTTCAGCTTCTTCAGTGTTACTGGTTGGGGCATTGACTTGGATTACTGTGATATTGAATAGTTTGCCTCGGAATTGAACAGAGATCATTCTGTCATTTTTGAGATTGCATCCAAGTACTGCATTTCAGACTATTTTTTTGACTATAAAGGCTACTCCATTTTTTTCCTAAGGGATTCTTGCCCACAGTAATAGTTATGTTGTTCATCTGAGTTAAATTCACCCATTCCAGTCCATTTTAGTTCACTGATTCCTAAAATGTCAATGTTCACTCTTGCCATCTCCTGTTTGACCACTTCCAATTTACCTTGATTCATGGACCTAACATCCCAGGTTCCTATGCAATATTGCTCTTTTCAGCATCAGACTTTACTTCCATCACTGGTCACGTCCACAATTGGGTGTTGTTTTTGCTTTGGCTCTGTCTCTTCATTCTTTCTGGAATTATTTCTCCACTGATCTCCAGTAGCATATTGGGCACCTACTGACCTTGGGAGTTCGTCTTTCAGTATCCTATCTTTTTGCCTTTTCATATTGTTCATGGGGTTCTCAAGGCAAGAATACTGATGTGGTTTGCCATTCCCTTCTCCAGGGGACCACGTTTTGTCAGAACTTCCACCATGACCTGTCCATCTTGGGTGGCCCTACAGGGCATGGCTCATAGGTGCATTGAGTTAGATAAGGCTGTGATCCATGTGATCAGATTGTTAAACAGAGATAGTGAGTTTAAACTTTGCTTTCCAAAGAGAAAAAGTATGGTTCACAAGTATAAGGATTATAAAGAAACACACCTGATAGTTTCTTAATACCTTCATCCACAAATATTTCACTCAGCACCACATGAGGCACTGACCTGTCCTGGGGAAAAGCCAGACGTGGCACTGTCATAAGGATCTTGATGAGTCCTGGTGTTTTTGTGCCTCTGGGTTAGATCATCCTGTGTCTCTTTCATCTAGATATTACAGGTGTCCAGCCTCCCTTCCTCCCGACCATTTTCATCTTTTCTTCCTGGTTTCCTCATCCAGTAACTTCTTCCCCTTTATCCTGATCACTTTCTCCACCTTTAGCTCCAGCTTTCTCTAATTGCTTGCAATTGTAAGAATCCTTTCCTTGGTGGCTCAGACTGTAGAGAATTCACCTGCAATGCAGAAGATCTGGGTTTCATCCCTTGGTCAGGAAGATCCATTCCAGTATTCTTGCCTGGAGAATTCCATGGACAGAGGAGCCTGGTGGGTTGCAGTCCATGGGGTCACAAAGAGTCAAACATGACTGAGAGACTAACACTTTCACTTTCACTTTGGGATTTAACCAGAAGGTGGATCAGCGGTTATGAATCCACCTGCAATGCAGGAGATGCAGATCTGATCCCCGAGTCAGAAAGATCCTCTGGAGAAGAGAATGACAGCCCGCTACAGTATTTTGCCTGGGAAATCCCATGGACAGAGGAGCCTGGTGGGCTACAGTCCACGGGATCACAAAAGAGTTGGACACAACTCAGCAAATAAACAGCAAAGTTCAGTTCAGTTGCTCAGTCGTGTCTGACTCTTCGTGACCCCATGAATCGCAGCACGCCAGGCCTCCTTGTCCATCACCAACTCCTGGAGTTCACTCAGACTCATGTTCATCGAGTCAGTCCTGCCATAAAGCCATCTCATCCTCGGTCGTCCCCTTCTCCTCCTGCCCCCAATCCCTCCCAGCATCAGAGTCTTTTCCAATGAGTCAACTCTTTGCATGAGGTGGCCAAAGTACTGGAGTTTCAGCTTTAGCATCATTCCTTCCAAAGAAATCCCAGGGTTGATCTCCTTCAGAATGGACTGGTTGGATCTCCTTGCAGTCCAAGGGACTCTCAAGAGTCTTCTTCAACACCACAGTTCAAAAGCATCGATTCTTTGGTGCTCAGCTTTCTTTATGGGCTAACTCTCACATCCATATATGACCACTGGAAAAACCATAGCCTTGACTAGATGGACCTTAGTCGGCAAAGTAATGTCTCTGTTTTGAATATGCTATCTAGGTTGGTAATAACTTTTTTTCCAAGGAGTAAGCGTCTTTTAATTTCATGGCTGCAATCACCATCTGCAGTGATTTTGGACCCCCAAAACATAAAGTCTGACACTGTTTCCCCTGTTTCCCCATCTATTTCCCATGAAGTGATGGGACCGGATGCCATGATCTTCGTTTTCTGAATGTTGAGCTTTAAGCCAACTTTTTCACTCTCCTCTTTCACCTTCATCAAGAGGCTCTTTAGTTCCTCCTCACTTTCTGCCATAAGGGTGGTGTCATCTGCATATCTGAGGCTATTGATATTTTTCCCGGCAATCTTGATTCCAGCTTGTGTTTCTTCCAGTCCAGCATTTCTCATGATGTCCTCTGCATATAAGCTAAATAAGCAGGGTGACAATATACAGCCTTGACACATTCCATGCCTATATAATTCCTCAGAATGGACTCAATACTAATTGTAAAATGAGCATATCATTTATCTTTTATTCTGCACATCTTTAGAAAGAATGAAGTTAGTCATGACAGAAATAAAGTGGAAGCCATTTGAAAAAGCTAAGCCTGGGTGTCATGAAACTTACTACTCAAAAACTTTCAGTGGCTATGTTAGCCCTGTCCATGGCCTGTTCTAGAAGAGCTGGTTGTGTGTCTTTCTCTACACAGGAATTGTGTTTTTGCTCTTTTTTTTTTTTTCAAGGCTGACAGTCTTATTCATTTCTGTTCTTATTCCCACTGTGCCTGGCATGCAATAGGCCCATAATAAATGACTCCAGAGTATAATTTGAAGAGAGGAGGATGAGTGGCTCATGTTGAACATTACCAAGTTTAAACTTGTAGGTTTGGAAATGAGTTTGAGCCCTTGGGTAGCAACTTCCAAAAAAGAAAACATTCTTTTATCTTACAAAATTTTAGGCAGCTGATAATACTCACAGAGGAAACCACGATTCAGTTTCAGGAAGCAGAAAAGGAAGATAAGATTCAATTTGACTATAATGAGTCCGGATGGGTGGACCTGAGGTTAAAGCTTCTGATGTCAAGACCACTCTGACTCATAAACTACTCCTTTGAATAACATCCTTCCAATTCCCAATCCTTAGCCACTTAAACATATTCCATCTTGATGTCGTCTTTCTCAGACCAACTCATCGACCTTGTGATAATTGTTGAAAATCTATAGAGGATTCTGCTCCTCAAATTTGCCAAAACTGGTTGTAAGGCATCCTCCCATAGCGTCAAAAGAGACTGATAACATATTCTGGTTGGCATTCCAGTCTCCAAATCGCTGCCCAATCATGTTCTAAGAGAGAAATGAAAATTATACAGTGAGCCAAAAAATAGAAAATAAAATCATGAAAATAAGTCAGATCCTTGCATACTTTCATATCTAGCCTCCTCCTCAGCAAGGAACTGTGTTCGGTAATATCGTAAATATCCAACTTCCTGATCATCAGACAGCTTCTACTTGTTATCTTTCCCTCAACTGTCAGTTCCTGAGAGCTTTGCAAGAGTGTACGACTATCAGTTCAGTTCAGTTGCTCAGTCATGTCCGACTCTTCGTGACCCCATGAATCGCAGCACGCCAGGCCTCCCTGTCCATCACCATCTCCCGGAGTTCACTCAGACTCACGTTCCCTCAGAGTCAGTGATGCCATCCAGCCATCTCATCCTCTGTCGTCTCCTTCTTCTCCTGCCCACAATCCCTCCCAGCATCAGAGTTTTTTCCAATGAGTCAACTCTTCTCATGAGGTGGCCATCGTACTGGAGTTTCAGCTTTAGCATCATTCCTTCCAAAGAAATCCCAGGGCTGATCTCCTTCAGAATGGACTGGTTGGCTCTCCTTGCAGTCCAAGGGACTCTCAAGAGTCTTCTCCAACACCACAGTTCAAAAGCATCAATTCTTTGGTGCTCAGCTTTCTTTATAGGCTAACTCTCACATCCATATATGACCACTGGAAAAACCATAGCCTTGACTAGATGGACCTTAGTCGGCAAAGTAATGTCTCTGCTTTTTAATATGCTATCTAGGTTGGTCATAACTTTTCTTCCAAGAAATAAGCAGGGCAATTTGAGACTTATTTCTAGATGTATTTGGACAAAGATAAAAAAAATGAAAAGAATGAACAAAGTAGATGACTGAGGTTGGGAGGGAGAGCCTGAGTGAGCTATGTAGACCTAGTCTTTATTTTTTCATAAGCCTAGAAACAGGGATCATTCATTCATTCAACATCATTGTTGTTACTTAGTTGCTCAGTCATGTCTGACCCTTTCCTAACCGAAGGACTGCAGCACACCAGGCTTCCCTGTCCTTCACCATCTCCCATAAATTGCTCAACTCATGTCTATTGAGTTGATGGTGCCACTCAACCATCTCATCCTCTGTCATCCCCTTCTCCTCCTGCCCTCAATCTTTCATAGCATCAGGGTCTTTTCCAATTAATTGGCTCCTTGCATCAAGTGGCCAAAGTATTGGAGCTTCAGCTTTGGCATCAGTCCTTCCAGTGAATATTCTGGGTTGATTTCCTTTAGGACTGACTGATTTGATCTCCTTGCTGTCTAAGGGACTCCCGAGAGTCTTTTCCAGCACCACACTTCAAAAGCCTCAATTCTTTGGTCCTCAGCCTTTTTTATGGTCCAGCTCTGACATCTGTATATGACCACTGGGGAAATCCACAGCTTTGACTATATGGACCTTTGTCAGCAAAATGATTTCTCAGCTTTTTAATACACTGTCTAAACATTATTGATCTCCCAACTATTGCCAAGGACTGGTCTAGGTACTAGAGATACTTCACTGAGAAAAACAACACAAAGCAAAATTCCCTGGCCCCACTGCATTTACATTCTGGTAGTGGAAAATCCTCCTGTTATTTTTTCTCCCTCGTGAGCCAGAGACAAACTTGTGAGGAAGGAAGAGAAGATTGCCTCTAGTCTGTCACTCTTTCCTCTCTACTCAAGAGGTCCCAGGGCCTTATGACACAGACACCTGATCCTGTAAATAAAGACAGAACATGAGAAGGTAATTCTTTTTGCAGTTTCAAAAGAGAATGTGGAAAAGGCAGGACTCATTCTTAGAGGGATAAACTCAAGTCATCATTTCTCATCAAAGCCAAGATCTTCTCCCCTGCTTCTGTGGAGGATGTTACCCCTGTGTTCCATCAGGGAGCTACGTTCAAGATCTGAGGCTTATCCTTGGTTTCCTTCTCTTTCATCTCCCAGTCCAATCATCGGCAGAGATCTGTGGGAACTACATCCCATATCTTCCTCACTCTCCCCTCCCACCCTCACCAGTCGCCCCCTTTCTCACTCGAACTCAAGTAACAATCTCCTAACGCCCATCTCTCTCCTCTCAGACTCATCCTCTGCAATGCTGTTAGGTTTGCTATCCAAGAACCATCTTTATAGGGGACGTCCCTGGCAGTTCAGTGGTTGAGACTTACCTTCCAGTGCAGGGGATGTTGGTCCCATCCCTGGTTGGGAAGTTAAGATCCCACATGCCTCATGGCCAAAAAATCAGAACACAAACAACAGAAGAAATATTGTAGCAAATTCAATAAAGGCTTTAAAAATGATCATCATCAGAAAAAAAAAAAGATAAAAAAAGCAATCTTAAAAAAAAAGAATAGCTTTAGTCATGCTACTTACCTTTCCAAAATCTTCATTGTCTCCCCACTTTACAGATAGACTTACACTCTTCCAGTTCTACCCTAAATATCATTTTAAAAGTTTTTATCTCCAACTCTAATGTTTTATTTATCCTAAGCCTCTGTCAGAGGGGACGACCTTGTATCCTTCCCTCTCATGCTTTCTGTTTTTTTCTTTTTGGCCATGCTCTGAGGCTTGTGTAATCTGAGTTCCCTGACCAGGGATTGAACCCTAACCATTAGGCCACCAGGGAACCTGCAGTCAGGTTTGTTGTTGTTGTTGTTTGTCTTGCCTTTTTTCCCCCTCATGTTTTCTAACAGCTAAGCCTTTGCTCCCATTCCTCCTTCCGTTTGGAATTCCCCATTCCCATGGATGCTACACCTTGATTAAGCTGAAGTCCCAATGCCACTTCCTTCCTGGAGTCGCTTCTGATGCCCTTTGTTGCCCTCTCATGGCGGCTCTCACCCTGTGCCTTTTGTTTTTCCTTTCTCCTACTAATCATCAGGTCCTCGAGCAGAGTTCACAGCTGCTCCTTTTTTGTGTTCTTCCTATTGCTTTGTAAGTGGCAGGTGCTTTGCAAATATTTTCTGGATTATGGAATCATGAGTATCTGAAGCACCTGGGTGGGTTGGTGAGTTGAGGGAGTGTATTTTTTGTCTGGCACCAGGTGGGTTGGAGGGAATGTGTTTTTTTGTCAAGAGGGCTTTAGAGGTCAAGTTTGTTGGACTTGGGGTCAGTCACGTCTGAAATATTTCCAATGGGAAATGAGGCAAAAAGGTCCATGGAGATAAGGGGACAATCTCTTGCTGTAATCCTCGTTTACGTAGAGGAACTGGAAAATAAAAGGTACTGAGTAATGTTACCTAACATTTCCCTTGGAGTTTGCCAAGAGAACAGGGGCAGAGAGAGCTCCTGTTTACTGTGCCTGTCACATGAAGTGTGGACCCACTTGGTTCTTTACAAAAAATGATAACAATAACACTCCTTGGGTGGTTACTATGTCAGGCACTGTTCTCAGCTTTTTTTTTTTTTCACTGTGCTAACTCATTTTATTATCATACAAATACCATTAATAACTGTTATTGTTATGAAGAAATTGAGGAACAGAGGGTAAGGAAATTGTTCAAAGTCACACAGCTGGTGAGACACCATTCTGAACACAGGAATCTGAGGCCAATGAGCAGCTCTTAAATTCCACTGCTATGATGATGTCCATTTAATCCTTACCACCACTTTTAAGGCAGTTGGTATTGCCTTTATTTGACAGGTGAGAAAATGAAGTCTTTGTGAGGTTAAACAACTTTCCCATAGATGTACATGCAATAAATGATTGACCTGGGACCCTAGTTCAGTTTTATCAATTGCCACAGGAATGCTCATGAGGTTCCATTCCCCCCTCCCCCCCAAGTGCATCTGGCAGCGAGTCATTAACCTCTTTCCAAAAAGAGTCATGAAGACTGGATGAATTATTTCAGGCTGATCCCCGGCAAATGATTCTTTAAAACTAGGCAAAAGGTTTCTTCCAGGGGACATTATCACACCCTCTTCTTTCATGCTTATTATAGCAAAGATGATTCAAGGGCAGCAGATTTCCTGGAAATGAGTGTCCAGTTTAGGGCTAGTGGCATGACATGTATGATCCGCTCAGCGAGTGGCCTTACTATAAATCTCCAGGAAATACCCTGAGAGTTGATCACAGTTGCTCAGAGAAAGACGTTCCTTTTCCCAGGTTTTTATGCATGTTCCCAGAGGACTTCAGAAAGTCGATTTGATTCATGTATCAAGCTGGGAGACACTCTGTGACTTCTGGTCCATTATGTCTTCATCTGTCGATAATGTGTCCCAGATGAGATTATACTTCTCTGGGCAGCATTTTTGTGCAGGCTGGATTTCTATGGGCAGCACAGCCAGTGGCAATGTCATTTATGTGCATAACTGTCCATTACTCACCATAGAATTAATGAAATGACCTCTTTTATTCATTCAGCATCTTGGGAATTATTTTTAAACATCAATTCTCATCTGTTGAGAAGGCTTAAGCACGACCCTGATTAAAGGTGGTAGATAAAGTCGCTGCCTTCTTAGCCACCCTTCAGTTCCCAGGGATCTATAAGAGCCTAGAGGCAAAGAAAACGAACCTAATTCTCAACTGTCTTGGATGGCAGGAGCGAAAATAGAGTCACTATGTGGGTCAGTGTGTCCTTAGTTCTATGCTGACCAAGAAATATATCTTGGGAGCCAGATGGAACAAGAAAGGATGATTGTGGCAGAAGGCAGGGTTTTAAAGATATACTTAGGCTGACCTTTTGGGGATGCAATGAACAGTGTGAAGGTGGGTAGTGATACATTTTAAGATAGGCATGCATCTGAAATTTGGGCTGGCTGAAGAAGCTGGATTAAAATTATTTTGCAATATTGAATGGTGGGCTAAAGGAATCTATATGGCTGGTTTGTGTGGTTACTTTTATTTTATTAAACAATTTTTAAAACCATTAAAAATTTTTATTTATTTATATTTTAGCTGTGCTGGGTCTTCCTTGCTGTGCAGGCTTTCTCTAGTTGTGGAGACTAGGGGCTACTCCTCACTGTGGTGCGTGGACTTCTCATTGCAGTGGCTTCTCTTCTTGCAGAGCACAAATCCTGGGTGCTTGGGCTTCAGTTCTTGCAGCATGCCAGCTCAGTAGTTCTGGTGTGCAGGCTTAGTTTCTGCTCAATATGTGGACTCTTCCTGGATGAGGGAGCAAAACTGCGTCCCCTGCAGATTCTTAACCACTGGGCCACCAGTTACTTTTTAAATTAATACCCAAAGGGCAGCTCCTTGAAGTGAGATGAATTACTGCAACCTTCCCATGTTCTCACCTGGAGGTAGATCTCTCACTCTCTTCCTTTGATACCTTGAAGATTTTCTGAGGTTGGACTTGGTGGGAAGATATGTGTGAGGTACATTTGGCCTCTCTCTTGCATCTTTGGCAACAAGGGTGGACAGCTAGTGGATGGGCTAGAGGAATATTTGGGAGCAATCTGACTAGATAAGACTCCTCATTTTAGTTTCTTTCTCCTCACCTCACCTCAGGTTTTTTAACCAAAAGGTTCTAGGATGTCAGAAGATGTAGATTTGAGGAGACCTGAAATTATAGGCATAGATAATTCTTTAAATCCTCCTTGCCTTTTTGAGGACATTTCACCAAAAGGGGCAGAACTCTGGTGCTGGCAGTGAGCTAGTAAAGGATACTCAGGCCAAGGTTATGCTTGTGAGAGGGAGGGGCTGGTGTTTTTAATTTGATGCACTGAAAACATTCCCTAGGTGTCAAGGATGTGATTTTGTGTGACTGGTTGTGCTGCAGGAAAGAGAGTGGGGGGACTTCCCTGGCAGACCAGTGGTTAAGCTGAGCTGCCAAGGCAGGGGGCACACGTTTGATTCCTAGTCGGGGAACTAAGAGCCCACATTGCGGCAGAGCAGTCAAAAAAAGAAAAAGTAAAAGGAAAGAGAGTGGGGCTAGAGAGATGTTTATATCTCAGGGAGTTCCTGGGACTGCCACCAAGAATGTATTGATTTTCAAAGGAAAAAATTCAAGAGGCAGCCATAGAAAAGTGAAAGGTTTGCTCAGGAAGATACATTCTCCACAGACAGTGTGGGCCAGCTCAGAGGGTGAGAGACCCCAGGGTATGGGGTTGTCAGTTTTTATAGTGCTGGGTAATTTCATAGGCTAATAAGTGGAGGATTATTGCAACTATGTTGGGGAAGGGATGAGGATTTCTAAGAATGGAGCCACTTTTTGACCTTTTATGTTTGGCTTTGGAACTGGGGATTCGCTGATAGCTGGGTTGGTAAAGAATCCACCTGCAATGCAGGAGACCCTGGTTCGATTCCTGGGTCAGGAAGATCTGCTGGAGAAGGGATAGGCTACCCATTCCAGTATTCTTGGGCTTCCCTTGTGGCTCAGCTGGTAAAGAATTCGAGTGCAATGCAGGAGACCTGGGTTCCATCGCTGGGTTGGGAAGCTCCCCTGGAGGAGGGCATGGCAACCCACTCCAGCATTCTTGCCTGGAGAATTCTATGAACTTGTATAGTTCATGGGGTCATAGAGTCAGACACACTGAGTGATTTTCACTTGGAACTGTCATGGTGCCTGCGGTGTGTCATTTAGCTTGCTGATATGATACAATGAGCTCAGGCTCAAGATCTAGTGAAAGTCCATTCATTCAACATCTTGGACTTCATTTCAGTTCACTTCAATTTAGTCGCTCAGTCATGTCTGACTTTTGTGACTCTATGGACTGTAGCACTCCAGGCTTCCCTGTCCATCACCAACTCCTGGAGCTTACTCAAACTCATGTCCATTGATTCGGTGATGCCATCCAACCATCTCATCCTCTCTCATCCCCTGCTCCTCCCAATCTTTCCCAGCATGAGGGGCTTTTCAAATGAGTCAGTTCTTCACATCAGGTGGCCAAAATATTGGAGTTTCAGCTTCAGCATCAGTCCTCCCAATGAATATTCAGGACTGATTTCCTTTAGGATGGACTGGTTGGATCTCCTTGCAGCCCAAGGGACTCTCAAGAGTCTTTTCCAACACCACAGTTCAAAAGCATAATTTCTTTGATGCTCAGCTTTTTTTTTTATAGTCCAACTCTCATATCCAGGAAAAACCATATTAGAAAACCTATAGCTTTGGAAAAACCATAGCTTTGACTAGAAGGACCTTTGCCGGTAAAGTAATGTTTTTGCTTTTTAACATTCTGTCTAAGTTGGTCATAGCCGAGCAAGCATCTTTAAATTTCATGGCTGCAGTCATCATCTGCAGTGATTTTGGAGCCCTCCCCCCTCCCCAAAATAGTCTATTACTGTTTACATTGTTTCCCATCTGTCAGCCATGAAGTGATGGGACTGGATGCTATGCTCTTAGATTTCTGAACGTTGAGTTTTAAGTCAACTTTTTCACTCTCCTCTTTCACTTTCATCAAGAGGCTCTATAGTTCTTTGCTTTCTGCCATAAGGGTGGTGTCATCTGCATATCTGAGATTGTTGATATTTCTCACAGCAATCTTTTTTTTTCTTTACAATACTGTATTGGTTTTGCCATACATTGACATGAATCAGCCACGGGTGTACATGAGTTCCCAATCCTGAACCCCCCTCCCACCTCCCACCCCATATCATCTCTCTGGATTATCCCCGTCTCACAGCAATCTTGATTCCAGCTTGTGCTTGGCATTTCTCATGATGTACTCTGCATATAAGTTAAACAAGCAGGGTGACAATATACAGACTTGATGTACTCCTTTCCTGATTTGGAACCAGTCTGTTGTGTCCAGTTCTAACTGTTGCTTCCTGACCTGCATACAGATTTCTCAAGAGGCAGGTCAGGTGGTCTGGTATTCCCATCTCTTTAAGAATTTTCCACAGAAAACTAATCAAACTGATCACATGGATCACAGCCTTGTCTAACTCAATGAAACTATGAGCCATGCCCTATAGGGTCACCCAAGACAGACGGGTCATGGTGGAAGTTCTGACAAAACATTGTCCCCTGGAGAAGGGAATGGCAAACCAGTTCAGTATTCTTGCCTTGAGAACCCCATGAACAGTATGAAAAGGCAAAAATATAGGACAATGAAAGATGAACTCCCAAGGTCTGTAAGTATACAATATGCTACTGGAGAATAGTAGAGAAATAACTCCAAAAAGAATGAAGAGATGGAGCCAAAATAAAAACAACACCCAGTTGTGTATGTGATCAGTGATGGAAGTAAAGTCCAATGTTGTAAATAACAATATTGCATAGGAACCTGGAATGTTAGATCCATGAATCAAGGTAAATTGTAAGTGGTCAAACAGGAGTTGGCAAGAGGGAACATTGACATTTTAGGAATCAGTGAACTAAAGTAGACTGGAATGGGTGAATTTAACTCAGAGGACCATTATGTCTACTACTGTGGGCAAGAATCCCTTAGGAAAAATGGAGTAGCCCTCGTAGTCAACAAGAGTCTGAAATGCAGTACTTGGATGCAATCTCAAAAATGACAGAATGATCTCTGTTCAATTCCGAGGCAAACTATTCAATATCACAGTAATCCAAGTCAATGCCCCAACCAGTAACACTGAAGAAGCTGAAATTGAATGGTTCTATGAAGACCTAGAAGACCTTTTAGAACTAACATCCAAAAAAGATGTCCTTCTCAGTATAGGGGACTGGAATGCAAAAGTAGGAAGTCAAGAGATACCTGGAGTAACAGGCAAATTTGGCCTTGGAGTACAAAATGAAGCAGGAAAAAAGCTGGCAGAGTTTTGCTAAGAGAACACAGTGGTCATAGCTAACACCCTCTTTCCACAACACAAGAGAAGACTCTACACATGGACATCACCAGGTGGTCAACACCAAAATCAGACTGATTCTATTCTTTGCAGCCAAAGGTGGAGAAGCTCTATACAGTCAGCGAAAACAAGACTGGGAGCTGACTGTGGCTCAGATCATGAACTCCTTATTGCCAAATTCAGACTTAGATTGAAGAAAGTAGGGAAAACCACTAGACCATTCAAGTATGACCTAAATCAAATCCCTTATGATTATACAGTGGAAGTGATAAATAGATTCAAGGGACTAGATGTGATAGAGTGCCTGATGAACTATGGATGGAGGTTCATGACATTGTACGGGAGGCAGTGATCAAGACCATCCCCAAGAAAAAGAAATGCAAAACAGCAAAATGGTTGTCTGAGGAGGTCTTATAATTATCTAAGAAAAGAAGAGAAGCTAAAGGCAAAGGAGGAAAGGAAAGATATACTCATTTGAATGCAGAGTTCCAAAGTATAGCAAGGAGAGATAAGAAAGCCCTCCTCAGTGATCAGTGCAAAGAAATAGAGGAAAACAATAGAATGGGAAAGTCTAGAGATCTCTTCAAGAAAATTAGAGATACCACAGGAACATTTCATGCAAAGATGGGCACAACAAAGGACAGAAATGGTATGGACCTAACAGAAGCAGAAGATATTAAGAAGAGGTGGCAAGAATACACAGAAGAACTATACAAAAAAAGATCTTCATGACCCAGATAACCAGGATGGTATGATCACTCACCTAGAGCTAGACGTCCTAGAATAAGCAGTGAAGTAGGTCTTAGGACGCATCACTACAAACAAAGCTAGTGGAGGCAATGGAATTTCAGTTGAGCTATTTCAAATCTTAAAACAAGATGCTGTGAAAGTGCTGCACTCAATATGCCAGCTAATTTGGAAAACTCAGCAGTGGCCACAGGACTGGAAAAGGTCAGTTTTCATTCCAATCCAAAAGAAAGGCAATGCCAAAGAATGTTCAAATGACCACACAATTGCACACATCTCACATGCTAGCAAAGTAATACTTCAACAGTATGCGAACCATGAACTTCCAGATGTTCAAGCTGGATTTAGAAAAGGCAGAGGAAGCAGAGATCAAACTGCCAACATCCGCTGGATCATGGTAAAAGCAAGGGAGTTACAGAAACACATCTACTTTCCCTTAGTGGCTCAGTGGGTAAAGCGTCTGCCTGCAATGCATGGAGACCTGGGTTCGATCCCTGGGTCAGGAAGAGCCCCTGGAGAAGGAAATGGCAACCCACTCCAGTACCTTGGCCCGGAAAATCCCATGGACCGAGGAGCCCGGTAGGCTACAGTCAATGGGGTCACAAAGAGTCGGACACGACTGAGCAATTTCACTTTCACTTACTTTATTGTCTACACCAAAGCTTTTGACTGAATTTTGTGTGAATCACAATCTTGGACTTAGTTACTCTAATCAGTTTATACATGTCCTGGGGCTATTTCATTCATCCAAAGGTTGTGCCCTGTCCAGTCCTGTCTCAGTTGTAGCATGGAGTTTGGAGCTAAAGGAACTTGCTTTAGAACATGAAGTGATGAGGATATTTAATAACATGGACAATACCAGTGTCTGTTGTCTCCATGGAAGCCCCAGGCTGAGCAGGAGTCTCCCTCCTGTGGGCAGATACTCTAAGATATGATAATGGCAGAGGCAGGGAGGAACTGGGCCCTGCCCAGATAAAAGATAAAGAGACCACATATTTCTCATTCTTCAGGTCAAGGAGAACTTCCACATGCAGAAAGACTCGTTGTGGGCTAAAAAGGAGATGGTGCCAGTTGGTACATAATTTCTCATAGGCCTCTGTACTAGGATCCATCTCAGCTAAGAGGTATACCTGTACACAGGGGAGGACCTTGAGTTATACTAAATATGGACTCAGGGCCAAGCAAAGTAAGATGGCTGCCCAGAGGAAACTGGGAAGAAATGCCCCCATTGAAGTGATTTTGTTGCTGTTCAGTTGCTCAATCGGATCTGACTCTTTGCGAACCCATGGACTACAACATGCCAGGCTTCCCTGTCCTACACCGTCTCTTGGGAAACTCATGTCCATTGACTCAGTGATGCCATCCAACCATCTCATCCTCTGTTGTCTCCTTGTCCTCCTGTCTTCAGTCTTTCCCAGCATTAGAAACAAAGTGAAAGTTGCTCAGTTGTGTCCGACTCTTTGTGACCCCATGGACTATGGAATTCTCCAGGCCAGAATACTGGAGTTAGTAGCCTTTCCCTTCTCCAGGGGATCGTCCCCACCCAGGAATCAAACTGGAGTCTCCAGAAAGCAGGAGCTGGATTCATTACCAACTGATCTATCAGGGGAGCCCAGGGTCCCAACATCAGGGTCTTTTCTAATGAGTTGGCTCTTTGCATCTGGCGGCCAAAGTATTGGAGCTTCAGCTTCAGCTTCAGAGCGAAGGCACAGCTCTGTCTCTCTCAGCCCACCTATATTTGTCTATTCACAGATACTTTCTTTTTCCTAAGAAACTCTTGTTTCACTACTTGTTTACTTGTTTCACTACTTTTCTTTTTGTTGAAATTTATTTCTAGAAAGCAGACAAGCCGGAGCCTTGTCACTGGCCACTTGCCTGGTGGTCAGTGGCTGGGACCCAGTGCTCACTGCCGTGGCCTGACTTTACTCCCTGGTTAGGGAACCGAGACTCTGCTTCAAGCTGCTGCAGGCCGAGGCCACTTGAGATCAAGGTCACCAATAGGACCTTGGGTTTGACGCACTTGGTCAGTGGCAGGGACCTCGCTCCTCGCCCCACCCCCGCTTAGCCCTGCTTTTCCTTTGTATCTCCTCCTGTTATTTCTGGCTTTGGCTGCTGTGCTAGGTCCTCAGTGACGTAGAGGGTAAGGAGTTGTTACCGAATGTAAATTTGTGTGTTACACGCACAGTGAGGCCAAACAAATGCTGTCATTTGGGGCAGTGAAAGGTTTATTGCAGGGCCATGGAGAGAGAGACAGGTGGCTCATGTCCCCCAAACCCCATCTCCTCAAAAGCATTTCTAAAGTCAAAGTGAGGGAGGAGTCCCAGGTCTGTGATCAGCTCCTCCACAAATTATTTGATTGGTCAAAGGTGAGGTAACAGGGAGGTCATTATTAATCCTTAGGTGCCAGCAATTCTGGGAGCTATGTACTCATGATCATCAAGTAGTTAATTTCTTCCACTTGGTGGTGGTTTTTAGCACCTGAAAAACTCAGGAAATACGTATGAAATCCTTTGATCTGGGTACTTTGGAGAGGAGCTACCGCAGAGGATATGGGGGAAGGGTCTGCCCCTGGCAAGGCCCCCCAAGGTCCTGCTGAGTTAGAGTTAGGAGTACAAGAGGTTTAGTGAGGGGGTGATGTCTGAGGAATGAAAGGGAGAAGAAGCAGGCTTGGGCTGGGAAAGCCCCAGACTGCTAAAGAGATTTGACCGTATCGGTTAACCCAGTTGGAAGTTCTTAAGTAACTGCTGCCCTCAGAGCAGTCCCATGTTAGCAGAAATGACTATGTCCCCGTCTCCGTGCCCTGCTGAGTCACTGGCTGGGAGTTTCTAGGAATAAGCCTGGCCAAGTTGCAAAGCCTAGGTGAAGCCTGGGGGTGCCAACAGCAGTAAGGCGTCAGCTCAGTGCAGTGCTTGTCGCTGTCGGTAAGTTAATTTTTGAAGTGAGATCTGAGTTTTGTACCTTCATGGCTGCCAATGCTGCACTGTCGTCTGGAGACCCTGTTACTATCCTCTGTCCCACTTTTTCATCATTGGGCTTATCCAATATCTTGATGATAATGTGTGCTGAAAATATCAGATAATGAATCCAGAGGCCTGGGTACTACTTGTGTTGTTTGCCCTGGGATTGCCAGGGTTCCACCTAGCATGCTTGCAGCTTTCTCTTCCAGAAAGTGTGGCTTTTCTTGCATGGTCTGGGGGTTGAGAATGGTGATGCTTTCTCGGCCTTCAAACGCTCTTTGGGCTCACCTATGCACGCTGCTGTTCAGTTTATGTGGATGCATAATGTAGGAATTCTCCATCCTGCCTCCTCGTGTTCACTCTTTCTAGCATATGTACTGAGCACCCATTACATTCTAGGTGCTGAGCTAGATCTGAAGGTGCCAAGATGAAAAAGTCATAGTCCTTCCTCCAAGGAGTCTAGTGGTATCAACCCAGCGAACATGCAGTTGCCACGGGAGTGGGGGGGGCTGTGGGACTTCCCCGAGAGCTCAGCAGTGAAGAATCTGCCAGGAATGCAGGCGACTCAGGAGACGCGGGTTTGATCTCTGGGTCGGGAAGGTCCCCTGGAAGAGGAAATGGCAACCACTCCAGTATTCTTGCCTGGAGAATCCCACGGACAGATGAGCCTGCCGGGCTACAATCCATACTGTCGCTAAGAGTCGGACACAACTGAGTGAGCGAGCATGCAGACATGCTGAGGGCTGTATTTGGCCTGGGTGCTGTGGGAACTCTATAGTACAGGTTCCTACTCAGTCTCGGGGTGGGGTGTGTGTGTGTGTGTGTGTGTGTGTGAAGGGAGGTGTTGAATCCTCATGGAAGGCAGGGGTTCTTCCGACAAGGTGGTGGGAGGAGGAGCGGGTGAGGGGCGGGCATTCCAGGTACAAGGCCCACAGGCCCAAGGGTTCTGTGGGCAGAGAGAAGAAACTGTAAGTATGTTCAGAGCATGTAAAGCATCAAGTGAGAAGGAAGTGCAGTTGAAGGTGTGAGGCAGAGCTCTGTGAGAGAGCCTGTCCTGAGGGCAGACTGGGGCCTCAAAACACCTAAACCCAGCAACAACCAAGAACTGGCTTTCTCACACCTGCCACCACACACAGGAGAGCAGGGAGGAAAGTTACCACAGCCACACCCCAGGGTGCTTTGGTGCCACAGATCTTCAGAAGAAGGTGGGTGTTGCTGGTGAAAGCAGTCTGGAGGTGGTAGGTACGTGCGTGTGTGGTGAATTCTCCTGTCTCAGCAGCATTTGAGGTGTGTTTTTCCCCTAGGTGGCCGTTATAGACGTTGCTACGCATCAAGGTCATGGCAGGATACTTGAGGTTCCTGCAGGCTGTGAGAGGGAGCGCACTGGTGGGGGCCTGGACCTCTGGTCTTCAGGTGGCACCATTCACTACCTTGAGTGACACGCTGGCAAGTTGAAAGCTTTTTCAGTTTCCGAAGAGCTGCTTTAGAATAAAGTGTTAGTCACTCAGTCGTGTCTGACTCTTTGTGACCCCATTGACTGTAGCCTACCAGGCTCCTCTGTCCATGGGATTTCCCAGGCAAGAATACTGGAGTGGGCTGCCATTTCCTTCTCCAGGGGATCTTCCCCACCCAGGGATTGAACTCTTGTCTCTTGCATCTCCTGCATTGCACCAGATTCTTTACTGTCTGAGCCACTGGAAAACCCGAAATAAAGTAAATCTGACAACAATTTCAGGAAACATTCTTCTCAGAAAGTCTATTTGGAAACCTAAAATTAGCACCAATAATCCAGAAAATAAGGTCCACTGATTTTCTAAAGTGCCTTCCTACCTTGCCCAGTCTCTTGGGTAGACAGCAGTCGTTCTGGGACTCTGTTCCCTTAACCAGTATCACCTGGGAACTCGCTAGAAATGCAAATTACTGGGCTGTACTCCAAACTTACTGAATCAGAAACTCTGGGGGCGGCACCCAGAAATCTTGTTTTTACGCTTCCCTCCAGGCGTTTCTGGTGATCGCTTAAGGTTGATAGCCACAGATACCGGGTAATTTAAATGAAAATTTGCTGCACCGGTAACGGGAAAAACGCACGCGCTCTTTTTTCAGCTCTACCAGCTGCAGCTTCGCAGTAGAATCAGGAGAGGGCGCCCACGGACCTGTCTTTGCCTCGCTCCTAGCAGAGCCTCTCGACCGGGTAAGCCCTGGAACAGCGACTTCTTTCTGATGCAGAAGTGAATGACAAATATACGGAAAAAAGACTTCAAAAGACTGTGGTATCAAAGTGGCAGTTAGAGAGAAGGCAGCGCTCAGAGGCGCAGCTGCAGAGGGCAGCGGAGGCGGCTACATCAGCATCCGAAAATTCCGGAAGCATCTCGAGTTGAAGCTTTTTTTTCCCCCCGGCAGCATTTCTTCGAGCCCTTTTCTTTGATACTCGTGAGATTTCCGACTTTCCTTTGTTCTTTGTATACCCCACCACCACCCTTCCCTACAGCTTAGGTTTTAGCGCCGGCAAGCTCCCCGGCCTGGCCTCAAAGGTGTTATATCTGCTTGTTGCAGAGCCATTTCTGTTCAGCACTGTTTCTGCAGCCCTTTGCGGGGTTCACGGCCAAGTGTGAGAGGGAATGCCCCTACCCCCACATGCCACTTCCTCATGCAGACCCGCCGCCTTTAGTCGGAGACCACTTTGATCTCCAGTTTTGCATTGGCGTCCCCGCCTGCCTTTCTTCTCCTGGAGTCCTCACTGTGTCTCTCACAGCACCACCCGGTTTTGAGGGAGAGGTGTGGCCAGCGCTAAACACAGCCCTGAACACTGGGGTGTAGTGAGGTAAGAAGAGAAGGCCTCCCTCCACGCTTCCCTTTGGCTCCCCTGGCACCTGCATAGCGATCCTTTACACTCCCATCAGGTGGTGTCAGGGAATGGTTTTCGCTTAACTATCCCCCAAAGAGAAATAGTTTATCTCCGGAAAAGAAGGCATTTGTCAGAGGCCTTATTATGGTGTTTGTGCTATTAAGTGGTTTAGAAACTTTTCTGAAACCCTGTCCTGTAAATCTCATCCCAACACAAAAGTTTGCATTTCCCAAAATAGTATAAAATTCAAAATAATGAGGCTTCATTCGTCTTTTTATAAGACAGTTTTTAAAGAGAAGTTTTAGATTTACAACAAAATTGAGAGGAAGATGCAGAAATTTCTCCCTTACCACCCTCCCACCCCCACCATAGCCTCTGATTATTAACATCACTCTCTAGAATGAAGTCCATAGTTTATCTTAGAGTTTACTTTTAGTGTTTTACATTCTATGAGTCTTGACAAATGTATAATGACATGTAATCTGACATTATAGTAGCCTACAGAATAGTTTCACTGCTCTAAAATCCTGTCTGTTCTGCCTATTCATCTCCCTCCTTCCCCACCCTTAGTAACCACTAATTTTTTTAATGTCTATAGTTCCACCTTGTCCAGAGTGTCATATAGTTGGAATCATACAGCATGTAACCTTTTCAGACTGGCTTCTTTCACTTTGAAATATGCATCTAAGATTCTCCCATGTCTTTGCTTGATTAGTTTTTAAATGTTCGAGGCATCTCCTACTTGTAGGGGAGCAAGGAAGATGATCATGTAGGAATTGGTGCTAGGAATAAAATGCCGATAGATGTAAGGGAGACAAATGTTCTAACTTTAAGAGTACTACGTGGGTACCACTTCTCAGTTTACCCTGAGGTACTCAAAATCTATTCTCAGCAGCAAATTCAAATGGAAAATGCCCTGCTGCTCCCTATGAGAGGAGGAAAGATGAGAAAAGGAAGGGCAAAATCTTTTAAGGCATGGTTCTGTGATGACAGATTTCAGGCAGTGAACTCATATGATGTTTTGCTCCCTCGGGCCAGGTTGCGCTTCGGTTTGCAGTGAATATATACTTTAATGATAGTATAGACTGCATGGTTATTATCTTCATTTTAGAAGAATAAGAAAGAAAATATAGAAGACGTATATGTACTCCACAGCTGTTCTTGATTTGTCATTATGATATAATTGAGTTTTTTTCCTTCTGGTTTTATTTGTTTTTGTTTTTTTCCAGTGCTTGACAAAGATTCTCTCCTTGACCAAACTCTAATCAGGCTCCTTTGAGCTCTTTTCCAACTAGGCCTTGACTTTTGGACTTCCCTGTTTGTCTCTGCGTTGTCCAGTTTTACCAAGAATCCTCAGTCAGTTTAACAAGAGTCCCCCACCCTTAATATCTGATCAGCCTCAGAGTCTAATTAAGTTCCTCATGTTTCACCATCACCCTGGGTTCTGATCACCCTGGCTGCCTTCAGCAAGAATCCTGGGGAGTCAGTTTACTAGAACCTTCTTTTACTCCTGATGTTTCCTCTTAGCAATTTTGTATCCACTGACCTCACCCTGATTCTCCACCATAAATCTCCACTTTTTATTGTTGTATTTGGAGTTAAGGCAGTCTTTCTCTCCCACTGTGGAACCCCATTGCAGTGGTCCTTCAACCCTCAAATAAAGTCTGCCTTAAATTTCTCTAAGAAGTGTCATGAATAAGTTTTTTTTCCTTTAACATCCCTTCGAATGAACTGAAATCTGAAGCTGCCCCATCATTTTCTGAATTACAGAGAACCTGGTCCCTTTACCCCTGTTTTATTTTCATTTCTAGAAACTGGAGATTAAGATCCTTTCTTTTCACTTCCTGCCGATGAACCCGTGCTTACTGCTGCACCCCCTGGGGAGTGCCCGACATATAGTGGGGGCTCAAGAAATTTTAGATGACTACATAGACAGCCCCAAAGCCTGTTCTCTTTCTATCGTACCGACTTCCTTTTGCATCTTGGTTCTTATCACGTGGCAATTTCCTTTCTGGGCAAAGGTGGGGGTTCTTCCTCCTCAATAATCACTTAGGGCTTAAACCTTCTCCTGGAAATTTTATGCTGCTTGCTCAAGACACAGATGGCTTGTGCTGTGCAGCTCTCAGCACACCTCTCTGTCCTTGTGTTTGTTCATTGGCTCAGTTCTGTCTGACTCTTCATGATCCCATGGACTGCAGCAAGCTGGGCTTCCCTGTCCTTCACCACCTCCCAGTTTGCTCAAACTCAAGTCCATTGAATCAGTGATGCCATCCAGCCATCTCATCCTCCATTGCCCCCTTCTCCTCCTGCCCCCAATCTTTCCCAGCATCAGGGTCTTTTCCAGTGAGTTGGTTCTTGCCATCAGGTGGTCAAAGTACTGGCGTTTCAGCTTCAGCATCAGTCCTTCCAATGAACATTTGGGTTAATTTCCTTTAGGACTGACTGGTTTGATCTCCTTACTGCTCAAGGGACTCTCAAGAGTATTCTCCAGCTCCACAATTTGGAAGCATCAGTTCTTCGATGCTCAGCCCTCTTTATGATCCAGCTCTCACATCTGTATATGACTACTGGATAGACCATGGCTTTGACTATATGGACTTTTGTTGGCAAAGTGATGTCTCTGCTTTCTAATATGCTGTCTAGGTTGGTCAAAGCATTTCTTCCAAGAAACAGTGTCTTTTAATTTCATGGCTTCAGTCTCCATCTGAAGTGATTTTGGAGCCCTCAAAAATAGTCTGTCACTGTTTCCATTGCTTCCCTATCTATTTGCATTGAAGTGATGGGAGTGGATGCCATGATCTTAGCTTTTTGAATGTTGAGTTTTAAGCCAACTTTTTCACTCTCCTCTTTCACTTTCATCAAAAGGCTCTTTAGTTCTTCTTTGCTTTCTGCCATAAGGGTGGTATCATCTGCATATCTGAGGTTATTGAGATTTCTCCCGGCAATCTTGATTCCAGCTTGTGCTTCATCCAGCTCAGCATTTCGCATGATGTACTTTGCATACAAGTTAAATAAGCAGGGTGACAATATATAGCCTTGACATACTCCTTTCCTGATTTGGAACCAGTCTGTTGTTCAATGTCCAGTTCTAACTATTGCTTCTTAACCTGCATACAGATTTCTTAGGAGACAGGTCAGGTGGTATAGTATTCCCATCTCTTGAAGAATTTTTCACAGTTTGTTGTGATCCACACAGTCAAAGGCTTTGGCATAGTCAATAAAGCAGAAATAGATGTTTTTCTGGAACTCTCTTGCTTTTTTGATGATCCAGCAGATGTTGGCAGTTTGATCTCTGCTTCTTCTGCCTTTTCTAAATCCAGCTTGAACATCTGGAAGTTCATGGTTCACGTATTGCTGAAGCCTGGCTTGGAGAATTTTGAGCATTACTTTGCTAGTGTATGAGGTAAGTGCAATTGTGTGGTCGTTTGAGCATTCTTTGGCATTGCCTTTCTTTGGGATTGGAATGAAAACTGACCTTTTCCAGTCCTGTGGCCACTGCTGAGTTTTCTAAATATGCTGGCATATTGAGTGTAGCACTTTCACAGCATCATCTTTTAGGATTTGAAATAGCACAACTGGAAGTCTATCACCTCCTTAGCTTTGTTTGTAGTGATGCTTTCTAAGGCCCACTTGACTTCTCATTCCAGGATATGTGGCTCTAGGTGAGTGATCACACCATTGTGGTTATCTGGGTCATGAAGATCTTTTTTGTATAGTTCTGTGTATTCTTTTTTTTTTTTACTTTATTTTACTTTACAATACTGTATTGGTTTTGCCATACATTGACATGAATCCACCATGGGTGTACATGAGTTAGTTCTGTGTATTCTTGCTACCTCTTCTTAATATCATCTGCTTCTGTTAGGTCCATCCCATTTCTGTCCTTTATTGTACTCATCTTTGTACAAATGTTCCCTTGGTATCTCTAATTTTCTTGAATAAATCTCTAGTCTTTCCCATTCTATTGTTTCTCTATTTCTTTGCATTGATCATTATATCTTTATAATAAACTGGTGTGTGTGTGTGTGTGTCTGTGTCTGTGTGTCTGTTTGTCTGTGTTAGTCACTCAGTCTTGTCTGACTCTTTTGCCACCCCCATGGACTGTAGCTCACCAGGCTCCTCTGTCCATGGAATTCTCCAGGCAAGAATACTGGAGTGCATTGCCATTTCCTCCTACAGGGGGTCTTCTTGGCCCAGGGATTGAACTCAGGTCTTCTGCATTGCAGGCAGATTCTTTGCCATCTGAGCCATCAGGGAAGCCCATAATAAACTGGTAATAGTAAGTAAAATGTTTCTCTGAGTTCCATGAGCTGTTCTGGCAAATTACTCAACCCAAAAAGGGGTTTATAGGAACCCCAGCCATGAAATTAAAAGACGCTTACTCCTTGGAAGAAAAGTTATGACCAACCTAGATAGTATATTCAAAAGCAGAGACATTACTTTGCCAACTAAGGTCCGTCTAGTCAGTTCAGTTCAGTTCAGTCACTCAGTCGTGTCCAACTCTTTGCGACCCCATGTCGCATGTCAAGGCTATGGTTTTTCCTGTGATCATGTATGGATGTGAGAGTTGGACTGTGAAGAAGGCTGAGCGCTGAAGAATTGATGCTTTTGAACTGTGGTGTTGGAGAAGACTCTTGAGAGTCCCTTGGATTGCAAGGAGATCCAACCAGTCCATTCTGAAGGAGATTAACCCTGGGATTTCTTTGGAAGGAATGATGCTAAAGCTGAAGCTCCAGTACTTTGGCCACCTCATGCAAAGAGTTGACTCATTGGAAAAGACTTTGATGCTGGGAGGGATTGGGGGCAGGAGGAGAAGGGGACGACAGAGAATGAGATGGCTGGATGGCATCACGGACTTGATACATGAGTCTGAGTGAACTCCGGGAGATGGTGATGGACAGGGAGGCCTGGTGTGCTGCGATTCACGTGGTCGCAAAGAGTCGGACACGACTGAGCGACTGAACTGAACTGAACTGAACTAGTTATTACAGCCTGTTGGTCAGAAGTATGGGAGGCCTGGACTTGCAATTGGTGTCTGAAGTGGTGGTGGGCGTGGGGGCAGGTGCTGTCTTATGGGACTGAGCCCTTAACCTGTGAGGTCTACACTGACTCTGGCTGTAGTATCAGAATTAAACTGTGAGACATCCAGCTGATGTCTGCAGAGTTGGAGAATCGATTGATGGGACTTCCCCTCCACCAAGACACACATACACACACGTACACCACACACACACACCACACACCACACATGGTGAGTGGTGAATAGGGGGACAGCTTTCCTTTTTGTGACCATTATTGACACACTCTAAAGAGATGATCAGAGAGTCCAGAAAGAAATACCCTGACTGGCAGAGACTTCTAGGTACCTAATGTGTCTATTCCCCTTTTACTTAATAATTTATTCAGAGTAGCAATGAATCCAAACACATTTTCTGTATACAGACCTTGCAACTAGGTGTGAACACGTGAGTAGGTTCTGGCCCATGAGTTTTATGTGAAAGTGTTGGGTGATAATTCTGGAAAGCCTTTGTAGAAGGGGAAGAGTGTGCCCTTCTTCATCTTTCCTGCTGTTTGGGATGCACTTATGATGGCTGCAGCTATAATAGCCATTTATGGGCCATGAGGCCGAGGTCCTCAGCCCAGAGGCGGAATGGAAAGCTACAAGGAATCTGGGTCTCTGAATGCCATAGAACAGCATAGCAGCTCTGGTCTGCCAACCTCTGGCTTTTGCCAGGGCTCTTTTTGATTTTCTGTCTCACACAGCTGAAGCTAACCCAACTCATCTGGTATATAATTTATTCTTTTGGGAGCATGAGTACATGTAAAACGACTGGGTGAATTTGGGCCAGGTCTCAAACCTCAGATGGACTGTCTAGCAGGCTCGGGGCGTCTGCACATCCCCAGCGGGTGGAAACCTTTGCCCTCCCCCCTGTCTTTGTTTCTGTGTGCCCTGCTCCCTCCTGCTTCCCCTCTGGGTGGCTCCTGATGCCTCTCCCTCCCACTCTGTGGTTTCTTCTAAACTTCACTTCAATTTGCCCTCCTGTCTGTCACTGACCCTCTGCCCACTTATTTCACCACTGAGCTCTACTGTCTTCCTGATGGTCTACGATGCTTCAGTACTCACACGTAGAAACTGAGAAAAGTGAGAGAGAGACTTCCATAAATCCTGTTAACAGGAGTGTTGTCTTCTTCGTCAGCCCACATTTTTACATGAACTCTAAGGTCACTGCATCACACCTCTGGGTTGGACACTTCCTGTGACTGTTGGCCATTTGGAAGGCGGGTGGGTGACTTCTGCTGGCCTGCTGATTTACAAGGGAAGCCATTCTGCAGGTGTCTTAAAGAGGCCATAAACTGGGGAAAGCCACGAGCACCTGGCTGTGCACGCTGTCAGCACGAATCCTGGCATCTCAGCCTCACCCTGGGGACATTTCATCTCCCAAAGCTAACTTTAATTACCAGCTTAATTAGATCTCTTAGAGGTGATCTCATCTTTCTCTGATGAGAACAGATCCCATCAGAATGCGGGTGAACACCACAGCCTGACCCCAGTGCGCAAGGTTACAATTGGCTTGTTAGACCTCACACAGGGGAGTTTGGGGTTGAGGAATGTGTCTCTCTTAAAATGCTCGCACATCCAAGGCTGTATTTTAATTAACCTTCAATTCCAGGCAAGGAAATGACAGCCCGCTTGAAGAGTATCAGTTTGCTGGCGCGGGAGAAGTTCAGGGGCTCTCTTTTAAGCTGGCCAGTGTTTCTCAACCTGGGTGCTTGGAAACTGGCCAAGCAGCAGCAATCTTTCTGTCTGTTCGCACAAAGGTGGCTGAAATTGCTATTGTTTCTATGACAACTGATGGCTTTTTCTTTTTTTCTTTCTCATTTTCTAAAAGTACCTGTATAATGGTCAGCAGCATATGGAAAAAATTTGTGAGGGAAAGACTAGCCTGGTAGATTGCAGAAGCAAACACACACAGCGATTTTATTGTCTGTCCTGGCTCTTTGTCTCGGCCTCCTGTTCCCGTGTTTGCCATGCAAGTCACATAGAAGTAGGAATAATAGCTGCTAGGCTGAATGAAGAGAGATCCCAGCAATTTGTATGCAGTCTGATGTGAACTCTTGGATTTGGAAGGCAGTTTTGCCTCTTTTTTTTTTTTTAAAGAAAAAAACTCTGCTGTTCAGCTTCTTGTGCTTAATGAGTCTGTTCGGAAGGGAAAACTAGCAAACAACCAAACAGGAGTTCTGCCCTTTAAGCAATTGCTTTCTAGGTTCTTTATCAGAATATCATTGGGCTGTAAAGGTGAGTAAGGATCTCTATCTTTGTAATCTATGGTGCCTACCTCAAACAAACCAGACTTCCCATGTGGTTGCTTTAGCATTTACCATCCTGTGCCATAAAATGAGGAAACTGTAGGAAAAATTAACTTTCTGAGGATAATAATTACCTAACTGGTTAACTAGCTGTGGTCGGTGATTTGCAATCTGAGGGCTGAATATCTTTGGAAAGACCTTAACATCAATGTGAGGCTATATCTATTAGGAGAATGGCTCTGTCCACTGTGTGAATAAATACAGTGGCTGCCACAGATTGGTAATTTTGTTTTTCAACTGTGTAGAGATGCTGTTTCAAACAGTGAAATGCAAATTCATTCTAAAAAGTGCCTGTATCAGTAGGAGCTTCGGTCATTATTTTCTCAATTAACTGGTACAAAACTAACACCTGCCATAGTGGGAAAGGACTCTAGGCATTTAAAAATATTAGATAAGGGGTCTTGTAGGAAAAATGTTTGGGGAACTGTTTAGTTTTCCCAGCTGGGTGCAGAAAACCCAGGAACCAGGAATGTTTTGGAGGCTGGGGCATCAAACGTCTGTAGAGGTATTTAGAGTTGCATAAATTGTCTGGGCAGCAAATACAGAGATCATTCCATGGACAGATTTAGGGACAGAAAGGCTAAATCTTGGGTTTGAGATCACACAGTCAGAGTGTGGATTCTTGTATCAGAGTCTTGTATCACAGTCATTGATGTAAACTTGAATTCAGGGGATGAAAGGAGTTTGGTTGGGGAGAGAGAGAACTCAGATCTTGAAGGGGCTTACCTTAGACCATTTCTCTGAGTCCTTTCAGTTGTGATATTCCGAGGCTTTGGCCTGTAAAGCAAGTGGCTTGAAACTGTGTAAGCTGTTTTTAAAAGCTGAAAGGACGGAATAAATGCAAAGTTACCTGGGCAAGTTACCCAGGTGAATGGCATCTGCTTAGAAGATTTCATGCCTTTGGAGCCCTCTGGGCCCTTTCATGTAGTCAGAACCGTCTGCTTAGACTGCCAGGTCTCCAAGTTCTTTCTGACTCAGTTTCCTCTTCCTAGTGCTGAATGGGGTTACCTTAAACAGAGTGGAAGTACTGATTGGAGTTACTGTGTGTCCAAACTACAGCACCACCACAGAGTAGCTGTATGATTATGTTTCAGTTGGCTCCTGAAAAAGTCAAGCTGTAAGGATTATTTATTATAAGTTCTGCAGTATGAATGAGTTAGTGGAGGTAAAGCCCTGAGTTGATTGGTGTTCACATAATAGGTACTTAGTAAGCGAGTGGCTTACAATAACTAAGAATCTCCTCCATCTGCAACCACTCAACCCACCCTTCCACAGAGTTAGTGAAGCCTCCCCAGCTCATTCTAGCCCGCAGTGATCTCTTACTGTTCCGAACTTAGTCAACTTATTTGGCAATTAATCTCCTAATGTTCTACGATTTTTTGTGTGTGCACAGAGGTGTTAATTATATCTTTCGTATCTTATATTTTTAGAAACAGCTTTCCTCTGCTTGCTTATATGATTTTGAGACTGCTGTGACTTCTATATCCTTTAATCTCTAGTGACAGTGTCTTGATAGTATATCAATAAGAGCTATTTGATTTAATAAATGCATTTCTAGTGTTGACTGATTGCATTTAGTAAATGCATTCCTAGACACAACTGAAGGGATCGTATTTGGAACATGTAGACAGTCATCAGTGCAGGTTTTAAGGTATTCATTAGAAAATATTACTACCCAGAATCTAAGCTCATGATTATGAAAGAATTGATGGAATTGAGAATACCAAGCATACAGGCACCCCAGTTCCCCAGCAGGGCCATTAGAACACTTCACATTAGTAATAACTTCCTGGCAGGGTAGTGTGGGCTCCCCATGAACAGTTCATTAGGGAGAGCAGGTTCATTACTACAAAGTGGTTGAGTTTAGAACAAGCTAAATAAGAAGATTAAAATCATTTCAAAGGAAACATTTCATGGGATATTAATACATTGGCTGTAAATAATGAAAGATAATGAGAACATTAAATCCTACCAACAATATATTAACTGCAAGAGAACTAATTTGTAAATGAGGGCTTTGCTTCTCTCTAAGATGCATTTTCATTTGCTGAAAGGAATGCTGAGAATGGCTACTGAGGGGTCATCTTTGGTAAGATGTGAATGTAGCTTTTAATAGCTGAGTTCTTGTGGACTCACTGCAGTGTTTGGGCTTGGAGTCTTTAGCAATGAAAAATAAATATCCTAGAGGAGAACAAAGCTGCATTATTATTATTATTTTTAAAAGAATTAGTAACAGTCTCTAAGAGAAGAAAAATTCACTGCATGCTTTCTCATAGTATATTTTTGTGTCATGTCCAGGAGTAGATTCCAAATGTAGGGATTTAACTGGCATTGTAGGTGAGTGGGTGGGGACAAAGGAGGCACTGGTGGTGGCAGTTTTCCAGGGTTTAACTTACCTTGTCCCTTTCTTTTTATGATTTATTTAGCTGTGCCGGTCTTACTTGTGGTATGCAAAATCTTCGATCTTCATTGCGGCATGCAAACTCTTAGTGGCAGCATGTGGGATTTAGTTCCCTGACCAGGGATTGAGCCCATTGGGAGCATAGGGTCTTGGCCACTGGGCCACCAGGGAAGTCCCTACCTCATCCCTTTCTGTAATGAGGTGGTACCCAGAGGGAACAGATGCTGAGGGGACAGAGCCGGGAGGGAGACAGATAAGATCCCAGATTCTTTTCTCTTGCCCTTAATTCGCTCTAGAAATCAACCCTTTGTGAAAGCTGAAAAATGGAATAGGGATAAAGAAGGATTAACAGAGAGACAGAAAAAAATCGCTATTGCTCCATGTGGCTGGGCTTTGACAATATTATAAAATGAGAGTTTAAAGGCTGATCTCTGGAACTATCAAAAGAACAAGCATATTTTGTGAAATCTGGTATCAGTAAGGGGAGGTTTGAGCTTTCTTTGATGTCTACCTGCCTTTTTTATTGACTTCAAATTTGAGTTGAATTAATATTACTTAACTTAGTCTGGCTCCTTGAATTTTTTGCTAAATATCCCCCAAATCTTTAATTTTATGGAAACAGACCTGGACACAGGAAGCTAGATTAGTGACGTAGTAGGGTTACAAATTAGTATCAGAACCAAAAATAGAATACAAAACTAGGTATGAGCGGTTACTTGCTTTAACTGTTATCTGTTCTTTGTTGTCAGTGAAGAGCTTATTTGGTTGCTAGGATACGTCTGGTCACCATTGAAGGGCATTGTTCTATCTACAATGAAGACACTTGTCTTGATTTATTGCTTTGGAGTCTTAGTAGTTATTTCTTTCTTCAGTTCACAACAGTTTATAATTCATCATGAGTGTTTTGTCAGTCAGTACGAATTAGAAGAAAGGTCCTATACACTACAGATTCTCTACAGGCCTCTCTTTGGTGATTACAAATCCAGTTTTGCGTTTAAGTGTTTATTTAGTTTTGGCTGTGCTGGGTCACCGTTGCTGTGTGGGCTTTTCCCCCGTTGCAGAGAGCAGGGGCTACTCTCTTGTGGTGCCTGGGCTTCCCACTGTGGTGGCTTCTCTTGTTGCAGAGCTTGGGCTCAGGGCTTCCAAGGCTGTGGCACGTGGGCTCAGCAGTTGCGGCTCCCAGGCTCTAGAGCACAGACTTGATAGTTGTGGCTCACGGGCTTAGTTGCTTGTGGCATGTGAGATCCTCCTGGATCAGGGATCAAACCTGCGTCTCCTGCACTGACAGGCAGATTCTTTACCACCGAGCCACCAGGGAAGCCAGTTTCACTAAATCTTGGCAAGGATAAAGCAATTGTTTCAAGTTCATAAAAAACCTCACATTTCTCTTATTTTTTTCTATGTTGTCCAGTAAATCCAGTATTTTTATTTCAATGTCTAATTGCATCTTTTGAATCACACACACCTCAATATGTAGTGATAAACTTAGAAATTCTGTAGAGTCTTTTTCTAAGAGTCAGCTCACTAACTTTCTAAATCTTAACTTTGTTCCTTTCCCACAAGAATTGAGAAAGGAAAACTTCTAAAAACCAACACTTTGTTACACAGAAATTCTAATACTGATCTTTCTGTAATCAGATTTTATTGGAGTCTAATGAAACTCAGTTTATGATTCTTAAAAGATGTTAACTGTTTTGTTTTCTATCTACCCTTTTGTTAGGGTAGTTTTTTTTTTTTTCTCCCTGTAAAGTGTAGAGACAGACTATTCCAAGCCTATAAAGGCATTAGTACCATTTAGAATCCAGAATGTGAAAGGTTCAATGTAATTAACACAGTTAACAGTTTGCTTCACAGCTTTTTTAAAATTGACATTTCATAGACAGTTGCGCTGCTCCTCAGTTTGGTAACATTAATAAACAAATGCTTGTAATTTAAGAGTAATTATGAATCCATTCATGTGTGATTTTCTAATGAGTCAAGTAAAGAAACCAGCAGTTGGGAGGCATTCTTTAGTTCTTAATTAGAAAACTAGCAGCAAGTTTAAGGTCTTAATCTTTCCTGTTGTCTTGCTCTTATGTAATGGTATGATAAAGTCATTACATTTAGAGAATGCTGCATTTGACAGCACAGTTCTTGGAGCTATGAAATCCTTTTGTCTGACTTTCAGAAGCAATACTATTAATCATGAAGTACATTTGCATTGGGCAGAAATAAAATGCTTTGAGATCCTTGGATAGAAAGCGCCAAAGAAAATTATAGCATGTTCCATTTTCCAATGATTTTGTGAGGGAGATAAGTGATAAGTATTATTGGACTCATATCTAGAGACAGTTGATAATGTGACAGATTAACCCAAAGCCACACTGTAAGATAAGAAAAGAACTTAGATATTGATACTTGATCCCCAAACGATCAGTAGAATAATCTACTGCTCAAACAAAGATGAATTTATTACTTACTAAAATATGGCAAACAGCCCTTTGATGATGTCTAGGAGCTAAGAGGGGAGAGATCAGAGGCAGAGATTCATAGCATTTGAAAATCTGATTGAAAGTAGATGGACTTTCCATATGGGAATCTGATTGCAATCAAGCAAAGTTCAATGTTTAGGACTGGTGAATCAAATGTTTACACACTTTACATTTCTTTTGAAAGAAAGATTTCATTATTATTTTTGGCTGCACTGGATCTTCATTGCTGCGGCTCTGTCTAGCTGCAGTGTGCGGGCTGCTTCTTGCAGCGGCTTCTTCTCTTATGGAGCATGGGCTCTACGTGCTTAGGCTTCAGTAGTTGCAGCCCATGGGCTCAGTAGTTGTGGCTCACAGGCTCCAGAGTGTCCCCTACATTGGCAGGTGGATTCTTAGCCACTGGATCACCAGGGAAGCCCCCCTTTACTCTCTTATTTTCCTTGGCAAGAATTTTCTGGAGCAAATGGTAGAGGCACGTTGATATAGGAAACTTTGTTCTTAGTCCTGATGATTCAGCATGGATTAGGTTAGTTCAGAATTTATTCATCTGTCCACCCACCCATCCATTACCATTTACCCATCCACCAAGATTCATTAAGCATCTACTGTTTTCCCAGCATTATGATAAATACTAGGGATACAGAGATGAATGATAGGGATTTTGGCTTTGAGAAACTCACAGTCTAACAGGGATAACAGGTATTTTAAGATATGATTATAAGAAGTGTACAACAGAAGAGATAAGACAAATATCAGTCATTTCCAAGTTGTGAAGAGCTTCAGATTTAATGCTTAGGAGATCTGGCTTTATGTGATAAGGTAAAGACTTTCAGCCTTGGCTGGACTTTAATGTCATGTGAAGATGAAAACAAAAAGAATGATGGCCCTACCCCAGACCAATTAAAGTCAAAATATCTGGGACAGGGCCTGGACATTTACTGCCCTGGTAATTCTACTGTATAACCAGGGTTGAAGAACCCTGCTAATGTGATTAGGGCATCATCAAGGTTTTCAGTGAAGGCAATGAGAAGCTTTCAAGTGTATACAAATGATGGTGATAGTAGTGGGCCTGAAGCAGCTGGATACAGAGAACAGATGATTCTTAAGGTGGAGGCTGAGCACAGGCAGGGGCAAGGGCTGCAGAAGAGGACAAATTCAAGAGAAATTCTGGAGTTATATTTGGTCCTCCTCTGATTAACAACATCAGCCCTTCATTTTTACCACAGCATTGAGCAAGAATACATAGTAAGTTCTAAAAAATGCATGAGCTGAATTAAACATTAAAACTATTTGATATCTGCTATGTCAACTACAGCATGAAAGTGAAAGTGTTAGTCTTGCAGTTGTGTCTGACTCTTTGCGACCCCATGGACTATAGCCCACCAGGCTTCTCTGTCCATGGAGTTCTCTGGGCAAGAACATTGGAGTGGGTAGCCATTCCCTTCTCCAGGGGATCTTCCTGACCCAGGGATTGAAGCCAGGTCTCCTTCATTGCAGGCAGATTGTTTACCATCTGAGACACCAGGGAAGCCTGCTAAGGCATAGGAAAGGGCAAAATCAGTCCATTGTGGTTTTGTGGAAAGAGTGTGGGACTTGGGAGTTAAGTTCCTGGGCTTGGATCTTGACTTTGCTTTTGATGTCCGGGAAACAAGAATGAAGCCAAATGTACCTCAAACATTTTCCCACCACTTCCAACCTCACAAGCCTGAAAGCCTTCAAGGTATCAAAGAGAAAGATCCACCTCCTGAGAACTTGGGAGGACTGAAGTGATTCATCTCGCTGAAAGGAGCTGAACTTCCCTAGGACCCGGTACAATGAAAACCAGGGTTTCCTCTCAGTAATTTTCCCAGGGATGAGATCATAGCTGTGAAAGAATGTTCAGCAGAAGATAGGTAACAAACTGGGCCCAGGGAAGCCCCCTAATCCAGTGTTCAAAGGTATCCCTGTGATGGGGACCTTAAGGCTGCCGTCCGGAAATTTCAGAGAAGTCTCCCCTAAAGTCTAGATCCTTGGGCCCTCAGCCCTCGTCCTTGATCTCATAGCTCTTGTCCTTTGTATTATCTGTGTTGCCCATGCCCCTGAGTTCAAGGGTGGCAGGCAGTGTTTCAGATGGCATAGTGCTGCAGAGCTAAGTGATCCCTTATGATGTGCCAGGGTGTTGCATGGTGTCTTGCATTATTTGGTCCTCACAACCTAAAGAACCACAGCTAACACAGAAATCCTGCAGTCTTCTTCCATTGATCATAGCATGACATAATGTGATGCCCCTCATAGAATAAACTAGCAAATCCCCTACACGACAGTATGAGAGAGAGCCATAAAAGTAGAATTTATTTGACCTTCATAATAATCCAGTAACTCACCTACTATAGTTATAACCATTCTACAGATGAGTAAAATGAAAGATTTCTCTCTACTCTCTAGTTTTTGCCTTGGAGATGGTTGGATAGCATCACTGACACAACTGATATGGATTTGAGAAAACTCCAGGAGTAGTGGAAGACAGAGGAGCCTGGCGTGCCATAGTCCACGGGGTCGTAAAAAGTCTCATGTGACTTAGCAACTAAACAACAGCTATAGGTTCCTGCCCTTCTTGATACCATTTCAGGCCTTACTCTGTTTATTTAATTAATTAATTAATTTAGGTATTCTTCCCAGATTATGAAAATTTCACCCCCCTCCCAATGGCTTTTCTGGAGTATGTGTTTGTACTCATTCATTCAATTGTGTCCAACTCTGTGGCCCCATGTATTTAGCCTGCTAGGCTCCTGTGTCCATGAATTTTCCAGGCAAGAATACAGGAGTGGGTTGCCATTTCCTCCTCCAGGGGATCCTCCCAACTCAGGGATCAAACCCCTGTCTCTTGCATCTCCTGCATGGGCAGGTCAACCCTTTACTAGTCAGTCAGTCAGCTCAGTCACTCAGTTGTGTCCAACTCTTCGCGACGCTATGGACTGCAGCATGCCAGGCTTCCCTGTCCATCACCAATTCCTGGAGCTTGCTCAAACTTGTCCATTGAGTCGGTGATGCCATCCAACCATCTCATCCTCTGTCGTCCCCTTCTCCTCCTGCCCTCAATCTTTGCCAGCATCACGGTCTTTTCCAATGAGTCAGTTCTTTGCATCAGGTGGCCAAAGTATTAGAGTTTCAGCTTCAGCATCAGTCCTTTCAATAAATATTCAGGACTGATTTCCTTTAGGATTGACTAGTTTGATCTCCTTGCAGTCCAGGGAACTCTCAAGAGTCTTCTCCAATGCCAGAGTTCAAAAGCATCAATTCTTCAGAGCTCAGTTTTCTTTTTAGTCCAACTCTTGCATCCATACATGACTACTGAAAAAACCATAGATTTGACTAGATGGACCTTTGTCAGCAAAGTAATATCTCTGCTTTTTAATATGCTGTCTAGTGTTGTCATAGCTTTTCTTCCTAGGAGCAAGTGTCTTTTAATTTCAGGGCTGCAGTCACCATCTGCAGTGATTTTGGAGCCCAGGAAAATAAAGTCTGGCACTGTTTCCATTGTTTCTCCATCTATTTGCCATTAAGTGCCAGTAGTGCCACCTATAGTCTTTCAGTAGCCTTTCTAAAGCTCTTCCTGCTTTCTAGACTTAGACAAACTACTTCATAGTTTTCTAAATGTTCACAACTCCTCTTTACTTAAAATAGTTTGCTCACTCTACTTAGGGAGCTCAGGATGTTTCGCTTCTTTCCTCTAGAACGGTTTCCCTACCTCTGCTATTCCTTCATCAGGACTTTGCCTAACCTGAGAGCTAGTCCAAGGTCACCATGACAAACACAATGTCTTGGCATCTGAACCTCCTCAATAACAGTATTAATATACTCTGTAGAACTCAACACGATGTAAGGCAGTCATACCTCCAGAAGGCGGTCATATAAGTTTTTGTAGAGAGATGGTTGATTTTTATGTGTCAGCTGGACTGGGTAATAGGGTGCACAGATATTCAGTCAGACATTATTTTTGTGTGTCTGTGAGGCTGGCTTTGGGTGAGATTAACATTTGAATTGGTTGAGAAAGCAGATTACTCTCCCTAATGTGGGTGACCTTTATCCGATCAGCTGAAGGCCTAAATAGAACAAAAAGGCTGAATAGGAGAGAATTCCTTTTTGCCTGACTGTTGCTGATTGGTGTCAGTGTTGGTTTTTTTTTTTTCTTTTTTCCTGCCTTTGAATTCAAACGGAAATATCAGCTCTTCCTGAATCTCCAGCCTGCGGGCCTTCAGACTGGAGCCAGGCCACTGAGTCTCCTGGGTCTCTGCCTCCTGTAGACTGGCTCATACAATCATCAGCCAACGTAACTGTATTTCTTATTTTCTTTCTACACACACACACACACACACACACACGTGCATCCTGTTCTGTTTCTCTGGAAAAACCTGACTAATACATGGTAGCATTAGTATTTCCCACTTTTATGGCTTCCTCACACTGATGTGGAGAAAATTTACTAGCTAACTTTATGGGGCTGTTAACACTATGTCTTGCCATGGTCAATAGCAGAAGGTTACAGAATTCATGCATTAGCTATTAGTCTTTGGCTTCAGATTAGTACTCTTGGTTTTGAGGCACAGAAATCCAACTTTATTTTAGGCAAAAAGATACATTTATTGGCTTAAGACATTCAAAAAAGACTTGAATGATTCTCATTTTGACTGGCGCTCTCTGCGTGATTGAAAAAAAATAGCTGTCCACAGACACCATGTTTTATATCTAATGACTTCTCTCCCCAGTGAAGGGCTCCCTATTGTACATGGAGAGAGTCTGGAAAAAGACTTGAATTTGCCCAGATTGGGGTAGGTACCCACTCATGTTCCAATTAATCATGTCTAAGGAAATGGGATCTAATAAGAAAATGACAGCTATAAAGCTTCCATTTCTAGCTATCTGAGACAGAGTAGTCCTCTGGACTTTAATCACATAACTCATTATCCTTGCGGGATGGAGGGGCGGCACCCAGTGACCACATTACCCAGATCAACTATGAGTTGTAGGAGGGAGAAATCACCTGGACACCTTTACGATGTCAAGTCATTTGTTCAGGATTACGGCTTGAATTTATTGTCCTCTTTCTTCTGTGCCTCTTGATATTTATCTTGTCATGCCTCAGGCCCCAGTTTACTGCAGTCCTTCAGAAGTCCCAGGCTCTGTCCACAACCATTGTTATTCTAAGGACGTACTGTTGGTCTCAAATCTTGCAGCTTCCCTCCTAGTCCTCTAAAGTTCCTCACTGTGTCCTCTGGAACTCCTGATCTGTGATCAACAGACTGCTTGTAGAGGAGCATTCCGTTTGTCTCCATGTCTTCACTGAAACTTAGTTTGCCCCCTTCTAACACAGTTTTCCCTGCAGCCCTTGCTGGTGGGGGCTGTTTTCTTTATTCTTCTCTTGCCCCATGACAGGAGGTGAGCACCCTCCTTACTTCTCATGATCACATTTAAATGACTTTTTCTTTCTCATTCAAAGCCCTAAGCTCCTTTTACCTTATGACATTCCGCTTCACCACCCACTAACCCTTTCTGAAGTTGTCTTTTCTGACATCTTGATCAATCTCGTTTACTGAAGACTAACTGCTTGATCATTGCTTCCACTGCCATTTCTACTCCTTCCTAGCTTTCTTCTCTTCAGACATAGTGCATAAACATTTACTTCCTCATCTTCACTGTCGTCACCCAAGACAATTTCTCCTGTTAGGACCTTGACGATAGTTTCCCAAATGGCCTCTCCAAAGTCAGTTTATTTTCCCCAGTAGCTACAGTAGTCTTTTAAAAATGAAAATCAAGTCATGTTACCATTCAGCCTCCAACAGGCAGACCTAAGATCTCTCAGTGGCCATGTATACTTCTTAGAAGAAACTCCTTTTCATAGGCTTCAAAGCCCTGGATGGTTTGCCTCCTACTAATTTTCCCAGCTTCAACCCATAGTATATGCCCATGAACCACCACCTCCCAGCCACATTACTCTTATTTGCTTTCAAAAACAAAAGTTTTTGTATTTCTAGGACCGTAGCACGTGCTATTGCTTCTGTCTGGAATTCTATTTCCACTGAAGTTATCCCACTATCTCTTCATGGGGTTAGTCACTTCTCATCTTTTATGTCTAAATTGCAATGTCATTCCCCAGAGAGGGTTGCCTTGGCCAGCCTGTTGAAAGCGGCTGTGACTTTTCCCTCCTGTCACTAGCATCTGTTACCTTGGCTTGTTTATACACTTTATAGCAAAACGCCCACAATCTATGACTCAATTAATATAACATCCATGAGAGAAGATACCATCTGTTTTATTTTCAGTTCTGCAGTACCTATCCAGGCCCAAGAGGCAGAATCTGCTGCATGAACATGTGCTAAATAAATAATATTTATTGTATACCTACCATGGTCCTTTTAATTAAGACCCTTTATCCTACATCCCCTGAGAACAGAGCCCAGTGTTAGGTACATTCAGTTCAGTTCAGTTCAGTTGCTCAGTTGTGTCCGACTCTTTGCGACCCCATGAATCACAGCACGCCAGGCCTCCCTGACCATCACCAACTCCCGGAGTTCACTCAGACTCACGTCCTTCGAGTCAGTGATGCCATCCAGCCATCTCATCTTCTGTCATCCCCTTCTCCTCCTGCCCCCAATCCCTCCCAGCATCAGAGTATTTTCCAATGAGTCAACTCTTTGCATGGGGTGGCCAAAGTACTGGAGTTTCAGCTTTAGCATCATTCCTTCCAAAGAAATCCCAGGGCTGATCTCCTTCAGAATGGACTGGCTGGATCTCCTTGTAATCCAAGGAACTCTCAAGAGTCTTCTCCAACACCGCAGTTCAAAAGCATCAATTCTTCAGCGCTCAGCCTTCTTCACAGTCCAACTCTCACATCCATACATGACCACTGGAAAAACCATAGCCTTGACTAGATGGACCTTAGTCGGCAAAGTAATGTCTCTGCTTTTGAATATGCTGTCGAGGTTGGTCATAGCCAGACACAAATAAAGTGGTTATTGTGTCTCACAGTATAGGAACTTGGACAGGTCTTTTTGCCTTTCTGGAACTCATCTACTTTGTAAATCGAGAGGGTTCAATGTAAAAGAGAGAACAGCCTTTTATTCCTTCCCATGTTTTTGGTTGCAGCACATCCCCACTAGTAATTTCTCTCAGTGAACACAGTGACTACTGGGGAATTGTTTGATGGATTCTCCAACCCTTTGCCTTAAAATGAAAGGACTCTCAATTATCTCTCATAGCTTCCAGAACATTTATGCAACATTTATGATACCTTCTTTCACACAAAGTAGTTGTGTAAATCATCCTACAACCATTTGGGGGATATTTGGTCACCCTTTCAATGGCAGAAGCATAAAATATAAGTGAATCACTTTCACAACACTTCTTTATTAAGCACATTATTTATTGAGTGGTCTTTGTGGGCTGGATATTCTGCTCGGCTCCTGAGAAAGGATGGTGAACGAGAGCAGACCTAGAGCTCACTCCTATGGAGCTTTGGGGCTGGCAGGTGAGATAGACTTTGAACAAATGCATGTGCTGGTGTACGTGTAATTATAAGACAGCTAAATTCTTAAAGGGAGAATGAGCTTCTGTGAAGATGTGTAACAAAGGTTGACACAGACTAGGGTGGCAAAGAACCTTCTGGGAGAAAGCAATGCTGCAGCTGAAGCATAAAGGGTGCCTGAGCTGTTAACCTGTGTGGCAGTGGGAGTGAGGAGAGGAGGAAAGCATTTCAGGCAGAGGGGGTGGCATTTGCTAAGGCTCTGTGCTAAAGCTCTGGAACTCTAGGGCGAGCTCTAGGAACTGAAGGAAGGTGTCAGTGGGGTTGGAGAGTAGAGAATGACGCAGAGGATGGTATTATTATTTTTTTGAGGATGGTATTATTTAATGCTTGCAAGGTGGGCAGGAGCCAGAAACGAAGGACCCTGTGGTCCACATGGAGGCTTTCAATCTTCAATTTATGATTTGTGGGAAGGCAATAGTGGTGTTTTTCATGGTGTTACCATCATCAGGTTTGGTTTTGAGGATGTTACTCAGGCTGCTATGTGGACAGTGTGCTGGAGGAGGGTTAGAGTATAGGCAGACCAGTTCAGTTCAGTCACTCAGTCATGTCTGCCTCTTTGTGACCCTATGGACTGTAGCACGCCAGGCTTCCCTGTCCATTACCAACTTCCAGAGCTTCCTCAAACTCATATACATCAAGTCGGTGATGCCATCCCACCATCTCATCCTCTGCTGTCCCCTTCTCTTCCTTCCGTCAATCTTTCCAATGAGCCAGTTCTTCATTATCAGGTGGCTGAAGTATTGGAGCTTCAGCTTCAGCATTAGTCCTTCCAATGAATATTTAGGACTAATTACCTTTATGATTGACTGGTTTGATCTCCTTGTAGTCCAAGGAACTCTCAAGAATCTTGTCTCAAGAGTTTAAAATCATCAATTCTTCAGAGCTCATCTTTCTTTATGGTGCAACTCTTGCATCCGTACATGACTACTAGAAAAACCATAGCTTTGACTAGATGGACCTGTATCAGCAAAGTAATGTCTCTGCTTTTTAATATGCTGTCTAGGTTTGTCATAGCTTTTCTTCCCAGGAGCAAGAGTCTTTCAACTTCATGGCTGCAGTCACTATCTGCAGTGATTTTGGAGCCCAAGAAAATAAAGTCTATCATTGTTTCCATTGTTTCCCCATCTATTTGCCATGAAGGGAGATCAATTAATAGTGGGCCATTTCAGAAGCCTTTGCAAGAGAAGATGGTAGCATGGGCTAGGAAAGCAGGACTGGACAAGGGTGCATTTGAGAAGGGTATATATAAGCAAGGATGCTGGCTCGGTGCCATGCACTGAGGTGAACACTAGAGTAAGATTAGGTTTTGGGAGCAGGTCATGAGTTCGGTCTTGTGTAGGCTGAGACCAAGATGCGTTTAAGCCATTCAGCTGTCAGTTACAGAATGGGAGTTAGACACCTTGTTTGCAAGCTGAGAGGAGGGGTTTGTCTTGAGAATCTTAGGGACTAGAACTGTTAGTCAAGGGCAGGGGTCTGGATGAAACTGCCTAGGAAGAGAACAAAAATAAGAAAAGAGTGTGGTAGAGGGCACAGTCTTGAGGAGCTTTATCACAGGGTCTGTTAAAGGCAAAAAGAGCAAAGCAGGCGGAGATCAGAGAAGAATTTTACAGGTGTGAGTTTTAGTGAGTGGGAGGTGAGAAATGGAAACTGTGGGTTTAGACAACTCTTTCAAGAGATTAGCTGTAAAGAGCAGCAGAGCAATTGAATACTGTAGAGTGGTAAGATAATTTTTTTTTTTAAGATGGGATAATCTTGAGCATGTATAATTATTGATGGGAAAGATTCAGTTGAAAGTGGGGAAGCTGATTTCTGTAGGAAAGAGAAGGTTTCAGAGATTGGGGAGAAAAAGGGCTCCAAAGCATGGAACTGGCCAGGGAGGAGGGCCAGGCAGGTGCACCGTCTCCTCTAGCAGAAAAGAGAGAACAAGGCATAACATGGGCTAAGTGTTGGGGAGTTCATTGGTTATTTCTTTAAATTATTTAGTCTTTTAGTCCTAGGCTTTAGGAGAGGAAGAGATTTCCCCCCGTTTTTTCTTCTCTTTTCGTATTTATTTGTCTGTGCCAGGTCTTCACTGCCCCTTGGAGGCTTAGTTGTGCTGCAGCTTTTGTTATCTTAGTTCTCCGATCAGGGATCAAACTCTGAGTCCCCTGCATTGCAAGCTGGATTCTTAACCACTGGACTACCAGGGAAGTCCCCACTCTTCTTTTTCTTTTAAAGAACAATCACAACATCCTTAAGACTTCTGCTCCCTTCATTTTGCTTTCCAACAGCTTCATTGACATTTTCCTTTATTCAGATTCTCACTCATGACCTGATGTAGAAGACTGAGGCAAACTGCTTAATACCTCAAAATTAGATCCTCTAACAAAATATTTGTGCTGCTTTCAAAAGGACAGGATTAAAAAAAAATGATAGCTTTTCAGATATTGTATCTACATGACAAGTGATTAAAATGTTATATTTGTAATCATTACCTTCAGTTCCAAGATTAAAATAATCAGTCTCACTGGTTGCAGATAAACCAATTAAGCAAACACAACTTTATTGAAAGCAATTGTGAGTTTGGAAAGGGACCAAGCAAATAGAGAATCATGTAATTTCAAATATGTGATATCTCAATCTTTTGTGTTGGTTAAGTCTCTTTAACCTTCTGTGATAGGAAACCTACCTAGAATTTTGATTACACTGGTATCCAAAAACTGCCAGGTATACAATCCAGCCAGAGCACTGTTTGCAATTTGATTGCTGAGCAATTGATCAACTTCATGCTGGAATGAGCCATTTTGTTTCCAAGACAACAGAGTCATAAAATTATCGATCCAGTTGCTCTGGGCTACCCTAATGGATGGAGGAGCCTGGTAGGCTACAGTCCATGGGGATCGCAAAGAGTCAGACACAACTGAGTGACTTCACACATACCCTAATGGTAAAATTAGGTCGATGGAGCATGCTCTGACAGTTGTTTGATGATTTCCTGTTAGTCTTGGCCTTCCCACTTTAGGACCAGTTGTACATAATCACTAAATCTTTGCAGCCAAGGGGAATCTTTTCTGCCAATAATCTTAGTGGAGAAGATGTTTTAATTCTAATATCATTTCCTTTCTCCAACTTCAATAACTGAAGAAAAGGCTGCAAAGTAGAATTCGGGGAGTAGAAACATCTGTCTCTCAGGTGCTCTTCATCTTCACCACCAACTCCCACGCACTTTCCTTTTAGAAAATGGCCTGACTGCAGAAAGCAATTGCTCAAGGAGACACCTGATTCCTGTCCCCTTTCCACTCTTAACCAGCCATGCGACACATTTCCAGAGAGTCCGTCCACTTTTTCCTTTAGTGTCTCTCAAGTGCTCATCGTGTGTTGGGTGAAACGGCAGGTCCTTTCCTACCTGTGCTTATATTTCTGCAGGTATGCTGGCCTGCGAGTCCGTTCCTGACAACGGCATACCCCATTAGTCGGTTGTCATATTTTCTCTATTTCTTTCAGGGGTCTGTATGTATGTACATCGAAACCAAACCAGTGAGTCTGTCCTTTTCTTGCTCTGTGATCAGCCCCAGGTTTGGTGGTAAGGAAGGGAAAGGGGCAAGCAGCTATGAGCCATGTTCCCAGTTGTAGCTAACGTGGTTTTCAGTGACAGTAATCCCCATACCCAACACGAGGGCCTAGAATCTGACAAAGGATTTTTTCCCCCTGATTTGTGATATTATTTATCGGTAAAGTCGAACAGAATTATATGAACCAGGGAGCTTCCCTGGCCATCCAATGATTAAGACTTCTTCCAATTCGGAGGATGTGAATCGGGACTCCTGGTCAGGGAGTGAAGACCCCGCATGCCTTGTGGCCAAAAAAAAAAATAAAAATAAAAATAAAAATAAAACAGTGGCAGTATTATAACAAATTAAAAAAAGACTTTAAAATGGTCCATATTAAAAAAAGTCATTAAAAAAAAGAACTATGTAAACTGAGTCATGGCTATAATATTACTGAATAATGTTCAATAAGATAACACAGTTTTTTGAAGTTGAGGTTTTCCTAAAAAAGTTAGACTAGGTCTATAAGTTGAAGTAAATACACAGTTTATTTCATTTCAACTCAGCAAAGCTTTCTTGATTACTCATCCTGCACCTGGTTCTGTGATAGGTGATGTGACTGCAAATTCTAGCTCTCCCACTGCCTCTTGGGGAAGAAAGACTAACAGCTCCATGACAACAGGATACTTGCTACAATGGAGGAAGGCAAAGGGTGCTTTGGGAACCAAAGAAAGGGAATGTCTAACTGCTGAAGAAGAAGGCATTGTCTTTCAGACTTTGAAGAGCAGGTGATACCTGAACATAATCTTGAACTGAACACTGACCAGACTGAGAAGGGAGAGGAAGAGATGCCAGGTCTCAGGAAAACATATGCACAGAAGCACTGAAGAGCACGCATGTGTGGAGGAAGACAGGCCACTGGGGATGACTAGGCTGAAGGTCCTCTAGAGTTAATGCGCGGGACAGGTCACCATGGTGTGGAGTTGCAGGCGAAACTTTCTCAGAAGAGATTCTACTTGAATTTAACTTTGAAAATGGCTGTGAGGAGGGTAGACAAGAGAGAAGTGGGAATCCTAGATGGAAAAACAGCATCCAGGGAAGAAATGACCCAGCAATTAGGGAAGGCAGAAAGCAAACCAGGCTGCTTGGACTAAAGGCAGAAATAAGCAAGGAAGTGAAAATGCGAGAGTGTTAGTCATTCAGTTGTGTTGGACTCCTTGTGACCCTGTGTTGTAGCCTGCCAGGCTCCTCTGTCCATGGAATTCTCCAGGCAAGAATATTGGAATGAGTAGTTATTCCTTTTTCTAGGGGATCTTCCCAAAACAAGGAAGGATGCGTAGGTATTATCTACTGTTGCAGAGCATGGGCACAAGAAGAGCTTGGTAGTTGCGATGCACAGGCTTAGGTGCTTGGTAGCATGTGGGATCTTCTCGAACCAGGGATTGACTGGCATCCCCTGCATTGACGTGCAGACTCCTACCCACTGGACACTGGACCACCAGGGAAGTCCTGAAAACATTTTTAAGATTAAAAAAATTTTTAAGCATAATCTTACTCAATCATTTTATTTTACAGATAAGAAAACAAGGTTTAAATTGATACAGTGGGCCAATATATAGTGAAGTTGACAAAGCACTTATCCTGAGATTCAGCCATTTCACACCTAAGCTGTACTCCATAGCCATGCTTCTCAAAGCTTCTGCTGTCATGTCACATGTTGAAAATATTAATATTCCTCTGCATGCAAATACCATCTCCCCTAGTATCACAGACATAACCTATTGATAAGACAAAGCTTTGTTTATTGTCTACCACTGACTCAGAACTTTGGCAGTATCTGGGAAAGGGGAAGTCAGAATCAGAACTTATTGGGAAACAGGAATTTTAAGGCAGGCACTTCATTGTGAGAGCTTGATTAAGACTGAGTACGGATCATGCTGCAACAGGTCAGGATGATGGGAACAGCAGGGTGAGGATTTTGAGGCAAGAAATTCAAAGAACCTTAGGGCAAAAACTGTCTGCTGATGCTTTTCATCAAAGAGTTGATAAGTCTTTGGGGAAATTTCTGCTGTGAATAATCAAATGATTTGTCTGAGCAAAGGACCCCTGGGAAGTAAAGTAATGCTAATGTGAAATAATAAAACAATGTTATTGTTAACAAGATCTGAGTTCCATGTTCAGTGTCCCAGATGAGCATGGGAGTGAATGATTTTGGTTCTTGTTTCACTGCAAGCACTGCCATAAACAGGTGAGGCAGCTCATGGGTAGAGAGGACCAGAGAGGGGCTCTGGTCAACTCAGGACCTGAACTGGGCAATCTTAGGGCAGGAGAGATGCACTCTTAACCCATTCATGCCCCAGGAGGTCAGCATCCTAGCTTAGCACCTGTCTTAGCAAAAGAGATAAATATTAAAAAATTTCATAGTGATATTGTTTGTAAGGACATTAAATTGGAAAATAATTCATCAACAGGAGAATGAATAGATACCTTGTGATATATTCAAATAAAATGGGATATTCTGAAAAAGAATGAGTTACAACTTCATATATCAATATTTGACTCATAAATACAATCTTAAGGGACATAGTCAAGTTGCCAAATAATATATGCAATATTATAACCTTTATGTACCCAAAACACATGTTGGGTAGCACAGACACCTATGAATGTTATTCTAATGCACGTGTACATGCTCCATTGCTCAGTCCTGTTTGATTCTTTGTGACTCCACGAACTGTAACCCACTAGGCTCCTCTGTCCGCAGGATTTCCCAGGCAAGTACTGGGGTGGGTTGCCATTTTCTTCTCCACAAGATCTTCTCAGCACAGGGATACAACCCACGTCTCCTGCATGGGCAGGAGGATTCTTTACCACTGAGCCACCTGGGAAGCCCATGAACGTTATCGTAATAGGGAAGAACAAATTGACTCCATATTGGAGCTATTTCTTTTATTTTCACCTTTGTAGTCTATTGCTTTTGCTGCAAGTTAATCACTAAAGGGATTTTCCTATAAGTTTAAATAATACACAATGGCCAGTCTCTGAGCACCCCGCCTCTCATGTAAAGAGCATTGAGTCAAAATACCTTTGTGTAGCTCCTAGGAAACATCTCTACCAGGTCCACCTGTGAATGGCTTCAGGAAAGTTGAAATTAACACATTCCCACCAGAGTCTTGACTGGAACCAGAACTTTACTCCTTCCCCTTTTAGTATAAAAGAAGCCTGAATTCTAACTTGGAGAAGATGATCCTTCGAGACTCCAGTCCACCGTCTTCTTGGCCTGCTGGCTTTCAGAATAAAGTCACTCTTCCTTGTCCCAACAACTCATATCTTGATTTACTGGTCTGTTGTGGGGGGAGCTTAGACTCAGTAGCAGTCTAATAAGATGCAAGTGAAAGGTAAACAACGAAACCTGGATGGTGATCATCTTCTCTATCTGGGAGGGGTACACAGGCGTCTTCAACTTCGATGGTTATGCTATTTTTAAAGGTAGGCAATAATTTCACAGGTGTCATATTTTATTTCATGTCTTTTTGTACACCTAAATATTCCCTAAGTTGTTGGGAGCCAGCGTGAGGAACTCCGCCCATCGCAAAGGCCATGAGGAAGGAAGCTTGGCATACGCAAAGGCGTGATCAAGCCTCAGGAAACCCCCTGTTCCCAAGCATCTACCCCAAAACCAGAGTACTTTATGGGGAGCTCTCCCCATAACCATTTCTCTCAGAGAAGGAGTTAACTTGCAGCTCCAGTTAATAAAAATTCCTGGGCGTGATAAGAGTGTTTCAACTTACGAACTCTGGAGGTTCTCTGGCCTGCCTGATCAGGCTCGTCCAGCCGCATGTGATTGTTTACAGCCTCCCAACTGTGAGAGGCATGGGATGTTTTAAAACTTTCTAAAAACAGACTCTTTTGAGAAGTTAGAAGATCATTAGTATAGTATTAGTAGGTTGATTAGAAATTATATTCGTGAAGGGTTTTTTCATTTGTCCTGCCAATAATTACTGCTAATTCCCTGCCCTGGGTGTGACAAGGATGTCTCAGGTCAAACCTCTCTGCTGACAGACTAGCTTGTGTGACAGCCTCTCAGCCATAAATAGCACAGAGAGTTTGGAGTATTAGCATAGGGCTTTTCTCATTGATGAGTCAATGATTGCCATCAGGCCTCCATATCCTTAGGCACCTGGGAATATATTAATCAATGTATTTGGAATATAGAAAAGGAAATATAGTAGTTTTTGATGTTAGCAATTCTAGACTTTTGAGTTAATGAATCTTTTCTTTTGTTATAGATCACTGTACTTTTGTTATAAATCACTATAAATCACTATGCTATGTAACTTTATCACTATCTTAAGACAAAATAGATCTTAAGGGGAACATTGGTAAAGGGTTTACATTTGTTGAGCCAATATTTGCTGCTAAAACTTTATATTCCTCCCTTATAATGAATATAACTAGCATATAGGAAAAATAAGTATTAACCTTTCAGATTAATCATGTTAAACCTTAGGTTAAGTAAATTCCTTTCTTGATTGTAACTCACTACACCCTCACCCTATAGGAATGCAACTTTATTTGGAGGGTGGCGCCTGATTTAAGAAAAAATCACCCCTGGAAAAATAAGTTTTCTGGTTAACTGACCAGTATCAGAAAGGGCCATAAAATGTCAGCAGACCTCATGGCTAAAAGATGATGAAATTCATAAGACCTTTGTATAATTTTATATGAAGCACCTGATTGTGACAAGGGTCAGGTCTGCTGACCCCCGCGTGACTCTGTATTCATCCCTATGTATAACAAAAAGGTATATAAACAAACCTGAAAAATAAAGAAATCGGATCAGTTTCTGGAAAGACTGATTCCCCCGTGTTGTTTCTTTCTCGCTCCCCGCTTTCCTGGCTGAATTCCCATCTGAAATGTGGGTACTCACCAAGCCTGCTAATTCTGCCTGGGCTTCTGAGATCGGACCAGGGAGGCCTCAGTGCCTCCTCTCCTTTGGGAGAATGGAAAGACGCCTGTGGCCTACATAGGTGGTGATTGGTATTCCATATAAACCAGTTATTCAGCCTCTTTTCTCCACTAATTCTCCTACTACACTATCTGTTTCTAATCTCCCTCTATATCTGTAATTAAATAAGTTTTTTCCAGGACGCCGACTCCGTTCCCACCTTCGAATCACCCTGGATCCACCGGGGCTGGACCCCGGCACTAAGTTTTTTCCAAACATTAAAAGAACTAGTTAGCAGACACTAAAGCTTAGATACGGAGAAGGCAATGGCACCCCACTCCAGTGCTCTTGCCTGGAAAATCCCATGGATGGAGGAGCTTGATAGGCTGCAGTCCATGGGGTCGCTAAGAGTCGGACACGACTGAGCGACTTCACTTTCACTTTTTACTTTCATGCATTGGATAAGTGAGTAATTTTCTTAAAACCCAACAAATTAGATAAAGATCTGGGTTTCTGCTCCTCTAAAGAAAAGTGCCATGAATCCTAGTGATGAGTCTGTGTGTGTGGTTTTTTTTTTTTCTGGACTTAAGGAGAAAGAGCACACTCATGGTGATTCAGTCAACACGGTCGCTAATCTCCTAGAGCCAGGTTTTTGTATAAGTCATCAACCGTCTGCTACAGAGAGGTTGATAATTGCTATCATTCTCTGAAAACAGTTATCCTGGAAAAGAGTTGGATAGGTGGGAGTGGACAGCAGTGAAAGGGAGATTTGACTCTGCCATTATTTCATGAGACAAGCTCATAACTTGCCATAGTGAACAGAGAGAGTAATCTAATTTGGGAGCCTAGGGCTATAGATCGCCTGAGTGATAACTTCTCAAGCCAGAAATCAGGTGAGGGTAACCGTAGGCTACAAATGCAAGATGTAAATAATAAGCATGAATAAAACGAAAAGAACCCCTGGGTCACATTTAAATTTTCACTTAAAAGTCCAGTAGAATTGCCTGAGGGATTCCTATTGATTTTTACAATGAATTTTGTAATGTTTATCAATGCTATTTTAGTTCAATGAATCCACCACTTAACTTTCTACAGCATAACAAAGGGGGAATAAGTGATTGTTCCTGCAGAGATTGGCTTATAGCCCACTTCTACACAGAACCCTGCAGTCAAAGCTCCAGCAACCTCAGGGTGATTCACAGCACATGAACCAAGCAATTATTTTCAGTATCTCTACTTTGCAATTACCTTAAAATTTGAAAATGGATAATTAGTTCCTAATTCTTTGGTCAATACAAAAACCTTCAATGTTTGAGTTAGGCTGAACCTGGCAGTTTTACTCTGAACCTTTCCAAATGATTCAATTAACCTGTTGTACGCCAAGGTGACTTAGCTCAAAGAGGTATCAAGTATCAGTGTTTAAATTTATAGTGTGTATCAGTGGTCATGTGTGCATGTGTGCGTGTGTGTGCTTAGTTGCTCAGTCACATCCGACTCCTTTTGGGACCCTATGGAATGTAGCTCGCCAGACTTCTTTGTCCGTGGAATTTCCCAGACAAGAATACTAGAGTGGATTACCATTCCCTTCTCCAGGGAATCTTCCCCACCCAGGGATCAAACCCATGTCTCCTGCATTGGCAGGCAGATTCTTTATCACTGAGCCACATGGGAAGCCCATCAATGGGCACATATCCCAACAAATCTGTTCATTTGATGGGAGAATCATCTTTTCTTTGACCTCTTCACTTAACTCAGCCCCAATCTTCACACAGCATGGATTTATGATCTCTAAGATGCACAATTACAGCTTTGTGGAAGGAGAACTCTAGGATTCTTGGAAGCTACAGCAGTACATTTTATGGAGTGTTTGAACTCAAGGGTGGATGACATTTGTGAAGTCATGCTTCCTATTCAGTGGCTGTAACTCATTGATTTGTAGCTTTTGAAAGATTGATAGCAAAAGTAAAGTTGAAAATGATACCTGTGCAATAGTGGACTATATCAAAGTTAAGGTGATTTTGTGGAAACAAAGACCATCCAATAAAGTGAAGGCATTTTCTATAATGCTCTTTACTTAGAATTTTGGTAACAGAAGGGGACTCAGTATATTATACAACATCTTAGAAATATTTAACTTGGGTTAAGTGAAGGAGGAGAGTTAAAAAGTTGTCTTAAAGCTCAAAGTTCAGAAAACAAAGATCATGGCATCTGGTCCCATCACTTCATGGCAGATAGATGGGGAAACAGTGTCAGACTTTATTTTTGGGGGCTCCAAAATCACTGCAGATGGTGATTGCAGCCATGAAATTAAAAGACACTTACTCCTTGGAAGAAAAGTTATGACCAACCTAGATAGCATATTAAAAGCAGAGATATTACTTGGCCAACAAAGGTCCGTCTAGTCAAGGCTATGGTTTTTCCAGTGGTTATGTATGGATGTGAGAGTTGGACTGCGATGAAAGCTGAGCGCCGAAGAATTGATGCTTTTGAACTGCGGTGTTGGAGAAGACTCTTGAGAGTCCCCTGGACTGCAAGGAGATCCAACCAGTCCATCCTAAAGGAGACCAGTCCTGGATGTTCATCAGAAGGACTGATGCTAAAGCTGAAACTCCAATACTTTGGCCACCTCATGCGAAGAGTTGACTCATTGGAAAAGACTCTGATGCTGGGAGGGATTGGGGGCAGGAGGAGAAGGGGACACAGAGGATGAGATGGCTGGATGGCATCACCAACTCGATGCACATGAGTTTGGGTGAACTCTGGGAGCTGGTGATGGACAGGGAGGCCTGGTGTGCTGCGATTCATGGGGTCAAAAGAGTCAGACATGACTGAGTAACTGAACTGAACAAATACCAACAGTAACATTAAATACAGAAAGCTGAAATCCTTAAGCAAAAAATGGTACAATTCATTTGGAAGAAAATACATCATACTACTGTGACATTAATTACTAATTTCCAAGTTTCAGTTTTTGGTATATGTGCCACCTGTCAGAGGAAGCCCCTAATTTCCCAGTTGTTTAATGTGATGCTAATCATTTCTAACTTGAAATATGTTCATATGATTTTATCTTTAAGAAAATAACCTTTTGAGTGTAATTTACTTTGCACATACTGATTCCCTATTAAAATATTAAGTAATTTTTACCTTTTCCTTCTGTCCCTTTTTCTCTTTTTTTTTTCTTCCTTCTTTTCTGCTGCCTTTCTTTCCTTTCCCATCCCTGTGTCCCTCACCCATTTGTTCTTTGGGTTCCATAACTAAATAAAATTTCAACTAGCCGATAAATTCATGCTTCCTACAGGTACTTATTCTTTTCTTTTTTTTGACTGTGCTGGGTCTTTGTTGCTGCTTGTAGGTTTCCTTATCTTGCAGCTGAGATCTTAATTCCCAGACCAGGGACCAAATCCATGTCCCCTGCATTGGAAGGTGGATTCCTAACTACTGGATCACCAGGGAAGTCCCTCTTGAACAAAATTGGTGGGGGGCATGCAGCAAACAATAGAAACCAAGGACCTGCCTCCACCTGGTTCCTGGGGCCCTTGGTAGCCCCAAGAAGAGAGAAAGGCCCAATAGCAGCTAATATTGTATCAATACTTGCCCATCCTGCTGAGATGGAAAACATATCTGGATTCAGTTCGACTCTTTGAAAACTTGCCTTCTCTGTATCTCATTTGTGAGGAGACAGGTTCATAAGCTTTATAAACAAATGCAAAACAAAGCCATGTAGAGCCCCAATTCATCTAAGAACCTCTTGGTTGTTGTCGTTCAGCTGCTAAATTCTGTCCAGCTCTTTGCGACCCCATGGACTGCAGCTCTGCGAGGCTGGCCTGTCCTCCACCATCTCCCAGAGTTTGCTCAAACTCATGTCCGTTGAATCAGTGTTGCCATCCAACCATTTCATCCTCTGTCGCCTCACTCTCCTCCTAGTCTCAATCTTTCCTAGCATCAGTGTTTCCTAAGAACCTCTAGTTTGCCCTTTTTCATTAATAAGATTTAATCTAAAAATTGGAACTAGGAACACCTCAGTATTACCAGGTGACACATGAAGTGACTTTTGCTGATGGTGTGATTTCTCCTTGATAATTACTGAGACTCCCTTAGTGAATACTTGGTGCTGTATTTAGGTCAGAAAATATAAATCATGTAAGTAAAACACTGTTGTTTGCCTTTTTCTTTTTAGGTAGGAAAAGGATAATCAGTTTTATTTGATGGGCTATGCAGGCTCCAAAGTACTGATGACTCATTCTATACTTAATTTAGAATTTAAAGAAGGAATTCAGAAAAATGGAGCTTTTAGGAAGCATTTTATTTATTGTTGTAGAAAGGTCAGTTTGTATCAGAAATGGGCTTGTTTTGGCATTTTATATACATTGTAATGATTTATCTTCTTGTAATTTAAATAGATTATATCAGAAGCAGAGGACCTAATGAGTAAATTTAGATTTTGAAAGAATAGTTAAGATAACTCTACCTGGTATATGCAGAATAAAAAGGTATAATAAAAGAAGTTATACATGATAGAAATTCTACGCTGAATAATCCAGTAATCAGAGTTATCCTTCAAAAATGTAAATATGATTTCCTTAATTAAAGTAACCCTTTAGACAAATTGATGACAAGCACGTGTCAAAGTTTAATTTCAAACTTGCTATAAATGAAGAAGCCTCTGAAAAAGCCAATTTAAAGACTCATTCTTGGTAGAGATATTTTATATAAAATTTAATTGCAGACAATAAGACTATTAGGCTCCTCATAAGGCTAGGTAGACGGGTGATGGATAATTCCTTTTCCAGAAGAAATTCTTAATTTCATTAAAATATACCAGGATACGGTTTAAGCATTATTAGGAATGGCATATATTTCCCAGAAAGGGTTATACATTATATCTTATAAAATCCAGGTTTGGTGCAATTTTCTTTCTTGTGCCAGTTCTGTTTGTGACCTCAAATTGCTTCCCATACTACTCAGGATAAAATCTCGATCCTTAGAAGGCTTCATACAGCCTGATGTCATTTCATATTACTTGACTTCTTCCTTCATGTTTCTTGAGTGTGGTCACCATGCTGCAGCCTCAGAGCTTTTTGTCTTGGCTGTTCCCTCTGCCTGGAATATGTGTATCCTATACAAGCGCACAGCTTGCCTCTCAGTTCTTTCATGTCTCTGCTAAAATGTGACATCTTTTAGAATCACAACCCTCCCAAATGTAAATTGGTGTGGTCACTATGGAGAGCAGTATGGAGGTTCCTTAAAAAACTAAAAATAGAGTTAATATATGATCCAAGATCCCACTTCTGGGCATATATCTAGACAAAACTATAATCCAAAAAGATTATAGTTTTCAGCATTTCACTGTAACACTCTTTAGAATAGACAAAATATAAGAACAACCTAAATGTCCATCCAGAGAGGAATGGATAAAGCAGATGTGATACCTATATGCAATGGAATATTACTCAGCCATAAAAAATGAAATAATGCCATTTGCAGTAACATGATCATACTAAGTAAGACAGAAAAAGAAAAATATCATTATGGTACTGCATGTATATGGAATCTAAAATAAATGATTCAAATGAACTTATTTATAAAACAGAAAGAGATTCACAGACATAGAAAACAAACTTATGGTTTCCAAAGGAGAAAGGGGGCAGAATGGGATAATTAGGAATTTGAGATTAACATATACTTGCTATTATATATACGGAGAAGGCAATGACACCCCACTCCAGTACTCTTGCCTGGAAAATCCCATGGATGGAGGAGCCTGGTAGGCTGCAGTCCATGGGGTCGCGGAGAGTCGGACATGACTGAGCGACTTCACTTTCACTTTTCACTTTCATGCACTGGAGAAGGAAATGGCAACCCACTCCAGTGTTCTTGCCTGGAGAATCCCAGGGACAGGGGAGCCTGGTGGGCTGCCGTCTATGGGGTCGCACAGAGTCGGACACGACTGAAGTGATTTAGCACTATTATATATAAAATAAACAACAAGGTCCTATTTTATAGTACAAGGAACTGTACTCAATTATCTTATAATAACCTATAAGAGAAAAGAATCTGAAAAAGAATTGAATTACTGAATTACTTTGCTGTATACCTGTAACTGATATAGCGTTGTTAAAAACAAAAAAAACAACAACAAACTATTCTTCAATTAAAAAGATAGGAAAATAATCACAGTCCTTCCAAGCTCCATTCCTTCTCCGTCACCCTCCATCTCCTGCTCTATTTATATTCTAAATGTCGCTGTCTGGCATTTAGATACAACATCTATTTACTGTTTGCTGCCCATTCTTTCCAGTTCCCACCAGAGCATGTGTCATCATGAAGTTAGGGACTTTGTTTTATTTATTACTATATTCCCAGGGCCTAGATCAGGACTTGGCTTGCAGTACATATTATGGGCTGAACTATGTCCCTCTAAATTCACAAGTCAATCCTGAAGTACTTCAGAATGTGGCCATATTTGGCGATAAGGTTCTTAAAGAGGTAATCAAGTTAAGATGAGCTCATTAGAGAGGGCCTTAATCCAATATGACTGGTATCCTTGTAAGAATGGGAAATTTAGACATGGGCATGTACAGAGGGAAGGTGATGTGGAGACAGAGGGAGGAGACAGCTATGCCCAAGCCCAGGGGAGAGGTCTGGACCACATCCCTGATTCAGAACCCTCTGAAGAAATGAATTCTACTAATACCTTGATGTCAGACTTGCAGCCTCCAGAACTCTGAAAAAAATTAATTTCTGTTGTTTAAGCCACCCAGTCTATAGTACTTTGTTAACTGTAGCTCTAGCAAACTAATAAAGCACATGCGCTTGATAAGTATCTGTTAAAAGAATAAATAAATGGTATAGAATATTTTTGTAAGGATAAAAGGTAGTGATATTGTTGAACACTTATCCAAAAAGGAACATAGATGATGATTTCTTGATAGAAACGTAAAGTTGGCAAGGAAACAAGATATTGATCTGATGGGAGAGTAAGGATGCTTCAGCCCCTGTGTAATCTACTGGAAGGTTGAACCTGTGTCTTCTGCTTGGCAGGCTTCTTTACCACTGAGCCATCCGGGAAGCCTGACAAAAACAGATCCGCCAATACACTGATGTCTTGGAGATAATTTTATCACTCAGAAGTTTGAGAATACAATGCACTTGGACTTGGAGCTTAACTGTCACCAACAACGGAGAAGGCAATGGCACCCCACTCCAGTACTCTTGCCTGGAAAATCCCATGGATGGAGGAGCCTGGTGGGCTGCAGTCCATGGGGTCGCGGAGAGTCAGACACGACTGAGCAACTTCCCTTTCACTTTTCACTTTCATGCACTGGAGAAGGAAATGGCAACCCACTCCAGTGTTCTTGCCTGGAGAATCCCAGGGACAGGGAAGTCTGGTGGGCTGCCGTCTGTGGGGTCCCACAGAGTCGGACACGACTGAAGCGACTTAGCAGCAGCAGCATCACCAACAAAGAGGAGAACACATGGGTATATGATGGTGATCTGAATGTTAAAGGAAGTGACTCTGTCATCCTGGGTTTGATGTCAAGAATACTGGTTATTACCAGACATATTCAGTGGACTTGGGAAAATCAGACTGAAAACTGTGAAGGGAAAAGATAGGTATTAGTTTCATCAAAAACACCAACTGGCAAGAAACACAGGGTGGTCTAAATAACATCACTCTGACATTGCTCTTACACATGTCTTCAGTGAGGATGTACTGAGGATCTCAGATAAAAGATCCACAGGTGGCATATTCATAAAACATGGAGGGAGAGACACAGGGCTAAACCTGAATACAGGAGTGGGATAAATCAGTGTGACCAGTCTTAGGAAACCTGCAGACAAGGATATACCAAGACTCTCCAAAATGCTAAGGACAGTAACATGCCAATTTTGATATAATGTGTTAGAGACACGAAACAAGGAATGTTTCTGACAAAGAAAAAGCAGAACTGCTCAAGTCCTATTTTGTTTTCCTACTCATTACCCAGAAAAATGATTTCAAAATTGGAAAACCTAAACAAGCAATTTAAAAAAGGAATTCCAAGCCACTCTAGGTCAGGGTAACAAATGAAGAATTCATTGCTTTTAGTGAGATCAAGCCCCAGCCCTGAAAGAACAGCGTCCCTGAGTCCTGAGAAGATGTGCAGGTAGAATGCCAAAAGGTTGTCCTTCATTTCTTAGGAATCATGGAGGCTAACATAATGAAGACATTTAGAGATACACAGTGCATCGATTTTCAAAAAAAAAAAAAAAAAGAGAAAAGATAATTTCTAAAACGTATGAATGATTGAGTTGCCATGGATTTTTGTTATTAAATAGAATGTTAAGCAGATGGTTTGTAAATGCTGAAAAAAGGCAATGGAAGTCACCAGTTATTATCCATTGGTGTTATTTGAAGTTCCATGCTTTTTCGTGGCATCCATGTCACTAAAAAGAATTCATGCCAAATCAAGCTCGTTTGGTTTTGGAAAAATTACCAGTTGGTGGCTGGGGGGAGCATCTGAGACATACTTGATCTTAATATTATTAAGGTATTTGTTGCTAATGATATCCATTTTAACTGCCTACTGGTCAGTCATTCCCTCATCCACAGCAAGACCTGAGACGAACTTACAATCTTCCTCTGCAGAAGCTGTTTTTCTTTATGTCCTGTTAGAGGGACCAGCTGCCAGTCTTCTGAGATGGAGTCCTCTTAGTGATCCCTGACGCTTTGCTTCTTCCTCTGCACTGGATTATTGTGACAAAGTCATCTTTCTCTCATGGCTCTGCCTCTGGATCATGTTCTAGGCTGCTACCTGAGTTCTCAGAATGCAGATCTGCTTGTGCTTACAACTTTGCTAGTTTTTTGATGTTCACAGGATAAAGTCCCAGCACCTACAGAAAACACGTCATGGTCTGCTCCTGGCTTTCTGAGCAAAATAGTGACCTTTCAAAGTGCTGCATACAGCCCTTGATTTTGCTATATTGGACATTTTGTTATTCTCATTTCAACGTGCGTGTGCATGCTAACTTGCTTCAAGCCTGTCTGACTCTGTGCGACCCCATGGATTATAGTCGACCAGGCTCCTCTGTTCGTGGGATTCTCCAAGCAAGAATACTGGAGTGGATTGCCATGCCCCCATCCGGGGAATCTTCTCGACCCAGCGATCGAAACTGTGTCTCTTATGTCTCCTGCATTGGCAAGTGTGTCCTTTACCAACAGTACCACCTGGGAAGCCCCTTATTTCAATGCACTTACAGTGTTAATCTTTCTGTTTACTGTCTGATTTCCTTTTCTGCCTGGCACACTCCTACTCGTACTACAAAGCCAGGCCATTGTCCCCTGCTTCCCTCAGGCAACCATAAGTCCGTTTTCTAAGTAATAGCTGACTTTTTAATTCCCCCAGAGTTTTATTTTATTACTGGAATCTTAGAGGGAAAATCTGTTTGACCTTTTGGAGTGAAACTATGTACTCTTGCCTGGAAAATCCCATGGACAGAGGAGCCTGGTAGGCTGCAGTCCATGGAGTCGCGGAGAGTCAGACACAACTGAGCGACTTCACTTTCACTTTCATGCATTGGAGAAGGAAATGGCAACCCGCTCCAGCGTTCTTGCCTGGAGAATCCCAGGGACAGGGGAGCCTGGTGGGCTGCCGTCTCTGGGGTCGCACAGAGTCAGACACGACTGAAGCGACTTAGCAGCAGCAGCATGTATGTGTCTAAGTCTTAGTAGAGGGAGATGGGAACACAAGGCTCTCTCCCCTGTCCCCGGCCCTGTTTCAGTGTGGGTGAGAGGCGGCAGGCTGACAGTCCACTCGCGAAGGTCAGCTGACCAGAGTCACAGCGGGATCCACTCCTATCTTCCTTCTTTCCCGACAGGAACCTCCTGCTGCCCAAAGCTGTGGGGCTGGTTCCTGGGTGGCCTCTCAACGCTCCGTCTATCCCCGCCCAGTTCTCCGCTCCCACCACGCAGTGCCTGAGTTATCACTGGCGCAGTGCTAAGTCATTCACCTGGAGTAACTGCTTAACTTCTCAGGTCATCTCTCCTGAAGGGCAGAGCCCCGCCTCAGGCTGGGGTCCAGCTGGCTCCAGAGGCTGAGCCGTGCGTAGGGGTCTCTCCAGCCACTCCTCACACCCTTCTCCACTCTCTCTGCCAACCTCTCTCCCTTCAGCCTCTTTATCCTGTTCTGTGATCCCATCTCTTTCCTCTTTCTGCAGACTTCTTGAAAGCATAGTAAATTCTTGCAGCCTATGCATTCTGAGCATTCACTTCTCTCTCCATTTGCTTGAATTTGCTTTCTACCCCATCTTCTTTCTTAAACCTCTTCAAGGTCACTAATAAAACCAGCCACTCATCTAAGGATTTTTTTTTTTTTTGATCTCCATATTTCTCATTCTGTCTAGAACATGAAACACCATTTATATCAAACCTTGAAAATTTAATTTTCCTTCTCTGTGATCTGTATATCCTGGACTTTGCCAAGCTATGATCACGAAAATAATCTTTTATATGCAAAAAATCATGACTCCCTTGAAAGAAGCTAAGTGTTTCATTGAGTTTTCTTTCTCAACATCTTTGAAGATGTCCAGGGAATTCTTTCATGTTTCATATATTTCACTCCGATTGTCACAGGTCATACCAAGGGGCCAGCCCAAATATGACATTTTCCCTGCATGTCCTTCTTGTCATTTCAAGTTGGGTTGTTCCAGGTCACTCCTGCTCTCTGTACCCTATTTTCTTGTCTCGCTGCCAGTGACCTTGGTCAGACCCCAGCCTCCTGGGCACTGATGTCCTCTGCTGGTGACTCTCTCATTTTCTTACTTAGCCTTGGGGAAAGGACACTCCCTTCCCTTTACTGCTCCTCTCTAAAACATGGAGCTGATCCTTCAGTTATTACTAACCATGACTTATCTTGCAGCCTAAATGCAGGTCAAAGCCTGACCTCAGGAACCCTCACTGGGTTCGCATCTCAGAATTCCTTGTCCCATCAATGAGGGATCTGCCAGAAATTCACACCTTTCTGCCTCCCTTTTATTTATTTATTAAAATGCTTCTTCATCTGCCTCCTTTCCTAGCATTTCTGCTTTCCATTTTCTGAAAGAGAGGTTCTCTCCTGGTTTCTTTGACCTGTTTATTTTTTAGTTCTTCTATCTCAATACTCCAAGTATAAACTCTGTGTAGATCATTAAATGTGCTTCCCCCGTGGCTCAGCAGGGTCAATCCCTGGGTTGGGAAGATCCCCTGGAGGAGGGCATGGCTACCCACTCTAGTTTCTTGCCTGGAGAAGCACAGGCACAGGCAGCTGATTAAATATAATCAGGGATCTTCTCCCTGACCTCCAGATACATATGCCTAGGTGTTTACTTGAAATCTCCACCCAAACATCTCATAGGCTCCTTTAACGCAATATTTTTGAGAGCTACTCCTTTCAAGCATAGATAGCTGTGGCAAAAATTATCTGTTCTGGGGCTTTCAAACCTATGTTTCAGGAAAAAAAAAATATATATATATAATATATGCACATTTTTGAAAATTTACCTCTAAACGCAAACCAATGAGATTCCCTTTCCCTTTCCCATGCTTCCTAGTCTCAGTTGATCCCAGGGTGGGAGCTGTTACACCATGGCCATACACATGGCTGGGTACCTGAGATGCAGGCTCTGACCACTGTCCCCTGCCAGCTTGCTCTTTCTGCCTTTGTCCACAACTCCCTGGGACTGCGGACCTTCAGGCTACAGGAACCATTGCCTGAAAGTGTTCTACAAAAAATGGGATAGCTGTGGTCAAGGTTACTGTAAAGAAAATGCTTGCATTAAGTGGAAGGTTTTTTACTAAATCACCTTTAGGATCCTCACCAGCTCTAAGAACCAGTGATTTTATAGGCTAAAATGTTTAATGTTTTTTTATATGGCTATATTCCCTTGATTTAGCTGAAAGTCTTTGTCATTTATATATGTGTTCCAGGCTGATGTTAAATTTTCTTTATGGATTTGTTTGAAATAAATGGGCTGTTACTTGCAGCTTGGATAGTTTTCGGCTTACATGGATTATCCTGGCTTTGCTATTTGTTTTGGCAGAGAAAAACTCCTGATTAGCACTCTGGCAGCAACTGTGGGTTTTCTCGCATACTATTCCCTCTCCTCCACTGAAATAGCGTTTTCAACTGGTTACATAGCAGCCTCTGATCTCTCAGTCTTCTTGGAGTTGAGTGTGACTGAGAAACTTCCAGTGTGTTCTTAGGGAGATACAGCTTGTCCTCTTTCTTTGCTTTTCCCTTTTTCTGATGGCTGCAAGGCAGATATGATGGTATGGCTCCTTGAGCTATAGAGTAAACGCAATACTCTAGGAATGGATGAGTGACATCTTAGAAGAAGCCTGGGTGTCCATGTGGGGAGCTCCTATCAGGGGAAACCAGTTTCCAAGAGGAAAAACTTCAACCTTGTTTAAGCCACTATTAGTATCTTCATCTTATTAAGCAATTAAAATCCCATGCTAAGAAGTAAAGCATTTTTGTCTTTGCTTTATGGTCTTACAGTTAAAACCTCATCTCCTGTAGATCATGGTGGTAACTGCCGTTTGTGTATGTGATAGTTGTTCAGTCATACTCGACTCTGCATCCTCATGGATAGTAGCTGCCAGATTCCTCTTCCGTGGAATTCTCCAAGCAAGAATACTGGAGTGGGTTGCCATTCTCTTCTCCAGGGGATTTTCGTGGCCCAGGGATGAAACCCAGGTCTCCAGCATTGCAGGCAGATTCTTTACCAGCTGAGTCACCAGGGACTCATAATTGCTGTTTGGATATGTAAATAAATAGAGCTGTATATTGAAAGGACATCCCTGGTAGCTCAGCTGGTAAAGAATCCGCCCGCAATGCAGGAGACCCTCGTTTGATTCCTGGGTGGGGAAGCTCCGCTGGAGAAGGGATAGGCTACCCACCCCAGTATTCTTGGGCTTCCTTGGTGGCTCAGCTAGTAAAGAATCTTCCTTCAATGTGGGAGACCTGGGTTCAATCCCTGTGTTGGAAAGATCTCTGGAGGAGGGAACGGCTATCCACTGCAGTTTTCTGGCCTGGAGAATTCCATGGACTATATAGTCTATGGGCTTGCAAAGAGTTGGATATGACTGAGTGACTTTCATTCATTTTATATTGAAAGTAGGCCTCCCAGGTGGTGCTAGTGTAAAGAATCTGTGGGTCAATGCAGGAGACAGGTTCGATCCCTGGGTTGGTAAGCTCTCCTGGAGAAGGAAATGACAACCGATTCCAGTATAGCTGCTTGGAAAATTCCACGTACAGAGGAGCTTGGCGGGCTAAAATCCATGGGGTTGCAAAGAGTCAGACACAACTGAGCACAGCATACACCACTGAAAGTAGATTAGCTTGATGGGCCCTGGAGTCTGGGCAAAGATCACCTAGTGAAGGAGCTGAGCATGCGGATAAGGAGAGGAAAGGGGAGCAAGCGTTTACTGATCATCTCCTATACACAGAGTACCATGCTTTGCATAGGACATCCCATGGTATCCCTGACTTAAGTACTGTTATTCCCACTTTGTATCTGAGGAAACTGAGTATTCAAAGGAGTATTTGGCTACTGACCAGTAAGGATGGAACTTGAGTTTAGCCACAGACCTGATCTCAAAGCCTGGAGTCTCTCTGCTGGGGAAGGAAATGGCATGAGCATTATGGATGTGATGAAATCTAGAGTGGGGACATCATGGGGAATCATCTGGGAGTCTTATTTATATGAAGGCCTCTTGGGGAAAATGGCACAAGTGACTTCTGACTCAAAGATGGACCTTAGGATGCTATACTCCCTCTAACAGGAAACTTGCTTTAAGTTTGGAGATTCAAGATATTGAACTCTGTCCTTAGGTTCTGATTCATGTTTCATGGAAAAGGGGCACTTTTAAAGTTAATGCGGGCTGATGAGTTTCAAGTATTCTCAAGCATTTCTTTGCCACCCCATGGACTGTAGCTCACCAGGCTCCTCTGTCCACAGAATTTTTCAGGCAAGAATACTGAAGTGTGTTTCCTCTTCCAGGGGATCTTCCCAACCCAGGGATCTAACCCGTGTCTTCTGGATCGGAAGGCACATTCTTTACCACTGCACCACCTGATATTCACCCTAAATCCAGGTGCAGGGAGAACCCTTCCTGCAACTCAGGTCTCTATTTTCTTAATCAGGGGCAGGGAAAAAGCTGCCGGAGAATAGTGCCACCATGTGGTAGAGAAGAGAATAGCAACAACTGAGAAAAAAGCCTGCCTCAGTTTGCTAGATACTTGGGAACTGTTGGGGAGAGGAGGCGACCTGGGAGAGAAAATAGCGTGGACCAGGCTCGTTTTCCCAGTATAGTGTCGAAGAGGGGTCAGGGTAGCCTGGGAAAGTGAGGATTATGTTGGGATGATTACTTTAGCCTTTGTGTGTGTGCTCAGTCGTGTCTGATTCTTTGTGATCCCTTTGTGACTGTAGCCCTTCAGACTCCTCTGTTCATGGAATTTCCCAGGCAAGAATATGGGAGTGGGTTGCCATTTCCTATTCCAGGGAATCTTCCTGAACTGAACCAGGGATTGAACCTGCATCTCTTGCCTCTCCTGCATTGGCAGGCAGCTTCTTTGTCACTGTGCCACGTGGGAAGCCTTTCAGTTCAGTTCAGTTCAGTCACTCAGTCGTGTCCGACTCTTTGCGACGCTATGGACCGCAGCACGCCAGGCTTCCCTGTCCATCACTAACTCCTGGAGTTCACTCAAACTCATGTTATTTCTAAACTGAGGAAAACCAGAAAAGATAGAAATTGTAGAAGCAAATTTTAGACAACCAAAATATCTTGAGTTGATTCTCCTTGGGTGAGACCCGTGGACCATAACCAACATTCTCCAGAGGCTCAGGAAGTTTAGGAGAGATTTGCCTTGAGTTAAGGGAGTAGAGAGGGCTTCCCAGTGACTCAGTAAAGAACCTACCTGCAATGCAGGAGACCCAGGTTCAATCCCTGGGTTGGGAGAAGGAAACAGCAACCCACTCCAATATTCTTGTCTGGGAAATCCCATGGACAGAGGAGCCTGGTGGGCTACATGGGGTCACAAAGAGTCGGACACAACTTAGTGACTAAACCACCACCACCCAGGGAAGTAGGGAGGGCAGAGATGAAGAAGGAAACTGCGCTAGAGCATCCGGTTCCAGGAGGCACAGTCCCTGGCTGCACTAGAAATGCATGCTCAGGGGCAGCTCCATCCCAGCTCCATCCCGGCCTGGCTTACAGCCCTGAAAAAATTCCCTAGATTGGAGGCAGAGATTAAAGAATTATTCTTCACTGAGTGTACTGAGCCTGTCTACAAGACTGAAACCATAATACGGTATCACCGGATCATTTGGGCCTTTTGCCTGCATTATCCCCACTAACTGCTCATTGTCTGATCATGACGATGAAAGATATGTTTTGTATTATGTATCTTTATACAAATTTATTTTTAAAAACTGACTTTGAATATATAACCCAACCCCAAACTGTGTACTTTCCATGCACATAGCTTCAAGGCTAGTCCTTTAGCCCCCTATTAAAGTAGATTGCTACCACTAAATCCCTTCTCTATGGAAATTCAGAAGCTGTCAGAAAGGCTTACATGCGATGCTGGAAGAGGAATAATTTCAATAGTGAATGAAAAGATAGTAACCTTAGAGAGAATTGCAAGGGTTTCTTGACTTCAGGCCCTTCTTGATCTGGCCCCAGGCTGGTACCCCAGAGATCTGGGGACCTGCCTGGGTGGAGGCTGTAAAAGGGCTGTGTCTTCCAAGCCCCTCCATAAAAGGAAGGGAGCAGACATGCCTGATGCAAGAATGCAGCATCATCATAAGAGGAAACTGTCCAAATAGGGGCAAGAGGATCACAAGAATATGAGGAGATGGAGGGATTAAGGAAGGGAACGTGCATCTGGGTCTTATTTCATGAGCTCTCCTAATTTCACCACTGCATTGCCATTGGATCCCAGGGTGCTGTAGTACACACCAGCATCTCAAATTTCAAGGTTGATTTAGTTCAGCTAAGGGCTTCCAGTAATAGAAATTTTAAGAGGAAAGAATAGTTCTAAATATCACTTTTAGGTTTTTCTACAGGAAAGCCTTGCTGGAATTTATTAGAGAATAAGTTAATTATCTGTAATTTCCTAGGCAGAAAACAAATAATTCAGGTTCAATGAAATTTTGCTTAACTAGACAATATCTCTTTACATAAGAGTTTTTGGTTTGCTGATAAGGGTGTTATTGCTATTTTCCTAAGTGATAAAAAAACATCCTGGGAAACAGAAATGTTTTTAAGACATTAGGGGCTTAGAACCCTAAGTTATACTGGCAAAGTCTTGATGCTCTAGAATTTGGGACATTCCAGGTTCTGGATGTACTGGGAGTCTGAATTTTGGAAGTTGATTTTAAACAGTGTTGATGATAGAGAGACAGATGCATACCATTCAAAGTTAGTAAAGAGAGGGATTATTCTCCCTCTACCTAGTTGGTTTAGGGACCAGTACTGCTTGATATGGCTTCCCAGGTAGCCTGCCAATGCAGGAGACATAAGAGACTCGGGTTCGATCCCTGGGTCGGGAAGATCCCCTGGAGGAGGGCATGGCAACCCACTCCAGTATTCCTGCCTGGAGAATCCCGTGGACAGAGGAGCCTGGTGGGCTATGGTCCGTAGGGCTGCTCAGAGTTGTACGTGACTAAAGTGACTTGGCAGTCACACACGCACTGCTTGATATATCTTGTATATGAAATCGTGTAATAGCTAATATTTACTACGTATATGCTATGTGCAAAGAACTTGTTCAGTCACGAAATCATGTCCAGTTCTTTTGTGATCCCATGTGTAGTAGCCTGCCAGGCTCCTCTGTCCATGGAGATTCTCCAGGCAAGAATATTGGATTGAGTTGCCATTTGCTTCTCTGGGGGATCTTTCTGACCCAGCGATCGAACCTGCATCTAAGAACTACCCAAAATGCAACGTTAAGAATGTAAAAGCTGTGAGGAGCAGCTCATTGAGAAGCATGCATCTGGCCAGTGGAAGAGCTGAGACTAGAGCTCGGGTCTGATTCCAAACCCATCACATGCTCAGCTGGCAATCACAGACATCTCCTGTATCTTTTTTGCAGTTTTCTAACCATTTCTGTCTCTGTCTTCTCCTCAATAAGAATAATGTTAGAATCAGCAGAGAAAAAGTACTATTTTGTTTCTGGAAAAGCCCTGACCCAGAGCAAAATGAGTAACAAAGAAATAACACTTAGACAAAACAGCATTGGACAAAGCACAGCTCTGGGGACACCCCAGGGCCCACTGTGGACTCAGAAGGGGCAGCTCTGTGGGGCTTCTCTTGCTGCCCTGGCCTTTAAGCTTTCCGTGTTCTGTGACTTGACCTGGCGTCTGATGAAGCTTAGTATTCACAATGGAAATGAAGTCAAGGGCCTGGGGACAGATGTTCCCTTTTGCCTTGAAGGAGGATGAACATGCCATTTAATAGACCTGAATGTGTGTATTGGATTCTTCAGAGGGTAAGCATATGGATGCTCCCTGCTCCCTCCAAACAGACCCTGTTCATCTGAAGCCTTGCTTGCAGTTTTCATTAATTGCAGCTGATAGCCTCTGTCTTTCCTAGCCCTGCTGAAGGGTAGGTGCCACTGCTCCTTAGCTTGATGTTTCTACTAGTCCAGGACCAGGGTTCAGACCTGACCACAGGCTGGACATCAAGAAGCCCATGGTAGGCTTGCTGTCTTCTGGAGAAGGCAGGGTATATGTGTGCCTGAGGTCTCTTTCATCCTCCTCCAGCTACATGGCCTGTCTGTGGATTGGACCTCAGGATATTGCTCTAAAATCTAACATACCAATGGGAAACACCATTCCTCTCCCTTTCAGACTCTGTGCCACCCCATCCATCGAACCCCTCTGGGCTCTGAGATTGGCTTGAAGAATGACTCCAAGGCACGTGGTTTGGATGACTAACCACCCTTCCCTTGTAGGGTCAGCCTAGTAATTTAACCCTTTCTTCTGTTCTTTCCTTGCCTCTCTTTCTTTTCACTCATTGCCCCATCATGATAATTGTCTGACCAACCTTTTATTTCAAACTGGCAGGACTCAGTCATTCATCACATGTTTTTGATAGCATCACTTTAATTTATTTATTAAATATTTATTTTAATTGATTTATTTGTCTGTACTGGGTCCTAGTTGTGACATGAAGGGTCTTCATTTTTCATTGCAGCATGCTGGATTGTTCATTGTGGTATGAGGGATCTAGTTCCCCAACCAGGGATCAAACCCAGGCCCCCTGCATTGAGAGCACACAGTCTTAGCCACTGGACCACCAGGGAAGTCCCGGGAGCGTCACTTTAGATGTGTTACACACTGTGCTCAGCTCTGATGGATCAAAGGTGAACAAGTCGCGGGACCTTGCAGTCTAAGGGAGCAGTGAGATTCCAAAACAGATGAAGGCAACGCAGTCTGGCAAACACACATGGAGAGATGTATGTACAAACAGAAAACAAGAATGGGGGTAGATAGCTTATCCATAACACAGGAAGGATTTTAGGTATTAAAGGGTGGAGGGGAGACCATGTGCAGAAGATTCCGGGCAGAGAGGAAGTATGAGCAAAGACTTGGGCATAAAAATAGCATTTGTACTTAAGGAGCTAGAAGATTTTTGTTATGCTGGAGAATAAAGATGGATCAGGGAATAGTGAGGTTGAGAAGGTAGACAGGGGCCATGTCATGAAGAGCTTCATAAGTAGGGTGACCATGTAATTTTTAAAAACCCAGGCACTTTTGAGAGTGAAAGAAGCCCCAATAATTATTCTAGGATAAAAATTAAAAACAAGACTCAGAAAAACTGGGACACATCATTACCTCACTTCTGTGGCAGGTAAGGGACTTGAACTCTAAGCCATAGGCAATGGAGGTTTACTGAAAAGTGTCGAGTTGGTGGATCCCTGGCATCCGCAGACCAGCCTGTTTCTGGAGGCAGATGTTCCCTCCTATAGCTACCAGGCAGGTCTGGGGTAGGCATATGACCCAGATTCATGCTTGGGCCTGGGTGTCTCTACAAGTGTGGAGGTGAGCCAAGCTGTAGTCCAGCCACAGGAAGTGGTGCCTTGAGCAGTGTTCTGAGCAGATCGTTTCTGTGCCCTCATCTTGGCTGTGCCCTTGTTGAACCAGTCCATCGTAAAGGAAACCAACCCTGAATACTCACTGGAAGGACTGATGCTGAAGCTGAAGCTCTGATACTTTGGCCACCTGATACAAAGGTGGCCGCCTGACTCATTGGAAAAGACACTGATGCTGGGAAAGATTGAAGGCAGGAAGAGAAGGGGATGGCAGAGAATGAGATGGTTGGATGGCATCCCGACTCAATGGACATGAACTTAAGTAAACTCTGGGAGATAGTGGAGGATGGGGATGCCTGGCATGCAGTACTCCATGGGGTTGCGAAGTCAGACACAACAGGGGGAATGAACAACAACAGCATCTTGGCTGGGCTTTGCCTCCCTGGATGCATGTCTGTTTTCCGAACCAGGTTCCCTAGGCTGCATTTTTGACCCTCTCTGTCTTCCTTCCAGAACATTCTTTTTCTAATTAGGAAAGCCAGAGTCAGTGTCTCTTGTGTAACTATGAATCCTTGTTTGCAAAGTGAAGTCACAGGCTCAGGCTTCTTTGGAAGGGGTCACTGGCAGATGGGCCAAGGATAAAACTGAGGGGGTGAGTGAATGCACTCCCATCACAGGGTGGGGTTTTCCTGTCCTGCTTTGAGGAGAGCTGTTAACACTGCTCACGATATGCTGAACAGTTGTCTTCCTCCCCAAGCAAAACGGAAAGAGAACAAGGCCTCCCATTAATGTCCTTCTTGGAGCATTGACTGACCACAGAGAATGACAATGGGGAGAGGTGACCTGAGTTGCCCTCCACCACGGTTGGTGGGCACACTGACAGCCCTGAGCAGGGAGTCTGGTCGAGGACTGAGGGGACGTTTGGCTTGAACTTTTTCAAAACCCACATTCTGTTGGCCGTAAGGAAAAACAACAGCCTTGCAGTCTCCAGGGCCATCCCTGATGTGAGTAGTAAATTCTCTGCAAGAAGAAGGAATGGAAAGCTATGTCAGGCAAATATAAATAAAGATGCCATTTTTATTGCATTTTTAAAGGTCTGGATTAAAAAAAAAATCAGGGTATGTGTTCTGAACTTGCCTTAATTAGGAGAGTCGCTGAAGCTGTGTTTCTCATAGCTTTCCTTGTGGTCTGTGCGTTCCCTTTGTAATCCATTAAATTTTATGGCATTAGCAGGGATTTGAAGCACCTGATTTAATCAATACTTATTTCTCCTGCATCAGCACTTTTGCACAGTGCTCTGTATATTAAGCAGTATTTTAGTGCGTGGTCTGACCTTTGCCTTTACCTCTTAGACTGTGCTTCCTAATTATAACTTCTTCTGTTTGACAGTGATGTATCTCTAAGGTCAAAGGCTATTAATAGCACTTGTAAATTTTCCCAAAAGGATCACACACACACACACACACACACACACAAATCCCGGTGTATGGAAATCATGATTGTCCCTCTATTTCTATCTGCACAATTTGAGATATGGGGAAAGTCCTTTGATTTCTCTTCACACTCACATTTTCCTACTGAAACGCTAGGCTGACAGCCTGTGTTGCTTTTCTCACTGAGAAACTGCCTTCTAGGGGCAGAAGTCAGGCCTGAGGGGACCCACTTCCTGTTTTCTCCTAGGGCACGGGCCCCCGTCATTGCCCACGGTGCCTGTTAGCCTGGGAATGTTCCTGCCCCTGTGCGGTTGGCACGTTTACAGCCCGGAGGATCTTCAGAGGCTCATCCCTGTGCCTCTGTCCTCTCTCTGAGTCAGTGGGAAAGACTCTCTGGGTTAACAGATCTGGTAGCCGGCAGGCTTCTCTGTTTCCAGAGCAGCTTCTCGGAATGAGTCAGATCTGAGAGTGTGATAGGTCACCTTCTTCTCAGTAGCTCCAAAGTGAGAATTCTGCCTGTGGGTGTGCCTCTAGTTCCACCACGCCTGGTGCTGCCAGTGCTTCCGTCTCTTTCCTCTCTGACTTTGGCCCCCCTTCTTTCTTCTACGCCCAGCCTGATTCTTTCCTGAGACAGTTCTTGCAATAGAATCACTTTCCAAAACACAACTCTTCAACCTCTCTCTCTGACTCACTACTTTTGTCCCATCTGTCTCACAGAGCACAAGTGTGGAGCTTGACCCGCAGAACCAAAAGCAACTCCTCTCTCTGGGAAAGGGCTTATTACTCCTCTCCCAGGCCTGCTGGCTCCCCCACCTCCATCAGTGTGTTCTCCTAGAGACATTCCTCACACTCATATTGGGGATGCTTACACCCCAGGCTAGAAGCAGGGCATTCACCGTGAGCAACAAGGATTGGGAGGTGGGTGGGGAAAGACCAGCTCTGTGACCTTGAGCGGGTTTTTGACATCTCTAAGCCATGGATTCTTTATCTCTAATATATGGGCCCTTCAAGAAAATTGGAGATACCAAGGGAAATTTTAAAGCAAAGATGGGGACAATAAAAGACAGAAACACCAAGGTCCTAACAGAAGCAGATGAGAGTAAGAAAAGGCAGCAAGAATACACAGAATTATATTAAAGAGGTCTTAATGACCTGGATAACCAAGATGGTGTGGTCATTCATGTAAGAGGCAGACAAACCTGGAGTGTGAAGTCAAGCGGGCCTTAGAAAGCATCACTATGAAAAAAAAAAAAATTAAAAAAAAAAAGAAAGGAAGCATCACTATGAACAAAGCTAGTGGACGTGATGGAATTCTAGCTGAGCTATTTAAAATCCTAAAAGATGATGCTGTGAAAGTGCTGCACTCAATATGTCAGCAAGTTTGGAAAACTCAGCAGTGGCCACAGGACTGGAAAAGGTCAGTTTTCATTCCAATCCCAAAGAAACGCAATGCCAAAGAATGTTCAAGCTCCCAAACAATTATGTTCATTTCAACTGATAGCAAAGTAACACTCAAAATCCTTCAAGCCAGGCTTTAGCAGTACGTGAACTGAGAACTTTCAGATGAAAAGGCAGAGGAACCAGAGATAAATTGCCAACATCTGTTGGATCAGAGAGAAAGCAAAGGAATTCCAGAAAAACATCTACTTCTTTTTTATTAACTATCTTAGAGCCTTTGATTATGTGGATCACAATAAACTGGAAAATTCTTAAAGAGATGGGAATACTAGAATCTGTATGCTGGTCAAGAAGCAACAGTTAGAACTGGATATGGAACAACGAAATGGTTCAAAATTTGGAAAGGAGTAGACAAGCCTGTATATTGTCACCCTGCTTATTTCCCTTACATGCAGAGTACATCATGTGAAATGCCAGGCGGATGAATCACAAGCTGGAATCAAGATTGCCAGGAGGAATATCAACAACCTCAGATATGCAGATGACATCACTCTAATGGCAGAAATTGAGGAGGAACTGAAGAGCCTCTTGATGAGGATGAAAGAGTGAAAAGGCTGGCTTAAAACAACATTCAGAAAACTAAGATCATGACATTGAATCCCATCACTTCATGGCAAATAGATGGGGAAAAAGTGGAAATAGTGACAGATTTTATTTTCTTGGATGCCAAAATCACTACAGATGGTGACCGAAAGCCACAAAATTAAAAGATACTTGCTCCTTGGAAGGAAAGTTATGACAAACCTTGACAGTGTATTATAAAGTAGAGACATCATTTTGCCAACAAAGGTCCATATAGTCAAAGCTATGGTCTTTCCAGTAGTCATGTATAGATGTGAGGTTGGACCATAAAGAAGGCTGAGCACCACAGAATTGAGGCTTTCAAATTGTGGTGCTGGTGAAGATTCTTGAACATCAAGGAGATCAAACCAGTCAATCCTAAAGGAATTTGACCCTGGATATTCATTGGAAGGACTGATGCTGAAGCCGAAGCTCCAATACTTTGAGCACCTGATGTGAAGAACTGATTCTTTGGAAAAGACCCCGATGCTGGGAAAGATTGAAAACAAAAAGAGAAGAAGGTGACAGAGGATGAGAGGATGAGATGGTTGGATGGCATCATTGCCTCAATGGACATGAGTTTAAGCAAACTCCGGGAGACAGTGAAGGACAGCCATGGTGTGCTGCAACCATGGGGTCAAAAAGAGTTGGACACAACTTAGCAACTGAATGACAAGCAAACCGGGACAATCTGAATATTTTGTTGAGAAGATTCAGTGAAGCAGCATTTGTAAAACACACATCAGTGTCAAGAATTCTGAAGGGCCTGAGGTTTTACCCTACTGATAAGTATTATCCTACTAACAAATTAGCCTACTGCAGTTTCACGGATGCCAGCAGAAGATATAAGACTCCTGGGTCAGAGATGAAGGCCTTTGTCCCTCACAGCCATGGTGGTAGCCAGAGGATCAGTGATGATGCTGGTGGCCTGAGCTCTGCTTCCCAGGAGGCTAAGCCCTGGCAGCCTGGTGGAGCCTGCCCTCGCAGTGGACTTGTTACAGGAGGAAATTCTGATCTCAGGGAACTGCAAAGTAAACTCGCTCCTTTGGTCTGGTGGAATCAATCTCTGTATCTTCCGAGGATATTCGCTATATAAACATCCTTGAAAAGAGTGCAAAACAAAGGCAGTCAGGGCGTCTGTTTGCGAGATGATCAGCAACACAAGAGATCCATTGAGAATTGTCACCCCACACAGAACACGGCTCGGATGAGTTCAGTGAATTCCGAGTGTTGTTATTGTTGATAAATTACTTAATGTGGTAGCTAGTGTATAATCATGCTTGCTCCCTCAGTCGCTCAGTCATGTCTGACTCTGCAACTCCCTGGACTGTATGTTGCCAAGGTCCCCTGTCCATGGGATTTCCCAGGCAAGAATACTGGAGTGGGTTGGAGTTTCCTACTCCAGGGGATCTTCCTGACTCAGGGATCGAACTCCAGTCTCCTACACACCTCCTGCATTCCTTATCGCTGAGCTAGCAGGGAAGCCCTGGTGTATATTTACTCAGTAAAGTGGTTTCTATTAAGAGCTGGATATCTAGTTGAAACTAATGAGACAATTTCTGCCAGTGAGTAACTTAATGTATATCCAAAAGCTATCTCAGACCCTCTGAATGTACTGTGTGTCTGAGATATTCAATATGTATTACTGAAGAAATAAATATTATTTCAAGTGAGAATACTTTGAAAATTGCATTAATCAAATAGAAGATGTGATTGTCAGGCTGAAAACTATGTATCTTTTTCTTCTTTCTCTTCTATCACATAATTCTTTTTCTGAATATTTTGCGTATAGTTAGCTCTTAAATGCTGTTTGCAATATTAATAGTAAAATAAATATTAAAATGTACAGCCAATTGTCAAATTTTAATTATAGCAATGATTTATTCTTCTCTCCCACCAGGTACTGTATTAAACTGCTGAAAATATGAAGTAATTAAGATTTTAAATTTCTCTCCATACTCTGGTAGTTTACAACAAAGCAGTGAAATGTATTCCTTGCCATGCTACTGTGAAAGTTTTGAAAGCATTAAGGTGGCTAAAAAAAAAGTAGGCAGTGAGAAAGAGGAGAATCAAAAATATAAATAACACACAAACTGGATAAGCAGGTCTATAATAAATTGAAAGCTTATGCAATAAGTACAGGAATAGTGCTCCTATTTTTCCCATGGAAACTGACCAAAATTCATGTACGTTTCAAAATAAAAAATGTTCACCAAATCACCCGTGGCATAAATCTTCTAACTCCAGAAATTAAAATCTCTAAGGAAAACTCAGGAGTTACATGAAACCATTTGCTCAAGCCTGGTCAGTGTTTTCCATTGTCTGGGTGGAAAGAAGGCTCTGTTTGGCTGGGAGTTGGAAAGGAGTTGTAATTGATCATGGAGGACTGGGGGTGGGCTGAGGAGAGGAGTCAGTAAGGAGCTGGAGAAGGGAGGGCTCTTGGCATACTTCTCCCCACAGGCTTCTCCTCTGCTCCTGGGAAGGTCTTTTTGTTGCCTGATGCTTCAGATTCTCTCTGCAAATCAGGAAAGATGCTGCTTGCTGTGGGTTTTAAAGAAAGCAGTGATGGATGCCGTAAGGCAGAGCACAGCAGGGCAGACTGATGTCATTGTCGCACAAATCTGGTATTCATAAAGGTATGATACTGGGCCGCTGTCTATCAGTTTGGTTAGATTTTTGAGGGGTCTCTGAGGCAAGTCATGAATAAAAAAGTAATAATGTGCTAGGTACCACCTGCTGTTCTTTAAACAACAGCGAAATTCCCCCTGATCATTTCTTTTCCATTAATCCTTTTTTTCTGTTAGGCTATCTTTGAAAAATTGCTGACTTGGCAACTGAAAATATTTTCTCCACAAGTCCTTTGAAAGTGTAATTGTATGACAGTGCCTTTTGCTTATCTTTGCCTCTCTCTCTCTCTTTTTTGGTTCTGTGTTGGAGGGGTTCTGTGTTGGAGGAAGAATAAAATAAATGATACATCTTTATCCTCCACATAGCATTATTTTTGAAACTTTGGAAACCAGGGAAATTCTCCGCTGTGTGGGGTTTTAACCTTAAATCAACAGCATGTCAGGAAGCATTAGCCAAGCACAGCATGACATGCTTATGCAGATGGATCCGGTATCTTCTGGATGGTCATCAAGCAGAAATGAGTGGCTGGGAAACAAGCTCAAGAAACAAGAGTGCTTAATTAGCCCCATCTCCCTCCCTGCATATTTAGGCTCCCTGGACACAAATACAATATGCCAATTATGGTAACACTTTCTGAGCTCAAATTTACCAAGAAATTCAAAATTGCATGTTCTGTATTTTGTGAAGCCACTATTTCAAAATTGATTTTTTAGGCAATGGCTACTTGAGATTCCTTTTGCCTCCACCGAGAATTGGGGGTTAGGAAGAACAGTGTATTTCTCTTGATGTCTCTCTGGGATAAACAACAAGAAACTAGGAGGCCAGTTTCTGATTGTCCTCAAGTTCTCTTCCGGGCATCTGGACTCATTTTGTCCTGCCTCTCCAGGGTTCATGCTTGGCCTAAGATCTTGGAGGAAAGAATCATGGAACCATGGAATCAGATAGCTTACCTGCACTTGTTAAGCTGTCCCTGATTCAGGTCAAGATGCTTGACTCTTGATGGAGCCCAAGGAAATGATTGTGGTGTTTTCTTCAGTCCTCTGAGCTCAGTCTCACAGAGAAGCAGTTTTTCCCTCCTGCAGCTGGTGCTGGATTTGAGCACTGGTAGCCGAGTAGGAGCCTGGGAAAACACCAGAGCTCACGTTTGATTCAACATACTGAAGTGCTACGGGTTCCATCCCAGGTTGGGAAGGTCCCCTGGAGGAGGAAATGGCAACCCACTCCAGTATTCTTGCCTGGGAAATCCCATGGACAGAGGACTCTGGCAGCGTATAGTCCATGGGTTCGCAGAGTAGGGGATGCAACTTAGTGGCTAAACACCCACTGAAGTGCTAAGTGCTAAATGAGATTGCTTCCATTTCCTACCCTCAGGCTGACAAGCAATAAAAGAAAAAAGAAAGAAAGTGTTAGTCCCTCAGTGATGTCTGACTCTTTGCGACCCCATGAACTGTAGCCCACCAAGTCAACCATGAAATGGAGGGTGGAATGAAAATCAGGGGTTGGAATGAGTCGGCGGTTAAAGATTCTACTTCAAAGAGCAGGGGCCAATCCTGGGACTGTGGGCACCCAAGCAGACAGTGAAAAGTTTTCACTCTACTCTACATTTTTAGAAGTTACTTGGCTAAAAACAGTTTCAGGGAACACCTGAGTTCAGGTCTTAGAACTTAGAATTTATCCATGTTTTCAGTTGGGTGGCCTTTGGAGAGCAACTTAACCACTCTGTGCCTCTGTTTCTTCGTCTAAACAGAGAAAATAATTTTTCACAAGATCATTTAAGGATAAAAGGTATGTCTCAGTTAATGGCTCCACCCTTTCTTTTCTTAACATCTTAGTGTCCAATCATGACTAGCCTTGCTAGACTGGCCCTCCAGAGGCCATTCCTTACCCCAGTTAGAATGGGGCACCAAAATTATTGCTGTAGGTTTTGTAAGAAATGCTAGCTTCTGTGCCAAATTGCAACTGTTTCAAGTAACGAAAATTAATAGGAGGTGGGGTCTTGGAAATGAGGTGTTGCTATCTCAGTGCAGAGGGTAGGAAGTGAGACCAGGTCAGTTCATAAAGACCAAGCAGAACTTGATTTTGTTGGAAGAATATGAGGATATGTGGTATAACAGATCCAGGTGAAGTGAGAAAATAGAGTTTCTGGCGGCCAAATTGGGGCAAGGACATAACTAATGAGGGCAAATGGGAAAGAGGTGCCTTATATCCCCTTTGTGATTTTGTATCTCAGCTTCTTTTTCTTCAATTTGTAAGCTGAGGAAGCTGAGGTGGGGGATAACGTGCACACATATACACTAAAGCAAGGGGACAGTCCTTTGAACTTGGAGAGGATGGTGGATGTAGAATTTTCAAGTGATCTTACTATATTAACATTTTACATTTGGAATTTTAGAATCATAGGTATGTATGTCTCTTGGTCTAATTCTCATAAGATCTAGAATACTGCTGGTATTACTTTCTTAATGCTGCTCTAATGCATTGCCACATGTTCAGAGGCTTAACACAATACATCTATTATCCTACAGTTCTGGAGATCAGAAGTCCAACATGGATCTTATGAGGATTGGGTCTTATGAGGAATCAACAGAATTGCATTTCTCCTCGAGGCTCCAGGGGAGGATCTGTTTCCCTGCCTTTTCCACGTGCTGTGGTCCTTTGCTTGTGGCCTCTTCTCCCATCTTCGAAATATATTATTCCAATTCTGCTTCTATCATCCCAACTCCTTCTCTGATTCTTATTCTACTGCCCCTCTCTTATATGAACCCTCTTATTTGGGCCCACTCAGATAACCCCATCTCAAGGTCCTTAACAAAACCACACCTGCAAAATTCTTTATTTTTTTTTCCTATAAAGCGATATATTCATAGGTTCTGGAGTTTAGGGTGTGGTCATCTTTGGGGGACCATTCTTAGTCTACCACACCTCCCCTAAAACACTTGTTCCTTGTGGTTAGGTGTGTGTGTGTGTGTGTGTGTGTGTGTGTGTGCGTGTGCGTGTGTGTGTGTTAGTCACTCAGTTGTATCTGACTCTTTGCGACCCCAAGGATGCTACTCAGCAGGCTCCTCTCTCCTTGGGATTCTCCAGGCAAGAATACTGGAGTGGATTGCTATTCTCATCTCCAGGGGATCTTCCTGACCCAGGGACTGAACCCAAGTCTAGCGCATTGCATGAAGCTTCCTTACCATCTGAACCACCAGGGAAGCCCTTGAGGTTAGGTATACACCTCTTTTTGAACTCCTTCTGAGGTAGCCCATTCTGTTATTGTAACTTAAACATTATCTGACTCAGTTAAATGAAGGAATGAGTGAGTGGAAGAAGCCACATCCTCTTATTCTTCCTCTTCTCTGGCCTACACAGAACTGGACAGGAATAGCGTTAGGAGTATTTGCTAGAATTTTGGTCTCTATCTTGAGTTTTGACAGGCAAGTTTCCAAAAGGATAGTAGCTTGGCTAACCCCAAGTCAGGAACATCTTGCTGATCTATAAATGAATGGAATAACAGGAATGACAAGGATGGGATAACAAGGCCTCATTATTCCTACCAACAATTTAATTGTAATTGTGATTAATTGTAATTCATGTACATACAACTGTGTAGCCTACATACAAATTCTTCTACTGTTACTGCAAAGGACAACATCAACATTGCCTTGAGCCAATTCAGATAAACATCAATAAGAAGTAAGTTATTTATCCATTTACTTGCTGCGGAATCAGTAGGGAGCCTTTCTCAACCCAAGGCTGTCCAATTTTCAAAGGGGTAAATGTACAATAAGTAGAGGATCCCCAAAGCTCTGTCCGAGACTGTGCTTGTCTCGTTTGCTTTTATAATAGAGTTATTACTAGTCAAACTATTTCAGAAAGCTCTTTTCTGTTGACAGTATTTTCAGGTAGCTCTCTCAAGTCTTTTTAGTTCAGTCCTCTGATGTATAAAATATAAAGTTTTCTATGTAAAATCTCTTTTTCCCCCAAATGTGTAGAATCAACTTTCTTATATATTATTAGCTAACAACTTCTCATTAGAAAACCTTTGTCAAGCATTGAACAAGGCAGATGTCTCAGCTGTGAGACTGGCCCTAATAACAGAACTCCCAAATCAGTCCAACTACTCTAAGTGATCATTTAAGGTGAATCCTGCTGCTGCTACATGCAGTCACTGAACAGATGAGGCCCTGTTTCTGCTGTTCTGCTTCTGGCCCTCATCTCAGTCTGATGGCATTTTGCAATCATTGTCTCTAACATTTTATTAATCGCTATGTGTTCAAATTTCTTTTTAATTGAAATATAGTTGATTTACAAATGTTTGGCCAATCTCTGCTATACAGCAAAATCACTCAGTTATACACATACAGACTTTTTAAAAAAATATTCTTTTCCATTATGGTTTATATAAGCTTTCCTCATGGTGCAGTAATAGAGAATACACCTGCCAACAAGAGATGCAGGAGACTGGGGGTTTGATCCCTGGGTTGGGAAGATCCCCTGGAGGAGGAAATGGCAACCCACTCCAGTGTTCTTGCCTGGAAAGCTCCATGGAGAGGGGAGCCTGGTAAGCTACAGCCCAAGGGGTCACAGTCAGACAAGGTTGAGTGACTGAGCACATGCACACACATTGGATAAATTTCCCTGAGTTATTTACACTAAAACCTTGCTGTTTACCAATCCTATATATAATAGTTTACACCTGTTAACATCTGTTTACATCCCACCCTCCTAGTCCTTCACTCCCTCACCCCAACTCCCCTTGGCAACCACGAGTCTGTTCTCTATGTCTGTGAGTCTCTTTCTATTTTGTAGACAGGCTCATTTGCGGCATATTTTAGATTCTACATATAAGTGATAGCATTTATTTTCTCTTTTTATCCCAGTAAATAGTAAGGAGTGGAATTGCTGGGTCACAAGTAAATGTACATTGAACTTTATAAGAAATTAACAAACTATTTTCCAAACTGGTTATGCCATTTTATACTCTTACGGGCATCAAGCACCATCTAAAAGTTCTAGTTGCTCCATATGCCCACTGGCAGTTGGTATAATCTTTTAAATTTTAACCATTCAAATGGGTGTTCAGTAAAACCTTATTCTGGTATTCCTTTTCATTTCATATATCATTTTGGGCATCTTTTGATGTTTGTTTATGGCTATTCAGCTATCTTCTGTGAAGAATCTATTAACTTTTTTTTTTACCCAATTTTAAATTGGGTTGTGTTATTATTTTGAGTTTCAAGTTGTTTTTATATATCCTAGATACAATTATCTTATTAGATATATACATTGTAACTATTTTACCCCAGTCTGTAGCTTGACTTCTCATTCTCTGAATAGTAATTCTTAATTTTGATGATATTTAATGTGTTGGTTTCCTTCCTATTGGTACTATAACAAATTACCTGATATAGTGGTTTAACACAACACAGATTTATTATTTTAAAGTTCTTGATATCAACACCAAACCAAGTTGGCAAGGCTGGAGTCTCCAAGGGAGAGCCCATTCCCTTGCCTTTTTCTCATTTCCCAAGGCGGCATGCACTCCTGGCCTGGTGAGGCCACGTCACTCTGACCTCTCCTTCCGTCCTCACGCTGTCTTCTCTGGCTCTTGAGCCTCTTACTTCCCTGTTAGAAGGACACTTAGTCCCTCCTTGATAATCCAGGGTCCTGAACCGCTTTAAGATCCTTACCATATCACATCAGCAAAGTCGCTTTTGCCACATGAGGTAACATATTCACAGGTTCTGGGGATTAACATCCAGCATATTCATTTGTTAAATGAATAATCATGAACCTTCTGTCACAGAGCACAGGACTCCCCTCACGATGGTGTTGCAGACTGACATTCATAGCAACTCTGTTCAACTGTGAAAAAGGATGGGGAAGAGCCCATTTTTCAGTTAGGCAAAATGTCAATTAGCTATTGGTATACGAAGGCTCAGTGGTAAAGAATCAGCCTGCCAATGCAGGAGATGCAAGAGACTTAGGTTTGATCCCTGGGTTGGGAAGATACCCTGGAGAAGGAAATGGCAACCCACTCTAGTATTCTTGCCTGGGAAATCTCATGGACAGAGAAGCCTGGCAGGCTACAGTTCATGGGGTCACAAAGAGTCAGACATGACTGAACAGGTATGCATACAAAGGGATATTCTAATAGCCACATCAGAGTTTTGGTAAATGAACTTCAGTATTGTATATGATAATCTTATAAAGTGAAGTGAAAGTCACTCAGTCGTGTCTGACTCTTTGTGATTCCATGGACTGTACAGTCCATAGAATTCTCTAGGCCAGAATACTGGAGTGGGTAGCCTTTCCCTTCTCCAGGGGATCTTCCCTACCCAGGGATTGAACCCGGGTCTTCCGCATTGCAGGTGGATTCTTTACCAGCTGAGCCACAAGGGAAGCCCAATCTTATAAAAGGTTAGATTATTAAAGCATTATTTCTCATAGTCTAATGTGGATGAAAATATTCTTAAAACTCAGACTGCTGGGTTAAAACTCCACCCCTAGAGATTTTTAAATCTGTGGTAAAGTTCAAGAATTAGCATTTCTAACAAGTTCCCAGGTGCTGTTGGTGCTTGCTAGCCTGGGAATCTCATTTGAGAACTGCTGGATTAGAGAAATAGTTTGTCAAGAGCTGTTCAACCAGTGTTTTTCAATGTATGGGACAAAGGTCATCTATGTAGGAATCACCAGTTGAGCTTGTTGAAGATTCTGATTATCCAGGCCCTAATACCAAAGGTTTGGGTTAGTAGCTTTGGAGAAGAACCTACAAATCTATTTTAAAGAAATTCTCCTGGGGAGTCTGATGTCACTAAAGCTTGTGAACTTCTCTGTTAAACTGTATGAAGCTCTTTCAAGCCATCAGCCACCACTGTGCTCTGGGTCATAAGCAGGTGATTACAGTGTCATATTCTTACCTTTTATCGGTATCATTATGGTATAGAGTTAAGCACTGGGATTTTTGGAGCTTGATAGAGAAGGGTTCAGGTGCTATGCATGCCACTTTTTATTTGGGTAACTGGACAATAAGAGAATCATTTGGGGCTTTAAGTTCTTTATTTTAAAATATTTATTTATTTATTTTAGCTGTGTTGAGTCTTAGTTGTAAGACTTTTTCCCTGCTCATGGGTTTAGATGTCCCACGGCATGTGGGATCCCATTTCCCCAGTCAAGGACTGAACCTGCATCCCCTGCATTGGAAGGTGGGTTCTTAACCACTGGACCACCAAGGGCGTCCCTGGAGCTTTAAATTCTTTAATCTGTGGAGTGGCATAATGAGACAAGTACTACCGAATAATTAGTTAACATAGTGTCGGATACTTAGTAAGCAAGCAATAAATAATAGCTCCTCTATGATTTCCTATTTCCCATTCCCAGTAGGGTTATATTCGGTTTGACCCACTAGACCTGTCTCTTCTGGGGTAGGGGAGACTTTCTTCCTAGTTTTCTATCCCAGTTGACATGAATCAAGAAAGGCATCAGTGGGAGGAATGGCAGAGGAAAAGATGAGAAGGATTGGGAACATAAGAGCAGAGAGAAAAAGACTCTTCTCTGGGTGGTGCTGGTGACAAGTGGACAGATTCGGAGATTGTTTGGGAAGTGGTTTGCTGCCTGTTTGGTTACAACACCCAGCCACATTCATAATGCCACACATGTCCTCCTGCCACACCCTCCAGGACTCTGCAATAGACGCTTGTGCACACTTAGGGTGATGGATGGACGTGTTTGTACTGAATTAGAGGAGGGATATTAGAAGAGGTAGAAGAGGATGGTCAGGAAAAATGAGAAAAAGTCTTCTCAGCCTCAAAAGAGACCATAAAGCCTGGAGCTATTTTCAGTGTGGCCAAAAAGCCTGGCACTGTTTCTCATTTTGTTGACTTATTTTATTTTTCTGCATCTGTCTGGTCATACCCAAGAGAAGGGATAATATTTTTTCCTGAGTCCTTGCAGCACAAGGCCAAGTAGACGGACTCTGGGAAAGAGAGTAAGTGAATGTTTTGGCCTTATCTGTTCAACTGATCAAATAGCCTTTCTCACAGAGCCATTATTTTCTCTTGTCCTTTTAGACTGTGTGTGTGTGTGTGTATGTGTTGAGTGTCTTCATGTCAAAATGTATCTGAAATTTAAAGGACATGATATTCTGCTACTTTTGGCTTCAAAAGAATCCTCTCTAGCTCTTATCTTGCTTGTGCTGAGGTTTATTACATATATAACATATTCTTTTTATGAACTCTGAACATTTATAATTCCCAACAAACATGAGACAACAGGGCTAAAATTCAAAATGCAAACAAAATAAAAACAAAAAATAGCCTTCTATTTTCTACTCACATATGTGGTCATTTCTGATCAGAACCAAGTCCCAAATCATAATATTTTCAAACTTGAAGGCAATTAAAGACCAAGGAGCAGAGGCTCAGAGTATTTAAGTTACACAGTAGTGGTGCTCATTTAATTGGTCTCAGAAAACAGATCTGTGGTGTCTATTTCAACGCTCGGATTCACCAAGATTTACCCTACCACCCTTGATTTGAATCACAGTCCCATAGCTGTTAAAATTCTAAATGGATTCAGAGAAACATACCTGTGATGATTAGTACACTAAGACCTAAATCAAATCCGTTCGACTTCCATGCATTTATGTCATTTTATAAGCTGGCTAATTAATTTATCAGGAAAAGTTTCTGGAAGATGACTACCCTCGTTCCCCACCATGGGAGAGGATAATTAAAAGCCCTCCGTGAATGGCTTCTTTCCTAAGAATAGGGACACCTTACTGGTGATCTGTAAGACTGTGAGGCAGTCTGTGAGACTGCCTCCTGCCACGGTCAAAGGCAGATACTCATTTCTGCTCAGTGTGTTTGGCATTTTCCGAACTCCTGAAAAGGATAAAACTGAGATAGACATTTCCAAGTATAAATTAAACAAACAGACAAAAATGTAAAATTTTAGGTTTTTTGTTTCAACTTAAAAATTTTTTACTCTTACTTTAAAAATATTGTCAATACATGCACATAGCTATGAAATAATGATAAATGATAATCTTCTGTCCTATTTCTTCCCATCCCTGAGTGAGACATTTTTACCTCTTTTTGCTCTCTCCTCTGGTTTTAACCTTAATATACTATTACTACTTGATTCCTAAGTCTTAGACATTTCTACTTGCTTCTTTTTGTCGTGGTTGAGGACCTGGCTCTCTACCACCCTCCAAATTTCTTCCCTTCCTTTCTCACTTACAGTTTTGGTGGAGTTGAAATTCAGTCTTCACATTATTATCATGGTGTAAGTAAATATATTTTACTGAATAATCTACTATCATATTATTGTTGTTTCTCCTTCTTGTTTTAAAAAACATTTTCTTGGAATGTAAAACTGCCTTATTTTTTTTTCAGTCCCACAGTCTCCTATATACCCACAAATGTTTTCCAAATTCTCTACTAGATCTGCTGCACATGCTTAAGAAGATTTTCCCAAGTAGTTTAATATGATCCTTTATCAGTTGTCACTCTGGAGTACACACACTTCTGCTTCAATTTATTTTTTCTCCAGGCCTGTTGCACAGAATCAACTTGGGACCTCAACCTGCTTCTGTGTGGGATTTCTCGTCTCCTTAATCATGCAGTTTCTTCTTCCTCATTTAATTCCTTCACTTTTTTTTTTTCATAATTCTTCTTAAATTAAAACTTAAATTTTTTTAAAATTAAAAATTTACAATTCAGGGAGAGTATAATGAATCCATATATACTTATCACTCATATTCAAAAATGATCACGTTTGCCACATTTAATACTTGCGCCTCTTTTTTTCCCTCCTCCTTCTCCCCTCTACTCTGCTCTCCTGCTCCCTCTCTTCCCTTCTCCCTTGCTAAAGTGTTTTAAAGTGAAAGCCACTGTTTTAAGTCATGACCCTGGATGAGCGGACTACATTCTATATACGTAGTGACAAAGAGACTCTGATTGCATCACCCAAGTTGCTGACATCTGCACACAGGAAGGTTTTTCCTGGCTTTCTCAGTTACCTAAGCCAATGCATTCTTTTTTCAAGGGACACTGAGTTAGGTTTCTGGAACATGCAAAATTTTCAAGTTGACCAGAAGTTTTGGCACACTGATTGCAGAACTTTTTTTTTCAAGATCATTGCAGTTAAACTAATCCCCAAATAAACCTGGTGTTCGTGCTATTGGTATCCAGTAGGTGAAATGTTTAATTTATAATATTTAACTATGGAGACGTAAATATAAAATAATGTGATGTTCGCCTCCTTTGAAAATATATTTCTTGTGTAATACCAGTATAAAGATTAAGATTTGACATTCAATGGGAAAACTATTTTGTTCATTAGGAACTGTACAATGTTGATGGTGAAGGGCTTCCTATATCCATTCAAGAAACGTTATGTAGCTCAGTTAACTTTAAGAGAGTAAATATAGCAGTTTTGTATCACAAACCAGTAGGAGATGGGACATTTGATAACTAGAAATTGTGTCCATGGATTAGCACATTAACTCCCATAAAATTGTAAATTCCATAGTAGTATTTTCATTCAGGTATTCTTATCTTCATTATTAAAAACATGAGCATTTTTATAATTCTTTGTGTTTTCTGAATTGTATTAACAAGATAGCTGAAATCAATTTGATGTGAATAGTTCAGAAATGCTGATAAAAATCTCCTCCTGATCACTTTCTTATATACGGCTCCATTCTCCACGAGGTCTTTTGCTTTTAACATTACACATGTCCCAGAAACTTGCAGCTTTCTGGATAAATAACTTTATTTCTAGTTCTATTTTCTCCTCTTAGATCTTTATCCCCAGCAGATAAGGAAATTAGGTTTATTATAAGCAATTTATTGATGTATTTACAATAAGTTCTTCCGATTAATCTTGTTTATACTGTGCTTCACATGTTTTTAGTAATCATCTTCTAAAAAGGTTATGCAAAAAAAGCTTGAAGTAGCAGGGATTAACAAATTTATTCACGTATATGTTTATTAACATACAGATTAAAGTGATATAAAGAGTAAAATGCTTCCCCCTAGTGACAAAAAAGAGCATAATTATAACTCAATTTAATAGGAATCATCTCAAATTCTTACCAGTAGGTTGGGTGAAAATATTTAACTAAGTGGTTATTTTAATGATGGCAATAATATTTTTTAACTCCCAGGGAGTTTGCCATGATCTCATCTTACTAGCCTCCTAGACCTGACCATGGAAGGCTGTGTTTTCTAAAAATGGCAGATTCTGTTTTCTAAAAGTGGCTAGATACTTATTCCATTCTTCATGGGCTTCTTGAATTAAGACAACCTTCTTACCAAGAGGTGTGGTGTGTGCTCTCTCTCCTGAATTTTTTTTGAAGGGGAATAGTGACTACTACTTGGGCTAAGTGTGCAGTTAGAAGTGATGCTGTGTGGCGTCAGAGGCTAGCCCGTAAAGAGGGTGCAAGCTGTGCGTGACTTGCTCTTTCCTGGGATATGCACCTCGAAAGCTCCAAGCTCTCATGTAAGACATCCAGATACTCTAAAGCAACCAACCTGGAAAGACAATGCGGAGAGACCAAAGGGAGACAGAGAAAAACATCAGAGGATTCCCAGATGTTCCCATCTTCCCAGCCTGGGTACCAGACTTGTAAGTGAACGAGCACGCTCTGCCTGCAACCGTGTGAGAAAGTCAGAGGGGGAACTGCCCGGCTGGGTCCAGTCAGCTCCCACAACCATGTGAAGAAACATTAAGTTTTTAAGGCACTAAGTTTTGGTGGGTAGTTACACAGTCATAGTAACTAGAACCCTGGCTCTTCTCCATGGTTCCCTCATTCAGAGACCAGCATCCTTATTCATATGACAGTCCCCAATTTTTCACTTCACTTTGTTTCAGACTTTTCTGAGATCCAGGTGGGGAGCTCCAATCGCGTATGTAAATTTCCCTGGTCTCTAATGTACCTGTTGGGAGATACTGCAAATCATATGCAATAAGCAGCAATGTGTGCTATCCATTCAGGGAGAGAACCAATAACAGGCAGCAGGAATGCAGTTTGCCGCAGTCACCAAAGTTGTGTGAGTCTATTAATGAGATAGGAGGAAAAAAGGTTTTCCCCCTATATATGTAGGAATAACCTACATGATGACATAGAAAAAGGATTAAAAAGATACCCATCAAAGCACTAGCAATTCTCTGACATGGGGCTAGAATGTAAAACAGATGAAGAAAGACTCCAGTTCTCCTTAAACCTCTGTAGTGCTTGAATCTTTTACAACAAGAATCCAAGCAACTGAGGGAGTCTGAAGCTGAGAGCTGCTACCTGCCACATCGAAGGTCACTCAACAGTCAAAATCCAGAGCTGGATCTAATTCAGAATTGTTTGCAGTGTATTTTGTCTGATCCCTGCCTTTGCCCATCTATATGCGCCTTGCATATTTTCCTGTTGTCATCTGAGCAAGTACAAAGAAAAATGACCGTATGGGCTATATTTCTGGCTAGTCTCTTTTAATTCCAGCATTTGTATATGAGGTCATAGTTATTTAATTTTGCTTTACTGCTCCCTCATATCCTCTTTCAAGTTATTAAAGAAGTGTTGATGGTAGGAAGATTAAAAAAGTCTTTGGTGTTACCCAGAAAATGGAAGCTGTATACCAGTAGAACTGATCCATAGTTTTCTTAGAGAAATCAGCACCAGCAATAGATCTGTGTTTTCCTTCACAGAAAAGTTCTATAGTCAGGATTTTAAAAAAATTTCCATGCATTAATTGTGAACATATCTTGCTTATAACTGAGAATTTGGGCTCATGATTCAACTGTCATTAATGTGCAAATTGTCTCAAGATACTGTGAAGAAAGCTGAGCACTGAAGAACTGATGCTTTTGAACTGTGGTGTTGGAGAAGACTCTTGCAAGTCCCTTGGACTACAAGGAGATCCAAACAGTCCATTCTAAAGGAGATCAGTCCTGGGTGTTCTTTGAAAGGACTGATGCTAAAGCTGAAACTCCAATACTTTGGCTACCTCATGCGAAGAGCTGACTCATTGGAAAAGACCCTGATGCTGGGAGGGATTGGGGGCAGGAGGAGAAGGGGATGACAGAGGATGAGATGGCTGGATGGCATCACCGACTCTATGGACGTGAGTTTGAGTAAACTCTGGGAGTTGATGATGGACAGGGAGGCCTGGTGTGTTGCAGTTCATGGGGTCGCAAAGAGTCAGATACGACTGAGCGACTGAACTGAACTGAACTGATCCTTTTTTTCTCCCTTACTTAGTTTTCCTAGTGATACAACAAGGAAAAGAAAAATGCATATGTATCCTCTTAAAAAATGTGAAATTTTACAAAACAGGTAATTTATAGAGTTAAACTATACAATTCCTTCATTTATAAAAGGAATTCTTTTAAATGGCATGAATCTAATGCACTTAGTATTTTGTTTATAGATCACAAGGAAACAGGAGGTGATGATGGGAGAGAAGCCTGAGAAAGGTAAAATGTTTTAGGAAACGATAGTGATTAAAGATCAATAAAAAAATGAAAAAAAAAACCCACTTGGAATATGGTTAGGCCAAGAGGAAAATAATAAATTCATAATAAGTTTCATAAAAATGTGATATCAAATGAACATTTTTATGGTTTGTTAGATGGAAAGTGTCTTTTCCTTTGTAATAATAGCTATCTTTCACACTGAGGAGAGGTATGATTGTGTATTTTGTGAAAATAAGACAAGCCATGAATGATGAAAATGATAAAGGGCTCTATTTCAGCAAATCGCTGGCAGAAAACAAAGCCCCAGACAACTGGATCGAGCTCCAGTGTTGTTGAAAGTAGAATACTGTTTCATTATTCTACCAGGCACTTTGAAATCTAGACATTATTGCCAAATATAAAAAGGTGATCTGCGCATTTCTATGCTGAATAGCATGCATTCTTAATGCTTTTTGGTGATTTTGTTGTAAGAGCATATTTAGTCCTTGCTTTCATTTTTACTATCGAAGTAAATTAAACCGTCTATAAAGTCCCAAACAGCCAAAGCTCTTTTCTCTCTATTTGTCAGTGAGAACTAGCTGGGTTCTCAGAAAAGGACTTTTCCCCTGCTCATCTGCTGTGGAAGCTTTGTTTTGCCAAGATGGCTACAGATATGCAGGCCGCACAGGAAATACCAGGCTGTAATACTGCCTTCCACTGTCAGTGGGGAAGCAGATTCAGAAATCTAGGGAGTCAGTCGTTCAGCGTTTTACTTACATAGCCTGGGGGTCTGGCCATGGACTCAGCTCTGAAATGGAGAGACACAGACTGAATCTGCTCTAACACAGCATATTGGAAAAACCTCTCTTTCTTCCCTCCCAAATGACAACATCCTTATTGCTATTTCCTCTCAAATGTAGAAATAATACATATTTTGAGGAAAAAATTATGTGTGATGTAGAAAGGGAAATTCTCTCCCCTTCCCCTAATGTCATCATCTCCTAGATAATCCACTATTAATATTTTGTTATAAATCACTCCAAATATTTCCTATAAATGTGAGCACAGCTTTGTTTCTCTGAAATGAAAATATGCCTTTTTGTTTTGTTGTGAGCTCTGTTACCTTAGCACTGTTTATTGGGCATCTCTCTGCATAGCTATCTGCAAACCTATAGCTCATTCTTCAAACTGCATTATTGTTATTATTTTCACAGAACCTAAAATGATGGGCATTACCTGTGTTATATATGGTGCACAAGGAATGTATTTTCACTTCCATTTTTCCATGCTTAATGTTTCATTTCCCCTGAGAAATCCCCTCAATGCGGAATTGTGGGGTCAAAGAATATGTGTGATTTACACTGTAGTGCACGCTGCCAATGGCCCTCCAGAAATATTCTAAATATGATGTGTATATGAGAGCATACATCTCCCACATCTTTGCCCAAACCGGATATGGTCAGTCTTCTTAATATTTGTCAAACTGATAGGCAAAAACCAATATCTAATTGTATTATACTTTACATAAGAACGGTGTTTTTCCTCTCTTCAAACGTAGATCTAGTTGTGCTTTCTTCAGGAGAAGGCTCTATCCTTTGCTTTGGGGAGGCTCTATCCTTTCGCTCTATCCCTGCTCCCAGCCTCTGTCCCATCCAGCTTGTTAGTGCATTGCTGGTCTTTGCTGGTCTTTTGCTGCATCAATTTTTTTGCTTTTCCCATAGCTGAGCAGAGCGTATTTTCTTTCTGTCTCTGACGTAGATTCTCACTGTATTTGTACATACTGCACACCACACACAGAATCACAAATCACCATCACAGATACACCTCAACACAATCTCTCCCCCTCTCACACATACCACATCACATACAAAATAACATCTGCGATCCTATCACACACACCATGGCGTCTAATAGAGGGTTGTTACAGCAATCACAATCAGATCAGGTTTCTGACCAGAGCAGAGACCCATCACTTTCCTGGGACACTTCAAATACTTTCAGATGACTGTGGCCTTTCTTGGGTGTCACCTTCATCATCTCAGTTCCCTAGTGCCTTGCTCATAGAACTTTTTCACAAGCTATTTCCTCCTTGCTGGGCACATCTGCACTCTCACAGCACAGAGGCTGCTGTTAAAAAAAGGCACGAACTGAAGTTCTTGTGTACTGACTCAAATATACAGGAAATGCTTCACATCTGTTCTCTCACCCACATCAATATGTATTATTTCCCCTTGAATTATGTCACATGGATTTCGAAGAATTAAACTGTGGAAAGGCCGAAATAGATCCGGCTTTGTCTGATTTCTGCCGAGAACATTCTGATTTACCATTAGCCCGATGTTTCTTTCCGAAAGCAGTTTTCTTTATTGATTTCTTCCCCTCTGTCACCAACATTGCTCAAATCAGAGCTACTAAAATTTGCTGACCTCCTTCATTCCTCCGAAGTTCTTAGCAATAAGACTTATTCAGAACATATCCTTCAAATCCACTACTTACTTAAAATACAAAGTTAGGTTGGGAAAACATAAATAATAGAGCTGATAAGGAATTTGTATATGAATACTATTTCTCCCTCTAGTTTTCTGTGTATAAATCTGGGTCTAAGTCTTTAGAGAGAAGTTTGCATAACACAATTATGAGCCAAATGGGCCTGGGTTTGTACCCTATGTCTGTATGAACTCATAATTTTCCTTTCTGAGCTTCATTTTTTGGGGGGTGTTTACAATGGAGTTAATAAAAGTACCACTAGCCTTGAGGATTAAATAGGTACATTGGACAATATAAGACTTCACTAAATGTAATAATGTTATTTCCTGGTAAAATATTATTTTTAGTCATTCAAAAGTCTAGGGAGATGTGTTTGGATATACATTTTAGTTCTCTTATGTGTGATACTGGACTTCACTAGTATATGAAATTAGTCAATAGTCATGGACCCCCTAATGTCAACTAGGCTCAAAGATGACCCAGACATGGGTCCCATTCTCAAGGATTCTCATTTCCCTTGGGATGCAGAAACTGTGTATCATGTGTACATTGCAACAATAATTATTGCTTACATTTATTGTCTGTGTGCTATGTGGTAGACTCTAAGTACTTTGCATGGATTAGTTCATTTAATTCCTATAGTCAAATATGTGGGGAACATGCTCCTGCTATGCCCATTCTATGGATGATTAAACTGAGGCAATAGAATTTAAGGATTTATCCTAGTTTGCTAGGACGAGGTAGGATCAGGTGCATGAACTACACCACTTTAGTGGAGGTGTGTGGGTAGGAGGGAGGAACATCGTTCTAGAAGAAGAAATACTTCCTTCCCCAAATTCATTTCTTCTTTTTAAAAACAGACTTCATTGAATTTGTTGCAATATTGTTTCTGTTTCATGTGTCAGTGTTTTTGACTGGGAGGCAAGTGGGATCATAGCTCCCTGACTAGGGATTGAACCCATACACCCTGCATTGGAAGGTGAAGTCTTAGCCACTGGAATACCAGGAAAGTGCCCCTTTCATCTTTTTTTTAACATGTGCCTTTCCTCACAATGTTCTTCATTCTTTTGGTTTTAGTCACAGAAGGGGTTTTCCTCTTGTCAGTGTGCAAATACCACTGGATAGGGTTAACCCACAGAAGATAAAAGTCATTCTGAAAAGTTCATCTGATCTTTAAGGTGATGAGTCAGGAGAGAATCTGAGACACTGTATGAGAGGGAGGAACCCTGGGCTGGAGGGCAGGGAGGAAGAGTGGAGTTAGGAGCATAGATGTGCAGCCTCAAGATACATCCTCCCTGTATTAATATATGCATGCCTCAGTCCCTTTGCCATTCACCTGAAACTGTCACAACACTGTTAACTGGCTATTGTTGTTGCTGGTGTTCAGTCGCTAAGTCATGTCTGACTCTTTGAGACTCCATGGACTGTAGCATACTAGGCTCCTCTGTCCTCCACCATCTCCTGGAGTTTGCTCAAATTCATGTCCATTGAGTTGGTGATGTTATCATCTCATCCTCTGCCATCCCCTTCTCAGCTATACTCCAATATAAAATAAAAAGTTTTTAAAAAAGACACATCCTCCTTTTTATGTTTATGTATTTATCGTATCTGCTCTGGGAGCTCTATATTCTTTTCTATAGGTCTGGAATTTTTCTGACATCTTTCTCCTTCTGCCTAAGCAACTCATTTTATTATTTCATGTGTCTCTGCACTGATGGTGACAAATTTACTTGGCTGGCCTTTCTGCAAATGCCTTTATTTCACCTTGGTTTTTGAAGGATATTTGCTGGATATAGAACTTTATGCTGAGAGTTTTCTTTGTTTCTGCTTTTATTTATATACACACACAAATTTCTTTCAAATATTTATACTGATTAATGCCCAAATAAGTATTTTGGGTTAAAAATATATGTATAAATGAGATATAAGACAAGGACAACTGGGTGGGGAGAATTATACTGATAAAAGTTTATTACACTGTTTATGAATGAATATAATATTTGAAGACAAAAGGAAAGACTCATCCTCCCTGCCTATCACTCGTGCAGAGCTTTGTCTCCCCTGGACCTTCTCTGGAGAAGGAAATGGCAACCCACTCCAGCATTCTTGCCTGGAGAATCCCATGGACAGAGGAGCCTGGCGAGCTATAGTCCATGGGGTCACAAGAGCTGGACATGACTTAGCAACTTAGCTACCACTACTACCTTCTCAGGGTCTGTGAGTCCCACCTGCTTTCCTGAAATCACTCGTCACTTACCATGCCTCTTTTTAAAGAATTTTTCTATAAAATGTGATTATTTTTAAAGCCTTTATTGAATTTGTTGTAATTTTGCTTCTGCTTTATATACTTTCTGATTTGTTGGCCAGGAGGCTTATAGAATCTTAGTTCTCTGACCAGGGATCTAACCCACACTGCCTTCATTAGAAAGGCAAAGTCTTAATCACTCGACCACTAGGGAAGTCCGCCTGCATGCTTATTAATTCCTCCTTTATTTTAGGACCTTTGCCTTATTTTATATCCTCTATTCCATCTTTTCTCTCTTCCTCTAAAGCATAAAATGGGTCCAGGATTAACGTGGAAGCACAGGTGCTTGTTTGTAATTCTTTTACTGTTGATAGTCTTTTCTCAGAAGGTAACTCAGGAGGCATTTTTGAGAGCCTATTTTATTTTTTTTAAAGAAAGGGAATGAAGAAGATGGTTTTTTACTATGGTTTATTTTTTAATTATAAAAGTTACACTTATTAAAGAACATTTGAAAATATAGAAATATATCATTATAAAAATCACTCCTAGATACTCTTCTGTCTCCAGTGGCTCTTCCCCACCCGGGGATCAAACCTTTGCCTCTGTGTCTCCTGTATTGGCAGGTGGGTTCTTTACTGTCTGAGCCACTGGAGAAGCCCCTAGATACTGTTAATAATTTGGGAGAATACTTTAGACCATTTAAAAACATTGTGTGGTTTTGAAAACACAGTGTAATCGTTTTATTTACGTGTATACATGCCTAACTACATTTGCCTGTGTATATAAAATATTTGCAGATGTATATATAAATATTGTATGTATGTATGTGTGTGTATATATATATATATATAAAATTCTGTGGGGGCAGAAAAGGATTTCATTAAGATTCAGTCCTTATGTGCTAGTCACTTCAATCAGCGCAGGTCTATTGACTTCTGTATCGAATGTCTGTCATCACAGCTGTGTTTTAATCTAAATTGACCACTTGGGCATCTGTTAACCTTTCAACACTGCTTTGTGATATAGGTGCAGTCTCAGATCTTTCCTGATTCAGTCTTGCGAGTGTGAGCTTTCCCTGACATCATTCTAATGCGCTAGAACATAGGAGATTTCACTTCTCTCACGCGCTGGCAAGTGTCTCAGATTCTTCAGTGCATCTGTCTCACAGTGTTCCTCCACGTCCTTTCACTCTGCTGCCTGTTCAATACTAGACTGTGGAACTGAAACTCTAAGAAGGGACAAGAAGGCAGCAATGAAGTGATTGGAAAGGTTGCCATTGTCTGCGTGTGCGATAAATATCCTTTCCCGGACGTTACGAATGAGGCCGCCTTCCTGATGAAGGCTTGATCTGCTCAACAGAATGTATGGAAAATGACGGAGAAACACTAGGAAGCAGTGTGAGATGAGTAGCCACTTCAGAAAGTTTAGACTCTGTTTTTAGGACAATGACTCCAGGGATTTAGATTAAAATTAAAATGAGAATCTTTGCATTATTCTCCCAAACTCTTCATGTGATTTCTTTTGAGTAAAGGATAATAAATACAGCAACTGAAAATATTGGGAAGAATTATTTATCAACTACTCTTTTATTGTAGGGAGTTGTTCCCCCTCTATCCCTGGCCCACTCTAAAAAATCTTTTATCTTCACAGGCGACATGCGGTCCCTTCAGAACTATAAAATAAGGGGAGGGGGAAGTCTTCCTTCCTGTGGAGATAATTGGAATTGAAACATTTCATATGCTTTAGAGTAGGAAATTGAGGAAGTAAATTGTACACAAAGAACAAAGAAGTTATTCAGCATGTCAACCTTGCCCCTGTATTGACTTTGAACCCAGTCTGGAACTGAAATTAAGCTTTGCCATAGCAACACTAAAGATTTCTGTAGGCTAAAAGCACCTTTGTAGGAAAAAAAATGGGATGATCTCAAGAGGGACGGGATGTGTGGAGGTAGAAAGAAATGCATTTTAAAAGATAAAAACCCTGAAATGAAAATTCAGACTCCTTCTAATCCATGATTAAACATTGTGACAGAAGAACCTTTAATCCCTTGTAGTAAATCTCTCGTACTGGTTTCTTCAACTCTTCTGATATGTTGACGTGAAGTCCCTAGGGCTCTTCTTTGCTTAGGCAAAGAGTTCCATCCATGTGTATAACTGTTTCCAGATACCAAGCCCTTGTAAAGGAGAACTGTTTAACCTTGCTTGTTATCACTGATTCATGTCAATACCTACTCCATGGGTCATACCATGGCAAAATCTAGCCCACTCACTTTTTCCTAAATGAAGTTTTTTGGAACTCAGACAGCCACCCTTCAATTACATGGTCTAGTTGCTTTTGCACTATCACAGAGAATTTAGTTTTGACAGAGATCGTATGACCCACAAAACCAAAAATATTCGCTCTCTGACCCTTTACAGGAAAAGCTTGCTAAACATTGCTAGTTGATTAGAACACGGAAAGGCCAAATTTCTAGGTTTAAATTTGCATTTCCTATATCCAGTCCCAGAAATCTCCCATGTCAATTGTTCTCTCTGGTCAGATAATATTGCACATGGCCTCTGCCCATATTTCTATAACATTTTTCTTGCCAAGCCACAGCAGTACTAAAATAATAATAATAACAATAAACAGTGGTTTGAATTTTTTGTAGATATTTTATTTGTGTTTCAAATGTAAAGCATGAAATACATTTGGTTCTTCAAAAAGGACAGAGATATTTGGGAGATGATTGAATATGGGTTGCATTAGAAAGTAAATTAATTATTTACTGTATAAGTATAATGCATATTTGCATAAATAAAGCACTTTCCAAATAAGCATAATCATTTTCCACTGTACTTTATAAACAAAAGAGATTAATTTCACATTTTTGAAGTATAAGACTACCCCCATGCCATGTGAGGTCTAAACTACTCTCTGAAAGTTGTCATATATATAAATGTAAACATCTGAATAATTAAACACATAAATGCATGGTTTATAGATAAACATCTCCACAGAAGATGCTGCTAATTAATTGTGCCAGTTGTATTAGAGGCATCATTCCTCAGCCTTTAACACATGGCTTGCCTTTTAGCCATGTTGGAGTAAATATGGTGAGCATAAGGGAGCTGATTTTTTATTTTTAGAGTGTTCATACTGTCAGTGAAGAGGGCAGCAGAGATGGTTAGATAGCATCACTGACTCAATGCACATGAACTTGAGCAAATTCCAGGAGATAGTGGAGGACAGGGAAGCCTGGCATGCTGCAGTCCATGGGGTCACAAAGAGTTGGACACTACTTAGTGATTGAACAACAACCCTCTAACTAGTCAAGGACATGATTGCCAACTTCACATCAAGTCACTGGGGCTCAAATGATTTCAGTTTGTGGGTGGATGTGTTCTGTACCACAGAGTATTATGCTTCACTTGAATATCTTTACAGCAGCTTGATACAATCTCAAATTGCTCTTTTTAAACTTTTACTATAAAGTGTCCCATATCCCTGCTTCTCTCTCGAGTCCCAGCTGTCTCATCCCCCTTTACCATAGACCCTTTCTTACCTGCCTGTTGGCCTCTGGGTCTCTGATTACTTTGTCTTCTGTGTCCCAAAGCACTTACTTCTCATATAACTCTCATTTGACATTTCCTGTGTCCCTAACTGGGAGAAGGCAATGGCATCCCACTCCAGTATTCTTGCCTGGAAAATCCCATGGATGGAGGAGCCTGTTGGGCTGCAGTCCATGGGTTTGCTAAGAGTCAGACACGACTGAGCAACTTCACTTTCACTTTTCACTTTCATGCATTGGAGAAGGAAATGGCAACCCACTCCAGTATTCTTGCTTGGAGAATCCCAGGGATGGGGGAGCCTTGGTGGGCAGTTGTCTATGGGGTCACACAGAGTCGGACACGACTGAAGCGACTTAGCAGCAGCAGTATCCCTAACTACACTGTATGTTCTTTTAGTGCAAAGGATGAATTCTGTCTGCCTTGCATTCTTAGCAAGAAGCATAACAGTCTACAAATACTAAGCTCTCAGAAAACTGCTGCTGATGAGAGCATCATGCTGTTTGTGTGCTAAGTCATGTCCAACTGTTTATGGTCCTGTGAACTCTAGCCCTCCAGATTCCTCAGTCCATGGAGATTCTCCAGGCAGGAATACTGGAGTGGGTTGCATGCCCTTCTCCTGACCCAGGGATCGAACCCATTTCTCTTGTGTCTCCGGGTCTGGCAGGCGGGTTTTTTTTTTTACCACTAGGGCCACCTGGGAAGCCCCATTGTGCTGTTTAGGTTTTTTCATTTTGCTCATTCTGATGGTTTTAGTCTATCTCCATTTATCTCTGGATCAAATGGCTTAAACCAGGTTTTGACCAGGTTGCTTTTTGTTTGTTTTCCCCTCTCCTTCTTTTAAATTGATATTTTCTGTTGGTATCCGACAGGTCTAAACCATTCTCTCTTCTGTTGGACACCACCGAGCCCTACCTTGCCTTACTTTGTTCTTTGATTGTCCATCCTTCCTCCAGGAAACCTTCAAGAATTTCCTCTAATTATTTTCACCTTGTTAGCACCATCTAGGGGCCAAATTTATCTCGGACTCAATCCTGTAATCATAGCTGACTCTTGTTTTGGTGGGTGGAGGGAGGAGACCGGTGCTTAAGTCTGTGGTTGTGGCTGAAAAGTGAATGTTGGACAAATGGTTCTAAAATTTCTTTGGTCATCTTGTTACTTCCTCTGGGTCTCACATGCTCCTCATTTGTAGCTCTGTTTGGCCACTGCTTTACTCTGTGTTATGTTAGAGTTAGCCATCGGGAAAGCCCCTGGTGGCTCAAACAGTAAAGAATCTGCCTGCAATACAGGAGACCCGGGTTCAATCCCTGGGTCTAGAAGATTCCCTGGGGAAAGCAATGGCTACCTGCTCCAGTATTCTTGCTTGGAGAATCCCATGGACAGAGAGGAGCCTGGCGGGCTACATTCCATGGGGTCACAAAGAGTCAGACACGACTGAGCAACTGTGCACATACGTACATTAGAGTTGGTTCTCTCTCCACCCTCGTTAGAATTTTGAAGAAAGAGAGTATTCATGTTGATGTATGGCAAAACCAATACAGTATTGTAAAGTAATTAGCCTCCAATTAAAATAAATTTATAATAATAATAACAAAAAGAGAGTATGGACATGTTTCTGTGGCATACCAGCTCAGCAGGTGGATAAGTTTGCAGTAGGTACTCTGAAGTATTTGGAGTTGAAATAAAACATTCTTTTTTGCTCTGGAACTAAGTTTATCTTGTGAGTAAGGACTATTTCTACTATGCAAAGAGCTGCTGTTCTCAAATAGTATAAAATTGTCACCCAGATTCACTGCCAGCCCAAAACCTTCTTCAAAAAGATCAATTCCTTATTTCTTAAAGCATATGTTCCTAAATTGTTTGAATGATAGTTACTTAGCAATACTAAATGTTTCAAAAAGGTTTACAATGTGATTCACATATTGAAAAAATATTTATAGGAATCTTTATAATTTAGTTGTATCATTTGGCCAAGTTAACCTCTGTGTGCCTAGGTTATTTTATTCTGTAAAATGAGGATAAGTGTTGTGGACAAACCTCAGTGTCCTTTTTCTTTTTAGTGTCCTGGTATTTATACCTCTACTCCACAGCTTTCCTCTACCCACCACTGATGGGATCTAATATTTTCACTATTCACAGGATTCTCCAGATTTCTTCTGTACATGGGGACAGCTCCTATGGTGGAAAATGGCAATTTACGTGGGATAAGAACTGACCTTACCCATGCGTCCTCTGCAAGCTTTCTGTGGAATCCAGGTAAAAAATGGAAATATCAAGGTGATGGAATCTGTCTGAAGAAGGGTAGAGCAATAATTTTGTGGCAATTAAAGTCATTTAAAACAACGAAAGATGTTACTTGAAGCCCAAGTTGTAAGGTAATAGTTAAACTCTCCTTTCCTGGTTGAGATGTGTCTTTCAGGAAGTATCCATCTCAGGTTTCACTAAATAGAATTCTGACTTAAAATATCTGCCCTAAATCAACTTTGAGCAAGACTTAAAATTGGACTAGTAAAGAGAAGGTGATGTTCCAAGCGTTCCTTGTGGAGATGACATTTATTGGGGAGATCTTGGAAATCAGCAAGGGTCAAGACTATGAATGAGGCTGACCCCACAGGTGCAAGGCTTGTGGGTTTCAGTTCCAGTATCACTCTTCAGAGATCGGTGACAGCCACCCTAGAGGCACCATCTGCAGGCCTATGGGAAAGATAGTAGATTTCAAATACGTGGGAAAGAAAGAAGTTAAATTTGAAAGTTGACTTTATTATACTCTCTGCTTTCGGAGAGCTTCCTCTTTGCACTTCTCACCTCATTTTTTACCCACACTGCTGAACAATTTTGGCATTAGATTCTCCCCCGAACTACTGGTTCCTGGTTTCGATTTCTGTACCTATTTGAGAAATACAAATAGGGTTAGATCTCATTGAGAAACACAGGAAAGTTACTTTATGGTTCAGAGTCTTGCAAGGCTCAGCAGATAACTTTTCATGAGGGCAAGGCGACTGCTGTTTGCTTCTGATGTCCGTGTCTAGGGAACTCTAAGAACTTTGTATGCACTGTCATATCCATTTTACCTGAGGCAGGTTGGAGGCGTGCATTATTGTAAAAATTTCTTTAAAGCTCTATTCGTAAATGTGAAAGAGATAACAATGTTGTCTATGTGTCAGTTAGGTACATTTTAAAAATGACACTGAAAAGAGCTATGGATTTTAGTAAAAATGTTCTTTCACCTTTTTTTTTAAAAAATTGGAAGACAATTGCTTCACAACTTTGTGTTGCTTTCCACTGTGCCCTTTTCATTCTGTTGAGAGGGGATAAGAAGGCCACTTATCAATCCCAGGACAGGGTTCCCTTAGGAGAGAGTATTATAAAGGATGAGAATATAGTGTAGAAATCAGCACTTAACTAAAAGAGGGGCATGTTAGAGATGCATCCTGGGAGACTGGCTACTGACTGGAAGGTGTCTCCAAATTGGTTGGAGTAATACCTTCATGCTTTGCTGATTCCATTCTTTTGCTGTTGGCCAAAAAACCCTCACATTTTTATTTTTAATCTTTGGACCTAATTAGAGACACTGTAGAACTTTAAACTGTAATGATATTGCTCCTCCAAGTACCTAATAAAAGTACTGGGTTAAGAATGAATAAATCTAAACTATTTTCCCACTCTGCTGCTGTGAATTTTTACTGGGTGCATTGCTAGACACCTCTAGGCCCGAGTTCCTTCACCTGCACAATGAAGGTGAAGGATTCTATCACCAACCCCTCCCAGCTTTAGTAGTTTCTAGAAGTATATGACATGTTTTACTGCTTGCTCTGCAGAAAGGAGCATGCAGAGTATATCAGAGTTTCTTCTTTGTCTGAATCTCCCTTGCAGGCTTTCTCTCTTTCTCTTAAAATCATAGCTGTAATTTAAAAAATCTTTACTCAAAATTCTCTATGCTTGTTGTACAGAAAGGTTAGAAAATAGAGACAAATGAAAATAAAAAAAAACTATGCATCATCTCACCACTGTTGGATAACCACTGTTAACGGTGTGGCATATATTCCCTCTGACATTTTTTTCAGACATTTTAAAAAACACACACACCCCCTTTTGTTATGTCAGTGTGTCTTGAAGTTTATTAAGTTTGAGGGGGGTTAAGAAGCCATCACTGCTAGATGTTCAGGACACATCCAGAGTTTGGAGGGGCAACAGGCAGATCCTCTGCTTCTTTTTGGGATTATGTGTCAGTCCATCCAGGTTTGGACTTTCTCTGGCCTCCTTGCCTCCCTTTTTTCTGTTCTTTAAAATTCCATTTTTTAAATTTTATTAAAGTATAGGTTCTGTACAATATTATATGTTATAGGTCTACAGTATAGTCATTTACAATTTTAAAGGTTATACTCTATTTAAGGTTAATATGAAATATTGGCTTTATTCCTTGTGGTGTACAACAGATCATTTTAGTTTATTTTATATTTGATAGTTGTGTCTGTTCATCCCCTGAATGTGAAAGTTACTCAGTCATGTCCAACTCTTGTGACCTCATGGACTGTAGCCTGCCAGGCCCTTCTGTCCATGGAATTTTCCAGGCAAGAATATTGGAGTGGGTTGCCATTTCCTACTCCAGGGGTTCATCCCTTACCCCTATATTTTCCCTCTCCTTTTACTTCTTCCCACTGTTAACCACTAGTTTCTTCTCTGTGTCTGTGAGTTTGCTCCTTTTTTTTTGGTTATATTCATTAGTATGTTGTATTTTTCAGATTCCACATGTAAGTGATATCATATAGTAATTGTCTTTCTCTGTCTGGCTTATTTCACTTAGCAAGATGCTCTCCAGTTTCAGCTATGTTGCTGCAAATGGTAAAATTTCATTCTTTTTTTTTATGGCTGAGTAGTATCCCAGTGTGTACATCTTTATCCATTCATGCACATGCGCGTTTTTATCCATTCATCTCTTGATCAACACTTAGGCTGCTCCCATGTCTTTGGCTTTCTTCTCGTACCTTAGAATTTTTTGTCTTCTTTCTCTCTCTCCTAGTTTATTGGTTTGATTGACTTCCCCTCCTGGAGAGGTGGTACTAGCACCTTTCATCCTGATCTTTCTTAGAAGGAACTTTATACAGAGTTAACACTTATAGGGCAAAAAAAAAACCCCACCGTGGTTATATTGATGCTTTGTATAGCATAAATCCAGTACCTTACTAAGTTAACAGAGTCTCTGTCTCTTTTTTTCCTGTCTTAAAAAGACACAAACAAAATAAAATGGAATAAAAAAATGACTTTAACAACAACAATAATGGCATAACAAAAGTCAAAACTCCTCCCAGGAAGGACTAGAAGACAGGAAAAATAAAGAGATGAGAAAGGAAGGTAACTCTGATTTGCTTTGTTTACATTTGTAAATACTTCCTCAATATTTTATATTTAAAAATGTGATCATATTTTATATAGTTAGAAATTTACTTTTTCACATAATAAATCCATCACGAACATCTTTCTATATCACATAATAAATACCTATTATATATTTAGTGCCTATCATATATTTAGTGGTTGCATATTTTTGCAAGGGAAGACGTAACTTACCTAGCTTATCCCCATTATTTTTGCTGATGAAAACAATAATAAAAGAATTATGTTGGATGAACAGACTAGGGTAATGGCATAAGTATTCATGTCTTTGTTAAGAGTCCTTTATGTCCATGGTAGGTATATGCAAATATGTGGCCATAGTCCTGGCAGGTGTTACAGCAAATCATGGCCCTGTAGCTAAGGTTGCAGCAGAGAGCTCCAGGGAGTCACCACTAAGTGACCGGAGATGACAAGCTACATGAACTCTAGGCCACTCTATTTCTCTGGGTTCCCACATTGCCAGAAGCAGGAATGACAAAGTGTTAGAATCGGTCTCATGTTGGAGAACACAGCCAATTCTTTTATATTAGTATGTTTATGTGAATCCTACTGAGTTGACTCTTGGTAGAAAGAGATATGTTAGTGTTATGGACTGAATGTGTCCTCTCCCACAGAGTTATACGCTGAATCCCCAACCTCCAATGTGACTGCATTTGGAGATGGGGCATTTATGGATGTAATTAGGGCGGCATGTGTGTGCGTACATGCATGCTCAGTCATGTCCAGTTCTTTGCGGTTCCATGGACTGTAGCCAACCAGGCTCCTCTATCCATGGCATTTTCCAGGCAAGAATACTGAAGTGGGTTGCTATGCCTTCCTCCAGGGGATCGTCCTGACCCAGGGATTGAACCTGTGCTTCTCACGTATCCTGCATTGGAACACAGAGATAGTGTCTCTCTCTGGAGCAAAGGACAAATATGCTTACTGCCCATTAGAAAAGGGTTTGGAGCCCTAAGTTTAGGGTTCTTCTTTTAAAATACAACTCTCAGACTTCCCTGGTGATACAGTGAATAAGAATCTGCCTACCAATGCAGGGAACATGGGTTTGATCTCTGGTCTGAGACAATTCCACATGCCACAGAGCAACCAAGCCCATGTGCCACAAATACTGAGCCTACATGCTGCAAGCCTATGCACCTGGGACCTGTGCTTTGCAACAAGAGAAGCCACTACAGTGAGAAGCCTGCACACCTCAACGAGAGAGTAACCCTCAGTCTCTACAACTAGAGAAAGCCAGTGTGTAGCTATGAAGACCCGGTGCAGTCAGAAAAAAAAGACAGCTCTCTGTATATGTACACATTCATCCGGGCCCATCCATGTCACTTGTGTGGGACTTGGGGGCGAGTGGAACTGAGGTACCTATGCTAATACTCATGCTTCCTGCTGCCCCACGTGCCATGAGGTCCTCTGTCTCCAAACTAGGTTACTCATGTCTTCACCAACATCCATGAAACTTGTTCGTCTGCAAGTTGGTTAAAATCTCAGACCGTTTACAGTCTCTAATACATGTCACTACTGTCACCATCAGAATTCTCATGTGAAAACTCATCATCTTCTTGATTCTAAGATGCATTAACATCATGAAAATGAGGCACATGAAATCTTGTTAAAGGATAGAGGGACCATAAAAGAAATAAGCCTGAATTCAAAAACTTGATGTTGCTTGTAAAAAAATTACAGGTCTTATCTGAATTTGTGGTTTTGGCCAATGACTCCTACCACTCAGGATCTTTGTGTAGGACTTCAAATCAGGAATAATTTGAGTCCCTCTCTCCTGGGACAAACCTACTGGACACTTATAGTCCAGACACGCTTTAAGCTAGGCTAGAAAGAGATTGAGCTAGTAAAGAGAATGGGGTAGTGGGGATTCTCACTGGTGTTCGTGCTGATTTATTTTTGCATGTGGAATGCTCAGTTGAATAAAGAACTATATATAGATTCTGCAGATATAAATGTGAAGAACATGGAACTTCATTGACTCAACTGTGATGTATAAGACTTTGCCACATACCTTGCTCTAATGAAACTCCTACATTGTATTGAGTTGTACTCAATATAGTGATATTCTCAAAGAGGTGCTTATTAAAAATTCTGACTTCTGGATCTCACCCCAGACTTAATATATGGGAATCTTGGAGGTGGTGGCTCAGGTATCTCATTTTTTTAAAATATATCAAGTGTGTGTGTGTGTGTTTTACATGTTGTTTATTTACTTGGACCTTCCCAGTGGCTCAGTGGTGAAGAATGTGCCTGCAATGCAAGAGATGCAGGCAGGAGAACTGGATTCGATCCCTGGGTAGGGAAGATCCCCTGGAGTAGGAAATGGCACCTCATTCTAGTATTCTTGCTTGTAAAGTCCCATGGACAGAGGGGCCTGGTGGGCTACAGTCTATGGGGTTGCAAAGAGTTGGACATGGCTGAATAGCTGAGCACATGTTTATTTATTTATTTATGGCTATGCTGGGTAGCTGGGTCTTCACTGTTGCACGGGCTGTCTCTAGTTGTGGTGAGTGCGGGCTAGTCTTTGTGTGGTGCGTGGGCTTCTCATTGCAGTGCTTCTCTCATTGCAGAGCAAGGGCTCAGAGTGTAGGCTCAGTAGTTGTAATGCATAGGCTTAGTTGCTTCGAGTCATGTGGGATCCTCCTGGACCAGGGATCGAACTGGTGTCCTCTGCACTGCAACGTGGGCTCTCTACAACTGGACCCTGAGGGAAGCTCAGGTATCTCATTATTGACAAGCTTCTCAGCTGATACTTAGACACACTGAAGATTGGGAATCAGTGTATAGATTAGAGCATCAGGAAAGAAGCCAGGTGATGAGGATCACTGTGATTCTGGTGGGAAATATGATATGGTATGTAGTGCACTATAGTATGATGTAGAGCAAAGTGAGTGTGATGGTTAATTTTATGTGTTAACTTGGCTAGGTCACTGTACTGAGATATTTGGTAAAACATTTTTTTCTAGATGTTTCTGTGATGATGTCTTTTTAGATGAGGAGAACATTTAAATCACTAGACTTTGAATAAAGGTGGTTGCCTTCTGTAATATGGGTAGGTCTCATTCAGTCAGCTGAAGGCTTTGTTAGAGAAAGATTGGCCTCCCTAGAAGAGAGAATTCTGCTAGCTGACAGCCTTTGAACTTGAACTGAAATTCTTCCTTGGGTCTCCAGCCAGCTGGCTTACCCTGCAGATTTTGAACTTGCTGACCTACACAAGCACTCTCTCCCAAGGGCTCTGTTTCTCTGCAGAATCCTGATGATACACCATGGTACAAGGATTACCTTGGGGGAATGTGAGGACATGGTCTCTGACTCTCAGAATGAGAATTTAAAAATTTTGTGTTTGCATTTAATAATAATCTTAAAAATTAGGAATTCCTATTCAGGATCATCTGGATGTTCATTTCCTATCAGAGGACCATTATATGTTATCAGTAATGAAGTCTGTGATAGGGTTATGACTGTTGGGGCCAGTTGACTGTCTAAAGTGAAAACATTATAATTTCTGGTGTATTTTCAAAACTTGAGTACACAGACTTCAGTGTCGGGTTGCCAGATAAAATACAAGAGGCCCAGTTAAATTTGAATTTCAGATAGGCAACAAATAATAATTTAATATAAGTATGTCCCAAATATTGCATGAGGCTTATTTATATATAAATATTACATATTTACAGGAATCATTTTTGTTGTTTATTTGAAATCCAGATTTAACTGAGAATCCTGTATTATTATTTGTTAAATCTAGCAATCCTAATTTTGAGATCTATTTCCAGAGACTTCTCAGATTTGAAGGTGTTCTTTGCATGTATTTGTGCACGTGACTGCCTGTGTGCTTTAGGCAGATAGCTGGTGCTTCTTGATTCTCATATTTTTTCATAGTTGGCTCTATATTACTCTTCTGCATCCTCTGTTTCATCCATCTCTGTGAGTTTTATTGATGTTAACCATACTCTCAAGAGACCTCCTTGGATGCAGAAAGTTCATGTTGATTTACAACACGAGTTATTTTTTTTTGCCTATTATAGTTGAGGTTTCTCTGTGGCTGGGTGCACTTAGGAAACCAAATGGCATACGAAGATAGAGCTTGAGAAATTCAGGTTCACAGCAAAGGGAACAGATCTTTAGGAATAATTTTGATTGATGTATATCAGCTTGACAAAAATCCCTTTTTTTTGTCTTTCTCATAATTTGGATTTAAAAAAAACTTTCATTGGATGTGACTGAAGCACACAGCTAAATATATCTTTCAACTCTCCCCTGCATTGGCCTCAAACTCAACTATTTCCGTTTTCTACCTCGCTGAAATACCTTCCAAACATCCTTACAATGTCAACATCCAATTTTACAGTGACTACCTTTTCAATGGACTGTCTCCTAATTGCTTCTGGGATGTTTTCTGGGTGCCAATGGTTCTTACTCATTTTATGTGAATTACTTTTGGTCTCAGAGAGTGTGTCCTTTTTATGTCCTTGCTCTTTCCACCTGTTCTCTAATTTTTAATGTCCAGAGTTAAGAAAATAATAGGATATTTTACTCTTGGATTATAAGTGGTCAATGTTTATTCTCCAGATAAAGTGTAACACACTTTCTTCTTAAAATTGGCATTATAGTTATATGCTCATTTCATATGACCATTGCAGTTGTCTTATAACCCATAATCTAGGCTCATAAGTGAAAGCTGATTCTGTATCTGTAGGAAAAACTTCATTTCTGTGGCATACGCATTAAAAACCACATGGCTTTTTAATTTTGTTCCTTTCTAAGTGCTCTCATTTACTTTAAAATCTAATTTAGGTGGTGATTTAGAAGAATGAAAACTATTAAAGTAAAACCAACCAAATTAAAGTTATTTTGTAGAGGAGGGGTGAGGATCCCATTATGGTTTCTTATTACAAGCACTCTTAGAATAGTTCACAAGACAACATATAAAGTTAAAGAATGACAGGAGCTTGCCCCAATATTTTAATTTACTATATAGATATTATCTTTCATTCTAGAAGATGAATTTCCTTCCAGAGTTCAGATTTAAAACTGAGATATTTCTTTTAATACTCAATCCGAATTCTTTCAACCAATTGGAAATCTTGAAGGAAAAAAAAAAAGGAAAGAGTGCCATTAATACCATCTAAAGTGTTTTTGGTCCAGTTAATATTGTCTAATATTACCTCTAATATTGTCATAAACACACACACATCTTTGTATATACATATATAGACACATATCTTCCTTCAGATGCCCAAACTTTCATTTTTTATTTAGCTTTACAGTTTAATAAAACACCCAGGACACATAAGCCATCTCAACAATGACACCATTTCTCATTTATTGCTTTGCTTTGATGTTTAAAAAAAAGACCTAGTAGGCATGTAGGGCAGATATAACTACATTTAATTCCCATTTTATAGGTGAAGAGAGTGAGGATTACAGAAATTCGATTCTTTGTGCCCTAAAAAGCGACAAGGTGGGAACTGAAGTCCAGTCCTTTGACTCCAAGTTCTGCTCTCTTTTCAATACAGTAAGAGTTTTCATGAGCTTTATCAGAGATAATGTGCGAAAAAACTCTAGATTTTTAGTCATTATAATATATTGTCCAACTCACTTTTCCCCAAACTGGCCAACTATAAGATTCCCTTGGGAATTTGTACTTCTGAAAACACTCTTTGGGTGATTCTGATGATCAGCTAGAATGGAAAAAAACCTCTTGGGTCATCTTCTCAGAAAACCAACTGGTTGGTGATGTCAGTACCCTGCAGATTGTGTGTTTCATCCATAGGTGTTTCCTACTGCCTACCTTCAAGTTGTAAAGTCTTATTCGCCTTATAGGAAGACATCATGGCGGGGGAGCCTGGTGGGCTGCCGTCTATGGGGTTGCACAGAGTCGGACACGACTGAAGTGGCTTAGCAGCAGCAGCAGCAGCAGCAGCAGCATGCTAATAGAAATTGTTATCTTTACCTTCACACCTTCCACTTGTAAGCAATGGAATAGGTGTCATTGGCATTGTCTAAATGTGAGGGAGGTAATGTTATCACCATCTTACAGAATAGAATGCTGAGGAGCAGGAAGCATAAGTAACTTTCCCAAAGGGACTGTCATTAAATAAATTGATTTGGTTGACATAAGGTTGATTATTAGTTGATTCGTGATAATGCTCTGGAGTAACTGAAGCATTTTCAAGTTCTGACATCAAAAGTTATCTTTCAAAAAGAAAAGCACACTACTTCTTTCATTTAAGCAGTTTTATTTAGAGATTTTTTTTTCCAAAGTCCTTTTCTTATAACACACACACACACACACACACACACACACACACAGAGTTATTTGGAAAAAGAAATGAAACCTGATAGTTTAAAGCTGTTATTTAATAGAACAATTTGTTTATGTAGTTGAAGAACAACTTTAAAAGGACTTTCCAGACCATATTTTCTAGAAACCTTAAATATTTCAGTTCATCCTGGGAAGAAACATTTGCTTTTGGAAAAGGCTGATGGTTTAAGTAATGTACTTTGCTTTGATTCTGCCTGGGGAAGAACATGTCTTATTCATCATTCAATGTGTAAAGTTTTACTATTACTCCAGAGTTAGAGGAGGAGAAAAATAACCAAGGATAGGCAGTGTGAGAGAGTACCCAAGGGTGTTGAAGAAGACCTGAAATGATCCTAGAGTTAAAAAATGTATTTTATGTTCAAAGCATCCTCTAGATATTATGAATTTGTTTGTACACTTAGCTTAACTTTGAAAGGAGAACCTCTAAATCCAGAAAATAGTTTTAACCATACTGTGCCAAGTTCAAAGCCAAGTCTTAGAGTCAGCTATAATTTGAGCAAAGCAGTAGTAGTTACAGCAGATGCAGCTTTTCCTTCAGCCTATCCAGAATCTTACTGTGTGCAAGTTACTGAATCACTCTTGTCAATATGGCCAGTCATCCCTGTCTCACAGCAGAAATTACAAAAATCAATGTGTCACGTGTAACTTCCCTGGAAAGCAGCACTGAGGACCTATCAATCACCAGCAGCCGCAACAGACACCATTCATGTCAGCTGCACCTTTCTCCTTTGTTCTATCTTTCTCAGCCTAAAGGAGAGAAGCCTGGGTGAGTGGCCCCTCATTGGGCCCTGCTTATCTGACAGCAATCAATGGATATTTAGCGGACGTTCATAATGAACACCTGACCCTGTGTCAGGCGTTAGCTCCCATCTTGCAAGCCTTTGCTGTAGTTATTCCCTCTTCCTGGAAGGTTCTCAGCAGTCTTTACCTGACTAGTTTCATCTTGTCACGCAAAATCTTAACTAAGGTTTTCAACGTCACCATCCCCAAAACATCTTCTTTCTGGACATGGGGACACAGCAGGAGAAGGCGAGGATGGGATGAGCTGAGAGAGTAGCTCTGGCATACATACACTGCTGTGCACAAAATAGATGCCTCGTGGGGAGCTGCTGTATAGCAGAGGGAGCTGAGCCCGGTGCTCCGTGATGGCCTAGAGGGGTGAGATGGCAGCGGGTGGTGGAAGGGAAGTTCAAGAGGGAGGGGATATATGTATATTTATAGCTGATTCATTTGTTGTACAGCAGAAACTAACACAAACTCCAACAAAAAATAATTAATGGGACCCCCCGCCAAAAAAGGATCTTTCAATCTAAAATAAAGATTTGGTCACATTCTGTCATATGCCCTATTTTAATTCTCTACATAGCATTTATTATTATCTGTTATTTTTCTTATTTTCAAAATATATTTTCTGTTTCCTATTACTACAATGTATTTACCACAACAGATGGAAACTTCCCTTTCTTGTTATCACTCAAGCACCTAGAATATTTCCTGGCACATAAATATTTGCTAAATGAGAGACTTAGGATACAATGATGGAACAGAAGTGGACATGGTTCCTGATAGGCGGGGCTGCTTGTAGTTTAGCAAGGACAATAGACATTAACCAAAGAATTCTAGAGTTTAATGCAAATTTACAGCTATCATTAGTGTGGAGACAGAGCCATTCTAGGAGGACTTAGTAATGGGGTAATTAACCATAAAATGGAGGTCATCCTAGGATCCCCAAGAAAGGGCAATGAGGAGAGATAAAATCTAAAAGAAGAGGTGGAAGAAGTTGAGATAAGTAGGGAGATTGTTTAAAACCAAGGAACTTCTGTGTTTCAGGTTTTGTGGTTGGAGGGAACATGCTCATTCAAGAAAAAAGCCAGTGTGGTTGGCCTGCAGAGGGAAAGTGAAAAGATAGTTCTGAGATGAGGCTGGACAGGCAGGTCGGATCCAAGCCAAGGCAGGATCTTGTGGGCAATGTTGAGCATTTGCATCTTTAGCCTAGGATTGATGGAGAGCCTCTGATGAGTTTTATATAGTAGTGGAGAATGGTGTGATCAGATCTGCAACTTGAAAACAAATCACTGTGCATTGTAGAGAGTAGACTATTTAGTGGTGGTTTACATAGGAAAAGCAATGCCACCATTCAAGCAAGAGATGTGGGCTGCTTGGGTTGGGTTACTGTACGAGAGATGCAGTGCAGAAAGATTCAGGAGCTATTCTGTAAGTCAAGTCAGTAAGATGTGGCTTTGGGGTAGCTATCGGGGCAAGGGAGAGGAAGGTGTCCAGGATGATTCTTAAGCTTCTTATTTGCTTATCAGAATGGAAGCTTGTGTCATTCACTGATAATAGTCCCAATAAGAAGGCCATGGAGGTGAGGTGTGAGGCTGGAAACAATGAATTCAATTGTGTGTTATGTTCTTTAAAATGCCTTTGAGACCTCCAAGTAGATACATTTAGTAAGCAATTGGTTATGTGAGTTTGGAACATCAAAGAAAGTCTGTAGTGGAGAAATACCCACAAATTTGAGGGTCATGTGTAATATTTTGGAGAAGGCAATGGCAAACCACTCCAGTACTCTTGCCTGGAAAATCCCATGGACGGGGGAGCCTGGTAGGCTGCAGTCCATGGGGTCACGAAGAGTTGGACACGACTGAGCGACTACACTTTCACTTTTCACTTTCATGCATTGGAGAAGGCAATGGCAACCCACTCCAGTGTTGTTGCCTGGAGAATCCCAGGGATGGGGGAGCCTGGTGGGCTGCCATCTATGGGGTCGCACAGAGTCGGACAAGACTGAAGTGACTTAGCAGCAGCAGTAGCAGTGTAATATTTATTTATTTGGATGTGCCTGGTCTTAGCTGTGGCATGTGGGATCTAGTTCTCTGACCAGGGGTTGAATCCAGGCCTCCTACATTGGGGCCACAGTCTTAACCCGTGGACCTCCAGGAAAGCCTCTGAGAGACATATCTAAACAGGTGAAAATAGAAGTTGTTGATGTAGATATAATAGCCTGAATATAGGAATTGGAGACAGAAAGGCTAAGACATAGACTTGAGGAAGTTCCATCATTTAATATCATTTAATTACTGGATAGAGAAGAATGATCATGTAAAACAGAGGAGGAAGTTCCAAACAAGAAGCATAAACCTAGAGACACTTTTGTCGTGGAAGCCAAGGGAAGACTCATCCATGTCAGGAGCTGAGTACAGACTAAAAAATACCTTGTCTATATCTCCCACTAAAAAAATACTTTTTAAATCAATGAATGAATATTGAACAAAAGATAAGAAATCTTCAATATATAGGGCATCAAGGGAAAATAAAAGTGAAAAGTGAAAGTGAAAGCCACTCAGTCATGTCTGACTCTTTATGACCCCATGGACTATACAGTCCATGGAGTTCTCCAGGCCAGAATACTGGAGTGGGTAGCTTTTCCCTTCTCCAGAGGATCTTCCCAACCCTGGGATCAAACCCAACTCTTCCGCATTACAGGCAGATTCTTTATCAACTCAGCCACAAGGGAAGCCCATTTAAGGGAAAATGGGGAAGTCATAACAAAATGTGGGATTGAGGAGAGGAGTGGAGATTTCTGAAAATGCATCCATCATGAATGATCTTTCTGGTCAATTAGTGTTAGACTTAAAAGACAGACTAAACAGATCACCTCTCTGTCTTCTGAACATTGTGTGGATATAGTGGCATATTCCAGAAGGGGCCAACTGGTGAAGAGGAATAGTAGGCCCTATGTTATCTGGGAGTGATAACAGAGGAAGCTAGGTGCAGGTGTGTTTGGCTGATACTTCCTGGAGCATTCTTTGCTGCTGCTGCTAAGTCACTTCAGTCATGTCCGACTCTTAGTGACCCCATGGACTGCAGCCCATCAGGCTCCTCCGTCCATGGGATTTTCCAGGCAAGAGTACTGGAGTGGGGTGCCATTGCCTTCTCCGGGAGCACTCTGATCTACAGGGAATTCCGTATGTACTGCTCTATATCCATTTGAGGTGCAAGCTTTAGAACCTGGTGTGAAACATTGCTGCTTTGGCTAAATATGCATTTGTGTTAATCACTCTGGCAAAGACTTAGATTACATATGGTGGGTATTATCTGTAATAACCCTTAAACATCACTGGTTTCAGTTCAGTTCAGTCGCTCAGTCGTGTCCAACTCTTTGCAACCCCATGAATCACAGCACGCCAGGCCTCCCTCTCCATCACCAACTCCCGGAGTTCACTCAGACTCGCATCCATCGAGTCAGTGATGCCATCCAGCCATCTCATCCTCTGTTGTCCCCTTCTCCTCCTGTCCCCAGTCCCTCCCAGCATCAAAGTCTTTTCCAATGAGTCATCTCTTCTCATGAGGTGGCCAAAGTACTGGAGTTTCAGCTTTAGCATCATTCCTTCCAAAGAAATCCCAGGGCTGATTTCCTTCAGAATGGACCAGCTGGATCTCCTTGCAGTCCAAGGGACTCTCAAGAGTCTTCTCCAACACCACAGTTCAAAAGCATCAATTCTTTGGTGCTCAACCTTCTTCACAGTCCAACTCTCACATCCATACCTGACTACTGGAAAAACCATAGCCTTGACTAGACGGACCTTAGTCAGCAAAGTAATGTCTCTGCTTTTGAATATGCTATCTAGGTTGCTCATAACTCTTCTTCCAAGGAGTAAGCGTCTTTTAATTTCATGACTGCAGTCACCATCAGCAGTGATTTTGGAGCCCCCCAAAATAAAGTCTGACACTGTTTCTACTGTTTCTCCATCTATTTCCCGTGAAGTTCTGGGACCGGATGCCATGATCTTCATTTTCTGAATGTTGAGCTTTAAACCAACTTTTTCACTCTCCTCTTTCACTTTCATCAAGAGGCTTTTGAGTTCCTCTTCACTTTCTGCCATAAGGGTGGTGTCATCTGCATGTCTGAGGTGATTGATATTTCTCCTGGCAATCTTGATTCCAGCTTGTGTTTCTTCCAGTCCAGCGTTTCTCATGATGTACTCTGCATAGAAGTTAAATAAGCAGGGTGACAATATACAGCCTTGACGTACTCCTTTTCCTATTTGGAACCAGTCTGTTGTTCCATGTCCAGTTCTAACTGTTGCTTCTTGGCCTGCATACATATTTCTCAAGAGGCAGGTTAGGTGGTGTGGTATTCCCATCTCTTTCAGAATTTTCCACAGTTTATTGTGATCCACAGTCAAAGACTTTGGCATAGTCAATAAAGCAGAAATAGATGTTTTTCTGGAACTCTCTTGCTTTTTCCATGATCCAGCGGATGTTGGCAATTTGATCTCTGGTTCCTCTGCCTTTTCTAAAAGCAGCTTGAACATCAGGAAGTTCATGGTTCACGTATTGCTGAAGCCTGGCTTGGAGAATTTTGAGCATTACTTTACTAGCATGTGAGATGAGTGCAATTGTGCGGTAGTTTGAGCATTCCTTGGCATTGCCTATCTTTGGGATTGGAATGAAAACTGACCTTTTCCAGTCCTGTGGCCACTGCTGAGTTTTCCAAATTTGCTGGCATATTGAATGCAACACTTTCACAGCGTCATCTTTCAGGATTTGAAATAGCTGTACTGGAATGCCATCACCTCCACTAGCTTTGTTCGTAGTGATGCTTTCTAAGGCCCACTTGACTTTACATTCCAAGATGTCTGGCTCTAGATGAGTGATCACACCATTGTGATTATCCGGGTTGTGAAGATCTTTTTTGTACAGTTCTTCTGTGTATTCTTGTCATCTTTTCTTAATATCTTTTGCTTCTGTTAGGTCCATACCATTTCTGTCCTTTATCGAGCCCATCTTTGCATGAAATGTTCCCTTGGTATCTCTAATGTTCTTGAAGAGATCTCTAGTCTTTCCCATTCTGTTCTTTTCCTCTATTTCTTTGCATTGATTGCTGAAGAAGGCTTTCTTATCTCTTCTTGCTATTCTTTGGAACTCTGCATTCAGATGCTCATATCTTTCCTTTTCTCCTTTGCTTTTCACCTCTCTTCTTTTCACAGCTATTTGTAAGGCCTCCCCAGACAGCCATTTTGCTTTTTTGCATTTCTTTTCCATGGGGATGGTCTTGATCCCTGTCTCCTGTACAGTGTCGCGAACCTCATTCCATAGTTCATCAGGCACTCTATCTATTAGATCTAGGCCCTTGAATCTATTTCTCACTTCCACTGTATGATCATAAGGGATTTGATTCAGATCATACCTGAATGGTCTAGCAGTTTTCCCTACTTTCTTCAATTTCAGTCTGAATTTGGCAATAAGGAGTTCATGATCTGAGCCACAGTCAGCTCCTGGTCTTGTTTTGGTTGACGGTATAGAGCTTCTCCATCTTTTGCTGCAGAGAATATTTAGTCCAGTGGAATTTGTCTCATTTTTATAGTGTTTTTGTGTAGGTGTATAGTAGTTGGCATTCCCTAGGATGATTTATGAACTCTGGGTCCTTCTGGCTTGTGGATCCACTGTCCCTTAAAGCCATAGAGGCTCTGCTGAATCCTTTGCTTCTAGTTGGTCAGTGCAAGAAGGGAGAAGAGCGAGCATTATGACAGTTTTTTAGCATACATATCCCCTACTTACAGTCAGAAGACTATCCTGGGGCCACAGTCTACTACCAGGGAGGCTGGGCTGTATAGTCAAGTAGAAATGAAAACAGATTTGATAAACGTATCCATCTCTCTTCTAAGGGTCTTTTTTTTTTTTTTGTTCTGCTAGTTTGAGGGCCTAATTAAGCTCTAGTACCTGGAGAGGGTTCTCAAGAGTCCTTTGGACAACAGAGAGATTAAACCACTCAATCCTAAAGGAAATCAACCCTGAATATTCATTGGAAGGACTGCCGTTGAAGCTGAAGCTCCAAAATTTTGGCCACCTGATGCGAAGAGGTGACTCATTGAAAAACACCCTGATGCTGGGAAAGATTTAGGGCAAGAGAAAAAGGGGGTGAGAGAGTACAAGATGGTTGAATGGCATCACTGAATCAATGGATATGAGTTTGAGCAAAGTCCAGGAGATAGTGAAGGACAGGGAAGCCTGGCGTGATGCAGTCCATGGGATTGCAAAGAGTTGGACACACCTTAGCCACTGAATAGCAACAACCACCTTCCTTGCCAGAAAAGTTTTTCTTTACTCAATATATTTTATTTCAAAAATGAAATATATTTACTAAAATATATGTTTCTGCCTGCTACTCTTAACTTTTACGTAAATGTCTTCTCTTCTCAAGAGAGAAAAACATTTGGTGATGATTTCCCACAATTGTCCAATGATTATCTTCCAGCCAAGAATACTCCACCTCTGGCAATCAAGCTGGTTTACTTTCCCAAAACTATTATTTCTTTTTGACTTTACCTTTGAGCATTGAAAAAAAAATATTTTTATGAGGTTCTATTTCAACAAGATTTGGGGGAAAGGATTTATAGCTTGGCTTTTGTCTAAAACAGTGGTTCTTAAATGTTCAGAGTTGCCTAGAGAGCTGGCCCACAACCAGAGGTCCTGATTTTCTGGGTGAGAGCTGAAAATTTGCATTTCTAACAAATCCCTAAGTGATTCTCAAGCTACTCATTCAGAAACCAAACTTTGAGAACCTCTTTTCTAAAATAAACTGATTTTTATTTTTTTTAAAGAGGACATCCTGCTTGTCTAACCCTGAGATTTGATTCACATGCGAACTAACCAAATAGAAAATACATTTTAAAAACCAGAAAAGAGCTTGGAATTAGAAAATCTTAATCCTTGTTTTGAAGCAGCCACTTTTTGGTTTGTAGTCATTCTACCTCTCGGGTTTTCCATTTCTTTATTTATAAAATGATGATAATAACACCTACTTTGCCTGGAACAAGAGATTTTGTCCCAGACTAGTCAGGTACAGAACAGCCAGGAGATTGTCTTGCTTCTATGAAGAGGGAGATTTACAACTCATCAGAAAGCTTCCCTGGGGGCTGATCACCCACAGGGAAAACTATTATGTATCCTCCACAAAAGAGGCTGCCTTCATTTTCTGCAAGGCGGTATACTCCCAGCCCCTGGACCGAATTTCAAAGCAGTGAGGTAGCCATGGCGTTGAAAGGCTAGCACCGCGTCCCTGTGATTCTTGATGCAGCTCTGTGACAGAATCACTGTGTAGCTTTGAGAAAAATTCCCAGGCCCTGATCCCGGGCATTCTGAGGTGGGGCCTGGGTGTCCAAGTGTGTCTTAGGTGCTAACCAGGGTTGAGAACCTTCTGGTGGGAAACAGACTGGTCGTGTCTGTCAGCAAAGTGGGCTGCACTGTGACTTCCAGCTTACAGATGATAGGCACGTTCTGTGCACAGCTAAGTTTGAGTGCATTCGGGATATTAAATTCCCATGCAGTGAGTGCTCTATCACAGAACAAATGAGAGTGTCAGAGTGGACTTTTTAAGGCCCTGTGTTATTATGTTGAATGATAAACTGCTTACAGGTGATTAAACTGCCTCCACAGGCTTAGGTCCTCACTTTTGCTTTTCAGGTGGTGCCATCTATCTTTCTGTTTCTCCACCAAAGAGAAAGCACACGTGCTGAGTTGCAGCAAAGCACTCCAGATATGAGAGAAGTAGGTTGAAGAAGATGCCTCATGCTTAATTTTCCTAGTCATGCAGAACTAGATTGAATCTCGTATAACCATGTCATAAGACTTTGGGCATCTGTAAATAATCTTGTGTTTTAATATCTGATTTTGAAGTTTTGTTTTGGCTTTTCTCACCAGGATAAATGGTCATCGTGAGAAGGAAGTGAAACAGTCTGGGTATGAGGTTCAAATGCTGCCATGTTCTCTTGGTGTTTTCTCTATGTCACTTGGACTTCTATCGTTTCAGCAGAAAAATGGGCCAAAACTCACATTGTTTATTTGATAAAGGGTTGCTTAAACTTGCTCTGTGTGTTTTTCATGTTAACATTTTTGAAAAGCTACTATTAACCTATTAGACATTAAAATAATCTGGCCAGAATAACATTTGTCTCACAATAACTTTCATTTGGTTCATGCATCAGCACTAGATGACTTTCAATGATTCCTGGAAGAGGCACCTGGAAAAGACAGATTGTGGAACTTTTGAAGACCTGAACTCCAGAGCTGAATGAATGCTTTAGGAACAAGGTCTATTATTTTCTTCAAATAATGTACTGATAAGGAAAGAGCAGCTTTGTAATGACTCTGTTATTTTGATAATTTTGACTGTCTAGAGATGATGAATTTTCATCAGATGTTGTCTATGATCAATGCTTTCTGATTCTACCCTTTTCCTAGAAACTTCTTTGATTACCTCTTAGCTGTGGCTTTTTGATGACCTAGGTTTGATTTAGATGATTACTTCTGAAAAAAACTGTTAGCATCCCTGTGGTGGCATGGAGGCTCCTGAGAAGGGAGAGGTGGGTCAGAACCTTAGTTCAAGTCATTATATTTAGTAGGAAACTGGGGCTTCGAGCAAAATAGGATCAGGATCCCCAAGGGGTAATGAGTGACACCCAGGACAGAACTGGCCTCAGACTCTGGACAAGTCTGAAATAGCTCATGTCAACTGAAGGTACCATTCCCAAGTTCCAGCCATGGACATTGGAGAGTACACATGGGGTTCCCCAGCCTGGTGTGGGATCTGAGGCTCTGGGAACAAAGGCTGGCTCTGTATTTTTTTTAAAAAAACTTTTTATTTATGTAAAGAACAGACTTTTGGACTCTGTGGGAGAAGGTGAGGGTGGGATGATTTGAGAGAATAGCATTGAAACATGTATATTACCATATGTGAAACAGATCGCCAGTCCAGGTTCGGTGCATGAGACAGGGAGCTCAGGGTCGGTGCACTGGGACGACCCTGAGGGATGGGATGGGGAGGGAGGTGGGAGGGAGGGTCAGGATGGGGGACACATGGCTGATTCATGTGAATGTATGGCAAAAACTACTACAATATTGTAAAGTAATTAGCCTCCAATTAAAATAAATAATTTAATTTACAAAAAAAAAAACCCTTTTATTTTGCACTGGGGTATAGTCAATTGACAATATTGTGATAGTTTCAGATGAACAGTGAAGGGATTCAGCTACATATACATGTAGCCATTCTCCCCAAACTCCTCTCCCATCCAGGCTGAAGGCTGGCACTGTATTGCATTATACTGGAAACTGACTAGAGGAGGTGTAGGTTTTTTATTGTTTTACTGCCAGGAGGAGAGGGGAAAGACTAACTTGCAAATAAGGTGGATGAAAATTGAGAATAAGAAAGATTTGCTTGTTGTAGGCAACCTTTTGTCTGTTGTTGTTTAATGTTTATGAATAGAGGCAGGTAAGGCTGAATTCCCTTCTGTTCTTCAGGAATTCTTTTAAAAGTATTTTGTTCTTGTCTTAGACTGAGACTGAAGATATGACACCCCACATTACTGTTATCACCTTCTGCAGCTGAAATGCAGAGTCCGGAACTGGATGTGGCATGGAATAATTTTTCTGTCTAATTAGCCCTAGAACTCTGTTAAAGGCTCACAATGTGTGTCCTTTGGCATGACATCAGTCCGCCGTTGACTCTGATTGTCAGCAGGATTCTAATTATTTGGGCCAAAGCATTTTGCCCAGAGTTTTTGTGTTCAAAGAGAACTTCTGTGTAAGGGAAAGAAAGCCTTTTTGTTATTATTGTTCGTCTTCTTTGGAATTAGCACCTATCTAAATTAATCCTCTCTAACTTCTCACACTCCTCCAATAGGTACACTTTGTAAACTGCTTTAGTAACCAACGGAAAGGGGAGTGGTAGTCTTCTAATTAGCTTTCTAGAGATAGGAAATTCCCAGCTATTAAACCCAAGCTGTATCTAATGTGGGGTTTCAGCCTAACGAACAGTTGTAAGCATGCTGCCTTCCCACACAGTAGAACTTGATGGAATCCCTGGTTTACAACTGCTGGTTATTGATTAAACAACTAGACTGTTTTGATGCTGATTATTTCTGTTGTTGCACCCATCATCTTAGGTTTGGAAGAATTATTACAGATATTAACAATTTAGAGTTATTAAAGGTCACTAGTCTATCCCCTCACCCACCTTATGCTGGTAACATCTTTACAACATCTCCCCCAAGTGGTTGTCTTGCTCATGATAGAACCCACCTAATGAGAACGAGGAGAAAGCAGACTCCAGAGTCCAGCAGACAGTTATAACTTAGTTATTCCTGAATACAGTTTATTTGAAACCATAGCGACCTCTAGCTTAGAAGAGGCCCTAAATATACAAATAGATAAGTTGATATAAAATGTGGTGAATGCTTTGATAGAGTCACAGATAACACAAACCGTTTTTAAAACAACTAACTGCATGGGAGAACATAGGGAATAATTTGTCTTGAAGTATAAGTAGATGTGCTTATGTGCTTTTCTGTGTGTGTTCGGGAAGAATGTTTCCAGAGGAAAGGTAAAGGTGTGAAAATATAGAATCTAGGAAAGACTATGGTAACACACAGTGAGAAGTTCAGAATGGCTGGATGAAAGCTGCAGTGGTTAAAGAGAACAGCTTGAGCCAGGCTATTAGGAGCTTAGTTTTTCCAACAAATGTTGGATTTTATCCTATAAGAAGAGATTTTATACATCTGTGTCTCTTTTGCTGTCTCGCATACAGGTTTATTGTTACCATCTTTCTAAATTCCATATATATGTGTTAGTATACTGTATTGGTGTTTTTCTATGTATGGCAAAACCAATACAGTATTGTAAAGTAAAATAAACTGAAAAAAAAAAAAAAGGATCCTAAAGTGAAAAAAAAAAAGAAGAGATTTTAAAGGATTTGAAATATGGGAGTGGCTTGATCAGATTTCAGTTTTCTCAAGATAACCTCAGTGGTGATTTTGAGGACTCATTTGATGAAGGAGGGACTAACTCAATGATATAGGTTGGATATAAAATGCTGTGCCCTGCTGTCAGCCCATGTGCCCTATTTTGGTTCAGAAAACATGGTCACTGTCTATAGAGCCAGCCTTAACTGGTTGTGGTAGATTCTTGTCAATATTACATCTAATGTTGTATGAGTACCGGGGAAGTGAAATAGGAAATTGTAGAAATTATTTGGATTGTTCAAGGACATAAAAATTGACTTGAAATACTATCTTAAAGAATTTTAAGATGGGAAATATTTAGCTCATTAAGCAAGCTTTTCTTTTTTCCGCCTTGAAATGTTCAATTTTAATTTGGCTGGACATCATCTGGGGCACATGCTCAGTAATTTGATGATTTCAGCAGTATGTTATTCTGTGATATCCTTATGGATCAGAAAGTCATTATATAGGACAAAATGAAATCGCATAAGTAATGTAATTGGAAAAGGAAAAGTCAAAATAATATTATGAGAGGCAATAGAAAATTGATAGAACTCATGTTCTATTAGCTGGAATGTGGAATTACTACTCTCAAACCAGTATGGATGGTGCATTTTTGATTGCCTTTCAGGAAATGCATTGGTGCTCAGAAGGTGAGGCATCTTGAACTTTTTGGCTCTCCTTGCATTTTCTTCTGCCTTGTGAGTTTTATACTACCTTATGAAGTTTATACTATCTGCTCATTTTGACTTGCTGGCTAACCAGTTCCCAATTCTCAACATGTGTAAACAAATACTCCTAAGATAGGTAATGTCACAAATAGAAATGTGTGTGTTTCAGAAAAAGATGAGGAACAAATATGCCTGGGTTAAAGCCATGAAACAAATCCTCAAATATCTTTTCTAATTTAACATGAGAAATAGGCTTCTGATAGTTTATTTTTATTCATGATACATATTTATTTAGTAGCATCCCCGCATGGAGGAAAGTAGATTTTTACCAACCAATAGAAGAGTTCAGTCTGGACACTGATTGTCACTCCTGTGGGGTCGGCTGGCCTCTGTGCTTTGTCATCTCCCAGAGGTTTCTTGATAAGAAATGTGTGCTGGTCAGAATTGATCTCTGGCATTTTTGTCAACCGCACCCATGATTTGGCCCACAATGGCATGTTTTCTTGCGGCTAGACTGTGACTGCATCCTATCATTTCATAGTTGCAGGCTGCTCCATCTAGCTAATAAAGCAGCTGTTTCTTATGCATGACATGCTGTGTTGCGTGACTGATGGATAACTGCAGCATTTTAAGGCTTGCGCTAGATTCTCCATTATGCTGCTAGCCTGTCTGTTAGCCTCTATCAAAATGTTTCCTGTTATGGACTGTCAGAAGTAGAAGTCAGTTGTTTTTGAGTCCAAGCTAGTCTGAAGTCTGTAAGGTACTGCCAGATTAAAAGGCAGGGGTAGATGAGGAGAAGCTGAAAAGAGGCACTTGAGGGCATCAAACATAAGCGCAAAAATTACCTTTTTCATAGCCCCACATATGTGGATGTAGATAGAGTAGCTTCTGTAGAAACTATAATTCAGTATGAGCTGCAATAGTCCTTTCTACGAGGCTTGGAGACTCGTCAGAAGAAAGACAAGGACAGGTGATGAGACTCATGAAACACTTTGTGTACAGCACTGTGGTGTGTTCTACTGCACATACCAGGTCATTGATTCTCAAATAGTTCTGAGAAACAGGGATTTCTGCTCCCTGCTCCTTTTATTTTGTTAACATGTGAGAAGCCAGCTTTGAGAAATTGTGGAGCTTTCTTGCTTTTCACAACCAGAACAGTTCTGTGGCCCTTCCGGTGCCCTCGCCACGACCTCCTCGGTGCTCCCAACTCAACAACTCCTCAGGGGGAAGCTCTGTCCCTGGAGAAAGCTCGGGAGATTCTCAGAGAGGACTTGACAGGCCTCCAACAATTTGCCTCCTGGGAGGTTTCGGTGGCTCAGTGGCTAGAGACTGTTCATCCTAACAACACAAAAGCAGATTTCAGTGTAGCTTGTTTCTATTAATAAGTTATACACACTGTTTATAACTGGATTATGTGGCAATTTAAAAAGCATGTTTATGGAATCATTATTATGTCTTAGAGTTACGTAGAACACAGACTGAAAACCACAAGCTTAACCTCTTTCAGTAAATAGGTTAACTGCTTCCACATGTATGTCTCCCTATCTTTTCTTATCTTGAACTCGACCTTCTTACATTTATTCACAGTCATTCATTAGCTCCTGGGAAGGGTTTTAAAGCATAGCTCTACAACAAGATTGAAATTCTTGGCTTATGAGCTGCAAGAACCTGGAATTTGAGCATCAGAGGCTTTAGTCTTGAGATCAGTGGGTGGAATTTATGCCCTAAGTGATAGATTTTGAAGAATATACTGTGAGTCAGAGGCTTTTTTTCTAATATCCAGATAGATAAAGATTCTTTGTGATGATGAGAGAGAGGAGATGAATTGTAAGATACACAGAGCACTGCTGATGGGTCTCCTGGGAAGGATCCAACATTCTTTCCAGACTCTTAAGCCTTAATAATTTTAAAATATAGTTTTAAACAAAATCGTGTATATTTAAAGTGTACGGTATCATGATTTGATAAATACACGTGTATAGTGAAATGGGGCTTCCCAGGTGGCACTAATGGTAAAGAATCCACCTGCAGTGCAAGAGACACAAGAGATGCGGGTTTGATCCCTAGGTTGGAAAGACCCTCTGGAGGAGGAAGTGGTTCCCCACTGCAATATTCTTGCTGCAAAAATCCGATGGACATAGCAGCCTGGTGGGCTACAGTCCTTGGGGTCACAAAGAGTCAGACTCGACTGAGTGAAATGACTACTGTAGTCAAGCTGATCAGCATACTGCTCCTCAGACACTTATTTCTTTTGTCTGTGTGTGATGAGAACACCTGGAATCTACTCTTATCATAGTTTCAATATTCAATACAGTATCGTTAACTGTAGTCATCACACTGTATGTTAGTCTTCAGACTTGTTCATACTAAATAATGGCAACTTTGTACCTTTTGACCACTATCTCCCTTATTTCTCCTCCCCCACCCTGATCCAGCCTTTATTAACTTATGGACTACTCTCTGTTCCAATGAATTCAACTATTTTTTTAAGGTTCCACATATAATTGTGATCCTATTTTCTCTATGTGACTGACTTGTTCTCCAGTTTTACCCATGTTGATGCAAATGGAAAGATTTCCTTCCTTTTCATAGCTGAATAATATGTGTATGTGTGTGTGTGTGTATGTCTGTGTCTGTGTAAAATCTCAAACTCTGAACTTGGATTAAAATGATCTTGTATTGCTGGTTTCCCCAGGTGCTTGGCAAAAGCATTATAAAATCCTACTTGTTTTGTCGTTGTTCAGTTGCTCAGTCATGTCCGACTCTCTGTGACCCCATGGACTGCAGCATGCCGGGTTTCCCTGTCCTTCACTATCTCCTGGAGCCTGCTCAAACTCATGTCCATTGAGTCAGTGATGCCATCCAACCGTCTCATCCTCTGTCATCCCCTTCTCATCCTACCTTCATTCTTTCCCAGGATCAGGGTCTTTTCTAATGAGTTGGCTCTTTGGATCAGGTGGCCGAAGTATTGGAGCTTCAGCTTCAAGATCAGTCCTTCCAATGAATATTCAGGATTGATTTCCTTCAGGATTGACTAGTTTGATCTCCTTGCAGTCCAAGGGACTCTCAAGAGTCTTCTCCAACATCACAGTTCAAAATCCTATTTGGAAGATAATAAATGGATAATACTAATAATTTTTGAATGATATATTTAACGATAAACAAACAATAGAATTTTATTATTAGTATTAATAATATTATTAAATAATATAAATATAATACATGATAGTGGTATCATAAATAATATAATATTAATATTATAATGATATACATGTTATTATTAATATTTACTTTTTAATAATAAATAACCAATAAAAACATCTAAATGCAAAGAACAAAAGCTCCTTTAGGTGAGAAATCACAATTAATAGAAGCAGATCCACAAAGACTGTAGATACTGAAATTATCAGACACAAGCTATGAAACTATGGTTACCATGGCTCTGAGAAAATAAACACAAATATAAAATCATGGCAGGTAACTGAAAATTATGAAGAATAACATAGCACATTGAACTATAAGTTTTAGAACTCACTTCAACAATTGAAATGAAGAACGCAATGAATGAGTTTAATAGTAAATTATATAAAACTGATAGAAATTTAGTGAACTGAATGATATGATGGAAGAGATTAATCACAATTAAGTAGACAAAGCTGATTTATAGAAAATATTGAAAGAAGGGCAACAGAAATAGAGAATTCAGTAAGAAGTGCTGCCCTAAGTGGAATCTAAGGAGAGGAAAGAAAGAGGATTTGATGGAAAGATGGAAAGAAAGAAAGATGGAGTATCTGAAAAGATAATGTCTGAGAATTTTCTGTAGCTTATGAAATATACAGATTCAAATATCACAATCCTAAGAATGACAAGTAAAAAGAAATTCACATATCAGAGTGAAGCATATGCAAATATGTATATGAAATAGGCCAAGTTTCCTAATATATGTATAGAAACACACACACATGAAAAACACTGCGTATCTTAATTTTACAAGGTCATTTTATGCCATGATTCTATGTTACACCAACATTTGTGTTTGTATTACCACCACAAAACAAACACTTTAATCATCATTAATTTTAAACGGGATTTACTATCGCATTCATGACAAGTCAGATCATTCTCCTGCAACATAATACTCTAATTTTTTGAACTGAATGAGAGAATCAAATCTTTATTGGAGTTAACTTTTCTTCTCTTTAAAGTATCTGGAAATAGTCCTGTAAACTTGTACCATTTAACAGTTTGCAAAGTTCTGCTGCTGCTAATGGAGCCAACTTGTTCACAGCCATTGCTTCAGTCTTTGTGCACAAAAGAGCCTGGAATAGGCATTTGCTCTAAGTGAAAAGATAAGCTTCACAGAGTCTAAATGCACTGTCTTCAGCAGCACATGTTGAGTCATTATTTTCCCACTCAGTCTTAGTTAGTTTTGAAACAGAAGCTGAGAATTCTTTAGCAGATTTGTGTCTTTGAATGTATTCAGTGATATCCCTATGACCTTCATAGTTGTTGGTAAATGTTGACAAGATTTGCCTGTTACATGGGTGTCATTAACTTTCTCAGAGATAAATATGTAGCACTCATTTTTTCATTAAACACACTGTCATACACATTTGAACTCATTACTGCTAACAGGGCTTATTGTAAGCTGGAAAGTGATGAAAAATAATAGAACAAACAGCTGTACATGTATAATTCACATGGAGATAATGACCAAGACCACTGTAGCAAATATGTACATACTACTCTTCTTATGCTGCACGGCAGGATTGCTCATCATCTATTTTCAGGTGTACTTCACGTAGATGCAGCCTAGAGTTTCCCATTTTCTTCTGACTCTGCTTATGGGCAGCCTATGGCTTTATGCATATCATAGTCACAGGGTTTGGCCTAATTAGCTGATGGACCAGACTGTTGTCAAGGGCAGTGGCATTCCTGTTTGAATGCAATTGTGTTACCAGTAAGCTCCTGTGTGCTTTCCTTGAAAGGAAAATGTTAATTCTGTTGTGTATGAGAAAGACTTGGAAAAAGAGAAATTTCTAGTTGTCCCTCAGCTTTAGCAGTGTGTTAGAGTTTACGGCCATGAAATTAAAAGATGCTTACTCCTTGGAAGAAAAGTTATGACCAACCTAGATAGTATATTCAAAAGCAGAGACATTACTTTACCGACTAAGGTCCGTCTAGTCAAGGCTATGGTTTTTCCTGTGGTCATGTATGGATGTGAGAGTTGGACTGTGAAGAAGGCTGAGCGCTGAAGAATTGATGCTTTTGATTGTGGTGTTGGAGAAGACTCTTGAGTGTCCCTTGGACTACAAGGAGATCCAACCAGTCCATTCTGAAGGAGATCAACCCTGGGATTTCTTTGGAAGGAATGATGCTAAAGCTGAAGCTCCAGTACTTTGGCCACCTCATGAGAAGAGCTGATTTATTGGAAAAGACTCTGATGCTGGGAGGGATTGGGGGCAGGAGGAGAAGGGGATGACCGAGGATGAGATGGCTGGATGGCATCGCGGACTCAAAGGACGTGAGTGTAAGGGAACTCCGGGAGTTGGTGATGGACAGGGAGGCCTGGCGTGCTGTGATTCATGGGGTTGCAAAGAGTCGGACACGACTGAGCGACTGAACTGCACTGAACTGAGAGTTTATGAAATGTGTCTTACACAAGTGAGACCATGGCAGAAATTGGAAGTACACAGTAGAGCTTCACCAAACCCATTAAACACCATGCGCTACAGGTGTTTACTAGATACCTTTAATCAAATTAAGTATAGAAATTCAATTCTATTTTTTGTCTAGCTTTTTATTTTTCCAAGACTGATCATGAAAAATGATGAAATACGAATAATAATGATCAGGAATGAAAAAACAGGACATTATCCCATATGCTGCAGTATGCAATAAAGTATAGTACAAAACCAAATAAGACATATGCATTTAAAACAAAAAACCAAATGTGAATTAATCTTGGATGGTACAATAACATTGTGCGTAGAAAATTTAAGAAAATCTATGGATAAGTGATTAGAATTAATAAGCTTAGCAAAGTAACTCTTTTTAAAAAAATATAAATTCATTTATTTTAACTGGAGGTTAATTACTTTACAGTATTGTATTGGTTTTGCCATACATCAACTCTTGAAAACTAATATGCAAATTGTGTATACTAGCAACATGCAGAAATTGAAGTTTAAATAAGACACTGTAAGATTAAGATATCAAACACCTAAAAATAAATTTACAGAGAAAACTATAAAACTTTATTAAAATAAAATAGAAAGACTAACATAGAGAAATATAAATTGATTATAGACCAGAAGATTCAAATTTGCCAAAATGTCTGTTCTCTAAACTGATCTATGGATTTAATTTGAATTCAATAAAAAAAGTGTGTGTGTGAGTGTGTATGTGTGTGTATAGTGTGAAAATCTGATTCTAAAATTTATATGGAACTACAAAGACTAAAGAAAATAGCCAAGTTAATATGTTTACATAAATTTATACTCTGCGGCATGAACACAAGGACAGACAGGAAAACTAAAAGAATAGCATGTCTAAGAATGGAACTAAATATACATATGCCTATACACACATGCAAGTGTTCTCAGTTGCTCAGTCATGTCCAACTCTTTGCGACCCCATGAACTGTAGCCCTCCAGCCTCCCCTGTCCATGAAATTTTCCAGGCAAGAATACTGTAATGGGTTTTCATTTTTGACTCCAATTGTGTACATATATTTCCATTCTTAGACACTCTATTCTTACATGTATTCTCTATATATGTGTATACACACACACACACACATTTGATTTGTGGCCAAGTGACACTGGGAAGCAGTGGAGGAAAGATTAGTATGGTGCTGGGACAGCTAATGATGTTGGGACAGTTAACAACCTTTATTGTAGAACAAAGAAATTGAACCCCCTGTCACACCTAACACAAAAATCAATTCCAGGTGGATTACAGACTTACATATCAAAAAAAATTAAACTGGTACTAAATAATGAGAATATCTTTGTGACACTAGATAGGAAATGATTTTGTAAACAGGGTGGAGACTGATAAAGTTGATTTCATTAAAATTAAGTTCTGTTCATTGACATACATTATTAAGAGAGTCAAAGGTAACTAAAGGGATGGGAGAACATATTGGCAACAATTTTAACCAGAATACATAGAGTTGTTACAAATCATTTAAGAAAACAGGCAATACTGCCAATTCAACAGAAAAATGGGTAAGAGACTTCACAGCTGAGGAAATGTAAGTGACCATTTAAAATGGTGTTCAACCTCATTAAGAATCAGAAAAAGCCCTTTAAAACCTCTATGAGAAACCATTGATTACTCACTAGATTGGGAAAAATTTAAAAGTAGGATAATTCCAAGGCAAGAACATGAAGTAATAAAAATTTTCAAAAACTGGTAGCAGTAAACATTGGTCCAAACGTTTTAGGAAATGCTTTGGTATTATTCAGTGATGCGTAGATGTGCATATCCAGAAATCCCTCTGTCGGAGAGATGTGTTCTATTATTGAAATGCATACTTACATGCACTATGGTATACTTGACAGGAATGTTCAACGTTGCTTGTAATATCCTCAAATGGGATCCTGCCCAAACACACATCTGCATCTTCTAAAATGAACAGACTGTTCATGTAATGGAATGACATTCAGTAGTGAAAATTTTAAAACTACAGTTGTCTGAAACATCACATTGACAAAAGAAACATGATAAAAACAGACAAAAGTGACCCACATAGATTAAGGATTTCTGCTTATGTGGTAAAGCAATGAAACAAAGCAGACAAATGATCAAAATAGTCAGGACAGTGGTTACCCTAGGGAAGGCAAGAGTTTGAGATCAGGGAGAAATATGATGGGGAGTTACCCTCCTTGGTCCTCCACAAGGGTCCTTCTGCCCAGTGTGGTGTTGCTTGAGCCAAAAGAATGAGACCAAGCAAAGGAAAGCTTTGTTCTCTGATGAAAGAATGGAGAGGGATGAGCTGCTCTTCCCAGCTGACGGTGGGCAAGGCTGCTTTATAAGGTTCTCAGCAGTGGGGAGGGGAGAGGGTGGAGTTCTCCCAGGACCGCACAGAGGCCTGCTTGGGGTTCCAGATCACAGTGCTGGGCTGCAGAGACCCTGCAAACAATCTGCTGCTGCCACCATCTTAAAGAGTGGTGTCACACCCGGAGCTTTTGCAAGTGTCCTCTGAGCTGGGTGTCTGCACTACCAACTCTGCTCTGAAGTGCTGGGTGCAAGGCCCCTGCATGCGGCCCCCAATGAGCACCGAAAACTAGACAAAGCATGGTGGAAAAGAAAAAAAAAGGTTAGATTTTATTTTATTACCCAGATTCTATTTTTATTTTCTAGTCATTATTAATGGGCTTTGTTGGTGACAGCAGCGTCCTCTGATACTGATGATATTCAGTTATTTGATCTTGATGAGTGTTCCACAGGGGTCTCTTCTACTGTAATTTGTTAAACTGTACAGTTTGTTATAATTGAGTAAACTGTACAATGTTCTATATACTCTTCTGTGTGTGCTGTGCTCAGTCACTCAGTCGTGTCCAACTCTTTGCAACCCCATGGAGTGTAGCCTGCCACCAGGCAAGAATACTAGGGTGCATTGCCATTTCCTCCTCCAGGGGATCTTTCTACCCAGAGATCGAACTTGTATCTTCTGGACTGGCAGGTGGATTCTTTACCACTGCACTGCCTGGGAAGCCCATACACTCTTATGCATATCTCATAATTTTAAAATGTGTAAGCATATGAAGAGCATAGAGGGAGTATCAAGACAGGGGGAGTCAGTTCTTTGGAAGGGAGGAAGTAGGAAAGGCTTCTTAGGAGGTTTCCCATCAGCTGTGACTAAGAAATGTCTCAAGGAGGGTACCCTCTGCAGTCACAAACACTTACTCGTTTGTTAGAATGTCCAGAATAGGAAGACTGAAGGTGTTCCTAGGTGAAAGTGACCTGAGCTGAGATCCGAAGAAGGTGTGAGGCTGGGTCATTAAGGTACAGTTGTTAAACAGTGACCTGAGCAGTAGAATCCAGGCAATCCAGGTAAGTCAAAGCATTATATATCATTCTAAGGAGCGGCAGGCTCATCCTGAAGGTACTGAGATGCCTTGAACAATTTTAGGTAGAGAAGTAAGAAAATATCTGTATTTTAGACTGATCTCTTCTCTCTGGAGTTAATCTGGAAAACAGATAGTAAGGTGAAAAGGATTTGCGGATAAGGCCATCTCACCGGAGGCAGTTACAGCACTGAATTAAAGAAAAACACATAACTCAGAACTAAGGACTCAGTTTGGTTTCAAATATCTCTCTAGTCCAGATTTTTTCCTGACAAGTTTCCAGATTACTGCCAACTCACTTTACCTGAACTGTTGTGTATGTGTGTTTGTGTGTGTCTTCAGTGTGTGTCTGACTCTTTGTGACCCCGTGAACTGTAGTTCACCAAGCTCCTCTGTCCATGGAATTTTCCAGGCAGGAATACTGGAGTGGGGTGCCATTTCCTTACAGACCTACATAAATGTAGTAGGTAATTTAGTAGAGTTTGTGTGAATGAAACAATGTTTATTCCTTCTTTGAATAAGGCACAAGATTTCAAGGAAAATAACCTATAATTCTTTACCAATGATGTGAGATATAATAAGAAAAATACAATGTCAAGAAAGACCTGACCTAAATTACTATCGATAAGCAAAGGTGAGGTCTTAACATTGTTCTGACAGCTGCCAATATTTGGAAGCTAGTGATTTGCTCAGTATTTGTCCAAGAGATGGGTTAATGACAATTTTGTAAATGGTGGCAGGCATCTCAATCAGTCTTCCAGCAGGACAAAACCATCATTTAATAATGTCACTGGTTCAGTTAGGGTTGATGTAGGGAGAGTGAGAAATTTAGTCTTCCAAGCATTCTATCCATTAAAAAAGAAGAGTTCAAAAAAAGATTCAAGGGGAAGAATTCATGTGTTTCTTCAGTTTTAGCTATACTGGTACACTGAAAAAGCAGAAAAGAGGATGTGGAACAGACCTCCAAATTCCGATCTTTACCCTACTTGAGAACCATTTACACAAAATTTCATGGTGACAGTGCATGTTTTGGGGCTTCCCAGGGGCTTAGTGGTAGAGTCTACCTGCCCATGCAGGAGATGCAGGAGTCAGAGATTTGGTCCCTGGGTGGGGAAGATCCCCGGAGGAGGAAATGGCAAGCCACTCCAGTATTCTTGCCTAGGAAATTCCATGGACAAAGGAGCCTGGCAGGCTACAGCCACGAGGTCACAAAGAACAGAATGGTACTGAACATGCACACTTGCAGCGTGTTTTAGTGGGAGTTCTAATATGATATTTTCTCGTAATAAAACATAAAAAACACCAGCATTATTTGTGAAGGCCGAGTACTCTTGCCTGGAAAATCCCATGGATGGAGGAGCCTGGTAGGCTGCAGTCATGAGGTCGCTAAGAGTCGGACACAACTGAGCGACTTCCCTTTCACTTTTCACTTTCCTGCATTGGAGAAGGAAATGGCAACCCACTCCAGCGCTCTTGCCTGGAGAATCTCAGGGACGGGGGAGCCTCGTGGGCTGCCGTCTATGGGTCGCATGGAGTCGGACACGACTGAAGCGACTTAGCAGCAGCAGAGAGCAAGAATCCATGTACAAGCCTTCTGTTGTCCAACTCATTTGGTTAAATTTGGAAAGAATCAAATGTGCTATTCTTATTTTGAGCAAACACATGTTGCTCTCAGATAAAATTACAAGCTAGAACTCTATACAAAGTCACATTGTAATTAAGCTGTTCTAATTGAATACTTTGTCTCTTTTAATAGTTATCCATGCTTTCTGTTTATTAGTAAACATTATCTAATAAAATGCTCTATTGTTTAGGAAAGTTTGAGCAAAAGGGAAATTGTTTGGGGAAATGAGTAAGCAATGAATACAATCTGAAATAAAATGTTGTCTCATAGCAGCCAAGCAATTATGTTCCTTCATAGAGTAAGTGCTTAGTATCAATTTTGTTCATGTGGAGGGCATCTCTAGTGATTCAGAGGAGATATACAGTTCTTGGTTCTTTACAGCTCCCTATAAAACTCTGCAATGAAAAGATTAATGAACAAATAGTTATACGTTTAAGGAATAAAATGATTTTGTTTTCACTACTGGTTATGAGATGATGAGTGAATGGGTTGATACTTGGGTACTCTGGTTTCTGGCCTTAGGAAGACTACTCTGAGGTCAGTTTCACCACATTCTGCTCAAGTGGCCTTTCTGGAAGGGTGATAGCCCAATTCTTGATTATAATGATTTGCTCCCTGAGTTTGCATACCTGAAAAAGTACTTAGTTCCTAAGAGAGTGGTCTCCGCTTCATTCCAAGGGGTCAGATGACCTCACACAAAAGTCTGGATGTGAGTTTTGAAAAGTAAGGACGTATTAGTATTATTAGTATTATAAATATGAGTTGCTGCATATTAGTTATGTATTGCTATGTAATGTTACCCCCAAATTTGGTGGCTTACAACAACAAGCATTTATTATCTCCCCATTTCTGTGGGTGAGAAATCTGGTATGGCTGAGCTGAGTGCTTTTGGCTCCGTGTCTCTCATAAGGCTGAAATCAAGGTGGCCAGTGCCGCAGTTACCTCAAGGCTAGACCAGGAGTGGATCTTCCAAGCTCACTCAAGGGGTGTTAGATGAAGATCTGAGTTCCTTGCCGAATGAGACTGTCTGCAGGACAGCTCACACCGTGGCCGCTGGTTTTCTTCAGAGTGAATGTGCAGGATTGGGAGGGAGGGCAACATAAGATGGAAGGCATAATCTCTTTGTAACCCCATCCAAGAAGTGATCTCCCATTACTGGTGCTGGATCCTATTTGTTAGAAACCAGTCCCAGGTCCAGCCCACACTCACGGGAGGGGACTTCACGGGGCATGAATACTAGGAGGTGGGGAGCACTGGGGCCATCTCAGGGTTGCCAGCTGCAAACTGGGAAAACCTGGCAAGTGTGATTTCTTCTCTGAGACCCCTCTTAGTCAAATTCCTGCAACCAAGAACCTTAATATTCTTTCTTATTTGGGATCCCTGTCCTGAATCTCCCAATTTCACCACTTTCATGGACTTTTTTCCTGGAAAACTTCTCCTAAGTATTTGCTCTGTAAAGTCATTAGCCATGGCCTGTGTATGTATTTTCTTCCTAAAGGAAATCAGTCCTGAATATTCATTGGAAGGACTGATGCTGAAGCTGAAACTCCAATACTTTGGCCACCTGATACAAAGAACTGACTCATTGGAAAAGACCCTGATGCTGGGAAAGATTGAAGGCGGGAGGAGAAGGGGACAACAGAGGATGAGATGGTTGGATGGCATCACTGACTCAATGGACATGAGTTCGAGTAAAGTCTGGGAGTTGGTAATGGACAGGGAGGCCTGACAAGCTGCAGTCCATGGGGTCGCAAAGAGTTGGACACGACTGAGAGACTGAACAGAACTGAAGAGTTAGACTGGTGGTATGATCTCAGAGATGGGTATACTAGTTACAGCCTATGTTCTTTTGACTTAGCAATTTTGAGGATTAGAAAAACTTTAGAATCACTTTAGAATGTTTATATATTTATCATCAATTTTAAATGGAGGAGATGCAGAATCTGGTTAAGACTCCAGACCAGAGAATTTTGAAGACTTCTGGCACACTTGACTTCTAGGCGAAAGTCATCGTCCTTCAGCCACGCCTTCCCTTTGCTCTTGAAACCTGCTTCCGGCTCAGGAGGAGGGAAAATGTCCTGTACTTGCTGTCTCTTAGGCTGTTGTATTTTCCTGATACATGTCAGGCTGCACTCACTTGTGAACATTTCCCTCATTAGGTGTGGATCATTAATTGCTGAGTCTTGCTGCTTTCTTTTGAGAAAGGGGCAGTATATAAGACACATTTTGTAATAAAAACATGTCTGCTGCATATGCTTTAAGAATAAATGCTCAATTTCAGAACTGCAGTTGGGAATGTGTTTTAAGTTTGTCTACTCTCTTATGAACAGAGCAAGGTCAACAGTTTAATTAGTTCAGCATTTATCAAGCACCAAGTGCTGTTAAACACGGTGCCAGGGCCTGGGAGTATGAGGATGAGTTATATACATTCTTGTCCTTGCAGAGTTCTGTCTGTTGGGAGGAACAGTCAGGTAAACCAGTAATAACAATGTAATGGCTCAGATAGTAGAGAGTCTGCCTGTAATGCAGGAGACCTAGGTTCAATCCCTGGGTCTGGAAGATCCCCTGGAGTAGGGTGTGACAACCTTCTCCAGCATTCTTGCTTGGAAAATTCCATGGTTAGAGAGGCCTGGCAGGCTACAGTCCATGGGGGTCACAAAGAGTCAGATACGATTGAGCAACTAGCACTTCTTTTTTCACTGGGGTGAAATAGAGCTGCCTATGAAGGGCAAAGAGAGTACTGAGAAGGGGATGTCTAACTCTGCCTGGGAATTTGTATTCTACAGTGTCCCTTAGAACATAAACATCAGAAGGTGTGATGTGTTCAGGAGGAGAAGTAAGTATACTCGTAGGCTGTGCAATATTTTTTTTCAGCTAGGAAAAAGAGGAAAAACAATTATGTCTTTGCTGAATTCGCCAGTCTATGTCCGATGCAGGATACAGCATGCTTGGGGCTGGTGCACGGGGATGACCCAGAGGGATGTTGTGGGGAGGAAGGTGGGAGGGGGGTTCATGTTTGGGATTGCATGTACACCCGTGGTGGATTCATGTCAATGTATGGCAAAACCAATACAGTACTGTAAAGTAAAATAAAGTAAAAATAAAAATTAAAAAAAAATAAAGTTTTATTTTTTTACCAATTGCAAAATTATTATCCTTAGAAAGTGGGAAATAGCTTAATTTTACTAAGGTAATCTCTGAAACTAGCTTCTAAATGTCAAATTGACTCTGCTAATAAACTATTTAGCCAGGAAGTCCTTTCACCAGGAGATGCTTCGTTTACATCTCTGGAAGTGGTCCTAAAAGAATAGAGGATATGTGTTAGGAATACTTGGTGCTTAGCAGCATATACAGTGATGTCAGCTTACAATTTCATACATTCATTTATGCCTATAAGGTTGTTTGGACTGTAATAAAAATACCAGCTATGCTAGTGTGTTAGTTTTCTAGAGCTGCCCTACAAAGTATCATAATCTGTGTGTGTTAAAATGATATGTCAGCAGAGCCATGCTTCTGAGCCATGCTCAGTAGGTTCTAGTGGGGAATCCTTCCTTGCTTCTTCCAGCTTCTGGTGGCCCCGGATATTTCTTGGTTTGTAGTAGCATCACTCTAATGTCTCCCTCTATCTTTTCATGGCCTTTTCCCTGTGTCTCTCTGATGTTCTCCTCTTGTTAAAATGACAATAGTCACTGAATGCAGAGCCCACTCTGAATCCAGAATGACTTCATCTTAAAGTCAATTAACTAATTTTATATCCGCAAAGACCTTATTCCAAACTAAGTTCACCTTCTAGGTTCCAGGTAGACATGAATTGTGAGGAACACCATCCATCTCACTATAGTTAGATTTACAGAAACAGCAAAAGATGATTGCAGATCAAAGATAAAAGCTTTATACTTCCCATTTGAAAAAGAGACATGTTTTGTATTATTCTTATACCTGGTGGCAGGAAGAAAAAGAAGTGAAGAAAGGGTAGACTTTAAGAGTAGTTAGGTAAGATATGATAGAAATAAGGATGTTTAACATGTAGAAAAATATGAAGAGCTTAGGACCAGAATATAAAGCAGGAAGTATATGAATGATAGCCTAACTTTCCCAAAGCTGTTCACTGAAAAACGGTTATAAATATTTAGATTGGAGGTCAGCAACTTGATTCAAAATAGGTAAGTTATTTTACTGAGGGTAGGATGGTAAGAGCCACTGAAAAGTCCTAAACCACTGGAAACTCTAAGTATTGATTTGGCAGTTTGAGAGTCTGTCCATTTTTTCTAAGATACAAGTCTGGAGGCCATCAGTGGAGTCTCACTTATCCCAATGTTTAATTAAACGAGTCAAATCAATAATTATTTATTGAAAATATACTTGCAAGGGAAGATGCTATATTGTACATAAAAATACAACGCTCAGTCGTTTCTTTGAGTAGCTTAGTTGGGAAGACAATCTAAATACATATGAAAAGATAAATGACAGTATAAGTAGGAAATGACGATGTAAGGGCCTTATAGCAAATGAGAGGAGTGACAGCTGCCATAGGTATTTTGAGTAAAAAGGTGTTGAATGCAGGGACTGAGAGGTTTACAGAAACATTGAAAGGGCTGGAGTGCTGGCTTTTAGGAGACCTGGAAGTGCAGGCAGCACAGGGAAGCTGCTGTTGATGAGCTTAGCTGTCTGTGACATTGGAGGGGCTGATTCTCAGGAGATCCTGTCAATTCTATGGAGAGCTTGTTGTGCTGCAGGAAATAATCAGGTAAACTCGATCAAAGTACAGTGAGATAAGTGACATGGTAGAGTAACGTGTGGGTATGAGTGTGCTCACTTGCTCAGTTATGGCTGACTCTTTGCCACCCCGTGGACTGTAGCCTGCCAGACTCCTCTGACTGCGGAGTTTCCCAGGCAAGAATACTGGAGTGGGTTGCCACTTCCTATTCCAGGGGATATTCCAGACCTGAGGATTGAACCTGCATATCTTGCATCTCCTACTTTGGCTGGCAGATTCTTGATCTTAGCCGAAAACCAAGAAGTGATGGCAGATGGATTCTTTACCACTGTACCACCTGGGAAGCCCTGTAGAGGCATGTGCAGAGCACAAAATGGGCACAGAGAAAGGGATGTCCCTGGTCAAACCTCACATTTGCCATCTGAGAGCGCCCACTCACCTACTTTCAGATGTTGCTGGAGAGTATTGACCTATTCACTCGTACCTTTTGATGCAGCCCCTTATTGGTAGAATTCAGTGAGCCTGCTAAAAAGAACCTGGACGTGTAATTCCCTGCATTTATCCCCTTCAGTTCATGAGAGGGCTTAGAGGGCAGTGGAGTTTCTGAGAATCGACAGACACCCTTCTGCAGTGGCCAAAAAAAGCACCTGAAAGAGGGACGTAATGTGAGTCTTGTAGAGAAGTGAGATTTGGATAAGAAGGAAGAAGGAAGGTGAATAGTCCAGGTGGAGCTATGGCTTAGGATATTTCTAAGGATATGTTCAGGGTGCATGGATTGTGGCAAATAGAAGTCATGTGGAAAGTCAGTAACAGATAAACTTATAAAGATAGGTTGGGTCAGATTATGGAAAGTTCAATGCTAGGTTGAAGGAATGGGAACTGATTTCAGGCTAGGCGGTCCTAACTTGTGGGCCTGAGGCCCCTGAGGACCCTGGAGTTATCAGTGTAAGATCCATATGAATACCACGCATAGCCTTTATATGGAACAGATATGTCTGTCCCATGTATATGAGCTACTGTTTGTACTGACTACAGGTCATGTGACTTAGTAAAATATGGGTTAATGTATATATCTAAATTTATTACAGCATTTGATCATCTATTTTTAATTAAAGTATTCTAATAATAAGACTACTATCACATATTGATCTGTACAATATTGCTGATATTATAAAGAGGTTTTCACACTTAAGTTTAGGATTACTACTCTAAGGCAATATGAGTTGTTTGAAGGCTTTTGAGCAGCATAAAGACAAAGTGAAATGATGGTTTAGGGAAATCGATCTGATAGGGCTCTATAGATTTGAAAGTGGAGATTAAAGGCGCTAAACCAATAAGAAACCTCTTGTGGAAATTAAGTTTGAGAAAACCAGTGAGCTGTGAATAAGCAATTCCTAAAGCATGATGTGATGTATGACAGTGGGTACAAATAAAGAGTTGTGCACCAACTAAGAATTTATTGCCTCTCAGCTGCAAATTCACACTCTGATGCCAGCTCTATGAGGGTGGAGCTGGACTCTGTTTGCCAGCTGGAAAGTTGTTAAGATTTGTCAGTGAAGGGTGCTGTAAGGACAATGCAGGAAGGACTTTCTTTTACCGGACCCAGTGCACACCTCTCTCCAGGCTCCTGTAGCACACATGGCTTCTCCAGGGTCTGACTTTGGATGCAACTTCTCCAGTATCCAATTCCGGTAGCATCAGTGCAGCTTTGCCTGGCACCCCTTCAGGTGGCTTTGAGACAGAGCCACTAATGAAGGACAACCTTGTGGGTAGCTTCCTCCAGGATCTCAGAGGGCAACTTTCTAGCAGGTTCTGCTGGTGTAGGACCTCAGCAACTTCTCTACCAACCAGTGAAGCACAGCTGCTCACTCTCCAGTGAAAGAGTGGATCAGCTCTGCTGAGGGAGACTCTTCTATGGGGCAGCAGCTCAGCCCTAAGGGGAGTGGTTGCTCCTTTAGCTGTAATTTCTATATTCTTTGGTATTTTCCTTGCTTTTCACTAGCCAATCCCTCATTAAATTTAATACATATTCATATTAAATATTCCCCCATATATTCCTGTATAATCTTTGTTTTCTGATAGAACACTACTGATATCAACAGTATCTAATTTTGGTGGATATTCATAATTAAGCAACATTTTCCACATATCTCTTTATCTGAAGTTTGTGTAATGCAGTCCAATAGAGTCATATTATTACCCATGCTGCTGCTTTTTTCTTTTGCTGCTGGGAAGCAGTAAAAGCAACATCATATAAGTCTTTTGAAGGATGCAAACATAATGAGTTTCTTGAAGAAGTTCTTCATAAGTAGAGAGTAAGAAATTAATATTGGTTTTGAACTCTCCCCTGTGGTTGATAACATTGTGATAGAGATTTTATTTATTAATTCTTCAAGTCACTCACTCATGTCTTCTCTGTTATAAAGTGACACCTTTTACATTAACGCTAAAATCCATCTTTGATTATGACATTTGGGATCTCATCATTAAAACATATGTTTGTAGTCCCTGACTCTAGGAATTTTAGCAGCAACACATCAGGTACTGTATTTTCATATTATTTCAACCTCAAGGTATTAGAAGTCCAAGAGGCTTTTGAGTTTAACTCTTTTGGTTCACAAATGTGTACTTAAATACATGTTTTTGCTTGAAGACTATTGTGTAGCTGAGGTTTGGATAGATTGACAAACACCACATATGACTATGTAATAAAATATCAGTAAACACACAGTGTGTGCGTTGGGTGAGAATGTGTTGTTTTTTCCTTTTCTCTTGTTTACTTATTACCGAAAGCAGTCCAGAATATAAATTAGTAAATTTAGCAACATTATGCTTTTATTAAGAAATAAAATGGTGCTAACGTTCTGTGGGAGTGGAGGCATGCATATATTAGCAAATTTGTAGGTAAGTGGGCTTCCAGGTGGCCCAAGTGGTAAAGAATTGGTCTGCAAATGCAGGAGGCACAGGCAGGAGACACGGGTTCAATCCCTGGGTCAGAAAGATCCCCTGGAGAAGGAAACAGCTACGCTCCAGTATTCTCGCCTAGGAAATCCCACGGACAGAGGAGCCTGGCGGGCTACAGTCCATGGGGTAGCAAAGAGTCAGTGGCGACTGAGTACACACACATGGTTAAGTGGTGTTTATTCTCTTCTAAGACACCATTGGGCCTGCTGAAATTGCAAAGTGTTTTTTTGATTGCCTTTTAAAGGGCTGCATGCCAAGTTCAGAACTCTAGAAAGTCTACAGAATGCTTAAATGGCATTTTCAAGGTTGACAGTTAACACCGAACTCAAGGACACTTAACCTTGCTTTGTTCGATCTGTTACAGAGAATGTTAGTGATGTTACCCATCATGTTTGCTAGATGGCGCTAGAGTTCACATCTCTTATCTAGACTTCACATACCTCTGTCTAAATATATTGCTATTTGGACAGCAGTCCCTTATTTTTAGAGCCATTATTGTTGAACTTAAAATCATATTACCTTTAAGTGTTAAAGTGTTATTTATTAAGTGCCTAAAGAATGTTACTTTGCCTAACGTCATTTCAGATGTCATTTTCCTCTAGTTCGTACTTGAAAAGATCTGACAATACAATATAAAAATATTTTCTTTGAATATTTATTTTTAGAGCATAGAAGACTGAACATGTCCAGAAGGAGCTTTTCCAGAAAGAAAATTATCAGTGAAAATTGAGGTTTCAGAACGTATCTATACTTGAAAATTGAATATGCAAATTGAGTAATTTCATGCTTATTTGACATTTTAAAAACATTTTTGCTGCAATTATTTCAATGTTTTAGTTGAAGGGCCTCTATGCATGATTCCCTCATAGCTCAACTGGTACTGAATCTGCTTGCGATGCAGGAAGCCAGAGTTCGATTCCTGGGTGGGAAAGATCCCCTAGAGAAGGAAATGGCAACCCACTCCAGTATTCTTGCCTGGAGAATTCCATGGACAGAGGAGCCTGGCAGGCTACAGTCCATGAGGTCACACGACTTAGCAACTAAACCACCACCATGACCTGTATGTGCACAGAAACATAGTCGCTACTGACTAAGAAAGGGCTTTGAAATGAAAAAAATTATCTATAAGGAATAGTTTTTACTTAACAGTCATAAATAAGAGAATGTCACATTTTCAAAAAAGTAATAGCTTGTATTTGTTACTTTATTCATTTGTTTCAGTTTAAGGTCGTATTACAAATAATGCCTATGTGTGCATATAAAAAAAGTCCTCCTACCTGTGTGTTCTGCTATCCCTCATTTAGTTTGACATTGCAAAGATTTTTACTATTAGCAGTTTGATGTCTATTCCTCAATACATTTTCCTAACATGAAATATAAATATATTTTTCATATTTGTAGATTATCTCCATATATCTTTGTATGTTATCTTCTGATTTGTCTATAATACAGGTGAAAAATAACAGTCTGGAATCCAAGAAAACAATTAAAATAACATGAATCATATTCCAGCCTTGCACAAAACTATCTGAAGGGGAGATCATTCCCCATGAATCACAGAATTTCTTTCAAAAATGCCTTCCCCCCGCTTATGGTCAATATTGTTCATACCCATAGAAATACTTTGAAGATTCACTCCTTTCTAATTCCAAACTTTCAAAATTCTCTACCCAGTTCAGTCCAGAACAACCCTCTTGTCTTCTCTTTTTATCTCTCTCTAGTGTAGTTTTTTCGGAGAAGGCGATGGCACCCCACTTCAGTACTCTTGCCTGGAAAATCCCATGGACAGAGGAGCCTGGTGGGCTGTGGTCCATGGGGTCGTGAAGAGTCAGACACGACTGAGCGACTTCCCTTTCACTTTTCACTTTCATGCATTGGAGAAGGAAATGGCAACCCACTCCAGTGTTCTTGCCTGGAGAATCCCAGGGACGGGGGAGCGTGGTGGGCTGCTGTCTATGGGGTCGCACAGAGTTGGACACGACTGAAGTGACTTAGCAGCAGCAGCAGCAGTGTAGTTCTTTACCATTTATCTCTCTCCAGTGTAGTTCTTCATCAATCAGTCATTTTTCTCTTTCTTCAATATATCGTCATTACTGTTGTTTCAGTCCAAAATCATGTTCGACTTTTGGGAACCCCATGGACTTTAGCCCATCAGGCTTCTCTGTCCATGAGATTTCCCAGGCTAGAATACTGGAGTGGGTTGCATTTCCTTCTCCAGGGGATGTTTCTGACCCAGGGATCAAACCACATCTCCTGCATTGGCAGGTGGGTTCCTTACCACTGAGTAACCTGGGAAGCCCAGCCTTCAATACCTAGATTCTGCAAAACAAAGTAGGACTGTGAAGCTGACTGAGCAAATAAGTCAGCTTTATTCTTTGTGATCGAGATGGAGAGGGAAGAAAATGGTAAACATTATAGCATCTTTGCTTTTTATCCCTCTCAACACACACACACACACACGCACACACACACACACACAGACACACACACACACATACATACTTGCATATGCAGATTCTCTTTCCCTTTTTAAGTTACATAAATGGAAAATCATGCTGTATATATTGTTCTGTATATTGTTTTATCTACTCAATAATTTATCATGGGCATTTTTTATATCCATACACACATCTACTTCTTCAAAACAAACTACACACAGTTTATAGCATTCCATGCATTGATGAGTATGGCTGTACTTTATATGCCATGCATTGATGAGTATATATGTACTTTATACACAACTATTTCCCTACTGATGTTTGGTAATTTCTAGTTTTATAGTATTCAGTTCAGTTCAGTGACACAATTGTGTCCAGCTCTTGGCAACTCCATGAACCACAGCACACCAGGCCTCCCTGTCCATCACCAACTCCTGAAGTCCACCCAAACCCATGTCCAGTTGAGTCCATGATGCCATCCAACCATCTCATCCTCTGTCGTCCACTTCTCCTCCTGCTCTTAATCTTTCCAAGCATCAGGGTCTTTTCTAATGAGTCAGCTCTTCGCATCAGGTGGCCAAAGTATTGGAGTTTCAGCTTCAACATCAGTCCTACCAATGAACACCCAGGACTGATCTCCTTTAGGATGGACTGGTTGGATCTCCTTGCAATCCAAGGGACTCTCAAGAGTCTTCTCCAACACCACAGTTCAAAAGCATCAATTCTTCAGCGCTCAGCTTTCTTTATAGTCCGACTCTCACATCCATACATGACCACAGGAAAAACCATAGCCTTGACTAGACAGACCTTTGTGGACAAAGTAATGTCTTTGCTTTTTATATGATGTCTAGGTTGATCATAACTTTTCTTCCAAGGAGCAAGCATCTTTTAATTTAATGATTGCACCCACCATTTGCAGTGATTTTGGAGCCCAGAAAAATAAAGTCTGACACTGTTTCCCCATCTATTTGCCATGAAGTGATGGGACCGTATGCCATGATCTTTGTTTTCTGAATGTTGAGCTTTAAGCCAACTGTTTCACTCTCTTATTTCACTTTCATCAAGAGGCTCTTTAGTTCTTCTATACTTTGTGCTATAAGGGTGGTGTCATCTGCATATCTGAGGTTATTGATATTTCTCCCAGCAATTTTGATTTCAGCTTGTGCTTCATCCCTCCCAGCATTTCTCATGTTATACTCTGCATAGAAGTTAAATAAGCAGGGTGACAATATACTGCCTTGACGTATTCCTTTTCCTATTTGGAACCAGTCTGTTGTTCCATGTCCAGTTCTAACTGTTGCTTCTTGGCCTGCATATAGGTTTCTCAAAAGGCAGGTCAGGTGGTCTGGTATTCCCATCTCTTTCAGAATGTTCCACAGTTTATTGTGATCCACACAGTCAAAGGCTTTGGCATAGTCAGTAAGGCAGAAATAGATGTTTTTCTGGAATTCTCTTGCTTTTTCGATGATCCAGCAGATGTTGGCAATTTGATCTCTTGTTTCTCTGCCTTTTCTAAAACCAGCTTGAACATCTGGAAGTTCACGGTTCACGTATTGCTGAAGCCTGGCTTGGAGAATTTTGAGCATTACTTTAGTAGCAAGTGAGATGAGTGCAATTGTGCGGTAATTTGAACATTCCTTGGCATTGCCTTTCTTTGGGATTGGAATGAAAACTGATCTGTTCCAGGCCTGTGGCCACTGCTGAGTTTTCCAAATTTGCTGGCATATTGAGTGCAACACTTTCACAGCATCATATTTCAGGATTTGAAATAGCTCAACTGGAATTCCATCACCTCCACTAGCATTGTTCGTAGTGATGCTTCCTAAGGCCCACTCGACTTCACATTCCAGGATGTCTGGCTCTAGGTGAGTGATTACACCATTGTGATTATCTGGGTCTTTTTTGTACAGTTCTTCTGTGTATTCTGGCCACCTCTTCTTAATATCTTCTGCTTCTGTTAGGTCCATACAATTTCTGTCCTTTATTTCATGCCCATCTTTGCATGAAATGTTCCCTTGGTATCTCTAATGTTCTTGAAGAGATCTCTAGTCTTTCCCATTCTGTTGTTTTCCTCTATTTCTTTGCATTCATCACTGAAGAAGGCTTTCTTATCTCTCCTTGCTATTCTTTGGAACTCTGCATTCAAATGGGTATCTTTCCTTTTCTCCTTTGCTTTTTGCTTTCTTTTCACAGCTATTTGTAATATTTATTTATAAATATTATAATTTATTTGTAATTTATATATAATTTATAAATTTTTATAAATATATATTATAACAATAAATATTAAAATAATATTTATAGTATTATTCCACTGGTAAGAATACTGTGATAAATACATTTGCGTATTTCTGAAGACACCTAGAATTGGAGTAACTGGTGTATAAATTATAAATTTAATTTGCAATACCTTATTATTTTTCTAAGAGGTCCAACTAGTTTTTGAGCCCATCAATAATGCATGAGCATGTCATTTTCCTATTATCTTGCAAATATGCCTAATATCAATCTTTAATATTTTACAATCTGAATACTAAAATTATGTTATTAAATATCTTCAATTTTTAAAATCAAATTTATGAATGTACATTGTTTATAAAATATAAGCATAAATCTATTTTTTAAAAAATAGCAATTATGTTTCAGTTGTTCTTGTTCTGAAATTCCTGTCAGTCAAATGTTAATCTTCTGGACTGATTCTTACACAGGCTAGATTTTGCTGTGATAAATTTCTGTTGTGCAGTTCTAGTGCTTAACCCAACAATCGTTTGTCTCATACTCATGTTCAAAGTGAATTAAGTGAGATTACTTCTGTTCCATATGGCTACACAGGTACTCAACTGATGGAGTCATGACCACCCGCTGCAAGGCTTGCTATCAAATAGAGAAGAGAGTGGAGAATTTTCTCTATGTCAGCCTGGTCATTTCTGCTCACCTCTCATTGGAAATAGCTAGTCACATGACCTTGCCTAGTCCCAAGGATGCTGGGAAATATAGTGGAATAGCTGATAACTACCTTTACCACAAATCTGTAGCTCTCATTTTTTCTCTCTAGCTTTTCAACTCATATTTTGTTTTACTTATTATAATAGAGTCATAACTTGATCTTTCAGTCTTTAAAATTAAATTTCGCTGTCACATTTTTAGTTTCTAAGAGTTCTTGACTTCTTTTTTTTGGTAAGTGTATTTTTTCTTCTGGTTTCCTTAATTCAGTATATATTCTTGTTGCTCAGAAGATATTAATTTAAGTTTTAAGTTTTCTTTTTGCCACTAACCAACACATTGCTGTTCCTTCTTCAGATTTCCCCTTTCTGTTTGTTTTTCTTGGAGGCTTTCCTAAAGTGTCTGGTGATCCTTGACTCTCCTGTTTTTTTTTGTATTTATGACACTAGAAAGATGATTAAAACCTTTTTGTGCAGCTGGGTGGGAGGGGTAGGGAAGAGGCTTATCAAAAGATATATAGAGTGGTCGGATATAGGATGTGTGTGGGAATCACTGAATATTAAATATCCATATTTATGTGTTTTTTTTTCTCTTGGTGTACTCAGTTCCTCCTGAAGAGATTCCTCCAATCTCTGAGTATTACCTGCTGCCTGATTCTGGTAAAAAATTGAGGGGAAGGATTGTGGGAACTTACCATCTAGTACATACAGATGGTCTTAGCCTCCTTATTCTCAGTCTGGGATTGTGGTACAGTGGCAAACTTGCCACCAGAATTCATGCTTCTACATCCATTGTATATGGAGTTTTTGGGAGCAGCTTCTCAGTCAGAGCCTACATAGTCCATCCTCGAATATATCTAGGTGTCTCCAGGCGCCTAGTCCATACATCTTTGCATGGGAAATGCTTTACACTCTTTCTTTTTCTCAGCTGGTTGTAATAGGATTAAACTTTAGGCAAAACTTTGGATTTACATTTTGAAGATAGTGGGTTTTCTGTTTGGATGCCTAGCTGACTCTGTAGATGTATTTACTAGTTTCCTGTCGCTGCTAAAACAAATTACCACAAACTTAATAGCTTAAGACAGCACAGATTTATCATCTACCATTCTGAAGGTCAGGAGTGTAAAATAGGTCAGCAGGGTTGTGTTCCTTTTGGAGGCTCTAGAGGAGAACCTATTCACTTGCAGTTTCCAGCTTTTGAATTCCTTGGCTCTCATTATTCTGACCCCTGGTTCTACAGTCACATCTCCTCTCATTCTGGCCCCTCTGCTCCCTTATATAAAGACTCTTGTGATTACATTGGCCCACCTGGATACCGATGATAATCTCTCCATTTCAAGCTCCTTAATTAATATCATAGGCAAAGTTCCTTTTGCCACGTAAGGTTTGGGGGATCAGGACGTGGACATGTTTGGAAGGTCTTATTCTGCCTGCCACAGAACAAGACTGTTCCTTCTACCTGTTATATGAGCAAGAAAATCTCCAAATATCTATCATGTAAAAGCAATGAAATATGCTATACCTTTTAGTATTATGTTAACTAGTACAGAATTGAAATGGGGTTATGCCATAACAAAAACCTAAAATAGTGACATTGAGTTGAAGGTTAGTGAATGGTGAGAAAATGTACACGAAAGACTATAAAAATGGGCCTAAGATTTTATAAAACTCTTGTTTGTGATAACATGAAAGGCATACAGACCAAGTTCTTGAATCATCATGACATTAGTGAAAAGTCTGGGAAGAGCAAGAATATTGGTATGCATGGATTTCTTTGTTGTTGTTGTTCAGTTGCTAAGTCATGTTCAACTCTTTGCAACCTCATGGACTGTAGCACACCAGGCTCCTTACTTAATTGTTATGATGCACTTAGAAAGGTATTTTAAAAGAAAGAAATTTGTTCTGAGCAAGTAGAATTAAAGAGATGAGAGAAAGTTCAGAAATTTGTCACCTTACGGAATTGGAAGAACAAACTATTAGATACTAAACTTTAGGAAATCAAGTAACAAAAAGAGTTGAATGGAAAAAAAAAAAACCTATTAAGAGTTTGCAGTTAAAAAAAAGACTCTTTGCAGCAGCAGAAACCACATTAAGGATAATTACCTTTCCTTTCAAGATATTGTTTCAGAAGACCTCAAGGCAAATTCCAAGTTGGAAGAGAAAGAGGAATAGTCTAGAGAAGCAACAAGTATGGAGGACTTAGATTCACAGTTTTGGGGATGTTTATGGGCACTAAGAATTGATTGGAAGCAAATAGATCAGAAGCCTACTAAGATTTTTAGAGAATTGTGTAATTTGAGAAACTATCAACTTGACCTTACAGCAAGCATGTGATGGTAAAAATAACCACTAAAATTGCAAGACTGTACTCTAATCAGAAACTGATGCTCACAGTGCTCATAGTGCCTAGTCCCTAGAAGGTTTGTTTGTATCCACTTTGCTTTGCACAGATGGTACTAATTCCAGTTAGTTTCCTGGGTAAGAAGATTCAACCCACTAAGCCACTTTTCATATGGCTAAAAAAATTACAACAGGCAAGAGAGCCAGAAATCTGAAATCTTAAATTCCATTATATCTAAAATGGTAGATTTTTCTCCCTGATGAAATTACACTTGGGGACCTTTCAGAAGAGCTAGACTTTGTTACAGAACTTTTATCGAATTAGAGCTTGGAAAAGAGGTGGAGGACAGATGGCATGTCCTCAGAGGCTGTCTCACCTTTTCAGATCCTATAAGAAAGGTATGCCAGTTAGCACAGCTCTAAGCATTTTTTGCTTTAGATTTCCCTGATGGTCTCTGTATGTTAAATTTTATTACCTGGCATAGCACCATTCCTGATTAGTGGTGCTAAAACATAGTCATGTTATATAACAATCATGTGAGGCATTGTGGCCAAATGATCGGTGGTTGGTTCCAAATGACTAGGGTTGAACTTGTGTTACAAAAGATTATTGACTGTCCCAACAAATTTTGTAGAGATCTTTGTCTTGGTCTGGAGAAGGAAATGGCAACTCACTCCAGTACTCTTGCCTGGAGAATCGTATGGACAGAGGAGCTTGGTAGGCTATAGCCCACGGGGTCGCAAAGAGTTGGGACACAACTGAGTGACTTCACTTTCACGTTGTCTTGGTAATCTGATGACTGCCTGCAGAATGTTCCCTGATATTACACAAGGGCCATTTTGGCCCTTTGCATACATGTCCATTTGGCGTCAATTTCTCTTCTCAGGAAAAAGATGTTATTTAGATAATTAAACTCAAGAAGTAGAAAAATTGGGTCCCAATTTGCATTCAACATTGAAAGAGAATTTTGGACAGCTTTTTTCTGCCTCCAGACTTCTTCAGTTTATATTTTACAACCCTTCCCCACACCCAGCCCTCCTTGCCAAATGGAGATAATCCTTCATGCAATGGTTCAATGTATGGTAAGAGAGAGCTATACAATGCCACTGAGGTGGAACTTACAGGAGAGGCTTCTTGGCATCTGGAGGTAGAATATACCATTTTAGGGGAAGAAGAATGTTAGTGGCAGAAGAAGAATGTAAGTACAACCTTCTATTTACATTCCTGTAGACCTCTTCAGGATCTTTTATATTACTGAAAAGTACTAGGGAACAAAGACATAATGAAATTGGGTAATTTGGCTTATATTTCCATATCTGATTTTGAAGATTCTTTGGCTTGGAATGGGATATATATATACATATATACATATATCTTTGAGTTTTTTATTTTTTAAATATAAATTTATTTATTTTAATTGGAAGCTAATCACTTTACAATATTGTATTGGTTTTGCCATACATCAATATGAATCCGCCACGGGTGTACACTTTTCTTGGTTCCTGTGTTATGCATGGACTACAAATTATGAGTACTATTTTTCAGTTGGTATTTAGTTTTATTTTTCAGTGCTTGGATGTATGGTTTTCAGAATCTTAAATGCTGCAAAGAGATCACTGGTTTATGAAATGATCCACATAATGAATTTTCCACAAAAAATAAGAAAATCTGATGCTTTCTAGTGCTGGAATGACTGCCATCAGAAACTCTACACACTGTCAAACCACATCATCCAACAGTTCAGAACTGGATTAATACAGTGCCCAGATGATAATGCTCTGCCCTTCATATTAGGAGGAAGAATGGCCTAAAACTGGGCTATGTTAGTTCTCTGTTACTGTGTAACTTTATTGTCACAAGTATAAAAGCTGAAAACAAAATATATTTATTATCTCACAGAGTTTAGGGGTAAGAAATCTAGGAATGGCATAGTCGAGTTCTCTGTTTTAGGATCTTACCACACTGTAGTCAAGGTTTCATCTGGGACTGAAGTCTCATCTGAGGTTCCACTGAGATAGGATCCCATTCTAAGTGCACATGATTACTGTCAGCATTCAGTTCCTTGCATATGGTTGGAATGAAGACCTCGGTCTCTTACCTTCTGTCAGCTGCAGGCCACTCCCTGGTCATTGACAAGTGAGCCTTTTCAGTATGACTGCCTGCTTCCTTAAAGCCAACAAGGAAGAAAATATATAGCGAGGAATATTATATAACACAATCACTTGCATCCCATCACCTTTGTATCTTAATTTGCTTAGTCAGGTCCCTACTTGACTGGGCCACAGAGTGTACCGGTATTTGATTAAGCATTATTATAAATTACACAGTTATTATATAACCCATTATTTCTGGGTTTGTCTATATGGGTTTCTCTGGATGAGAGTAATAGTTGAGTAAAGCAGATTGCTCTCCCTCATGTGGGTGGGCCTCATCTAATCCATTGAAGGTCTCAATAGAAAAAAAAATCTGGTTCTTCCAGGTGTGAATTTCTCAGTTTTTATTATCATTAAGCCAGTTCATTATAAGATATATATGCCTGAGTTATAGGAATTGGAGAAGAGGACAAAAGTCAAAATACTTAGTGGTCTCAGCTAATCTTCTCTTTACATCTTTCCCAGGAAATGACTCAATTTTGAGTGCCAAATTTGGTTCATTCATAGCCAAGAAAATTACAAACACACACCAAGAAATCTCAAGACACCAGTAACTTGTGGTCATTTTAAAGATATGTTTACGATTTTTTTTGGTACTCTTCACTTAAAGAAGAGAAGTCTGATTTCTTCCCCTTGAATGTGGCCTAGACTTAGTGACATGCTTCTATTAATAACAAATAGAATGCAGCAACAGTAATGGTATATCACTTCTGAAACTACTTATTAAAAACTGCAGCTTCCATTGTATGGCTCAGGAAACTCAAACAGGGGCTCTGTGGGTTGGGGGGAGATGGGAGGGAGGTTCGAAAGGGAGGGAATATTTGTATACCTATGGCTGGTTCATGTTGAGGTTTGACAGAAAACAACAAAATTCTGTAAAACAATTATCCTTCAATAAGAAAATTAAAAAAAGACTGCAGCTTCCATCCTGGGTCTCTTTCCTTTCCTTTCATCACTCACTGTGGGGGAAACCAGATGCCATGTTGGTTGAGCAACCCCAAAGGAATACCCACACAGTGAACTGACATGTGAAAATGTCTCTGTGACCCCAATAGACTGCAGCATGCCAGGCCTCCCTGTCCATCACCAACTCCTGGAGTTTGCCCAAACTCATGTCCACTGAGTCAGTGATGCCATCCAACCATCTCGTCCTCTGTCATCTCTTTCTCCTGCCTTCAATCTTTCCCAGCATCTGGGTCTTTTTTAATGAGTCAGCTCTTTGCATCAGATGGCTAATAATCATAGTTATTATTTCATTGTGTTTTTCCAAAAGTCCTGCTGAATAGGTATTGCTAGAACTTCACCCTAGAAATGAGCTACCATGTCCTGGCTATCAGCAGATGAATGGATAAGAAAGCTGTGGTACATATACACAATGGAGTATTACTCAGCCGTAAAAAAGAATTCATTTGAATCAGTTCTGATGAGATGGATGAAACTGGAGCCGATTATACAGAGTGAAGTAAGCCAGAAAGAAAAACACCAATACAGTATACTAACACATATATATGGAATTTAGGAAGATGGCAATGACGACCCTGTATGCAAGACAGGGAAAGAGACACAGATGTGTATAACGGACTTTTGGACTCAGAGGGAGAGGGAGAGGGTGGGGTGATTTGGGAGAATGACATTCTAACAAGTATACTATCATGTAAGAATTGAATCGCCAGTCTATGTCTGACGCAGGATGCAGCATGCTTGGGGCTGGTGCATGGGGATGACCCAGAGAGATGTTATGGGGAGGGAGGTGGGAGGGGGGTTCATGTTTGGGAACGCATGTAAGAATTAAAGATATTAAAATTTAAAAAATAGAAAGCTAAAAAAAAATGAGCTACCATTATCCATCATTGATTAAATATACTTAATATGAGTACTGAGGACTGACTTTGACCTGGTAGATGGAGGTATAAGTTACTGGTTGGTCTCAGCTGGAGTCTGTTCTAACTGGTTAGTGCCCACTCTATATATGTTAAAATGTTTTGACTACCACACTTGTTCTAAGTATACTTGGATAAAATAATTTCACTTTGAATGAGTCCATGGAGATGATGTATTTCACAGGTTTTCAGTAGTGTTCCTCACCTCTCAAGGTTTCACAGAAGAGGTGCTGGAAGAGGTGGTGGTAACCATAAAGGTGAAGTGGGAGGTGAAAGAGAAGGTTTCATAGAAGGAACGCCACGCTCTATCCAGCTTTGACTTGAGCCACTATGATTTCTGAGCTTTCGAATATTGGTTCTTAGTAGGCGTTCACATGAAATAGGGGTTTTATTACTAAAAAATTGAAAACCACTTATGTATAGCAACCATTCCATCTTGCAAATTGAGAAATTGAAGCTTACAAAGGTTAAGTGACTATGAGAAAATTACACAGTTATTATATCATTAGGTAGAAGCAAAATTTGGATATGAATTCAGGTTTTTGAATCTCAAGGTTTTTCTCTTTTAGGTGCTCCGTCCTTGATGCATACAAAGCATAGGATAAAGAGCTACTTTAGCTCAATATAAACATGACTTGATATTATCTTAATATATTTTTCTATGAATATGCATGCACATTTAAAAATTATTATTTCTAGCTCAACTTCTTCCGAGAAGAATTTGATGTGGCTTGCCAAAAAATTTAGGAATTTCAGGGAGTGAAAGTGAGGTGGAACTAGAGTTGCAAAATACTTATATAAAAGTCTGGATGGTCGTGAAGTGTGTTAGTCACTCAGTCATGTCCAGCTTTTTGTGACCCTGTGGACTCATGTCCAACTCTTTGTGATCCTATGGACTATAGCTCACCAAACTCCTCTGTCCATGGAATTCTCCAGGCAAGAAAACTGGAGTGAGTAGCCATTCCCTTCTCCAGGGGATCTTCCTGACCCAGGGATCAAACCTGAGTCTCCTTCTGCTTTGTGGGCAGATACTTTACCATTTGAGCCACCAGTGGAGGTGGGCTCTAACTGGATAGGAGCTTGGTACAGATCAGTGAAGAGGAAATACAGCATAGAGTTTCTGGTATCTCAAAAACATATGAAATTGAAAGCTGGGAATGAGAGGGGAGCACTAAGAGCAATATGGACAAACAAAAGTAGCTGCTCCAGACTGCCTGTCAGCTGTCACTGTTCTTGATGTGCATATGAGGCTTACTTCTTTCCCTTTGCTCTAATGTACTCAGACTCCAAGTGTTTGAACAGGATGTGGAGAGTTAAAATAGAGGAGTGCCTTGGATCTGTCAGTTTAAGATGAGACCACAGTATTGCTTTAGTGTGTGTGGGTGAGTGTAGGTGCCTGCACACACTTTATTAAACATATGCTCCCAATCACATCCACTTGGCGAGATCACAAGTACATAATAGCTACAAACTATAAAGAAAAAAAAAAAAAAAGAGAACTTAACCAGTTTCTTTTAAAGATAAATAAGACCTCCGAAGCCACTATAAGTATTCACTTACACATTCTTTGAGTGTGCACACTAGCTTGTCTTCTGAGTCTCTATTTACTCACGCCTATACAAAGATGAGTGTTGTAGTTGTATGTGACACAAACATTGGAAATCTGTGTTTCCATTTGTGTTTCTAACTGAATATGCTAATACATTTTAATCAGCAGTGATGTTGCTTTATATCAATGTTTTGTGCCAAGTATAGCCTCAGTGATAATGTTGTGATAACCAAATTTTTCCCTACATCAAAACTTGGAGACTATCCCAGTTTTTTGAACACCCATTTGATTCCAAACTATGATGAAATCCTTTACTTTCTTCAGGATTATTTCTGTGTTTTCGGGAAACACTAGATATTTCCTTTGTTTCATTAAGGGATTGGGGGGGGTGGTGTGCGGTGCTTGGAACAAATTTACTCTTGCAGCAGTCATGAGGTTTGGGTAAACCAGATGTGCTCATCAGCTCGCAAGGAGAACCTGCAGGAGGAAGCTCCAAGGTTGATGATGCTGTTGGAAGAAACATCTGTGGCTGACCTGGAGTGTTATTTTGGGATATCCAGTCCAGCAGCACACTGCCTAGGAAAACAAGAATGCAACAGCAGTTGAATACCATGGAGATGGGAAATGATAGGCTTTTAGTCATGAATTTACAAAAAATTTTTTTCTAACCTATTAATCTAGCTAAAGGAGGTATCCCAGATTTGGTAAGCTTCTGACCTTAGGCAAAAGAGATACTCCATAGATAAAGTATTACACTCAGAGCACAAATACCCTTCTCCTTTAAAAAGAAAACTAAAAGGTAATAATAGCAATCTTGAACTGCAAACTTCCTTTTAGAAACAGAAGTATTTCTTATTCTTTGTGTAGGTTCAAAGTTGGTGGGGACTTCTTTTTTTCCCCAGTGAGTCTATGAGAACCCTGTTGTTTTTTTGACAGAAACATGACATGCTTTTAAAAGAATACAGTCATCTGGAAAACAATTTACACTTTGCATCTTAACCTTGCTAAATTATATTCAGATTCTCTTCAGTGCTGCTCCTCTCACAAGACATGAAGCATTTTGGTTCTTAAACACTTATGAGTGGTACACTGCTTGAGATGTACAAATAGCTTTCATTAGTGCTAATGGGAGTTATACTTCTGAACCAGGAGAGAATAGAGCCTGAAGATTTTAAATTGTCCTTCGTGAAAATCTCCCAGATGGAATAAATTATGAGGGATGCTTAGAGGGAAAAGGTCTAAATATCCCCTAAAGCCACAGTTTAATAGCAAAGTAATACTTCCAAGTAGCAGAAGTGGAGTCAACAGTAATGGCTTTGGGGTTACTGTCATGCTAAGTAGCTGATATTGACTCTTGAAAATTCTTATTGGATTAGTACTGCACTCGAATTCCATTATTTTTCAAAGGACCTTAGAGTTCTCTATCTTGAATAGTCCACTAAGATGGGTTTAATTTCGTTCAGCTTTCAAGGCCATTTGTCTTAAATTCTGTAGATTTCTAATAAGCAAGCCCTATAACAAGATCTTTATTTTTATTTCAGAATAATCTTTTCTGAAAATATTGTTTCCTGTATCTTTCTTTTTGGGGAATACACATTTTACTTTCTTGTTTTTCAAATGTTTACATTTTATTTTTGCTTAGAGAAATATTAACTACCTTTCAGAGATCACTGGGATAGTTTCTTTTCTTGTTCATTTGTGACAGTCTCTGTATCTTCTTGTTTTAACGTTTGTTGTATTTTACTTGAGAGTTTTTACTTTGAGAATTATTCCCCCATCCCCACTTAAGTAACTGGAAAACTGAAGGAATTGCTGTCCTATACTATTAATTTAACAGGCCATCGCCTTCCTTTTGTTTCCTGTGAGAGCATTATTTTCACTAGAAAAATTCATCCACCTTCAAGTGGAAATTAAACATTATATATTATTATTAGAAGTAGACATGGGTAGGGCAAAAAGGTAATGAGGGGAAGGTAAGAGGCTACCAAGTAAAGATGGGGTGACTATAAAAGACCAATCAGCTGGTGAATTGACTGTGGTTCAGATCACCTCTGAATCCTTCACTGTCCAGGTAGTCACTGGACTTGAAGAAGTGTTGATATATCAGTCAAACAAAAGAGACTGAAAGTAGATAACCCAGATCCGCAATTTATAAATGTACAATGGGCAGTGCTATTTTCTAGAGTGGGGTGGTGGTGCTTGCTATTCCAGACACTTTTTTACCTCTGGAATTACTATTCCCAGAAGCCAAATGAGTAATCAGAAAGTAATTCAGTAAGCATGTAATCAGTGCAGAGGAAGCTAGAATAATTTTAAGGCATTATTTCCTCCAGCCAGGTGGACCCAGTGACTCTTCCCTGCTCTCTAACAGGGTAACCTATCTGGGGAGGTCACATGCTCCACATTTCCTGTCTGGAAATGGCTGCTAATCTCTGGAATGGTTTTTTTTTTTTTTTTTAAATCTGACCATCCTCCTTTAGTTCATTTAGTCCTTCTTTAGACATGGTACAATTTAACCAAAATGACTCTTATTTGCCCAATTGAAATCACTTTGATTTCAGTTTTGAGCTTTCCTAAATTCTTTACATCTATTAGTTAAAACCTAGTGGTTAATACAACCATCATATGTGCACTTTTCTAGTTCAGAAGACACATTCATTTTCTTCAGTTTTAAGTTCCTGGGTAAAGAATGCCTCACTGTTAATCATTAAATATTTTCACAAATCTGTATCATGATACTTTAATAATATTTTTGAGTGCTTGTGGTGTGCTGGATACTGGGCTGGTATTGTATGAAATCCTAAGAATATTCTCTTTTTATAGGTGAGAAAATTGAGAATCAGAAAGGCTAAGATACTTGCCCCAGATCTCACAGGTGAACAGCAGTGGGAGTCTGGCCATGTCTCTGGCTCCTTTCCCTGTGCTCTCAGCCTCACATATTTTGTTTTTGATGTTTTGTTTGAAAATTGCTAAAATAGAAAGTGGCATTAAAGTCAGGGAAAGACTACTTCACTGTGTGCCTTATAGTTCTTTCTTGGGAAACTTATGTCATCTAGTCCATCAACCCTGTGTTCATTTAAAGTGTGGCATGGGATTTGGTTAGTATCCACATCTAAAATCATCAAAAATGAAGTGGAAAAGCATGAAAAGCCATGGAGGAAAATAAACTGTGTATTTCTAAGTGAAAGTGGTCAGTCTGGAAAGTCTACAAGCCAAATGACTCCAACTACATGACATTCTAGAAAAAGTAAATTATGGAGAAAACAGAACATGTGGTTTCCAGGGCTTGTGTGGGGGAAGGGGTGAACAGGCAGAGCACAGGTCTCTAGGGCGGTAAAGCTTATCTGTACAATAATGTAATGATGTGTGTGCTTAGTTGTATCCAGCTCTTTGCAACCCCATGGACTGTACCCACCAGGCTCCTCTGTCTATGGAATTTTCCAGGCAAGAATACTGAAGTGAGTTGCCATTTCCTTATCCAGGGAATCTTCCCACCCCAGGAATCAAACCCACACCTCTGCATCTCCTGCATTGGCGGACAGTTTCTTTACCAATGAGCCACCTGGGAAGCCCTCAGTATGGCAGATGAACGTTATTATCCATTTGCTAAAATCCAGAGAACGTGCAATACCAAGAGGGACTCTAATGCAAACAACGGACTTTGGATAATAAGGATGTGGCAGTGCAGATTCATCAGCTGTAACATATGTACCTCTGGTGAAGGATGCTGATAATGGAAGAGGTTCTCTGTGTATGTGTATATGGGAATAGGAAGTATACTGGAACTCGCTGTACCTTCTGCTGAGTTTTGTTGTGAGTCTAAAATCCTTCTAGGGCTCCCTTTGTGGCTCAGCTGATAAAGAATCTGCCTATAATGTGGGAGACCTGGGTTCGATCCCTGGGTTGGGAAGATCCCCTGGAGAAGGGAAAGGCTACTCACTCCAGTATGCTGGCCTGGAGAATTCCATTGACTGTATAGTCCATGGGGTCGCAAAGAGTCGGACACAACTGAGTGACTTTCATTTTCACTTTAAAATCCTTCTAAATATAAAATCTATTTTTAAAAAATTCAGTGGAAAATAGCAAGAAGAAGTGTGGGTTCCTTGGAAATGACACCTGCTTCCTCTTTGGAGTAGGTGCAGTGTGTCCCGTTATACCATAATTCTACCCTCAAAAGCCTCCTTCTTCTTCAACTTACCCATCTTCATCCATTATTCTTACAAAGCCTTAAGAAAGCAAAGCATCTTTTTGTGTTTACGTGTGTTGATCTGCTATTATGGAAAAGAAGGGCAATATGATTACCATTTGGGCTGAGGAAGAAAAGAATCATCCTGGTTTCTCCCCTTTCTCCATTTCAAGGCTTCCTTGATGGAGTGTGGGATAGTGAGGAGGAGGTGGAGAGGCAAGCAGGATAAAAATGGAATTCCTGCAAAACATGTGAAGAGTTGCATCCTTGACATCGGATATTTTTCTACATCGTGGCACCTATTATTTTTCATAAGCATTAATCATCGCAAAATATAACTACTGGGAAGGTGCTTTTTACTTTAACCCCCAAATAATTCAGTCTCAGGATTTAAAGGCTCTGCATGACATTTTATACATCAAAGATCACAGCTCCCCAAATCCATCAAACTAGACAACTTGCACTGTTACTGGAAAGAAACATTCAAATGTGTGAGCAAGCCTAGCAGCCTCTCATGCCTTTTAAGAATATAAATGGATAAGTCTTCACATGCACACTGCTGAAATTAAATGAGCAGCCTGAGATGGCGAATAGCAAAATACTGACGTGAAATACTCAGGGTGCCTGCTCCTTGCACAGTGGGGAAGTGGAGACTCCATGGGAGGTAGAAAGAAAAAAATAAGCTAGGCTATCTAGGTGGTGTTCTCTGGTTGGTGTGGGAGAGGGGATGTGGGCGTCTTTGACAGCTGGGCTGCAGGTTGAATAGGATGGGAGTGGGAGGAACAAGCAAGTTTGACTGCAGGCTGCTTCATTTGCATATGGTCCACAAGCTGTCAATCCACCACCCCCTCTCCCCTCCTCATCCTGGGTGGGTGTTCGTTTTGGACATGATCTGTCAGCCACTGGACATAAAAAGTTGATCTGCTCAGACAGAATTTGTTCCAAGGATATAAGGCAACCACAAAGGGGAAAAAAATGCCAAAGATGAAGCACTAGAGACTTTCCTTTATTGAGATGCTATATTTCAGTATTCTTATTAGAATGAAACTGACCTCTCAGGTCAAGATAGATTTAAGCAGGGCTCTGGAATTTAAATGTGTGCCATAGAATTTACATATCCAATCTCTTTTAACTAATCATTTGCTGGTATTTTGTTAAAGCTAATTTCTGAGAGCTTTTGCTGAACAATGGGAGTCACCAGGAATGCTTTCTCCCTCCCTCCGTCAGACTGCTTTAACTATGTATAACATGGTTTCTTAAAAGCTTGATAAGAAGAACTTAGGAAATTAAAAAAAAATGTTCAAACAGGATTTAATTAAACAGCTACCAACATCTACATTCTGTGAGCAGTACTTAGAAAAATTTCTTTCTCTGTGTTATTTGTTTTCGGTGGAATGATCGAAGAGGAAACATGCTAAATAAATATGGTGTTCATGATGGTGAACTGTTTGTTGAAAGGTTAATGGCTGTGCAAATGTTTAGTAGAGAGCTGTCAACATTTTCACTTGTGGAAACAAGACCACATATTCAGACATTTTTGAAACACGGTTTTTATCATTTACTCAGGATATGTAAGCAGGCAGAAAAGAGGGAATGTTCACAAGTCAGAAGCCACATGACTGTTCATCTCAGTTTCGAATTTATCAGTTTTACAAATCCTCCTTTGAATACAACCCAGGAGCAACACCACCCTTTCCAGGAGTAACACCACCCTTTCTAGGAGTTGTTTTGGGATCCCTTGAAGAAGAATATCCTATACTCACAAATATACAAATTTATATTACACTTTGAGAAGCGATTCAAGCATATATTTTGAAACTAGGGGGAATAAGCATAGGTAAATTATAAATCTACTCAGAAACACAGATAAACATTTGAAAACAAGAGCAGTCACACTGAATAGGTAAGATATTCTGAATTAGTTATGCATTGGTTGAGAATGGGACTCACAGCATTCACCTAGAAGCATAAAGGGACTAAAACATTGAGGTTGTAAATCGTAAGGCTAACTTTTGTTAGTTGAGTATTAACTTTCAAGATATACAGCATAAGGAGGGGTGTGCTTGTGAGAACTTGCCTTAAATCACTACACTGAACATTTTTTATGCTGGCATAATTTAACTTTATAATTTAAAATAATTTGGTTTAGTTTTCTCCATTGTTTAGATCAGTATATCAGAATTACTGCATTTATTTTAAATGGTGGCATGAGACTTTCAGGGGGTCTGTTCCTAGCCACACCTCTGGCTGGTTCCAAAAAGAGTCTTTGAGAGAAGCTATGGGTAGAAACTCCATTCTCTTGTCTCAATTATTGCTGCTAAGTTGCTTCAGCCGTGTCTAATTCTGTGCGACCCCATAGATGGCAGCCCACCAGGCTTGCCCATCCCTAGGGATTCTCCAGGTAAGAACACTGGAGTGGGTTGCCATTTCCTTCTCCAATACATGAAGGTGAAAAGTGAAAGTGAAGTCTCTCAGTCATGTCTGACTCTTTGTGACCCCATGGACTGCAACCTACCAGACTCCTTGGTCCATGGGATTTTCCAGGCAAGAGTACCAGATTGGGGTGCCATCGCCTTCTCTGTCTCAATTATTCAGTTATTGTCTCAATTATTAGATAAGCCCTATTGTAATATCGGGCTTCCCTAGTGGCTTGATGGTAAAGAATCTGCCTGCAATGCAGGAGACAAGACACAGGTTTGATCCCTGGATCGGGAAGACAGATTCCCTAGAGAAGGAAATGGCAACCCACTCTAGTATTCTTGCCTGGGAAATCGCATGGACAGAGGAGCCTGGTGGGCTACAGTCCATGGGGTTGCAAAAGAGTTTGACATGACTTAGTGACTAAACAACAGCAAACTGTAATATCATGCTTTACCATATGCTGGGCTAAGTGCTTGTTGCCTGAGTAAACTAAAGAGACGGAAATGTGAGCATCGCTTTGTTGCACTGAAAGCCTTTCTTCAATGCATTTAGATAAGAACTGACATCTTCAAATACTGATTTAATATTGATGAAGAGTGAGATGTCCAGAAGGTGGCACTAGTGAGCAACAGTTGTCACATCCCTGGCTGAGAAAATTGATTATCTTTTCTGAAACAAGAGAGAACTTAATGACTCAGATGTGGCAGATACATGAAGACATCTCAACAAATGAGAGACATTTTTCACAGACTGATAACTTGAAAGTCAGCTGGAGGAGGCTACATCTCCCCTAACCCTATACTGTCTCCTTGATTCATTAGACCAACATGACTTTTAAAATACAATATTGTGGAGATATTTTCTGGGATTTTTGAGAGAGGAGGAAGGCATGAGCATAAACTTAGTCAGGCAAGATTAGATTTCTGGAGCGATGAATGCAGTTTAACTCAATATTGTCAAACATTCAGTCTGATTACACTTATGTATGTGTGTGTGTGTATTTTGAAGGAAAATGCTGGTCAATGTATCTCCCTATGGGAATTAACCAGTGGGTAAAAACTACAAAGGTGACAGTTATGTATGATTGTGTTAACTATATATTGCAATGTAACAGAACTGCTCCTAAATTAAGAGGCTTTCAGTTCAGTTCAGTTGCTCAGTTGTGTCTGACTCTTTGTGACCCTATGAACTGCAGCACGCCAGGCTTCCCTGTCCATCGCCAACTCCTGGAGTCCACCCAAACCCATGTCCATTGAGTCGGTGATGCCATCTAACCATCTCATCCTCTGTCGTCCCCTTCTCCTCCTGCCTTCAATCTTTCTGAGCATCAGGGTCTTTTCTAATGAGTCAGCTCTTTGCATCAGGTGGCCAAAGTATTGGAGTTTCAGCTTCAACATCAGTCCTTCCAGTGAATACCCAGGCCTGATCTCCTTTATGATGGACTAGTTGGATCTCCTTGCAGTCCAAGGGACTCTCGAGTCTTCTCCAACACCACAGTTCAAAAGCATCAATTCTTCAGCTCTCAGCTTTCTTTATAGTCCAACTCTCATATCCATACATGACTATTGGAAAGTAAGAGGCTTTAAAACAGGCTAAATATTTATTGTCTGTCACTATTTCTGGAAGTTAGGCGTTTCAGAACAGCATGGTTGGACTGTTCTTGTTTGAAGGCTCCCACAGTAGTCAGATGTCAGCTGGGGCTACAATGATCTGAAGGCTTGACTGAAGCTGGAGGACCCTCCATCAAAGTAAGTAGCTTCTGTGGCTGGCAAGTTGGAGTGGACTGTTGGTGGGATATCTCAGTCCTTCTCCCTGCAGGTCTCTCCATAGGGCTGACTGAATGTCTTTATGATATGATGGCTGGCTTCAAGCAAAGTGAGCCATCAAAAAAACTCCAAAGCTTCAATATAGCTTATCCTTGGAAGTTACATACAGTCATGATTGCCATATATTAGTTATTACATAGACCAGCACAGATTCAACATAAAAGGCTAACACAGCATGAATACAAGGAGGTGAAAGTCGCTGGGGGCCATTTTGGTCTGGCTACCATAGTCTATTGAGAAAATTTCCTTTTCTTTTAGCAAATAATTGCAATAGAGCATAGTTTCACTGGAATCCTTGTGAATACCTGTCATCAGATTGTGATGTTGATTCATGATATTATATGTAGAAGCACTGATGGAAGGAAGGAGTGGATTGTATTTACCCTGTGTGATAATTGTGCTGGAATTTCTATCAGATGGCGGAAGGGAAGACACTCCCCTGTTGTATTGTCACATTAAAAAAGAAAAACCAAATATAAGCAAACAAAATAAAAACTAGAATATTCCTGGAATGGCTGAAAAAACTTCATCAACTTTTGAGACTAATATGAAAAACCTGTCGTATTTTGAGAAATAACTATTTCCTACCTTAAAAGAGAAAGGAAGAAATGTGTAGTCTGTGAATGATCAGAAGCATGGCACAAATGATTGCCTAGCAGTTTTCTTCTTTCTGCCAAATGTCTCAGCCATTGAACTGTACTCTTCATTTGAGTTTATTATTATGTTTATTTGAGCTTATGACTATTATAGTATTTTTGAAAGTGTCATGTTTTGCTAAATGGAGACATTTGTTTCTCCACGCTGGTTGATAGTGTTTGGGGCTGGTATCATACTCGATTGACTTATATTCCAGTGTGTACTGACAAACTGGCCTGATCTTGGATGATGGAGATTTGGGAGAGGAGTGGGGAGTAGTTAGTAGGTGTCTAGGTGTCAGTCCAACATTGCCAGCTGCCAGCTCCAAAGTTCTTACTCTAAGTCTTCATTTACTGTCCATTTCAACTTTTTCTGCTCCCTTGGCACCTGTTTGATGTCTAGATCAGTTTGGTGATCAAAGTCATTCTGACCAAGAAGAATATCTGACCAAAGTAAGTCTTACAAGGGATTCTAGACACTTGTGATTGACTGATGGCTAATCTAGGGCTGTGAAAATATGGCACTGAAAATCATTTCTAATGTGTGAGAACCTTAGAAATGCTTTAAGAGAACTCTGCAAGTTGTATTGATTCATGCATCAGTAGCAAACCCAAGCATCACAGCATTTCCTTTCTTTCTGGATCTGTACTCTGTTGTTAAACACCCATATTTGAAAATATCTTTTGTCTTGTAATCTACTCATGTTCTTGACATTTCACCTGTTGTGGCATAGATGAGTGTTGCCATCCTGATGTCTATGTCCTCTTCTTGGAACTCCCAATTCTGGGTACATGGTTGGCTGGAAAAAGACTACATTTGCAAATAGGTATGGTCATATGTTCCAAATAGGAAAAGGAGTACATCAAGGCTGTATATTGTCACCCTGCTCATTTAACTAATATGCAGAGTACGTCATGAGAAACACTGGGCTGGAGGAAGCACAGCTGGAATCAAGATTTCCGGGAGAAATATCAATAGCCTCACATATGCAGATGACACCACCCTTATGGCAGAAAGTGACGAGGAACTAAAAAGCCTCTTGATGAACATGAAATAAGAGAGTGAAACAGTTGGCTTAAAGCTCAACATTCAGAAAATGAAGATCATGGCATCTGGTCCCATCACTTCATGGGAAATAGATGGGCAAACAGTGGAAACAGTGTCAGACTTTATTTTTTGGGCTCCCAAATCAGTTCAGATGATGATTGCAGCCATGAAATTAAAAGATGCTTACTCCTTGGAAGGAAAGTTATGACCAACCTAGATAGCATATTGAAAAGCAGAGACATTACTTTACCAACAAAGGTCCGTCTAGTCAAGGCCATGTTTTTTCCAGTGGTCGTGTATGGACGTGAAATTTGGACTGTGAAGAAAGCTGAGCACCAAAGAATTGATGCTTTTGAACTGTGGTATTGGAGAAGACTCTTGAGAGTCCTTTGGACTGCAAGGAGGTCCATCCAGTCCATCCTAAAGGAGATCAGTCCTGGGTGTTCACTGGAAGGACTGATGCTTAAAGCTGAAACTCCAATACTTTGTCCACCTGATTGGAAGAGCTGACTCATTAGAAAAGACCCTGATGCTGGGAAAGATTGGGGGTGAGAGGAGCAGAGGATGATAGAGGATGAGATGGTTGGATGGCATCTTTGACTCAATGGACATGAGTTTGAGTAAACTCTGGGAGTTGGTGACGGACAAGGAGGCCTGGCATGATGCAGTCCATGGGATTGCAAAGAGTTGGACACAACTGAGCAATTGAAGTGAACTGAACCTCTTCTCTCTACTTTCTTCCTATTCTTTAGAACTCAGACATGATGGTTAGAACACCATGTGGACCAAGGATAAGTAATCATGTTGTAGAACTGAAAGCAGTCCAAGTTCCAGGTGATAATGAGGCCACCATATCAGCTTTTGTTTGCCTATGGGAAGGAAACGTCTATTTGTTGAAAGCAAAATTCTTATTTCTTTTGGTTGAGAGCCTCATTGTTGGATCTTTATGAAGTCTTGTATAGGAAAGTGGTACTAATGTGCTTGTAACATATGTCATTTGTAGTCCCTTTGTAAGCTATGAGGAAACAAGTGTGGGACTTTTCATGTGATCATCAGGGATAAGTTGCTTTAACAGCATTGTGGAGGAAAATCACAGCACCTTGATGCAGTCTGCTACACAGATGCTCCAGAGCTGTCACTTCTGTCGATAAAGCAGCTAATTCTGCTGATTCCCTGTTGGTTCTGGTGTACATTCCTGGGCGATTTATCATGGGACACCTGGTTTTTTTCTGAACCAAAATGAGGAACACTAATTTAAACTTTTACAAGTCATTAAAGTTGTCACATATGTAAGGTCATCGAAAGTTTTTACAGTAGCTAATTTATGGCATTATGATTTAAGTGATTAAATACTAATTTTTCATATTAGAAGACAACAGATATAAGAAATTCAGGGGTCTTTATGTGGTCAAATGAGTCCAAACTTTTTGCAGACAAAAGAAGGAAAATAGACTTGGAAATAAATATGCAAAACACGAAACCTATAATTATTTGAAGCACAGGCTTTAATCCTCTTCAAGTCGAAGCTTGTGTTTAATATGGATGTTTCAATAGTATTACACCTTTTAAAGTGAAATCTTCCATTGTTTGATTAAAGAATTTCATTTGTGTTCACTGTGTCTATTTTCTGTAAGGTGATTATGAAATACTTATTATGTATAAGACTGAGTTATGCTCTATGATGGAGTAAGCACAAATGTCTCAAAGAGAGAAAACAGCATGAAAATATTTTAGTGAGCATGAGATTATCGGTGTGCTGCTGCTGCTGCTAAGTCGCTTCAGTCGTGTCCGACTCTGTGTGACCCCATAGACGGCAGCCCACCAGAATCCCTGGGATTCTCCAGGTAAGAACACTGGAGTGGGTTGCCATTTCCTTCTCCAATGCATGAAAGTGAAAAGTGAAAGTGAAGTATCTCAGTCGTGTCTGACTCTTCGCGACCCCATGGACTGCAGCCTACCAGGCTCCTCCCTCCATGGGATTTTCTAGGCAAGAGTACTGGAGTGAGATGCCATCGTAGATATGCCATTATTCACTGAGGACTTGAAGGCAAAGTACTGAAATTTTCACAATCAGTTTTAAGTGATGTATAGGATATTTCTTGAATCTTTAGGATCATTTGTTAGCTTCAATAAATGCTTGGGAAAAGGCTATGTTTTGCAAAGTCATGGATATTATTTGATTATGTTTTTATCACTAGACATTGCAGCCTTTTAAAAAAAATCTTACTGATGTATAGCTGATTTACAATGTTTTGTTAGTTTCAGCTGTACAGCAAAGTGATTTCAGTTATACATATATTCATTCTTTCTCAGATTCTTTTCTCTCATAGGTTATCAAAGAATATTGAGTCTATGTGTCTGCTTCTGTTTTATAAATAAGTTCACTTAATTGTATTTTAGATTTCACATGTAAGTAATCATATATTTGTCTTTCTCTCTTTTATTAAAAATTTAAATTTATTTATTTTAATTGGAGGCTAATTACTTTACAATATTGTATTGGTTTTGCCATACATCAACATGAATCCGCCACGGGTGTACAATGCTCCCCATTCTGAACCTCCTCCCACCTCCCTCCCCATACCATCCCTTTGGGTCATCCCAGTGCACCAGCCCCAAGCATCCTGTATCCTGCATTGAACCTGGACTGTCAATTCATTTCTTATATGATATTATACATGTTTCAATGCCATTCTCCCAAATCACCCCACCCTCTCCCTCTCCCACAGAGTCTAAAAGACTGTTCTATACATCTGTGTCTCTTTTGCTGTCTCGCATACAGGATTATTGTTACCATCTTCCTAAATTCCATATATATGCGTTAGTATACTGTATTGCTGTTTTTCTTTCTGGCTTACTTCACTCTGTATAATAGGCTCCAGTTTCATCCACCTCATTAGAACTGATTCAAATGTATTCTTTTTAATGGCTGAGTAATACTCCATTGTGTATATGTATCACAGCTTTTTTATCCATTCATCTGCTGATGGACATCTAGGTTGCTTCTTAACTTCAATTAGTATGAGATTCTCTAGGTCCATCCATGATGCTGCAAATGACATTATTTCCTTCTTTTTATGGCTGGGTAATATTCCATTCCATTCTAGTTATATTCCATATAAATATACATGTTTATCACATCTTCCTTATCCATTCATCTGTCAATGGACATTTAAGTTGCTTCCATGTCTTGGCTATTGTAAACAGTGCTGCTATGGACACTGTGCATATATCTTTTTGAACTAGAGTTTTCTGTGGATATATGCTCAGGAGTAGGATTGCTGGATCATATGGTAACCCTATTTTTACTTTTGTAAGGAACCTCTCTACTGTTTTCCATAGTGGCTGCACCAATTTATATTCCCACTAATAATAGAGGAGGGTTCCCTTTTCTCCGCACCCTCCCTAGTGCTTATTATTTGTAAAATTTTTAATGATGGCCATTCTGACTGGTGTGAGGTGATACTTCATTGTAGTTTTGATCTGCATTTCTCTAATAATTAGCAATGTTAAGCATCTTTTCATGTGCCTATGGACCGTCTGTATGTCTTCTTTAAAGAGATGTCTATTTAGGTCTTCTGCCTATTTTTTGATTGAGTTGTTTGTTTCTTTTTTGCTATTGAGTTGTATGAGCTTTTATAAATTTTGGACATTAAGCCTTTGTTGGTCTCATTGTTTGCAAAAATTATCTCCCAGTCCATAGGCTGTTTTTTCATTCTGTTTGTTTTCCTTTTCAATGCAAATTCTTATAAGTTCGATTAGGTTTCAGTTGTTTACTTTTGGTTTCATTTCTATTGCCTTGGGAGACTGACCTAAGAAAGCATTGTTATGATTTATGTCAGAGGATGTTTTGCCTGTGTTCTCTTCTAGGAGTTTTATGGGAGAAAATTTTCATTGTTTTTCAAATATGTTCTCTGCTTGGCTTATGTGATTTTTAAATACATTTTCAAGAGAGCAGTTGCTTGAGAATGCTGATGCTAAAGGTAATAATAATGCCAAACACAAGCCAGACATTTTATATGTTTTAAAATATAATTTATAATGATTAAAGGGCAATTTTCATAGCACCTATTTTGTTAATGAAAAAACTAAGACACAGATATTTAAGTTCATCAGTTCAGTTCAGTTCAGTCGCTCAGTCGTGTCCGACTCTTTGTGACTCCCTGAATTGCAGCACGCCAGGCCTCCCTGTCCATCACCATCTCCCGGAGTTCACTCAGACTCATGTCCATCGAGTCGGTGATGCCATCCAGCCATCTCATCCTCTGTCATCCCCTTCTCCTTCTGCCCCCAATCCCTCCCAGCATCAGAATCTTTTCCAATGAGTCAACTCTTTGCATGAGGTGGCCAAAGTACTGGAGTTTCAGCTTTAGCATCATTTCCTCCAAAGAACACCCAGGACTGATCTCCTTCAGAATGGACTGGTTGGATCTCCTTGCAGTCCAAGGGACTCTCAAGAGTCTTCTCCAACACCACAGTTCAAAAGCATCAATTCTTTGGCACTCAGCCTTCTTCACAGTCCAATTCTCACATCCGTACATGACTACTGGAAAAACCATAGCCTTGACTAGACGGACCTTAGTTGGCAAAGTAATGTCTCTGCTTTTGAATATGCTATCTAGGTTGGTCATAACTTTTCTTCCAAGGAGTAAGCGTCTTTTAATTTCATGGCTGCAGTCACCATCTGCTGTGATTTTGGAGCCCCCCAAAATAAAGTCTGACACTGTTTCCAATCAGTAGCCATACGAAACATAAAAGATGATCACAATTGCAAGTCCTCATGGAAACATGATTAACCTAGCAATATAAAATATTAACATACAATTAGGGAGGTTAAGTAGAGTAATGTGGTAAGTAGAAGTGCATATATGCACATGTTTTCATTCACCCAGCCAGTCTATGTCTTTTGATTGATACATTTAAGTCATTTACATTTAAGATAATTATTGATATGCATGATACTGTTACCATTTTCTTATATATTTTGGGTTTATTTTATGTAGGTTTTTTTTCTCTTCTTTTGTGTTTGTTGCCCAGAGAAGTTCTTTCAGCATTTTTTATAAGGCTGGTTTGGTAGTGAAGAATTCTCTAAACTTACGCTTGTCTGGAAAGATTTTGACTTCTCTGTCAGATCTGAATGAGAAACTTACTGGGTAGAGTATTCTTGGTTGTAGGGTCTTCATTTTCATCACTTTAAATACATTGTTCTAGTCCCTTCTGGCTTGTAGAGTTTGTGCTGAGAAATCAACTGATAACTTTGTATGTTATTTGTCATTTTCCCTTGTTGTTTTTAATATTTTATTTGTTTAATTTTTGTTGGCTTGATTACTGTGTATCTCAGTGTGTTCCTCATTGAGTTCCTGGGACTCTCTGTACCTCCTGGACTTGGTTGAATATTTTCTTTTCCATGCTAGGGAAGTTTTCAACTATTACCTCTTTGAATAATTTCTCAGGTCCTTTCTCTCTCTCTCCCTCCTTTTTCTGGGACCCCTATAATGGAAGGTTGGAGTGTTTAATGTTGTACCAGAGGTCTCTTAAACTATTTTTTCATTATTTTTTCTATAATCTGTTTTGTGGCAGTGATTTCCACCATTTTGCCTTCCAGGTCACTTATCTGTTCTTTTGCCTCAGTTATTCTGCTATTGAGTCTTTCTAGTGTGCTGTTCACCTCTCTCTCTCTCTCTTTATTTTTCTGTAGTTCTCTAGGTCTTTGGTAAACATTTCTTGCATCTTCTTCATTCTTTTCCCAAGATCCTGGATCATTCCACTATCATTATTCTGAATTCTTTTTCTGGAAGGTTGCCTATCTCCACTACATTTAGTTGTTTTTCTGGGGTTTTATCTTGTTCCTTTATCTGGGACATAACCCTCTGCATTTTCATTTTGATTAACTTTCTGTGATGTGATTTTCATTCTGGCAGGCTACAGGATTATAGTTCTTCTTCTTCTGGTGGCTTAGACGGTAAAGCATCTGTCTACAATGTGGGAGACCTGGGTTTGAGCCCTGGGTTGGGAAGATCCCCTGGATAAGGAAATGGCAATCCACTCCAGTACTATTGTCTGGAAAATCCCATGGACAGAGGAGCCTGGTAGGCTACCGTCTATGGGGTTGCAAACTGTTGGACATGACTGAGCGACTTCACTTTCACTTTCTTCTGTTTGCCCACAAGGCTAAGAGGCTTGTGTAAGCTTCTTAATGGGAGGGACTGGCATGGGAAAAACTAGGTCTTGCTCTAGTGGGCAGAGTCATGCTCAGTAAAACTTCAGTCTGATTGTCTGTTGGTGGCTGGGGCTGTCCTCCCTCCCTGTTGGTTGTTTGCGGGCTTATGCCAAGAGGCATCTCCCAGAACTGCTGCTGCCAGTGCCCCTGTCCTCACAGGAAGCCGCTGCTAACCCGCACCTCCCTAAGAAACCCTCTAACACTAGCAGGTAGGTCTGGTTCAATCCCCTGTGGGGTCACTGTTCCTTTCCTTTGTGTCCTGGGGCATGATTTTGTTTTTGCCCTCTAAGAGTGGAGTCTCTGTTTCTCCCAGTCCTAGAAGTCCTGCAGTCAAATCCCTGTGGCCTTCAAAACCAGATTCCTTGGGGATTCTTAGTCCCTTTGTCAGATCCCCAGTCTGGGAAAACGGATGTGTGGCTCAGAATCTTTACAACAATGGGAAAACTTCTTTGGTATTATTTTCCTCCAGTTTGTGGCTTGCCTATCTGGTGGCTATGGGATTTGATTTTATCATTGTTTCTCACCTCCTACCATCTCACTGTGGCTTCTCCTTTGTCTTTTGATGTAGGGTATCTCTTTTTGGTGGGTTCCAACATCCTGCTATCAGTGGTTGTTCAACAACTAGTTGCTATTTTGGTGCTCTTACAGTGGAGATGAGTGCGCATCCTTTTATTTGGCCATCTTGAACAAATCTCCCCTCAGGCATGAAGATTATTTTGAGCTAAAGGCAATGGAGACCCTATGGATTCAAGAGAAACTACTAGTTTTCCCTTAACCACCTAGAATAATTTACATTGGAGGGGTTCCTCATAAAAAGAGTTATTGTCAGAGATAAACTTTATCTAATTGGCCCCATCTGTATGGTAGGTCAAACATATAATAACCAAACATATAATAACCAAACATATGCCCTTCTTCTTTATATCCTGTGAATGACCCTTCTGTCCTTAGAAGCCCCAGCTTCCCATCTCATTTCTTAGCTCAAGACGATATAAACACCCCATTTTACCTTTCTGTCTCTGAACCTCTCATGTTCATGGGATTTCTGCACATATGAAATTGAATTTGATTTTTTCCTGCTAATCTATCTTACATCAATTAATTTGACCAGCCAAAAGAGCAAGAAAAAAGGGAAGAGGAAAGGAAAAAATTTCCCCTTCGTGACACTGACTTCTTAAGGTCACAATACTGATTAGTGGAAAAACTTGGTTTGAATGCAAGTCTGTCAGAAAAAAACTGTGCTGATGCCACTCAGTTCAGTTCAGGTCAGTCGCTCAGTCGTGTTCAACTCTTTGCGACCCCATAAATTACAGCACGCCAGGCCTCCCTGTCCATCACCAACTCCCAGAGTTCACTCAGACTCACGTCCATTGAGTCAGTGATGCCATCCAGCCATTTCATCCTCTGTCATCCACATGGTACTATTTTCCACCTGATACTAGACTTTCACTTCTTGCAGTCCATTTAAAGCAGTTGGGATATTATAATGTCCATTGCTTCATTTTTAGTTGGTTGAAATATTTCAACACCTTGTTGTAGAGCCCAGTTGTTTTGCTATTTAATGTCAGACAGTGTACAATAATAATGTAAGTGAAGTTACCTAAGAATAAAACATTTAAACCAGCATTATGACCACACTTTAAAGTCACATTCATGATCTCTTTTTCCCCAAGAAGCATTTTTGTTCTTAAAAATAACAAGCTAAAATGTGAATTTCTAAAATGCTAAGGATATATAAAAATTTTGGAATTTGTTTCTAGGAATTTTTGGTGAGAATATTTTAGGGAGTCTCAGTTAAGAGGAGAGGATGAACATTCTAGTCAATTGATGTGGACTTTGAATGGATGGGTTAAAATACCACATAATAATAGATAGTTATTGGGATGGTTTGAAGTGTATGAACCAGTCTGTGAAACAGAGTGTTCAACTGGCATTGAGACAGCAGGTATTGCTTTTGGCTTGCACATTTAAAGCTTTCCGCCTAATTTACAGACTGTTAAAGTGAAAACCTGGTGGAACTTTAGAATGGCATTCCTTTAGAATACCCAGAAGTAGTCAGGCCAGTTGTGTGTTCTTCAAGGTATGATTCAGGCTTGCTTAGAGATATTTCCCTTTCTCTTCCTCCATTGTTGTTAGAATGTGATCTGTTTTGAGTTCTGATTCCTACTCATCTTGTGTGAAACGTGTCAGCTACAAATTGACACTTAACAAAAGCACAGCCAATGACTGAACAACAAGGGCCTTTGCCACCTGCCTCTACAGGATTGAGCCCCATGCTGCTGTAGCTGGTGACCTTCAACAACCCCTGAGGGAGTTCAGGGTGGAGAGAGGCACTCTGTGCTCCAGGGAATCTGGTGGCACAGGTCTTTAGATAATTGGATGTTTTTAAAAACAGATTTTTACCTTGGGCGTGGGGTATCTCTTCACAGCTGCTCCAGCAAAGTGCAGCTGCTGCTCCTTACCTTGGACGAAGGGTATCTCTTCACCGCCGCCCTTCCTGACCTTCAACGTGGGATAGCTCCTCTAGGCCCTCCTGCACCCGCACAGCCACTGCTCCTTGGAGGTGGGGTTGCTCCCCCCTGCTGCTGCCTCTGGCATCAGGCGCGGGGTGGCTCCTCCCGGCTGCCCCTGACCTCAGTCGTGGGGTAACTCCTCTTGGCCGCTGCCCTTCAGGCATGGGTCCTCCTGGCTTCTGCCCCTGACCTCGGATGTGGGGTAGCTCCTCTCAGCCGTGCTTAGTGCGCCGGTTGCAGCCGCCTGAGCTTAGTAAGTAAACCCAAGTAAGATGGTAGGTGTTGCAAGAGGGTATCAGAGGGCAGACACACTGAAATCATACTCACAGAAAACTAGTGAATCTAATCACACTAGGACCATAGCCTTGTCTAACTCAATGAAACTTAGCCATGCCCGTGGGGCAACCCAAGACGGGCGGGTCATGGTGGAGGGGTCTGACAGAATGTGGTCCACTGGAGAAGGGAAAGGCAAACCATTTCAGTATTCTTGCTTTGAGACCCCCTTGAACAGTATGAAAAGGCAAAATGATAGGATACTGAAAGAGGAACTCCCCAGGTCAGTAGGTGCCCCAACACTCTTCTGGAGATCAGTGGAGAAATAACTCCAGAAAGAATGAAGGGATGGAGCCAAAGCAAAGACAATACCCAACTGTGGATGTGACTGGTGATAGAAGCAAGGTCCAATGCTGTAAAGAGCAATATTGCATAGGAACCTGGAATGTCAGGTCCATGAATCAAGGCAAACTGGAAGTGGTCAAACGAGATGGCAAGAGTGAACATCAACATTCTAGGAATCAGCAAACTAAAATGGACTGGAATGGGTGAATTTAACTCAGATGACCATTATATCTACTACTGCAGACAGGAATCCTTCAGAAGAAATGGAGTAGCCATCATGGTCAACAAAAGAGTCTGAAATGTAGTACTTGGATGCAATCTCAAAAACGACAGAATGATCTCTATTCGTTTCCAAGGCAAACCATTCAACATCACAGTAATCCAAGTCTATGCCCCAACCGGTAACACTGAAGAAGCTGAAGTTGAAGGGTTCTATGAAGACCTACAAGACCTTTTAGGACTAACACCCAAAAAAGATGTCCTTTTCATTATAGGGGACTGGAATGCAAAAGTAGGAAGTCAAGAAACACCTGGAGTAACAGGCAAATTTGGCCTTGGAATGCGGAATGAAGCAGGGCAAAGACTAATAGAGTTTTGCCAAGAAAATGCACTGGTCATAGCAAACACCCTCTTCTAACAACACAAGAGAAGACTCTACAAATGGACATCACCAGATGGTCAACACTGAAATCAGATTGATTATATTCTTTGCAGCCAAAGATGGAGAAGTTCTGTATAGTCAACAAAAACAAGACCAGGAGCTGACTGTGGCTCAGATCATGAACTCCTTATTACCAAATTCAGACTTACATTGAAGAAAGCAGGGAAAACCGCTAGACCATTCAGTTCAGTTCGTCACTCAGTCGTGTCCGACTCTTTGCGATCCCATGAATCGCAGCACACCAGGTCTCCCTGTCCATCACCAAATCCTGCAGTTCAGGTATGACCTAAATCAAATCCCTTATGATTATACAGTGGAAGTGAGAAATAGATTTAAGGGCCTAGGTCTGATAGATAGAGTGCCTGATGAACTATGGAATGAGGTTCGTGACATTGTACAGGAGACAGGGATCAAGACCATCCCCATGGAAAAGAAATGCAAAAAAGCAAAATGGCTGTCCGGGGAAGCCTTACAAATAGCTGCGAAAAGAAGAGCAGCAAAAAGCAAAGGAGAAAAGGAAAGATATGAGCATCTGAATGCAGAGTTCCAAAGAATAGCAAGGAGAGATAAGAAAGCCTTCTTCAGTGATCAATGCAAAGAAATAGAGGAAAAGAACAGAATGGGAAAGACTAGAGATCTCTTCAAGAACATTAGAGATACCAAGAGAACATTTCATGCAAAGATGGGCTAGATAAAGGACAGAAATGTATGAACCTGACAGAAGCAGAAGATATTAAGAAGAGGTGGCAAGAATACACAGAAGAACTGTACCAAAAAGATCTTCATGACCCAGATAATCACGATGGTGTGATCACTCACCTAGAGCCAGACAGCCTGGAATGTGAAGTCAAGTGGGCCTTAGGAAGCATCACTACGAACAAAGCTAGTGGAGGTGATGGAATTCCAGTTGAGCTATTTCAAATCCTGGAAGATGATGTGAAAGTGCTGCACTCAATATGTCAGCAAATTTGGAAAACTCGGCAGTGGCCACAGGACTGGAAATGGTCAGTTTTCATTCTAATCTCAAAGAAAGGCAATGCCAAAGAATATTTGAACTACCACACAATTGCACGCATTTGACACACTAGTAAAGTAATGCTCAAAATTCTCCAAGCCAGGCTTCAGCAGTATGTGAACTGTGAACTTCCTGATGTTCAAGCTGGATTTAGAAAAGGCAGAGGAACCAGAGGTCAAATTGCCAATATCCACTGGATCATCAAAAAAGCAAGAGAGTTCCAGAAAAATATCTATTTCTGCTTTATTGACTATGCCAAAGCCTTTGACTGTGCGGATCACAACAAACTGTGGAAAATTCTAAAAGAGATGGGAATACCAGACCAATTAACCTACCTCTTGAGAAATCTGTATGCAGGTCAGGAAGCAACAGTTAGAACTGGACATGGAACAACAGACTGGTTTTAAATAGGAAAAGGAGTACGTCAAGGCTGTATATTGTCATCCTGCTTATATAATTTATATGCACAGTACATCATGCGAAATGCTGAGCTGGATGGAGTACAAGCTGGAATCAAGATTACCGGGAGAAATATCAATAACCTCAGATACGCAGATGACACCACCCTTATGGCAGAAAGTGAAGAACCACTAAAGAACTCCTTGATGAAAGTGAAAGAGGAGAGTGAAAAATTTGGCTTAAATCTCAACATTCAGAAAACGAAGATCATGGCATCTGGTCCCATCACTTCATGGCAAATAGATGGGGAAACAGTGGAAACTGTGGCTGACTTTATGTTTTTGGGCTCCAAACTCACTGAAGATGGTGACTGCAGCTTGCTCCTTGGAGGAAAAGTTATGACTAACCTAGACAGCTTAGCAAAAAGCAGAGACTTTACTTTACCAACAAAGTTCCATCTCATCAAAGCTATGGTTTTTCCAGCAGTCATGTATAGATGTGAGAGTTGGACTCTAAAGAAAGCTGAGCACCGAAGAATTGATGCTTTTGAACTGTGGTGTTGGAGAAGACTCTGAGAGTCCCTTGGACTGCAAGGAGATCCAACTAGTCCATCTGAAAGGAGATCAGTCCTGAGTGTTCATTGGAAGGTCTGATGTTGAAGCTGAAACTCCAGTATTTTGGCCACCTGATGGAAAGAGCTGACTCATTTGAAAAGACCATGATGCTGGGAAAGATCGTAAGCAGGAGGAGAAGGGAAGAGGACAGAGGATGAGAAGGTTGGATGGCATCCCTGACTCAATGGACAAGAGTTTGGGTAAACTCTGGGAGTTGATGGTGGACAGGGAGGCCTTGCATGTTGTGGTCCATGGGCTTGCAAAGAATTGTACATGACTGAGTGACTGAACTGAACTGAACTGAACTGAAGCAAGGCAAGGTTAAGGGTGGGATGGCCATGGGTATACTTAGAAAACAGAGAAGTCCTGGAATCCTGCTGTTGAGGTCAGAGGAAGCATTTAAAGAACTGAGAGTTTTACACATGCAGACATTTTTTTTTTGGTTTTATTTTTATTATTATTACTATTTTTTACTTTATTTTACTTTACAATACTGCATTGGTTTTGCCATACATTGACATGAATCCACCACGGGTGTACATGAGTTCCCAACTCTGAACCCCCCTCCCACCTCCCTCCCCATATCATCTCTCTGAGTCATCCCAGTGCACCAGCCCCAAGCATCCTATATCCTGTATCGAACCTAGACTGGCGATTCACTTCTAACATGACAGTATACATGTTTCAATGCCATGCTCCCAAATCATCCCACCCTTGCCCTCTCCCACAGAGTCCAAAAGTCTGTTCTATACATCTGTGTCTCTTTTGCTGTCTCGCATACAGGGTTATCACTACCATCTTTCTAAATTCCATATATATGTGTTAGTATACTGTATTGGTGTTTTTCTTTCTGACTTACTTCACTCTGTATAATCAGCTCCAGTTTCATCCACCTCATTAGAACGGATTCAAATGTATTCTTTTTAATGGCTGAGTAATACTCCATTGTGTATATGTACCACAGCTTTCTTATCCATTCATCTGCTGATGGACATCTAGGTTGCTTCCATGTCCTGGCTATTATAAACAGTGCTGTGATGAACATTGGGGTACACACGTCTCTTTCAGTTCTGGTTTCCTCAGTGTGTATTTCCAGTAGTGGGATTGCTGGATCATATGGAGAACAATGTGGAGATTCCTTAAAAAACTGGAAATAGAACTGCCTTACACATGCAGACTTTAAAATCTCACGTTTTGCAAGATGCAAGCCATTTACTTTTGGTTTATTACAAGCATTTGAAGCTGTCATTGAGAGAGAAAATATGACCTGTGAGGTTTCATGACATATGTAAAGCCTTACCCATTTTTCTAGTTACTCTCGTATGTTTAGGCATTTAATGAAACAAGGTTTATTGGGAGATAAAACACCAGTACCACTATATGCACAAACAAATAAATCAATAACAACTCTTCTTTAAAATGCCTTATTATACAAAATTCATTTGTTTCTTTCCAAATCAATTATTTGTACATTTGGAACTTGATTTCTTTGCAAGCTAATAACTGGTTGTTTAAATCAGTATAAGTTGCTATTGAATACAATCTTTCCTTTATTGGACCCATTCTCTTTTGAAGATGGAATTTTAAGAAGTAAGGAGTTATGCAGAATGAAGTAAGTCAGAAAGGGGAAAAATATCATATATTAACACATATATATGGGTTCTATAAAACTGTTGCTAATGAACCTGTTTGTAGGGCGGGGCTAGAGATACAGTCGTAGAGAAGAGACTTGTGGACACAGGTGGGGAAGGAGAGGGTAGGACGAATTGAGACAGTAGTGTTGACTCTGTGTAAAATAGCTAGCAGGAAGCTGCCGTATGGCACAGTGAGCTCAGCTCAGTGCTCTACGATGACCTAGAGGGATGGGATGGTGGGGGAGGGATGTTCAGGAGGGAGGGGATATGTATATATTTATGGCTGATTCACATTGTTGTATGAGAGAAACCAACACAACACTGTACAGCAATTATCTGCCTGTTAAAAATAAAAACAAACAAAAAAAGGAGTTGATTATTCTTTGGTTGCCTTTTGATATTGTTAAATCAATTAAACAAGACCATTAGCCTGAGGTGGCTTTAATGCCCTGGTAACTTGTGTAAGCAAACCAAATCTAGGTCTGTAAGGGCCTCAAAGTTATGAAATTTAAACTTAAGGACAATCAGTCACAAACAGCCAACTAAAGGTTCAGGCTATAACCAATCAATAATCTATTCATTTTGCTTCTGCTGTCTTTCTGTAAAAGTCTTTCCTCAAGCTACTGCCAGTGGCATGCTTCTAACTATTTCTTGTTTGGTTCCACCTGATTTCAAATTTTTTTTTTTTAATCCTCAGATAAACTCTTAAAATTTTGAATATGCCCTCAGTCTATCTTTAAACAGTATTAACTGATTTTCCACTTCTCATTTCCCTAGTCAGGCTACAGCATTTGCTAAATCATATATTCTTTGATTTTGACTTTTCCTTATGATTTTGAACCATGATACTGAGTGGAGGATTAATTCTTCTGCTATGTAATGTACTAGTCGTACCTTTCTTATGACAGATATCCTTATGATATAAGGAATTAAATGAGTTAGCATAGGTGAAGTGATAAAAGAGCTCCTGACACATAAACAGGCATTCATAGGACTTCCTTAGAAGTTCAGTGGTTGAAACTCCATGCTTCCATTGCAGGGTCACAGGCTCAATACCTGGTCAGGGAACTAGGATTGCTCATGCTGCTGCTGCTGCTGCTGCTGCTGCTGCTAAGTCGCTTCAGTCGTGTCCGACCCTGTGCGACCCCATAGACAGCAGCCCACCAGGCCCCATCCCTGGGATTCTCTAGGCAAGAACACTGGAGTGGGTTGCCATTTCCTTCTCCAATGCATGAAAGTGAAAAGTGAAAGTGAAGTTGCTCAGTCGTGTCTGACTCTTAGCGACCCAATGGACTGCAGCCTATCAGGCTCCACCGTTCATGGGATTTTCCAGGCAAGAGTACTGGAGTGGGGTGCCATTGCCTTCTCCAAGGATTGCTCATGACGCATGGCCAAAAAAAGAAAAAATAGATACTCAATATAAATTGGTTATAGTTATTGTTTTATCTGAATAATAGCAATAAACTCTAATATTTTTTTCAGAAATCTAGCTCTCCCTCCAGTCTTTTCTCCACAGAACAAATCAGAGTGATCCTTTTTAAGGTGCAAATATGTTATTCCTCTATTTGCTCTTATTGCTTTACTTTAGTAGCTTCCTGTTCCTCACAAGATACATTCTAAATTCATTATTGTGATCTGGTTTCTCTTTAGTTTTCCTGCCTCATTTTATAATTCCTCTACTCAAAATCCACAAGATCTTGATTTTGTTCATAAATATAATGTTAAAAACAGGAACTAGTGCCTTCAGCTTTTAAAAAATCAGTTAATTCATAAATTAGTTGATTAAATTATCCCTTACAATAACTCCATATATAAATTTAGTTATTTTAACTCCCTTAAGTATTTCAAACTGCATTAAAAATTTTTAAATATCTTAGTCTCAGACACTTTAAAAAGCAAGTAAGTGTGCTTTTTTATTATAAGAAAATATGCATAACTTAAAGCTTACTACTTTTACCATTTTAAATTGTATAATTAGTTCAGTGTCATTAAGTACATACATGTTGTTGTGTAAATAAACTTTTAAGTAATGCTTTAAAAAGTCCTAATTAAACTTAAAAGCTTCTGCACAACAAAGGAAACTATAAGCAAGGTGAAAAGACAGCCTTCTGAATGGAAGAAAATAATAGCAAATGAAGCAACTGACAAACAACTAATCTCAAAAATATATAAGCAACTCCTACAGCTCAGTTCCAGAAAAATAAATGACTCAATCAAAAAATGGGCCAAAGTACTAAACAGACATTTCTCCAAAGAAGACATACAGATGGCTAACAAACACATGAAAAGATGCTCAACATCACTCATTATCAGAGAAATGCAAATCAAAACCACAATGAGGTACCATTTCATGCCAGTCAGAATGGCTGTGATCCAAAAGTCTACAAGCAATAAATGCTGGAGAGGGTGTGGAGAAAAGGGAACCCTCTTAACACTGTTGGTGGGAATACAAACTAGTACAGCCACTATGGAGAACAGTGTGGAGATTCCTTATAAAACTGGAGATAGAACTGCCTTATGACCCAGCAATCCCACTGCTGGGCATACACACCGAGGAAACCCGAATTGAAAGAGACACGTGCACCCCAATGTTCATAGCAGCACTGTTTATAGTAGCCAGGACATGGAAGCAACCTAGGTGTCCATCAGCAGATGAATGGATAAGAAAGCTGTGGTATATATACACAATGGAGTATTACTCAGTCATTAAAAAGAATACATTTGAATCCGTTCTAATGAGGTGGACGAAACTGGAACCTATTACACAGAATGAAGTAAGCCAGAAAGAAAAACACCAATACAGTATACTAACACATATATATGGAATTTAGAAAGATGGTAGTGATAACCCTGTATGTGAGACAGAAAAAGAGACACAGATGTATAGAACAGACTTTTGGACTCTGTGGGAGGGGCAAGGGTGGGATTATTTGGGAGAATGGCATTGAAACATGTATAATATCATATATGAAATGAATTGCCAGTCCATGTTCGATGCATGAAACTGTATGCTTGGGGCTGGTGCACTGAGATGACCCAGAGGGATGGTACGAGGAGGGAGGTGGGAGGGGCATTCAGGATGGGGAACACGTGTATACCTGTGGCAGATTCATGTTGATGTATGGCAAAACCAATATAATATTGTGAAGTAATTAAAAAGAAATAAAAAATCTTTCTAAGCATTTTAATTTTTTAAATCTGATAAATCAAACCTGTAAATGTAGATTCTTTTAAAAATGCATATTCTTCCAACAAACTTAATTTAATTCTTTTATGCCCTTTACTGATGCGAAGAACTGACTAATTTGAAAAGATGCTGATGCTGGGAAAGATTGAAGGCGGGAGGAGAAAGGGTTGACAGAGGATGAGATGGCTGGATGGCATCACCTACTCAGTGGACATGAGTTTGAGTAAACTCCAGGAATTGATGATGGACAAGGAGGCCTGATGTGCTGCAGCCCATGGGGTCACAAAGAATTGGACATGACTGAGCGACTGCGCTAAACTGAACTGATGCCCTTTACATTAAGATAAAAATACCAATTAGATATTTCCGTGTTAGATGATAAGGCTATTATGTCAGATTATCTCAAACATTTGGAACTATTAAATATGCTGTAAAACAAAATGTTTCAGGCAATTTAGTTATGAGAATGTATGAAGGTTTTATTATCGTCTTGATGCAAAGGAATAGGGTCCTAGTAGACCAATTAAAACACTCATTTTCTGTAGGGACATTATGCAAGGGAAAAAAAGAGCTGCATGATCAAGGTTAGACTTGTCAAGAAAAAACTTAAAAGATTTAGAAAGGGGCATAAGAGATGACTGTCCTTTTAAAGGAGTGTTGAGTATTCCCTTATGAGGTTATTTGACTTTATAGGACTATGCAACTTTGATTGTCCTTCTATGACAATTTCCAAATCTGTAGGGAAAAAATTAGGTTGTAGAAAACTTGCACTTTTCAAATTATTCTCACTCATAGCACTGTAAATAAATTATGTGCTATAGAGACACAACTTGATGCCAAAAACTTGGCCTCTGTGCACCACTGCCAAATCAAATCTCAGAGACAGTTTTGGGTGTAGAAGAAAAGAATGACTTTAGTGCTTTTTTGGCAAAGGGGAACACAGTGGGCTCATGCCTCTCAAAAACTGTGTGTCCTCATCAGAAAGGACATGAGGAATTTTATAATAATGTTTCGAGGGTTGGTTGCTGATAGGGATTAGGGTGTGTGCAGGGCCTGCATTTCTTAATCTGGTCTCTGGTAGTCTTCTCTGGATGAAGAAGAACATCTTCCATTTGTTGGGGGTTTTAGTTCTGTAAAGAGGTCGAAAATAATGTTATGTGTATCACCCGCATGACCAGGACCCTGCCGAAGGCTGCCGAATTGCTTTTAAACTGCTCCTCTCTTGTCTCCACATCACCTCCCTTCTCTGCTTATTGTTGTTCAGTCACCGAGGTGTGTCTGACTCTTTGTGACCCCGTGGACTTCAGCACGTCAGCCTTCCCTGTCTTTCACCGTCTCCTGGAGTTTGTTCAAACTCATGTTCATTGAGTTGGTGATGCCATCCAACCATCTCATCTTCTGTTGTCCCCTGCTCTGATTAGCAACAGTTCAGATTTGCCCTTTGAAACTCAGGGAAGGTCATGGAGGCTGGAGTATATTCCTACAAACAAGAAACAGGGGACACAGAAAGGCTTTTGTACCCAGCAACTCCATAGGCTCCTGCTTGGTTTCAAACTCACTTCTACTCTAGAAAGATCATCTCAAACATTGTTTTTTAAATTATTAATCAGTCTTCATTTATTAGAAAATTCATTTTAGCAGTCCTGATTGCCTGTGTGTATGTCTATGTTTCAAATTCTCCTTTGAACCAGTTTTAACAACGTATTGATTTTTCATTAATAAGTTAAATAAAAATTTTGACAGTATCCATTTTTATATTTTAATGAATGTTCTTAATTTTTTAAGAATCCATATTTCATTATGTTATTTTTTTTTTAATGTCTCATTAATCTTCTTGACTGACAATTGATAGTATCCTGGGAATGAACTGGTCACTGGTAGAACAAACTCGAATCTCTATAAAGTTCATCAGCAAATTGTTTATGCATTTGGTAAAAAGTAGGAATTTATTCTGGAGAAGGCAATGGCACCCCACTCCAGTACTCTTGCCTGGAAGATCCCATGGGCGGAGGAGCCTGGTAGGCTGCAGTCCATGGGGTCTCGAATAGTCGGACACGACTGAGCGACTTCACTTTCACTTTTCACTTTCATGCATTGGAGAAGGAAATGGCAACCTACTCCAGTTTTTTTGCCTGGAGAATCCCAGGGACGGGGAGCCTGGTGGGCTGCCATCTACGGGTCGCACAGAATCGGACACGACTGAAGTGACTCAGCAGCAGCAGCAGGAATTTATTCACAGAGGAAGTTTTAAATTACAGCATGGAAAATGTCTTTATTTCAGACCAGTTTTGGAAAAGAATTACAAACTTTTACAGTTCTTCTAAAAATCATTCCTAATATTTCTGGGGCTGCAAAACCAATTACCCAGCTGAATAACTGCTATCAGTATTATCATACAAACGCAGGTCATTTCTCCAGGACAGACCCCACAGCTATTCATCACCTGGTCAGAGAATTGTAAATGAGAGTCATCCTGACTGCAGAAACTGCAATTAAGGCATATCACAGAAATGTCACAGATGGTAATCAATCCTATCATCTTTGTTCTTCCTTTTTCAGAAAAAAACCCTGACCCAAGCATCAAGTTGGAGTGGATCTGAGGCTTTCTCTCACTTCCGTTCTTGAAAGTGAAAGTGAAAATGTTAGTCACTCGGTCATGTCTAACTCTTTATGATCCCGTGGGCTGTAGCCCATAGAGGATGGGCTCCTCTGTCCACGGGCTTCTCCAGGCAAGAATATTGGAGTAGTTTGCCATTTCCCTCTCCAACTCCCATGCTTGGCGGCCTGCCGTAAACACTGTCGGTACTTTCCTTCACACAACCCGGCGTCGGTAGACTAACTTCGCTGCAAGGCAGGCAAGCAGACCTGCGTTAGTTAGGTTTGTTCTGTAACACATCTCTGGCTGTGTGGAGTAGAGTCTCAGGATGTTTCAGCCCAAGTCACAGGGAAGCATGCTGCATACCCTTTTTAAAGGAGGCATGCAAGTAAGCTACAGCCCATGGGGTCACAATTTTTTTCAAGCCTTGCTTTTTTCTGTGTGAATATGATATGTATACTAAATATATCTTTGCTTTTTATGTCTTTCTACTTTTCATCCCCTAATTTTGATAGATAGAACTGCTCACTCTTTTAACTGTTATAGCTAACCTCTTTGCTGCAAGGTTACATTCAACAAATCTGTTTATTGCCCGATTGGATTCTTCATTCTTACGTTGCTCACTTGATGCCGTTCTTTCATTGACATCCATCTTCAAATACTCAATTTCATGCACAACGACTTTCATTTCCTTAGCACATCAGGCTGTCTCTTGCCCTCAGCTCTTGTACCAAAATCTGGATTTTCCCTGTCCCTCCTTCTGAGATGAACTTCCTATTAAAAGCTTTTCCTGCTTTGAGATTCAGGGTTCCTATCACAACTGTATATATCTCTCCTGTAGTGTTCATCACACCATCTTATAAATACCTATTTCCTTGCCTGTTGTCTCTACTAGGCTTTAATCTTCTAAAGAATGGTAACAATGTCTTGTTCACTACTGCAACTTTCACCATAAACAGAGGCACATAGAAGGTGCTCAATACATATGTCTGAGAAAAAAAAAAAAAAACAAAACAGATGAAGTTCAAGACCAGCTCTGAGATTTCAGTGCTATATTCTGATTTAAGTTTTTAAAAGATTGAAGATTATTGCCTAAATCCATGCTGTCAAGGGCTTCCTTGGTAGCTCAGACAATAAAGTGTCTGCCTGCAATGTGGGAGACCTGGGTTCAATCCCTGGGTTGGGAAGATCCCCTGGAGAAGGAAATGGCAACCCACTCCAGTACCCTTGCTTGGAGAATCCCATGGATGGAAGAGCCTCGTAGGCTAAGTTCGTGGGCTCGCAAAGATTTGGACATGACTGAGTGGCTTCACTTTCACTTTTCATGCTGTTGAAGCAACTAAAGGATCTAAGGCAGCTTTAGTAGGATTTTTGCTAGTCATCATTTATATTAGCCTTATCTAACCGATTCTTCATTACTGGTGGTGTTGAATCACTACCTCTTTTATACAGCAATACTGAGGATATGCTGGCAAAAGACACTGTGGTCTTATTAGAAATGCTTATAGTGCTGGATGAGCAATCTAAAAACAAAGATCAAATTTTCTATTGCCATGAAAACTACAGCATCTCCTCTCTGCCCACACAGATGGAAGATTTATAGCATAATAAATGATGAAATAATTTCAAGACATCATGTATCTTCAGCTGCTAATTAGGTGTTTTTACCACAGGCAGACACATGCTTTCAGAGTTTGCTGGTGTTAAAGGGAAACTCTGATTACAGATCATTTCCATAGGTGAAGACTGGTTCCTATGTTTTTCATTTTGTATTGTTTTTTTAAAAAATTTCTTTTGAAAATTTGCTTTGAACCACTCAAAATTTCCAGTGATGGTGCAGCAATCCAGTTGGCTGTGGCCTGGAGACTAATTAAAAACAATTAGCACTTAATGGTTAGCTGTAATTTTCGATCACATGTGATTGTACCATATTTGTGTTGAGTGACTCCCTGGTCAGTGACAGTCCCAGATGCAGTTGCTACATTCTTGGAATCACTGTATGAACAAGCTAATTGTGTTTATTTTTTTAGTTATGACAAATTTTCAGGTAACACACATATCATGAAAACAGTTAATGACAACAGATGCTACCAATTACTTTTGTAGTTCTATATCTTAAAAAAAGATTGTGGGTTAAATATGTATATCAAATAGAATTTTTTTTCCTTTATATTCAAATTTGTGAGGAAATGTTTGCTGAAAGAAGTGAAATAGTGTAAAATAATAATTCAGTGTTTGAAATTGTTGTGCAGACAACTTCACAGTTCTAGTGTCAGGGAAAGAGTTGATACACAATATCATATTACCTTGTGTAGTTATGACTTATGATCATTGTGTTTTGAAGGGTGAGATTTGGCTTTGAGATCCAGAGTGTTGTCACAAAGATTTCTCCAAAGATCATTTTAAGAAGACATCACTAAGAGTCTTGACTTCCCTGGTGGTCAGGGAGGTGATTAAGTGATTGAGACTCCTCATTTCACCACAGGGTGCACAGGTTCTATCCCTGTCTGGGAACTAGGATCCCACATGCCAACTGGCATGGCCAAAAAGAGAATCCTCTTCATAACTGTGAGTTGTTTTGGATGCTGGAAATGTCTGGCATGTATTTTGTCTAATCCTGTCCCTTTTCAAACCAGCTCCGGATTTTACTTTGGTACCATATCTCACATAACTAATGAAAATATTATCTTACTACCTAATTTGATTATGAGAAAATACCTGTAGAGTGAATCTAGTTAGCTAGTAAAAAATGCTGTCTCATAATCCCTTAATATAAAATACTATTACTATATTATGAAAGCAACTAATATTTTCTTTTTTCTTCTAGTAATTGTCTATCTTCACACAGAATGTTAGAAACTAGAAAGAATAATAGTTATTTTAATTCTACTTTTAAAAATTCTCAATATTAACAAATATATAAGTTAATCCTTTCAGGATGGGGATGAGGAGAATGATTAAGTATCCCAAAGACTAGGAAAGGCTAATCTGAAAGTTAACAACTACTTTTAGAAAAACTAAATGGGCTACTCTAGAATGTCCCTCAATGATCCTTGCCTCTTGGTGTTTATGTATCAGGGTTGGTGAGTGCAGCCAGCGGAATTCTGCACTAGTGATGATATGTTACCTCCAAGGTGAACTTTTAAAAGACATTGCTCTTCTGTCCTTCAGCACTCCTCTCTCTTGTATCCCAATGCAAGCCAACTGCCATGTCATGAGGAGGGGTCCATGTGATAAGGATCTGAGAGCTCTGGGCAATAGCCAGAAAGAAAGTGCAACCCTTTGCTAGCAGCCATATAGACAAGCAATTTGAGAATCACATCCCTCAGCCCCAGTCTAGCCTTAAGATGATTTTTTACTCCAGCTGTCATCTGAACTGCAACCTCATGATAGCCTCTGAGCTAGAGCTGCTCAGTTAAACTATTTTGGAATTCCTGATCCACAGATAATGTGAGATAATGAACATTTGTGGTTTTAAGCCACTGAGTTTTGGAGTGATCGTTTCCATAGCAGTAAGTATAAAAACTATCAGGAATCATACATTGGATACCCACAACTCCACATCTGTCTGCACACGTATACTTGTACATTCATAAAAATGCATAACATCCTCAACTACTTACGTTTTTAAACCTTGGCAACTCTCTACTTTTCCTTCCTGATAAGATATAGAAAGAGGTATAAAGAATCAATTTTGTGGTAAGCATTTGTGTTAGCACCCCAGGAATTAGAGGTCATGGAGTGTGAATGTTATACTGATGTGTGTGGTGTGTGTGCAGGGGCTAGACTCCCTGTCAGGATATATCCTGGCAGAGGGATAGAATGGATCCTTGAATGACTCAGTCACACAACTGGGGCAATAAGAAATAAAAGTTATCTCAATCAAAGACAGGCAGCTCAATTCCAAGGACCATTCTGTTGGTTTCTTCTTGTGTGGTTCTCTGTAATGTTCAAAGTATATTTTTTCTAAGACTGTCATAACGTAATAACATCACCACATAACTAGATGGCTTAACATAACAATCACCACAGACTAGATGGCTTGCAACAACTGAAATGTATTTTCGCACAGTTCTAGAGGCCAGAAGTCTGAAAGCCAGGTATCTGCACGTCATGCTCCAGCTGAAGACTCTAGGGGAGAAGCCTTCCTTGTCTATTCTAGCTTCTTTTGATTCTAGGCATTCCTTAGCTTGCGTGTGTGTGCTCAGTTGATCAGTCATGTCCGACTCTTTGCAAGCCCATGGACTGTAGCCCACGAGGCTCCTCTTTCCATGGAATTTTCCAGGCAAGAATATTGGAGTGAGTTGCTATTTCTTACTCCAGGGGATCTTCCCAACCCAGGGATTGAACCTGTGTCTTCTGTATTGCAGGCATATTTTTTACCACTGAGATTCTCTGGCTTATGGCAGGATAAATCCCATCTGTGCTTCTATCTTTAGCTTTGAGTCTTCTTTTTTGCATCTATTTGTATCCTCTCTTCTTATAAGGATATTTGTCAGTAGATTTAGTTAAGTTCAATCACTCAGTCATGTCCAACTCTTTGTGATCCCATGGACTACAGCACGCCAGGCTTCCTGTCCTTCACCAATTCCTGGAGCTTACTCAAACTCATGTCCATCAAATCAGTGATGCCATCCAACCATCTCATCCTCTGTCATCCCCTTTTCCTCCTGCCTTCAATCTTTCCTAGCATCAGGGTCTTTTCAAATGAGTTAGTTTGTCGCCTCAGGTGGCCGAAGTATTGGAGTTTCAGCTTCAGCATCAGTCCTTCCAATGAATATTCAGGACTGATTTCCTTTAGGATGGACTGATTGGATCTCCTTGCATTCCAAGGGACTCTCAAGAGTCTTCTCCAACACCACAGTTCAAAAGCATCAATTCTTCAGTGCTCAGCTTTCTTTATAGTCCAACTCTCACATCCATACATGACTATTAGACAAACCATAGCTTTGACTAGATGGACCTTTGTTGGCAAAGTAATGTCTTTGCTTTTTAATATGCTATCTAGGTTGGTCTTAGTTTTTCTTCCAAGGAGCAAGCATCTTTTAATTTCATGGCTGCAGTCACCATCTGCAGTGATTTTGGAGCCCCCCAAAATAAAGTCTGTCAGTGTTTCCATTGTTTCCCCATCTACTTGCCATGACGTGATGGGACCAGATGACATGATCTTAGGTTTCTGAATGTTGAGTTTTAAGCCAACTTTTTCACTCTTCTCTTTCACTTTCATCAAGAGGCTCTTTAGTTCGTCTTTACTTTCTGCCATAAGCGTGGTGTCATCTATGTATCTGAGTTTATTGATATTTCTCCCAGCAATCTTGATTCCAGCTTGTGATTCACTCAGCCTGGCATTTCACATGATGTACTCTGCATATAAGTTAAATATGTAGGGTGACAATATATAGCCTTGATGTACTTGGTTCACCCTAAATCCAGGATGATCTCATTTCAATATTTTTAGCTTAATTACATCTACAAAGACCCCTTTTCAAAATAAAGTCCTCTTTACAGATTCTTGATTAGAATTTGAACATATCTTTTTGGAGGTCACTATTCATAAAGTCACCCACTGAAAGAAGCAAGAATGGGATTTCTCCATAGGCTGTGGTGGCTTGAAGGCTTCTCTTTGCTAGGTTGTCAGCTGGATTAGAGCTGTGGAGCTATTTGGTCAGCAGCAACAGCAACAGCAATGCTGGTGAAACAAGCTCATGTGTTGGGAACACTTTCTGTATATATTTTATAGGCTTAAAAAAGGAGATAAAAATTCTTACTTCATTCAAAAAAGGTAAATGACGAGCTGAGGAAGAGACATTCTAGAAGCAAATTGAAACAGATTCATGGTGAAATAGATATATAGCAATCATTTCAATAAAGTAAGTTTCCAAAATAGAGATCCAGCAATCACTTCAGCAAAGAAACTTTCTAAATCTCTGACTTTAATACAGAGAAAGATGTCCCATTTCTTACTTTTAAGTAAAAATCTAAAGATGAAGGTAAAATCAAAATCATGGGAAAAAATATGGCAGTAGGGTATATTTTTAAACCAACTCACCAGCCAACTCCATATACTCTTTTGGGGGACTGTGCCCCATGGCATGAAGAATCTTAGTTCACCAACCAGGTCTCAAAGCCTCATCCCCTGTAGTGCAAGCACAAAGCCCCTCACCCCACATACTGGAGAAGGGAATCCTTGGCAGGTAGAATGGTAAAGATCACTGGGGGGAGTATTGAGCTATTCAGTTCAATTCAGTTCAGTCACTTAGTCGTGTTCAGCTCTTTGCCACCCTGTGGACTGCAGCATGCCAGGCCTCCCTGTCCATCACCAACTCCCACAGTTTACTCAAACTCTTGTCCATTGAGTTGGTGATGCCATCCAACCATCTCATCCTCTGTTGTCCCCTTCTCCTCCCACCTTCAATTTTTCCCAGCGTAAGGGTGGGAAATGAGTCAGTTTTCAATGAGTCACTTTTCAAATGAGTCAGTTCTTTGCATCAGGTGGCTAAAGTACTGGAGTTTCAGCTTCAGCATCAGTCCTTCCAATGAGTATTCAGGACTGATTTCCTTTAGGATGGACTGGTTGGATCTCCTTGCATTCTAAGGGACTCTCAAGAGTCTGCTCCCACATCACAGTTCAAAAGCATCAATTCTTCGGTGCCTAGCTTTTTTTATAGCCTAACTCTCGCATCCGAACATGACTACTGGAAAAACCATAGCTTTGACTAGACAGACCTTTGTTGGCAAAGTAATGTGTCTGATTTTTAATATGCTGTCTAGGTTGGTCTTACTTTTCTTCCAAGGAGCAAGCGTCTTTTAATTTCATGGCTGCAATCACCACCTGCAGTGATTTTGGAGCCCAAAATTAAAGTCTGACTGTTTCCATTGTTTTTACATCTATTTGCCATGAAGTGATGGAACCAGATGCCATGATCTTAGTTTTCTAAATGTTGAGTTTTCATCAATATTCCATGAAAGTTTCACTTTCATCAAGATGCTCTTTAGTTCTTCACTTTCTGCTATCAGAGTGGTGTTATCTTCATATCTGAGGTTATTGATATTTCTCCCAGCAATCTTGATTCCAGTGCCTCATCCAGTCCAGCATTTCTCATGATGTACTCTGCATATAAGTCTGATTATACCCAGATGATCTTCAGATTTCAAAATCTTATTGATGTTTTCCTTTTAAATGGAATGTGTTATTTCTAATTGTAAATAATTTATGAAATGTTTTTATTTCTCAGATCCTTAGGCTAACACCATGAATGGGTACGATTATTACCATTTATGATAGAAACTTTATCCAAATGTCTTCAATAATTTCTCCCCTCCCATTACTTTATGATTCTTTGCAATGTTACTTTGCCTCCTGTCTCATTAAGAGGTGGGTTTATTTCTTTACCTCTTGAATGTGGGTTGGCCTTGTTTGTTGCTTTAACCAATAAAATGCAGTGGAAATGATGCTCTGTTCCTTCTGAGACTAGACCTCAAGTTTTCACAGCTTTCTCACCCTTCTCACAACTCTGGACTCTATCTTAGAAGAGCTGTCTTGAGCAGTGCCTTGGTTTCCCTTCCTCTATCATAAAAATGATGACTAATTTACAAACTGATATATTTTCCTCATGTAATAATTTTGATTTTAATTTAATTAGTTCATTAAATTTATTTATATAATTTCATTATTATATAATTTTAATATTTTAATTTATATAATATATGTGTTTAATGTTAACCTTCAGTATACCCTGCTTCACTCATGAGTGGTTGACAATTAGGGAAATGTATCAGTATCTAAGGTGATAAGAGCAGCAAGGGTTTCTGTTTTTAAAATATCTTTTGGCCAGTTTTATCCCTGCTTTAGATTTCTCAAGATACTAATCACTTCTGGGGCAGTTGTGAGCCACTGTGGCTCTGATATAAGCTTCCTGCTGATAAAGAGATTAGTTGGATATAATAGGAATCTAGGTGCATCTTTACGGTAGATTAATTACATCAGTGGCCCCAATCTGTTACCCCTCCTTTTATCCATGACCTTTGCATTGTGACTTTGTAGGTCTTCTCATTAAAGACACAAAGTTTCTTTCTGTCCTTGGATTCTGAGTTTGGCCCTGTAATTTGCAGACTTGATGTATGTACACATTTTAAAAAGGGCTCATTACTGCTGCTTCTGCTCTTGAACCTATGCCTTTCTTAAGGGAACACACTCAGCCTAATTTGTTGGAGGGATGTGAGCGGCATGTGGGCTGAGTCAGGTCTCTGCGCTGACAGCCAGTCAACCACAGATGGGCAAGTGAGTCCAGCAGATACCAGTAGAGGTCTACCTCATCGAAACAGCTTGCACAGACTTGTGCACTAAATAAAGGTTGACTTGGGGAGTAGTTTATTTATAGTAATATTGTAGCAGCAGTTAACTTATGCAAATCTTATTCAAGGTTTCTTTTTTATGGGGAGTGAAGATCCCAAATGATAACATAAGGGACACTTTCTTTTCCTTAGATTCAGATGGTTCAACTATGAGATTCCAGAGGCCTCATAATTTGGCTAGATGGGACTGTAATCACAACTTTAATGGGGAGGATCAACAGGACATGTGTTTTAGGGCCACTGATGCATGCCTCATGTACAAGAAGCAGTATTAAGCCAAATGCAGAGTATTAATTACCAGAGAACACACACTTTTTTTTTTTTTGCTATATATTTTTTTGGCCTATATTTTTGCTAATGGAATGCAGTAACCTGATTATAATAAATCCCAGTGGACTCAGGAAAAAAGCTCTTAGTGACATTTTGTAATGTCTAGTTGCACTAAATCCAAAGTGAGGTCAGGAGGAATTTTGAAGACACCATTCAAAGACTTTCTTGGTACATAACTTGTTCATAAAACATTTTCAATATATTCACTATACAATCACATTTTTCTGCCCCTTCTATAAAATTTTGCAAGGTAAAATATATTTTCTTTTCAATCTTTCGTATTAGTTTTTCAATCCTACCCCTTTTGACTTTGGTATTTCCTTTCATTAAAAAATAAAAACGTTGCCAAAGTGCTGCAGTTTGCAATTTTATTTTCTACTTTTAAAATAAAAATGTCACTTAAAATTTATTGTAAGCATAATACATAATGGTTATATAATGTGCATGAATACTATAATTTAACCATTTCCTTTTTTCCGTTTTGTCACTATTCAAAATAACTACTGCAGTAATATTGTTTGTTTTGCATTTCTACTTATTTCCTTTTGATAGATTTCTAGAAGTGGGATTACAGGTCCAAATATCATAAACATTTAAACATTTAAGGTTCTGACTACATACAGCCAAAGATTTTAAGAAAGATTGTGTTTCTTCCTGAAGTGTGTATGAGAACACTACTCTTAACAGCAAACTTGCCAGAAATGAGCATATTCTTGAAAAATTACTCTTTGATAGTGTATTATTCCATTTGCAAAGCTCAATAGTGGTAAAAAAAAAATAACAAAAAATAGTGAGTCATTTGATTAAAGATCACTGAGGTGGTTGTGAAACTGATGGAGCTAGAAAGCTAGCAACTCGTCTCCTCCCCTCTCCCTCATGCTTCTCAAGTGGCCTGTAAGAGTAGTTTGTGATTGGATTCTACTTTCCGGCTAATTTTGGGCATCTCTTGGGGTTTTATTTTGGTATTCTGGTTACTTAAAGAAGTGGGAGGGAGGCGACAGATGCCGCAGGGAAAGTAGCAACTAGCCCCAAGAATATGACTTCAGGGCAGACGGAGACATACTTACAGATAAAAAGACTATGTTATAATGTGTGAATGGTTTAATACTTTGAAGAGGAGACAATGAAATACAGCGGGAATAGTGGAAGATTCAGAATATGACAAACTTGGTTAGATTCCCATCTGTCCTTATGAGAAAGTTGTCTTGGGCAACCAAAGTGTGTATTAGTTGTTCATTGGTGTCCGACTCTTTGCAACCTCATGGACTGTAGCCCTCCAGACTCCTCTGTCCATGGGATTCTCCTGGCAAGAGTACTGGAGTGGATTGTCATTTGCTCCTCTAGGGGATCTTTCCTGCATCTCCTGTGTCTCTTGCATTGAAGGCAGAGTCTTTACCACTGAGTCATCTGAGAAGCCTCTCAAAATTTATAGACCTTCACTGTTAAACCATAAATGACCATCCAATTCACTTATATTTTCTTTTCTTTTAAATCTTTTTCTTTAATTTTTATTTTTACTTTATTTTACTTTACAAAACTGTATTGATTTTGCTTCTGGGCACATCTAAAGACATGTGGGATCTTAGTTCCCCAACCAGGTATCAAACCCGTACCCCCTGCAATGAAAGTGCAGAGTATTAACTGCTGGAACACCAGGGAAGTCCCCACTTGCATTTTCTTTGATGACTGCCATTATTAGGTATATTTACACTGTGCTGTTATTTACTCACATTGTAACACCATTTCTCATAATAAACTTACTATGTGGTGACTGCTTTCTCTTTAAAACACACACACACACACACACACACGCACAAAACAAGGAAAACATGTCTCTGAGTTGGGCTTCCCTGGTGGCTCAATGGTGGGCTACCATCCATGGGGTTGCAAAGAGTTGGACATGAAAGAACACACATGCACGATGCATAAATTTGGAAGCTTGATAATGTTCATAATGTTTTAAGCAACTTACAAAATGTTGTGGACTAGGTGATAAGATCTTTAGGACCCTGGTGGGCATGCGGGTTATTCCCCACTGACTACAGTATAATTCACTTTCCCAGTGGTAGTGCCTGAGGGAGCAGTGGCCAGAGTGAATACCTGGGCTGCCTCATTTGCTGCATGGAACTTCATCCCTAGTGAGATGACTATTATCAGAAGCCATGTGCCTGGGACTACACCTAGAGAATCGTAGGCATTTATGGGGATTTCCCTAATGAAAGGCATCTAGGAGGAAGGCAATATTTTGGTGTGTCAAACTGATACAAAAGCTGGGGCTGAGATATGGCTATAGCCAAGCCATGAATTTGGAGAGAATCTGCCTCCATATTTAGGAGGCTAGAAACCTGCACAGAAGGTCTTTGCCTCAAACCCACTGTGGTTTAGAGACTACTGAAAAACTCATTGGTTATAATCATTATCTAAACATTGATAGAGAGGTAAATTTTAAAGAAGACACAAATGGTAATTTCCCACTGCCAAGTCTAGACTAGTTATTTTAAATTCACAAGAAATGTAGAACATGTGTTGACCTATAATGCCACATTTGATTAATTGTGACTGTTATTAGGATTGTCAGTAATTCCTGTAGCTAAATTTATTGTGTAGACATATGCATTGATTATTGAGCTAGGAACATTGATGTGTCAGCTATGCCACAGGCAAATCATTTCAGCTCAATATAGAAAGACAGAGCTTGAAATTCTTTCAAATTCTTCTTCTAATAAAACCACCTATTAGAACTAGCCCTACTTGACTGGACAATCATAATTAGGAAAGGGATGTTGGTTTCCCTAAAGAGGAGTCTTCTACTAAGTGAGGATTAATTTGAGAATTAGAGAAGTTACTTAGAATCATAAATAGCTGAGAGGAAAATGTGTTAAAGATTTGTATTAGGTTGGATGATAGTGGCTCAAAGAGTTGTTGGAGTTGTTCTTTGTGAGAAATGTCATTAATGCAGACTGAAAGATTAGCAGAGGCTTGTAAGGAAGTAAATGAGGCAATTCTCATTAAAATACAGTTTCTTTGGACTGAGTAGAGATGAACTAAGTGCACTGTTCTTGTATTACTCATTGGTGAAATATTAGTTGGGCAGAAAGCCACTTAGACTTAATTTGGTTTGTTTTTCTTTTTTTCTTCTGTGTTTTGTGATGTCTTCATTTCACAAGGGATGTTCATAGGGTTTCACTATCAATGACACAGAAACTAATGTTGATAGAACCAGAGACTTCAAGAGTTCGAAATCTCTTCCTTATGTAATGACAAAAATTATTGCCATACCCCAGCTAGGGGTTGATTTGGTAAGAGGAGACTCAGTCTTCTGTTACCTATTTACTCTTTTGCTTCAGTGGTGATGGAGGGGAGCAGAGTAACATTAATCTTGAGCCCTTCTAAGAAATTTGTAACGTGAATTTCTAGAGAAAAAGTTTAGGTCTGTGATCTATAATAAAAAAATAATTATATGATTTTCATCTCAGTTTCTGGTACAGAGCTCCTAAAACCCTTGGAATTTCATAAAACAAAGCTGTCTTTTGTTATGGCAATGAGGTTGCTTTTATTTTAATTGGAGGATAATTACTTTACAATGTTGTGATGGTTTTTGCCATACATCAATATGAATTGGCCATAGGTATACATGTGTCCCCTACCATGCGGAGCCCCTCCTGCCTTCCTCCCCACCCTATCTCTCCAGGTTGTCTCAGAGCACTGGCTTTCGGTGCCTATCTATTTTACATATGGTAATATGTTTCAATAATATGTAAAATTATATCTATTTTACATATGGTAATATGTTTCAATATGTTTCAATAACATTTAAAATTATATCTATTTTACATATGGTATATGTTTCAATGCTATTCTGTCAAATCATCCCACCTCCTTCTTCAACTGAATTCAAAAGTCTGTTCTTTATGTTTGTGTCTTCCGTGCTGCCCTGCACGTAGGATCATTGGTACATCCTTCTAGATTCCATATATATGTGTTAATACGTATTTTTTAAACCAGACCTAAGGATGCAGGCTGGTTGCCAGTGGAGCCAATCATGTGACTCTTAGTCTTATCTCCCAGACCTCTCGGCAGGGGAGAGGGGCTGGAGCTTGAATCAGTCACCAGTGGCCATGGATTTAATCAACTATGCCTAAGTAATAAAGCCTTCATAACTCCTCCCCCATGCAAAAAATGATAGATAGTTGAGAGAGTTTCTGCATTGGTGAACATGTGGACATTCCCAGAGAGTGGCTCCCTTTCCTCATACCTTGCCCTGCATCTCTTTCATCTATCTGTTATTGAGCTATAACCTTAAAAAAAAATAAGTAGAAACCTCAATTAAATAGAGTTGGGAGACCAAAAGATAGAGCCCTCATGCTCTGTGATGATAGCAGAGCCCAAGAGGAAGAAGAATGACTCCTTTCCTGGCAAGGACTCAGCCAATAGAAAGCCATGGACTCTCTGTCTACTGGTTTACTGCGGCCCTTCCAAATTCCTTTTTCCTCTAGAAGTATGTTTTCCTTCCATAGCTGTGTGGGGACTTGCATGTGATTTGCCATGATTACGGACCCCTAATTGTAATTCTCTGCTGATCCTGAATAAGCCCATCTTTCCTAAAGAAATACCTAGAATTTTATTTATTTCAGGCCAACATCCTTTTATAGTAAACCAGTCATCTAGTAAGTAAAATGTATCTCTGAGTTCTGTGAGCTGTGCTAGCAAATCACAGTAGTTTCCCCTTATTTGTGGTTTCACTTTTCTATGTTTCAGTTACCCAAGGTCAACCATGGTCTGAAAATATTAAAAGAAAAATTCCAGAAATAGACAATTATGTTTTAAATTAAGTAACATTTTGAGTAGTATGATGATATCTCGTGCCGTCCTGCTCCATCCCTTTGTCCAGCGAATCTAAGTTGCATTTGTTACCCAGTAGTTAGTCACTTAGTGGCCACCAGGACTGTCAGACCCACTGTCATGGTATTATAGTGCTTATCCAAGCAACCCTTACTTGAATTAATAGCCTCAAAGTGCAAGTGTTAGTGATGCCAGCAATTTGGATTTGTCAGAGAGAAGCTGTAAAGTGCTTTCTTAAAGTGAAAAGGTAAAAGTTCTTGACTTAATAAAGAAAGAAAAACAATTATATATAAGCTGAGGTTGTTAAAATCTATGATATGAACAAATCTGGGCTTCCCTGGTAGCTCAGCTGGTAAATAATCTGACTGCAATGCATGAAACCCTGGGTTGATTCCTGGGTTGCGAAGTTCTCCTGTAGAAGGGATAGGCTACCCACTTCAGTATTCTTGGCCTTCCCTGGTGGCTCAGACAGTAAAGAATCTGCCTGCAATGCAGGAGACTTGGGTTCAATCCCTGGGTTGGAAAGATCCCCCAGAGGAGAGCAAGGCAACCCACAGCAGTATTCTTGCCTGGAGAATCCCCATGGACAGAGACCCTGGATGGTTACAGGCTCCGTCACAGTTTGGACACAACTGAGTGACTAAGCACAGTACAGCACATGAACAAATTTATTTGTGAAATTGTTAAGAAGGAAAAAGAAATTCATGCTGAGTTTGCAGTAGTACCTCCAACTGCAAAAGTTATGGCCACAGTGAGATATTGCTTAGTTAAGATGGCACAGACATTAAACTTGTACAGGGCAGTATTTTGAAAGGAGAGACCACATTCATATAAATTTTATGACAGTATGTTGTTATAATTGTTCTATTTTTATTATTATTCTAGTTTATTAATAGTTGTTAATTTCTTACTGCACTTAATTTATAAATCAAACTTTATCACAGTAGCCGCTGTGGAGAACAGTATCGAGGTTCCTTAAAAAAAAATAAAAATAGAGCTACCGTATGATCCTGCAATGCTGAAATCCCTGGATAAATACTCCTGGGCATATACCCAGATGATAATCTAATTAGAAAAGATATCTGCACCCCAATGTTCAGAGTAGCACTACTTACAATAGCCAAGACATGGAAGCAATGGATGAATGGATGAAGATGTACATAGCATATTTTCTTTATCCATCTATATGTTCAGTTCAGTTCAGTCACACAGTCATGTCCAACTCTTTGTGAGCCCATGGACTGCAGCTCGCCAGGCCTCCCTGTCCATCACCAACTCCCAGAGTTTACTCAAACTCATGTCCATCAAGTCAGTGATGCCATTCAACCATCTCACCTTCTGTCATCCCCTTCTCCTCCCACCTTCAATCTTTCCCAGCATCAGAGTCTTTTGCAGTGAGTCAGTTCTTTGTATCAGGTGGCCAAAGTATTGGAGTTTCAGCTTCAGCATCAGTCCTTCCAATGAGTATTCAGGACTAATTTCCTTTAGGTGGACTGGTTGGATCTCCTTGCAGTCCAAGGGACTCTCAAGAGTCTTCTCTAACACCACAGTTCAAAAGCATCAATTCTTCAGCGCTCAGCTTTCTTTATAATCCAACTCTCACATCGACACATGACTACTGGAAAAACCATAGCTTTGACTAGATGGACCTTTGTTGGCAAAGTAATGTCTTTGCTTTTTAATATGCTATCTAGGTTAATATGCTATCTATAGTTTTTCTTCCAAGAAGGAAGCATCTTTTAATTTCATGAGTGCTGTCACCATTTGCAGTGATTTTGGAGCCTCCCCAAAATAAGGTCTGTCACTGTTACCATTGTTTCTCCATCTATTTCCCATGAAGTGATGGGACCGGATGCCATGATCTAAGTTTTCTGAATGTTGAGTTTTAAGCCAACTTTTTCACTCTCCTCAAGAACTCTCCACTTTTTCACTTTCATCAAGAGGCTCTTTAGTTCATCTTCACTTTCTGCCATAAGGATAGTGTCATCTGCATATCAGAGGTTATTGATATTTCTCCCGGCAATCTTGATTCCAACTTGTGCTTCATCAAGCCTGGCATTTTGTGTGATGCACTCTGCATATAAATTAAATAAGCAGGGTGACAACATACAGCCTTAATGTACTCCTTTCCCTATTTGGAACCAGTCTGTTGTTCCATGTCCAGTTCTAACTATTGCCTCTTGACTGCATACAGATTTCTCAAGAGGCAGACCAGGTGGTCTGGTATTCCCATCTTTATCAGAATTTTCCACAGTTCATTGTGCTCCACACAGTCAAAGGCTTTGACATAGTCAATAAAGCAGAAATAGATGTTTTTTTTGAACTCTCTTGCTTTTCCATGATCCAGCGGATGTTGGCAATTTGATCTCTGATTCTTCTGCCTTTTCTGAATTCAGTTTGAATATCTGGAAGTTCATGGTTCACGTACTGTTGACGCCTGCTAGAGAATTTTGAGCATTACTTTGCTAGTGTGTGAGATGAGTACCATTGTGCAGTAATTTGAACATTCTTTGGTATTGCCTTTCTTTGGGATTGGAATGAAAACTGACCTTTTCCAATTCTGTGACCACTGCTGAATTTTCCAAATTTGCTGGCACATCGAGTGCAGCACTTTCACAGCATCATCTTTTAATATTGAAATAGCTCAACTGGAATTCCATCACCTTCACTAGCTTTGTTCATAGTGATGCTTCCTAAGGCCCGCTTGACTTCACATTCCAGGATGTCTGGATCACACCATCTAGGTGTGATCACACAATCATGGTTATCTGAGTCATTACAGTCTTTTTTGTATAGTTCTTCTGTGCGTTCTTGCCACCTCTTCTTAATATCTTCTGCTTCTGTTAGGTCCATACTATTTCTGTCCCTTATTGTGCCCGTCTTTGCATGAAATGATCCCTTGGTATCTCTAATTTTCTTGAAGAGATCTCTAGTCTTTCCCATTCTATTATTTTCCTCTATTTCTTTGTACTGATCACAGAGGAAGGCTTTCTTATCTCTCCTTGCTATTCTTTGGAACTCTGCATTCAAATGGGTATATCTTTCCTTTTCTCCTTTGCCTTTCACTTCTTTATTTTCTCAGCTATTTGTAAGGCCTCCTCAGACAACCATTTTGCCTTTGTGCAGTTCTTTCTCTTGGGGATGGTCTTGATCACTGCCTCCTGTACAATGTCATGAACCTCCATCCATAGTTCTTCAACACTTTATCAGATCTAATCCCTTGAAACTATTTGTCACTTCCACTGTATAGTTGTAAGGGATTTGATTTAGGTCGTACCTGAATGGTCTAGTGGTTTTCCCTACTTTCTTCAATTTCAGTCTGAATTTGGCAATAAGGAGTTCATGATCTGAGCCACAGTCAGTTCCTGGTCTTGTTTTTTGCTGATTGTATACAGCTTCTCCATCTTTGGTGGAGAATATAATCAATCTGATTTTGGTGTTGACCTTCTGGTAATGTTCATGCGAAGAGTCTTCTCTTGTATTTTTGGAAGAGGGTGTTTGCTATGACCATTGCATTCTCTTGGCAAAACTCTCTGAGCCTTTGACGTGTTTCATTTTGTACTTCAAGGCAAAATTTGCCTGTTACTCCAGGTATTTCTTGACTTCCTACTTTTGCATTCCAGTCCCCTATAATGAAAAGGATAACTTTTTGGGGTGTTACTTATATAAGGTCTTGTAGGTCTTCACAGAACCATTCAACTTCAGCTTTTCCAGCATTACTGGTCAGGGCATAGACTTGGATTAATATGATACTGAATGGTTTCCCTTGGAAATGAAGAGATCATTTTATCATTTTTGAGACTGCATCCAAGCACTGCATTTCAGACTCTTGTTGATTATGATGGCTACTCCATTTCTTTATGGGATTCTTGCCCACAGTAGTAGATATAAAGGTCATCTGAGTGAAATTCACCCATTCCAGTCCATTTTACTTCACTGATTCCTAAAATGTCGATGTTCACTCTTGCCATCTCCTGTTTCAGTCAGTTCAGTTCAGTCGCTCAGTTGTGTCTGTCTCTTTGAGACCCCATAGACTGCAGCATGCTAGGCCTCCCTGTCCATTACCAACTCCTGGAGTTTACCCAAACTTATGCCCACTGAGTTGGTGATGCCATCCAACCATCTTATCCTCTGTCGTCCCCTTCCTCTCCTGCCTTCAATCTTTCCCAGCATCAGGGTCTTTTCAAATGAGTCAGGTGGCCAAAGTATTGGAGTTTTAGCTTCAACATCAGTCCTTCCAATGAACACTCAGGACTGATCTCCTTAAGGTGGACTGGTTGGATCTCCCTGCACTCCAAGGGACTCTCAAGAGGCTTCTACAACACCACAGTTCAAAAGCATCAATTCTTCAGTGTTCAGCTTTCTTTATAGTCCAACTCTCACATCCATACATGACTATTGGACAAACCATAGCTTTGACTAGATGGACCTTTGTTGACAAAGTAATGTCTCTGCTTTTTAATATGCTGTCTAGGTTAGTCATAACTTTCCTTCCAAGGAGCAAGCATCTTTTAATTTAATGGTTGCACCCACCATTTGCAGTGATTTTGGAGCCCCCTCAAAATAAAGTCTGCCACTGTTTTCCTGTCTATTTTCCATGAAGTGATGGAACCGTATGCCATGATCTTAGTTTTCTGAATGTGAGCTTTAAGCCAGCTTTTTCACTCTCCTCTTTGACTTTCATCAAGAGGCTCTTTAGTTCTTCTTCACTTTCTGCCATAAGGATGATGTCATCTGCATACCTGAGGTTATTGATATTTCTCCCGGCAATCTTGATTTCAGCTTGTGCTACTTCCAGCCCAGCATTTCTCATGATGTACCCTGCATATAAGTTAAATGAGTAGGGTGACAATATACAGCCTTGACGTACTGTTTTTCTTATTTGGAACCAGTCTGTTGTTCCATGCCCAGTTCTAGGAACTTATAATAAAGAGGAATCTATAAAAGAATGTATATATATATATCTGCATCACTTTGTCTCCCACCCAAAGCTAACACAATATTGTAAATTAACTATACTTCAATTAAAAAAGTAATATGGGAATGGAAACAAAATAAAAGCTCTATGTAGGTTTTAGTACAATCTGTGGCATCAGGCATCCACTAGAGTCTTGAAATGTATTCCCTACAGATAAGCAGGAATTATTGCAATTGAATCCAAGGACAAGGGGTCATCAGAATGTCTGATCTACTGGGTTGGATGACCTACAGGGATTGGTGCAGGTTAGATTAAAGTACAGATGACAAGCTGGGCTGGCACCCCTAACTTCCCACAATCCCTGCTTTTCTTTTGGCTTGGTGAGTAAAGCTACTTAACAACCTAAAGGATTCAGCTAAAGCCTATTTCATTGTAGGGTTGTGTAATGGTGCTTTGCAAAATGAAAGAGAGATGGTTTGCGGTGAGAAAATCTAGGACAGTTGTAGCAAAAGGGTGAGGTAACCAGATTTGCATATGAGGAAAGCTGACAGCAGGCATAACAGGGGAATGGAGAGAAAACCACTTATAGAATGTAAGCAACTTCCTCCTTCCTCCAGAAAATCATGGAAATATGGAGAAGGGAGGAGTGCTGTTTTGTTTGGTTATTAAAGGAAAAGATGATCACAGAAAGCTAGAGGACTTGGGGTCATTTGATTGCAGTAGCCAATGATTATATACTACTAATTGATCACAGTTTTCAGAAGCCTTCTAATATAAATTCAGCCCCAAGTCAACAAAGACACTTCTTTTAAATGTCTTCTGGGACATTTGTCTTCTGTCTTTCCCAGATGAGTCAGATAATAGCTTTCTCAAGCACCACACATATACCTTGATCCCAGATTCTCTCCTCTCACCGTTTTGGTCTTGGTGCTCTGGACGTGTGTCCATTTCTCAATATCTCTCTTAAGATATCATATTTAGACTGGAACTTAGTATTCCTAAAATGGATTTATTCAGGGAGAGAGCACATGTGACTCCTCTTTTTCTGAGCTCTGTATTTCTAGCTGTGCAAACTGAAATGGAGTCAATTCTTTTTTCAACTTCTCATTTTACTACTGACTCATATTCATCTTAGGTTTAACCTAACTCCTAGTTTTTTGACACAGAGTTATTGTCTACTCATATTTCTTTATCCTACAGTTGTAGAGTCCATATTTTTTAAAACTAAATTATATTATGCACATGTGGTACATCTTTATTGTTTCTTGTAATGATTTATGTCCTAGAAAGATTTAGTAAGGTTGCAAAATGTATATGCTGTACTTATTTTTAATATTTTCAGTTTTATTGAGGTATAAGTAATAAACACAATGGTAAGATATTTAAACTATACATTGTGGTGATTTGATAGCTATACATTATTAAAGAATTCCTATCATCAAATTAATTAACACATTCATTACCTCTCACATTTGTCTTTTTTTTTTTTTTTAGTGAGAACTTTTAAGTTCTACTCTTCTAGCAAATTTCAATTCTATTATACAGTGTTAGCAGCTATAATTACCTAGTTATCATGATATACATTAGATCTTCAGATCTTTTCCATCTTATAGCTGAAAGTTCTTACCTTTTTACTAGCTTTTCTCTACTTCTCCCACCCACCCAGCCTCTGGCAAGCACTTTTCTACTCTCTCTTTCTAAAGTTAACTTTTACTTCTTAGCATTCCACATATAAGTAGTGCCAAACAGTGTTTATCTCTCTATATATGATTTATTTCACTTAGTAAAATGCCCTCAAATTCCATCCAAATTGTTTCAAATGGCAGGATTTTTTCCTTCTCATGGCTTAATAATATTCCATTGTGGGAAAAATAAGTTCAAAGTAGATTAAAGACTAGATGCCAAAACAGATACTGTAAAACTCCCAGAGGAAAACATAAGCCAACCAATCTTTGACATAAATTGCAGCAATATCTTTTTGGATCTGTCTCCTAGAGTAATGGATATAAAAACAAAAATAGTCAAATGAGATCTAATTAAACTTAAAAGCTTTTAAACAGAAAAGAAAACCATAAAACAAAAAGACAACCTACGGAATGGGAGAAAATATTTGCAAACGATGCAACTGACAAGGAATTAAACTCTAAAATATACAAACAGCTTATACAGCTCATTATAAAAAAAACAGTCCTTCAATCAGCTGTACATTTATACAACCATATAACATCTGGTTCTCATATCTCTTTTATTCATCCAGAGATTCTAAAGAAGAGAACAGACTCCATAATTAACAGAATTTCATGTCCCATATTCTAAAATTTGAAATCTCAAGTAACAAAGAGATGTAATGCTTTATTCAAATCAGAAAACACTGTAAGGGTCTTCAGTAGTTTACAAATGCTGTGACCTCTTTCAAATTGATGTTATTAGCATCTTTTTAAAAATATTTTTTTTGATGTTTGCCATGTTAGGAGTTGAAGATTCCTTTTCTTCTTTTCTCTAAGTAACTAGAGGCTTCACTTTTCCTACCTGAGTGTCATGAGTTCTTTTCTTTCTTACCTAAGTGTCACGAGGTCCTTTCTTCCCCTCTGTTTTCAAGACAATTCTTAGAAGATGACTTAGATTGTGTTTTCACTAAAGTTAGTCTATAATTTAATGTGCTAAGAACTAAGACATGGTATTTGCTGAGCTTCTGCCTCAAAGTTGCCATTTTCATTTCAAATTTCAGGTAAGCCTTTAGTAAATGACAGTCTTATTTTTAAAAGTTTTTTAAAATTTAAGGCTCCTCCCTCCCCACCATAATTCTAGACTTAAGGAGCATTCTGACTTACTTAACATAAATTTAATATAAGCATAATTTACACATTATTATAGCAGATTATATAAATAGCATACAAACTACGTCTTATTCTAGAAGGTTACTATAAATGCTAAATAAACATAGATTTAGTCTATCAAACTATCAAAGTCTCACTTGTATATACATCACTATCTCCTTGTATTAGTATTTTAAGTTATGGTCAAATTAATTCTGGTTAGCTTAAATTGGAAGGAGTTCGTTACAGAGTATTTGTTGGCTCAGAGGATTTCTGAGTGTGCACAGGATCAAGGTTGTATTCACAGATGGGTGACAGAGATAGAAGAAATGCCCAAACTCATCACTGCTCTGTTTCAAAGAAGTCCAGAAATTGTACTGATGTCCTCTGTTCTTCTATACTCCTATTCTCCAAACCTCCTCAAGTGCTGCTATTGAAATTCTAGGCCTTCCTTGATCCTGTTTATTAGATCTGTGCAGCCCCTGCTCACAATCTTGTCTCCACCATCAAAGCCTCATAAGTGAATCTGTTAGGGGAATATAGTCAAATATATAAGCTAGCTACAAAGAACTTGGGAAAAGTAGACAATGTTCCAAATTCTAGTGAACAAGGAGATTTACTGTAAGGCTTTCAGAGTGGCCCTGAGGGAATCAATCTGTGGTGTCTGCTGCAGTCACCCTTAGGCAACCTCACATACATATTCTTCTGCCCAGATTTAAACTTCCCTGTACCAGTGGGAGCCAGCAGCATTGTTCATACTAAAGGAACATAATATAATGTAGCTATTCTTTTCACAATTAGGTTTAAAATTTCATCATTACCCATCTAAGTGATGTCGTAACTCCTTTAGTACAGTCACTATTCTGTATTAATATACAAATGAGAGTCATAAGGTTTATCATCACCACCTCATCTTATATAAAATAGTAGGGGAATTTGAAAGGAAAAAAAATAGCCAATGGATAATGGAGTGAAATTCTTTATTCTTAATTCCACCTTTGCCTTGTCCATTATCTAATTTCTTTGTCCTCAGACAGCCCTTCTAGGGCTGAGAGGGACTCCCTGTATTGGATTGCTATTATTCTTCCAAAATTTATCACTGGGTAAGGTGGAACTAGCAGGCAGTTTAGAAAAGCCCATTGGTTCCAAACATTGCTCCTCCTGTCCCCACTACACAGTAGTATCCCTATTTTCTCTTGATAATCAGCATTCGTTTTCCTAACCAATGTGGTAATTTTCCACCTATTGGTCTAACTAAGGACATCAGGAGAAAAGACTGGTCAAATTGAAGTCTTGATGTAGAATTCAGTGGAATCAATACATGGCTGTTACATGAAGAGCTCAAATTGTCAGCAAATAGAATCAAATATTGTCATATTATCTGAACTTACCTGAATACATTTCTAGCAAATGATCACAAGGGAATTCATATCTCTGAATACCTCATGGAAACTTTGTGTGTGCATGTGTGTATTGTTGCTAAGTCACTAAGTTGTGTCCTACTCTCAGTAGACTATTTTATATATATAATCTATAATCTCTGCCAATTGTGTTCTAATCACTGCTAGCTAGGAAGTTTATAGTGATGTTTTGTTTTTCCTCTCTGTCTCCAAGTGATCTCCATGATTCTTTTCTCAAGTTTGTGAATCTATATGCAGATTTCACTTTTAGCAAGGTATCTGTTCTGTGCATGCATGCTCAAGCCATGTCCAACTCTTTGTAACCCCATGGGTAGCCTGCCAGGCTCCTCTGTCCATGAGATTTACCAGGCCAGAATACTGGAGCAGGTTGCCATTTCCTCCTCCAGGGGATCTTCCTGACCCAGGCATAGAACCCATGTTTCCTGAGTCTTCTGCATTGGTAGGCAGATTCTTTACCACTGAGAAGCCTCTAGTAAGGTACAGTGTGTGATAAATAATAGTTGATCCATACATAGTGAACACTGGTTTTTAATCCTAACTTCAAACTAGATTCACCTGGAGAGAAGCAAAGAACTCCCCCCTCCCCACCCCCACCACAAAAAATTAAAAAAAAAAAAAAAACCCTAAAAAATAAAACCTCTAAAACAAGGAGAAATAAAACTCATATTTGGACTCTGCTCAAGACCCATTACATCAGAAACTCTTTGAATGGGGCTTAGGCATTAGAATTTTTTAAAGACAACCTATCCAAAATCACTGCAGATGGTGACTGCAGCCATGAAATTAAAGACGCTTACTCCTTGGAAGAAAAGTTATGACCAACCTAGACAGCATATTCAAAAGCAGAGACATTACTTTGCCAACTAAGGTCTGTCTAGTCAAGGCTATGTTTTTTTCCGGTGGTCATGTATGGATATGAGAGTTGGACTGTGAAGAAGGCAGAGCGCTGAAGAATTGATGCTTTTGAACTGCGGTGTTGGAGAAGACTCTTGAGAGTCCCTTGGACTGCAAGGAGATCCAACCAGTCCATTCTGAAGGAGATCAGCCCTGGGATTTCTTTGGAAGGAATGATGCTAAAGCTGAAACTCCAGTACTTTGGCCACCTCATGCAGAGTTGACTCATTGGAAAAGACCCTGACATTGGGAGGGATTGGGGGCAGAAGGAGAAGGGGACGACAGAGGATGAGACGGCTGGTGGCATCAGTGACTCGATGGACGTGAGTGTGAGTGAACTCTGGGAGCTGGTGTTGGACAGGGAGGCCTGGCGTGCTGCGATTTATGGAGTCACAAAGAATCGGACATGACTGAGCGACTGAACTGAACTGAACTGATGCCATTTTAATGTGCAACTAGACTTGAGACACACTTTAAAATAATAGGCCAGGAAAGAGGCCCCAAAGTCTCTTATTCTCTGCTTTTACTTACAGCGGCTCAGTCAGTTAATACTAAACCTTATAACACATGTACACACTTTATTATGTATACTTAATATTCTCTGTTGACCAGAGATAATTTTTAAAATAGAGATAAAAAGAAACAAACAATGATCACTCATGATCCCCTCACACAGAGGCCATACAGCAGGCATACTGATTTGTCTCCTTGTTGATAAACACCTACACCAATAATTAGGATCATGATACATACTTAATTTTCATCCTGCTTTTTGCCCTTAGCATTTTATTTTGAGTTGTTCTTCAGGCTATTAAATGCTTTTTGAAAAGAGGAGTTTTAGAGACCACATAATAGTCTGTTGTGTGGCTGAACCAAAATGTATTTGATAATTATGGAAAATTTAAGGTAAAGGGAATAGTGAATGAACCACCATGCACTCATTGTGGGACTCAAACATCCCTCTCCTGATTTAATAGCTCAGATATTATTTATGTCTTTCTCATAGGTACAAGGGAGTAGTTGCAAAGCTGTCAGTCTTAAATGATCATTTTAGTTTGTTCTTGGAACCACTTCCTGTCAGTGGCCACCAAGGATGTTCATATATAGTCCAGCCCTCAGATGAAGTTCGGTTCTTTGATGCAGGCTCTTTGATACAGCTTCAAAGCATCTTTGGCTGCTCACCCCCTGCCCCCAAATGTTGAACTCAGCATATCTTAATGTATTCATGTATGAAGGTCTAAATCTGTGTTATATAATATTACCCATTAGTTAATTATATGGGAAATTTAGATTGTATGTCATTAGTAGCTTTCTTTTTAAATTATTGTTATGACTTCATAGTTTTTAACTGTGTCTTTACCTGCAAGCTTTACAAGCTCATGTATTTTAAAAAATAGCTGCATTGATAGATGAATGAGAATACAATGAAATGCACATATTTTAAGTTGTATCACATGATAAAACTTGAAATTTTATATAGCTATGGTCTGAATGTTTATGTCCCGCGAGAGACATATGTTGAAATCTTAATCCTGCAGGGTGTGTTAGAAGGTGATACCTTTGAGAGGTGATTAGGTCATAAGGGTAGAGACCTCACAAATGGGATTAGTGGCTTTATAAAAGAAGTTTCAGAAAGATTCCTTGCTCCTTGTACCATGTGAGGACACAGGAAAAGTCATCAGCTATGTACCAGGAAGAGGGTCTTATCAGATACTATTTCTGTCAGTACCTTGATCTTGGGCTCCCCAGCCTCCAGAACCATAAGAAGTAACTTTCTGTTGTTTATAAATCACCCAGTCTATGGTATTCTGCTAACACAGCCTGAACAGACTCAGACTAAGACAAGGATGGAAGGAAGACAATTTGGAGAAGCACAGAGGAAGTGAGCTGGGAAGAGCATGATGCATGAGGTCAGGGTGTGCGTGCATGCTATGTCACTTCTGTCATGTCTGACTCTGCGACCCTATAGACTGTAGTCCACCAGGCTCCTCTGTCCATAGGATTCTCCAGGCAAGAATACTGGAGTGGGTTGCCATATCCTCCTCCAGGGGATCATCCCAATCCAGGGTTTGAATTGGTATCTCTTACGTCTCTCGCATTGGCAGGCAATTTCTTTAGCGCTAGTGCCACCACTTGGGTTCAAATCTCAGCTCTTCTGCTTGTGATACTTATGATCTTGGACGACTGGCTAACCTACTTGGGCTTCCGTTTTCTCAGCCATAAAATAGGTATTGCTAATATTTGCATTCTCTTGTCCTCCAGTTTTCTTTACTTGATTCACCTCTAATTATATTTTAAAGCACATCTCAAACACTCCCTCTTTCAAGAAGCTTCCTCTGACCTCTGCAGACTTTGTTTAGTGCCCTTCATCAGTATCCCTTTGATCCTCTGTGCTCTGTGTTAATTCCACATCTTATATCTCTATCTTTTAAATGGTAAGCTCTTTGAATGCAATTATTGTGTCTTATTCATCTGCATCCCCAGTGTCTGGCACTATTCCTAGATCAGCAGATGCTTGGTAATTGTTCTCTCAAAAAACGAAACTAGGCAAAGTGAATTAATAAGTAAACTGAATTCAACTTCTGGATGGTAGGGTTGATCTCAGTTCAGTTCAGTCGCTCAGTCGTGTCCAACTCTGTGACCCCATGAATTGCAGCACACCAGGCTTCCCTGCCCATCACCAACTCCCAGAGTTTACCCAAACTCATGTCCATCGAGTCGGTGATATCATCCAGCCATCTCATCCTCTGTCATCCCCTTCTCCTCCTGCCTCCAATCCCTCCCAGCAACAGAGTCTTTTCCAATGAGTCAACTCTTCGCATGAGGTGGAAAAAGTATTGGAGTTTCAGCTTTAGCATCAGTCCTTCCAATGACCACCCAGGACTGATCTCCTTTAGGATGGATCTCAGTTCAGTTCAGTTCAGTTCATTTCAGTCTCTCAGTCGTGTCTGACTCTTTGCGACCCCAGGAATCGCAGCACGCCAGGCCTCCCTGTCCATCACCAACTCCCGGAGTTCACTCAGACTCACTTCCATCGAGTCAGTAATGCCATCCAGCCATCTCATCCTCTGTCATTCCCTTCTCCTCCTGTCCCCAATCCCTCCCAGCAACAGAGTCTTTTCCAATGAGTCAACTCTTTGCATGAGGTGGCCAAAGTACTGGAGCTTCAGCTTTAGCATCATTCCTTCTAAAGAAATCCCAGGGCTGATCTTCAGAATGGACTGGTTGGATCTCCTTGCAGTCCAAGGGACTCTCAAGAGTCTTCTCCAACACCACAGTTCAAAAGCATCAATTCTTTGGTGCTCAGCCTTCTTCACGGTCCAACTCTCACACCCATACATGACTACTGGAAAAACCATAGCCTTGACTAGATGGACCTTAGTCGGCAAAGTAATGTCTCTGCTTTTGAATATGCTATCTAGATTGGTCATAACTTTTCTTCCAAGGAGTAAGCATCTTTTAATTTCATGGCTGTAGTCACCATCTGCAGTGATTTTGGAGCCCCCCAAAATAAAGTCTGACACTGTTTCCCCATCTATTTCCCATGAAGTTCTGGGAATGTTGAGCTTTAAGCCAACTTTTTCACTCTCCACTTTCGCTTTCATCAAGAGGCTTTTTAGTTCCTCTTCACTTTCTGCCATAAGGGTGGTGTCATCTGCATATCTGAGGTTATTGATATTTCTCCTGGCAATCTTGATTCCAGCTTGTGTTTCTTCCAGTCCAGCGTTTCTCATGATGTACTCTGCATAGAAGTTAAATAAGCAGGGTGACAATATACAGCCTTGATGCACTCCTTTTCCTATTTGGAACCAGTCTGTTGCTCCATGTCCAGTTCTAACTGTTGCTTCCTGACCTGCTCCTGCTACTGCTGCTGCTGCTGCTAAGTCACTTCAGTTGTGTCCGACTCTGTGCGACCCCAGAGACGGCAGCCCACCAGGTCCCCCATCCTTGGGATTCTCCAGGCAAGAACACTAGAGTGGGTTGCCATTTCCTTCTCCAGTGCATGACAGTGAAAAATGAAAGTGAAGTCACTCAGTCGTGTCTGACTCTTAGCGACCCCATGGACTGCAGCCTATCAGGCTCCTCCGTCGATGGGATTTTCCAGGCAAGAGTACTGGAGTGGGTTGCCATTGCCTTCTCCGTCCTGACCTGCTAAACCTGGCCAATTAGCAAAATCACCTGAAGATATTTTTTGCCCAGCTTTATTGAGATTTAATTGACATATTGTGTAAGTTTAAGGTGTATGATTTGGTTTAATACAGTTATATATTGCAAATGACTACCACTATAGGTTAGCAAAACTTCCATCATGTCACAAAATTACCATTTCTTTCTCGTGGTGAGAACATTTGAAGTCTACTCTCTGAACAGCTTGGAAGTATACAATGCATTCTTGCTAAATGTAATCACAGTGATGGGCGTTAGACACACCAGAATTTATTCATCGTCCAACTGGAAGTTTGTACTCATCAACTAGTATCTCCCCATTTCTCTCATCCTGCCAGCCCATGGTAACCACCATTCTGTTCTTTGTTTCTACAAGTTCAGTGTTTTCAGATTCCACATATAATCAGATTCCATATGTAATTCCACAAAGATACCATATAGTATTTATCATCCTCTGTCTGACAGTTCACTTAGCATAAGTTCCCTCCATATTGTCACAAATAGCAGGCTTTTCTTCTTTCTCATGGGTGAATAATATTCCATTGTGTGATATCCATTCATCTTTGACAGACATTTAGGTTATTTTCATATCTTGGCTATTGCACCTGGTGCTGCAGTAAAAGTGGGGTTTCAGATATTCTTTGTTATTCTGTTTTCGTTTCCTTTGGATATGTAAGCCTGTGCTCATGCTCAGTCACTCAGTTGTGTCTGACTCTTTGTGACCCCATGGATGGTAACCCACCAGGTTCCTCTGTCCGTGGAATTTTCCAGGCAAGAATACTAGAGCAGGTTGCCATGTCTTTCTGTAGGGGATCTTTCTGACCCAGGGATCAAACTGTGGCTCCTGCAATGCAGGCAGATTCTTTACCACTGAGCCATCTTGGAAGTCCTTATTTAAGCCTAGAGATATTTTAAAAGAGGAAAACTATTTGACTAATACTTAAGGATTTTGATTTAGTAGGTGTATTAGTCTGCCGACTGTGTCTGACTCTTTGTGACTCCACGGCCTGTAGTCCACGGAATTCTCCAGGCCAGAGTACTGGAGTGGGTAGCCTTTCCGTTCTCCAGGGGATTTTAGTCTGCTATGGGCTTCCCTTGTGGCTCAGACGGTAAAGCATCTGCCTACAGTGCGGGAGACCCAGGTTCGATCCCTGGGTCGGGAAGTTCTCCTGGAGAAGAAAATGGCAAACCACTCCAGTATTCTTGCCTGGAAAATCCCATGGACAGAGGAGCCCTGTAGGCTATAGTCCATGGGGTTGCAAACAGTCGGACACGACTGAGCGACTTCACTTCGCTTCACTTCACTTCATGGCTACTCTAACCACAAAGTACCACAGACTGGGTGACTTAAGCAACAAAAATTAATTTTCTCATGATCTGGGGGTGCTAAGAGTCTGAGATCAAAGTATCTGCAGGGTTGATTCCTTCTGAGGTCTTTCTCATTGGCTTGTAGATAGCCATCTTCTCCCACTGTTTTCACATCAGCTTTGCTCTCTTACCTCTCTGTGTCCTAATCACCATTTACAAGAACACCAGTCATACTGGTTTAGGGCTCACTTTAATGTCCTTATATCCCATTACTCACTTCTTTGAAGCCCATATCTCCCAAAGCAGCACATATTGAGGTAGTGATGGTTAGGAACTCAACACATGAATTTCAGGGGACATAGTGCAGCCTAAAATAACATTTCTGGGATAGTGCCTAGGAAGCTCCATAAATAATTCTGAAGATTAGTCCAGTTTGGATAGTGTGGACCTAAATCTCCTTTAACATTTCTGATTCTATTAAGGGTAACGTTTTAAATATTTATGTATTTGGCTGCATCAGGTCTTAGTTGCAGCATGAGGGATCTTCCACTGTGGTGCATGGATGCTCCAGTGTGGCACACAAGCTCCAGAGTGTGCTAGCTCAGTAGTTGCAGTGCTTGGGCTTAGTTATTCCATGGCATATGGGATCTTAGTTCCCTGACCAGGTATCAAACCCACATGCCCTGCAATACAACATGGATTCTTAACCACAGGACAACCAGGGAAGTCCCCAAAGTAGCATGTCTTAAATTAATAATCAAGTGTGATTTACAAACATGCAAGTAAATACTTGAGAGTTTACCTCCTTGAAAGTTCTCCAGAAAAAGCAAAAGGATAAAATAACTAATAAAAACTAAAAGTAGGGTACATGTTGATGTATGGCAAAACCAATACAATATTGTAAAGTAATTAACCTCCAATTAAAATAAATAAATTTATATTTAAAAACAAACAAGCAAAAAAAAAAATAACAGTAGGGACATGAATTAGTGGACCTAAACCAGGATTCATTGAAAATAAAGTGTAATCCCCTGATAAGAAGATCAGAGATTGGCTCTAGGACCTCACCCCAAAATGTAGGTGGGGTATGTTTCTTCTCTTTAACGTGAAGAAGAGAAGTTATGATGTAGGTGCCTCTTGCTCTTTAGGGTTTTCCTCAGTTCTGTGTTTAGTGTGTTTTGTACCATGTAAATTGCAGTATCTTAACTCTTGTTCGTTTTGTGAAAGTATAAACTGTCTTTTAAAAAAATAACATGTTTTACTTCTCTTGAAGCTATGAACACCAACACTGGTGTTCTATTTCTTCATTATTTTGAGATTCAGGTTATGGCAAAATATACACATGAAAATCTACCTATTTATTTAGTCTATAATAATTATTGCTATTTAATCTATATGTATTATTATTTTTGACAAATCTTTGCTGGAAGGCCAAACCTATTTATGCTTTTTGAGATTATTGAATGCCAACCAAATGATATGTATCTGAAAAACTTATTTTCTCAACTGTTATTTATTTGCTTTGTCACATTAGAATGATGTATGGGCTTGTGTTGTTCCCAGAATCACACATCAAGCCCAGCTATTCATAAAGAAAGAGGACTCTGCGTCCTTTACTAGAATAGCTGAACCATTATCCTCCCACATCAGCTTTGTTAGAGAGGCTTTTTTTTTTTTTTAAAATTCATGAAATCTAATAAGTGTTTGCTTTCTTCATTGCTTATTCAAAGTCATTGAATATTGTAATTTCTTTCTATTAATCAGCATTATACCTACATGCATGCTGAATGAACAATGGAAAGGATTAATGAGGCATGATGTTTACTCTGATGCTTTTGGTGGGAATGTTCATCTTATGAAGAAATGAACTGAAACCTGAAGCATTCTCCCAAGGAACACCTATTATGCATTCCACTGAATTTGCTTTTTAGTTTTCTTTTCCCTTAAGAGAGAGGGTTTCCTCCACCCCTTTGGTCAATCTAGTATGGCACAAGGGTAATGACAAATCTAATAGATGCTGTAAACCACTACTTTTAATGCACAGTGTAATTGAGTCAGAATATAGTGTCTATACTGATGACGTCCCTGATGCTTTAACAGCTGAAATTATGATTAGAAAGATCCAGATAATGCTGACTTCTATTATATTAAGCCACAGTATTATACAATTTTCCTTCTTGCAGCCTGTCCTTTCTTTTCTTTGAATTATGCAGTGTTGTCTTAAATGGTTTAGTACTTCTTTATAACAGAATTCAAAAAACTGCTGAGAGAATTTAGCATTTTTGGTAAAACAGATGCAAGCTCAATTTCTCAACTGTCAACAGACAATTTCTTTCCATAGCTTTTATAAAAAAGTGCCTTTTAAAGTAGCACCCTATAGCAACCTTCCTAGACAGCTGAAATGGGGTGGTGTGAGAGTGGTCCAATGCCCTGTACAAGGAAAGATCATTACCCTAATTGCTATGTGGTGTTTAGAAGACACATTTTCACTTTTCACATTGTCAAGGGTACAAGGTGAGAAAACACTTTATGGATGGTAGTGAGGGGTGGGAGTTACTCTTAAAAATAATGAATGCCTCCATAACTCCGATCTAGTGAGGTGTGAGTGAAATATGCTGTTTTCCTCCTTTGTGAATAAAGATCATCAATTACTGCTATGGACTAGGACACCTTTATTTGTGACCTAAAGCCATCTGAAAGGTAATACTCTAAAACTGTTGGTTTTACCATCTGTCTACTGAGCTATTTGTAATTTGTTTTAAAGGACATTCCCTATAACTGTACATGTAATAAATAACAAAAATAATTTTGTGTTGTTGCCATTACTAATAATGTTACGAGTTATCATTTCCTGAGAAATTCTTTGCTGGTCATTTTACATATGGCTAAATACGATTCTCATGTGATAGAGCTGAAAAAATTTAAGAAACTTGCTAAGTGGACAACAGCTAGCAAGTGGCAGAACCAGGATTTGAACCCTGGTCTTTTCAAAGCCACAATGCTTTATGACACCTCTAGTGAATCTCTTAGAGAGAATTATCTATTTTAAGGAAAAACAAACATGATTACCAATAATTTTAATTTAGAGAGTAATCAATTTACCTAAGTGATTAGAGCAGGACTAAAATAGGTTATATGATTTTGCCTGGAATGATGGATCTGAGTGGCATAAGTAGTTATGGTTTCCATTACAGGTAGCAAAGGTAGAGTTATATTCAATTAAATGATCTGCAAGCTTATCTAGGGGTGCCTAGTTGATTATGGGGTCACTGGGATTAAAATAGGTAGCCTACTGAAGTCTCACTTGAATTGGAAAACCTAAAACAAACCAAAAAAAAGACATTTTAAGTCTGGTAAAAAGAGGCTTGTCTTAGACTCCCATGATGGAGAGTCATGGGAATTTTTCAATTCCCAAAACTAAGTCAATTAACAGAAGTAGGCACTCTTAAAAAAAAAGGCAGAAAAAGAGGAAGGTATGATGTCCTTGAGGAAAGTTTCTGTGATAATGTCATAGGATTTTGCTTAAATCCTACACTCAACTTTCCCAAGGTTGCATTCATGTATAGAGTAACTGTGTCCGGTGAGTTGAACACAGACATAAAGCCAAATCTAATCAATAGAAACCTCACTTAACTTACTCGCTTGGTCATTCAGAAGGCATATTGGTTTTAAAAAGTTGATGTAATTTCAGTAGCTTATTCAGAGAGTGACAAATTTTCAGTTGATGTTCCAAATGTTATCTCTTTATTGGAACATTAACATAGTCTGTGGCATCTCCTACATAGCTCTTGATTTTTATCTATTTCAATATTTAGAAAAAAAAAGAAGCCGTTTTCTTTTACTTCACAAAGAGAGCAATTCATTTTCCTCATCTTATCTCAGGCTCTTGTTAACTCTTCAGATTCAAGAAATAAAATATAGCCTTCAGGCATCCTGATTTTCTATTTCACAGGACACCATATATTCTATTACCTTGATGCCATCATGCTGAGAGGACTAGGCGATCAGGGAGTATCAGATATTCCTAGTGCCTTGGTGTGCAGTGCCAGAGGGAGGCAGATGAAAGAACAAAAAGATATGGGGGCCTCCAGCTCCATTTACCTTTAAATGGACCTACTACTAAGGGACCTGCTAAGATAACCCTTTCAAAGTAAAAGTTGTGCTCTTTATGTAAGATATTAATGGTAAAATTGCACAAGTTTGTGGGCCCATTTATATTGGAGAAATGTCTATCAGATTTGAGCCTCTGAATAATTCACTCTATTACTCAAAATGCCAGATTTGAAGGGCCCCACACCAAGGGAAGCCTCCCAGCAGAACGAAGCTACAGTATAATTTATTTTTACCATTTAGTTCTTATGACTTAGCAGATACAATGGAATTCAAAGTGTGTGTAGCCCATTAGGGTGCTTAACAGTGTTAATCACTGTTAGGAGAATTACAACAGAGATTCCTGGAGATTTAGAACAAAACTATACCTTCTTTGACAAATAACTATTCTTTCTCTCTCTCTTTTAAAAATATTTATTTATTTACTTATTTATTTGGTGCGCAGGATCTTTTAGTTGCAGCATGTGACATTTTAATTGCAGCATATGAGATCTAGCTCTCTGACCAGGGATCGAGCTCTGGCCCCTTGCATTGGGCGTGCAGAGTCTTAGACACTGGACTGCCGGGGAAATCCCTTTATTCTTATTAGTAGCTTCTAGAAGAGTTTAAGGGCTCCCCTGGTGGCCCAGACAATAAAGAATCTGCCTGCAATGCAGGAGACCTGGGTTCAGTCCCAGGGTTGGGAAGATCGCCTGGAGGAAGGCATGGCAACCCACACCGGTATTCCTGCCTGGAGAATCCCCATGGACAGAGAAGCCTGGTGGGCTACAGTCTAAGTGGTTGCAAAGAATCAGACATGACTGAGCAACTAAGCACAGCAGAGTTTAAGCAATTGGCTATTGGCCATACATGAGCTGTACCTTATCATGAATCTGGATAACTTGGTGAGCCAAACTACCAAGAAGAAAAATTCAGCATGCCCAACAGTACTTTATCACAAGTAATTATTAAAATCTCTCACTTTATGAGAGATCATTCTCAGATGGAAGACAGAAATGCTTTCCTACTTTCCATTAGAGTTAAAATACAGGTTGGAGAGAACCTGCCTGGGAGTCAGTTCAGAGGAGACTGACGTAAATAGGTCACATGCAGAGAATTAGTTCTTATGGAAACAAAGAAGAGACAGCGAGCTTTCGAAAGTCAGACACACACACCTTGTGAGGGTACAGTTCCACGCTCTGCATGGGCAGCGCAAACGGCAGGGCTGTGGGGGTGACAGTGGGGCCTTACTGGAGCATTCAACTGGTATATGGTTGGATTATTCTTCCTGGCTATATAGTCTGCAGGCCAGATATCTCTAGCCTTCCTTGGTAATTTAAGAGTGGCCTCATAACCTTTAATACATTCTCCTTCTGTATATCTTGGATGGAATGGGTTCTGTTTCTTACAGCTAAAAATGATTCCTGATACATGGATATTTGCAGTAACCAAAGAGAGGATCTGGTCAGTCACATAGAAGAAGTGATATATATATACATATATATTTAATGGAGAAGGAAATGGCAATCCACTCCAGTACTATTGCCTGGAAAATTCCATGGAGGGAGGAGCCTGGTAGGCTACAATTCATGGGGTCGCAAAGAGTCGGACACGACTGAGCGACTTCACTATATATTTTAAACAACCCACTCAGTTTTAAAAAGATTGAGCAATCTCACCCAAGTCTGAACTCATGCAATTAAAATTATTTCTTCCTCGGCCATAAGATATACAAATCTGTGCAGTTTAAGAAAATCTCATACAGGAACTCTTAATTTACAAAACAGATATATTAAAAGATCTCCCTTTTTTAGTTTACCAAAAGATTTATCATATTAAAGAATTAGCTGTGTATTTTACCTAAACTGGCCAATTCCCTGTTTGCTTACTACATTGTCGTTTATTAAAGAATTCTGTTTTTGAAGAGTTCCTCAAGACTGGGTCTACTACATAAGTAGAGATTTGCTTTTATTTAAGCACAAAAATTTGAATGGTTGGTTGGGAAGTTGTGAGATCACCAGTCCCCATGGACTAACAAACAATTCTAACCATCACTTTAAAAATTGAAATGCTTTTAAAAATATCAACATTATGAAGAATGTATACTGTTGAGGAATATGTTTATTATGTAGGGCTTTAAAACGAAGACAATAAAACACATGTCTAACTAAAAAGTTCACCAGTACAAAACAGCATACCTCTCAATTCCTGAATGTTTTGGTGTTAATGTGGCTAGCTATTGATTTTGTAAAGTCACCATAATCCGTTTTTCTTGTTATTTTTTCAGTTGTAAATTTTAAAAATCTTTTTTGGGGAGGACTTATGATACTATACAGGTAGCTTTTACAGTGATGATGGTGCAGTAATTTTGCCCGCATCAGATATGTGTGCATGTCATACTACGTGGCTCTACGCTTATAAATACCCCTAAATCCCTTTTAGGTTCACAAGTTCACAGCAGATGTTGAACACCTATTGGATATTTAAGACCATCGTAAAAAGACTATTTCTGGAGGGTTTGTGCTTATGCTTGGAATAGATCTCCTTCCCAGCAAGTCAAAAGCCCACTAAAAGGATTTGATCTCAGCCTCTGTTAGATGTTTGCTTTCCTATTAGAGAGCTCATCTTATAGCTATAACAGGGGTAGTTGTCTCTTTAATTACTAGGAACTTGCAAAGAGTCGGACATGACTGAGCGACTGAACTGAACTGAACTGACTTTATAAGAACTTCGGAGCAGAACTTGGTGACTAATATTTAACCTGATGATAAATATTCATCAGAGTTTTCACAATTGAAAAGATTTAGTTTTTTCAAGACAGCTAAAAAAATATGTTAGAGCTGTATCTTTTAAAGCTTTTCAAGACATACTAGATTTCAGATTATGTAATAAGCTCTGCTATTTAAGTTCTGTCTTCCAAGTAAAAGCACTGGATCTTATAAAGCCCAGGAATATTCTTTTTTCATAAATGGAATCTCATGAAATTTTGGCTCAAATATTTGGGTGTGTATGCTCTGTCACCCAGTATGTCTGCCAGGCTCCCCTTTTCATGGAATTTTCCAGGCAAGAATACTGGGATAGGTTGCCATTTCCTACTCCATGAGATATTCTGGAACCAGGGATTGAACTGTGCCTCTTATGTCTCTTGCATTTGCAGGCAGATTCTTTACCACTGAGCCACCTGGGAAGCTCAAATATTTGTAGGCTATACTTTACAGAGTTTTACTGTATCAGAGCAGCAATAGTAAATGGCTTGCTTCATATATTCAGTTATTAGTATTCTCAATATCACTCAAACCTTCAAGTCCTAACCCTCAGTTGATAGTTTCCTAAATGGCTTTAATTAATTGGCTTTCTCAGCTAACCAAAGGTTAGTGGAAAATTTTAAGGAAGAGCTCAAGTACAAATATTGGGTTTCATTGGTGAGGAAAAATTGGAACTGAGGTTATCAAATATTTTTAGTCTGATTTTGATGATAGGAAAAGCTGAACATGGAGATTAGTAGTTTTGTCTTCATGCCATTTGATCTGGCCAAAGAGCAATGTACTTGAGACTGAAAGGTTTCATATTTTCATCTGCAGTCTGTAAATATGAATGTGGTTATGGTAATACTCAATTATCCTAGTACATATATGTCATTTTACCTCTCAGATGATCAGAAACAAGATGTGTTTCATTTATATACTCCATGATATTTCCATGAATAAAATGCTGTAGGTGTTTTCTAATGGTACAAACCATCTATGTATCTGTTTTAGATTCTTCATAAGCCTCTGGGATCAATTCCACATGAACTTATGCTTGCAAAGCAAGGATGTCAAAATTCCCGGGGCTGAAACCATTCATATCAGGTGACCAAAATACTGGAGCTTCAGCCTCAGCATCATTCCTTCCAATGAGTAGTCCTGCTTGATTTCCCTTAAGATTGACTGGTTTGATCTCTTTGCTATTCAAGGGACTCTCAGGAGTCTTCTCCAGCACCACAGTTCAAAGGCATCGCTTCTTTGGCACTCTGCCTTCTTCTCTGCCTTCCTTTAAGATACAGCTCAGGAAATATACCTTCTAGCATATATCCTCTTGTGTGCCTGACTTAATTAAGTGCCCCTCCTTTGCATGCCTATGGAACCCTGTATACAGCCTTACCATTGCATTACCTTAATATCAAATGCTTATATATTTGTCTTGCCTTGTACCCTTTCCCAGCTTCTGTTTCTGAATCATGTCTAACTCATGGTAGCTGCTCAATAAATGTTTACCAAAGTGAATTGAACATTTCTTCTCTGTCTCTGCTTTGTTCATCTATCTTCCTTTTTCCTCATTCTTTGTGCTCCTGGTTGCTGATTGGTCTATCTGTGTTGACTCTGCCTTACTGTGTAACGCTCCGACTTTACGTATATCTCCTACCTTCACATCTCTCTCTCAGTGTGATGACTTCAGTACAATTAGGCACTCTTACAGTCAGATGAAGAATATTGGAACAGTTTTGATTTTGGAATGTTTTCTTAGATGAAAAATGGAGATCAAAAGCACCTTAAAGGCTAGCTTCTTTAATCTCCTTAAAGAAGCTTGTCCTGTCTTTTAATTGCTAATGACCTGACCTTTTAGGGTCCTCACTGGCAGCCTGAGGCAATCTATATAAAGATGAGATCATATATTGGAAGGATCTATGGGAAGTCTTTTGAAATTAGAAAGCTCTTGTTCTCAACTTAGGAGTCATGTTGTATTGGCTTTAACAAATGTGAAAATAAAGACCTAACAATTGCCATAAAAAGTTTAGGTTTAAGATATGTAGTTAGCCTGTGTTTCCTGTGAAATCTGAACCTGGTTTGAATGAAGGAGGACTTCCGATTTTGAAACGGTTATTATACATGACATGTTCATTGTCAACCACATATCCTGCTCAATCTGTGCCTTAAAGCCTACAAATTTGTAAAATTTTAGAATTTTGTAAAATTTGCATAATAAACTAAGATTTTTAAAGTTTACCTTTGTGAGTTTATTCTTCTCCAACCACCCCCATCTGCACAAATTTCCCTAAATGATAAGCACTCACAGACATTTGACCCACATCATGGACGATTAGGTTTCCCTGCTGGCTCCATGTTAAAGAATCCACCTGCAGTGTAGGAGCCGCAGGAGACATGGGTTCGATCCCGGGGTCAGGAAGATCCCTGGAGGAAGCAATGGCAACCTACTCCAGTATTCTTGGCTGGAGAGTCTCATGGATAGAGGAGCCTGGTGGGCTACAGTCCATGGGGTCTCAAAGAGTCAGACATGACTGAAGGGACTTCGTAGTAGTATGGACAATATCTCTCAATAGTGAGCTGATGAATTTTTTACAAATGCAGTGGGTTGTAAATTTAAGCAATCTTTAACTGAATGGCTATTTCAGCTTCTCAAGTGATTAGTCAAGTAAAGGATGTCCCAGCAGTGCACACTCGAAGTGACACACTCTAGGAGTACAGTAATAATGCAAGTTTGTACCATGTATCTAAATCAGGATTTTACATTGGACAGTGACTTCTTTGTGAACACATCACTGGATTTGCAAGTCACTGTGAAACATTTTGATTTCTGGAATCAAGACATTGATCCCAGCTGATTTCTCCCTTGAACATATTTTGTCTTTGTCTGTCAGTAGCTGTTTTGCATACAGAAGTAGACTGCCCTGGTATGAACAATTCTCTCTGTAATTTTGACTTGTAAGCAAGTATTTTAAAAAAATAAGGTTTCTCTGAACTGTTTTACTTTTCTTAAGCCCTAAGAATTCTGAAATTTAAATGTTAAATTAACATCCAGTTAAACATGAAGGAGACCAGGTATGCACATGCTCTTCCTCCCCTTCTGTAGTTCTTGAAGACATGCTCCTGAATTTGCATAGCAAGGCCAACCCCTCCAATTTCAGCCAATCTACTCACACACCTGGTTTCCACAGGAATCCTTTCCTCTCCTGAACTGTCTTTCTCCTGAATCATTTCAATCAGTAAGTGAACACATTCATATCTATCTTAAAAAACAAAAATCTACCAAACAAACAAAATAGAGACCTTCACTCCACAGGATCTTTAGTTTGGCAACCACCCATCTATCTGTGACTTTGGAGCGAAATGTTTCAAACAGTTGTGGCTGTCTCTATGGACTTTCCTTCTCTTCTCTTGTCAACCGTCTTGCCCACATATGATAATTTATTTGTATTGTGGGTTGTGATTAATAATCTTGTATGCATGCCCTTTGGTCTCTAACTTTGTAGTCTCTCACCCACTCTGTTTCCGGGAGGACTTGGACTTGCCTTTGCTTATAGGATGTGAGAGAAATGATGGAGTGCCAGTTTTCAGTCAATGTTTCAGGAAGCCTTGCATCCTTCTGCTTTCTTTTCTTGGAAGACTGCCACCATTCTGAAAGCATGCCAGGACAGTCCTTTGGGAGGTTAAGAAACCCTGCAAAACAGAGATGAGTCATTGTCATTGTTATACTTGAGGATATTCTAGAGCAACTGACCTCTAGGGTACCCCCTGGTTAATTGCAGTCACATGACCTAACCCTGTTGAGATCAGCTGAGACTGGTCCAGAGGAGCAGTAGACTTGTAAGAAATAATAGTTGTCACTTTAAGCCGCTGAGTTCTGTAGTGGTTTATCAGACAGCAATAGCTAAGATTCCATATTCCACTGATCTGGCTTTCATTGCCACCACATTCTGAAAGTGACTTTGTGCTTATCAAAGTCAGCAGGGCCCTCTAATTCACCCACAGCCTAGAGTCAATTATCTGACAAAATGCTCCTTTTGGAAATTCTTCTCTAAGCCTTCATGATATCCTGTTTACTTGGCTTCCTGCTACATCACTGGGCTTCTCCCTCAGTCTCCCTTGCTTCTTTCCTCCTCTGCCAGATCTTTACATGTTGGAAACCACTGAGCTCTGTGTGTATCCTCATTGCCTTAATAAATAATATTTTTTCCTTTAACAATATAATTCAGTTCCATGTATTTAAATACTATCTATGTGATGATAACTCTCAATTATAAATCCCCTCTTCTATATGTTTTCTCTGAATTCTATAGTCATATTTCTAGAAGCTTGTGTAGCACTTTACCAATATATAATAGAATTAAACAATTTTAACATAGCAAAGATAGGTCTTTATTTTTTAATCTTCTGATTCTTCTTTAGTTTCTTTCTGGGTCTTATCTTTATCATTCCACTCAAGCCAAAAACCCAGTTCACAAGTATATTGCTAGCTCGACTTTCAAAATGCACCATGAATGTGATCATATACATTCTGACAATTCTTACAGGTATAATCTCACTCATCCTCAAGTCTTATTTCCTCAAATTCAGTTGCCTCTTAATTGATTTCCCTGCTTTCATTCTTAATCTATAGTCAGGTTTCGTCACAGTAGCTTGAACTGTTTTTTAAAGTCTAATCTAATGACATCATTACTTTGCTTAGACTCCTCTGGTGGCTTTCCATGCCAGTGGGGGAAAAAAATCCTGAACTTCTTACCTTATCTTCTAAAACCCTCTCTGATCTGTCTAGAGCTATCTTCTCATACCTGACCACTTTCATTTTTTTTTTTCACTATTCTCTTTTTCTTGCTCAGTTTTCTGAGTCATGTCTGACTCTTTGCAACCTCATGGACTGCAGCACACCAGGCTTCCCTGTCCTTCACCATCTCCCAGAGCTTGACCAAACTCATGTCCATTGAGTTAGTGTTGCCATTCAACCACCTCATCCTCAGCCATCCCCACTTCCTCCTGCTTTTAATCTTTCCCAGCATCAGGGTCCTTTCCAATGAGTCAGCTCTTCACATCAGATAGCCAAAATACTGGAGCTTCAGCTTCAGCATCAGTTCCTCCAATGAATATTCATTTACTCCAAGTTTCCCTCTGCCTTTGAGCCTCTTCACTTGCTGTTCCTACTTCCTGGAATTTTCTTTACTATGTATTTCATAATAGGTACTTTTTTCAACATTCCAGTCATATTTTCAATTTTAACTTTAATTATAATATTTAATAATTACATTTATTTATTATTCACTTTGCCTTGGACAGTGATGTTAATTTCTGATAGTCTTTGTAGCAGTTCTTAGGAACTCATTTTTTTATACTTATCATAATAAAAAACTTAATGTTCTATTTTTTATGAAAAACATTTATTTTCATAATAGGTTTTGAGGGTCATCCTTGCTCAAATAGCTTGCTTCTATAGCCCCCAATTCATTCTCTAACATACCACCTTTATTTAATTTATAGCACTTATTTATCTTCTAGTTCTTATGTAAAAGCAGCTTATTTATTCATTTCTTACGTGGTTAGTGTCAGACTTTCTCCATCAGAGTTCAGCATTCCTGAAACTAGACTCTTGCTTGCCTTATGAACTGGTGTCTACTCCATGCCCAAGACAGTACCTGGTGCTGAGTGGGTGTTCAGTAAGGATGTGCTGAAAGAATGAATGTATCTGAAGTGGAATACTACTGATGAATGCATCAAAATATTGGATCTTGTTCTTAGTTCAAAAATATTGACAAGTACCCATGATATATTTCCAAATCCTTAGAGCCTTTAAATGTGTAAAAATAAGGTAGTACAATGGATTAAACTTGTGTAATCTCTTTATTAATGGCATTGATCTAGTCATTGACTTAGCTTCTGTATTAGCCAGCAGAAAGGCACTGATGTGAAAATACATGTGTTAATTGCCTTGGCAGCTGGCCTTTCACTAAATTGACTTTCTAAATGCCATGTTCGAAGTCAGACTGATTTGCAACATATGAAGTTAAATTGTGTCATGAATGGGCTACACTTTTCAGGTTTGCGTGTCTGTGATGTACCAAGGAGGTGCTGCATACAATGAAAGATTTTATTTAGGAATGAAAATTTATGTTTTCAAATGAGAAATGTTCCTTTCATAGAAATATTTAAAAACTATCCCTTAAGATTCAATTTCCCACTCCAGTATTCTTGCCTGGAAAATCCTATGGACAGAGAGCCTGGTAGGCTGCAATCCATGGGGTCACGAAGAGTCATGGCTGCAATCACCATCTGCAGTGATTTTGGAGCCCCCAAAAATAAAGTCTGACACTGTTTCCACTGTTTCCCCATCTATTTCCCATGAAGTGATGGGACCAGATGCCATGATCTTTGTTTTCTGAATGTTGAGCTTTAAGCCAACTTTTCCACTCTCCTCTTTCACTTTCATCAAGAGGCTTTTAGTTCCTCTTTACTTTCTGCCATAAGGGTGGTGTCATCTGCATATCTGAGGTTATTGGTATTTCTCCTGGCAATCTTGATTCCATCTTGTGCTTCTTCCAGCCCAGCGTTTCTCATGATGTACTCTGCATATAAGTTAAATAAGCAGGGTGACAATATACAGCCTTGACGTCAGCTGACTGGAAAATATGAAAACTTCACAAAGTTTTAAGAGGAAGCATAGTATATTTTCATGACGTTGGGCATTTTACTTAATCTCATTTTTTAACTGGTACCTAATTCATAGAGTTCTTACAAGGTTCACATAAATTAGCATATACAAAGTACATGATATGTTCTGAATGTCTGGTTCATATTAGATTTTAAAATTATTAGGTATTATTAGTAATAGAAATAATGTTTTTATTCTTACTGCTATTATTATTATTACTCTTTTCTGAGGCCTACATCAGAGATCAGTCTTTACCTCCTATTTTCCACTTTGCTTAGGCCACCAGATCTGGGGCCTAAAATGTCAGACTGAGCCAACACATTCTAGGAGAATGTTCAAACTGGGTAGAGTTGTCATCAATCTATGTTAGACTAATGGAAATATTTCTTTACTCCTCCCACTGAGGGTTCTACACTCAATCATGAACAAGCACCTTTAAAAATGACACCTTTGTGTGTTCTTTCCTCCATTTTGACTTTATATATCAGACATACAATTTGGTTTGGGAGGGCACTAGCTGTGAGTTAGAAGGTTAAAGTAGCACCTAGTCAATAAATAAAAACACTCGCTGAGGGTAATACATTTTATTTGTGTTGATGTTTTCCTTTACAGAAGGAAATCCAGTGGAATGAGCTGGCTCTTCAGGAATAAATCAGCAGAAAGAAGGTTCAACTTATGAGAAAAGCAAGTAATGGATTGGGAGCTGTGGTAAGCAGGTTCCTGAACCTGAGGTAAGAAATCTTCTTAGCTACCTTGGGTGTAAGTCTCCAAAATATATAAGAGCTATACTAACTGATTTGAAAACCCAAGAAGTCAGTTTTTAATCACACAAGACTAGACTAGGAAAAGGCAATGGGGATTTCAAAAATTTTGAAATTTTAAAATAAACTCTACCCAGATCTCAGGGAGCACAAAATAGTGTTTTTCAGGTATTCATTTTTACAGGTAAAGTTAATGTTCTGTGATTATTTTAGTTCTTACTGAGGAAGCAGACAGTGCAAATTTCCTTCTTTTTTTCACTTTCCCTTCTTTTCAACTTTACTGTTTTCTCAGAGAATTTCTATACATTGGTTCAGCTCAATCACTCAGTCATGTCCAACTCTTTGTGACCCCATGGACTGCAGCACGCCAGGCTTCCTTGTCCATTACCAACTCCTGGAGCTTGCTCAAACTCATGTCCATTGAGCCAGTGATGACATTCAACCATCTCACCCTCTGTCATCCCCATCTCCTCCCACCTTCAATCATTCCCAGCATCAGGGTCTTTTCCAATGAGTGAGTTCTTTGCATCAGGTGGCCAAAGTATTGGAGTTTCAGCTTCAGCATCAGTCCTTCCAATGAATAACCAGGACTGATTTCCTTTAGGATGGACTGGTTGGATCTCCTTGTAGTCCAAGGGACTGTCAAGAGTCTTCTCCAACACCACAGTTCAAAAGCATCAAGTCTTCGGTGCTCAGTTCTTTATAGCCCAACTCTCACATCCATACATGACTACTGGACTTTTGTTGGCAAAGTAATGTCTCTGATTTTAATATGCTGTCTAGTTTGGTTATAGCTTTTCTTCCAAGGAGAAAGCATCTTTTAATTTCTGTTCATAAGCCTTTACAATCCATTGATTATTCAATTCTTACTGGAGTGAACCAATATATTCAACATATTGTCTCAGTTATGGAAAAAACAGTATGTAACACTTTCCCTCAGGAAGATGATAACAATTATGGTGTAAAAAGTCATGAAAAGTGCAAAAGTGAACTTTAGCTTTTTGCTGTATCTTTCTGTTAAATTTTACTGAATATTAATTTAGGCTCTATATTCAATGGACAAATGATCAGGTTTATATACTAAAATTATTACATTATAAATCAAGGGACAGTGGCTATATATATTTTTTCCAGTGTGTATGTTTTGATGAAAATTTCCCAAATTTAGGACTTCCCTGGTAGCTCAGCTGGTAAAGTATCCGCCTGCAATGCAGGAGACCCTGGTTTGATTCCTGGGTTGGGAAGATCCCCTGGAGAAGGGAAAGGCTACCCACTCCAGTATTCTGGCCTGGAAAATTCCATGGACTGTGGAGTCTATGGGGTCGCAAAGAACTGGACATGACTGAGCGACTTTCATTTCCAAATTTAACTGACTATGTTTTCAATTACAGTTGACTCCCACTTTTTCATGATACTATGTTATTATTTATAATTATGGCTATTTATAATCTAGAAAGACATTCTCATATTTGGTTGATGGACAAGTCAATATCTAATTCGCAAATTAAGTTCTCCAAACTTACAATGTTTCAGAATTCCCACTGTGCTCACTACTCATTCCAGGCACCTGGTACATCTATTTTCTCTCCTCTTTAGAATGTTATACTTTTTTGTTGTTGTTTTTAATCTTCCTATTCTAACAAATTTGAAACCTCAGTCCTTTCCATAGATAGAAAAAAATATCAGTCAATCACAAGTAAATCAAGAATATATATGGACCAGATCATTATTACATGCATGAGAAGTAGAAGGCCATCATTCAAGGTGGTGTGCCAGAAATATTTGAAAATACATGTCCCAGCATATAATTATAGACTTTGGAAAATAATTTGGATCTTTCTTTGGAAATATCCTATAGTCGGTAAATCTGCAAATATTTGGAGTATTAAAAGTTTTTCTGATAACATATTAACATGTTCTGGGGATTTGGATGTTGACATTTTTGGGGACCATTACTCAACCTACTATAGAAAGGAATATGCACCATAATTACAGAGATGATATGATTGTCTACAGAGATCAAATTGCCAACATCCGCTGGATCATCAAAAAAGCAAGAGAGTTCCAGAAGAACATCTACTTCTGCTTTGCTGACCATGCCAAAGCCTTTGACTGTGTGGATCACAATAAACTGTGGAAAATTCTGAAAGAGATGGGAATACCAGACCACCTGACCTGCCTCTTGAGAAACCTATATGCAGGTCAGGAAGCGACATTCAGAACTGGACATGAAACAACAGACTGGCTCCAAATAGGAAAAGGAGTATGTCAAGGTTGTATACTGTCACCCTGCTTATTAACTTATATGCAGAGTACATCATGAGAATGCTGGGCTAGAGGGAGCACAAGCTGGAATCAAGATTGCTGGGAGAAATATCAATAATCTCAGATATGCAGATGACACCACCCTGATAGCAGAAAGTGAAGAAAACTAAAGAGCCTTTTGATGAAAGTGAAAGAGGAGAGTGAAAAAGTTGGCTTAAAACTCGACATTCAGAAAACTAAGATCATGGCATCCGGTCCCATGAATCATGGCAAATAGATGGGGAAACAGTGGAAACAGTGGCTGACTTTATTTTCTGGGCTCCTGCAGATGGTGATTGAAGCCAGGAAATTAAAAGATGCTTACTCCTTGGGAGGAAAGTTATGACCAACCTAGACAGCATATTAAAAAGCAGAGACATTACTTTGCCACCAAAGTCTATCTAGTCAAGGCTATGGTTTTTCCAGTAGTCATGTATGGATGTGAGAATTGGACTATAAAGAAAGCTGAACGCAGAAGAATTGATGCTTTTGAACTGTGGTGTTGGAGAAGACTCTTGAGAATCCCTTAGACTGCAAGGAGGTCAAACCAGTCCATCCTAAAGGAGATCAGTCCTGGGAGTTCATTGAAAGGATTGATGTTGAAGCTGAAACTCCAATACTTTGGCACCTGATGGGTCATTTGAAAAGACCCTGATGCTGGGAGGGAATGGGGGCAGGAGGAGAAGGGGATGACAGAGGATGAGATGGTTGGATGGCATCACCGACACAATGGATGTGGGTTTGTGTGGACTCTGGGAGTTGGTGACGGACAGGGAGGCCTGGAGTCCTGTGGTGCATGGGGTTGCAAAGAATCAGCCACAACTGAGCGACTGAACTGAACTGAACTGAAAGAGAGTTTAGCTCGGTGGCTAGATATAAGATCTGCTTTAAAAATGCAACTGAACTTTTTTATATATCTGGGTAAAACAGAAAAGGTAATGAAATGTAAGGCAAAACTAAAAATCTTAAAAATCTGACAGTGTCAATCTTGGTAAGGATGTGGAGTATTGAGAGCTCTCATACATTGTTAGTGGGAGTATAGAGTAGAACCACAAATTTGGAAACAATTTAATATTTTCTTGAAAGTTGAAGATGTACACAACTTATGAACCAGAAATTCTCCTTCAAGGTATGTATCTCTGTATCCTAAGGGGCATTAGCAAAAACACTCATAGTAGAATTGTTGAGTATGAGAGTAGAAGATAGAAATAACCCAAATGTCCAATAAGAAGATAACAGTTAAATACAGTGTGATATCCTCCACCATGGAGCACTATTTAGTAGTGAGAATGAATGACACCTACATGGAAAAAATGAATGAATCATGTAAGCATATTTTGAAAGAAAAAAGTCACAAGAAGACACATACAAGATAATATAATTTTAATAAAATTCCAAGAAATTTAAAATATATATATTGTTAAAGGTACATATGTGTGATATAAATTAATTTTTAAAAACCATTGAAGTGATAAGCACAATATTCACAGTAGTGAATCAGTATGAGTGAAAACAGGCAACTGGGTTTGGGAAGAAGCTGACATTTTAAAGGTATGTTCTAGTTGGTGCTGAGTTTATTTTTTGTGTTAATGCTCTTCAGTAATTATATATATGTTATTTCTTTTGCATATATAAAAATATAAAGATATATATTATTTATGTACACTGTATACACATATATGTGAAAAAAGAAAGTGTTAGTTGCTCAGTTGTGTCCTACTCTTCGTGACCCAATGGACTGCAGCATGCCAGGCCTCCCTGTCCACCACCAACTCCCAAAGTTTACTCAAACTCATGTCCATTGAGTCAGTGATGCCATCCAACCATCTTATCCTCTGTCATCCCCTTCTCCTCCCACATCAGGGTCTTTTCAAATGAGTCAGTTCGTCACATCAGGTGGCCAAAGTATTAGAGCTTCAGCTTCAGCATCAGTCCTTCCAATGAATATTTAGGACTGATTTCCTTTAGGATTGATGGTTGGATCTCCTTGCAGTCCAAGGGACTGTCAAGAGTCTTCTTCAACACTACAGTTCAAAAGCATCAATTCTTCAGCACTCAGCTTTCTTTGTAGTCCCACTCTCACATCCATACATGACTACTGGAAAAACCATAGCTTTGACTAGACAGACCTTTGTTGACAAAGTAATGTCTCTGCTTTTTAATATGGTGTCTAGGTTGATCATAACTTTTATTCCAAGGAGCAAGTATCTTTAATTTCATGGCTGCAGTCACCATCTGCAGTGATTTTGGAGTCCAAGAAAATAAAGTCTGTCACTGTTTCCCCATCTATTTGCCATGAAGTGATGGGACCAGATGCCATGATCTTAGTTTTCTGAATGTTGAGTTTTAAGCCAACTTTTTCACTCTCCTCTTTCACTTTCATCAAGAGGCTCTTTAGTTCGTCTTTACTTTCTGCCATAAAGGTGGTGTCATCTGCATATCTGAGGTTATTGATATTTCTCCTGGCAATCTTGATTGCAGTTTGTGCTTCATCCAGCCCAGCATTTCTCATGATGAACTCTGCATATAAGTTAAATAAGCAGGGTGACAATATAGTTCCACTATATATTACATTTTTTAAGTAGATAATTAAGATTTTTAATTGGAATTTCAATATCAAACTCTCAAAAACTAATAGAATGGATATTCAGAGAAGTAGAAGAATATAGAAGACCTGAAAAGCACTGTGAACCAATTCCTCATAATTAAGATCTATAAATTTTCACACAGGAATAGGATACAAATTCTATTCAAGTTCCCATAGATTGTAAACTTGGAGACACTGGAACGTATCTAGGGACATAAGAAAAGGTACAAAAATTTCAAGGTCTAAAGGTATTGAAATCAGAGAGTCTGTTCCTTTATCACTGTGGAATTATATTAGAAATCAATATCAAAAGATATTTGAAAATAACCCACATATTTTCAAGTGCAATGTGATATTTACCAAGAGATCTTTGATTTAGCCACCTAAGGCCTCAATAAAGTTAGACTGAAAAAATCACAGACAGTGATTGCAGAGAAGAAAACATTTAAATGAGAAACTAGTATAAAAATGCGATATTATTAAATATACTATAAATAAAGTCCCATGTATTTGGAAATTAAATGTCCACTTTTAAATGATAGGTATTTCTAAGAAGCCATCAAAAGGAAAATTAGAAAATATTTGTAACAGAATAAAAATGAAAAGAGAGTTACGAGAATTTGTTTCATGTACCTGAAGCTGATGAATGCAACCAAATACAACATGCAATCTTGAATAAGGTAGGAAAGCAAATAGTGGACCCTAGAATAAAATTTTGTGAAATTTGAACTAAATCTGTACTTTAGTTAATATTATATCACTTGTTAGTTTCCTGTTTTTTTTCTTTTTTTTTTGCAATATAGTGTTGCTTTATATCCTCAGAATTGGGTTAGAAGTTTTAAGCCTTATTCAAACTTTTAGAAAATCATGAAGATAATATATATTCTAGACTTTTTAGCAGTAATTCTCGATGCCAAAATACATGGAACTATATGAAAGTTTTGAGTGAATATAAATTAGAAATCTAGCATTCTATTCATACTAAGTCAAACAAGTGGAATCAAAAATGTCATAATTTTTTTAGCTAGTCAAAATGCATAAGTTTTCTAAAAAGTATACATTGTATTATACATATTGCTTGTGTGTACATGCGCACAGAGAAGTTTTTTTACTATGTTTGATAAAGGCTTGAGAAAAAACAACAGTGACAACAACCAAAAAGAGACTGAGGAATTGGAAAACATAAACTAAATGAAATGAGAAAACTAAATACAAAATAGAAAAAATGAAACATACTAGGTAAAGGCAAAAGGTCATCATATAGTCTGGTTGTTTTTAAACATGACCACTCATTCAAAACACATCTGGAGCTTTAGAGAATAGCAATACCTGTGCATTTGTATTTTCACAAAGTTGCAAGATAATTCTGTTATACATCTGGGTTTTGAAAAGTGATTATTATAAGTTTTTCTATTAAATGGTAGTTTTAGTGACATAGAATACTGTTAGAGATTTCTGTTGACCAGAAATCTCGAATAGATTTTTCTGTTGACCAATCATGATACAATGGTATTAAGCAAATAATAGTTATATAATCACAATAGTAAAGATGTTTATCAGCTTTCACAACCAATAGCCACAAAAGATAATAACAATTGCAAGCCCTAATGGAAACATGATTAATCTAACAACATAAAATAATTACACACAATTTAGGGGAGTTAAGTAGAGTGATGTGCTAAGTGGAAGTGTATACAACACATGTTCTTATCTGCTCAGACAGTGTTTAGTTTCTTGATCCAACAAAATACATTTCATAATTCACTGGAAACTCATTTGAGTGGAGACCTTGTGGAATCTCTTTTTGTCTATTTCCAGCCAGGCTTGCTGTTGTTCTGTTAGGCCAGGGCACCCTTTCTGTTTCTTCTTTTTTCAGAATATGTGAAGTCTTTCTAGACCATAAAGTAGAGATCCTGGATTGCTTTAGTTATTTCAGAAGGTTACAGTGTAATTGAAGGATTGTTAAAATGTAACTTTAAATTAATTTCTACCTTAAATTAGATATGGATATGAGTATATTCTGGGGAGAAAATTGGAAGAGAAAAATAGCAGTATCTTCTAAGGTTCTTGTTTACCATATGAGGGGGGTTTCCATCTATTTACTTACCGACATGCCTTATTCACTCTGTTTTTCAGCTTTGCTGCTCACATGCCTCTCTCTAACGTGTAGAAGGGAGCTTTAAATTCCTGTATGTAGTCATGCTTCAAGGGAAAAAATGCTCTTTTTATCTGGGATAAACTACAAGCTTATTTCCCTAGGCTTATCTTATTAATATTTGATGGCATTTACCTTCAAAGTGACTTTGCACAGTTGCCCAGGAGTGTTTGCACAAAGGAGGCTTTCTAATGCAAATCTGACTGTATTGAAAGTTTAAAAAAATTTGACCCAAATGAGACTGCCCTCAAAGTCAAATATTAGCCATCAAAGCACTTATTCATTTTTTCATGCATTGATTTGTTTTTTAATTAAGTATACATGATAATTGATTAAACAAATATTTTCCAAACACCCTATGGTGGTTATTAGCACTGGTCTAAGTGCTTATAATTCAGTAGGGGATGGTGAGATGTTGTAAAAACACCCCAAAATTTAAAAAGATTGTGCTGTTGATAGAAATGCATTACAAAAAGGAAGGAAGAGTGTATCCACCAGCCAATCTCTGGGGTGGGGAGGAGGGAGATTGCCACACACTGCTTCTTAAATGAATCAAAATTACAGTTAAGTATTAAAATAAAGGACTGTCTTCCAGACTTGTATTCTGCAGGAAAGGAGGCACCTCATGCACTTCGGCAGAGAGATAAATTAAGCTATGCTGAATGGTAGCAGCAGCAAAAGGAAGGTGGATTTTGTTATTCTTTAATGAGCTTTGGATTATTAAAAAAAAAAATTCCAAATTTGAAATACAGCAATTGAAATGCTGTACTGGTCATGATTTTTGTCTAGTGAAAAGTAAGGATTTTTTAAAGGGTTATAGGATTTGTATAGGAGAAAAAAATATTCAAGATCTATAGAGGGATTTCAATGTTTTCCCAAGGGAATAAAACATAAAGATTCTCTTTGTCAGTTGAGATGATCATTTTTAGAGTATGGGACTTTAAAGTCTCAAACTTTTAGAATATGAAGTTCTGTTAGTGATTGAAGGACTGATTGCCTTGCCACTGTGGCCCAGCAATGACAATATAAGAGTAAGGAGTTGACGAATGAAATTGGTGAGAATGACAGGCTCTAGGGGGACTGAGGAAACAGCAGAGAAGGCAAATGCAGGAATTGTTGATTAATTGTACTGGAAGAATGAATAAGCTAGAAAAAGTGGAGATGAGGAAGATGGTTTTCTAAGAGAAAGTAATTCCTGTACTGAAAAACATTTATTGAACCATTACTGTGAGAAAAATGTACAAAATTATGAGCAGGATACAAAGGATCATAAGCTTACAATTTAATAAGGTATAAATCCTATACACAAAAAGGAGAGATAATAATTAAAGATCATTTTAATTATAACTAAAAAAGTTCATAAGAGGATTTCTGTATAAGGTTGTGTAAGATTGTCATTTTAAAGACCTGAATATTCAAACTGCCACTGTCAGCTTCTTTCTAACAATCCTTTTAAAGGTGATTATTTTTCTTGCAAAGGAAGTTTGGTTATATAATAAATCACATTCTTAATTTTTTTGACATTTAATGACATTAAGAGTCCTGAAAACTAGAGTAAATTTAATAATTTAGTTTAACTTGGAGATTTGGTAAGTATATCATATTATCTAGTCATCACATTCTTAAAGTTGATCATGAGATGTAGTTATGAGTTTCCTTGATTCCTCATTTTTTAAAAAAATTCACCCACATCTTACAAATCCTATAGTTTTTATTTCCCAAAGAATCCTGTACCACTCCACCTCACTTCATTTCAAACTTAGCCTAAGCTACCATCATCATCTATCTCCCCTGGACTATTATTAATATAATAGCTTCCTACTAATAACTTTCATTCTAATCTTGAGCCCTAAATCCAGCCATCCATATGAGTCACTGACCTTTCTGAAAGGGATATTATGTAGTGTCATTCCTCATCTGAAACTCCTCAAGGGCTTTTCAAACTAACAATTGCTCACAGAGCTCTCTGACCTCATCACCTACCACTCCCCTTCCTTCTCCCCACACTCCAGCCACATTAGGTATCCATCTACTTTTCTTGAATTTCAAACACACTGCCTCTCAGAAAATTTTCACGTCAGTTCCCTCTGCTCAGAATGCTGATCTTCCAGGTTTTCATGTCTGGTAACTGTCATTCAGATCTCAGCTACAACTCATCTCCTCACAGGGGATTTCCCTGTGTGTGTTAGTTGCTCAATCATGTATGATTCTTTGCAACCACATGGACTGTAGTCCACCAGGCTCCTCTGTCCATGGGATTCTCCAGGTAAGAATAGTGGAGTGGGTTGCCATTCCCTTCTCCAGGGGATCTTCCTGATCCAGTGATCGAACCTGGGTCTCCTGAATTGTAGGCAGATTGTTTACCATCTGAGCCACCAGAGAAACTGGATTTCCCTGGTCTGGTCATGTTCCAATACAGTATATTTTGCATTTTACTCATATTTCATTATCTCTTTCTGAAATTATCTCATTCATTGGCTTACTTTATTATCTCTGTCTCCAATTAGAATATCAGAGTTCTTTCTCTTTCTTCATGGCTTTATCTCTAGAACTTAGAACAATATTTCTGTCTTGGTGAACACCATCATCAGTGAATGCTGAATTACAGTTCAGGTATTTTCTCCCTACCCATCTTCTGCACATGGAGGAAAATTTACAGTTGTGTCTTGATTTCCAAGGGTTAATAAGGAGAGTTAGTTTCATCAGAATTACAGTTTAACACACTCCTAAACTTGCCATGGAGTAAAACTTCTGTTACAGTCTTGTGGAAATCTGAGCTTATGTTTCTGAAATTCAGTATCCATAAGATGAAACTCATCCATTGGTGGTAAATTTAAAATAGCCTTCCAAAGCAATAAGAAAACAGGAAATGCAAGAGACAGTTCCTAACAAGTTGTAAATGTTTTTAATACAATGTGCTCAGACACTCAGTCCTGTCCAGACTCTTTGTGATCCTATAGACTATAGACTGCCAGGGCCGTCTATCTATGTAATTCTCCCTGCAAGATTACTGGCATGGGTTGCCATGCCCTCCTCACTGGCACTAGCTGGTAAGCGAGTTAAAATGGCAGAGTAGAAGGCCATGCACTCTGCACTCACCTTCTCCTGCAAGAACTCCAAAATTGCAACTCACTGCTGAACAACCATCGACAGGAGAATGTTAAATCCCACCAAATAAAGATACCCCATGGCCAAGAGCAAAGGCAAATCCCCAACAAGATGGTTCAGTTCAGTCGCTCAGTTGTGTCCAACTCTTTGTGACCCCATGAATTGCAGCACGCCAGGCCTCCCTGTCCATCACTAACTCCCGGAGTTCACTCAGACTCACGTCCATCGAGTCAGTGATGCCATCCAGCCATCTCATCCTCTGTCGTCCCCTTCTCCTCCTGCCCTCAATCCCTCTCAGCATCAAAGTCTTTTCCAATGAGTCAACTCTTCACATGAGATGGCCAAAGTACTGGAGTTTCAGCTTTAGCATCATTCCTTTCAAAGAAATCCCAGGGCTGATCTCCTTCAGAATGGACTGGTTGGATCTCCTTGTAGTCCAAGGGACTCTCAAGAGTCTTCTCCAACACCACAGTTCAAAAGCATCAATTCTTCAGCGCTCAGCCTTCTTCACAGTCCAACTCTCATATCCATACATGAGCACCAGAAAAACCAGAGCCTTGACTAGACGGACCTTAGTCGGCAAAGTAATGTCTCTGCTTTTGAATATACTGTCTAGGTTGGTCATAACTTTTCTTCCAAGGAGTAAGCATCTTTTACTTTCATGGCTGGAATCACCATCTGTAGTGATTTTGGAGCCCAAAAATCTGACACTGTTTCCACTGTTTCCCCATCTATTTCCCATGAAGTGATGGGACCAGATGCCATGATCTTCGTTTTCTGAATGTTGAGCTTTAGGCCAACTGTTTTACTCTCCTGGAGGGGAAATTTCATGTAGTATCAAACCCATACCTTCCAGAGATGCTCAGAGGGCTCAGACAAAGCCTTGTGCATACCAGGATTCAGAGACACCACAGAGACTGAGCCAGACCTGTCTTTGAGTGTTTGAATGTCTCCAGCAGCAGAGGCAAGGGTCAGCAGTAGCCTGCCATGGGTCAGGGGCTCTGACTGCAGCAGACGTGGGAAGCACAGCATGTGGCACAAGTCCTCTGAGAGGGAGTCACCATTAGCCCCAACATAGAGCCGCAGAGCTGAAAACCTGCAAACTGGAGGAAAATATACCAAAGAGGTTCTTGCACTGCTATGAAAGTTCTAGGAACCACAACAAATTTCCCAACCTGGGGATCCAGCAAAGGGACTGAGAACCCCCAGGGAACTTCAGTTTGGAGGCGAGTGGGATTTGACTACAGAACTTCCACAAGACTGGAGAAATAGACTCCTGGTGGGCACAAACAAAACCTTCTATGCACCAGGACCCAGGAGAAAGGAGTAGTGACCCCACAAGAGACTGAGCCAGAATTGCTTGTGAGTGTCTAGAAGTCTCTGGTGGAGGCATGAATTGACAGTGGCCTGCTGCGGGCACTGAATACAACAGTGCTGGCATAAGTCCTTTCGGAGGAGGTCACCATTACTGCCATTACCTCTACCATAGTTTGGTCTCAGGCCAAACAACAGGGAAGGAACACAGCCTTGCCCATGGGAACAAAAAATAAATGGAGTAAAGATTTACTGAGCATGGCCCCACCCACCAGAACAAGACCCAGATTCCTGCACAGCCTGTCCCTCCCATGAGGAAGCTTCCATAAACATCATATCCTTATCCTTCAGAGGGCAGACAGAATGAAAACCATAATCACAGAAAACTAATCAAACTGATCACATGGATCATAGCCTTGTCTACTCAATGAAACTATGAGCCATGCAGTGTAGGGCCCCCCAAGAAGGACTGGTCATGGTGGAGAGTTCTGACAAAACATGGTCCACTAGAGAGGGGAATAGCAAACCACTTAATTATTCTTGCTTTGAGAACCCCATGAGCAGTATGAAAAGGCAAAAAAGTATGACACTGAAAGATGAACTCCCCAGGTCAGTAGGTGACCATCATGCTACTGGAGAACAGTGGAGAAATAACTCCAGAAAGAAAAAGAGAAGGAGCCAAAGCAAAAACAGTGCCCAGTTGTGGATGTGACTTGTGATGGAAGTAAAGTCTGATGCTGTAAAGAACAATATTGCATAGGAACCTGGAATGTTAGGTCCGTGTGTCAAGGTAAATTGGAAGTGGTCAAACAGGAGATGGCAAGAGTAAACATCAGCATTTTAGGAAGCAGTGAACTAAGATCATGGCATCTGGTACCATCACTTCATGGCAAATAGATGGGGAAACCATAGAAATGGTGACATACTTTATTTTTGGGGGCTCCAAAATCACTGCAGATGGTGACTGCAACTATGAAATTAAAAGACGCTTGCTCCCTGGAAGAAAATTATGACCAATCTAGACAGCATATTCAAAAGCAGAGACATTACTTTGCCAACTAAGGTCTGTCTAGTCAAGGCTATGGTTTTTCCTGTGGTCATGTATGGATATGAGAGTTGGACTGTGAAGAAGGCTGAGCGCCGAAGAATTGATGCTTTTGAACTGTGGTGTTGGAGAAGACTCTTGAGAGTCCCTTGGACTGCAAGGAGATCCAGCCAGTCCATCCTAAAGGAAATCAGTCCTGGGTGTTCATTGGAAGGACTCATATTGAAGCTGAAACTCCAATACTTTGGCCATCTGATGCGAAAACTGACTGATTTGAAAAGACCCTAATGCTGGGAAAGATTGAAGGTGGGAGGAGAAGGGGATAACAGAAGATGAAATGGTTGGATGGCATCACTGATTCAATGGACATGAGTTTGAGTAAGCTCTGGGAGTTGGTGATGGACAGGGAGGCCTGGTGTGCAGCAGTCCATGGTATCACAAACAGACAGACACGACTGAGCAACTGAACTGAACTGAACTAAAATGGACTGGAATGGGCAAATTTAATTCAGATGACCATTATAGTTACTACTGTGGGCAAATATCCCTTAGAAGAAATGGAATAGCTCTCATAGTTAACAAAGGAGTCCAAAAACTAACACCCCCCAAAAAAATGCCCTTTTCATCATAGGGAATTGTGTTAGTCCCTCAATTGTGCTGGACTCTTTGCGACCCCATGGACTGCAGCCCACCAGGCTCCTCTGTCCATTGGATTTTCCAGGCAAGGATACTGGAGTGGGTTATCATTTCCTTCTCCAGGGAATCTTCCTGACCCAGAGATAGAACCTGGGTCTCTTGCACTGCAGGCAGATTCCTTTCCAACTGAGCTACAAGGGAAGCCCTCCTCATAGGGTACTGAAATGCAAAAGTAGTAAGTTGAGAGATACCTGGAGTAAGAGGCAAGTTTGGCCTTTGAGTACAGAATGAAGCAGTGCAAAAGCTAAGAGTCTGGCCAAGAGAATGCACTGGTCATAGCAAACACCCTCTTCCAACAACACAAGTGAAGACTCTACACATGGACATCACCAGATGGTCAATATAAAATCTGATTGATTGTATTCTTTGTAGCTAAAGATGAAGAAGCTACATACAGTCAGCAAAAAAAAAAAAAAAAAAAAGACCAGGAGCTGACTATGGCTCAGATCATGAAGCTTATTGCCAAATTCAGACTGAAACTGAAGAAAGTAGGGAAAACCACTGGACCATTCAGGTATGACCTAAATCAAATCCCTTATGATTATACAGTGGAAGTGACGGAATCAAGGGATTAGATTTATAGACAGAGTGCCTAGAGAACTATGGATGGAGGTTCATGACAGTGATCATGAGAAGAGGTGCATGACAAGAAGCAGTGATCAAGACCATCCCCAAGAAGAAGAAATGCAAAAAGCAAAATGGTTGTTTTAGGAGGCCTTACAAATAGCTGAGAGAAGAAAGGAAGAGAAAGGCAAAGGAGAAAAGGAAAGATATACCCATCTAAATGCAGAGTTTCAAAGAATATAAAGGAGAGATAAAAAAGCCTTCCTCAGTAATCAGTGCAAAGATATAGAGGAAAACAATATAACAGAAAAGACTAGAGATCTCTTCAAGAAAATTACCAAGGGGACATTTCATGCGAAGATGGGCATAATAAAGGACAGAAATGGTATGTACTTAACAGAGGCAGAAGATATTAAGAAGAGATGGCAAGAATACACAGAACTATACAAAAAAAGATTGTAATGACCCAGATAACCATTGTGGTGTGATCACTTACCTAGAGCCAGACAACTTGGAATGCAAAGTCAAGTGGGCCTTAGGAACCATTACTACAAACAAAGCTAGTGGAGGTGATGGAATTCCAGTTGAGCTATCCTAAAAGATGATGCTGTTAAAGTGTTGCACTCAAAATCCCAGCAAAATTGGAAAACTCAGCAGTGGTCACAGAATTGGAACAGGTCAGTTTTCATTTAAATCCCAAAGAACGGCAATGTCAAAGAATTTTCAAACAACCTCACAATTGTACTCATCTCACACGCTAGCAAAAATAATGCTCAAAATTCTCTAAGCCAGACTTCAGCAGTAGATGAACTGAGAACTTCCAGGTGCACAAGCTGGATTTAGAAAAGGCAGAGGAACCAGAGATCAAATTGCCAACATCTGTTGGATCATTGAAAAAGCAAGAGAGTTCCAGAAAAACATCTACTTCTGCTCTATTGACTACACCAAAGCCTTTGACTGTGTGGATCACAACAAACTATGGAAAATTCTTCAAGAGCTAGGAATATCATACCTCCTTACTGCCTCCTGAGAAATCTGTATGCAGGTTAAGAAGCAACAGTTACAACTGGACTTGGAACAGTGGGCTGGTTCCAGATTGGGAAAGGAGTATGTCAAGGCTGTATTGCTCATTTAACTTACACACAGAGTACTCATGTGAAGTGCTGGGCTGGATGAAGCATAATCTGAAATCAAGGTTGCTGGGAGAAATGTCAATAACCTCAGATGTGCAGATGATGCCACCCTAATAGAAGAAAGTGAAGAGGAACTAAAGAGCTTCTTGATAAAAGTGAAAGAGGAGAGTGAAAATTTTGGCTTAAAGATCAACATTCAGAAAACTAAGATCATGGCATCTGGTCCCATCACTTCATGGCCAATAATTGGGGAAATAATGGAAACAGTTACAGAATTTATTTTCATGGGCTCCGAAATGATTGCAGATGGTGACTGCAGCCATGAAATTGAAAGACATTTGCTCCTTGAAAGAAAAGTTATGACAACCCTAGACAGCTTATTAAAAAGCAGAGACATTACTTTGCTGACAGGTCGGTCTAGTCAATTCTATGTTTTTTTTCAGTGGTCATGTATGGATATGAAAGTTTGACCATAAAGAAAGCTGAGCACCAAAGAATTGATCTTTTGAACTGTGGTGTTGGAGAAAACTCTTTAGAATCCCTTGGACTGCAAGATCAAGCCCATCAATCCTAAAGGGAATCAGTTCTGAATATTCATTGGAAGGACTCATGTTCCAAGCTCCAATAGTTGGGCCACATGATTCGAAGAAAGGACTCCTTAGAAAAGCCCCTGATGCTGGGAAAGATTGAAAGCAGAAGGAGAAGGGGATGACAGAGGATGAGATGGTTGGCTGATGTCACCGAATAAGTTCTGGGAGTTGGTGATGTACAGGGAGCCCTGGGGTGGTACAGTCCATGGGGTTACAAAGAGTTGGCCATGCTTGAGTGACTGAACTGACTGACTGATCAGCTGGTAAGCTAATAAGCTGGTAAGCTCTCTAATACAATATGAAACTCTAAAATCATGAAAATGAATTAGTAAACATCTAACCTTTAAGAGTCTTCTATGTTATGCAGGATATGCAACACATATGAACTTAATTATATATATTTTTTCTAAAGTAACTTTATTAGATTTAATATGAAAGCCAACTGTGAATTGAAAGTGCAGTATAAGCAAAATTTTTGCTTATTCTGACAGCAATTTTGAATTTTATTTACATCTATAATGAAGTACATTGTATTTAAATCTAAAATGATTGCTTGTTTTATTACCCTCATTTCTGCTGGGTACTCTGGGGGTCTGTTGAAGCTCTGTTGACCATTGTGGTATTTATCATGAGCTTCTTTGGGCAGGTAGTAGAAACTTGGATCAACTTCACTGAAAAGGAAATTTGTTAGTCACAAAACTAGAACTTTCAGGAGAGTTTCATGAATATTTCTATCTCTTTGTTTACCTCTTACTTATACTTGTCTCTGCTTTCCTTTAATCTCAGCATCCTTATCATCTACTGATGTTGAGCTCCTTCTAGTCAGTTAATAAAGGCTGAAACTCCCCAGGGAGATATTCTCCTAGCATCATGAACCTAACAGCAAGAAAAAGTTCTAGCTTATTCCCATAACTTATTCATTCAGTTGCCTGACATTCATTTAACTAATATTTATTGAGCCTCATTTCTGTCAGGCTAAATTCTCAAAAACTCCTAATTTTTAGAGCCCTTGTTTGGACAATGTACCTCTTCCTAGCCAGAGAAATAGGGTATGTTGATAGACCATATTATGCTAAATGCCTCTATATTGACTGAGAAAATAGAGTATTGCTATTTATATGATTCATAAAAAATCAAGGCATGTTATTCCCAGTTTTAGAAAGATAGGAAATGTGCTGGGCAGACACAAACTCATAGCTACTATTGTTGTTTAGTTGCTCAGTCATGTCCAGCTCTTTTAGATTCATGGACTGCATGCTAGGCTTCCCTGTCCTTCACTATCTCTCAGAGTTTGCTCAAACTCATGTCCATTGAATCAATGATGCCATTCAACCATCTCGCCCTCTGCTGTCTCCTTCTCCCATCTTCAATCTTTCCCAACGTCAAGGTCTTTTCCAATGAGTTGACTCTTCACATCAAGTGGCCAGAGTATTGGAACTTCAGCCTCATCATCAGTCCTTCCAATGAGTATTCAGGGTTGATTTCCTTTAGGATTGACTGGTTTGATATCCTTGCAGTCCAAGGGACTCTCAAGAGTCTTCTCCAGCACCACAGTTCAAAAGCACCAATTCTTCAGTGCTCAGCCTTCTTTATGATCCAACTCTCATATCTGTACACGACTACTGGAGAAACCATAGCTTTAACTAGATGTGCTTTTTGGCAAAGTGATGTCTCTGCTTTTTTATTATTCTGTCTGGCTTTGTCATAGCTTTTCTTCCAAGGAGCAAGCATGTTTTAATATGAGATGTGGCTAAATCGGAGAGATTTTTTTGAACTTTACAGGGTACAATTTTTTGTATAATTAAAAAAAGGAAATTCCTAAGCTAAACAAAATATTAATTTTGTCCATTTTAATGCTATTATAATTCTGAAGACCTGCGTCTTGAGAAATCTGTGTTTAGGTCAGGAAGCAACAGTTAGAACTGGACATGGAACAGCAGACTGGTTCCAAATAGGGAAAACAGTACGTCAAGGTTGTACATTATCTCCCTGCTTATTTAACTTATATGCAGAGTACATCATCAGAAATGCTGGGCTGGATGAAGCACAAGCTGGAATCAAGATTGCTGGGAGAAATATCAATAACCTCAGATATGCAGATAACACCACCCTTATGGCAGAAAGCAAAGAACTAAAGAGCCTCTTGATGAAAGTAAAGAGGAGAGTGAAAAAATTGGCTTAAAACTCAACATTCAGAAAACTAAGATCATGGCATCTGGTTCCATGACTTCATGGCAAATAGATGGGGAAATAGTGGAAACAGTGACATACTTTATTTTATTTTATTTTTTGGCTTCAAAATCACTGCAGATGGTGACTGCAGCCATGAAATTAAAAGACCCTTGCTCCTTGGAAGGAAAGTTATAACCAACCTAGATAGCATATTAAAAAGCAGAGATATTACTTTGTCAGCAAAGGTCCATCTAGTCAAACCTGTGGTTTTTCCAGTAGTCACATATGCAGGTAAGAGTTGGACTATAAAGAAATCTGAGCTCTGAAGAATTGATGCTTTTGAACTGTGGTGTTGGAGAAGACTCTTGAGAATCCTTTGTACTGCAAGGAGATCCAATCAGTCTATCCTAAAGGAAATCAGTCCTGAATAATCATTGGAAGGACTGATGCTGAAGCTGAAACTCCAATAGTTGGCCACCTGATGCAAAGAACTGACTCATTTGAAAAGGCCCTGATGCTGGGAAAGATGGAAGGTGGGAGGAGAAGGGGATGAGGGAGGATCAGATGGTTGGATGGCATCACCAACTCAATGGACTTGGGTTTGAGTGAACTCCGGGAGTTGGCGATGGACAGGGAGGCCCAGCATGCAGCAATTCATGGAGTTGCAAAAAGTCAGACATGACTGAGTGACTGAACTGAACTGAACTGAACTGATAATTCTAAATTGAGATGAATACTCCTGTTTCCAACACTTCTTCAAGCAAATTTCTCTTTTAACCATTCATGACCCTAATGCAGAATTTTATATATTAATGAATAAGTTCTTCCTTACTCCTAAGTTCATTACAGTCTTCTCTTGATTACCTCATTAGTTTAGATTCTATCTGAAAAGTAGATTTCTCCTTTCTTTCTTGTTTTCTACAACAAATATGTATTGACTGACTACCAGCTATAAACCAAGCACTTGGATAAAGTGTAGGAATGCACGTTTTGTTCAGTAAGGTACATGCTTGCTTGTTACTAACTAGACTTTCTTCTCTCCCAGCACCCACACCTCCCTCCTTCTCCAATGAATTTGTGTATGACAAGATTTTAGTGGCACAAATTTCATGCTCATTTGCTAATACCCAGTGACTCACTTCACTGAACTTGTTATCATCTTTTAAAATGTCTACCACATTTTTTTGAAAAGATCTACCATTTAGGAAAGCATTCTGGATAGCTTTTATCACCTCATGTTTTTACACTTCACACTTCTCTGATATTTTATGATTTCATTCTCCATTCACTTCTCTGACATCTGCTGGCCACCACGATTCATGTTGATAATTTATTAGTTTTGAACATTTCTTAATGAATGAACATCTCTTTGGTTTCTGTTGGTCCTTCGGAAGAGGTCAATTGGCATTCTTATAGGCCAATAGTTTTTTTGTTGTTCTTTTTCTTCTTAAAGATGTTCAAAAGGGTAACCTTGGTGACACTGAAGTGGTATATATACATGGGAATTTTGACTGTGACAAAATCAACAATATTGTGGTGGTGACTGCAATTCTCATTTACTTACTTCAGTAATTACATAGTTTTTAACTTTTCCCCCTAGTTTTCCTTTTGGGCACTGAAGAAAATGAGTTTCTTTATATTTTAATGGCATCTTCATAACATAACAGGGCTTCCCTTGTGGCTCAGCTGGTAAAGAATCCACCTGCAATGCAGGAGAGCTAGGTTGATCCCTGGGTTGGGAAGATACCCCGGAGAAGGGAAAGGATACCCACTCTGGCCTGGAGAATTCCAAGGACTGTATAGTCCATGGGGTTGCAAAGAGTTGGGCATGATTGAACGACTTTCACTTCACTTCATAACATAAACTCCCTGTTCTCTTTATCTTTCTAAGAACTGGCTATTTATAAGCAAGATTGTTCATTTCAAAGCTGGATAGTCATTTAATCTCTTTAATCTTGTCTTCACGAATACCAACTAACATGTGAAGATTTCCCTACTTTATTTAATAAATGAATAGCAGAAGCAGATTATTTCAGAATCTCATTACATGATGACTGGTTATTCTGACCAGTAAAATGGATCACAGCATGTTCAGAACAGGCTGATGTTTTCCTGCTGCTTGTCATTATGAAATTTGACAGCAGCAAAACAAGGGCTCATTTTTACTCTACCAAAGATTATTTTCACCAGATGAATACAGACCCACCCACTGTCCTTGATCTTGGATATTATAACATAGAATGGTCCATGTATTGAAAGATAAATAATGATCTCTTTTCCTGTCTTGGCTTTATATTGACCTAGTTACATTTTTAAATTACTTTCAACATATGTTGTCAATATCAGGAGTTTTGGTGTCAGTTTTAAGTCATGCAACATTGGACAACCCACTTAACCTCTATGACTCAATAGTGGAGCCAAACTGAAGAATATCTAAGGTTCATTGATGCTGAAAGGTCTATAAATTAATAGTACTTACGCTATATAATTGAAGAAGGAAATGACAGCCACTCAGTATTCTTGCCTGGAAAATCCCATGGACAGGGGAGCCTGGCGGGCTACAGTTCATGGAGTCAGACGTGACTGAGCAAAGAGTCAGCAAAGAGTCAGACTTGACTGAGCGACTGAACACACAGGCTATATATTATAATATATAATAAAACATAACACAAGATAATAAAACATATTATCTTGTGCTGCTAGTAACTCACTATTCTGTTGTAATTATCTTTATCACCTTATCTTACTAGTATGTTTCCAAAAGGCCTATACTATTTCTCTGTTCTTTTATGTTCTTCCACCAGAGATTTGCGCATAGGATGCAGCAAGTGTTTTTGAATGAAGATGACTTGTTAATAATATTTAAGATGGATTCGGTTTACTGATTCATTCCTATTTGTGAAGACAGGTATGGGGGAAGACGAAGGTGAGATTTTTATCATTCTTACTATTCTTCCTTTATGTAGCAGATTCTGCTTGTTTTCTGCTATTCACAGACTCAAACTCTACTCAATAAGGCTGAGCATTGTTAACATCCAAGACTCTATCCTGGGTCTTATTTCTGTCTGTAAGAAAACAGTTGGCCTCCAACGAGAGAATACGGTTCCAGAAACCACATTCAACCAATGACAGAAGTGGCGGAACATATCTGCATCATAAGATAGTATTGTGCTAGAGGACAGTGTCTATTCAAATTTCTAAGCTCTGCCTATTTTCACTGTCATTTTGCCAGCAAGTCCACCAAATTCCAGAGTGTTTGATTTAACTCTCATGGGCTTTGAAGCAGAATGGGGTCCAATAGTTTATTTATTCTTGCTTTAGTGAATATTAGCATAAGTAGATTTTTTTGCCTGCATTTCCGCAGCTAGAATGATTAAGGCAAATGTGGGGCTTCAATAGTGAGATGGGCCAAAGAGAAGAAAATAGCAGTTTGAAAACTAAGAAGGCTCCAGGGAAAAAGCAAATAGTTTGGGGGCTTGAATAAGAATCTTCAGGTGGTTTCTGTATAGCTTGATGGACATCAGAACATGACAGGTATGATAAATAAATCCTAAGATGAAGGACACATAAGTTACTTTGTTTATTTTGAAAAAAGACATGCATTTTATTTTTTAGGAGAGAATATTGCATTAATTTTATGAAAAGGAGAGTTTTCTTATTTGGGGCAATTATTGGCCTGAAATTGAAATTGATTCATTAATTAAAGATCAAATTGAGTTGTATATGCTTGTTATTTTCCTTTAGAAGTCTTAGAAGTTTAATAATTTGGAATAGGAAAATAAATAAGGCAAATATTATCTTTTAATACAGTTTATGTAAAAGCTCCTTCACACTTAACTTTTTCCTAATCATGGCTATTTGCTCTATTTTTACATAATTAATTCATGATGTATGATTTTATGTGAATTTAACATTTAGCAAGAAAAATAATATTTTACTTTATGTTATCCCCCTTGATTTATGAATTCATGGGTATACTAAATAAACATGCATTTAGGCATTCTTGAAATATATGCAAGTTTCCAGATTGTAAATGAATGCACAATTTTCTGTGCCACATCTTAGCACACATTACAATTTCCTAAAAAGAAATTTAAAGGTCAGTTTAAAAGTGCCATCTCCTTCTGGTTATATCCAGATGTTTATACTTAGCTAATGTGTTGATATGTTCTGTCCACATGATATCTGTTTATACCATCTCTTAGGTTCTCTTTGATGATGAAATGCACGAGCAACTACCATTAAAAATGCAATTAGAAGACAGATGTATCATAAAGTGCTAATAACCAAATTGAATGGAATCTTGTTATTATAGGATATATGCAGTTAAATATTAACTTATATTATATTGGGTTCACCATTTGTTTAGGAGTTGAAAACTCCAGATGGAACACATTTCATCTTGATATTGTAAATGGTGATTAATCCATAGAGACAATGAGGAAGATAAACTTAGGAGTGCAAATAATGGAAATACAAAGGAAGACTATTAATGTGGGCATATGAGCTGCTTATGTGATCCCTGAGTCAGGAAGATCCCCTAGAGAAGGGAATGGCAACCCAATCCAGTATTCTTGACTGGAAATTTCTATGGACAGAGAAATCTGCCAGGCTACAGTCCATGGAGCTGCAAAGAGTCAGACACAACTGTCGACTAACACTTTCACTTTCACTTTATATGCATTAGATAAACCTGTGAGTCAAATAACCTGAGACAAATAGGAATTTAGAATAAAAAGAATTATGAACTAAGTATTCATTGGTAACATTTGCCCCATTGTTTCTGTTTGTAACCAATACAGTGGCAACCAATTAAAAGCCGCCACTTTCCATAGGTAAATTCACCTAACAAAGCAATAGTTCTTAACAAAAGTTCTGAACAAACAGCAGTCTTACCCTAATAGTTACAAAAATCAGCTAAACAATGTGTTTGAGGTACTACAAACTTCTTGAAAGTCTGATTGTGTAGATGATGTCATTACTTTCTGTTTATGTGAATTACTTCTTAAAAGATATCTATGAACACTTCCATCAGGCATTTATCAAAGTGAATGAACTCTGTTGACATAAAAAGCACTCAGAAAGCTTTGGTAGTATCTTCTGTGGTCTAAGACTACCTCGATAGAAGCAAGACTCAGATTTACTTCTTACAGGGAGAGCTACTGCCACCTCAAAGTGTTGATATTGGTTCTTGTTCTCATCTTTCTCAGAATGGACTCATGTGATATGAGTCCTACATTAAGTGACTATTACCTTCTCCAGGCCTCTTGATCTTAAAGTATACATGGAACACTGATTCTTGTCTTTTTACTAAACCTAATGGGTAGCCTCTCCATGGCATGTGATTTTCCCTGGTACCTGTCTGTAACTCACCTTGGCTCAGTTTCTATGATCTCTCATCTCCCTGTGGGGCTTCCTGGCCTCTTTATTCATTTAACAAGTAATTGAAGAGTGGCTACTACATGTAAGTCACTGTACTAGATTCTATGGTGTGTGTGTGTGTGTGTGTGTGTGTGTGTGTGTGTGTGTGTGTGTGTTTTCAGTTGCTCAGTCATGTCTGACTCTCTGCGATCCCATGAACTGTAGCTTGCCAGGCTTCTCTGTTCATAGGATTCTTCAAGCAAGAGTACTGGAAGGGGTGGCCATGCCCTCCTATAGAGATTCTATGGAAATGGCAATAAAAATCTCCCAAAATCCTTGTTCACAGAGTTTGCCCTCTAGTATAGATAGCATATTCAAAAGCAGAGACATTACTTTGCAAACAAAGGTCCATCTAGTCAAGGCTATGGTTTTTCCTGTGGTCATGTGAGAGTTGGTCATGTGAAGAAAGCTGAGCACCAAAGAATTGATGCTTTTGAACTGTGGTATTGGAGAAGACTCTTGAGAGTCCCTTGGACTGCAAAGAGATCCAACCAGTCCATTCTAAAGGAGATCGGTCCTGGGTGTTCTTTGGAAGGAATGATGCTAAAGCTGAAACTCCAGTACTTTGGACACCTCATGTGAAGAGTTGACTCATTGGAACAGACCCTGATGCTGGGATGGATTGGGGGCAGGAGAAGGAGATGACAGAGGATGAGATGGCTGGATGGCATCACCAACTCGATGGACATGAGTTTGAGTGAACTCCGGGAGTTGGTGATGGACAGGGAAGCCTGGTGTGCTGTAATTCATGGGGGTCAAAAAGAGTCGGACACAACTGAGCGACTGAACTGAAGTGAACTGATAGTGGAGAAGGGCAGATATTAGATGAATAAATGTGTTACATAGCAGTTATTGATAACTGCATGGAAAAAAATGAAACAAAGACAAACTTGTTGTTGTTCAGTCACCCAGTCATGTCCAGTTCTTTGTGACCCCGTAGACTGCAGCACACCAGGCCTCCCTGTCTCTTACTATCTCTAAAACTTTGCTCAAGTTCATATCCATTGCATCAGTGATGTCATCCAGCTATCTCATCCTCTGATGCCCTCCTCTTCTGCCCTCAATCTTTCCCAGCAAAAGGGACTTTTTGAAAGAATTGGCTGTTCCCATCAGATGACGAACATACAGGAGTTTCAGCTTACCTACACTAAACTTACCTAGAGTAGTTAGGGAAGTCCTCTCTGATGTGGTTGCGTTTGATCAAAGCCTGAAAAAGGTGAGGATGAGAGGCATTTCAAAATCTGGGGAAGGAAGTTTGCATGTGAAACAACAATAAGAGACAATGCCTTGGAGTAGATGTATGGTTGGGGAGCTCAAGGAACCTGGAGCAGTGAGTGAGAAAAATAGTAAATGAAGACAAAGACAGTGGGGGTACAAATTATGTAGGGTTTTGTCGTTCAATGAGTTCTGAATGAGATGGGAAGTTACAGAAAGTTTTTGAGTAAAATCACAGAAGCCCCTTTATGTTTCTTTGCAATCATCATTCTAAGAGTAATCTCCTCTACTTTTAATACCATAGATTAGCTTGACTTGAACTTTATACGAATGAAATTGTGTGGTAGAATATCTTGATTATCTAACTTACTTTATTCAAGTCCTAGTTGATAGATTTATCCTTATTGTTAGATATAGCTGTAATTTACCCATCTTCATTGTACCAACTTTCACTGTACAAATATGACACTATTAAGAATTTTAGTAATAATTGACATTTAAATTGGTTTGGCTCTCACGGACAGTGCTGTTTTGAACTTTTTTTTACACTTCTTTGTTTTGTTTTTAATATTTACTTATTTGACTGCACTGAGTCTTAGCTGCAACACATGGGATCTTCATTATAGCACGAGGGATCTTTTTAGCTGTTACATGGGAACTCTTAGTTGTGGCATGTGAGTTCTGGTTGCCTGACCAGGGATCGAATCTGGGCCCCCTGCACTGGTAGTGTAGACTTTTAGCTGCTGGGCCACCAGGGAAGTCTGATTTTTATGTTTTTTTGAATGAACACAAGCACACAAGCATACTTTTTTTTTTTTTTGGTCATCTGCAAGCACATGGAAATGCTAGGTCAGACATTATGCATATATTCAGCTTTAATAAATGCTACCAAAGTAGTTTCCAAGATAGTTACAAAAATATATACTTCTATCAGCAGTGTTCCAGAGTGCTAGCTGTCCTGATTCTCATGCTTTTATGTAATCTACCACCCACCTTGTGTGAGTATGCTGGACCCAGTGACTTGCTTTTAATGTATAGAATATGACAAAAATGACAGAATGTTACATCTGAGATTAGGTTGTAATGAATGTGAATTTGAATGCTTTGCTGGCATTCTTGCCACCTTTCTTGCTTCCTCCAATGAAGCCAGCTATGTTGTGCCCTGCACTATGGAGAGGCTTCCTGAGTAAGAATTAAGAGACTCAAGGCTTCAGTCCAACAGCCAAGTAGGAAATGAATGCTGCCAACAACCACTGGAGTGAGCTTGGAAGCAGATTTCACCTTCAGTTGACTTTTATTTACAATGACTACAGTTGTGTGAGAGACTAAGAGTCAGAAGACCCAACAGAGTACCCAGATTCTTGACCCACAAGAATAATAAATGCATGTGACATAAATACGGAGAAGGCAATGGCACCTCACTCCAGTACCCTTGCCTGGAAAATCCCATGGACGGAGGAGCCTGGTAGGCTGCAGTCCATGGGGTCGCTAAGAGTCAGACACGACTGAGTGACTTCACTTTCACTTTTCACTTTCATGCATTGGAGAAAGAAACGGCAACCCACTCCAGTGTTCTTGCCTGGAGAATCCCAGGGACGGGGGAGCCTGGTGGGCTGCCGTCTATGGTGTCGCTCAGGGTCGAACACAACTGAAGTGACTTAGCAGCAGCAGTGACATAAATATATAATATAAAATGTATTTTGTTTTCTGTCATTAAGCTTTTGGGTAATTTGTTATATAGCAAGAGATAATTAATAAGGTTTCCCAAGTGGCACAGTAGTAAAGAATCCACCTGCCAATGCAGGAGACTCAGAAGATGCGGGTTTGATCCCTGGGTGGGAAGATCCTGTGGAGGAGGGAATGGCAACCCACTCCAGTACTCTTGCCTGGAGAATCCCACAGACTGAGGAACCTGCCAGGCTACAGTACATGGGGTCACAAAGAGCAGGACATGACTAAGCATGCAAAGCAAACAGATAAATAATACACTGGCCATTTGCACATGCTTCTTTATAATGTCTCTGTACACAAAGCTGCCCCAATTTTCTGATGGGTTATATGCATGGTTGCATATTATTTGTTTATTCATAAGGATTTTTGAATTATTCTGCATATGAGTTCCTAACACATATATTGCATATACCTTTTCCCATTCTATGATTTATCTTTTCACTCTTTTAGTAGAGTATTTTGATGGACAATGATTATTAATTTTAATATAGTTAATGATCAAATTTTTACCTTTTGCAATTAATGTTATTTTTGCCTTGAGAAATTTCTACATACTTCAAAGTTATAAAGATACTGGTCTGTGTTTCCTGTTAAATTTTTGTTTATCTTTAACATTTAGAACTGTAGTCCACCTGAAACTGATTTTTGTTTATGGTGTAATCTAGTATCAAGATTTATTTTTTTCTCTTAAGGATATCTAATTGATCCAGAAACATATATTGAGAAGATTATTCTTTCTGCATTGTACTTCGGTGTTATATTTGTCATCAAGCAGGTGACTGTATGTGTTGAATTCTTCTGTATTAACTTGGTAAGATGAGAACCACTTTTCCCAGAATCTTCTTCCCTGAATGATTTCTACTAGGGCTGGCTAATAGAAGAACTTACACAAGATTTAGAAGGAGAAAATGAGGCATTGTTCTTGGAAGTCTTCTTAGATATGGCCATGGAAAGACACAAGGGTGCTGGCGGGTTGTGTTAATGGCTGTCCTCTTTTCTATTTCCATGGTTAGCTTTTCTTCCTGACTGCTACCCTTGCTGGGCAACAGCAGCCCTAGGCCACCACCAAGTGTTAGGCAGTGCACCCACAGAAGTGGCAAGATATGGAGGCACTAGTTTTCTATAGACCTTCCACTTTTTTTTTCTCCATGGTCTCCATCCTTGGGTTTCTTGCTTAGATTTTTATCTCAGCAAACTGACTTTTCCTCCTATGCCATTCAAGATTGGTTAGTGACTTCTTCCCTGATTCTCCAACTCCCCTTGGTATCAGAAGACATTGATGTTAGAAGCATGTAATGAGAGATCTTTTCCTGAGTACAAGCTGATACAATTTGTATATATGGGGCTGCTCATAGGATCTTCTGTTTGTACTGTTATTCAATTTTTCTACTCTTGCATCAGTAATACACTGTCTTAATTATTATAGTTTTAAAATAAGTGCTGATACTTGGCAATATAAGTCCCTAGCTTTCTTGTTGAAGATTGCCCTGGATATTCTTGGCCTTATAATTTTTATACAAATTTCACAATCAGCCTGTCAATTTGCACACACACACACACACACACACACACACACACACACACCCCACATCACAAACTGTTAGGATTTTTAACTGAGATTCCACTAAATCTTTAGATCAATTGGGAAAGAATTGCCATTTTCAAATAATGTATCTTCTGACCCATGTATAACTTAGGAAGAAATGGAATCAACCTTCCATAAACTCTTCTAGAGAATAGAAAAACAGGAGCACTTACCAAATTGTTCTGTAGACCTGTATAGCATTGATATCAAAATGAGTTAAAAGTTGGAGATTTCAATATTGGATAAAAATATCCACCAGTGTGCTATCTGGGTACAGGCATCCTTCCAGTTCTCTGACAGCTGAACCAGGGCTTCTCTCCATGCTCCAATAAGGAGATGACATTTGGCTTAGAAATAGAAAGTCCTGACAGTGATCCAGCTTGTTATAGTTCCTTAGAATCACAAATTTATATACATCTCTTTGAGCAAAGTCTAGGCATTGCCATTCCCCCCGAGCTGAATCTCTGAACGGAAGAAATGGACAGCCCAGACTCCAGAGCAATAACTTCTAGCTCTGTAAGAGATGACCAGGTCGTATTTAGGCTGTTCTTTTGGAAAAAGGAAGAGTTAGGAGAAAGGGAAGCCAACGTTTCCATCTTAATTTTTAAAATTCACTGATCCTAATTTGTCCCATCAGAAACTCTTAGGACCTGCCCCAAAGATTCCAAGCTGAAATCTCCACCTTGTGCTCCATGAGCCAACTGCAGACTCTCTCAGATGGAGAGTTAACTCCTTAATTTTCTTCTACAGCAGGAAGATGGGACACAAATATTATTCTTCATCTCCTGGGATGGTTTAAATATCAAGCCCTCTGTCCTCTCAAATAAATAATTGGTTATTTAAGTGTCAATATTTGGACTTAGGGCTTAATATGCCATTGAAGAATAATGTAAAAAACAAACAAACAAACACAGATTTTAAGAGAGGGAGGACCTCCCTTTGAAGAACACTGGAAAAGGTTGTAGAGGGAAGGATTAATATAAGATTAAGAGGAGGTGAGAAAAGAGAAAGTGAAAGAGTTATCAGGGGTTCCAAAGAATCAACAGGCTGATCTTGAAGAAGTTTCCTGGACTGCGGGAGGACCAGCATGAGTGCCCTGACTACTAAGTACTAAGTGCCCTAAGTACTCTGGGTACTTAGAAAGCTGTATCAAACAGACTGTTTTATGGCCTGAGCCTTCTGCTCTGTCCCTGTCAGGTAATTCTAGCAGATCCCTTGTGCTCTGTGCTTGCTGTTCATCATCCTCTCTCAATCCCACCTGTCCAGAACTTTGTAAACTTCAGAGAAGTATGTGTTCTTTTTACTTACTAACTGGGTTGTTATGGGGAAGAACCCTTGGATTTGTTCTTGGGGAGTGATCGCAAATTGGATTCCCCCGACCTTGGAAAGTAGATGGTAACAGTCCTATTATCCTGCCTTTCCTTGTCCACCTATTAAGGAGTTTTAGTCACTATATGTGTAATGACTTTTTCACTAGAGAATTCCTATTCATTCTGAGGGTTCAGTTCAATTGTGATCTCTTCTGAGAAGCCTTCCTCTGTGCTCTCAGGAGAATCTTTAACTTCTCCCTTAGAGTTCTGATAGTCCTTTTCATTTGCCTCCATTATAGACTTTGTCATATTATTTTGTAATTATTTGTAAATATTTGTTTAATATCTATATCATCTGTAAAGACATCATCATATTCATATTTAGCATCCCCACACATAGTGCTCAACAAATAATAGAACCTTAAAAGCTGTTGTGGAATGAATCCACCCATGGGGAACAGGACTGGCTACATCATTGTGGATTCCAGTGCAAAATGTAGACATAGGACTCCTTGATCAATAATTGCTAAGAATTTCAAGATGGTAAAAGTAGAGCATTAAATTAGGTGTGAGGTCTTCCTGAATGTAGAAACCTGCCCTGTATCATTTCTTAGGGTGTGCATGTATGAAGCTGGCCTGATGGAAATCAGTCTTGGCTTCAGTAAGATCTGAATTATAGTTTTAGAATAAAGGATGCTTGTATTGTCTTCTGAGTTATAGAAATTACCAACGAGACTGCTATTTATTATAATTAATATATTTATTGGGTCCTTCATTCAACAACTATTTATTGAACACATACTGTGTACCAGATAGTTGGCCCAATGTTAGAGATATAGTTATAAACAAGACCCGAAACATTTTTAAACAAGGATAGTGTTCAGTGGGAAAGATGGAACTTAAGGGAAAGCTATTCAGTAAATTAAAACTCTATAGAAGTGGTGATATGATTGTAAAGCAAGAGGTACTTACCTTGTCTGAGGAATAAGAAAGACTTACAGAGAAATACATCTGAGCCAAGTTCTGCGCTGCATAACAGAGTGTTAGCAGATCAGAGAGGGAGAAGAAGCACATAAGTGGATAGAAGAAGAATAGAGCATGAAGGAATCAGTGAAATAAATGTTGAAAGATGAGAACCTCACATTAAAGGAAGTAGGAAGCAGAAATAAAATGGGAATGAGAATCCTTGAGGAGAGAATAAGAGGTGAATTGAGGAAGTAATAAAGTGAAATAGTATGCTGGAGTTAAGGTAGGATTTGGAGAAGTTGAGTAGACATAGATAATGGAAACACATACAAGAGACCACAGGAGCAGAGGTTAGTGTTCATGGCTATCAAAATCTCCTAGGAGGAAACTGGCAATGTGGAAAGAGAAAAAAAAGTTTAAAATGAGTGTTGATGGTTACTATGACTGTATTAATGTCCTGCTGTTGTTATAACAAATTACTACAATCTGAGAGGTTTGAAAACAACATGAGTGTACTATCTTCCAGATCTGGAGGTCAAAAATCTGAAATGGGTCTTAGGCTAAAGTCAAGGCGATGGCAAGGCTGGTCTCTCCTGGAGGCTCTAGGGAAGAATCTGCTGCTTTGCCTTTTCCAGCTGCTCTAGGCTGCACAACTTCCTCAGCTCATGTCTTTAAGCCGGAAATTGCATGGCTCTGACCTCTGTTTCTGTCATCACATTCCTTCTCTGACTCTCCTACCTCCCTCTTTCATTTGTAAGGACCCTTATGTGATGGCATTAGGCCCACTTCAGTAGTCTGGGATAATCTCATCTATGGGCTTCCTCAATGGCCCAGCAGGTAAAGAATCTGCCTGCAGTGCAGGAGACACAGAAGACACAGTTTTGATCCCTGGGTCAGGAAGATCCCCTGGAGAAGGAAATGGCAACTCACTCCAGATTTCTTGCCTGGAAAATCCTATGGACAGAAGAACCTGGCAGCCTATGGTCCAAAGGGTCACAAAGAGTCAGGCACAACTGAGCGACTAACCACTACGGATACTTAAGTTAATCAGATCTTCAAAGTCCTTTTTGTCTTAAAGGGTGACATATTCATAGGTTCCAGAAATTAGGACATAGACATTTTCTTGGGGGCCATTATTCTGCCTACTGCAGTTCCTAAGCAGCATCTGTGCTTGCTCACTCAGTTGTGTCCTGCTCTTTGCGTTCCCATAGACTGTAGCCCACCAGGCTCCTCTGTCCATGGGGGGTTTCCAGGCAAAAATACTGAAGTGGGTTGCCAAGCGCCACTTCTGCTCATCCCTATGGATTTAGTTTCTGGTCAGTCTGCGGGATTATTCAAAGAAGCCAGTGACACCCTCCCATCAGAACCAGGGGGCGCCTCACCCTCTTGAATACTGCAAAGCCTGCCTCCCATTGCCTTGGTTCACTCTATTTCTGAGTGCAGCCCGTGTGGTCTTTTATGACATGGGGTATCCTCCTCCCCTAGGCTGTGAATATTTGTGATAATAATCAATCTCATCCATCATGTGTTGGGTGTTATGTGCTCAGCCAGCTCCCTCCCCAATGGGGCAAAATGAATATTTGATTAAAACAAATATCTATCTCCCTTGAATTTCTGTGGAGTTAAAAAAACTTTTTAAAATTATGTTAACCTCTTAGTCAAGAACTTGGCAAAGTTCTATATAGGACATCATCAATAACCAGTAGCCATTCTTCTTCTTCTTATTATTATTGTGACTGAAGTATCAGTATTATTATATTTTAAAATTCCCATTCTCTGTGCTCAACATGAGTTGAAATTATATGCTTTTCTAGTGACCCATATAACTGTGTTCTGAGGAAAGGAGGAGATTAAGTTAAGACACATTTGGAGCACAGTGCAACATGGAGTTTTAGTGGTATGAAGAAGACTAGTCCATAATTTTCTACATGTGCTGACCCATCATTTTTGCCAGAAGTTGTCCAGCAAAAGTATATTTTAAGGTAATGAGTGCAGAGGGTAGAGATAAGGTTAAGTTGTATTTGTCAGAGAAATAATGATCCTTACTTATTGTATACAAATAGACTTCAGATGATGGCCAATGAGCTAAGCACCCTTGATTTGTACAAAGAAATGGTTCCCAAAGTGGATGGCGGAAACGTCAGAAAGAATGCAGCAAAATCCAGAGATCAGATGCAAATGGGACGAAAGATTAAATGATTTTTGGATTTGGAGTATTTTTGTTGCTCTTCATATTAGTGAGCATCTGAAACATAGCATCATCATTTACTTGGAAGGGGAAAACAGGCCTGTTTTAAATGTAAATGCTACTCATGGACTAAAGCAAGAAAATACATTTTGACACCAGAGCAAAGATTAAACCCAAAAGGATAGGACAAACATCAGGGAAAAAAATATGTTCCTGAGATGTTTATGAAAAATATTTTCTTAAGCCCGTGATGCAATTGGCAAATAAATTGTCCATGGTTAGAAAGTGCCCAGCAGTGCTTTCAAGAGTAGAAAATGAATAAGGAAATTTCCAGTTCTGTTTGCAATCCTGCACTAATCAGCGTGCACTCTTTTATGTTGTTCAATTTGTGTAAGAGCTCTTTGCAGAATATTTCCTCAAGCTCGTTATGCTGCAAACTTGTTTCCCTCACAGAATACCAAGAACCCAGCTTGCTCTCTCAGCACCTCAGCACAGAAAGCCTCTGCTTTTCATTTCTTCCCCTCAGACCATGTTTGATGAAAGCCTGCTACATGTTAGCTGAGGCAATCTGCTGTGGCAGCCTTTTTAGGTTTACTGACATGGAGAAATGTTTTGAGAAAATGGCAGATGTATAGTGTATATTGAGAAAAATCAATTTTTTATGCAACAAATGTAGTTTACTGTCTTTGTATACCAAGATCAGGAAATCCATCCCTCGGAAAAATTGTAGGTCTCTTGAGAACAGAGCTGATAAACACTTAGAAACTTTCCTCATTGCCCTTACACTGCAGTGTTTTGACTGCTTTTGACCCCAATGACCTGAGAAAATATGAGCTCTGTTAGATTCAAAAAATGATCTTAGGCAAACATCTAGAATGAGTTGATAAATAAAACATATTTAAAAATTAATGTTGACACATCTCAAAAACTCTCTCCTAAACACTGCACCCATAGATGCAACTGCCAGCCAGTTGCCAATAGGTCATGTCCTCATGGTGAACTCACCTGCTTCCTGAGTGGTAGTCTAAGAATTCCAGGAACTCTAAGAATATCTGAGCTAACTCCTCCTTCTTTCCTTCTCTGGTTTCCCAGTGAAAGGCCCTACCAATCAGGCAGTTGTTGAAACCTAACTCCTTGCCTTCTCAGTTTTACCACTCCTTACTTCTTCCCTGCCTCTCCCCACCACCCTCTTCCACATACGTCCAAGTAAATTACCAGCTATCTTTTTATTATAGCTGCAGTCATTTTCACATATCTATCTTAAGTTATCCCTCATTGTTCCTGCCCCAGGTCATGTGTACATTCACTCTCTTCTGGAATGACATCACTCTTCAAGCAGGAATCTTTACCTTCTGTCTTGTGTCACTGCAAACCACTTTTCAAACTAAAGCAAAGTGATCATTCTTGAATTTGATTCTGATTATACCCCTCTTTGATTTAAAGGTATTTTATGTGTTTCTATTGCTCTTTCAACAAAGTTGAAACTCCTTCAGAGGTCTTTATCTCTCCATTTGGGCTCTTTCTTCTTGGGCTTTCCAGGTGTTGCTGGTAGTAAAGGGTCTGCCTGCCAATGCAGGAGATGTAAGAGGCCCCGGTTCAATCCCTGGGTTGGGAAGATCCCCTGGAGAAGGAAATGGCAACCCACTCCAGAATTCTTGCCTGGGAAACCCTATGGCCAGAGGAGCCTGGCGGGCTATAGTTCATGAGGTCGTAAAGAGTTGGATGCATCTGAGCACATACATATTCTTGCATACAAACTGTCAATCCCATAAAACACATCTTTCATCTTCTGAAATAAACACAGCCTTCACTCAACTGCTTTCTCTGCGTTTAACAATCTTCCCCACTAGGTGGCCTGACTAAAGGTATCTTTTAGCAATTTTTTCTGCCACCTGCTAAACTAGTACAGATACCTCACAAAGCTCCCTGTAATTCCATTTTTAGAGCACTAGTGTGATTTATTATGATTGTATAGGTCTCTGTCCCATCATTAGACCTCAGCTTTGAAAGAGGGACCAATTCTCTCTGGTTCACTGTTCCATCTTTAGCTCACCTGTATACCAATCCGGTCTAAGTGGCTCAGAGCAAGGTTTCAAGACATATTTGTTGGCATGCTAAGTTGCTTTAGTCTTCTCTGACTCTTTGCAACCCTACAGACTATAGCCCGCCAGGCTAAGATATATGTGTGTGTATATATATATGTGTGTGTATATATATATGTGTATATATATATGCTATATGCTATATATGCCAGGCATAAAATGAGGTGTCCATATACCTTATTTTCTTTAATGTTTATGATAACTCTTGCCATAGATATTATATTCATTGTACAGATCAGAAGTGTGGGGGCCGGAGAAGGATTGAGCTTGCCTAACGTCACAGAATAAGGTCAGGAGTAAGGCTGGAATGAAGATGAAACATCCAGTTTTCTGCCTAAAGTTGCACACTTCTTTTGTGAATGCAGAATACTGGTTGGAGATGGCAGAGAGGCTGGTAAAGAAAAGGAGCAGTTTGATACAAGGGGCCAGCGAAAAAGTGAGGAGAGCATAGTGGAGAATAAGAGCGAGAAGAGACTTTCCTGATTTCCTGAATGCACAGAGAGAAGGTTCCTCTCCATATCTTGTGTTAGACATCTCTCCCCCCACCCCACCCCCACCTCCCTTCTACCTGCTGCATCCCAGGAAGATCAGAATTTTAGAAAGGAAGGCAGATAAGGAGACCAAGATCCTAAGCTCTGTCTACCAGGTCTGATTCATGTGAAAGTTCTAAAAGATTTTCTACTTTTTATTTCTTTGATACCATAATTCCATCTCTTTGTTGAGCTAGCTGAGTAAAATGTGTTTAAGTTTTCATTGTCTTTGCTCCCAAAAATTCATTTTGGAAAGTTGGGAGAGTTTATTTACTGCCATGCTATGTAGGCCTGCAAAAAGCTTTACCAACACAATTCTCCTTTTGTTTAGAAATATTAATTATTACCAATGTAGTACTTTGTGTTTGGTAAATATGGCCTGGAATTTACTGCTTCAATTCTATACTACATGTAAGGCACTAGGGAGGCTTTGAACAGCAAATTTTCTTACTTTTCATTTTGTAATATTGAGTTCTATTTTATGGTGTCTTTAAATTTCTGCAAATTTAATAGACAGAGAATGATTAAGAAGGAGAACATTCTCAAAACTAAGGCTGTCTTTTAGTGATTTGACTCATTGAAAATGGAGAATAAAGCAATCTGAATGAAGAATTTTAGAATAAATCATCATTAACCAGGCATGACATGTTGTACATCAACTAAGTTCTGATGCACAATTAGTCACCTAATTAGGTTTAAAATTCATTTAAATACATGGCTTCAGTCCCTGGCCCACCCACTTATTTCTATTACTCCCATTTAAGCACTGAAAACAATTTAAGTCTCATATTGCAGAGCTCTGTGGCCTAAACAAATGCACACTTAGTGAAAAGACGAGCAACCTATTTGAACGATCAGTTTATTAGGGTCTGCTGAGACTCGTATTTTACATTGAGTTGCATGTGCTTTGGACAGTGTTCAGTGGGAAAACTGTCTTTCTGTAGAATTTCTCAGACTAATTCCTGAAATGAAGTATGAACCCTGCTTGCTTTACATGGTAATATGATGAGTCAGGAATAAGTGGATGATATCATTAAGAATGGGCTTCCCAGGGGCACTGCTGGTAAAGAACCCGCCAACCAATGCAGGAGACATGAGATGCAGGTTCAGTCCCTGGGTTGGGAAGATCCCCTGGAGGAGGGCATGGCAACCCCACTCCAGTATTCTTGCCTGGAGGATCCCATGGACACAGGAGCCAGGCAGACTATGGTCCATAGGGTCTCAAAGAATTGGATATGATGAAGTGACTTAGCACAGCACAGCGTTGATTCTCCTGGGCACCTGCTGAGATGGCTGTATTTATGTCTGGTCTCGAGGCGACTAAGCACATACACATTCTTAAGAAAACCACTTTCTGTGGCAATGTGCTTACTCTCTCTGGATGCCATGTATTAAGTCCCCTATTTTACCGATACTAAGACACACACTTTTTCACATTTTTTATTATCCTTAAAATTGGGTTGTATCTTACAATCAATGATGATATCCCATTTATTTTCTGGAGTTTTTTTCTTGGTAGTATATAAAATAATAGCATGTCTTATAATCAGTGGCATCTTAGATGGAATGAAATACAATGTGTTACTGTTCAGGCAGCTTTAAGTGGAGCTTCTCTAAGTAACTCATATATCTGAGTAAGCTTTTTAAATAGACACAATGTTTATTCTTTTATTCCTTCATTCCAGTAGTATAATTAACACTGTTCTTGAGACTAAGAAAATAAAGTAAGACACTGATACTACTTTTTAATACCCTGTAGTCAAGTAGGAAAAATTGATATAACAAATATATTTTGGTATAAAACATTGTGGTGAGTGCTACACTTGAGAGTAAATACAAGGTAGAGTGTGAAATTGTAGGAACTCAGCATATTTTATTCAACTAACCTCTTTTGTACATTTTTGATTTTATGAAATGTGTTTATCATCTGTTCCCTCCTTTGCGGTGATAGTTCATGAAGATTTTTTTTTTTTAAGAGAGAAAGTAAAGGTTTATTGATATGACAGTGAATCCTCAGCCTAAGGATGACTAGGGATGTTTATTAACAATGCAAATTCCTTGGTCCTCTCCAAGACATTCTGATTCAGTCAGTTTTGGCCCAGGAATCTGTGTTTCTAATAATCTGCTCCTTACCTCCAGGTGATTCTGATATTTAAGATGGTGTTTAATCTACACTTTGGAAGACATTTGGACTGGACAGAAAATACTAACATGGAGCCGGTTATATTAAGAAGGATTAATATAACATTGTGTTGTTTAGTCACCAAGTCAAGTCCAACTCTTTGTCCAACCTCATGGACTGTAGCCTACCAGGCTCATCTAACAGTGGGATTTCCCAAGCAAGAATATTGGAGTGGGTTGCCCTTTCCTCTTGCAGGGGATCTTCCTGACCCAGGAATTAAACCCATATCTCCTGCATTGGCAGGTAATTCTTTACCATTAAGCCACCAGGGAAGCCCAATATAATATTTTACTTGCTTATTATTTATTTAAGTATCCAAACCCTGATACACTGAAATAGAATTATTTAAATGACAGCAAGAATTATGCAATAATGAATGCCCATACTAGACATAGAATTTATCCTACTTAGTTATAACAGTTTTGTTTGGCAGCCAGGCAAATAATTCATAAAACATCTCTGAGAATACTTTATACTTAAATCCATGTTTAGTCATCTTCTTTCTGCTTTTCCGAAATGAGAAATATTGAAGGGAGATACAAGTAGATGGATCTAATCTTTGAGAATAAGAAGGGGAAGAAACAAAGTATTATAGGTGGAACTGGACTTCTTTGCTTTTATCCTTTGCCAAGTGATGACCCAATGCTATGCTATGGCAGTTACAGACATTGCTGATGTGAAATGAACTAGATTGCAATGGGAAGCATCTTGGGTAATGAAAGAGGAATCCACTGAACACTTCAGGCCCTTCAGATGAGCAAGTACCTATTAATTTCAATGGCTGGCCTAGCTAATGATGCTCACTTACTTTAATTGGAAATATTTTGCTTTCATCTACTGTCAGGAGTCAACAATTATCCTCATGAAGAAATAGAAGAGCCAAGATATGCTTTTGACCTTTGTAAGTTTATTATTTTTTGCTCTGGTAGTCATGAAAAGTTTTTATATTAACTTGAAGGTTATGGATGGATGTTGTGGGCTTGATTCAATTAATATGTTTGTTGAATATTTTACTTGAGTATGTAAAATGACCATTACCAATCATTAGCTTTTATGTCCTGGTTTAAGCACCATAAAAACAAACAACCAAAGGGGAAAAACAAGAACAACCAAAAGCATACCATTGACAACAGCCAACTGTCGCTAACAAGTGCTGCTTCTATTCATGGACTGGTTAAATGAACAAGATTGAAGGATGCCTCTTTGATAAGCCTGCAACATTTAACACCTACTTGATTGAATACACAATTTTTTTCTATTAAGGACACTCACCTCTTTAGTAATACATAAGAACCAAGAAAGGTTATTCTGCTATTTAGAAAGCCCGTGTCCCAAGGACAAACTGGGCTCTGTGTTGCTCTGTTCATTCAGTGAGTATATGGGTAAATGTTCTTCAGTCTTCCCAAATGTATCAACATGAGAGAACTATTGTAAAGTATTCAGGGAAATGAAAGTTTTCTCATCATTCATAGTGAAGGCTTGCATCCACTGACTACTTTCTTTCCATATCTAAGGTAATGCTTCCAATAATCTGGATTATTTAGACTCTTCTAACTAGAAATAGATAGGGAAACAATGGAAACAGTGTCAGACTTTATTTTTGGGGGCTCCAAAATCACTGCAGTTGGTGATTGCAGCCATGAAATTAAAAGATGCTAACTCCTTGGAAGGAAAGTTATGACCAACCTAGATAGCATATTCAAAAGCAGAGACATTACTTTGCCAACAAAGATCCGTCTAGTCAAGGCTATGGTTTTTTCAGTAGTCATGTATGGATGTGAGAGTTGGACTGTGAGGAAAGTTGAGTGCTGAAGAATTGATGCTTTTGAACTGTGGTGTTGGAGAAGACACTTGAGAGTCCCTTGGACTGCAAGGAGATCCAACCAGTCCATTCTAGAGGAGATCAGTCCTGGGTGTTCTTTGGAAGGAATGATGCTAAAGCTGAAACTCCAGTACTTTGGCCACCTCATGTGAAGAGTTGACTCACTGGAAAAGACCCTGATGCTGGGAGGGATTGGAGGCAGGAGGAGACAGGGACAACAGAGGATGAGATGGCTGGATGGCATCACCGACTTGATGGACGTGAGTTTGAGTAAACTTTGGGAGATGGTGATGGACAGGGAGGCCTGACGTGCTGCAATTCATGGGGTCGCGAAGAGTTGGCCATGACTGAGCAACTGAACTGAACTGAACTAGAGGTGTATTTTTTTTTTAATTTTAATTTTTACTTTATTTTGCTTTACAATACTGTATTGGTTTTGCCATACATTGACATGAACTAGAGGTGTATTTTACAAATGATAACTTTGAATTCTTTTGTCATTTTGCTTATTGCTCATTATCAAGCTATTTATATTTAAACAGTTGTTTGCTCTTTTTCCACTTAGGATCTTCCCAGCTTGGTTAATTTCACTCACTGTGGTGATTTGACAGGATTTTAATCTCCTGAGAAATCCTATACTACTCTATCAGGGTCATGTAAGAAGACTGTGACAGTCCATTATTACTGAGGCAATTTGTGAGAAAGTTTTCAGGGCACCTGTGACAGGCACCCTGGGAAAACTAGGGCTATTACCAAAAATGAATAAAGGGATTTGGGGATTTCCTTAAATTCAAAGGCACTTACATTTTCTCTACATTTCTGGGCTCTCTTTCTAAACCTCCAAACTTCACACTGCTTCTTATTTAGATGTAGCACAATGATATACTAGATGTACTACTTAGATCTAATGCAACAACATAGAGGTACTCTACACAATTAAGGGCTCCTAGCTAAGGCTTTCAATGAGAGAGGACACTGTTTCATTGACTGATAACTTGTTTTTGTGAAGTGTTCATTAATTTGTTGACAACAGGCACATTAACTGAACTGATGAACAAATTTTGCTGATAGAAAATAATCATTTTCTTTGAATTAAATTCTCAGTTTGCAACTGTTATTTTCTGCTAAGAAATTTACATCACTTAAATTCTACTACACTGATAAATATAATCAATCAACAGAGAGCATGCTCTGAGGAATTAATTGTTGTCAGTTGATATATTTAATGGGACATCACACTTCATTAACTTAGCTAACTCATTAAACCTAATCAGACATGTAAGAGAAAAAGTTAATGACCAAAGTTAAAAAATAAAGTCTGGACTCTAGAGAGTCTCTATTTGCCATACAGAACTTTGAGTTACACAGAAATGAATTGTTTATTCCAGAAGATACCTTTTGTGTGCTGTGGTTTTTGTGCCAAAGAAACTTAAAGGGTTTTCCTTCATTTGGGATTTGTAAAGCATGTACTATTAGCATAAAAAAGAACCCACCATCCTTTATATCAAGGGTTCATGTTATATATTACTCTTATAATTCTTATATTGTGGAGCTGTTTATGATTTAGCAAAGGCAATTTGAAATGGTGAAATCCATGGAAGGTTATAAATTTCTGTAGATGCAGAGATGTTAAATTTATATGCACTTCCAAATCACAAGGGCTACCCAATTCTTTTTGCTTTTCCACATTCATTTCAGTTAACACCATTTTGGTTTTGTTGTCCATTTTCCTTGATCTTTTTGGCATCTTTTAAGAAAAACTGACCATAGTACATCTTATAAGGAGAGGGAATTGTTACCCTGTCATTAAAGAGTCAATTGTTCAAACCATAGGCCTGCACTGAGGCTGTGCTTACCATAGGATGGAAGTGGGGGTGGGACAAGCACTAACTAGCAGAGGTTACTGATTGTTCATTTCCATTGCCTTCCTTCTGCTGCCAGGCATGCAAGTCTGTTTGTGGCAGAACAACCACAGTGCAGTGCTGGTATTCTATCAACTCTGCCTTGATGCTGCCCCACAGGTTTGAACTCCATTATTCCTTAATGGATCTTTTCATGCACGGTAATTTGGGAGGCAGTAATTTTGCCTTTACCAAGTTCTTATGGCTCTGCTGGTGTTTGTAGTATGCTGCTGCTGCTGCTGCTAAGTCGCTTCAGTAGTGTCCGACTCTGTGCGACAACATAGATGGCAGCCGTATCACTACCTAAATTAGAAAGCCTTGCTAAGCCGTTCTAGGAAATTGTATCTCCTGCTTGTTTGTTTGTTTTAACCAGGCCTGGAAGAAAAGCTATTTTAAATAAAATGCAATCTAAGACTATCACAGGGTATGTTTAGTTTTTTCATGGATTCACATCAGAGCTACATGACAGAGCTGGAAGGGGTCTTAGGAATTTCTGGTTTAACAGCCTCATCTTCTGGATGGGAAACCCTAGGGTCAGGGAGGTATAGTGCTTTGTGGAAGATCTCATGACTAAATGGCCTAGGCAGTAGTGTAAGAGATCTGATTCTCTTAATGAGGAGCTTCTCTTATTGTTTCATACCAACTCTCTGATGATAAGGCTTTCATTTACTGAGCACAACAAATATTTGCAATACCATATTAGAGAAAGTCATCTCTAGATAATTCTCTCAAGGTACAGTGGAATGGTGCATTTGCTGTTTCATATTATTTCACTGTCAAAAATACTTAATTTACTTTAGATCACATTTGATTATTGAGGTAATAAAAAAGACCTATTTTCTCTAGCAGGATTGGTATTGTTTTTATCATAAATTTATTGGCTACCTATTATGAACAAAGTACTATAATAAGTGCTGGGGAAATAAAAATGATGAACCAGACACTGACCCAGCCATTCAAGGGTTTATAGCTTGTGTTAATCTTTGAGACCCAGTGTGCTTCAGGGCTGGTAGAATGGTCTCTCAGTGTCAATTAGTTAGACTCTAAACTCTCAAGTGTAGGAAAAAATGGCAATATATTTAAATGGCATTCTATAAACTGCATGTGCATTTACAGATCCTCAATTTTCTGTTGATATGTAGCAGTCTTTTCTCTCCAGGGAAACAGCATGTACTTTTCTACAGCTCTCTTGAAGTATTTGACAGTTTCAATGAATCTTTCTGCAGTTTTCACATTGGATTTTCTTATCTTCTCATGCATTTCCTCTTCTATTGGTTTTGATAGTTTCCATATTTCACTCTCCAAGTTCTTTGACATATCAATTTCATTTCTCTTCCTCACTTATACAGGCTCTTGTTTAGTTGAAGATTTTATCTTTCCATTGAGCAACGTTCTTTCCTTAGCTTTGAAAACACACTTTCTGATTGCTATGCCTTTGAGAATTCAAGTGGTAGTTTAAAGAGTTTTGTAGATTTCAATTGTACTTTAAGTTATTTTTTTGTGTTTATAGTGTAGATGTAGCCCTTAGATGTTTTATAGTCAATGAATGCTTATAATGTCACTGATGTCTAGTAAACATCTCAATAGTATTTCTTACCCTAAAATAAAATGTATTTCACTACTCACCTTCTGTTAATTTTGTGGTCAGAAAGAGATCCTATGGTGATTCAGCAGTAATAAAATGATACACTATATAAAAGTGTGGTATGAATCGAAAGTGTTTCCTTGTCTACCTTTTCACCCAGCCAGGAGTAAAGTGCTTTGCAATGCATCATGTTGCTGCTCTCAGTGTATCTCAGAGGATGAAACCAAATATCTATATTGCTACTCTTCACCTTCTTATTCTATTATCCCTCTGTCTGCCTAGAAATCTGTCTATCTTGCTATCTGTCTGTCTCTTTATCTATGACATTATAATCCTAATGTGGAGGAGATGGGCATCTAAGAGTTAACCTTAAAAATAATTCAGAAAAGGAAAATTGCAAAGAATGATATGGCAAAATGCTATATTCCCTTCACTTACCTCACAATTGTACTCATGAATATTTTCCTTATTCATTACATTTTCTTTCCCTCATGTTAAATAAATAAATCATGTCTCTTTAAACCATTACCTCCATTTCTCTTTCCCTCCTGCTCTACTGAGAAATAACCACAGTCATGAGTTTGGTACTCATATTCCTTATCTTTTATTTTCTTCTAAAAAATTATGAAATATTTCTTACAATTAAAATAAGGTATTTAATTACAGAGAAGAATAATAAACACTTGTGTATTCCCCATCTGACATAAGTAAGACAACAATACCCATACTCTTGATGCTATTTATGTATATGCCTCTTTAATCCTATCTCTATGCCCACTTCTCAATCAAGGTAATTAACACTCAAAATGCTGTGTTCATTATTCCCTTGTTTTATCACATACGCATGTATATTGAAGCAATGTATTGTTAGTTTTGCTTTAATTGGCTTTTCAAAAGTTATATCATCCATTATGTTGTCTTCTATGTTTCAAAATATATTGTTTCATGGAGCTCTCTGTCATCCTTTATCAGTAATGTATAGTATTGCACTCTGCAAATACACACAATTTATTACATTAGCAATGCTCCAGCAGATATTATTGCTTTCAATATTTTACTTTGAGGAGCAATTATTCTATGAAGTTTCTTGTATATGTCTCTGAGAACATAGGTATAAGTGATATTTTAGAGTATATACCTAGAAGTGAAGTTGTAGTGCTGCAAGAAACAAATATATTCAACCAATTTGGAAATTTTATGCAACATATCTTCACAACTTGTTTTTATGTTTTGGAAGGGCCCTATCTATTCACAGCTTTTTTGCTCTTTGCATATAAAGAGTAAAATAGATTGTTGACATCACTGTTATTCAATACAATACTGGATTCATCAAAATGTTAAAATTTTGCTCTGCAAAAGACACTGTTGCGAAGATGAAAACACAAGTCACTGACTAAGAAAAAATGTTTGTACATCATGTATTTTAAATATGACTAGTATGTAGAAAATGTAAAAAAAAAAAGTATTAAAACTTAGTGGTAAAGTACAAAATAAATCCAGTTGGTAAAATGGGCAGAAGGCAGGAACAGACATTTCAGTGAAGAGAAGTTACAGATGATGAGTAGGCATGTGAAAAGATTTCAACATTGTTAGTCATTGGATATATACAAATTAACATTATGAAATATCACTCCATATCAGAATGGCTAAAAAAATAGTGACAACATCAAGTGCTAGAAAAATACAGAAAACTGGATCACTCATACATTGTTTGTGGGAACATAGAATGGTACAGCCACTCTGAATAACAGTTTTATAATTTCTAAAGAAATTAAAGAGGTAAATACCATACAAACAAGCAATTGTCCCATTGGGCATTTATCCTAGAATTATGCACACTTTTATTCACATAAAAATCTGGCAGGATTCCTCACAAAAACTTTATTCAGAAGATCCCCCAGGTAAAAACTGTTAGATATCCTCTAGCAGGTAAATGGTTGAATGAACCATAGTACTTTCTGAATACATGGAATATTCAGAAATAAAAAGGAAAAGACTATTGATGTATGCAATAACTTGGAAGAAACTTGAAGGAGTTATGCTGAATGAATAAAGCCAACTTTCAAATATTATACACTTTGTAATTCCCTTTATATAACATCTCCTAAAGAAAAAAATAATAGATATGGAGAAGGAATCGTTGGTTTCCCAATGGTAAAAACAGGAGAGAGGGTTGTATGTGACAATAAAATGACAACATGAAGATACTTGTGGTGATGGAATTGCTCTGTATCTTTACTTTGTCAGTGTTCATATTCTGGTTCTATTTAATACTAGAATTTTATACAATGCTGCCATTTGGAGAAACTGGGTAAAGAAAGGGTACATGTAATCTATTTATTTTCTTACAATTGTACAGGAATCTATTACTGTTTGAAAAAAATTTTTTTTAAGTTTAAGCAGTGAATCTGTTGCATTTCCTGAATAAAGGAATTCAGAATTTATTAGATTATCTGTACATCAATTTAAGGATAATTGACATCTTTACGACAGTGTCTTTTTCATATGGTATATCTATCCTTTTATTTAGACTTTATTAGTATTTTTATCAATATATTTACATTTTTTTTCTATTGAAAAACTAGAGAACTTTTCATTAGATTTATTTTTTGGTACCTCACTCTCATTTACTAATGTAAATGCTAGTGTAAATACAATAAAAATTATGTTCTCTTTAACTGAATATTATACCACTGTATTTCTATATTCAGTCAATTTACTAAGCTCAATTCTAAAAACTCATATGTAGATTATTTTCTTTTTCTATGTACACATTTAAACTATGAACAAACAACAACAGTTTTGCTTATTTTATCTTTTCCTTATGATTTTTTCTTTTTTCTTACCTGATTGCACTGGCTAGACCCTCCACGAAAATGTTGAGTGGAAGTGGTAAGAATGAGCATTCTTATCTTACAGTGTAATTATTTTCATTCTCTTCTAATTTTTATTTCTGATTCATCTTTATTATTCTAGACCTTCAATTTTTCCTTCATTTTCTTATTCCTTGTCCAACTTTGACCATTCTAGTTTGTATAATTCCCATTGTAATGTTGACTTTAGTACTCCTTTTTAACCTGAGTTACCTAGCAGTATGTTCAAAATCTGTACAAAAATTTAAAAATTCCTTTTGCTTTTTATTTCTAACTTAATTATTATTTTTAAAGTATGATCTAAATAGTCCAGTTCTTTTTTTTTATGACTGTACATGGTTACTTTTTGTAAATGACCCATGCTGTGCTGTGCTAAGCCACTCAGTCCTGTCTGACTCTTTGCAACCTGACTGAGTGACCGAGCACAAAACAGCATGGGTCATTTACAAAAATTGACCATATATAGTCATGAAACAAAAAAGAACTAGACTATGTAGATCATATTTGTAAAATAATAGTTAAGTTAGAAATAAAATTCAAAAAGGAATTTTAAAAGTTGTGTAAATGACCCATAGATAATTGAATAGAATTTGTAATACCTAGTTGTTGGGGATCAGAGAAGGCAATGGCAACCCACTCCAGTACTCTTGCCTGGAAAATCCCATGGACGGAGGAGCCTGGAAAGCTGCAGTCCATGAGGTCGCTGAGGGTTGGACACGACTGAATGACTTCACTTTCACTTTTCACTTTCATACATCGGGGAAGGAAATGGCAACCCACTCCAGTATTCTTGCCTGGAGAATCCCGGGGATGGGGGAGACTGGTGGGCTGCCATATATGGGGTCACACAGAGTCGGACACGACTTAAGTGATTTAGCAGCACTTGTTGGGGATGAAGAAGTTACTTAAGATTTACTACTCATTTGTCAATTTAAGACTTATACTGTGACTTACCTTTATCCCTCTCCTGTTTGAGATCTCTCTCTCTTTTTTAAGCTATTTATTTATTTTAGTTAATGTATTTATTTTAATTGGAGGCTAATTATTTTACAATATTTTGGTGGTTTTGGCCGTACATTCACATGAGTCAGCCACGGGTGTACATGTGTCCCCCATCCTGAACCCCTCTCCCACCTCCCTCCCTATCCCATCCCTCAAGGTCATCCCAGTACACTGGCCCTGAGTGCCCTGTCTCATGCATCGAACCTGGACAGGTGATCTATTTCACATATGGTAATATAAATGTTCCAATGCTATTCTCTTAAATCATCCTACCCTCACCTTCTTCCAGAGAGTCCAAAAGTCTGTTCTTTACATCTGTGTCTTTTTTTGCTATCTCACATATAGTATCATGGTTACCATATTTCTAAATTCCATATATATGTATATATACTATATTGGTGTTTTTTCCTGACTTACTTCACTCTGTATAATAGGCTCCAGTTTCATCCACCTCAGAACTGATTCAAATACATTCTTTTTAATGGCTGAGTAATATTCCATTGTGTATACATACCACAGTTTTCTTATCCATTTATCTGCTGATGGGCATCTAGGTTGCTTCAATATCCTAGCTATTGTAAACAGTGCTGCGATGAACACTGGGGTACATGTGTCTCTTTCAATTCCGATTTTCTCAGGGTGTATGCCCAGCAGTGGGATTGCTGGATCATATGGCAGTTCTATTCCCAGTTTTTTTAAGGAATCTCCACACTGTTCTCCATAGTGGCTGTACTAGTTTGCATTCCCAACAACAGTGTAAGAGGGTTCCCTTATCTCCACAACCTCTCCAGCATTTATTGTCTGTAGACTTTTTGATAGCAGTTATTCTGACCAGCATGAGATGGTACCTCACTGTGGTTTTGATTTGCAATTCTCTGATAATGAGTGACTTTGAGCATCTTTTCATGTGTTTGTTAGCCATCTGTATGTCTTTGGAGAATCAAAAAATCATTTTTTGATTGGATCATTTATTTTTCTGGAATTGAGCTACATGTATATTTCTGAGATTAATTCTTTGTGAGTTGCTTCACTTGCTATTATTTTCTCCCATTCTGAAGGCTGTCTTTTTATCTTGCTTTTAGTTTCCTTTATTGTGCAAAAGCTTTTAAGTTTAATTAGGTCCCATTTGTTTATTTTTGCTTTTATTTCCATTACTATGGGAGGTGGGTCATAGAGGATCCTGCTGTGATTTATGTCATAGAGTGTTTTGCCTATGTTTTCCTCTAGAAGTTTTATAGTTTCTGGTCTTACATTTCTATCTTTAATCCATTTTGAGTTTATTTTTGTGTATGGTGTTAGAAAATGTTCTAGTTTCATTCTTTTACAAGTGATTGACAAGTATTCCCAGCATCACTTGTTAAAGAGATTGCCTTTTCTCTATTGTATATTCTTGCCTCCTTTGTCAAAGATAAGTCACCCATAGGTGCGTGGATTTATCCTTAGGCTTTCTACTTTGTTCCATTGATTTATAGTTCTCTCTTTGTGGTAGTACCATACTGTCTTAATGACTGTAGCTTTGTAGTATAGCCTGAAGTCAGTCATGTTTATTCCTCCAGTTCCATTCTTCTTTCTCAAGATCGCTTTGGCTATTGAAGGTTTTCTGTATTTCTATACAAATTGTGAAATTATTTGTTCTAGTTCTCTGAAAAATACCCTGAGTAGCTTGATAGGGATAGCATTGAATCTATTGATTGCTTTGGGTAGTATACTCGTTTTCACTATACTGATTCTTCTGATCATGACCATGGTATATTTCTCCATCTATTTGTGTCACCTTTGATTTCTTTCATCAGTGTTTTATAGTTTTCTATATATATGTCTTTTGTTTCTTTAGGTAGATTTATTCCTGAGTATTTTGTTCTTTTCTTGACAATGGCGAATGGAATTGTTCTCTTAATTTCTCTTTCTATTTTCTCATTGTTAGTGTCTTGGAATGAAAGGGATTTCTGTGTGTTAATTTTGTATCCTGCAACTTTACTATATTCATTGATTAGCTCTAGTAATCTTCTGGTGGTATTTTTAGGGTTTTCAATGTAGAGGATCATGTCATCTGCAAACAGTGAGATTTTACTTCTTTTCTTTTATATCCTGAATCCTGTTTCTTCTCCTTTTTTAGTTGATTCCTTTATCTTGATGATACACATTCTTCAAGGGTTTTCGGAGAGAGTGTGACTCTGAATACACTTTTATTCTGTGGGCAAATCAGACCTGCCCATAGAATTACAGATTATAAACGATTGTTTTTATAATTCTAGAAACGTGAAAGTGAAAGTGAAAGTGTTAGTTACTCAGTTATGTCTGAACTTTTTGAAACCCCATGGACTGTAGCCTGCCAGGCTCCTCTGTGAATGGAACTCTCCAGGTAAGAATACTGGATTGGGTTGCTATTTCCTTCTCCAGGGGTCTTCTTGACCCAAGGATCAGATCTAGGTCTCCTGCATTGTAAGCAGATACTTTACGATTTAAGCCACCAAGGATAGCTCCAAAAGATAATTCCAAAGGTCCTGTTCTAATGTCATCTAGCATCAAGTGTTACAGTTAAGAAGCTTGAATAAATATTAGGTCCTGTTTCTTGGTACATTATACAATATTTTTCACTTCTGAGAACTTAAAAATTTTTTTCTTTCTATTTCTATGATTCTGAAATTTCAAAATCATGTACCATTCTTTTTTTTCCAATTTTACTTGCTGTGTGGACTCCTTCATGGCTCTTTTATTTTGGAAACACATTTTCCTTAGCTCTGTTGAATTCTTTTACATTATTTATTTGATATTTCCTACCCATCTATTCTGATTTTCTGCAGCACTAATTATTTGGATTGAGGACCTCCTGGCCTGATCCTTTTCCTTTCTTTTTTTTCTTTTTTATCTATTTTTTCCACCTCATAGTATTTTTTTCCTCTGCATTCAGTGAAATTTTCTAAATCTTCCATGTTTGTGATTATATTTTTAAATAACAGCCCAAATAGGGCTAAATATTTTCATATTTATTACATATGTGTATATTTATATGTTACATATTTATTTTAATTGAAGTATAGTTGGACAATACTATGTCAGTTTCAGGTGTACGACATAGTGATTCAGTGTTTACATACATTACAAAATACTCACCATGGTAAGTCTAGTAACCACCTGTCTGCATAATTATTGCAGTATTATCGAACATATTCGTTATCCTGTGTATTACATCACCATGACTTATTTATTTTATAACTGGAAATTTGTACCACTTAATCCTCTTCACCTATTTCACCCAACCCCTCACTCTATCTTCTCTCTGGCAACCTTTCTGGTTTCTTTTCCTAAGTAGTTTTTTTCCAGAATACTACTGTACCAAATAGTATTCTGTAATTTTTTCCTTATTCAGTAGTTAAAATTTTGCTTGCCATTATCAATTATAGACTAACTTATAAAAGATGTTTTCTGCTGCTGCATATATTGTTTCTGTTTACTTTAACTTCCTTTAGAATATGTGTTTATTTTGGTCCCTTTTCTTTGGTCTCTTTTCTTGAAAGAGGTTTTCCTTAATTTCTTGGTGATCCTTTGTCATCCATTCATACTTTTATGAGTCAAAGCAATATCAGCTTGTAAAAATGCAATTACTGTGAGGCTCAGTATAGCAAAGCTCAATTTTAAAAGAAGAATGAGACACAATAAACAGCTCTGTGTACACAGTGTGACAGGCTAGATTTCACTGTAAATTATAGGATGAAGACATTGCTATTTTATTTCAGGGTCCTCGACAATAGGTCTATAGGTCTCCCTCTGGAGAAGGAAAGGCAACCCACTCCAGTATTCTTGCCTGGAGAATCCCATGGACAGAGGAGCCTGGTGGGCTGCAGTGCGTGGGATCACCAGAGGTGGACAAAACTGAAGTGACTAAATAACAATAGGTCTCCCTCCACATCCACCCTGTTGGTCTCTCCAGATACCCCAGGGGTTTTTTTAATCAGTCACTAGGAATGTGGAAACAGATGGGTGTAAGCCTGGGTGATGTCATTCTGAGTGCTGAGAATCTCATTATTTAGTTTGTAGAGTTTTATATTTATCCCTTGGTCTTTAGTACAATTCATTTCATCCTTCAACCTTGTTTGGTTTCTTTTGTATCCAGATTCTCACTGGGTACTTTCTCCATATACCATTTGTCTTCTGCATGAGACAGGTGGGGTGACTCTAGAATTGTTAGTTGATATTTCATAATATCAATAACCAGGAGAAATAGCAATAACCTCAGATATGCAGATGACACCACCCTTATGGCAGAAAGTGAAGAACTAAAATGAGCCTCTTGATGAAAGTGAAAGAGGAGAATGAAAATGTTGGCTTAAAACTCAACATTCAGAAAACTAAATGACATCCAATCCCATCACTTTATGGCAAATAGATGGGGAAACCATGGAAACAATGACTGACTTTATTTTGGGGGGCTCCAAAATCACTGCAGATGGTGAATACAGCCATAAAATTAAAAGACACATTTTCCTTGGAAGAAAAGCTATGACCAACCTAGACAGCATATTAAAAAGCAGAGACTTTGCTGAGAAAGGTCCCTCTAGTCAAAGCTATGGTTTTCCAGTAGTCATGTATGGATCTGAGAGTTGAACTATAAAGAAAGCTGAGTGCTGAAGAATTGATGCTTTTGAACCATGGTGTTGGGGAAGACTCTTGAGAGTCCTTTGGACTGCAAGGAGATCCAACCAGTCAATCCTAAAGGAAATGAGTCCTGAATATTCATTAGAAGGACTGATGCTGAAGTTGAAATTCCAATACTTTAGCCACTTGATATGAAGAACTGACTCATTAGAAAAGACCCTGATGCTGGGATGGATTGGCAGGAGAAGGGGACGACAGAGGATGAGATGGTTGGATAGCATCACCAACTCAATGGACATGAGTTTGAACAAGTTCTAGGAGTTGGTGATAGATAGGGAAGTCTGTCGTGCTGTAGTCTGTGGGGTCACAAAGAGTCGGACACGACCAAGTGACTGAACTGAACTGAACTGATTTCATAATGAGGGGAGAGCATGGGGACTGTTCTTATTTATAAAGACTTCTAATCAACTCTCTTATTCTCAGTCTTAAGTCAAAATTTACATTTAGGGACACTAAACCCAAGATGGGTGGGTCATGGTGGAGAGGCCTGACAGAATGTGGTCCACTGGAGAAGGGAATGGCAAGCCACTTCAGTATTCTTGCCTTGAGAACCCCATGAACAGTGTGAAAAGGCAAAATGATAGGATACCAAAGAGGAACTCCCCAGGTCAATAGGTGCCCAACACTCTACTGGAGATCAGTGGAGAAATAACTCCAGAAAGAATGTAGGGATGGAGCCAAAGCAAAAACAATAGCCAGTTGTGGATGTGACTGGTGATAGAAGCAAGATCCAATGCTGTAAAGAGCAATATTGCATAGGAACCTGGAATGTCAGGTCCATGAATCAAGGAAAATTGGAAGTGGTCAAACAAGAGATGGCAAGGGTGAACATCAACGATTTAGGAATCAGTGAACTAAAATGGACTGGAATGGGTGAATTTAACTCAGATGACCATTACATCTACTACTGTGGGCAGGAGTCCCTCAGAAGAAATGGAGTAGCCATCATGGTCAACAAAAGAGTTTGAAATGCAGTACATGGATGCAATCTCAAAAATGACAGAATAATCTCTGTTCATCTCCAAGGCAAACCATTCAATATTAGAGTTATCCAAGTCTATGCCCCAACCAGTAACACTGAAGAAACTGAAGTTGAATGGTTTTATGAAGACCTACAAGATCTTTTAGAACTAACACCCCCAAAAGATGTCCTTTTCATTATAGGGGACTGGAATGCAAAAGTAGGCAGTCAAGAAACACCTGGAGTAACAGGCAAATTTGGCCTTGGAATGTGGAATGAAGCAGGGCAAAGACTAATAGAGTTTTGCCAAGAAAATGCACTGGTCATAGCAAATACCCTCTTCCAACAACACAAGAGAACACTCTACACGTGGACATCACCAGATGGTCAACACTGAAATCAGATTGATTATATTCTTTGCAGCCAAAGATGGAGAAGCTCCATACAGTCAACAAAAACAAGACCAGGAGCTGACTGTGGCTCAGATCATGAACTCCTTATTACCAAATTCAGACTTAAATTGAAGAAAGTAGGGAAAACCGCTAGACCATTCAGGTATGACCTAAATCAAATCCCTTATGATTATACAGTGGAAGTGAGAAATAGATTTAAGGGCCTAGATCTGATAGACAGAGTGCCTGATGAACTATGGACAGAGGTTCATGACATTGTATAGGAGACAGGGATCAAGACCATCCCCATGGAAAAGAAATGCAAAAAGCAAAATGGCCGTCTGGGGAGGCCTTACAATAGCTGTGAAAAGAAGAAAAGCTAAAAGCAAAGGAGAAAAGGAAAGATATAAACATCTGAATGCAGAGTTCCAAAGAATAGCAAGAAGAGATAAGAAAGCCTTCTTCAGCGATCAATGCAAAGAAATAGAGGAAAAGAACAGAATGGGAAAGACTAGAGATCTCTTCAAGAACATTAGAGATACCAAGGGAACATTTCATGCAAAGATGGGCTCGATAAAGGACAGAAATGGTCTGGACCTAACAGAAGCTGAAGATATTAAGAAGAGGTGGCAAGAATACATGGAAGAACTGTACAAAAAGATCTTCATGACCCAGATCATCACAATGATGTGATCACTAATCTAGAGCCAGACATCTTGGAAAGTGAAGTCAAGTGGGCCTTAGAAAGCATCACTACGAACAAAGCTAGTGGAGGTGATGGAATTCCAGTTGAGCTGTTTCAAATCCTGAAAGATGATGCTGTGAAAGTGCTGCACTCAATATGCCAGCTAATTTGGAAAACTCAGCAGTGGCCACAGGACTGGAAAATGTCAGTTTTCATTCCAATTCCAAAGAAAGGCAATGCCAAATAATGCTAAAACTACCGCACAGTTGCACTCATCTCACATGCTAGTAAAGTAATGCTCAAAATTTTCCAAGCCAGACTTCAGCAATACGTGAACCGTGAACTTCCTGATGCTCAAGCTGGTTTTAGAAAAGGCAGTGGTATCAGAGATCAAATTGCCAACATCTGCTGGATCATGGAAAAAGCAAGAGAGTTCCAGAAAAACATCTATTTCTGCTTTATTGACTATGCCAAAGCCTTTGACTATGTGGATCACAATAAACTGTGGAAAATTCTGAAAGAGATGGGAATACCAGACCAATTAACCTGCCTCTTGAGAAATCTGTATGCAGGTCAGGAAGCAACAGTTAGAACTGGACATGGAACAACAGACTGGTTCCAAATAGGAAAAGGAGTACGTCAAGGCTGTATATTGTCACCCTGCTTATTTAACTTCTATGCAGAGTACATCATGAGAAACGCTGGACTGGAAGAAACAGAAGCTGGAATCAAGATTGCTGGGAGAAATATCAATCACCTCAGATATGCAGATGACACCACCCTTATGGCAGAAAGTGAAGAGGAACTGAAAAGCCTCTTGATGAAAGTGAAAGAGGAGAGTGAAAATTTGGCTTAAAGCTCAACATTCAGAAAATGAAAATCATGGCATACGGTCCCATCACTTCATGCGAAATAGATGGGGAAACAGTGGAAACAGTGTCAGACTTTATTTTGGGGGGCTCTAAAGTCACTGCAGATGGTGATTGCATGCATGAAATTAAAAGACGCTTACTCCTTGGAAGAAATGTTATGACCAACCTAGATAGTATATTCAAAAGCAGAGACATTACTTTGCCGACTAAGGTCCGTCTAGTCAAGGCTAGTCAAGTCAAGGTTTTTCCTGTGGTCATGTATGGATGTGAGAGTTGGACCATGAAGAAGGCTGAGCACTGGAGAATTGATGCTTTTGAACTGTGGTGTTGGAGAAGACTCTTGAGAGCCCCTTGGACTGTAGGGAGGTCCAACCAGTCCATTCTGAAGGAGATCAGCCCTGGGATTTTTTTTGGAAGGAATGATGCTAAAGCTGAAACTCCAGTACTTTGGCCACCTCATGCGAAGAGTTGACTCATTGGAAAAGACTTTGATGCTGGGAGGGATTGGGGGCAGGTGGAGAAGGGGACGACAGAGGATGAGATGGCTGGATGGCTTCACGGACTCGATGGAGGTGAGTCTGAGTGAACTCCGGGAGTTGGTGGTGGACAGGGAGGCCTGGCGTGCTGCGATTCATGGGGTCGCAAAGAGTCAGACACGACTGAGTGACTGAACTGAACTGAACTGAACTGAGGCACTTCCTTTTTCTGGGATTCTAAGATTCTGTAAAGTGAATTGACTTGCTGCTTGCTGATATTTGTTTATTTTTAATTTAAAGCAACAAAGATAATGGTCACTTTGCCCCTTTTGGTTCCTGTATTTCTTTAAATTCCAGTTTTTTGTTACGTTTTCAATCAACTTTTTATTAATATTTTATTAGTATAGCTTTTTTTCTGTCTTGAGTTTCAATTCTTTATAATATTTTGTTTAATTATCTTTTGAGAAGAGCAAAATTTATAGTCAGTTGTGTGGAAGTGTGTGTGTGTTGCAGATACATTTGATAAATGACAATAATAAATAAGGAAATTATATAACATGTGAGAAAGTGGTCTTACATGCTATGGAAATAGTAATATACAAAGCAGGATTAGGAGTATTAGTAACATAAGAGGAATGCGATGCAGTTTATACAGAGTGGTCAAGGTTAGGTCTCATTGAGAAGGTGACATTAGAAGGAGGTGAGAGGTTTCATCAAGGAGGTATCTTAGGAGATATCTGAGAAGATATCTGATATTTTACACCAAGGTAGTTGTCAGATCAAAGGCCCTCCAGGATTAGGATTGGGTATTTGAGAAAGAGAAAATTTGTGTGCCTGGAGCAAAGATAGTGAGGGAGAGAGTAGTAAGTGATAATGTCAGAGACATAGAAGGGAGAACAAATGATATAGGGCTTTGTGGTCATCATAGGGACTTTTCCTTTCATTCTGATTGTCTTGGGGAGCCAGAACAGTTGACTTATGATGTGTGTGTGGGAGGGTTGGGGAGAATGAGGCGAACAACAGTAGAAGCATTGGGTCTCATGGAACTATTGTTATCCAGACAAGAAATGATGGTGGCTTGGACCTAAGTGGAAATTACAAAAAGGGTAAAAAGTATAGTTCAGATTCTGATATACTTTGAAGATAGAGCTAATAGGGTAGACTGTGGACTATCAGAGAAAGGAATCAAGGGTAACTCCAAAGTTTTGGCATAAGCAACAGGGAAAATGCAGTTATCAATAGATGACTTGGGAAAGACTGTCAGGAGAAGTAGTTTTGATGTTAGAAAGGAGTTTGGTTTTAGACATGTTGAATATAGGATGCAATAGACATCCATTAAGATCTGGAGCTTAAAAGAGGGGTTTGGGCAGAGATAAAAGTCTGTGAGTCTTAAGTGTTGACATGAGATTTAAAGCCAAGATACTGAGTGATATCCCCAAAGGAATGAATGCAGATATGAAAAAGAAGTAGCAAGGATGGATCCATGTGGCTGACTCTTTGAAGAAACACAATACAAAATTATGAGTATAAAATTAGATAAAATAATAAACAATTATTTAGGCTAAAAATAAATTGCACACTAAAAAAGCTGAGAAATATAAAAATATTGCAAAGTCCATGAAAGTAACAGTGTTGTTTTTTTAAAAATTAATTTACCAACTGACAAACCATTCAAACCTTTTCCCAACTTTTTTTGGCTGCTTATCCTTAATGCCATTTCCTACTGGGATGACCCAGAGAGATGGTATAGGGAGGAAGGTGGGAGGGGGGTTCAGGATTGGGAACCCATGTACACCTGTGGTAGATTGTGGTTGATGTATAGCAAAACCAATACAGTATTGTAAAAGTAAAATAAAGTAAAATAAGATAAAAAAATAAAGTACTTATAATAGTAAAAAAAAATGGGTTTATCAAACTTTTTTTTTTGATTGCTGGAATCAAAGTTTGCTTTTGATTGCCCAAGACATATGGCTTTATTGTAATATTGATATAGGCTATACCCTATAAACACAAGAATTCTAATATATTTGTTGCATATTATTCCCATAAAAAGGTACATTTATAATTGATATGCTGAAGTGCTGTGCATAATCCTGTTGAGTGAGAACTTCCATTTTTATTAGGCATTAATTTTACATGTTTGAAGATTAAAAGAATTTCCTATTGGCTAGTTTTTATATCCACATGTTCTAAACTTTGTTTCCCTTTCACCAACTACATAGCATCAGGTGCCTTGAAACATTCATATTGCAGGGCATTCTGGCATGTGAGTGTCTGTGAAGTACTCTTAGAAGCCCACTTCTCTATGAGGTAGCTAGCATTAGCTTAACTATAAATGAAAATGACTACAAACCACTTAAACGTATCTTACTGCTGCTGCTGCTGCTAAGTGCAACCCCATAGACAGCAGCCCACCAGGCTCCCCCATCCCTCGGATTCTCCAGGCAAGAACATTGGAGTGGGCTGCCATTTCCTTCTCCAATGCATGAAAGTGAAAAGTGAAAGTGAAGTCGCTCAGTCGCGACCCCATGGACTACAGCCCACCAGGCTCCTCCGTCCGTGGGATTTTCCAGGTAAGAGTATTGGAGTGGGGTGCCATTGCCTTCTCCGAAAAGTATCTTAATAGACCCTACTTATTTTGGCCACATCCTCAAAATGATTGCTACTACTTAAGCAGCACCTGACAAACATGTGACAGAAAAGAAGTATGAATGGAAAAAAAAATAGTCTTAATCAACTGCAGTTAAAATATGTAAAAATTTTCTTAGGGCCCTCATAGCATTGTGAAATGTGCTCACACAAAAGAGAGTCAGGGAAGCTAAGATTAAACTTCAGTAGGTTTATTGTAAATCCTCCTTTGGGAGAATATTAAGGACTGAGTCCTAAAGTACTCCAATGTGAAAAGTTTGAGGGACAAAGAGGGACCACAAAGAAAGCTGAGGAGAGGAGTAATCAGGGCAATTGGAAGAAACTCAAGAGAAATACAGTCTTTGGAAACTTTGAAGAACGTGTATCAAAGAGGAAAAATTGATTACCTGTATGAAATAAGATGAGGAATAAGGATTGCCTATTGGATTCAGTAATGTAGAGATCATTTGTGATATTAACCAGAGAAGCTTTAGTGAATTGATGGAAGAAAAATATGATGTGATGGATTTAAAAGAGAATTAGGGTGAGAGAAGCCATAGGCAAATAATGTAGGCAACCATTTCAACAAGTTTTTCTGTAAAAGGGATTGAGATATGGACATATAGGTGGCAGGGGTAGTAGAGTCAAGAAGACTGTTTTTTGGGTATACTGAGAGGAACGGTTCAGCAGAAGATAAAACTCTTATAGCACAGGAGAGAGACAAGGAAATCTAGTGGAGAAATGAAAGGTTTGACTTTAGATAGTTGTATCAATCATTCATTAATGGTAACAGAAAAGGGCTGAGTATGTGAGTGCATGTGTGAGCAGATGGTGGAGTCTGTGGAAATTTTCTTCTGAGGGCTCTCATTTTCTCAGTGCGGAAGAAAGCATGGTCACTAGCTTCCTTCTGGGAGTGAGGATGCAATAGGAAGTGTTTGAGATAAGAGAAGGGGTGTGGATTATTATCTAGTGGAGTGGGAAAGTGAATGACTTAGGGAGGCTTAGTAGGATTTCTGGACAACATTAAGGGTTCATCTTGAACTGTGTTTTTTAAATTCAAAGTGTCTGTGTAGTCAGGGGCTCTTTTATAGACATATTTATCTGTACAGGTACAAAGGAGTGAAGCAGGCTAAATTTGTCTGTGGGATCAGGTGCAAAAATGAGCTGAGAGGAAAATAAGTACTTGTGGGAATTTGAGATGACTTATAGGATGGCCTTTACCTTGTGGGTGATTTTTGAATGAATATTTGAAAGAGCAGAGTGATTGAATCCAGGGAAGGCATATTATGTATCTTTGAAATGAATTACATAAATAATTTAAGTAATGTGCTAGGCAATGACACGCTTAGAGTTTCGATGAAACTAAAACATTTATAAATGCCATAACTGAAATTGTCTGACCCAAGAACCCCAGTGAGTTTGCCTATTGTTACTCATTTGATGGGCAATATTAGTTCCTCCTGTCCTTTCAACTATGTATTAACACTTTGTTCTGAAGCAAAAGCAGTAAATTCAGCAATCTCTATACCTCCACTTTTGGTGTGCATTCTGCTTCTTGGATTTATCTTCTCCTTACTATTTTTCACCTTCAGTGTTGAGGAGATAACAGAATCAAGCCCAAAGTAATAATGTAATGAAGTGTTTCCTTTTCCCCCCAGTAATATCTAGCCCTGGTAAATATGGAGTTCTTAGCTTCCTTCATAATAGTAGCCAGGTAGTCATGATGAATCCTTAGGCTCTGTGGTCCTCATTACCAGTTGAGTTTCTTCTCTGGGATGGGAACTCTCTTTATGCAATGGAAATAAATCCTTTGAGCTGAATCTGAAGACTGAATATATTGTCTTAAAGAGTCTTCATTTTAGTTCAAGATACCATTAAAAATACTATAGTGTGATGGCTTAAACAAAAAACATTTCTCTCATGTCTGGAGGATAAGCAGTCCAAGATGAAGGCATGGCAGACGTGGTATCTGGTGAGGGCCGGCTTCCTGGTTCATAGTCCATTTTCTCACTGTTTCCTCATATGGCAAAAGGGGCAAGAGAGCTGTCTGAGGTCTCTTTTTAAGGCCACTAATTTTACTCATAAGAACTTTATTTTCATGACCTAATTATCTCCTAAAGGCCCTACCTCCCAATTCTATCACATTGAGGATTAGGATTTCAACATATGAATTTTAGGGGGACACAAATATTCAGCCCATAACAGTCTTGGTTTCCAATCTTGCCAAGAGTAAAGTATCATGGATTTAGGGAAAGGAGATAATTTGAACTTTAACGAGTTATCCCAAGCCCTTCCCTAAAGTCTTGAGATAATTTCATGAAGTAACATTTATTCTTATAATACAGAGACAGAAAAGAATGCATAGTAAGGTGAAATTTTATTAAGAAATCCTATAATCTTCATCCAATATGATTTTTAAATTCAGAAAGTAACATTTCTAGAGAAAGGATTGTTTTCTTGACAGCATATAAATGCTTCCCCTTCTAAACCTCAAGTATCATCACACCTTTGACAAGTAATATATGTCCCACAGTCAATACTACCTCATTCAGACAGAGGAAACAAGCTCTATCAGTGTTGTTTGCTTCAGGATAGACTCTTGCACAAAGCCTTCCAGTATTTGATCAATTGATTCCTTGGACCCGAGGGACAGGAAATCCATGGCCTCACATGCTATTCTCGTAGTGGTTAGGACTGAGAAAAAGCCAGATTCTGAGAGACAGTGTCTGTCCCTAGTGTATATTTTTGAGATGTGTGTTCTCTGTGCAGTGCATGTGAGTGAGAGTGTGTGTATGTGTGTTTACGTGTGTGTGTGTGTTAAGCAGCAAGAAGAAGATCGTTTTGACCATAAAAATAGCAAACTAGTGATAGAGTATTATGTAGTTTCTCAAACTGCAATATAGCTTAATAGATTTATTAAAAATGAAATAGCATAATGTATCCTAAATCAGAGTGTATTAAAGTAGGAAAAGTAAGTATTGTTACAGGAAAGTTTTGTTTCAGCAAGTATACATTGGTTTGTACCATTATTTATTTTTCTTATTGTAGGTTGCATATAAAATATTTGAGGCATTGGTCCAAAATAACAAGTCCCTTAAGCAATTTACCTCAAAGAGTTATTATAAGGTTCATGCATAAATGTGCACAACATTGAAAATAACCTCTAGCATACAAATTACTTGGTAATACACAGTGCTTTATTTTCTAATTTTTTATAATAGGATCATGCTATTTTGAATGAAAATTTGAAAAATCAAGATTTTAAAAGTATTAAGTACCTTAAAAATACAAACGAACTATATTTTATTGTGAACAATATACTTTAAAGGGTTTTGAGATCTTTGCATTCAAGGGGTATAGAATGTCATATTTTCTTAGAGTTCTGCATGCCACTGATCCCTCCCTGGGATCTAGCCCAAGCTTGGTGGTGACGCAGGTTCGGAGACCTCATATCAAAGTTAGATTCAAGGAATTTGAACTTGGCCAAGAATATTGCTCTAAGAGCTCAAAGAGGAAAAGTCAGAGGGTTTGGAGGACAAAAGCCAGTAAAACTAAACTGTTCCTCAAATTTGAAGGTCAAGGAGGACAACGAAAATGTAAGCACAGAGCAGGAAGCAGAGAGCAAATGTTGGATCAAGGTGACAGGACACGAGCCAGTGTAAGGTCCGGACTTCAGAATGTAAACCTGCGCCCAGTAAAGCATGGTTCAGGTGGAGGGAGTCATGGTGACTCAGGGAAGAAGGGTAGCAGCGGCAGAAAGCAGCAGCGGAATAAGACAGAGTGATACTCTGCAGCCCCATCTTCGCCTTCTGGAGGAGCACACAGCAGCAGGCAACAGCTGAGTTTAAGGAGCCTTACAGGCTGACCTAATACAGACTTTGCCACTTATTTGCTGTGTGAGTGAAGACATGTCAATTAATCTGTGTGGCTTAATTTCTACAATGTAAAGTGAGGATAATATAGGACTGGTATGAGGATTGAATAAGTTAATATTGGCAAAGTGCTTAGAACAGTGGCTGTCTCATTCTTTAGCAAGAAGTGACTGAAGCACAAGCTGGAATCAAGATTGCGGGAGAAATATCAATAACCACAGGCATGCAGATGACACCACTCTTATGGCAGAAAGTGAAGAAGAACTAAAGAGCCTCTTGATGAAAGTGAAAGAGGAGAGTGAAAAAGTTGGCTTAAAGCTCAACATGAATACAACTAAGATTACTTCATGGCAAATACATGGGAAACAGTGGAAACAGTGGCTGACTTTATTTTGGGGGGCTCCAAAATCACTGCAGATGGTGACTGAAGCCATGAAATTAAAAGACGCTTGCCCCTGGGAAGAAAAGCTATGACCAACCCAGACAGGTTATTAAAAAGCAGAGACATTACTTTGCCAACAAAGGTCCATCTAGTCAAGGCTATGGTTTTTCCAGTAGTCATGTATGGATGGGAGAGTTGGACTATAAAGAAAGCTGAGTGCCGAAACATTGATGCTTTTGAACTGTGGTGTTGGAGAAGACTTTTGAGAGTCCCTTGGACTGTAAGGAACTCCAACCAGTGTATCCTAAAGGAGATCAGTCCTGAGTGTTCATTGGAAGGACTGATATTGAAGCTGAAACTCCAATATTTTGGCCACCTGATGCGAAGAGCTGACTCATTTGAAAAGACTCTGATCCTGGGAAAGATTGAAAGCAGGAGGAGAAGGGAATGACAGAGGATGAGATAGTTGGATGGCATCACCAACTCAATGGAGATGAGTTTGAGTAAACTCCAGGAGTTGGTGATGGACAGGGAGGCCTCGCGTGCTGCAGTCCATGAGGTCACAAAGAGTTGGACATGACTGAGTGACTGAACTGAACTGAAGGGCTTGATAAATAAATAACTAAATTATCACCATAGCTTTTCACTTAAAGCAGGATAATTTTTGACACATTAATTTATGACTTTCTCCGTGTATTTCTCACCTTTCTCTCTGCCTTTATTCAAGCCAGAAGTTAAGCTTAGTGTTTGCGCTCATCATATTTACTCTGTGTATACTTCTCTAGGTATTTATGTACACTTTATTTTAAAAACTTTTAAGGCAGCAAGAGGAGGGAGAAATGTTCCCTCTGATGGGAAGAGTGCAAGAATCCCTTGTCCTTCTCTGTGACTCCACTCTGCAGAGGGGTCACTTGCCCCTCTGGGAAAGGCTGGGTGGGGCTCCTGGGGAGGCTGGGATGCCCAGTTTGGATGCTCCAACTCTCTTTGAAGATGCCCTAACCCAAGGATGGCACTGCAGCAGTCAAGCTGCTGGTCCCAAAGAGACCATGCCAATTACAGAGGTAGACAGTAGGGAGTGATGTGTTTTGACCAAAAGTCCTCCCTAGTGCCTTGATTCTTTTGTGAGATGCTCAACTTTGCTTGATCCAGGGGAGGAGACTAGGTGAGGAGGAGGATGGAAAACTTCAAGAAAGACCAAGTCTGAATTTTCTGCTAGTTTTATTTTTTATTTATTTATTTATTTTTTAATTTCTTATGACCTTTATTATTATTTTTTTTAATTTTAAAATCTTTAATTCTTACATGCATTCCCAAACATGAACCCCCCTCCCACCTCCCTCCCCATAACATCTTTCTGGGTCATCCCCATGCACCAGCCCCAAGCATGCTGCATCCTGCGTCAGACATAGACTGGCGATTCAATTCACATGATAGTATACATGTTAGAATGTCATTCTCCCAAATCATCCCACCCTCTCCCTCTCCCTCTGAGTCCAAAAGTCCATTATACACATCTGTGTCTCTTTCCCTGTCTTGCATACAGGGTCGTCATTGCCATCTTCCTAAATTCCATATATATGTGTTAGTATACTGTATTGGTGTTTTTCTTTCTGGCTTACTTCACTCTGTATAATCGGCTCCAGTTTCATCCATCTCATCAGAACTGATTCAAATGAATTCTTTTTAACGGCTGAGTAATACTCCATTGTGTATATGTACCAAAGCTTTCTTATCCATTCATCTGCTGATGGACATCTAGGTTGTTTCCATGTCCTGGCTAAGAAAGGGATGGCTGAGTCTTATTTTGGTTTAAGAAAAATTTAAAAATATCTTACACACCCAAGTTTATAAACTGAAAATCCTTCAGGACATAGCCATATTTTCTGATAGCTTCCCTTCTTCACCTACTAAGTTGCTTTTCATTTGAATCAAAAGTGTTAGAAATGGGGGAAAAAAATCCACTGATGATGTCACTCCCCACCCCCAGCACTCTTCTGTCTCAAATAGGGACGCAGAGCCTTGTTTTCAGCCCAGCTGTCACATCTGAACCCACAAGCGCACTATGGCCTGGCTTTGGGGACTTGGATGAAGAAGAACGTCTCCTACATCAGAGTCCTGTGCCTAGTTATTACCAGAAAAATCTGTGTACCAACCTGTCAGGTTATACTCCTTATTTAGACAGCTGTCACAACAATGAAAACAGGCTTTCCTGAAAAAGGTGACCAATGTAACATAAACGAAAGCCAACTATCCCAGGATTGAGCAGCCAGAGAACACAAATGAGGGCCCATTAGCACTCACACTCCAATTATGATCGCCCCTGGCAGGGCACACTCTGCTGAGGGTTTGGAGGCTCGTTTAGGAGGTATTTTCCGAGCACTTGCAGTCAACCTGGCTACTCCCCAGGGCTGATTTCTGCTGCTCTGCACTGTGCCACCTACTTGATTGTTCTGCTTGGACTCCTTTCACCACTTTAGGCTGGTTACCCAGAGATCCGCTGACCTGGCTGTTAGTTGATCTGGATTTTGCAGCTGCTGCCTCTGACATCTGAGCAGCTTGGCTCTGCCCTCAGCACTCTTGATCTGCTGGAGGTCAGATCTCTGCTGATTCACCTCATATGTTGGTGCCATCTCTGCCTTCTGTTTAGACCAGGGACAAGGAGCATCCTCTGTGTTGTTGCCTGGACTCCAATATAGAGGTTAATCAGTTCAGTTCAGTCGCTCAGTCATGTCTGACTCTTTGCGACCCCATAAATCACAGCACGCCAGGCCTCCCTGTCCATCACCAACTCCCGGAGTTTACTCAAACTCATGTCCAGAGTTGGTGATGCCATCCAGCCATCCCATCCTCTGTCATCCCCTTCTCCTCATGCCCCAATCTCTCCCAGCATCAGGGTCTTTTCCAATGAGTCATCTCTTCACATGAGGTGGTCAAAGTACAGGAGCTTCAGCTTTAGCATCATTCCTTTCAAAGAACACCCAGAACTGATCTCCTCTAGAATGGACTGTTTAGATCTCCTTGCAGTCCAAGGGACTCTCAAGAGTCTTCTCCAACACCATAGTTCAAAAGCATCAATTCTTCAGCACTCAGCTTTCTTCACAGTCCAACTCTCACATCCATACATGACCACTGGAAAAACCATACCCTTGACTAGATGGACCTTTGTTGCCAAAGTAATGTCTCTGCTTTTGAATATGCTATCTAGGTTGGTCATAATTTTCCTTCCAAGGAGTAAGTGTCTTTTAATTTCATGGCTGCAATCACCATCTGCAGTGATTTTGGAGCCCCCCAAAATAAAGTCTGACACTACTTCCATTGTTTCCCCATCTATTTCCCATGAAGTGATAGGATCAGATGCCATGATTTTAGTTTTCTGAATATTGAGCTTTCAGCCAACCTTTTCACTCTCCTCTTCCACTTTCCTCAAGAGGCTCTTGAGCTCCTCTTCACTTTCTGCCATAAGGGTGGTGTCATAGAGATTAATGATGTAGCTTTTTTCTTTTTTTCATTCCCCTAGAACAGCTGAGTTGGAATAGTCTCAAATAATGACCACTTTCTGTACCTAGAATTACCCTTTCCTCAAATGCTTTTTAGGCTGGCTCCTTAGGCTAGACTCTTCATGTGATTTCCATTTTAAGGCTCCTTGGTCAGCTAAGCATATTGAAAAGAACTCCTTTCCAATCACCACCACCTCATCCTTCTCCCCAGGTCCTCACACAGGCCTACATAGGTCTGAACCCTAATTGTGGATATAGTTGAAATTTTTGTCCCAGGGGCTCTTTGATCTCCAGAAAAATCAGTAGATGCATGCAAAAGCTTAGTTGGGGGGTTACCACCCAACCTCACACTGGCTATGTCTCAATCTTGGTTTTAGCTGGACCCTCTACATGAGATGATATCCTACATGTAGACTATACATTTAAATGTAGGAATGATGATGATGCTAATAATAATAATCAACATTTCTTGAGCTCTTTTCATGTGCCAGGCATTGTACTGGATAATCTAAATAAAATATGCCCTATCTTATTTAATCTTTGCAACAATCCTGTGAAGTAGTTACTATTACATCAATGTGGACTACAGATAAGGACTCAAAGACACAGAGGATGCGTAACTTACCTGAGGTTCTACATGACTGGATAGGGATTTAGTTTCAGGAAGTCTAATTTCTGAACCTACCACTGTATCCCTGGAGAATGTGTTGCTTTATGAATGTCTTCTGTGCCAGGGTGTGGTGAGGAGGCTTTCCTCCTGTGTTTAGACACCCCCTGACTCTTATTTACATGGAAGAGAAAAGGTTAATTAACCTTCATAAATAATATCTCATTAATCCATTTGCACTGTTCTAAAGAATAGGGACAGAGAGCTCCTAGGTCACTGTGTTAGTACTTTCCTAAAACATATTCTTTGAGGAATGACTACTACCCTTTTTTTCAATATTATTCAATAAGTACACAGATATTCAATAAGCACGTTGCCAAAGGTGGCAGTCTTGTTTGCTTATCTTTTAATTCTTCTCAGGTGCAAGGCAAATATAGCACTGACAATTTATTAATCAGATGACTGCATTATTGATGTATAGTAAAATGCTAAGCAATACGATGTGCATTGTTATTTATTAGGTGGGTTAATGAGGAGTTGGGAAAATTGCTTTCCTTTTATATCTATTCCTTTCTCTTTTCATGACTCTACCTTTATTATTGAGGACAATGGTGGCCATGACATTTTAGAATTAGAACTAAGGAAAATGTTCTATCTATCTAAACATGTACACTGTGACACGTTTGGTCAATCAGCAAAACCATGGGGCATTTTGGCCAGAATACTAGGCACTTTTTGGCTAGTAACAAAGGAGGCTGGCCTGCAAAGACCTTGAACTTGAATTGGGCATACTGGAAATCATCAAGAGTTAATAGATGTGGGGGATTGTGCTGCTAATTATTGGTGAGATGGAAGGACTCATCTGGAAGTACTTAGTTTTTCCCATGTGCCTAACAACATTTCTGTTCTTCTTTTCTCTTTTTTAACTAATGATTTAAGTTTGTGACCTTGATAAACACCTGCTGTGCTTACTTTGGCAAAAGTCTGGAATTCACTACTCTCCCCAGGTGATACTTAGGATGATAGTTTGAATTCAAGCACAGAAAGGCAATTCTTAGCTATCTTTAATTATTAATTAGGTTACCAAGGAGAGAAGAAAATGGGCCACTGCTACTTGTATTTAAAGTGCTGTCAAATATAGAATGTGTCCCTCATTCACTATCTTAATTCATTATATATCATGCTCTTAATTGTTTTTATTTGAAAATAAATCACCTGTTTTTTGTTAAGCTCACTGAAATTTTTACTTATTTGTTAAAATTTTGTTCTTAATAGTCTTCTAATTACTTGTGAGAAACTTAGTAATAATTACAATTAACAAAATAAATGCACCTCAGACACATTTTTTTTAAACAGCACTTGCATAATATTTAGCATTTGATTAATAGCTCTGAAAACAATGAGGCACAAATATTGCCAGAAGTGTATTATAAGGGCCAGCTCCTGAGGCTGACAGGCATTTCAAAATGAAGGTATTGAGGCATTTGAAGACTTTTTCCATTTGTATATAGTCAGAACAAGACAATTGCTTCCTAAACGTGATTTATTTGTTGCTCCTGTTTTGTGAACAGGTGTTTGTGTGGGCCTGACTTTCACTGTCATCTTCTCTTTCCAGATATATACCACATTTTGGAAAAAAAAGCGCCCTTTTTGGAATTTATTCAGTTATTCAGTCGTGTCCAGCTGTTTGTGACCCCATGAACTGTGGAACGTCAGGCCTCCCTGTCCATCACCAACTCCCAGAGTCCACCCAAAGCCATGTCCATTGAGTCAGTGATGCCATCCAACCATCTCATCCTCTGTCATACCCTTCTCCTGCCCTCAATCTTTCCCAGCATCAGGGTCTTTTCAAATGAGTCAGCTGTTTGCATCAGGTGGCCAAAGTATTGGAGTTTCAGCTTCAGCATCAGTCCTTCCAATGAATATTCAGGACTGATTTCCTTTAGGATTGATGGTTGGATCTCCTTGCAGTCCAAGGGACTCTCAAGAGTCTTCTCCAACACCACAATTCAAAAGCATCAATTCTTCAGCACTCAGCTTTCTTTAGAGTCCAACTCTCACATCCATACGTGACCACTGGAAAAACCATAGCCTTGACTTGACAGATCTTTGTTGGCAAAGTAATGTCTCTCTGCTTTTTAATATGCTGTCTAGGTTGGTCATAACTTTCCTTCCAAGGAGTAAGCGTCTTTTAATTTCATGGCTGCATTCACCATCTGCAGTGATTTTGGAGCCCCGAAAAATAAAGTCTGCCACTGTTTCCACTGTTTCCCCATCTATTTGCTGTGAAGTGATGGGAACCAGATGCCATGATGTTAGTTTTCTGAATGTTGAGCTTTAAGCCAAATTTTTCACTTTCCTCTTTCACTTTCTTTAAGAGGCTCTTTAAGTCTTCTTCACTTTCTGCCATAAGGGTGGTGTCATCTGTATATCTGAGGTTATTGATATTTCTTCCAGCAATCTTGATTCCAGTTTGTGCTTCATCCAGCCCAGCATTTCACATGATGTATTCTGCATACAAGTTAAATAAGCAGGGTGACAATATACAGCCGTGACATACTCCTTTTCCTATTTGGAACCAGTCTGTTGTTCCATGTCCAGTTCTAACTGTTGCTTCCTGGCCTGCATACAGATTTCTCAAGAGGCAGGTTAGGTGTTCGGGTATTCCCATCTCTCTCAGAATCTTCCACAGTTTATTGTGATCCACACAGTCAAAGGCTTTGGCATAGTCAATAAAGCAGAAATAGATGTTTTTCTGGAACTCTCTTGCTTTTTCCATGATCCAGCGGATGTTGGCAATTTGATCTGTGGTTCCTCTGCCTTTTCTAATACTAGCTTGAACATCTGGAAGTTCACGGTTCATGTATTGCTGAATCCTGGCTTGGAGAATTTTGATCATTACTTTATTATGTAAATGTAATTTGCTTTGTAAATTTATTTTACTATGTAAAAGTAATGTAAATGTAAATGTAAAAGTAAAAGTACTTTACTATGTAAAATGTAAACTCATCTACATTGACTTTATTTGCCATTATTTTCTTATATTTTCTCACACATGCACTCATATACATATGCAAATATAAGGGTAAATCTAAATGAGTAGTTGACTGTATAAAACGCAAAAGTATGTAAGATGTATATTTACACAATGTGTGCTTTAAAACAACACTATTACTGTTTCATTCATTCACTACTCATTTAGAACCTCCCACGTATTTACTATTTTTGTTGCTCTTCTCTCCTTTCTACATCTCTTCCTCTTCACATTTCATTCTATTTTCAGCTGTAAACCTCAGGTTCTTAAATTCTGCTATTATTTCCTAGAATTTTCCTAGCATTTTCACTCAGTTATTTTAAGGTTCCCTATATCACTATTGATAGGTTCCAGCTCCCTGGCAACATTTTCAAGTTTGACTTGGAATTTGGGTTGTGGTGTAATTGGAATCACCCAGTAAACATGCCCTAGAACATCGTCTGAGTCCCAGTAACTCATCTGCTATCTTGCCAGTGGTGGAAATTTCACTTAATAAACATTAAACATTTTAACTTTAACAAATTAAAATATCTCTTATTTTTACCATTGTTTCTTGTCCCAACATTTTCCTAGTGATCCTAGCTTGTGTGCTGGACATTGTATTTTGAAACTGTTAAAATAAAATATGCCTGAGCATCACATTACCTTCCTCTAAAGAGGATTTTCATTTGCTTTGCCAGGTATGTAGGAGAAGTAGCAATCAGTGTGTGTATGTAAGATCAGTCATGTCCAACTCTTTGTGATCCCATGGACTGACGCCTGCCAGGCTCTTATGTCCATGGAATTTTTCAGACAATAATTCTGGAGTGGGTTACCATTTCCTACTCTGAGGGATCTTCCTGACTCAGGGATCTAACCTGCATCTCTTGTGTCTCCTGCATTGGCAGGCAGATTCTTTACCACTGCGCAACCTAGGAAGTCCAGTAGCAATCAGAGTTGATCTAAAGTTCAGGACCAGGTGACTCAAAGCAAGGCTGCAGTCTGTGCCCTGGACAATATCTGACAAAGAGAACTTTCTCCATCCTGACAATTTGATAGATATCAGATTTTTACACTGGTCCAGACAAGTTCGGTGAGGGTAATGAAGGAGTTGAAAAGTGTTTCTCATTAAGTAATAATGAAAAACACTGGAGTTATTATTTTTACTAAAGAAAAATATTGGTGTTGATTTTATTATAATTAATTTCTGAAGAACTACTAGTTCTTCCTTGCTACTTTAAGAAAAAAAATCTCTAGAGAAAACTAAGTCTCCTTTTGAGTATTCAGAGGTTATGAGATTCCTAATATTGAAAATGAATACTTTCCTAAATATTCAATTATAAAATGCAAGGACAATGTACATAGGGCATTTAATGAAGTATCTGCCCCATGGTACATACTCAATAAATGGCAATTGATACTACTATTGCCACTATTCCTACTGCTACTCCTTCTCCTACTACTAAAATTTTAAGATCCCAAACAACAAGATTCTTTAGAGCTCTATTGCATTGGTGTGGCCTCATGAAAAATGAAGCAACATGGTGGCAGCTTTAGAGGTGCTCCTCTGGCTGTGGTTTGGCTGTATATGCAAGATCTGAGGAGCCCTCCTTTAGAATCAGGGTTTGCAACTCAGTGTGTATCAGGACAAACATATCATCAGTGCCTAAAAGATAATTTGGCCATAGCTGTGACACTATAACATTACTTTCTGGTGGGATTAATTTCTGAAATGACATTCTGAGCTAGGGATTTCAACTATCCTTCCCTCCATTATTTTGGGAATGCTTGGAGAGTGCAGAATGGAGGGTTTTCTGAATGTGACTTTTTAAAAAGTGATATTGAGTTTCAAGATCATTTTAAAATAGAACTTGGAGGAGGTTCTGAAAGAGTGAAGTTGAAACTATAAAGAGAACTTCTGGTAGAAATGTCTTAAAGGCATAATCATGATTTAATTTTTGTCTGGGTTAAGCTATTGGAGAAGGAAGTGGCAACTCACTCTAGTATTCTTGCCTGGAGAATCCCAGGGATGGAGGAGGCTGGTGGGCTGCTGTCTATGGGGTTGCACAGAGTCGGACACGACTGAAGTGACTTAGTATTAGCATTAAACTAGTTTTATATGGTTGGGTTGGCTGACAGTTAAATAACAACATATTAGGGGAGGGGTTTAAACATAAAAATCCTTGTGTTTTGTCTCAAACATTTGATGAATTGTTTAATCGGTGCCAATTGTAGCAAAAGTGTAAAAGGCACTGACCTGTATTTCAGGGACTACTGCTACTATTCTTGGGCTTCCCTGGTGGCTCAGATGGTAAAGAATCCACTTTCAATGCATGAGACCTGGGTTCAATTCCTGGGTTGGGAAGATCCCCTGGACAAGGGAAAGGCTACCCATTCCAGTATTCTTGCCTGGAGAATTCCATGGACAGAGGAGCCTGACAGGCTCCATGGGGTCGCAAAGAGTCAGACACGACTGAGCGAGTTTCACTTTCACTCACTACTATTCTACTGTTTAACATTGCTCTGTCAGCATCAGGCCATCTACAAGTTAGATAAACAGAAGAAACACTATAATGTGAACTTTGATATTGTTGACTTGAAGAAATGAAGTCGTTAGCTGATATGGGATGGAAATTTGAACAAAGTAATTCTGTTTTTCATAAGAAAACCAATAAATGAAAATGATGCCAGCCAACAGGAGATGTTTGCTCTGTATTACTGATTTGTTCTGTAAATATTTTTAACTATTGAGTGTGTGACACACTGAAAGTAAAAAATAAAGCATTTCTATTGACTGAGATACGAGAACTTCACCATTATGTTAAAGAAGCTTTGATTGTGATAGTGACACAAATGGTTAGAGATTTCTGAAGCGCTGTTTCTTCTGGCTGTTTTTGGAGTAGGGCGGAGAAAGTGAGCTCTTCCTTCTTGATGAAATCTCAGCGCTATTGGCCAAAGGTGGGAGACACCTTAGATTTATGTTTCTAACATGGAGAAGGAAATGGAAACTCACCTCAGTATTCTTGCCTAGGAAATTCCATGGACAGAAGACTAGTGGGCTACAGTCCAGTTCAGTCAGTTCAGTTCAGTCGCTCAGTCGTGTCCGACTTTTTGCGACCCCATGAATTGCAGCAAGCCAGGCCTCCCTGTCCATCACCATCTCTCGGAGTTCACTCAGACTCACGTCCATCAAGTCGGTGATGCCGTCCAGCCATCTCATCCTCGGTCGTCCCCTTCTGCTCCTGCCCCCAATCGCTCCCAGCATCAAAGTCTTTTCCAATGAGCCAGCTCTTCGCATGAGGTGGCCAAAGTACTGGAGTTTCAGCTTTAGCATCATTCCTTCCAAAAGAAATCCCAGGGCTGATCTCCTTCAGGATGGACTGGTTGGATCTCCTTGCAGTCCAAGGGATTCTCAAGAGTCTTCTCCAACACCATAGTTCAGAAGCATCAATTCTTTGGCACTCAGCCTTCTTCACAGTTCAACTCTCACATCCATACATGACCACTGGAAAAACCATAGCCTTGACTAGATGGACCTTAGTTGGCAAAGTAATGTCTCTGCTTTTGAATATGCTATCTAGGTTGGTCATAACTTTTCTTCCAAAGAGTAAGCGTCTTTTAATTTCATGGCTGCAGTCACCATCAGCAGTGATTTTGGAGCCCCCCAAAATAAAATCTGACACTGTTTCTACTGTTTCTCCATCTATTTCCCATGGAGTAATGGCACCAGATGCCATGATCTTCGTTTTCTGAATGTTGAGCTTTAAGCCCACTTTTTCACTCTCCTCTTTCATTTTCATCAAGAGGCTTTTAGTTCCTCTTCACTTTCTGCCATAAGGGTGGTGTCATCTGCATATCTGAGGTTATTGATATTTCTCCTGGCAATCTTGATTCCAGCTTGTGTTTCTTCCAGTCCAGTGTTTCTCATGATGTACTCTGCATAGAAGTTAAATAAGCAGGGTGACAATATACAGCCTTGACGTACTCCTTTTCCTATTTGGAACCAGTCTGTTGTGCCATGTCCAGTTCTAACTGTTGCTTCCTGACCTGCATACAGATTTCTCAAGAGGCAGGTTAGGTGGTCTGGTATTCCCATCTCTTTCAGAATTTTCCACAGTTTATTGTGATCCACACAGTCAAAGGCTTTGTCATAGTCAATAAAGCAGAAATAGATGTTTCTCTGGAACTCTCTTGCTTTCTCGATGATCCAGCGGATGTTGGCAATTTGATCTCTGATACCACTGCCTTTTCTAAAACCAGCTTGAACATCTGGAAGTTCATGGTTCATGTATTGCTGAAGCCTAGCTTGGAGAATTTTGATCATTACGTTACTAGCGTGTGAGATGAGTGCAATTGTGCAGTAGTTTTAGCATTCTTTGGCATTGCCTTTCTTTGGAATTGGAATGAAAACTGACCTTTTCCAGTCCTGTGGCCACTGCTGAGTTTTCCAAATTTGCTGGCATATTGAGTGCAGCACTTTCACAGCATCATCTTTCCGGATTTGAAATAGCTTTACTGGATTTCCATCACCTCCACTAGCTTTGTTCATAGTGATGCTTTCTAAGGCCCACTTGACTTCACATCCAAAATGTCTGGTTCTAGATGAGTGATCACACCATCATGATTATCTGCGTCATGAAGATCCTTTTTGTACAGTTCTTCTGTGTATTCTTGCCATCTCTTCTTAATATCTTCTGCTTCTGCTAGGTCCATACCATTTCTGTCCTTTATCGAGCCCATCTTTGCATGAAATGTTCCCTTGGTATCTCTAATGTTCTTGAAGAGATCTCTAGTCTTTCCCATTCTGTTGTTTTCCTCTATTTCTTTGCATTGATTGCTGAAGAAGGCTTTCTTATCTCTTCTTGCTATTCTTTGGAACGCCGCGTTCAGATGCTTATATCTTTCCTTTTCTCCTTTGCTTTTCGCCTCTCTTCTCTTCTCAGCTATTTGTAAGGCCTCCCCCGACAGCCATTTTGCTTTTTTGCATTTCTTTTCCATGGGGATGGCCTTGATCCCTGTCTCCTGTCCAATGTCAGGAACCTCATTCCATAGTTCATCAGGCACTCTATCTATCAGATCAAGGCCCTTAAGTCTATTTCTCACTTCCACTGTATATTCATAAGGGATTTGATTTAGGTCATACCTGAGTGGTCTAGGGGTCACAAAAGAATCAAACATGACTTAGTGACTAAACAACCACAAAATAGAGTTTAGCTTCCTCAGAAAAAGAGAGACATGTTGTACTTTCTACGGTTGGCTGAGATTTCCTCAGATGGCAGACTAGGCCAAAGCTGACTTGGGAGATCTGACAAAATCATATGAAGGCAATTTAGCTGCAGGGGATAGTTTAGAACAACCTTAGCTTTTTGAGTCTTACAAGATCTGAATCATCTTTTGTTTAGATGAATAGGAGCTTTACTTTCTGAGCTTCAACAACAAAACTCAGTATATTTGAAGTGCAATTACCCATATTGAGGATTATAGTCACCTAACTTGGCAGTCTATTACTCTTTTCTTTGGCTCACTCCTTTAATCAAGGACCTTTTAGGGGACAAATTTGACAGCTGCAGTGCTGGAGACAGATAGGGAACAAAGTTCTGGGATAAGTTACATTTTCTCTAGCTTTTGTGTCAAAGCAATTGGCAATCTATTAGAAAGTTTCATTGTCTGCATCAAAGCCAGGAAGCTATAATCCACTATTTCTCTGGCAGAAATAACAATAGGATAAAGTAGTTTTGATAAAATCTCATTATTTCCACACTTATGGGATCAAAGAAGGAGAAAAAGAGCCTATTTTTATAGGGAAGAAATGTTGGTGTTTCATGGTCTTACTCCTCTGGGTGTTGGAAGTCCTAGGGTAAGTCAGCTACATGGTGGTTTTGCACTCTTATGCCTACTGTTTGTCTAATGTTGTTCTTCAGATATATCAGAACCTCTTGGAGAACAGCAGCATCAGCATCAGCACCACAGTAACAACCAGATCAAAATTACTGGTTTTCATTAGCTAGCTGAGGAAATGATCCCCATGATAACTACTGCTCTATCTTATAATTCCTCGACAACAGTACCATTAGCATGGGCTCATGAAGCTTTCTATTTGTTAAAGTACTCAAAGCGTATTAGCTTGAGAAACTTTTAAAAACTAACCTTTTTGAGTTTGAAGACACAGTGAATAAAATTCAAAACTGAAATCATTTCTCTATACTATCCCCTCCTTTGGAGTGCTTTTTTTCTTGAGTTAGAAGGTTAATTGCTAATTCTTTATCATCCAAAGTGTTAGCCTCCTTATTATAATGCTTTATCATATACTGGAATGTCCCTTATCAAACATGACTGGCTAATTATTAAAATACTCTGTATTTTTCTCCAGCTGTTTTCTTTCTGCATAAACAAATTGCTAAGTTCAATTGGCTTCCATTTGCACTCTGTTGCTTCTTGACAACAAACGGGTTGCAAAAACGAGTAGCCTCTGGGTGTTTCTAATCTCCAAGGGCAGAAGGAACAAATGTGCGCATGATTTCTCTAATTTAAAAACAAAAAACCACACGCCTTAAAAATCTAACGCAGTTTAAAAATATTGTACAACATTATTTCTTAGACTTCAGAAAGGTGTAGTATCTGTTTCCACAATTCCTGAATTTTTTCATTTGATATTTGAGGATGTTATTTTATCAAGTGGAAGAAAGGGCATCATCTTCAGGCAATAAGAAGATATATCACCAAATATCCAGAACACAGAAAATGCCATCATATTTAGACAATGAAGAATTAATTTCCATTCTGACTAACCAGGATTACACGGTTTAAAGTTCAGAAGAGTAATGATTTATTTTCCAATAGGTTCAGCTTGGCCTGGTTTGATTGCATTTCATTCTGTGAAAACAAAATCACAACAGTGTAACAATTGTTGTTCTGACTGTAGTGTCTGAGGAGCACATATTTGGCATGGGTCAGAACTGTGATTTAGTCACAGTTCTGCCGATTTCTTCAGCTCCCATGACCAGACTTGTTTGTAGACTTTGGATTTTTGTTGTTTCTCTCATGCCTCAGGAAAAGGATAGCGCATTGTAAAGCCTAATTTACTTCATATCTAAGAATGGGATTTTTAATTAAAAAAAATTGTAAGTATGTCTTGGCCTGAATTCTTATGTCTTTCGTTAGTTGATAAAGTAGTTAAAAGATTGCTCTTTAAATCCATACAAATTTGGGATTAGAGACCCAGATCCATCAATTACTAGCTCCATAATGCTGGGCAAGTTACTAACCTCTGATAAGAGTATTTACCTCACTAGGTCCTCGTTAGATATTGTGAGGTAATGCACATAAAGTGATTGATCTAGAACTGGACACAAAATAAGGCCACAAGAATTCTTTGTTATCATTATTGTTGTTGTTAATGGAAATCATGATTACATATGCAAAGCATAGTATAGTGAATACATCCAAAATTTTTCTTATTCATTGTTAAGTTTTCCAATGTCCATGGAGTGAGCATCAGGAGTATAAATCACAGGTGTCTCCATTTATTGATGGATGAGATGGCAGTACCAATCTGAAAGCAGGACAGTCTTTTAACTTTGGAAAGACAGAGGTTCACCTTGACAATACTAATGAAAATTCTTTTAAATTTTATGCCTTTGTTTTTTTTTTTTTTAATTTTATTTTTTATTTTATTTTTTTTTTTAGTTTTTTATTTTTTAAATTTTAAAATCTTTAATTTATTTCATCTTCATTACAACCCTATGAGTTAGGAATGATCTTGCTTGTTTTAAGTAAACTGAGATTCAGAGAAGTTGAAAAAGCTGATGATCACATAATAGGCAAAGCAAAAACCTGAGCTTGGTTGATCCAGTGAAAGTTACTCTTTCATTTTGCCATGCATGGTTGCCTCTTCTTGACATACAGTTTCTGAAACCATATTCTGACATAATAATTTTTCTAATTAATAATATAATAATTCCTTATGTTTGATAAGTTAAAGTATATAAAAGCATGCTAAGTCACTTCAATCATGTCCAACTCTGTGCGACCCCATAGACGGCAGCCCACCAGGCTCCCCTGTCCCTGGGATTCTCCAGGCAAGAACACTGGAGTGGGTTGCTATTTCCTTCTCCAATGCATGAAAGTGAAAAGTGAAAGTGAAGTCGCTCAGTTGTGTCCGACCCTCAGTGATCCCATGGACTGCAGCCTTCCAGGCTCCTCTGACCATGGGATTTTCCAGGCAAAAGTACTGGAGTGGGTTGCATAAAGATGATTAAAAAACATAATCTGTAATCCTATCATCATGAGTTAGCCACCTTAATATTTTGGTGTTTTTATCTGACAAATACTTAGTTACCTGACAGCTTCCTTTGAGGCATGACATTGTTAATATATGAGGAATCCTTTGTTTTTATTCTCAGGTGATATTTTATAGACCTCTTTCAGAAAACTGCTGGATCCTGGCCCTTGGTTTTCCACCATCAGTACAAGAATGTCCATCTTTCCTTTGTTTTCAGCTTGTAAAATATCATGTTGGCATGGAAGGGAATGCTTTGGCATGTGAATATCTATTTTTACAAGATAAACTTCAAATAGCCAAAGTGATGCTAATGAGAGGTGAAAGATTCTCTGCTAGCTCAGAAATAGCCACATTCAGAAAGAAGAGAGAAAGAACACATATAGGAGAAAGAACTATACCAGAAAGTATTTCACTAAAATCTAGGTATAGGTAAGCTTCATTTATTTTGCCTACAATTATTTTCTGATTCACATGATTAGGTAATGAAATGAGTATGAAAAGAGGGAAAATATTATATTGAGTGTAGATGATAGAAAGGTGTAGGAATGATGGATGGTGCTCCCTCAGTGAGTGGTGCCACTTGGATGAGAGGTAATTGCAGACAATCTATTGAGTTTGACCACCAGTGATGACCTATCCAAGTCAAAGGTCTAGTTCTTGAAGCTGATTCCACTTCATGGGCTTTGATCTTCTACTGAAGGGTAAGGATCTGGGGTGTGTGCATGCGAGAGTGCTCATGTGTGTGTGAGTGTATAGGCCAGCATGTATTTGTAATGCCATTCAAGATACAGATGTCCGTGGAGGTATTATATTTTTCTTTAATTTATGTTTATTTTTGGTTTATTAAGGACCTCATGGGGGTCAGAGGTGGGACTACACTAGGTAATCTTGCTTTTAAAAAAGTAATTCTCCCTCACTTTTGTTTATATCAAATATGTTATTTACTTTTTTATCTTTAAAGAAAGTGTAAAATTATTATTTTTAAAATTCATATGTTTTCTTCTAAAGATAGTCTTAAGGGATTTCTATACCCAGGACTCCACAACACACATTGCTGATTTTGAGATTTGAATTTTGGTGTGCAGCCAATTTTTCATCTCTTTAGCTTAGCTTTTAGGCTTTCTAAATTCATAAATGCTGAATGCCAGAATTTAATGTAAACTGACCTTAGGCCCAGTTTGCAATTGATCCCTGTTTACCCAGTGACAACTGATACAGGACCCAAGGAAATTGGAGAGTTGAATGATGGGGTTAGATGATAAATTAAAGTCTGTGAAAAAAGTAAAAAATAGAAATGGATGATGGTTAAATTTTTCTAAAAATTTATTTTCCTTCATCAGAACCTGAATAAATAGCCCTGTAGTAGAGCCAACTTTGGAAAACAGTAATGTTACTTAGACAGATCAGACACTCTACGACATTTGATTAGTCCTACTATGTTTTATAGAGGATGCTGTACTTTAGCCATCCTAGAGCACTTGCAGACTCTTGAATGTATGATGTTTTCTTGTTTTCAAGCCTCTGTCCTCTATGCAATTTAGCAATTGTTCTGGGAAATCATCCCTCTCCTCTTCCTCTATATTCTCAGTGTCTAGCATCAGGTCAAGTGCTAGATGTCCAGTACATTTTAAGACAATATGTAAATGATATAGGGATCAAAACTACTGGTGAGAAAATTACTTCTTTCCATTGCAGAGAGGTACAGTTTCAGAGGTGGGGAAAAGGAAGGAAGACATGAAGAATGTAAAATTTTATGCATGAATTTTTTTAGATGACTTAACAATTACTTCTGATAAAAATTGGAAAAAGGTGAATATCCAACTACGAGTCTACAATTCTCTGAGTCAACAATAATAAATTATTTGCATCAAAATAATAAATATAAATATTTCTTTCTTTTTTTGTGCTTGTGTGCTAAGTTGCCTCAGTAGTGTCTGACTCTTTGCAAATGTATGGACTCTGTAACCTACCAGGCTCCTCTGTCCCTGGGGATTCTCCAGGCAAGAATACTAGAGTGGGTTGCCATGCCCTCCTCCAGGATATCTTTCTAAACCAGGGATTGAACCTGTGCCTCTTACATCTACCTGCATTGGCAGGCAGGTTCTTTACTGCTGGTGCCACTTGAGCAGCCCTAGCAAAGTTTTATGTTCATTTTTGGAACAGAAGCTATTTTTGATTTAATTTCCTACAAATTTTAATAATACTCTTGCTAAAGTCTGAGGACCTAAGAAAGAAGTGGAGTGGTTAGAAAAAAGGTTATAAGCTTAAGTGTGTTAAAAATATAAAAATCAGAAAAATTGCTCAAAATGATTAAATAAGGCAATTTTCTAAAATAAAAAAAATGGCATTGATTGGAAGTTGGTTTTGTCTAGAAATGTGAGTCAGAAAATATGTAGCAGATATTCTTCAGAATTTATTGCAAACCTGTTTTTATAAAAGACTGAAAGCTATGAATGAAATATTGGGGAAATATTTTCATGCCTGAGACTGTAGATAGAATAAATCAAGGGAAATATAGCCTCTTACTCAAAAAGAAAGTTTATCATATTTTAAAATTCTGCAGTTCAATTCTTGCAATACTATTGTATTGAGTCCTGAAATAAGTCTATTATTTCATGAGAAGTCAGGCATTGCTAAGTAATCAGAGAGTTCAGAGGAATCAGAATTTCAGAACTGGAATGAACCTTAAGTATAATCTAGTCTGGCCTCTTTATTCTATAACTGAAGAATTTGAAGCTTAGAGAATGAGATAGATTGTCCAGGGTGACCTAGGGATTTACTAATAGAGTGGAAACCAGGAGTCTAGACTTCAGGAGCTCAGCCTGGAGCCCACTCCTGGTGACACTGTATCATGCTAGGTTATGTGTCAATAATTTCTTTACTAGCAATTACGTATGTGGCAACCACTCCAGTGTTCTTGCCTGGAGAATCCCGGGGACAGCGGAGCCTGGTGGGCTGCCATCTGTGGGGTTGCACAGAGTCGGACACCACTGAAGTAACTTAGCAGCCGCAGCAGCAACATGTATGGCATTAAACTGTTGCCCTGGCTGGAGAGATTTCCATTCTTGAGAATGATGAAGTGTAATTACATTTGTTGTTGTTCAGTCACTTAGTTGTGTCCAACTCTTTGCAACCCCATGGACTGTAGCACGCCAGGCTTCCCTGTCCTTTACCATCTCCTGAGGCTTGCATAAACTCAAATCCATTGAGTTGATGATGACATCCAACCATGTTATCCTCTGTTGCCCTCTTCTCCTCCTGCTCTTAATCTTTTCCCATACCAGGGTCTTTTACATTTAACAAGTACTTATTCAATCCATTGCAATGCTTGGCACTCAGAAAGTTTGAAAAATAATAGGAGATCCAGTCCCTGCTCTGATGGCATAGGAAATTAGAAGCACCTCACAAAAGTGTAAACTTTTCAAGGCCTAAGTTATCTTACATTCAATGTGTTCTCAGCAGTTTACATCAGTCAGTTCAGTCGCTCAGTCCTGTCCGACTCTTTGCAACTCCATGAATCACAGCACGCCAGGCCTCCTTATCTTCACCAACTCCTGGAGTTCACCCAAACTCATGTCCATCGAGTCAGTGATGCCATCCAGCCATCTCATCCTCTGTCGTCCCCTTCTCCTCATGCCCCCAATCCCTCCCAGCATCAGAGTCTTTTCCAATGAGTCAACTCTTCGCATGAGGTGGCCAAAGTACTGGGGTTTCAGCTTCGACATCAGTCCTTCCAATGAACACCCAGGACTGATCTCCTTTAGGATGGACTGGTTGGATCTCCTTGCAGTCTAAGGGACTCTCAAGAGTCTTCTCCAACACCACAGTTCAAAAGCATCAATTCTTTGGCACTCAGCTTTCTTCACAGTCCAACTCTCACATCCATACATGACCACTGGAAAAACCATAGCCTTGACTAGACGGACCTTTGTTGGCAAAGTAATGTCTCTGCTTTTCAATGTGCTATCTAGGTTGGTCATAACTTTCCTTCCAAGGAGTAAGCGTCTTTTAATTTCATGGCTGCAATCACCATCTGTAGTGATTTTAGAGCCCCCCAAAATAAAGTCTGACACTGTTTCCACTGTTTCCTCATTTATTTTCCATGAAGTGGTAGGACCAGATGCCATTTCATCAAGAGGCTTTTTAGTTCCTCTTCACTTTCTGCCATAAGGGTGGTGTCATCTGCATATCTGAGGTTATTGATATTTCTCCCAGCAATTTTGATTCTAGCTTGTGCTTCTTCCAGTCCAGCGTTTCTCATGATGTACTCTGCATAGAAGTTAAATAAGCAGGGTGACAATATACAGCCTTGATGTACTCCTTTTCCTATTTGGAACTAGTCTGTTCCATGTCCAGTTCTAACTGTTGCTTCCTGACCTGCATACAGGTTTCTCAAGAGGCAGATCAGTTGGTCTGGTATTCCCATCTCTTTTAGAATTTTCCACAGTTTGTTGTGATCCACAGAGTCAAAGGCTTTGTCATAGTCAATAAAGCAGATATAGATGTTTTTATGGTCTCTTGCTTTTTTCCATGATCAAACAAATGTTGGCAATTTGATCTCTGGTTCCTCTGCCTTTTCTAAAACGAGCTTGAACATCTGGAAGTTCACGGTTCACATATTGCTGAAGCCTGGCTTGGAGAATTTTGAGCATTACTTTACTAGCGTGTGAGATGAGTGCAGTCGTGCAGTAGTTTGAGCATTCTTTGGCATTACCTTTCTTTAGGATTGAAATGAAAACTGACCTTTTCCAGTTGACATAGGACTTGGTATATTGGATGGTCGAGAACTGCTGAGTGAATCAAACTGGAGAGATGGAACATCCCTAATTCATCCTATCATGGCCATTAGATGGTTTAATAGCAAATTATGAGCAAGTGTGCTAAGAGGAGGCTTTACAGTGTGACATCCTGTTTTCTAAGTAATGGAAACATTTTTTCATTTTGTACTCCATTTAGCTTTTGCCTTTTTACAATTTTGTTTTTGTTTGATTTTTGTAAAGAAGGAAGATAGTGACATTCAAAAAAAAAACCTCAGTCTTGCCATCTCCACAGCATTGCAAAATACTGAGGTAGCAGGTAAAAAATAAGCCATATCCAGTAGAAAAGACTCAGAAGTATAAAACTGCTTCCCTGGTGGCTCTCCTGCAAAGCAGGAAATCCCTGAGTAGGAAAGATCATGAGTAGGAAAAATTCCCTGGAGAAGGGAATGGCAAACCACTCCAGTATTCCCTGGAGAATGCCATGGACGGAGGAGCCTAGCAGGCTATAGTTCATGGAGTCGCAAAGAGTGAGACACAACTGAGTGACTAACATATACATGAAGTATAAATTACCCCTCAGAATGTGCTCCAGCTTGAGGTAAGGGAGCTGCTTTCACAATCCCATACCAGTGAGTCATCGGCTGAGAGCTGTTGGGGGATGGGGGAAAGGTAACCTCCCTGTCATTTCCAGCCACCTGTGTCTGCAAGCCAATTGATTCCAACAGCTTCAGAGCAGTCCTCCAAATCTTCAAGTCTTCACAAGAAGGCAGTTAGAAGCAAAAGCACACAAAAGTCAAGGGAGGGGCACACAGAAGTGGTAAAGAAAGGGAATCTAGGTAGAGCACTGACAGTATTTATTGTAACAGTAGTCAGCAAACTTTTTCTGTAAAGAGTCAGTAAATATTTTAGTGCTTCAGGCCATGTCATCTTTGCGGCAACTACTCAACTCTGCCCTTACAGTGTAAAAGCAGCCATAGAAAATACATAAGTGAGTAAACTTGCCTGTTGCAATAAAACAAAGACACTCTACAAAGGACTCTGAAATTTTAATTTCAGTAGCTAGCTTCTAATGACCGTTTACTGCTGAGAGTATTTGAACCTGCTTGGAAATGCTTACCTTGTTGATGTCCATCAATACTAGACTAGCATTATCATGATTCTTACCCAATCCTAGCCAAGCCTATAAATTGAAAGACTTTATTAAACCAGATTCTAATCCTCTTTAAATATTACTATTTTGTCCTCCTTTACTATGGTTAAAAAAATACTCTCTTTTGTCTTATCAAATGTTGCTTTGGTAACATTTTCAGGAAGGTAGCACTTGACAATATTCTCAGTCATTCTATATTTTCTATACTTTAAATTGTCAATAGCTGAATTGTCTATAGTTGAAGTCAGACCCAAGATTTACCAAATTCAAAGCATTTTACTAGATACAATTTTTGCTACAGAAACTCTGGGAACTGAAATCTTCCTGGCTTTGAAACAGCTGTTTAACAGTTTTGAAATTGTGTGACTTCTATTAAGTATAAATTACCTAAAAAGTTTTTAAGCAAATAGTGCTTTTTATAATTTATGGTGTTCTTTAATTATTAAGAAACTATTTCACTTGATTCAACTGCTCTTTGACAAAGCCTGGTACGTAGAAGGAGCCAGCATAAATAAATGTGCTGCCTTCAGTTGACTCCTGGGAGGCTAACTTTGAGGAGTTAAATCTTCATATGTGACAACCTCCATCAGGGATATTCTGAGGAAATTTAAAATGCAAAAAATTAACATTTTATTAGGAAAAAGTCTATAGCTCTGGTTAGAAACAAAAAGCCCTTAAAATCTAATTAAGTTTTAGATTTTAGAAAAATAACTAAGAATTTTCTATTGAAGGCAACCTATGGAGTAATGTTACAGCTGGGACAGAGAAAGAATGGAAGCATAATTTGTATCAATTCTCGTCACAAATCACATTCACATTTTATTTTAAAGAAAGCCTGAAAATAACCTGAAATAAACTTATTTCATAAAGTAAGAGTATGAAAACTTATTGTTCCTCTTGCTGTATTTTTTATTGTGCTTTGGGACTTGGTTTACTCAGCTATAAATTTTTTAATAGCATATTTCTTGCTTTTGCCTGGGAAACTAACAAGAATATGATACTTTAGGGGTTATTTGATGGAAAAGAAAGTCTTTAAAACTTGCTGAAGCAAGCTCTGGCTCCTGTACTCTTTATCTAAATAAAGTTTCTTTTTTCTTTGATTGTCTTCTAGAAGTCAAGAAAGGCCGTTTCTGTTTATGGGCAAAGATTTGATAAAAGAGAAAGCTTTAAAATCTTTCTACTCTACTAACCCTAAGTGCTAGTCATACTTGGAGTTTACCTAACACCACTTCTCAAGAAGCTTTTAAATGTATTTTGTTGAGGGTCAGAGTGCCAATTATGAAGCATTTGCTTATTTAACCATCATACTCTAAGAGAGCAGGAATACACTTTAGAGTCCTGGATAAAGCAATACACAGCCTGGGCTTTCATTTCAATGTACCCAATCAACCCAATCAAGATAAGCATGACAGGTTGGTAAAAGCAAACAAAATACTGTACCCAAAACATAACATTAGTAGGTTGGTATGTCATTTTTTTTTCATCCAAATGAGCCATGTTCCTGGAAGTCAGAGGCTATAATAAAATAAACTTATGAAACAAAAGACAATTGTATTAGCATGTCTACATTTTTAGAATGTTTTAAAGAACCTGTGTTTTCTACTACCTAATGATGCAAAATGTTACTTTCTTAAAAATGGGTAATTATTTGTGCTCTCCGGTTAATGTGGAACCAGTAAGCAGAGATAAATATGAGACAGGGAAGACTTCTGATGGTCTTGGAAAGTCAGAGTTTAGATTAACATGAAAGATTCAACATGTAAAAAGAAATTTACTGTATGTTTTCCACATTTTCGCATCTGGATGGATTATGGAAAATAATGTTCAGTGAGCTAAGTTTTTATTGCCATGTTTCAGAGTGAAACTCAGAAAATTTGCATTCATATTTTATCGGCTATTTCATAATGTTCTGTATCTTTAGAATAAATATCCTTTGGCACTCCATTTCTATCTTTATGATAAACCTATTGGGTTTTTCTCCCCGTTTTCTCCCTCTTGGAAAATATACTGTGACTTTCCAGAATTATTTTCTCAGCTTCTGAGGAAGCAATTTTTCAGGCTTCTTTTACTCTTCATATTCAGAGAAGTTTGTCGTTTTTTTTTAAGTTCTCATCATGACTTAACTCTACACTCACCTCAGTTCTAGGTGGAGTTATACCTCACTGGAGAAAAAAAAACACAAACCAGCAGAATGAAAATACTTTAGATAATAATTGCTGTGCTATGCTAGTGACATTTGGGTTAATATTTTGTGTTGCGAAAAATATCAAAGCATATCTCATCCTCTAGGGAAAAAATAAACATGTAATTTAAAAAGAAAAAAAAAAACAAGAGATTTAGAGTGTTGACATCAATAGTATTTATTAAGCAACCACTATATTTCCAGAACTTTGAGTAATGAGAAAAGTTTAAGGCATGGTACCTACTTCAGAGTACTTTAATGCCTTACATTACACCTTTGGTGCACCTTTGCATTCTCTCCTCTCACTTGGAAATTAATATTGTAAGAGTTACATTTTGATCAGATTTATTTGGTTTATATACTTGATCATTCAGTATTTATTGAATGTTTATCTAAAGATTTCCTCTTTTCTGTAAATTTGAGTCACTTTTTCTCTTGAATGAATATATTCAAATTTCAGTAGAGTTCCAATCAAGATTATTTTGGCTACAAAGAACAGTCACTTTTTACACCAGCAAAAGAGGGGACTCTATAATGAGATACAGAGGATCTCAAGGATCCCAAGGTGAAGTTCAGAGTGTATATTGTAGTAGAGTTGAAAATCAGAAAGCCAGGAAATGAATTCATTCTTATTTCTCTCTGGAACAATGTTCTTTTTAATTTTTGTGTTTCTTAATGTTTTGTTTCTCTCTCCTTTCTGTTTACTGAAAATGTATCTGTCTCAAGTCTCTGGGGCCTTTCCAGGTGGCTCAGTGGGTAAAGAATCAGCCTGCAATGCAGGAGACTCGGGGGACACAGGTTCAATCTGTTCTGGGGTGTCAGGGGAGCCCCTCACCTCACATTTAGCTTATGAAATAATTATTATGTTTTCTGCAATTAACAAAAGAAGAAACAAAAGCACATTGCTCAATCAAAATATATAACTTGCCTCAGATGAGTAGCTAGTAAGTGGTAGAGGTAGCATTGAAACCCTGATAGTATGAATACAGGTACAAAGTCCTCACTCATAAACACCCTATTCGGCTTTCTGAGTAACATTATTTGAACTAAAAAATTGCTCAGACTCCTGGTTTCTTAGATTCCTACCTTTTTAAATCTAGTAATCGTAATTCACTATTTGGTTTTCTAATAGTGTACATATGTGGTTCTGTTTTCTTCCATTTCTGACCATTTAGACACATACTTTAAGCAAGTCTACTTTGAGCTTCTTATATTCACATTTTTTCATTTATGAAAATAACTTTATATTGTATAGATAATATGAAAATTTGCTACATTTCCCTAATATAATTAACTTACTCTATAGATATTACAATGTAGCTTATTTTCTCTGGCATTATGAAGTATTTCAAGCACATTACAAAGGATCATCTTATATAATAAGGACCCAAATTCCTACCATCTAGCTTTGCCAAATCTTACCATTTTTACCATATTTGTTTTTAATCTCTTAAAAAAATATAATTAAATATAAAAACATCAGATGAAGTATATATATATATATATATATCTGACTTAATCTTATCTCTCTCCTCCTAGAGGTTTATACCACTTTGAATGTGATATCTACTCTATCCACGCATTTCTTTAAGTTTACACTTTTACTACAGATATAAGCATACATAAACAATATATAGCACTCTTTGGGGTGTTTTAAACTTTATAAAAATATAATACTTTATATATATTTTGCAACGATATATTTTTTGCTATGGTTATACTTCCGAGATTTACCTGTGTTGATACATGCAGCTCCAGTTCACTCAATTTTACTGTTGTTTAAAAAAAAAATGTTTTTTGTCTATTCTCTTGTTGGCTTGTTGATGCTACAATGAACATGTTTGTACTTGCATCCTTGCACACAACTGAAAATTTCTTTTGACTATTACTTACCTAGGAATGAAATTGTTTTATTGTAGACATAGACATCTTCATCATTAATGGATTTTGACAAACCACTCCTCAAGTATGGTTTCACAAATATTTTATAAGATTATATGATGAAAATTCATACTCATTAAAGAACACCTGGGAACATTGGAAAATTAGAAGAACTTAAAATATCTGTATTACATCTAAAAATCTTTTCTTATATACCTTTTGTTTATAAAACTGTGACCATAATATGCAACTTCTGGCTTGCTTTTTTATTATATCATAAATGTGTCCTTGTGGTATTATAAACTTTTATTAATGTCATTTCTAACAACTATATAACATTTCATGAAATGAATATGCCATAGTTTGGATCATAATTTCCCATTGTTGGGTAATTTGATTATTTACTTTTCACCACTTTAAATAACATTTAAACGACATTTAATTATGTTATTTAAATAATATAATTTTAATATAACACATTATAAATGTTTCATATTATTCTGGGTCTGTCTTCTTATTTTAATATTACAGTATATACATAATCTATGCCCACCATTGAATTCTGCAAGCCACAGAACAAGATGGAGTCACACAGATATTTCATCTTCCTAGGTGGAGAGAATTCCATACTAACACTTAGATAATCTGAAACGTTGGATAATTTGAATCAAGTGGTTAAATATTTTTAAAGGATCCATCTGAAGAGTTTCTATGGAATCCTACCTGAATAATTATCATCCCTGCATTTTAACAAATTTATTTTGTACTCTGGAGAGCTGCTGACCATTGAAATGGCTGAGAAAAATCAGAAGTGGTTCTCTGCTTTTGTTTTTCTTCTAAGGCTACATCCTCCACCATTTCCAAAGTTAACATATTGTGGAGAACATGTGTGCATGTAACAGACACAGTTTCTAAACTTTTTCATATCCTTTGTCTTTTTAGTTTTGAACAAGCTGTCATAATAAGGTCACAGTACAGGCTCAGCCTTATGTTAACAACTTTTTGGAGCTGAAACAGAATTCCCTTGGGAAGGCTTCACAGCAGTGTTTGGCATGTGAACAGAAAAATATCAAAAGAAAGAATGACACAGTTTTCCTGTGATGGGTTTTCACTATGTGATCAAAACTCTGGAATATTGATTATAAGGTAGAAGGAGGCTGAACTTAAAAGATACATAAAACACAAATGTGGATTTCTAATGCAGCTGAAACAGATTAATTTCCCCACTGGTTCCATCTATTTCATAATAGGCCCCACCATTATACAAGCCTCAAGAAAGATTTTCTTCCTAGGCAATTCTTTGGATAAAACGACAAATAGATTTCAAGTGAGAGGATTTAGTATAGATTAGCAAGCTCAGTGAAGTTTCTGCCCCCAGCTTTGATAGAATTGTAGAAAGAAAGCTGAAGCAGCTATACTCTGCAAAGAAGAAAACTTTCTGAGTTGCCACTATTGTTGTGCACCTTGAGCTTGTCACTGTTCAAATGTATGACATTATCAGAGTTGATGAGGCTGAGGCAATAGAAGGAAATGAATGGATTAATAAAGGGAATACAAATGTGAATAAAAGAAGGTAAGAGAGGTGTGGGTTTTGGTTAAGCAGAAGTTTTGCCTCAGCGGGTCATAATGTGCTTTAGCTCACTAAACACTAGGCAAAATTGTGAACAAAAATATAAGACTCTCAGGTTTTCCAGTGTCATCAATCATCTTAAATTTGGGGCACAGTGTACAAGTCCATGACTTGAACTTTATCTGACAGTCCAGCTTTATTTTCCATATCTCACCTCCAATAGTACCCCAGCTACACAGCAGGCTGATTCTTGCTGAGATATCTTTGCATATTCCAATTCTCCAGTCTAGAACATGATTATTTCTGAGGATTTATGAACTGCTTTTTGTTTTGGAAATACTATACTTGAAGTTTTTGTCTATCTAATACCCTTGACTGTTCCCCATTTCTGCTCCAAATCTGAAAGTTCTGACTTTAGTAGAAGTGACATGGCAGATTCTTTCACCAAGCTTATTCTAGTAGAATCTAGATGGGGAGGATCCTGCTGCCTATTGGGTCATTAAGATGGAAAAAGCTCCTTATATTGGGAGAAATAAAGATAAGCAGAGGAAAGATAGCAGACTTGAGATCATAGGCTTTAATTCCATTTGCAAACAATTATAAAGTCAACTTGCTTGTTCAGCCACTATGTTGAATTCTACTCTTTGCAACCCCATGGGCGGCAGCATGCTGGACTTCCCCATCCTTCACTGCTTCCTGGAGTTTGCTCAAGCTCATGTCCATTGAGTCAGTGATACCCATCCGACGATCTCATCCTTTGTTACCCCTTTCTCCTCCTGCCCTCAATCTTTCCCAGTATCAGGGTCTTTTCCAATGAGTTGGCTCTTCACATCAGGTAACCAAGGTGTTGAAGCTTCAGCTTTAGCATCAGTCCTTCCAATGAATATTCAGGATTGCTTTTCTTTAGGAATGACTTGTCTGATCTCATTGCTGTCCAAGGGACTCAAGAGTTTTCTCTAGCACTACAGTTCAAAAGCATCAATTCTTTAGCACTTAGCCTTCTTCATGCTCCAACTCACAGTCATACATAACTACTGGAAAAATCATAGCTTTGACTAAATGGACCTTTGTCAACAAAGTGATAATCTCTGCTTTTGAATACACTGTCTAGGTTTGTCATGGCTTTCCTTCCAAGGAGCAAGCATCTTTTAATTTCATGGCTGCAGCTAAGATGGACTATTCCTCTAAGGTAACTCTAGAGTGCAGTTAGTTAAGTAATACAGAAAATAATAAGATGGAAACTGTGTCATCAAAAGTATAGAAACTTTGAAATGTGTTCTAGTTTAAGTATATGTGAACCTTACAGTAACCACAAAGAAAAACTTTACAGTAAATGCACAAAAGAAAAATAGACAGGAATTTGAACTTAACACTAAAGAAAACTACCAAAACACAGGGAAAGGAAAGAGAAGACAAAAAGACATACAGGAACTAGAAAAACATTGAGAAAACAAACAAAATGGTAATAAGTACATACCTCTTGACTTCCCTGGTGGCTTAGGCGGTAAAACGTCTGTCTACAATGTGGGAGACCTGGGTTCAATCCCTGGGTGGGGAAGATCCCCTGGAGAAGGAAATGGCAATCCACTCCAGTACTATTTCCTGGAAAATCCCATCGACAGAGGAGCCTGGTAGGGACCCCAGTAGGGCTCCATGGGGTTGCAAAGAGTCGGAAACGACTGAGTGACTTCAGTTTCACTTTCTTTCACATACCTCTTAATAATTACTTTAAACATAATGGACTAAATGTACCATTCAAAAGATGTAGAGTGTCTGAATGAAAAAAAAAGTAAGATTCATACATATGCTGCCTACAAGAGACTAATTTTAGAGCTAAACACAAGAGACTAATTTTAGAGCTAAACACACACATAGACTGAAGGTGAAGGAAGGAAAAATTTATTCCATCCAAATGAAAATTGAACAAAACCCCAGAGTATCTATACTCATATCAGACAAAATAGACTTTAAGACAAACTCTGTAATAAAACACAAAGAAGGACACTGCATTAAAATAAAAGAGTCAATCCAGTGAGGAGATGTACATTTGTAAATGTATATGCACCAAACAAAGGATAAGGATATATAAAGCAAATATTAATGGACTTAAAGGGAGAAATCAGAAGCTGTGTAATAGTATAAGAGTATAAGAAGACTTTTACATGCCACTTACATGATCTAGACAGAAAATCAACAAGGATACATTGTCCAAAAAAGGACACATTAGGAACTTCCCTAGTAGTCCAGTGGTCCGTGATTCCATTGCAGGGAGCTCGAGTTCAATTCCTGATCAGGGAACTAATATCCCACATGCCCCACAGCATGGCCTCAAAAAAATTTTTTAAAGGACACATTTGACCAAATAAACTTAGTAGATAAGTATACAATATTGCACCCCAAACAGCAGAAAATGCATTCTTCTCAAGCTCATATGAAAATTCTCTAGAATAGATCACATTTTGGGTCACAGAGCAAGTCTCAATGAATTCAAGAGGAATGAAATCATATCACTCATTCTCTTCACCCACATTGGTATGAAACTAGAAATCAATCACAAGAGAAAAAAAACATGAGAAAAACCACAAAGAACATGGAAATTAAACAACATGATACTGAATAATAAATAAGTCATCAAAGAAATCAAAGAAGAAATAAGAAAAAATACCTAAAGACAAATAAGAACAGAAATATGACATACCAAAAATCTATGAGATGTATAAATAGCTGTTCTAAGAGGGAATTTCACAGTAATACAGACCTACCTCAAGAAGTAAACAAAATCTGAAGTAAACAATCTAACTTCACACCTAGAGGAACTAGAAGAAGAACAAATGAAGCCTCAAATTAGTAGAAGAAAGAAAATAACAAAGACCAGAGAAAAAATAAATAGAAAAATGGAAAGGATCAATGACACTACAAATGGGTTCTTAGGGAAAAAAAAAATTGACAAGCCATTAGCTTGATTAATCAAACAGAGAAAAGATTCAAAAAAATAATACCGGAAATGAAAGAGGAGAAATTACAATGATACCACAGAGATACAATGTCATAAAAGAGTACCACAAAGAATATTACCCACACATATGTGGACAATTAATCTACAAAAGGGAGGAAAGGACAGGACCCTCATGCTGTGAAAGGTTGAGAGCAGAAGGAGAAGGGGCAACAGAGGATGAGATGGTCGGATGGCATCATTGACTCAATGGACATGAGTACGAGCAAACTCTGGGAGATAGTGAAGGACAGGGAAGTTTGGCATGCTGCTGTCCATGGGTCACAAAGAGTTGGACACAACTGAATGACTGAACAATAACAACAGTCTCTTCAATAAATAGTGTTGGAAAAACTGGATCAGTTCAGTTCAGTCGCTCAGTCGTGTCCAACTCTTCGCCATCCCATGAATCACAGCACACCAGGCCTCCCTGTCCCTCACCAACTCCCGGAGTTCACTCAGACTCATGTTCGAGTCAGTGATGCCATCCAGCCATCTCATCCTCTGTTGTCCCCTTCTCCTCCTGCCCCCAATCCCTCCCCAGCATCAGAGTCTTTTCCAAAGAGTCAACTCTTCACATGAGGTGGCCAAAGTACTGGAGTTTCAGCTTCAGCATCATTTCCTCCAAAGAAATCCCAGGGCTGATCTCCTTTAGAATGGACTGGTTGGATCTCCTTGCAGTCCAAGGGACTCTCAAGAGTCTTCTCCAACACCACAGTTCAAAAGCATCAATTCTTTGACACTCAGCTTTCTTTATCCATACATGACCACTGGGAAAACCATAGCCTTGACTAGACGGACCATTGTTGGCAAAGTAATGTCTCTGCTTTTCAATGTGCTATCTAGGTTGGTCATAACTTTTCTTCCAAGGAGTAAGCGTCTTTCAATTTCATGGTTGCAGTTACAATCTGCAGTGATTTTGGAGCCCAAAAAAATAAAGTCTGACACTGTTTCCACTGTTTCCCCATCTATTTCCCATGAAGTGATGGGACCAGATGCCATAATCTTCATTTTCTGAATGTTGAGCTTTAAGCCAACTTTTTCACCTCTTCCACTTTCATCAAGAGGCTTTTAGTTCCTCTTCACTTTCTGCCATAAGGGTGGTGTCATCTGCATATCTGAGGTTATTGATATTTCTCCCGGCAATCTAGATTCCAGCTTGTAGCGACATGCAAAAGAATGAAACTAGAAAACTACACACACTATACACAAAAATTAGCTCAAAGTATGTTAAAGCCTTAAATGTAATACTTGATGCTATGAAGTTCTTAGAAGAAAACATAGGCAATAACCACAATGACATTGGTTTTAGTGTTGTTATTTTGGATTTAACTCCAAAGGCAAAGTTAACAGAAATAAAAGCAAACAAATGGACTACATCAAAGTAAACACCATCATCAAAATGAAAAGGCAATCTAGTAAATGAGAGAAAATATTTGCAAATCATATATCTGATAAGGGATTGATATCTAAAATATATGAACTCATACAACCACAAACCAAAAATTTAACAACTCAGTTGAAAAATGGGCAAAGAATCTGAACGACATACAGATGACCCACAGGCACATGAAAAGATGTTCAATATCTAATCATTAGGAAAATGCAAATCAAAACCAGAATAAGATATCACCTCACACCTTTAACTATTATTAAAAAGACAACAAATAGCAAGTGTTGGTGATGATATGGAGAAAAGGTAACCCTAGTACACTGTTTGTGGGACTATAAATTTGTGGAGCCACTATGGAAAACAGTATGAAGATTTTTTCAAAAAGAAAAAAACTATAGAAATACCACATGACCCAGCTATTCTACTTCTGGGTGCTTATCTGAAGAACACAAAAACACTAATTCACAAAGATACTAATATATACACCCTGTATGTTCACTGCAGCATTATTTACAAAAGCCAAAATATGGAAACAACATGTGTCCATCAATAGATGAATGGATAGAGAAAATGTGGTATGTATAAATACAATGAAATACTACTCAGCCATAAAAATATGAAATCCTGACATTTACAACCTCACAGATTTACCTTAAGGATATTATCCTAAGTGAATTATGGCACATAGAGAAAGAAAAATACTGTATTGTTTCATCCACATGCGGGATCTAAAAAAAAAAAAAAACAAGCAAATAAGCAAAGAAAATGAAACAGAAGCCAATTCATATACTCAGAGAACAGATTAGTGATTATCAGAGGTGACAGTGGTGGTAGGGGGTGGGCAAAATTCGAAAGTGGTTCCAATGGTACAGTTTCATGGGTGACTTTTTCACAGAAATTTAAAAACTTTCTAAAATTAATATGGAATTGCAAAAGACTGTAAATAATTAAAGCAATCTTGAAGAAGAACAAAGTTGCTGCCATCACACTATTGATACCGAAATATACTACAAAACTACAGTAATAAAATAAGCACAGTACTGTTGTAAAAGAGATATATAGAACAACAGAACAGAATAGAAGTCTGAAAAAAATCCATGCATTTTTGGTGAATGAATATTTGAGAAGGATATCAAGAACATATAGTGGTGGCAGAATCCTTGGCCTCTAGATGTCAGTAGTGTCTCCTAGTTGTGACAACCAAAAATGTTTCCAGACATTGCCTCCTGATCTGTCCCCTGGGGTGAAGGGCAAGCAAACTCAACCCTGGGTGAGAACCAATTGAAGGCATAGGACAGAAAGGTGTTTACTGAGCCATTCTCATAACTTTTCTGAAACCTTTTCCAAGTAAACTTTAGAAAAAAGATAGACCACACATCAAAGTATTTATTGAAATAAAAATACACAGTGTTAAAAAAAAATGGAGAAAGAATGTCTCTTCAATAAATGGTGTTCGGAAAACTGCTTTTCCACTAGCAGAAGAAAGAAATTGCTTTGCAAGAAGAAATCATTATGCTATATACCAGAAACTAACACAACATTATAAATCAACTATACTTCAATAGAAAAATTTTAAAAAAATCATTAATGACTTAAACATAAGACCTGAAACCATAAAATCTGTAGTAGAAGTCATAAGGAAAAATCTTCACATTGGTTTTGGCGATGATTTCTTGGATAAGATCTCAAAAGAAAGAAAACAAAAGCAAAAATTAACAAGTAGGATTGCATCAAATGAAAAAGCTTCTGCACAGCAAAGGAAGCAATAAACAGAGTAAACAGACAACCTATAGGAGAAAGTATTTGCAAACCATACATCTGACATGAAGTTAGTATCCAAAATAGTAGGTAAATATTAAACATTGAATTTCCCAATAACTGGAAAATCAATAATCTGATTTTAAAATGGGCAAATGATCTAAATATATAGTCTTCAAAAGAAGCTATACAAATGGCCAACAGCTATATGAAAAGAAACAATATCTCTAATCATCAGGAAAGTGTAAATCAAAGCCATAATGAGATGCCACTTCACACCTGTTAGAATTGCTATTATCAAAAAGACAAAAAGATAACTGTCAGTGACAATGTGGAGGAAGGGAACTCTTGTGCACTGTTGGTGAAAATATAAATTGGTACAGCCATTATGGAAAACAGTAGGGAGTTTCCTAAAAAATTAAAAATAGAAGTACCATATGATCCAGCAATCTGACTTCTGGGTATATATGGAAATGAACTCATTATGTTGAAGAGATATCTTCACTCCTATGTACACTGCAACATTATTCACAAGAGCCAAAATATGGAAACAGTCTAAGTAATCTGTCAGTGGATGAATAAATAAAGAGAATGTGTTATAAACATACAGTAGAATATTATTCACCCATGAGAAAGAAGGAAATCTTGTCATTTGCAGTAACATAGATAAACCTTAAGATATTAAGCTAAGGGAAACAAACCAGACCAGTTATGTAGGATATATAAATTCTAATGATACAGCATGGTGATTATAATTACTAATACTGTATCGTATACTTGAAACTTGTGAAGAGTTGATCCTAACAGTTCTCACCATATACACACACAAATGGTAACTGTGAATACATGGGTATATTGATAAATGATTATAGCAATCATTTCACAGTGTATATGCATATCAAAACATAATTGTACTCTTAAAAGTATATTTAATATTCATTAAAGAATAACTGCAGTGCTGAATCAATCAGTCAAGTTTCTTATCTCTTCTCAGACCCCATCAGCATTTGTTAGGTCATCAATTCTTGTACTTCACATTTCTTTTTGTACACTCAATACAAAGAAAATATAAAAATTCTTTTATATTGAAAAATCAAATAAAAATTCTTTTATATCCTACAACCATGCTACAGAGTTATTCATTGTAGCAGATTTTAAAAAATATATTCCTTAGGATTTTCTATGTACATGGTTATGTCATATGCAAATAAAATTTTATTTCTTTCTAATTGTTGTGGTTGTTCAGTCACGAAGTCACGTTCAACTCTTTCTGACCACATGGACTGCAGCATGCCGGGCTTCCCTGTCCTTCACTATCTCCCAGAGCTTGCTCAAACTCATGCCCATTGAGTCAGTGATTCCATCCAATCATCTCATCCTCTGTGGCCCCCTTCTTCTCTTGCCCAGCATCAGGGGCTTTTCCAGTGAGTCACTCTTTGCATCAGGTAGCCAAAGTATTAAAGCTTCAGCTTTAACATCAGTCCTTCCAACGAGTATTCAGGGTTGATTTCCTTTAGGGTTGACTGATTTCATCTCCTTTCAGTTCAAGGGACTCTTAAAAGTCTTCTCTAGCACCACAGTTCAAAAACATCAATTCTTTGGTTTTCAGCCTTCTTTATGGTCCAACTGTCACATCTCTACAGACCACTGGAAAAAACATGGCTTTGACTATAGGGACATTTGTCAGCAATTTGTCTTTTTAATAAAAAGAAAGTAAAAGACAAGCAGAGACAGGAGATGGAAAGATGAGTCTAGACAATTACTGAGTTCTCTTTCCATTCCTTGAGGTGCATATTATGGCTTTGGCACCTTTTATTTTTCTGATTCTAAGTGTTATATAACCCTTCTAATTAACCCTCCCACAAACTTTCATATTTTTTGTTGGAATTTTTCTTTAGTTGTCCCTGGAGAAGGAAATGGCACCCCACTCCAGTACTCTTGCCTGGAGAATCTCATGGAGGGAAGAGCCTGGTAGGCTACAGTCCATGGAGTCGCAAAGAGTCGGTCACGACTGAGCGACTTCACACTTACATACTTCTTTAGTTGTAACAGAATTCTAATACAATTTTCATTCTGTGTGTTCCCATTACATCCTGGACTTAACTCTACCTTATTACTTCCTTTTGATAATATGCTCTCATTATATATCTGCACCTCCTGAAAGACTCTGGGAGCTCCTCCATGTTAGAAGTGTCTCAGTCATCACTTTAGAGGCAGTGTCTTGCACATTTCATCATGTAATCATACTTAGTAATGTGAACATGAAACGTACCAAGAAGCAATAACCTTGGAAGGTTTTTTTTTTTAGTACATATATGTATATAAAACTGAATACCACTGTGTAATTTTATTCAGTTCAGTTCAGTCGCTCAGTCGTGTCCGACTCTTTGCGACCCCATGAATCGCAGCATGTATTGGCTAGAAATTATTAATTTCCCTTCAGGTAGTTTAAATTTTGGTATGCGTTATAAGGAAATCTAAGACACTGTCTTCAATGAATAATAGTCAATCTTATTGCAAAATTGTTTTCCATCCACCAAAATTTATTGTTGTTGCTGTTGCTGATCAGTTGCCCAGTCATGTCTGACTCTTTGCAACCCCATGGACTGCAGCATGGCAGGCATCCCTGTTCCGCACCATCTCTTGGAATTTTCCCAAGAGATGGGCAAACTGATTCATGTTCATTGAATCAGATATGCCATCCAACCATCCCATCCTTCAACTCCCTCTTCTCCTTCTGCCCTCGATCTTCCCTAGCATCAGGGACTTTTCCAATAAGTTTTCTGTTCACATCAGATGACCAAAATACTGGAGTTTCAGCATCAGTTCTTCCAGTTAATATTCAGGGTTGATCTCCCTTAAGATTGACTGGTTTATTCTTCTTGCTGTCCAAGGGACTTTCATGAGTCTACTCTAGCACCACAGTTTGAAGGCATCAATTCTTTGGCATTCTGCCTTCTTTATGGTCCAGCTCTCACAACTGTATGTGACCACTGGGAAGACCATAGCCTTCAGTATATGGACCTTTGTCGATAGAGAAATGTCTCTACTTTTCAACACACTGTCTAGGTTTGTCATCGCTTTCCTGCCAAGAAGCAATCTTCTTCAGATTTCATGGCTGCGGTCACTGTCTGCGGTAATTTTGGAGCCCAAGAAGAGGAAATCTGTCACGGCTTCCACATTTTCCCCTTCTATTTGCAATGAAATAATGGGGCTGGATGCCATGATCTTAGTTTTTTTAATATTTAGTCATAAGCTGGCTCTTTCATTCTCCTCCTTCACCCTCATCAAGAGGCTCTTTAGTTCCCCTTTGCTTTCTGCCATTAGAGTGGTATCATCTGAATATCTTAGATTGTTGATGTTTCTCCCACCTATCTTGATTCCAGCTTGTAACTCATCCGGCCTAGCATTTCTCATGTGCTCAGTATATAGGTTAAACAAACAGGGTGACAGCTGACAGCCCTGCTGTACTCCTTTCTTGATCTTGAACCAATCAGTTGTTCCATACACGGTTCTAAATGTTGCTTCTTGGTTCACGTACAGATTTCTCAGGAGACATACCAGAATACCAGAGATGGTCTGGTATTCCCATCTCTCTAAGAGTCTTCCACAATTTGTCATGCTCCAGACAGTCAAAGGCTTTAGTGTAGTCAATAAAACAGAGATAGATGTTTTTCTGAAATTCCCTTTCTTTCTTTATAATCCAGTGAAGGTTGGCAATTTGATCTCCAGTTCCTCTTTGTTTTCTAAACCCAGCTTGGACATTTGGATGTTCTTGGTTCGCATACTGCTGAAACCTAGCATGCAAGATTTTAAGCATAACATTACTAGCATGGGAGATAAGTGCAATTGTCCAGTGGTTAGCACTTTCTTTGGTACTACTCTTTTTGGGAACTGGGATGAAGATTGACCTTTTCCAGTCCTGTGGCCACTGCTGGGTCTTCCAGATTTCTTGACATAATAAATGCACAACCTTGATGGCATCGTCCTTTAGGGATTTGAATAGTTCTGCTGGAATTTCATCACATCCATTAGCTTTATTAACAGCAGTGCTTCTTCTTTTTTTTTTTTTTTTGGTCTGTTTCTCTTTTTTTTAAAATTATTTTTTATTATTATTATTTTTTTAGTTTTTTATTTTTAAAATTTTAAAATCTTTAATTCTTACATGCGTTCCCAAACATGAACCCCCCTCCCACCTCCCCTCCCCATAACATCTCTCTGGGTCATCCCCATGCACCAGCCCCAAGCATGCTGTATCCTGCGTCAGACATAGACTGGCGATTCAATTCTTACATGATAGTATACATGTTAGAATGCCATTCTCCCAAATCATCCCACCCTCTCCCTCTCCCTCTGAGTCCAAAAGTCCGTTATACACATCTGTGTCTTTTTTCCTGTCTTGCATACAGGGTCGTCATTGCCATCTTTCTAAATTCCATATATATGTGTTAGTATACTGTATTGGTGTTTTTCTTTCTGGCTTACTTCACTCTGTATAATCGGCTCCAGTTTCATCCATCTCATCAGAACTGATTCAAATGAATTCTTTTTAACGGCTAATACTCTATTGTGTATATGTACCACAGCTTTCTTATCCATTCATCTGCTGATGGACATCTAGGTTGTTTCCATGTCCTGGCTATTATAAACAGTGCTGCGATGAACATTGGGATACATGTCTCTTTCAATTCTGGTTTCCTTGGTGTGTATGCCCAGCAGTGGGATTGCTGGGTCATAAGGTAGTTCTATTTTAAGGCCCACTTGACTTCACACTCCAGAATGTCTGGCTCTGGGTGACTAACCACACCATTGTAGAAATCCACTTCATTAAGATCTTTTTTATACAGATCTTCCATGTATTCTTATCATCTCATCTTGATCTCTTCAGCATCTACTTGGTCTCTCCCATTTTTATCCTTTATTGTGCCCATCTTTGGGTGGAATGCTCCCTTGATGTCTCCAGTTTTTTTGAAGAGATCTCTAATCTTTCCTCTTTTGTTGTTTTCTTCTATTATTAAACACTGTTTATTGAAGAAGTCCTTCTTGCCTCTTCTAGCTATTCTTTCGGAGCTGTGTTTAATTGGATGTATCTTCCCCTCTCTCCCTTGCTTTTCACTTCTCTATGTCCTTCCACTATTTGTAAAGCCTCGTCAGATAACCACTTTGCCTTCTTGCTTTTCTTTTTCTTTGGGCTGGTTTTGTTCACCGCCTCTTATACAGTCCTTTGGACCTCTGTATATAGTTTTTCAGGTACACTGTTAACTAGATATAGTCCCTTGAATCTATTCGTTACCTCTACTGCAAACTGGTACAGGATTTGATGTATTAGTGGCTATTAAATATATAAGAAGACAATGAATAAATTATGCCCTGACATCTAGTTGGAAAATTATTTTTTCCTTTGAAAGTCAAAATTTTGTTTTTAAATTTCCAGTAACAAAAAAATTGGTGATTCCCTCAGTGCCCTTGTATGTTATAGGTAAAATTAATGGAGATCTTGGACTTCAGAGTTTGAGTGTCCTGAATGTGAGTGTTGATATTTTTATTATTACTTATGGTACTGAATTGTGGGACAGTGTAATTGGCCTCATATATTCTGCCAAATAGACATTAGACTTATTCTATGTCCCCCAAGGAGCAGCATAAGAAATATTGGGTATAACAATAACATTACTTTGCTGCTTTCTCATCCATAAAATGGGTGTAACAATAATATTGAATATAGTTAGAACTATGGGTATGTCAAAAAAATAGTTGTAGATTGAATGGAATAATCCATAAAGAATATTTGCATTGGGCTTACTTCACAGTTTACCATTGTGGCTATTATTATCATTTGCTACATGATGGGTTAACCAAAAATATCAGAAAATAATTTTAAGCAAAGTGTATATTGTATAGAGGAGCCTTGTTTAGAAACTATTACACAGTTCCACACTCTGCTCCTACTCTAGGCTTACTTCCAGAGCCAGAATATATGGGTTTATAGAATAACCTGGACAATGGGGCTAAGAAAACTCCATATCCTGAAAGAAGAAACTTTTTATTTGGCGGCACCCCTGCATCAACTTGCAGGGTACTAGTTCCCTGACTAGGGATTGAATCCATGCCCCCTGCTAAGAAAGCTTTGAGTCCTAACCACTGGACAGCCTGGAAGTTCTCTAAGAGATTTTTAGTTGGAAAGCACTCTAGAAGTCATTTTCTGATGAGAGAAAACTCTACTGCTTTTGTTTTAAAATAACCAGTGATTTGAACTTTTTATAAGATAGTTTGCTCAGTTTAATAATAGATATAACTGTTAAGAACTTTCCTTATGTTGAAATGAGATTTGGCTCCCAGAAAATTATATTCACTGTTCTTTACATTGTTCCTTGGGGCACATAGGAAAAAAAAAAAACACAAAAAACTAATTTCTCTCTGGCATACGTAATATATGAGGTCAACTATTATGTCCCCTACAAGCCTTTCTTCCCCTTTGGGACTTCAACCACAGCTCATATTCTCTTGAATTTAATCCTCCTTCCCTCTCAGAAACTCTTTTTAAAATAAGAAACACTTATTTTAATGTTTCAAAATCGCATTCATTCTGATACCCCAAACTACATCTAAATGTATTCGATTAGCTCAGGGTAAAATAGGATAATATTCCTTATTCTGGTACTTTACATCCAATAATGCAGATAAGATAGAATAATTTTAGACAACCTCCTCATTTTGCAGATAATTAAAGTAGACCATGCACCTTATTAACATGTTTCTTTTTAGTGTATATAAACCGACACATGATTGTTGCTCCTTACTAACCTTACCGAAAATTAAACCCTCAACTGTTTTGTGTGTGTGTTCCTACATTTTTGGACTTGTGCTCTAGATTTATTTAACCATGCTAAATTCTAGTTAGATTTAGCCTGTAATTAGATTTGAGGAAACCTTTTTTTGGTTCATAAATCTGGCATTCAGCAAGTTGGCTTTCTCTCTATTTTTTTTCATGTTACTCACTAATTTGATTTCTATGCTATCAATGTTGGTTTGGATCTGATAGGAAGCCATATTTGTTTAAATATTCTATGAATGTTTAAAGGCTTCCAGAAAACATTGACTGAAAGAAAACTAAGGTTGGAGTAAGTGATAGTGTTGGACTATAAACACAAAATTTACATTAACTGTGCATGAAAAAAAGGGTGAATAGGGAAGAGATGCTAATATTTTTGAATATATACGTTAATGCCAGGACTTGTGCTAAGTACCATGCTTGCATTATGGTTGAAGCCTTACTCCAGTTCAGTGAGGTATTAAGTATTATCATTTTCTTTTTTAAAATTAATTTTTATTTTATATTAGAGAATAGTTGATTTACATTGTGTTAGTTTCAGTTGTAAAGTGAAATGATTTAGTTATACAGAAATATATATGTATATATATATATATGTATATATATATATACCTATTCTTTTTTAGATTCCTTTCCCATATAGGTTATTAGAGAGTATTGAGTACAATTCCCTGTGCTCCACAGCAGGTCCTTGTTGACTATCTGTTTTATATATAGCAGTGTGTATGTGTTAAACCCAATAAAGTAACAGCATTTTCATTTTGCAGGTGAAGATGTGTGCTGTGCTGTGTGCCTAGTCACTGAGTAAAATCTGAGTTTTTGCAACCCCATGGATTGTAGGCCCCCAAGCTCCTCTATCCATGAGATTCTCCAGCCAAGAATACTGGAGTGGGTTTCCATGCCCTCCTCCAGGGAAACTTCCCAACCCAAGGATCGAACCCAGGTCTCCTGCATCACAGGATGATTCTTTACCATTTGAACTACCTTAGTGAGACTTCAAGGTGTTATTAGATATTTGACCTAATGGTGTATATATAGATTGATTGTACTAGATTTTGAGCCTGGATCTGTCAGCCTTGTTTCTCTTTATGCAGCTGAGGCCCACAGTAAACATCAGAGAAGGACTAGCTATCTCCCACTCACACTGCTGGATAAAAGACGATCATTCGTTTAAGGTAATATTTTTTTCTATTTTGAGAGGAGTAAAAGGCTCCAGAGAGTTAATGAATATAGTTTCTGGCTGGTTTTTAATGAATAACTAACAAGTTAGATCTAAGAAAATTAGCTGAGAAGAGACAAGCTTTAATTTCCCACTTACTTAGGTGAAAATACCTTAGTTACAGAAAGAATTATTCCACTTAGACTTTGCTTTGAGGGGAGGCACAGTGAAATTTGTCTCTCAATTTCCAATAAGATATTAGCAACAGCTTTATTTTCAGAACAGGAAAATTCAGCTGAGACAGGGAACTTAAGAGTGCAGCCAGAAGTGAACTGCCTGGCATCTTTCAGGTCAGGTGAGGATAAAATGAGACGTTGCAGAAGAAACATTTCTGGCAATTCCTGGAAGAGTTCCTCCAGGGCCATGTTAGCACTGAAGAAGAAGATCTATCAGGTGCAAGAAACTTCACACAAATCAGACACAGGGACACATTATGTTGTTAGTGCTGGCTCAAGTCCAGACAACATCGTATAAATGAGTTCTTCTTTGGCATATAAATACTTAATCAGTTTTCTAATGTCTCAGAAAATATTAGCGTGGTGGAAAGGAAATACGTGAGTCTTGATTCAGACTGTATGCAAATATCAGCTGCATCTCTTCCTAGTTGAGTGGTCCTGGATGCATTTTCTAACATGGCCAGTTTCTCAACTGCATTAATGGTATAATAATAATAATAATAATAATAATAATAATATCATGGGGTACTCTGAGGATTAAATTAAATATTATATATTCATGTAAAGAAGATGACATATAGCCTACTATATAGTAGATGTTTAATATATTTTTATTTTGATTTATTAATAAAAAGCTTAATGCACATCACAAAGCATTTACTCATAATTTATTATGTTCTAGACACTATGTGTTAAGGATAGAAAACTTTAAAAACAATTAATTAAAATAAAAATTAATTTTAAAAGATTTAAAAGATTAAGAAAACCTGACATTAGGTCACATGTTGTAACAGTGTGGGGGTTTATACTAGAGCCTTTGAAAGTGACTTTAATGGTAAAGAACCAATCTGCTAATGCAGGAGACATAAGAGACGTGGGTTCGATCCCTGGGTCTGAAATATCCCCTGGAGCTGGGAACGGCAACCCACTCTAGTATTATTGCCTGGAGAATCCCATGGACAGAAGAATACACTGTTGAACATGATTGAGCACCACCACAGAATCTGTAGAGAGTTGGATTACTGGAGTTTTAATTCCGGATTTTCCAGCAACTAGCTATGTGATCATGAATAAGTTATTGAACCTCTGAATATCAGTTTACTCATCTTTAAAAGTGGGAATGTTGATCGTAACAACCCCTCAATTACTTTGAGAATTAAAGAGTACAGATAATGTATAACACAATAAAGGCACAACATCAGCTCAGGAAATTCTAGCAAAAACCATGAATCACCTCTTTACATGCATGTCTTCTTTGCCCTATTGTAGATTTCTTGAAGCCTGAGATATATTGTACCTTTTCATGCCCCATCAATCATATCATAAACTTAATACTTGTTGAATATTGAGAGTTAGCATGTATCTTTAATTTCTCTCCAACTATGAGTTTTCCGCTTGCAAAATTCTAGAATAAGCTAATTTACTTTAGTATTTGTTCTGTTCACTATGAAGCTTTCAGTTGCAGTGTAGATGAGTAGTGTCTCAGGATTGTTGGAGATATTTCCATACAAAGAAAGCTTGGAGTTGGAAATAGAAAGTAAAGTGAATAGCCAAAGTTTTAACAATAAAAAGTTGCAGATTATTAACAAGATGATAAAAAGAAGTCTCATATTAGAATTGCCACTGTGGTAGCATATCTGAGGAGTAAAACCTGTGTGTGTTCTGCATAGATGTTTGTTTCTCTGTGGATTATAGCCCGCCAGGCTCCTCTGTCCATGGGATTTTCCAGGCAAAAACACTGGAATGGGTTGCCATTTCCTCCTCCAGGGGATCTTCCTGACCCAGGGATTGAACCCTTGTCTTCTGGTGTCTCCTGCATTGCAGGCAGGTTCTTTACCTACCAAGCCATTGGGAAGCCCTTGCTGTGTGCTCTAATATTAAGTTATTGTGGTCTAGGACTATATAATGTTACATTTGGGGGAGGCAGTTTGAGAAAAATGTACTGAATTAGGTTGAGTAACTTAAATTCAAGCCATGAATTATTTGTATAATCTCTTTCTGTTTCAAGTCTTCATATATGTTTTTTAATCTCTAGGTCTCCTGTGGTTACTGGGAGGGGCTAGGGTCTAGGAGCAAAGAGAAGGGGACCAGAGTCAACAACAATCAGTCATAAAAATGGAAAGTATTGAATGTGTGTATGAATTGCCAGGCAGAGTAATTATGCTATTTGCAACAGGTGGATAAAGCAATCATTATTAAAGTTTTAATATATTTTTTTTTGTGAGTTCTCTTTTTCATGGACATTTGTGAGCATAGGTCCTGTACATTTCAGTATTTTCTAGGATTTGATACAATACTGTATCATAAACATATTCATTATATTATATACTTATACAAAATATTACTTTTAGAAATTTTTATTATGTGTAATATATATGAAATAAAAATGCACATTTTAATTGTACAACATGATCCTTGCTTGCATGCTTAATCACTCAGTCATGTCTGACTCTTTGAGCCTGCAGCCTGCCAGGCTCCTCTGCCATGGGGATTCTCCAGGCAAAAATACTGGAGTGGGTCGCCATGCTCTCCTCTAGGGGATCTTCCCATCCCAGGGACTGAACCCAGGTCTCCTGTGTTGCAGACAGATTCTTCATCACATGAGCCACCAGGGAAGCCACAAGTATATGATCAAGCATATGTTTGGCAAATATCTTCTCCCATTGTGTGGCTTATATTTTCATTTCCATAATGATATTTCTTGAAAAGCAGAAGTTTTTAAGTTTGATGAAATCCAATTTACTTTCTTTTTATGGTTAGTATTTTTTTGCAGTATCATATTTTTTTATGTTTAAGAAATTTTTGCCTCCCTGAAGGGCATAAATATTTTATTTTTTCTCAGAAACTTTGTATGTTCAGTTTTTAATTTTTTGTATAGATTGAGGTATGAGCTGAGATTTATTTTTTAAAGGAAATTATTATAAATTAATTTTTAGTAAATGTATAATTACATTAAAATCAGAATATTAAAAAGAGAAAAAATGTTACCCTCAGTTTCAAAATCTTAACACAACAATTTATCATGTTAAGTCAATTAGCTGAAATCTTTCTTCTCCCAACTTCTTAACTTACTTAAAATATTTATATATTTATAGTATATATAATTATAAATAGTATATGTTTATACACTATATACACAGTATATAAAAAATATGTATAGACAGGTAAAAGTCTGTGATAATAATAATAATAAATAGTAATTCATATGAATCAGGCAGTCACCACGTGGCAGTGAATATCTTACATGCATTACTCTATTTGATTTTCACAACCATCTTTGAGGTAAATAACTACTGCTATTTTTCTCATTTTACAGACAAAGAAAGAGGCATAGAAAAATTAAGTAACTTCCCTACCACCATACAGATAATGATATAAAGCTGAAACTTGAATGCAGGTAATCTGGTTCCAGGCTACAGTACTCTTACTAAGTATGAGGTGTCATTTTTTTTTTTTTAATTAGGGAAGCTTTATTGGCCCAACTGTTCTAACTACTTCAAATTCTATCTCTTTTCAATGCCATAATTTTTGCTTTAACCATAAAACATTGAGGAGAGGAGAAGGCAAATTCAGGGAACTTTCAGCCATCATTTCCTCTAATACTTTTCAATCCTATCATCTTTTACCTCTCCTTGTGGGATTTGATAATGTGATTATTAGAGACTTTTATAATCATTTGAGTCCCTGAGGTGTTGCTCATTATTTTCATTTAAAGTCCCAGCACACAGCCTTCTCTGACACCATCTCAGTGTGTTGAAGTGTGATGTGTGATTATCTCATTACCATCAGGTAAGGATAGAAAGATTACCCAATCTGAAAGCAGAGAGAAAATAGCTATCAATCAAATCAGTAGTTCCAACACAGAGGCTACTCTTTTAGAGTCCTTTGCTTAGAGACAACAGACTTCTTAGGAGGTGTTTGTTGTCTGTTTTGTTGTTGTTTCCAAGTCTGTGGGCTTCCCTAAATGTGCAGTGTAGAATATATTAGATAAAAAGAGAGGGAGAGGGTGGAATGATTTGGGAGAACGGCATTGAAACATGTATAATACCATACATGAAATGAATCGCCAGTCCAGGTTCGATGCATGATACTGGATGCTTGGGTCTGGTGCACTGAGATGACCCAGAGGGATGGTACAGGGAGGGAGGAGGAAGGGGGGTTCAGGTTGGGGAACACGTGTATACCTGTGGCGGATTCATGTTGATGTATGGCAAAACCAATACAATATTGTAAAGTAATTAGCCTCCAATTAAAATAAATAAATTTATATTAAAAAAATAAAGCCCAGAAAACTCACCAATGCATTATCCCCTAGGTTCTCATGTTTCATTTCAATATTTTTAGCTATTCTTAGTGGGAGAAGGCAATGGCACTCCACTCCAGCACTCTTGTCTGGAAAATCCCATGGATGAAGGAGCCTGGTAGGCTGCAGTCCATGGGGTCGCTAAGAGTCGGACACAACTGAGCGACTTCCCTTTCACTTTTCACTTTCATGCATTGGAGAAGGAAATGGCACCCCACTCCAGTGTTCTTGCCTGGAGAATCCCAGGGACGGGGGAGCCCTGTGGGCTGCCGTCTGTGGGGTCGCACGGAGTCGAACATGACTGGGGTGACTTGGCAGCAGGCAGCAGCAGTGGGAGGAAATAGGGAGAAGTGTTAATTACCTTGGCGTCTTTGTCAAGAGTCAGTTATGTATGTGTGAGAGGCTATTTCTGGATTCCATCCCAATTCATTGACCTAAACATCGCTACCTATGTCAACTCCATACTGCCAATTATTCTATTTAGAGTAAGTCTTGAAATCAGGCAATGTGAGTTCTCTAAATTCATTTCTTTTTCAGTACTGCTTTATTTTAGGTTGTCTGAGTATCTGTATATATTTTTGAATGTGTCTTGATTTTAAAAAGACTGTCTGCTAGGATTTTGGCAGAGATGGTGTTGATTCTACTGAAAGATTTCTCCATGAAAGTTAATTTCAGAACTCTGGATTTGGCCTGAGGTGTTCTACTAAAGTACTTACACTGTACTGACCTCTGGTTATAGTGTAAAATGTACTGATTAATAGTTTTGCTTTGTAGTCATAAGCCCAAGGAATTTCAGAGTTGTATGTACCATCTTTTCAGCATTATTTATTGATAACAGTGGACTAGATTACTTGCATCTCATCTCAATGAGACCCTGGGGAAGGAAGTCCACTGTTGAGACTGGTTACATTGCACAATTCCCAATGTGACCAACAGAGTATAAGAAATCACAGTTGAGATTCCATTTCAGAATCCTTGGTTCTAAAGTGCTCTCTGAACATTTTGGTAGTTTCTGATCCAAGACAGAAAATGTGTTTCCCTGTGATTCTTACAGAGGAGGGCAATTTGAGCTTGCAGGTGGACTCTAGAATGTTTAAAATGGCTGACAGCTCCTAAAGATGGATGTTATATTATATTCTTCTCCTGCAATAAACTTTATATTTGTAAGCTTTGTTATTTTGAGTCTTCTGAGTCTTCTTTAACAACCAACCCTGCCTAACTGCCTCTGGTAGTACAGAAATAATTGATATTTTAACAATATTAAGTCTTCTAATTGATTAACATAGTTTTTCTTTTCATTTACTTAAGTCTTCTTTAATTTCTCTATATTTTCAAAATAGTATTTATTATAGAGCTCTTGCATATTAATAAAAATTCCTAAATATTTTTGGATTGTTTTGCTATTTTAAGCATTATTATGTTGGAAATTTACTTCCTAATTTCGATTGCCAGTTTTCAGAAATATAATTTATTTTTTTTTACTGACTTGCTATTATATTTTTATACTGACCTGGTGTCCCATGATCATGTTTAATTTAAAATTAATTGCAGTAACTTTATAGATTTATTAGGACTTTCTACATAAATAATCATAGTATCTTGGAATAAGGGCAGTTTTACTTTATAAAATCATTAGGCATATTTCTTTTTTTGCCTTCTTGCATTGCTAGGACCTCCATTACAATGTTAAAAGAAATAAAATAAAATAAAGAGCAAAAAAGAAAAAAAAAGAAAAAAATTTACAAAGTAAAAAACAATGTTAAAAAGAAAAGGTGAAAGCTCACATTCTTAATTCATTGACTTATCATTACAGAACTTAGCTAAAAGTTTTGCATAAACATCCTTTATCAAATTGAGACATTTCCCTCTATTCCTAATTTGCTGAGATTTTTATTGCGCTTGCTGAATTTTATTGGTTAGCTTTTTTGGTAATTATTGAAAGGATCATGAATGTTTTCTCTTTAATGCTGCCAATAACGTGAGTTACATTGCTTAATTTTTGAATATTTATCTAATCTTTTATCTCTGGCATAAAGTTCTCCAGTTTTTGGGAGATGATCTTGTAGACAACTGACAATTAAACTGAGGAAGGAAGGACTATATATATTTAAACTTTTTTTCAGGAAAAGTGACATCTAGGCTTGTGAACTTGGAAGATAAGAGCTGTCCATAGGCTGGAGAACTGGATTTAGCAAAGTGTAGGCAAGTCTGGAAATGATCTAGACTTGGAGTATTGACTTGGGAAACAGTGGCTAACCAAGTGCTTGTGATCTAAGAGAATGTAAACTTTGAGCACATGATACCAATGGGAAAATGGTCCTCAAAGGATTCTCCAAAAAAATAAACAAAAATCTGTTAAATTGTGCCATGACAGTGCTAAAAATTGACAGGAGAAGGCAAGGATAGTTGTAGCTTGTTCATATTTCAGTTCAATTTTATATCTATATGTTTTTAGTAGAGATGGTTTCTCTTGGACTTTTAAAACCCTGGGATTCTTCTTCAGCTCCTGGAAATTCTCAAGAGGGAGACTGCACTTCCTGCAAAGAGGTAAGTGGAATAAGACAGTAGTCATGACAAAGACTCAGAAGTAGACCTTCTGGGTTCAAATCCTCAGTCTACTGCTCATTAGCCATCTCTTCTTGATGTGTTTCTAAAATTCTCTGTGGACAAACTTATGGTTGCCGGGGAGAAAAATGAGGGGAAGGGATAGTTGGGGAGTTTTAGATCAACATGTACACACTGCTTTGTTTAAAATGGATAGCCAACAAGGTCCTACTATATACCTTTGAGCAGGGAACTGGTTAGTGTTACGTGGCAGCCTGGATAGTAGGGGAGTTTGGGGGATAATGGATACATGCATATGTATGGCTGAGTCCCTTTGCTGCTCACCTGAAGCTATCATAACATTGTTACTGGGTTATACTCCAATACAAAATAAAAGTTTTAAAAATTTAAAAGAATTCTCTATGGCTCAATCCTTGATGATGATGATGATAATGATGACAATGACATCACTGCCTATAAATAGGACCTATGCCATGGAGTTGTTTTGAGGACACATTTAATATGATGATGAGTGCTCAGCATTAGAAATATTCAATGAATATTTTCTACAATTAAGAAATGATGTAACCACAAAGTGAGCACAACAAGAGTGGGGACTTCTTAATGTTTGTTTACTGACTGATCTACAGTACCTAGAATAGTGCTTGGGACATGGAAGTGCCCCATGAAAATACATTGATTGAATTAATCTGACATTTTTGCATGTAGAACTGATGAATTATATGTTACTGCTAAGAATGAATCCCATAATCTAACAATTTAATGGATTGGGCCTTGCTGATGTAATAGCCTACTGGACTAGACAGATGGTTGGGGTGAATGCCAGTACTTGCTATCCTGTAGGCATTTTCTGACCTACAAATCTCATGCTTTGGTACAAGGTGATTCTGCATAGAGAAAAAATATAATTGTAATAAAAACAGAACACTTTTGAGAATGAAAGGGATGCTACTAATGATACCAGGAAAACAGGTATAAACAGGACTGTCTGGGACAAACAGCTACCCTAATTTAGTACCCTCACTACCACTGAATATATTAAGGATTGGTGGAATTCCCCAAAGCTGTAGTGTTTTGAGTGGACAGCAGGCCTGAAGGGGAATTCAGTGCATTAGATGTAGACTGTCTAAAACAATAACATTCTTTCACTTGAGCATTGTTAATGCAAAATAGCATGAGACAAGCAGTGATAAGAGAAGTTTCAAGAGGCAATGTAGAGAATAGCTGAGTCACCTAAAAGTAGAGCACTGCTGCAGAGGGCATAAAGCCAACCAGACCTCTGCAGCTGCTGCTCGGCCTGGAGACTCAACGGTGCTGATTGTTCCATTCTCAGGTTCACTTCAGACTTCTTTTATGACTTCAACTCTCTGATTGGGACTTTTTTCCCACTCTTTCTTACTTCCCTGACAATCCATATAATGACTTTTCATTGTTTGAGTGGAACCAGATATATCTTTTTTCCTTATAATCTGAAAAGCCTAACTCACATATACAAAACATCAGTTATGTGTTTTTTCTCTAGCAGGATTTGCTTTTCATTAATGCTTGATTCTCCTCTGTTGTCAGCCCATCACCTCCTGGAGCCCAGAATACTGAGATGCTGTCTAACTCCTGTCCACCTTGAAATCCATATAGGCTGGTGGATTAATTGAGAAATAATTCATTAATATTATCTGTGTTACATTTAACTATGGGTTAAATGAGCTTTGGGACTTGCCTGGGAGTCTTACCAGCATTTATAATATTATTTCCATGACAAAAAGGCATTTCAAATTCCAACCAAGAGTGCCAAAGCATTATTTTAGAAACTGAAATTCAGGACAGATGGTTTGATAAGTATGAGTGCATTTATGAGGACAATAGGGCAGAATATTTGAAACTGGGACTCTCTGGGAGAAGCAGAGCTAAATGGGAACCATAAATATCAGAGGCACAGGGCTGTGTTCCAAGTCATCATAATAGGGGTATTATGGTAGAAAATATAATTAAAGACTAACTAGATTAAAATAATGTCAAATGGACCAGAAAAGAAAATATGCATGTGTCGACAATAAGGGGTGGTTAGAGGAGAGCAGAACTCTCCAGAAAAGGGTGGAGAGTTCTGATAGTCTGGACGGAAGGGAGGACTGCAGGTCTCAGGAAATTGGTAGTGGAGAATCATAGCATCTTGTACCACAGGATGGGTTTTTAGCAGTAATAGCCAGGTTTGTTACTTGTTCCAGGGCATCAGGAATCCATGTATTCCAAGGATGTCCCTTCTTACTCCATTCTTCTGATACTTATCACAGAAGGGTTAAATTAGATTTAGTAGTTGCTGAAGCCTGAAATTACCTCAATAGGAGAAAAATATAAATATTCTGATATAAAATGTAAACATATATATATATATATATATATATATATATATCAGTTACATTCTTTTTTGAAATAAAAAGCAGCTGATTTCATATCAGCAAATGTGAGCCATTAATAAGAAAGACTACCCTGTTTTATAAAGTGAGATGCAGGCAGGTCAGATCAAGGTCACTGAGAGGCAAAGGACAAGGTAGATTGGTATCCAAGTTTAATAGGGCTCTGAAAAGGGCTCTCTGTAAAGAGAAAATTTTCAAACTTCACAACATAATGCCCTGTCCTTCACCATTTGGTGTACCAATACAATGTGCACTGAGAGGAATTTTAGTCTAACTCTGCAATATATGTATGCATATGACTAAGAAGTGTGCTGATGAAACATATGATGCTGTAAACATCATCTCATGTGATATAATAACTTTTCCTTTTTAAACTCAGTTACCTTTCTTGTATAGGAGGGTCATTTTGGAAGTTTTAGTGATCTATTCTGCTTATATCTTTTACATTTTTTTCCTAAGGAAAAATAACTAAAGTAAAATAAAAAGAATCGAACTTCTACTTTGAGATCTTCTAAACTAAAACCACATTAGCTCTAAAGCCATTGTAACTAATCTACCATTATTCACATGCTTATTGAAGATGAGAAAAAGTCATTTTCTCTTTGAAATTTTTGAATCTATTTTAAAGATTCATATCTAATCCATCCCAATCATTTGAATAGATGAATAACTATTAAATATTTGAAAAGTTTATTTTTCTCAATAGCTTTAAAAAAATCGTTAACAGTCCAGTAAAGGTCAAATGCAGCAAAATGTGCAATCTTAAAGTTAGAGGGCAGTAATTAGAAAAATTACACTCATTACAGTAATAATGGGGCTTCCCAGGTGGTGCCAGTGGTAAAAAACCCGTCTGCCCATGTAGGATAGACCTAAATGACGCAGGTTCAATCCCTGGGTTGGGAAGATGCCCTGGAGAACATGGCAACCCACTCCAGTTTTCTTGCCTGGAGAATCCCAGGACAGAGGAACCTTGGTGGGCTGCAGTTCATGGGTTGCACAGAGTTAGACATAACTGAAGTGACTTAGCACACATGCACAATAATAATGAACTGAGAGCATTTTAGAATCCTGTAAGTCTGCTTATCATTTAAACAGAGAATACCACATGATATCCTTACATATTTCTTTGATTCTTTCGTTGCTTTCCAATTTTCTTCTGTGATAGGAAAGAACAGAATCTGACTCCATTTTGGATCTGTTTCTTTTACTTTAATCTTTGCTTTTCATTGCTTTTGTTACTATAATCACTAAAAGGATGCTATTTATAGCTATAAGTACACATAATGGCCTGCTGCAAGGAACCCTGCCCCTCTGCCTGAATGTTAAAGTGCCTTTATTAGGTTCACAGGGAGACATTCTGACCTTGCCCACCTGTGAATGGTTGCTGAGAAAAAAGAAATGAACATATCTCTTCCCCAGTACTGGCCAAGAGGGATGTTTCCGAAATTGATTAAAGGGTGGTTGCCAAAATAATTAATTTGTTGTTAATGAATTAATTAACAAATAAAAACAAAATAACTCTTACTGAGGTCATCTATATTCACGTAGGTGACAGGAGTCTAATTTTAAAAATTTTAATAGCTAGGTAAATATTGACTAAAATCTGTGTGGTGTTTGAAAACAAATGAGAATGTCTAATGTCTGGGCAAGTATAAGTGACATCTGAATGAGTTCACATATCTTGAGGTGTCAATTTGAAAAGACCCTGATGCTGGGAAAGATTGAGGGCAGGAGGAGAAGGGGACGACAGAGGATGAGATGGTTGGATGGCATCACTGACTCAATGGACATGAGTTTGGGTAGGCTCCGGGAGTTGGTGATGGACAGGGAGGCCTGGAGTGCTGTAGTCCATGGGGTCACAAAGAGTCAGACATGACTGAGGGACTGAACTGAACTGAACTGAACTGAACTGAAGTGTCAATAATTCTTCAATTTAGGAATCCAATCCAATAATTTACATTATCCCTCCATTCATGGTCTCATACTGGGTTATGTATGGAAATAATGTGGTGAAACTTATGAGCTGATGATACCACCTAGCAAGAGAGTGAAGGTGAGAACCCTGGGAATCACCAACACAGCATGAGAAAGCAGCGAATATACTATTCAATATAGTATGTGAGTTTCTCTGGTGGCTCAGATGGTAATGCTTCTGCCTCCAATGCGGGAGACCTGGGTTCGAACCCTGGGTCAGGAAGATCTCCTGGAGAGGAAAATGGCAACCCACTCCAGTACTCTTGACTGGAAAATTTCATGGATAGAGGAGCCTGGTAGGCTATCGTTTCAAAGAGTCAGCCACAACTAAGTGACTCACTTTCACTTATAGCATATGAGCAAGGAATGGCCTAAGAAATAGAAGAAAACCCAGTCTGCATCTGGAGAAGATGTAGAGTGTAAGTCAAGCCCTGGCACAAAGAAGGCCTGAGGACCACTTGAGAGGAAAACTTGTTTTTCATACCTGGTGTTTCCTTCCATGGCAGAAGACATCAAATATTGCGACACCCCTGGCCTGTCTCTGTCGTTTTAAAAGATTCATGCCTTCAGAGAAGAGGGGATTTGGTAGGAGACCCTTGTCCTTAGATCTTTCTTCCTCTCTACTCTCCTCTTCTTCTTTTCCATCCCTTTCCTCTTTCTCTACTTCTCACTGTTTCTACTGCCTTTTCTATGCTGTTTTTCTTTTTAATTTTTTATTTGTTTATGTTTGGCTGCACTAAGTCTTTGTTGCTATGCCTAGGCTTTCTCTAGTTTCTGTGAGTGGGGGCTCTTCTCTAATTGTGGTGAGTGGGCTTCTCATTGCAGTGGCTTCTCTTGTTACAGCACAGGTTTTAGGTGTGTGGACCTTAGTAGTTGTGGCACGTAGGCTCTGAAGTTGTGGCTCAGAGCTTAGTTGCTCTGTGGCATGTGAAATCTTCCCAGACCAGGGATCAAACCTATGTCCCCTGCATTTGTAGGTGGATTCTTAACCATTGGACCACTGGGGAAGTCCTATACTATGAGTTTTATAGGCAGGTAGTTTATGGAATGATGGGGGCTACCTTGATCCAGCTCCAACTGGCAGGTAACAGTATTTCTATGAGAATTTATAATTTTAGCATGTCGCACAAATTTTTTAGTTTGTCTACTGAGAATAATGAGTGAAGTGAAAGTTGTACAGTCATGTCTGACTCTTTGTGACCCCATGGACTATACAGTCCATGGAATTCTCCAGGTCAGAATAGTGGAGTGGCTAGCCTTTCCCTTCTCCAGGGGATCTTCCCAACCCAGGGATCAAGCCCACGTCTTCTGCATTGCAGGTGGATTCTTTACCAGTTGAGCCACAAAAATAAATGACTTTTGTAAAAAGTTGAACAAGATTTCCAATACTCAAAATTTTCAAGAATGCCTTTTTGAAAGAGCATTATGGTTAAGTCTGAATTTTGAAGCTTAACTAATGAGAATATTTGGAGTGTCTAATTTTTTCTTATATTCACATGACTTACTTTCTTTATTATGCACAGTTTAAAGAATTTATTATTCTTACACCTATGCATGATTGTAGAGGATTTTTTCCTTCAAGAAAAATTTGAGGGGACAAGCAGATAATCCGCTTTGAATTTTCCTTGAAAGATATGTTAGGTAGTTAGAATAGGAAAAAGGAGTCCAAAATGGCTGTGGTTAAAAGACAAAGAAGCCCAGAAAAATAGAATAAAGGAGTATCTGAGGACCGGAGTGAGGGCCTCAAGTAAAACAAACAGCCCTTCTGGCTAGCTCAATTTACATAGGACAGGCCCACTGGGAGGAGAAAAAAAACATAAAAAGAGGAGCCAAAATTGAGTTGGGGGCTCCTCTTCTTTTTGTGTCTTTCGGGTTGGCCTGCCTTCATGCCTTGAGGATGTATTTTCCTTTGCTTGCCAAAAAAACTGAGTTGTAACACTGGTCCATCCATCACTTTAAATTTTTGCTGCAACATGACAGAACTGAGGAAATTACCCACTCCCCCAACAGATATATACAAATTTTTAATAAGACTTTTATTTGAAGTTCTTAGAATATAAATTGAATTAAACTAAATATCAAATTCAGGTTTATGTTATTTATGTTAAAAGTACTATCACAACAAAGTTTATAAATACTAGGATTAAATGTAGTGTAAGTTTCATTTTTCTGCTTTGCATTACCTAAATTTTTATACATATTTTTAGGTTCAAAAGAATATAATAATCTTTAAAGCTGTCTAGCTAGCTAATTCCATATTTGCATTAACTGTCAATCTTTTTCACAATTTAACTATTGTTTTGCATATAAAATTAACAGCTTTCATAGCCAATTAATTATTGGAGCAGTTCTCTTATCCAAACATAAATATTGTTATATTTCAACTTACTGACAGAATTTCAAAAATTTGAGGCTTTAAGGAAACTTTTTACTTCAAGTGACATCCAGAATGCTTCTTATTGAAAAATGAATCTGAAAATAGGATGGAAAAGTCCAAATAACATGGGTACTTTATATCAGCAAAGTTATCTTGTTAGTTATCGTGGAAATCTTTGAGATCCCTAACCATGCATAAACATGATTTGCATTCTTTTTTTATTCCTAATTACATGAGGTGGGGGAGTATCAATTTTGTTGATGTTATCAAAGAATAAAGTCTTGGCTATGCTAATTTTCTCTATTGTTTGCCTGTTTCTGGGTTCATTGGTTTCTGCTTACTTTGGGTTTTCTTTGCCCTTCTTCTTCCAGCTTTTTAAGGTCACTGATTTTAACACATTTTACTTCTTTTCTATTATAAGTATTAAAAACTAGATTTCTTTACAAGTACTACTCTAGCTCTATATTTTTCAATATTAATTAAATAAATATTAATATTACAGTTATATTGTTTTCTTTTTAAAAGATATTTTTTTCTAGATGTTATTTATTCCCAATTTGATTCTATTTTGGTCAGAGAACAATGCTACACAATTTTGGTTCTTTTAAGCTTATTGACACTTGTTTTTGTCCCAGAAAATTTTGTATATTGTTGAAAGTACTATGCACACTTGAAAAGGAAATGTATTCTGTAGTTGTAGGTTGTAATGCTTTATAAAAGTAAATTAAGATTTCTTTCCTTCTACTCACTCTGGGGTTCTCCAACTCTTCCTTTTCTAGTTGCTTATAAGCAAGGTGAAAAGACAGCCTTCTGAATGGGAGAAAATAATAGCAAATGAAGCAACTGACAAACAACTAATCTCAAAAATATACAAGCAACTTCTGCAGCTCAACTCCAGAAAAATAAACGACCCAATCAAAAAATGGGCCAAAGAACTAAATAGACATTTCTCCAAAGAAGACATACGGATGGCTAACAAACACATGAAAAGATGCTCAACATCACTCATTATTAGAGAAATGCAAATCAAAACCACAATGAGGTACCACTTCACACCAGTCAGAATGGCTGTGACCCAAAAATCTGCAAGCAATAAATGCTGGAGAGGGTGTGGAGAAAGGGAACCCTCCTACACTGTTGGTGGGAATGCAAACTAGTACAGCCACTATGGAGAACAGTGTGGAGATTCCTTAAAAAATTGCAAATAGAACTACCTTATGACCCAGCAATCCCACTGCTGGGCATACACACCGAGGAAACCAGAATTGAAAGAGACGCATGTACCCCAATGTTCATCGCAGCACTGTTTATAATAGCCAGGACATGGAAACAACCTAGATGTCCATCAGCAGATGAATGGATAAGAAAGCTGTGGTACATATACACAATGGAATATTACTCAGCCGTTAAAAAGAATTCATTTGAATCAGTTCTGATGAGATGGATGAAACTGGAGCCGATTATACAGAGTGAAGTAAGCCAGAAAGAAAAACACCAATACAGTATACTAACACATATATATGGAATTTAGGAAGATGGCAATGACGACCCTGTATGCAAGACAGGGAAAGAGACACAGATGTGTATAACGGACTTTTGGACTCAGAGGGAGAGGGAGAGGGTGGGATGATTTGGGAGAATGACATTCTAACATGTATACTATCATGTGAATTGAATCGCCAGTCTATGTCTGACGCAGGATGCAGCATGCTTGGGGCTGGTGCATGGGGATGACCCAGAAAGATGTTATGGGGAGGGAGGTGGGAGGGGGTTCATGTTTGGGAATGCATGTAAGAATTAAAGATTTTAAAATTTAAAAAAAAAAAAGTAAATTAATTAAGATGGTTGATAGCGTTGTATAGAACTTCTACATCTTTGCTGATTTAAAATTGGTTCTATCAATTGGTGAGAAAAGGGCATGAAAACTGCTGGCTATGTAGCCTTATCTATTTCCGTTTTAAATTCTGTCCATTTTTACTTCATGTGTCTTGAAACTCTCTTATGAGTGTATGCACACATTTACAATTTTTATGGTTTTGATATGAATGACCTTTTTTCATTATTATATCACTATGAACATCTTATTTCTTTGGGTGCTCTTGGTCTTAAGGGTTATTGTTTCTGATATTAATGCTTTATATCATGTATAAAGTTCATATATAGCATTATTATACATTAATTGTATAATTAATATAATATATTATGAATATGTAATAGATAAAAAAACAGAACAAAATAAATTAAAAACGTAACTGAAAGAAATTAGAGTCAATGTTTAGGCATCGGTGTTGCTTTCAGTTTGCTACATGGTATTCCTTTTGCACTGATATTACAATGAAAGAGTTGAAAACATTGGACTTGAATATGGGAAAATCAGCAAGAAAAGATGGCAAATAAAGAATGTGAAATGAGTAGAAATTTTACCTATTTTATTGCTATCCCAAGGTAAAGAACAGTCTTTTTAAAATCTTTTTACTGTTCATTGTAGAATTTACTTTTAAGTGAGCTCTTTAACTGGAAGGAGGAAGGGACTGGGACAAAAGCAGGTAAAGAAAAGTCTTGTTTAATGGCAAAGTTCACAAGTGGAACAGAAATCCTGAAGCATAATATTTAATAGGTTTTGCTCACATAAGATGCAGAGAGAAAGCCTAGGGATATCTAAAACAATAATTAGTCTTCAGAAAAGACCACAGAGTGGCAAGATGCACTTCTTGAGGCAGCTGGCCTGCAGTTTCTCAGTTCCCACTCTGACGGCAGTACTATGAAAGAATCAAAAGCAGTCATCCTCAACATCCTTCAGTCTGCAAATCACTTAAAATCCCCAAGGCAAAGATAGATAATAGTGAAATATACTTAGTGCTTGGAACCAGGCACAAATCAAGCTCTTGGCATAGGCATAGCATGAAGTAAGTTTAAGAAATACTACATTACTTTTTAGCTCCTTGTTAACCTGTATAGTGGTATTTCCTTCAAAATTTTTGCTCATTAATATTGTTTGTTTTTGCGTTTGTAGTAGCTTGGCATGATGAGAGCCCGTATCTGGTCCAGGGAACAATTTTACTTTATGATTTTTCTGGATTCAAAAAAATAGAGAACAGAGTCAACTGGCCATAAAGTGAGTGAAGTTGCTCAGTCATTTCCAACTCTTTGTGACCCCATGGACTGCAGGCTACCAGGCTTCTCTGTCCATGGGATTTTCCAGGTAAGAGTACCAGAGTGGGTTGCCATTTCCTTCTCCCAGGAATCTTTTTGACCCAGGGATCTATCCCAGGTCTCCAGCACTGCAGGCAGACGCTTTACTGTCTGAGCTACTAGGGAAGCCAACTGGCCATAGTTCAGGACAAAATAAAATACTTCCCTGAAATATATATGCTGTGCTGTTGTGCTGTGTTTAGTCACTCAGTCATGTCTGATTCTTTGTGAGCCCAGGGACTGTAGCCTGCCAGGCATCTCTGTCCATGGGGATTCTCCAGGCAATAATGCTAGAGTGGGTTGCCATGCCTTCCTCCAGGGGATCTTCCCAACCCAGGGATTGAAGCCAGGTCTCTCACATTGTAGGTGGATTCTTTACCATACGAGCCACCAGGGAAATATTTGACTGATGCCAAACATTTTTTTTCTTTATCCACCATTTCAGGTTCAATTATAAAGTGAATCACCTGGGTTTAGATTACAAACTGCTGGAGAGCTATAGTCACCTAAAATAAGTTCTAAGAACTCAGAGATGTTGCTTGAAGGCTATAGTTCTAATAAGTGTGACTGCAACTGACCAGGATAGGGTGTGTATGTGTGTGTGTGTGTGTTAATCTTTCAGTCATGTCTGAATCTTTGCAACCCATGGACTGTAGCCCATCAGGCTCTTCTGTCCACGGAATGCTCCAGGCAAGAATACTGGAGTGGGTAGCCATTCTCTTCTCTAGAGGATCTTCCTCACCCAGGGACTGAACCTAGGTCTCCCGCACTGCAGGTAGATTCTTTACCTTCTAAACCATCAGGGAGGCCCCAACAGGATGGGGTAGGAATTGGATTTTCCATTTCTTGAATGCAGAGCTGGCTTTCTATGTAAGAAGAGTAAGCCAACTGCTTTTATATAAGAATTTGATAAGTACTAAAATGTTTCCCTATTACTAAAGCTGAAGTACATATTTCATCTATCTGAATATTCACAGTTATAGAAAGAAAGCATCTTGGAAGTTTTGTAATATTACTTTCGGGTTTTAGATGAGAAAATTGAGATCCAAACAGATCAAGTAGTTTATCCAATCTTGATTTTTTTTCCAGAAATTTAAGACATGGCATAAAATAAACATAACAGGGAATCTATAAAACCTGGTGCAAAAAGAAAACCCACAAGAAAAAAGTTAACATGCACACAGTAATTAACTATTTAAGTTTTTCTATGTAACCTAAAATATCTCGGGATTTTTTAACAGCTTATAAAAATGAGAGTAAAGTCACTCAGTCATGTCCAACTCTTTGCAACCCCATGGACTGTAGGTTACCAGCCTCCTCTGTCTATGGGATTTTCCAGGCAAAAGCACTGGAGTGGGTTGCCATTTCCTTCTCCAGGGGATCTTCCTGACCCAGGAATTGAACCCTAGTCTCCCACATTGCAGGCAGATGCTTTACTATCTGAGATACCAGGAAAGCCCTTAACAGCTTATACAAAGAGGAAAATTGAATCAGAGAATAATTCATATCAATTACAAAAAAAAATATTTTGCAAAGGCATAATTAGCAGTCAATTTTAATATTCCAATCAGATAGGAATATCTCCTGGGAACTATTTCATAAAAAGGAATGCTTGTGATATAATAAACTAACTCCTTCATAAACCTGAAAATATATATAACTATGAATTTCAGAGAACTGTTTCTTATAACCACCTTCAATGTGGATTAATGGCTATTCACCAAAGTACAATTAAGTGAAAGCAATCCTGTTGGGGATCAGGATGATGGTACCCTGCCCTCAACTGGTTTGTCTGGTTTGAGGAAACATAGCAAGATGTGTGTTTAGCACAGCTGAAAATGACTTTCACCAGATCAATAAAATATTAGCAGTAGTTGGCATGTTTGACAAGCTGTGACCTTCGCATATCTTGATGCAAGTCAAATGCTTTACTGAAAATAGCCAATTTTAAAATCCATTTCTAACAGTTGTGTGCATTGTGTACCAAAAAATCATAGGAACTCAACTGCAAAATGAAGATTCAAAATTTTAATTGGCTAAGAACCTAGAGATTAGATTTTATGATGAAACCAGTGAAGAATTAGGCATTGAAAATACAATATGTTCCCACATATGTTCTGAGTTTTATATTTTCATTTAATGCCATCAGAGTGAAGCAGATGAAAACTTCCAGTAAATTTCATGTAGAAGAGTTTGAAAGCTATCACTTAAACAGCTTAGCCTATACTCTGCTCATACAGAAATCTCTAATTATAATTTTTGTTTACTCTTAGAAATACAAAACAAAGCTAGAACTCACACCACCACATTCCTGTCTTACATCCATGGCTGAGCACTTTTTCTTACTAGAAGTCAATTTTTTCTTATCTTGCTCTAATTAGCTCAGTGACCAGTTCAATGAGTACTTTTAATGGCCTAGAGCAGGTGCTAATGCTGTATGATGCAGTTTCTCTAATACACCATACATAATCCATTAAGAAGTTATTTTGGTGCTGTCTCAAATGACTTCTCAACATCTTTACTGCTCTGATGAAGTCAACATAATCTCTCATTTTACTACATCAGAAAACTTCTAACTGATCTTTCAACTGCCATACTTTCCCCTTCCAAACTCTAAGTTCATTGTCCAGTCAGTAACCATAGGGATTTCCTTAAAATGTTTACCAAATCATACTATTTCACTGTGTAAAACTTTCCTAAGATTTTTTATTGCCATTGGAATATAATCCCTAATTCTTATCATGTCCCTCAAGGCTCTACACAGTGAAAGAGACATTTCCAACAGGTCTTTGCTTCTTTCATTCTGTGCCAGTTACACTGTCCATCTCACTGCTCCTGACAGGCCAGCCATGTACTTTTGTCAGAGTCTTTGTATTTTAATTATGATTTTCCATGTCTGAAACTTTCTTCTCCCTGATATGTCAGACTCACTTTCACCATTTAGGTCTCAGTCAAATTGCCAGCTCTTTAGAGAGGCTTCTGGAAACCCTACTTAAAGTATCAGCAGCTTTCAACATTTTCTTATGACCCTATTTTATTTTCCTCTGACGTTCTGTCATTTGTGTAAATATGATTGCTGTCTGCCTCCCCCTTTTAGAATATGAAACTCATGACTGAAGAGACTTTATTTTGCTCACTTCTATAAATATCTTAGAAAAGTGTTTTGAATCATTTAGATAATTGTTAAACAAATGCATAAATAAGAAATGAAGTTCTTGTTATATAACCAAAAATTGCTAATTTAGAATTAACAAGACACATGCAAGATAGAATCACAGGAAACAATCATGACAACTGTAACTTTTGTCTCCATTTTGTGATCACAAAAGGAAAATATTTCATAGTGGTTTGATTAATGTTTCAGCACAATGTAATCTGGGAAATAAGAAAGTAGATTCCTTTAAGTGTTTAGCCTATGGACTTGATGTCACATAAATTATTCTCTGCTTAATGGACAAATCAATGATGAGTGAACCTAAAATTAGCAAATGTGTATCTTTATATTTCTGGCCACATCATCTGGTTATAGAAAAAATTATGCATGAAGAGTAAAAATACAACTTTCTCAACATTGGCTCCTATCAGAGTTCATGACCACCAAGACCTGTGTTTATGAGGACTAAACACTTGCCAAGAATATAGTTGAATCCTGGTCTCCTTTCTGATGATCTTCACTCCATTTTCTGAGAGAGGTTTTTTGAGTCATAGAATATGTAATATGGCAAGTTTCTGATGTTGATTTACTCCTAGACTTATAAACCACTAAGGAATGCTCGATAAAGGACAGAAATGGTATGGACCTAACAGAAGGAGAAGATTTTAAGAAGAGGTGGCAAGAATATACAGAAGAACTATACAAAAAAGATCTTCATGATCCAGATAATCACAATGCTGTGATCTCTCTCCTAGAGCCAGACATCCTGGAATGTGAAGTCAAGTGGGCCTTAGAAAGCATCACTATGAACAAAGCTAGTGGAGGTGATGGAATTGCAGTTGAACTATTTCAAATCCTGAAAGATGATGCTGTGAAAGTGTTGCTCTCAATATGCCAGCAAACTTGGAAAACTCAGCAGTGGCCACAGGACTGGAAAAGGTCAGTTTTCATCCCAGTCCCAAAGAAAGGCAATGCCAAAGAATGCTCAAACTACCACACAATTGCACTCATCTCACATGCTAGTAAAGTAATGCTCAAAATTCTCCAAGCCAGGCTTCAGCAATATGTAAACTGTCAACTTCCAGATGTTCAAGCTGGTTTTAGAAAAGGCAGAGGAACCAGAAATCAAATTGCCAACATCCCCTGGATCATGGAAAAAGCGAGAGAGTTCCAGAAAAACATCTGTTTCTCCCTTATTGACTATGCTAAAGCCTTTGACTGTGTGGACAACAATAAATTGTGGAAAATTCTGAAAGAGATGGGAATGCCAGAGCACTTGACTTTCCTCTTAAGAAATCTATATGCAGGGCAGGAAGCAAGAGCTAGAACTGGACATGGAACAACAGACTGGTTCCAATTAGGAAAAGGAGTACGTCAAAGCTGTATATTGTCACCCTGCTTATTTAACTTATAGGCAGAGTACATCATGAGAAACGCTGGACTGGAAGAAACACAAGCTGGAATCAAGATTGCCGGGGGAAATATCAATAACCTCAGATATGCAGATGACACCACCCTTATGGTAGAAAGTGAAGAGGAACTAAAGAGCCTCTTGATGAAAATGAAAGTGAAGAGTGAAAAAGTTGTCTTAAAGCTCAACATTCAGGAAATGAAGATCATAGCATCTGGTCCCATCACTCCATGGGAAATAGATGGGGAAACAGTGGAAACAGTGTCAGACTTTATTTTTGGGGACTCTGAAATCACTGCAGATGGTGACTGCAGCCATGAAATTAAAAGACACTTACTCCTTGGAAGAAAAGTTATGACCAGCCTAGATAGCATATTAAAAAGCAGAGACATTACTTTGTCAACAAAGGTCCGTCTAGTCAAGGCTATGGTTTTTCCAGTGGTCATGTATGGATGTGAGAGTTGGACTGTGAAGAAGGCTGAGCACCAAAGAATTGATGCTTTTGAACTGTGGTGTTGGAGAAGACTCTTGAGAGTCCCTTGGACTGCAAGGAGATCCAACCAGTCCATTCTGAAGAAGATCAGCCCTGGAATTTCTTTGGGGGGAATGATGCTGAAGCTGAAACTCCAGTACTTTGGTCACCTCATGTGAACAGTTGACTTATTGGAAAATACTCTGATGCTGGGAGGGATTGGGGGCATGAGGAGAAGGGGACGACAGAGGATGAGATGGCTGGATGGCATCACTGACTCGATGGACATGAGTCTGAGTGAACTCTGGGAGTTGGTGATGGACAGGGAGGCCTGGCGTGCTGCGATTCATGGGGTCGCAAAGAGTTGGACATGACTGAGCAACTGAACTGAACTGAAGGAATGCTATGCTGCTCATTAGAATCCACCTCTAAATAACTCTTGTTTGTTTAAATGAAGAGAAAATACTATTTTCTTCTCTGCATAGCTTATTGATGCTTCCAAATTCTGGTGTTGGAGATGACTCTTGAGAATCCCTTCGAAGGCCAGGGGATCAAACCAGTCAATCCTAAAGAAAATCAATCTTGAATATTCATTGGAAGGACTAATGCTGAAACTCCAATCCTTTGACTACCTGATGTGAAGAGTTGACTCACTGGTAAAGACTGATGTTGGGTAGGATTGAAGGCAAAAGAAGGGGGCAGCAAAGAATGAGATGGTTAAATAGCATCACCAACTCAATAGACATGAATTTGGGCAAACTCCAGAGATAATGGAGGACAGAGGAACCTGGCATGCTACATTCCATGGCGTTGCAAAGAATCGGACAGGACTTAGTGACTGAACAACAATAGCTTATTTCTAACAAAACATTTGTCAACAACCTGGCATTTACCTTAGGAAAAACTGGATATTTGCATAGTACTTAAAATTTACATATGGGAAGATGTCAGGGTATAATAAATGTTCATTAACTCTGCCTACAGTGTTTAACGGCAGTAAGAGAAAATTTATTTAAAAAGTATTATGCTGTATTTATTTAGCACTTTCTAAAATGGATTATGTTACAGACGAGTAAATTATCAGTAAAGGATGCTGTTAGTTAGCCTAAAATGCAGTTTTAAATATAACTCTAGCTCAGTGCTGATGGGGAAGAAATCCTGAGGAAGGATCCTTGGTGGTATGTTTTGGACATTCTACTTTCATGAGTAAGTTCCCAAGGAATGAAATAAGTCTACCAGAATGACTCCAAGAAAACTAGAACAGCCCCCTGAAAAACTGAGAAGCCACTGTGTATTTACTTGTTATCTCCAGCCTTTTTCACTGTGTCATTTTCTCCCTTCCATGGCATTCACTGTGATATGTTTCAGAAATTTGTCTCCTTCCTTTGTCTCTAGTGTATTTCCTCCTGTCCATCAACAAAATCCAAGAAACAACTCTCTGTTCATCTTTGTTCTTTATTTTGTAAAGTAATTAAAAATAGAGATTTGAAACTAAACTGTCTGGATTCAAATCCCAGGTCCACCACTTACCGTGTTGTAATGTTGCAATTGTGACTTCTACTCTATGCCTGTTTCCTCCTGAGTAAAATGAAAAGATAGTAGTTTCTATCTCAAGTTCATGCTCTTGTTTAAATGAGTTTAAATATGAAAAGCATGCAAGTCTTTGCCACAATACTCAGTTCTCAATAAGCATTAGCTCTTGCAGGGTATTTGGCCTTTATTGTTAATTACAGAAGTAATAATTTCATTTCTTGTTAAAGAAATTTGGGGGCTTTCCTGGTAGCTCATTGGTAAAGAATGTGCCTACCAATGCAGGCAACACAGGTTCAATCCCTGGCTCAGGAAGATCCCTTGAGGAAGGAAACAGCAACCCACTCCAATATTCTTGCCTGGGAAATCCCATGGACAGAGGAGTCTGGTGGGCTATAGTCCTTGGGGCTTACAAAAGGGTCGGACACAACTTAGCGATTAACCACTAACAAAAGAAATTTTAGACATCCATAATCAGTGCGGGTCAAGTAGGTAATCTTTTGGACTGAAACTTTTTCATGTTGGTCCTAAAATCATAGGAATTAGTCATTTCTTAGCCTGGAGGTCAGTCGAGCTTGCTTCAGAATTTCAAGGGTTAACAGCACTGCAGCCCAAACTGCTAAGACCTCAGTAATTTACAGTATGCACCCGGTATTTTTCATGGGTAATAGTTTAGCAGCTATATATTTCTTATTTTGGCAAGTGGGATATTACTAAAGTGCCACCAGATTTCAAAGACATCCTCTGTAAGATAGTTTAAGAAAAAAGAAGATTGAGCTGAGAGCTTTAAGATTTTTAAAGTCTTTATAAATTGAGTGGCATATATTGTCAATTTAATTCAACTGGATTTATTAAATGATATTTTATTGTGCAATACCATGCATATTTTTTCTACATGAGATATGGAGAAAAGCAGAAAGTAATGTAACAGCTTTATGCTATATTCATCCATATGTATGGAAATTCTTTACAGAGCACAATCCTATAAGCCAGGCATCCTTCTAAGCATTTTCAAATTTCCTCATTTTGTCCTCAAAACCAGTATACGGAACAGAATTAATTCTTCCGATTTCACTGTGAAAAACTGTGATGGCAGAGGTTAAAATGTCAGGACCATGCCACTCTGTCTAGCTTCAGAGCCAGGATTCACACCAGGACTCTCCACGTCTAATTAGAATTTGTGCTCTTCATTGCTGCATTTCATCATAGACAAAAACATGTGGCAGTAATGGAAGATTTACTCTGACAGCAAATACACAGGTTTACCATTCTTGGGGGTTTCCCAAATTTCTGGTGTTGATTTTATAACTGGTTGAATCAGAACTTCTGGATTAATGTCTGCTCAGTGTTTTCTTTATCCATTCCTCTGCTGATGGACATTTAGGTTATTTCTGTCTTCGGGCCATGTTATTCTCTGGATATATGCCCAGGAGTGGGATTGCAGGGTCATATGGTAGCTCTATTTTTAGTTTTATTTTAAGGAATTTCTATACTGTGTGAGGTCTTTCCTAACATCCAGTGTTGGTTGTTATATACACAGCACTTTGCCCCTCTTCTAAAGGACTTAAAACATTGAACTGCAATTGTTTATTTACAAGTTTTATGCAAATGAGCCCCCAAGCTGTAGGAATTGTGTCTTAGTTTCCTTTGTATTTGCTGTGATCAGCCAATTTTGTTGTAGAAAATGCTATGTTGATTGTTGTTATTGTTGTTTAGTCACTAAGCTGTGTCCAACTCCTTGTGACCCCATGGACTAGCCTACCATTTCCCAGGTAAGAATACTGTAGTGGGGTGCCACTCCCTTCTCCAGGGATCTTCCTGACTCAGGGATCAAACCTGCATCTCCTGCATTGTTTATTTTTTTAAACACTGAGCCACCAGGGAAGCTCCACTATGTTGATGCTGCTGCTGCTGCTGCTAAGTCACTTCAGTCGTGTCTGACTCTGTGCGACCCGATAGATGGCAGCCCACCAGGCTTCCCTGTCCCTGGGATTCTCCAGACAAGAACACTGGAGTGGGTTGCCATTTCCTTCTCCAATGCATGAAAGTGAAAAGTGAAAGTGGAAATGAAGTCGTGTCCAACTCTTAGCGACCCCGTGGACTGCAGCCTACCAGGCTCCTCCATCCATGGGATTTTCCAGGCAAGAGTACTGAAGTGGGTTGCCATTGCCTTCTCCACCACTATGTTGATAGATGACACTAATATTCTAGGGTTCACTTTTAGCTGGGCCCTTAGGGCAGCTCAGTTCAGTTCAGTTCAGTTCAGTTCAGTTCGTTTCAGTCGCTCAGTCGTGTCCGACTCTCTGCGAGCCCATGAATCGCAGCACGCCAGGCCTCCCTGTCCATCACCATCTCCCGGAATTCACTCAAACTCACATCCATTGAGTCAGTGATGCCATCCAGCCATCTCATCCTCTGTCATCCCCTTTTCCTCCTGCCCCTAATCCCTCCCAGCTCAGTTGTCCTTTATTCATTCTTATTTATCCTAGGATTTATTGATACTAAGATTCTCGAGTTCCTGAGCCCTTCTGATTTCCTCCTAGCCTCTTCACTCCCATCTGCTTACTCTTTGCCATCTTTCTAGAAATAATATATAGTGGAATTCATCAAATTCACTTCTTCCTTCCTCATTATAGTGTTCATTCCAGCTTTGTTTACTTGTTCCTTTATGTTGCTTCACTTCAAAGCCAAGTCTTTTACTTTGTCTGACATTCTCACAATTCAACCCTCACAGATCACTCAACTATCTTTTTCATCTGTTTTTCTCTTCATTTCCATCTTCAATAATTCTTTCCTCATCTCCCAAACAAAATAAAAACATATCTTCATGATAAAAATGAGGATCAAATGAAAAACCAAACCATTCCTTTAACTGAACATCACCTTCAAAGTTCTTCCCTATATCCGTCCTTCTTTTCAGCACTGTTTCTCCAAAAACATAGCCTGTACCTTTTGTCTTCATTTTGTCAGATTCTCCATTTTCTTCTGAAACTATGAAATCTGACTTCTGTCTCTCCCATTCCCATGAAACTCTCTTGATCAGGTCAACAACAACCTTCCTATATCCAACATGCATCCCAAATAATATTTGATTCTGGTGACCTTGAACTTCTTGCCCTAATTTCTATCAGCACTCATTTCTACTCATCTCTGAATGAATTAGCAGAAAGAGAGACCATTGTCTCTATTTTTGTGTTCTTTGCTTGGTCCCCAAATGTGAAAGAACTGAGGACTCTCTCTGTCTTTCTTACTCTTTATCTCACCTACTCTTAGGGCTTCAGTTTATCATCTATCTGATAATGGCTCCCAAACTGGACTCTCTGCCCCAGACTTTTCTTCTTAGTCCTAGATCTACATTTCTATTACTTAAATTCTATAATCAAAAACATGTCTTATTTTTCTCTAATGAAACTTAATAGCTAGTAGTAGAAAATTTCAGATTAGTTTTGATTGATTCACAGTCTCCCCCTCTCCTACTTCTCTTTGAGATCACATTTAAGTTTCAGGGCCATAAATAAGCATGGTGGGTTGGAGGAGGTGGTAGAGTGCTATCTGATCTATGCCTGTTCTTATTGATGTCTGCTTTGCAGCCTCACTAATGGAGAAGGAAATGGCAGCCCACTCCAGTGTTCTTGCCTGGAGAATCCCAGGGATGGCGGAGCTTGGTGGGCTGCCGTCTATGGGGTCGCACAGAGTCGGACATGACTGAAGTGACGCAGCAGCAGCAGCAGCAGCAGCAATGTTGATTCTGGACTTCCCAGGTGGTGTTAGTGGTAGAGAACCTACCTGCCAATGCAGGAGATATAAGAGATGGGTTTGATCCCTGGGTCAGGATGATCCCCTGGAGGAAGGCATGGAAACCCCCTCCAGTATTCTTGCTTGGAGAATTCCATGGACAGAGGGCCCTGGTGGGCTACAGTCCGTAGGGTCTCAAAGAATCGGACACCACTAAAGTGACTTAGCACAGTACAATGTAGATTCTCCTGGCACCTACTGAGAAGGCTGTATTTCTATCTGGTCTTCAGGACTCATTCAGCAGATCACTCTTTGGTCATATATGACATGGCCCTTTGTCATTTACTCAAAGTAGGCATGAAAGTTTTCTGATTCTCTTTCATGCCAATATGGGGACATGGGAGATTGATGCCTTAATTTGTATTCTGCTAATACTAATCCAAATTTGTATAGGTCTTCAGATTTCACTTCTCTTAAATCCTCAATTTGGGTGATTTATTGTCCTCACTTCACCAGTCTTCCCCCAATGGTTTTAATGTAGGGTAGAGACAGGGGTCTCCTGGGGAAGGAAAAGGCAACTTACTCCAGTATTCTTGCCTGGAGAATTGCATGGACAGAGGAGCCTGGCAGTCCACAGTCAATGGGGTTGCTAAGAGTCAGGCATGAGTGAGTATCACTCAGGGACAGGGGCCTACTTCTGAGTCCCATCTGGGTTTACAAAGATTAATCTTTTCTCTGATTCTTCTTCACAAGCCAAGAAAATTTTACTTCTTCCCCAGTAGGTAGAGAAGATAGACTGTCTGAGCTCAGATTTTACTATGCTTATAATGTAAGATTTTAAGTTTATGTCCTTCATGCTGCTTTTGATCCTCAGAACTCAGGATTTCACTCTTTAAAAGCTTTTCCATCAACAACTTTATTTGTACTGTGTATTTCAAAGTCTATTTCAGAATGAAAAGCTAATTCTTTTTTTTTTTTCCTTTTGCATTTTTGCTATAACCATCCAGCTCTGAGTGGATTAGTATACAATACCCTCACTAGAATCTGAATGCAGGCAAGAAGCATGCTTACTATTTCAAAATATTATCCCACTTCTGAAATTACTGATTGTTTCAGGCTCCTGTGTTGTCAATAAGACCATCACCATTTGTCTTGTTTTATTGTTTCATTGACTCCTCTTTCTTGACTCCTCCATTTTTTCTTGGAAATGAAATGTGACAATTCTCTATGAAAATTTTGCTCTGGTTGTCCCTTTTCTCTGGATCATTTTCCCACTGGTTCAATAAAGCTCTCAGTATCTCTCACTTGATTACTGCAGCAGAATCTTAATAGGTATGGCATTTAATAATTTCTATTCACTCCAACCCAGCCTCCTGCTTACTGTCAGCGATGTTTCTATAACACAAAATTGACAGTTTCATTTCTGTATAAAAATAATCTGTGTTGGACACACTAGATATTGAAAAAAATGCAAGTTTCTTATTTTGGCTTAAACATTCCTTCATAACATGCCTTCAGTGCACATATACACACCTACCTTTCTTTGCTCTTCATGTCACGGTTCTCTCACTACTGAACTTCATTCTAGAACATTGGGCTCCTTGATGCCTTCGTGCTTTGGGAAATAGTTATCTCTTTATTAGAAATGTCTTATTTTCTGTCTCTACACTCTGTCCCCTTATTTTTGTGAAAAATTCTCTTAATTAATTCCCCAAAATTCTAATTCATCTAATCTAATTCATCTATCATTGTACTTATACCCTATTTAAATGCCTGATCACTCTACTCTAAATCTGAATAGGCTGTTAAGTTCATCAGGGCAGGTAGTTTTTCTGTCTTTTTGACTACTATGCTTTTAATACTGATTACAGTGTCTGCTCCAAGAGTATGTATTGAATGAATAAACATAAGCCCACCATGGTCTTATATTACTGTGTTTCTATTTCTCTTTGATCATTGTCTTGTATCACTCTCTCTTTACCGATATGTCCTAATGAGTTTATTATCCTCACCATTTCCATAGCATTTATCCTACTTGGCCACTCATTCTTTATGAGGCATTCCCTTCCTTTAACTTTCAAACCTCATACTGTTCTCTTCTCTTTGTTTCCGGCTGCCTCTTATTTGGCTGCTGTGAAGGTTTTTCCCTCTGTAAATGTTCCCCTCCTCTTCCCCCTCCTTCTAAATTTGAACAGTCAGTGGGCTAAATCCTCTTCCATTCTCCATCTTTCTACATTTTTGGTGAATTCATCCTCACTCCTGACTTCATTTCTCGGTGATATATAGATTTATTTACATTAATCATATACATTAATGTAAAGTCCTGGCCAAGACCTTTCCTTTGAAACTTAGATCTATATATCCTGCCCATATATTATTTCCATGTGTTTTCTCACACGTATCCTTAAACATAAACTATTACTGCTTTAACTGTGTCCCCATCAAATTCATATGTTAAAGCCCTAAGCCCCAGTGTTTTAGAAGGTGATTGTATTTGGAGATAGGGTCTTTAAGGAGGCAATTAAGTTAAAATAAGATCATTAGGGTGGGCCTTAACTCAATATGACTGGTGTCCTTTTAAGAAGAGGAGATGAGAACACAGATGCACAGACTCAGGAAAATCATGTGCAGACACGGTTAAAGGGTGACAATTTGTAAGCCAAGGAAAGAGTCCTCGAAAGAATCCAAAGCTGCCAATATTTCATCCTTGGAATTCTAGCCTTCAGATCTATAAGAAAACTAACTTCTGTAAGACATTCAGTTTGTGGTATTTCATTTCACAGCGCTAGCATATTAGTTTGTTGTTGTATGGTCGCTAAATCATGTCCAACTCCTTGCAACCCCATAGACTAGCCCTCCAGGCTTCTCTGTCCATGAGATTTCCCAGGCAAGAAAACTGGAGTGGGTTGCCATTTCCTTCTCCAGGGAATCTTCCTGACCCAGGGATTGAACCTGAATCTCCTGCATTGGCAAGCGAGTTCTGTACTTCTGAGCAACCAGGGAAGCCCAGCATACTAATACACATGCCCAAATATTGAATTCATTTATTTTACTCCAAACCAAATCTTCTTATCTTCCTTAATTTCAGTGGATGGCACCACTGGGCACCCAGCTTTAGTAATCTGACTAAACATAGTAATTAATATAGATCTACTCATATTCAACTTTTAGTTGTATCTTCATCATAAATATCTCTTTATCTATAACCACCACATCTCAATTTTAAGCAATTATCATCTGTCACTGATATTGTAGCTATAGCTTCCTAAGTTTTCTTCCACTATTTCACTCTTATAAAACATTCTTTGTATTGGAGATTGTTTCACTTCAAATGAAAATTTAAACATGTTACTCTCCTACTTAAAACTCTTTATAACATCCAATTAGATTAATAGCTAAAACTCTTGTGGGCCTGCCTATCTCTCCAGGTTATTTTTGCATATTTTTCTTTTCAATTCCTTTCATTTCTCAAGTGTATCTTTCTCAGGACTTTTGCACATGAAGGTTTTTTGCTATATGAAATTATCTTTCCTTCTCTTATCTTTTCCCATGTTTATGCCCCAGCTTTTTGATAAAAGTAATTTAGCTAGTATTTTTATGAGCTTTATTATGTTCCAGGTACTATCCTAAGCACTTTGCAATATTAACTTTTTTATCTCATCATATACGTACAAAGGATGTTCTATTATTATCTCAGTTTCATCAGTTAAGAAATTGGGGTGCAGAGCACTGAGAGAAGTTAAGTGACTCATTCAGGGTTACAAAGCTAGAAGTAGTGGAGCTTGGATTTAAACTTGGGGGAATATCGTCAAAGGTTAGACCATTATTAGGAAAAAATATTTTAATTCTCAAAATTAGGTCAAAGTAGTCAGTATGTGTGCTGTTAAGTCTCATCACAGTTGTAATGGGTTATGAATAAGTTGTAAAAATGAATATGTTGTTGAATGCAATCTCTATGAGATCAGGGACAATGTCTACCTTGGTAGCCATTGTGTCTTTAAGTACTTTGTATACTGTTGTGATAAGGATGACCATAAGTATTTGTTAAATGAAGGAACTGGGAGTGTTCTTAGAATAGAAACACTGACAGTGGAGCTTTGGCTCTTAGCGGAGACCTGGCCTATAGAAGATGTTCAATAAATCCACATTTGATTAATTATCAACTAGCTAGTGGTAGAGCTGCGCTAAAATGTAATTCTATGTTATGCTGTCAACACCAAAAAAGTAGGAAAACATTTACTCTGATAAAGGGATAATGAGGCAAGGGGTGTCTATGGGTGAGGCATGGTGAGGTTTTAGAGGGTGACTATCTGAGCTATTTATCCCTTTTTTATTTTCCAAATGAATTCCCCATTTTAATTTGTTATAATGCATTACATTTGAAAATCTTGAGGCATGTATTGAAAACCTCCGTGCTTTTCTGATTCTCTCTCTCATTTATAATAGTCCCTAGTTTGCGTCTCTTTTTTCTAGCTCTTGTTTTCTTGAAGTTCAGTATTTTACATTTTTATGAAGTATAAGTATTATGCAGTCAGGGGCTGTCTTGGAATCTCTTTTACTTGTTATCTCTTCAAAGTTTCGGACTTTCGTCAGGGCTGAGGGCTTTGTAAACCATGGTTGGTTTAGTACAGAGCTTAAAGGAATGGCGGTGCTACTTCCCGGTTAATATTTCATTTCTTTCTCCTGCACCTATCTCATCTTCCCAAAACAATTAAGAAATGGCCCGGGGGTCCTATTCATAGATCTTCTCCATCCAAATAGGAAAGAGAAATAGCAAGGAATAGCTAGAGTGGTTCCACAACTCTGCGCTTAATGACTGCCTCTAAGAAATATTTAATATGTAAAGACTTTTAAAGTTTTTGGTAGAAAAGTTCAGAATCTTCCTTTAATTAGCACATGTATATTTAGAATAATGCATATAGAGGATTTGGGCATGGTTAAAGTTTTTATTTCGTAAAGGAGATTGATCATTTTTAGTATGTTATTCAAATCATTTTACCTGGGCTTTGCAATGAGAGAAGCCACTGCAATGAGAAGCCCAAGCGCCTTAACTAGAGAGTAGCTCTTGCTCCCCACAGCTAGAGAAAAGCCCGCAGAGCAACAAAGACCCAGCACAGCCAGGAGTAAATGATAAAATAAATAAAATCGTAAAAAGTATTTACTGTTTTCTCTCCCCATTGCCAGGTTAATACTAATAATAGGAAAGACCCTTAAGCTATCTTATTAGAAGGATTTACATAAGACCATTTAAATACTTTCAGTTCTATTCTACCTGTGTAACCTCAGGATTATGATAGCTTCCTTTTTAGTTGGATCATAAGAGAAAGAATGCTGTGGCTATATCTTCTGAAGTTCAGGCTTAGTAGTCATTTTGTTTCTCATAGTCAACTAATAAGCTACATTCTGGTGTCTTAATTCTTTTCAAAATTATTTTTTAGTTGTAGGATAGTTGCTTTATAATGTTCTATTGGCCTCTGCTGTACAGCAATGTGAATCAGCCATAAGTATACATATATACCCTCCTTCTTGAATCTCCCTCCTACCCTACTCCCATCCCACCCCTGAGCCATCACAGACACCAGGCTGAACTCCCTGGGTTATTTAGCAATTTTTCACTAGCTATCTATTTTACACACAGTAATGTATATGTTTCAATGCCACTCTTTCAATTCATCCCACCCTCTCCTTCCCACACTGTGCCCACAAGCCCATTCTCTACATCTGCCTCTCTATTCCTGCCCTGCAAATAGGTTCGTCCTACTTCTTAATCCATTTAATTGGCTTGATAATCCCAGAGACTAACAAAAATTATAGGAATTTTAAAGCAGAGAGCTAGTTTTAGAATTAGACAGCCAAAGTATCATGCTTCTTGATTTCAATCAGGTTTCTCTTGGCTCTGTCATTTGTTTCAGTTTTGTGGTTAAGGTTTTGACTTTGACAGTCTGTTGAAGACTATGGGACTTCTCCCTAAGCACACACACACACTGACACAACATACTCCTGTATACTCCATTTTGTATACAGTTTCAAAGGGATATTAAGACCTTGAAGCTCATTCACAGATTTGAGAATTAATAACTTCTTTCTGGCAGTGGTTCTTACCTAAACCTCTAAGTGACACTCAAGATTTGATTGGGAATGACCCACCATCCCACAAAAGAGGAGAGGTGTTCATCCTCTTTGGTCTACAGTCCTTGGGGGTGATTTTCCATAGTGATTGAAAGGTTAAGCACAGTTGAGTGGATTATTTCCTTTAATCTTTTACTCACATGCAGCTGGAGTAGGAAGAGCATCTCCTGTCTTTCTGTGGTCAGAATTTGGCCCTTTTTAACTGGAGTCTGGGAAAGATAGGGATTGTTCCATTCTCACTGTGAATTTGTCATTGCACATACAGTCTTCAGCTGTCTTTTGTTCTCTTCCTCTGGCTTTTTACTGGTAGGGTTGTTCTATGTGTACTCTTCTAATCTGTTTTTCTACTTTTCCCACACACATTTATAACCACAAATAATACCATCAGATATAGTGCTTTTACTATGACAGTCATTATTCTGGCTGGCAGACACACACACACACACACACACACACACAACACATAATTTGATCTTCTCAACAGCCTTTGACGTAGATACTGTCATTGTCTACAAATTACTTGTATGAAAAACAAGTAGTTTATTGGGTATAGGTTTTTCCAGACCAGCACTTTAAAGATGTTGCTTCCCTCTCTTCTTACGTGCATTGATTCTGATGAGAACTCTGATGTAATTCTTAGGTCTATTCCTCCATATGTCACATACCCCTTTTCTCTAGTTTCTTATAAGAATTTCTCTTTATCACCGCTTTTTAGCAATTTGATTATGATATCCCTTGGTGCAATTTTCCTCTGGTTTCTTGTCCTTGTGCTCTGGTTTCTTTCTTGAGCTTCTTGGATGTGTGGGTGAGTATTGTTCTTAAAGTTTGGAAAGATCTTGGCCATTATTTATGCAAATATTATTTTGGTTCTCCTCCTCTCTCTCCTAGTGATGTGAGAGAGACTCCAAGTGATGTTGTCACATAGCTCTCTGGTTCTCTTTTCGTTAAAAAACAACAACAACAACAACAACAACAACAACAACAAAAACCCTCCCCTTTTCTCTTTGTGCTTAATTTTGGATAGTTTCTATTGCTTAACCTTAAAACTCAGTTATCTTTTCTTGCACTACATCTAATCTTCCACTAATTCAGGCTAGTATATTTTTCACTTTAGATGGGTGGTTTTCATCTCTAGAAGTTCTATATAGATCTTTTAAAAATATCTTCTGTATCTCTAACTTTTCAAACACATTGAATCTAGTTATAAGAGATGTTTTAATATCCTCATCTGCTAATTCTAGCTTCTGTGTCAATTCTGGATTTGTTATTCTTATTGTGGATTGTGTTTTCCTGTCTCTTGACAGGCATGGTATTTTTTTATTAGCTTCCAGACATTATGAATTTTATCCTTTCTAGTGCTGGATAATTCTGCATTTCTATAAATCTTTTTCAGCTTTGTTTTTAAGTATTTGGGAGTAGTTTCTTTTCATTTGGATATGGGAAATTGTAAAAATGATTTGTCAGGTAAATCTTATTCTTCACTAAAGAGGCAACAACTTCCTGGGTACTCTTTCCACTGTCCTGTCAATTAAGAGATTTTACAGTCTTACTAATCAGAGCCCACACTGGTCTTAGCCCTATGTGAGTGCTGGGTATATGCCCTCTAATCATTTCCAATAGTTTTTCCTAGCCATGGTTAATTTTCTCATCTATTTGCACTGAACAGTGCTCTGCTGAATGCTTGTGGGGACAGGGTGAGGTGGTAGAATGTGATCATCTGCAGATCTTCAGGGTCTTCTCCCCGTGCAGCTCTGTCCTCTCTGGTGCATTGTCCTATGAAATCTGGCTGCCTAATCTCCCAGGAATCTCATCTATGTCTACCTCATGGAGTCATCTTAGTTCCTCTCTGTTACAGACTGAAATTTCTTTCAAGTCAGTAATCTGTGGCTCACCTCATTTGTGTCTTTTCTTGATTTTTTTTTTTTTTCAAACTGTTTTAGGAGGGTGGGTAAAGGATAAATCTGATCACTGTCACTCCATCTTGGCTGGATGTAAATGAACTGGATATTATTTTTGCTTTTTAATTAAAAATGTTTCATATATATTTTTCTGCTATGTAGATTCTTTTGAAATTTGCTTTTTCTACTCAATAATATATGTCAAGGTATAACTCTGCTGATTCATGTAGAATTAGCACACTCTTTTTAACAGTTGTTTAGTAGAAATATCACGATAATATTTATTTCCTTATTAGTGATTAGAATCATTTTAGAATCAGTTAGAGATGGCAATGGCACCCCACTCCAGTACTCCTGCCTGGAAAATCCCATGGATGGAGGAGCCTGGAAGGCTGCAGTCCGTGGGGTTGCTGGGGGTTGGGCACGACTGAACGACTTCACTTTCACTTTTCACTTTCCTGCACTGGAGAAGGAAATGGCAACCCACTCCAGTGTTCTTGCCTGGAGAATCCCAGGGATGGGGGAGCCTGGTGGGCTGCCGTCTATGGGGTCGCAGAGTCGGACACGACTGAAATGACTTAGACTTAGCAGCTTTAGTATAATTGGGCAAGTCAAATCTAAGTAGTTAGTGTTTCTTACCTCTAAAATGTTGATAACAATAGCAGGGTTTTTATGAGGATTATATAATGTGTGTCATGTCGTTCACATGGAGCAAAAAGTATGCAAATAGGCACTTAGTAATTCTTAAATTATTTTAAGAGTTCTTTCTCTTCTTTTTCTTATTATGTTTTCATTCCTCTCCTCTTTTTCCTTCTTTACCTTGCCTTTTTGAATTCATTAAGTCAGGTTAACTGATTTGTTTTAAAAATCAAGTAAGTACCAATAAGTCAGGTAGTAGTCATTTTATGAGCATTTTATAAGATAAGCTGGAAAGAAAATCCAAATGAGGATAAATAGTTGGTTTAATTGAACTTTTTAGTTTTTGTAAAGTTCTGGCCTTCTAAGACTCAACTTTTGTCCTAGTAGCAGAAAAATGTGAGGAAGACCCAGGGGAAAGGCCACAAATAATAGATCAAAGCAGTTTGGTTCCTTGGGGAGGTGGAAAAGCAGGACTCTAAATCATATTGCCAAGCTGAGCAGAGACTGCCTTTCTCTGCCTAATTTGCTCCTAGAGGAGCTAATTCTTTTTACATGTAGAAACCAAAGCTCCATAGGTAAACACTGCGCTCTTTTGCCCCTCCCCTCATTTTTTCTTAGGCTTCATTAAAATTTTCTTATATCAGATCAAAGGGGGAAATGAAGGTATACATTGAATTATGCAGTTGCAATAACTTTCTACGTAGTTTCTTTACTGTCTGCATTTTCCTCCTTTTACTCACTCCTCGTTTTTTTGCTAGACTCACCTTCTTTAAGTGAACCTCACAGACACGGATTGAACACAAAAGTCTTGTCTTTTAAGACCCTCTATGATGTGATCTATAAGATTTCTTACCATATTTATGTACTAGTGCTATCCTTTCTGTAACCTGCATTTCAACTAAATTAGACTGCTAATGCATAGCTTCCTAGATGGCTAAGTGGGAAAGAATCCACCTGCAATGCTGGAGGTGCAAGAAATGTGGATTCAATCCTTGGTTTGGGAAGATCCCCTGGAGTAGGAAATGGCAACCCACTCCAGTATTTTTGCCTGAAAAATTCCATGGACATAGGAGCCTGGTGGGCTACAGTCCATGGAGTCACAAAAGAGTTGAACATGACTGAGCACGTTGAACACATGACACGTAGCTGTTGCATATCATTGCAAAGTCTATGTGCCCCACAAAAGCATAGGGACAAGCCTACACTCTTGCCTAGCTGAGCAAACGCCCAAGTGGATGTTTCTTTTTCTAATTTGCACAAAAATGAGATAAGCCAGACACGCTACACTATTTCCTTTTCCTGTGTCTTTGCTCATGCTTATTATCTTCTGTAGATCCCTTACCTCTTTTTTTTTTGCCCAGTGAATTCATTTTCATCTATTCCACTGAAACTTTCCAAGCATTAATAGTGAACTCCCACTATTCTTCATGTATTTAATCTTTTCTGCGATAATTTATTTATTGACCTTTCCTTTTAAGTCTCTCTTTATTTGGTTTTATATATTATGTCACTTTATTTTTCTTCCCCAAATCTAGCCTATATCTAGTCTCTCTAGACCAGTCATATTTGGACTTTTTTTCTGGGTTCTTTCCACCCTACCTTATAGCCTGATTCTTAAATTTATTATTTCTTAGATTCTCAGTCTTTGTCTTTTTCTGCTACTAGTCGAATTGATTCTGCCTGGTTGAGCTCATTTTTCAGCATGGCGTCAACTCTTATATATATATGTCTTGGCTCTAAAATCTAAATGAACAATTCTGACATATAGACTTATGTCTCCTTCTGTTTACTTAGACATCTCTTCTCAACAAGCATATCCTAAATCAATATACCTAAAATAGTAGAATGTTGCTGTTGTTTAGTCACTAAGACATGTCCAACTCTTGCGACCCAATGGACTGTAACCCTCCACTCTGCTGTCCATGGGATTTCGAGGCAAGAATACTGGAGTGGGTTGCCATTTCCTTCTCCAAGGGATCTTCCTGACCTAGGGATTGAACCCACATCTTTCTCTTCAAATCATTTCCCATATATATTCCCTATTTTAGGCCCTGGTAGTATGATAGGCTAAATTCCCTGATTATTAATTGTCAGGTTAATTGTCCCTCCTGTCTACACCTGACAGCCAACCAAGCATCAAGGCAATTCTACTTCTGAGTGTTTCTCTTAATTCTTCTCTCTTTTCTATTCCAATTGTTATTTCCTTAGTTCTAACATCATCATCTAGACCGTTGAAAAACACTTGTAATTATCATACATTTCTTGTGCTGCTTGATACTTCATTTCAGATTCCACATTGCCACCGTAGTTGTCTTTCTAGAACATTATTCTATCATATCATCATCCTATATCCTAGCATCTGATCAGGAACACAAAACACTGACTAGTTGAATGCCCACTCTCCTAAACACAGTGCTAGATATTTCACATATATTTGTTATACCATGTAAAGGGCGCAATGATTCTGACAAGAAGATCATTTTATGTTGTAGATCAGGAAAGCGAGGTTCAGAAAGGTTAAATAGTTTTCTCACACAGTTGTCACAAAGTAGTATTTCAAAGACAGGTTACTCATATTACAAAGACCTTTTCCTCTAAAACTTACTGATACTTAAGAGTTCTGAACATCAATCCTAATATTTCATATTCTGAATGGCCTTGGCAAATCACTTAAGTTATGACAATATAAAACTCAGAGGGATTTTTTTTTTCTTGAGGAAAAATGAAACATGCTTGTAAATAAATGCCTCACAGGTGTAAATTATTCTTACAAATCCTTCAAGTCCCTGATGATATCTATTTTCTAAAGTTTTCTGGATTCACTAAATTGAATTCATTCCTATTTCCTCAGTGTATTCATCGCACTTGGTGTGTATCTCAGAGTTTATTGTATTTATTTTTATGTTTTTTCTTCATATACTGACACTGAGTCTTTTGAAGATAAAGTCATTGCAATAGATACAGCACTTAACAAAGTGCTTGATAGAGTAAAATGAACATCATCTGCCCTCTAAATAAATAAATAAAAACCTTGTATTAAAATTAATGCATTGGCATAAAAGATATAAAAATCAGAAAACTATCTTGATTACCTGAAAAACTAGTAAAAGAAAATAACTCAATAAACAGAAGATCATATTTGCAGCTCAAATATAAAGCATTTAAAATGTTTCTATTGCAGACATCTTAAGTTGTTCAATAAGAAACCATTTACTAAGGACAATTAAGAAAAAAGGCTCTTCCCTTCTTAATCTAAGCTACAATAGAAATAGAGCTTCCCCAGTGGGGTGGCTCAGTGGTAAAGAATCTGCATGCAAAGAAGGAGATGCAGAAAATGTGGATTCAATCCATAGGTCGGGAAGATCCCCTAGAGGAGGGCATGGCAACCCACCCCAGTATTCTTGCCTGGAAAATCCCGTGGATTTCTGCCAGAACAGCCTGGCATCCATAGAGTTGGGACATGAGTGAAGTGACTTAACACACACAATAGAAATAATATGCTATTGGTTCTCAGGTCGCTAAAGGTCCATGATTACAAGCATGGAAATCTAGGGTATTTTCAATACTTCAACAATTTTTTGAAACTGTTGAATTCCCTGGATTAGAATAACAGGCAAATAAAGCTCTTCTTTTTTTGTTTGCTCTGGGCCAAAAATAAAGAAGCACATTTTGAAGTTAAGAAGTAATGAATGGCAACATCATGGAAATTATTGGACCAAGTTAATGTATCAAATACTTTGACTAGACCTACTAGTCAGACGGTCACTATAATGAAATGAACTTGTCCTTTGGATGATCAACTTTGGATAAAGTGCTGAGTGATGGTCAAAATTGGTAACTACTAGCACTGAAACTTGCTTATTGTCTGGATTTAATTTCATTATTATTAGTAAAACTTATGCAGTATTGTAAATAACATTATGAACTCAAGAGTATAAGAAAAATTTTGAAAGAGTGTAAGAAAAGTCAAGTGGGCCTTAGGAAGGATCAGTATGAACAAAGTCAGTGGAGGTGATGGAATTCCAGTTGAGCTATTTCAAATACTAAAAGATGATGCTGTGAAAATGCTGCACTCAATATGCCAGCAAATTTGGAAAACTCAGCAGTGGCCACAGGACTGGAAAAGGTCAGTTTTCATTCCAATCCCAAAGAAAGGCAATCCCAAAGAATGTTCAAACTACTGCACAATTACACTTATCTCACACACTAGCAAAGTAATGCTCAAAATTCTCCAAGCCAGGTTTCAACAGTATGCGAACTGTGAACTTCCCAATGTTCAAGCTGGATTTAGAAAAGCCAGAGGAGCCAGAGATCAAATTATCAACATCTGTTGGACTATCAAAAAAGCAAGAGAATTCCAGAAGAACATCTATTTCTGCTTTATTGACTATGCCAAAGCCTTTGACTGTGTTGATCATAACAAACTGGTGAAAAATTCTTCAAGAGATGGGAATACCAAACCACTTTACTTGCTTCCTGAGAAATTTGTATGCAGGTCAAGAAGCAACAGTTAGAACTGGACATGGAACAACAGACTGGTTCCAAATTGGGAAAGGAGTATGTCAAGGCTGTATACTGTCAGCCTGCTTATTTAACTTATATGTAGAGTATATCATGCAGAATGCCAGGCTGGATGAAGCACAAGCTGGAATCAAGATTGCTGGGAGAAATATCAATAACCTCAGATATGCATATGGCATCACCCTTACAGCAGAAAGCAAAGAACTAAAGAGCCTCTTGATGAAAGTGAAAAGGAGAGTGAAAAATTTGGCTTAAAACTCAACATTCAGAAAACTAAGATTATGGCATCTGGTCCCATCACTTCATTGCAAATAGATGGGGAAACAATGGAAACAGTGAGAACTGTTATTTTATTGGGCTCCAAAATCACTGCAGATGGTGACTACAGCCATGAAAAACAAAAACAAACAAACAAACAAAAAACACACAACTCTTCTTCCTTGGAAGAAAGCTATGACCAACCTAGACAGCATATTGAGAAGCAGAGACATTAGTTTGCTAACAAAGGTCCATCTAGTTAAAGCTGTGTTTTTTTTTCCAGTAGTCATGTATGGATGTGAGAGTTGGACTATAAAGAAAGCTGAGCACCAAATAATTGATGCTCTTGGACTGTGGTGTTGGAGAACACACTTGAGAGTCCCTTGAACAGCAAGGAGATCCAACCAGTCTATCCTAAAGGAAATCAGTCCTGAAATCAGTTCAGGACTGCTGCTGAAGCTGAAACGCCAATACTTCAGCCACCTGTTATGAAGAACTTACTCATTGGAAAAGACTCTGATGCTGGAAAAGACTGAAGGGGACAAGAGAAGATGAGATGGTCGGATGGCATCACTGACTTGAGGGACATGACTCTGAGTAAACTTTGGGAGTTGATGATGGACAGGGAGGCCTGGCGTGCTGCAGTCCCTGCAGTTGCAGAGTCGGACACGACTGAGCAACTGAACTGAACTGAACTGATAAGAAAAACAGTGTTAACAGTCAATAAATGTAGTTTTGTTGGTAGACTAATTCCTTTCAGATAATGTTGTCCACAGCTAAAAAGAAATAATGGAAATTTAGTAATGAAAATATTGATAACTTTTCTCTGAAAGTACATAGAGGGCCTAACAAATTCATTTTCACCAAGTGAATACAGTCAAGTGTAAGTATGCAGATGAAGATATTTAACAATGCCAGCGTCTTAGAAACCTCCCTTAATGCACTCATCTACTACTTATCTATGTATGAGGTCCAGAAGCTGTGTGTTCTATCCCTGGGTCAGGAAGATTCCCTGAAGGAGGGCATGGCAACCCACTCCAGTATTCTTGCCTGGAGAATCCCACGGGCAGAGGAGCCTTGAAGGCTGCAGTCCATAGCGTCGGACAGACTCGGATACAACTGAAACGACTTAGCACAGCACAGTATTACTTACCTACTGACCCTGCCTCCACTGCAGCCAAAATATAACCATTATTCTAATTTTACTCTAAGTTTAATACCACAGGTTAGATTTTCCTCTTTGTGTGCTTTATTAAAGCAAGTAATACAGTATGTATTTTTGTGTCTGGCTCTTTACACTCCATTTTATGTTGTGACATTCATCCACTTGATGGCATATAGTAGTAGTGTGTCCTTAATCATTATTCTATAGTATTTCATTGCTTGAAAATACACTTTAGAAATTTTATTTTATTATTGATGGAATTTGGGCTTCTTCTGTTTCTGTTACTGGCAAGGCTACTAGGAACATTCTCATATGTGTTTGCTATTGCATATTGATACACAGTTTGGTTGAATACAAAATTAACAATGGACTGTTAGGCAATAGGAAGGAATGTGGTCAGAACTGGTAGATTTTGCCATTTTTTAATGTGGTTTTACCAATTATCACTTCAATTAGCAGAGTGTGTGTGTTAGTTGCTCAGTTGTATCTAACTCTTAGCAACTCCATGGACTATAGACCACCAGGCTCCTCTATCAGTAGGATTTTCCAGGCTAAAATACTGAAGTGGGTAGCCATTCCCTTCTCCAGGGGGATCTTCCTAACCCAGTGATTGAACCTGGGTCTCCAGAATCACAGGCAGATTCTTTACTGTCTGAATCACCAGAGAAGCCTAATTACCAGAGTAAAAGAGTTTAAAGTATTCTACATCCTAACACTTGATATTTTCAGATCAATTACTATAATTTCAGCCATCCTGGTGAGTGTATGGTAGAATCTTACTGCTAATTCAGCCACCATTTCTTTACTCACCTCCTCTCAATTCCTTGTGGTTTAGTATTTATAAGAATCTCATGATTCTGTGTCACTGTTTGTTTGTCTCACTTCTACTTTTTTTAGCTTAATGCCTGTAACCAAGTACATTGTATTTTTGTTGTTATTCATTAATTGCTTTTTAAAATAATTTAAATATCAGCTTTGAATTACTGTGCAATAGTTTGTCCTGCTTTATTTGGTGATATTGATCTGCTAAAAATTTTATAGTCAAGTTTTGTGTTTGTGAAGTATGTGCTAATTTTTAATAAATATTCTCCATGTACTTTTCCAAACTAATTCCGGAATTGTCATTTACTTGCCTCTAGCATTTTCTTCTCTTTCAGAGAAGGCAATGGCAGCCCACTCCAGTACTCTTGCCTGGAGAATTCCATGGGTGGAGAGCCTGGTAAGCTGCAGTTCATGGGGTTGCGAAGAGTCGGACACCACTGAGTGACTTCACTTTCACTTTTCACTTGCATGCATTGGAGAAGGAAATTGCAACCCACTCCAGTGTTCTTGCCTGGAGAATCCCAGAGATGGGGCAGCCTGGTGGGCTGCCATCTCTGGGGTCGCACAGAGTTGGACACGACTGAAGCGACGCAGCAGTAGCAGCATTTTCTAATGATGTGTGAGACACAGAAAGCTAACCAAACCCTTCATCCAAGAAGATGCTGCCATTTCTACATACCCCATGAAACATGAGTAGAAAGGTTATGAGTTTTTAAGATATCGTTTCTTCCCCATTGTGTCTTCCCTTTCCAGTAATATCAAAACTCAACAAGATGACATTAGAAGATGGTGGTGCCATAGATGGTGCAGCTTAGTTCTCTGGAGAAGGAGAGACATCCACAGATCAGGAAAATTCACTCTGAACTTTATAGAAGTGAGTAATAAACTTCTAATGTGATTAGGCCACTTAAAATTTGTGAGTTCTTGCCATATGACCCAGGAATCCCACTGCTGGGCATACACACTGAGGAAACCAGAATTGAAAAAGACATGTGTACCCTAATGTTCATCGCAGCACTGTTTATAGTAGCCAGGACATGGAAGCAACCTAGATGTCCATCAGCAGATGAATGGATAAGAAAGCTGTGGTACATATACACAATGGAGTATTACTCAGCCATTAAAAAGAATACATTTGAATCCGTTCTAATGAGGTGGATGAAACTGGAGCTGATTATACAGAGTGAAGTAAGCCAGAAAGAAAAACACCAATACAGTATACTAATGCATACATATGGAATTTAGAAAGATGGTAATGATAACTCTGTATGTGAGACAGCAAGAGACACAGATGTACAGAACAGTCTTTTGGACTCTGTGGGAGAGTGCGAGGGTGGGATGATTTGGGAGAAGGCATTGAAATGTGTAAATTATCATATATGAAATGAATCACCAGTCCAGGTTTGATGCATGATACAGGGTTCTCGGGGCTGGTGCACTGGGATGATCCAGAGGGATGGGATGGGGAGGGAGGTGGGAGGGGGGTTCAGGATGGGGAACACATGTACACCCATGGTGGATTCATGTCAATGTATGGCAAAACCAATACAATATTGTAAAGTAAAAAAAAAAAAATCTAAGTAAAAAATAAAAATAGCAACCACCTCCCCCCTGCAAAAAATAGAATTTTTGAGTTCTTGTTACATCAGCTAGCTTGTCTTTAATTAATGTGAAAATTGGACCCTTGAAAATTGCTTCTACAATAATAATTAAAACGTGTCATTGGCTTAATAATCATGAGATGGTAAGAAAATGTATGTTGGAGGCTGGTAAAATGGAGTGGCAAAACATTTGGTGAAGTTATAACTGCTTAGAAGTCAGTCAATCATGGGCAAAATCTGAAGCTCTAGAGGTACAGACATCTAATTGTGCCTCAGTTGCATCTGACTGCATTTGGAATTGTATTACAAAGCAACAAAAAATAGGAAGAACTGGCAGTTTGAAAGCATAAATAAAAGGAGATAGAAAGATTCCAGAAATCCTGGTGGCTCAGTGGTAAGGAATCCACTTGCCAAGAGGAGATGCGGTTTCAATTCCTGGGTTGGAAAGATTCCCTAGAGAAGGAAATGGCAACTCACTCCAGTATGCCTGGGAAATCCCATGGACAGTGGAGCCTGGTGGTCCATGAGGTTGCGAAGAGCTGGACACTGCTTAGCGACTTAACGACCAGGAGTTGGAAAAACTGCTGGAAAACTGGAAACACTACTTCTATACCCACAAACAGTAAGAAACGAGACTTTAAAGAGCTTAGGGCAACAAAGAGTTATTAAGATTTTTCAGGTAAACAAGCCTGTGACAAAGATCAGACAATAGAAATTTTCTTCTCAATCAAGTATAATATATCAGATGGCTTCAAGGTAGATACTATTGAGGTGTGAGAAAATGGCACGGGAGTGAGGAAGTAAAGAAATCAGGTAGTCTACAAAATTATACCCAGGAAAATAATTTGGTTACTATCACATGGAACTGTCTGGAAACAGATAAATCAGAATCTGCTAAGATTTTAAGGGATAGGTCTGGAGCCAGTGATAAAAGACAGCAATGGGCAAGAAAGTTCCCACCAGAGATTATAGTCTAATCTGGGGACATCATCTCTTACCTGAAAAAGGTGTTAAGAGTGCCTACTCATCTGCAGTTAATTGTTGTGACTATCTTGCTTTCCACTCTTTTTTCCTATTTGAGATTTTTATTAGTTTTTCTATCCCTGCTCCGCTATTGTCTATTGAGAGAGATGTGGCATGGTAGAAGAGGAGAAAAAGAAGAAAGAGACAGAGAGTGAAAGAAAGAATATGGAAGTATGATGACTAGAAGCTATTTTATTAATTTATAGAAGGACTATGAGGAGCCACATTTAGATTTGGTGAAGAATGTTAAAGAATGTTGCATTCCACCAAGATGTTCAGAACTCTGACCAGGGTAATTTCTGAGTGGACTTTAGATGATGTCCCTTAGGGCAAGTTTGATTTGAAGAAAAGATGGCCAGAGGGGTGGACTATTTTAAAGAAAAGTAGTACTCTCCGTCTAAAATTGTACTCCTCATTCCATGGTATGGGGTTGTTGCTGGAATGTGGTTTCACAGCTAGCAAGTACTTCCATCAACTTTTAAAGTTTACTTATAAGTCAGGTTTTCAAAAAACCAGGCATGCTTTCGTCACTTGCTTTTTCATCTTCTGCCAACTTGATATAGGGGAATGAGACAAAATTGAAGCCATATATGGAAGATGGCAGGGCTTCCCTGGTGGCTCAGAGGTTAAAGCGTCTGCCTGGAATGCAGGAGACCCAGGTTTGATCCCTGGGTCGGGAAGATCCCCCTGGAGAAGGAAATGGCAACCCACTCCAGTACTCTTGCCTGGAGAATCCCATGGAGGGAGGAGCCTGGTAGGCTACAGTCCATGGGGTCACAGAGTAGGACATGACTGAGCGACTTCACTTTCACTTACTACTTGGAGGTAAAGTTATGACCAACCTAGATAGCATATTGAAAAGCAGAGATATTACCTTGCCAACATAGGTCCGTCTAGGCAAGGATATGGTTTTTCCATTGGTCATGTATGGATGTGAGATTTGGGCTACGAAGAAAGCTGAGTGCCGAAGAATTGATGCTTTTGAACTGTGGTGTTGGAGAAGACTCTTGAGAGTCCCTTGGACCTCTAGGAGACCCAACCAGTCAATCCTAAAGGAGATCAGTCCTGGGTGTTCATTGGAAGGACTGATGCTGAAGCTGAAACTCCAACGCTTTGGCCACCTCATGCGAAAAGGATTAACTCCTTGGAAAAGACTCTTGATACTGGGAGGGATTGGGGGCAGGAGGAGTTGGGGATGACAGAGGATGAGATGGCTGGATGGTATCATTGTCTTGATGGACATGAGTTTGAGTGAACTCTGGGAGTTGGTGATGGATAGGGAGGCCTGGTGTGCTGCGATTCATGGGGTTGCAAAGAGTTGGACACGACTGAGCGACTGAACTGAACTGAACTGATGAAGACAATAAAAAGATCAGTGGTTACCAGACATTAAGGAATAGTGTGGGATGAACAGGTAGACAATAGAGGATTTTCAGTTCAGTGAAAGTATTTTGTACAATGATATCAATGTACAATATCATTGTACAATAATACAATGGCAGATACATGTTATTATACATGTGTCAAAACTCATAAAATATACATCAAGAATGAGCTGTCATGTAGACTATAGACTTAGGGTAGCAATGATGCTTTAAGGTGGATTCATCATTGCAACAAATGCAGCACTCTGGTCAATAATGGAGGAGGCTGTGTGTATGTTGAGAGAGAAGGTATGTGGGAACTCTGTGTACTTTCTGCTCGAATTCATGGTGAACCTAAAATCTCTATAATAATCAAGTTTATTAATTAAAAAATGAAAAAGTACAGAAGAAGAAGATATGTTTCGACTTGATAGCAGTTTGTATAAAATATCCTGAGGTTTCCCCACTGACCACAAATTCAATGTGAACGAAAAACGGTGATGTTATTAAAGGAAAAAACAAGATCCCATTCAGTTCAGTTCAGTTCAGTCGCTCAGTCGTGTCCGACTCTTTGAGACTCCATGAATAGCAGCACGCCAGGCCTCCCTGTCCATCACCATCTCCCGGAGTTCACTCAGACTCACGTCCATCGAGTCTGTGATGCCATCCAGCCATCTCATCCTCGGTCATCCCCTTCTGCTCCTGCCCCCAATCCTTCCCAGCATCAGAGTCTTTTCTAATGAGTCAACTCTTTGCATGAGGTGGCCAAAGTACTGGAGCTTCAGCTTTAGCATTATTCCTTCCAAAGAAATCCCAGGGTTGATCTCCTTCAGAATGGACTGGTTGGATCTCCTTACAGTCCAAGGGACTCTCAAGAGTCTTCTCCAACACCACAGTTCAAAAGCATCAATTCTTTGGGGCTCAGCCTTCTTCACAGTCCAACTCTCACATCCATACATGACCACAGGAAAAACCATAGCCTTGACTAGACGGACCTTAGTCGGCAAAGTAATGTCTCTGCTTTTGAATATATTATCTAGTTTGGTCATAACTTTCCTTCCAAGGAGTAAGGGTCTTTTAATTTCATGGCTGGAGTCACCATCTGCAGTGATTTTGGAGCCCCCCAAAATAAAGTCTGACACTGTTTCCACTGTTTGCCCATCTATTTCCCATGAAGTGATGGGACTGGATGCCATGATCTTCGTTTTCTGAATGTTGAGCTTTAAGCCAACTTTTTCGCTCTCCTCTTTCACTTTCATCAAGAGGCTTTTTAGCTCCTCTTCACTTTCTGCCACAAGGATGGTGTCATCTGCGTATCTGAGGTTATTGATATTTCTCCTGGCAATCTTGATTCCAGCTTGTGTTTCTTCCAGTCCAGCATTTCTTATGATGTACTGTGCATATAAGTTAAATAAGCAGGGTGACAGTATACAGCCTTGATGTACTCCTTTTCCTATTTGGAACCAGTCTATTGTTCCATGTCCAGTTCTAACTGTTGCTTCCTGACCTGTATACAGATTTCTCAAGAGGCAGGTTAGGTGGTCTGGTATTCCCATCTCTTTCAGAATTTTCCACAGTTTATTGAGATCCACACAGTCAAAGGCTTTGGCTCAGTCAATAAAGCAGAAATAGATGTTTTTCTGGAACTCTCTTGCTTTTTCCATGATCCAGCAGATGTTGGCAATTTGATCTCTGGTTCCTCTGCCTTTCTAAAACCAGCTTGAATATCAGGAAGTTCACGGTTCACGTACTGCTGAAGCCTGGCTTGGAGAATTTTGAGCATTACTTTACTGGCATGTGAGATGAGCGCAATTGTGCAGTAGTTTGAGCATTCTTTGGCATTTCCTTTCTTTGGGATTGGAATGAAAACTGACCTTTTCCAGTCCTGTGGCCACTGCTGAGTTTTCCAAATTTGCTGGAAAAAAAATGCAAAAAGGATCCTATTGTAGTTTTGATTAAATAAAAAATGAGGAAATAATAGACATATTTTAACAATAAGTTTTTATCCAATTACATTTAGTATTTAGTACTAGACTGTATTTTTAAAAGAAACTTTGTTTTATAAATGATATTGTTGATTGTTTATTGTTTAATTGTGGGAGATTATTCAGCCTTGTCACTTGAGAAGTATTTGAGTGAATTGAAAATATATGTCTTGGAAAATTGATAATACAAAAAGATAATATTTGAATTCTAAGATTCAAAATTATCATAGAAACTGTATTCACTGTAGCTTCAAATGTCAGAATTTGCTTCAATTCATAGACATTAGAATAATTTTTTAAACCTGTCTCTGGAAGGTCTTTCAGAAAGAATTGCTTTACAAAGTATTGAGAAATCAGTCATGGAAAACCCACAAATAGATCTCAAATAATTCTGCACCGGAATGGTTTCAGTGAGCATTTCTTTTTGAGTAAGTTAGACTAGGTGAGCTCCAAGGTAGTGGTTCTTAAACTTCACTATATTCATGGCATCTTTAGTACATCAGGACGTACATTTGTGTCATACAGTGTGATGAACTGGTAAGACAGGTTATGGCTGGAGACAACTTGCTGGAACTCAGTTCACTATATCCCTGTTGGTGGAGAAACACTGTCTCCACCTTTCTCTAACTGAACGGTGGGCACCATGATGCTGTGGCACATGAGTTGAAAGAAGATTGCTCAAAAATTGTATCCAAGTGTAAGAATGAATGATTCTTCACAAGAAGATGGAAGTATTTGAGAAAACGGTTTGTTTCCTCAACAAGAAATGGCTTCTATATCAGAGACTATGTAATAGAAAATAGAACAAATACAGATAAAGCACTTCTTTATGCTTCCAGTTCTTATATCACTGAGACTCTCCTGCGATCCTTAAATTTGGCATTGAGCAAACTATTCTGTATTCTGGTCATTCTGGGAACTTGCCTTAAAAATCAGGGTACTTCATAAAATGTCAGTTGGTTTTTAAAATCTGTGTAAAGAAGTAAAGAGAAGCAAATCAGAATATTTGGTCTACAGCAAAGATTTCAGGGCTTTTGCAAATGAAAACATTTTGAACACAATGCCAGAATTTAAAAAAATGATAATATTCTTTCCTGGGGGAGTAAGCTGAGGATCAAGATCTTGGTCTCTGTCCATTTCAGTCTGTCTCTCATTTCTCTCTCTATTTCCATTATGAATTTTTAGCTGCTAAGGTCTAAGTTTTACTTCAGCTAGAAGAGTTATGCCTGCTTATGGAGAATCTTTCATTATCACATTATCACAATGTTGCATTGTAATAACTGGTTTGTGGGTACACATCAAGGGAAATTACATAACACATTCGACTGTGAGCTCAATATTAATCCACTAAGAAAGTCTTCCTTGTTAAAGGACTTCTTATCTTTTCCAAAAACATAGTTTCTTGGATTTCAACGATTTCATGACATCTTTTACAGTGAGCGAAGGAGATGTAGAATCCTGTCAGAAAGAAAAACTCCTATTCCATACCCAATGCAATGTAAAGTTTGTTACATTAAAATTCATTTACTCATTCATTCAGTCATCAGTCATTTATTTAGAACTTATTCTGTGCCCATTTGTGTAAGTTGTTGGGAAGGAGAGGTGAACAAGAAATAATCCTTGTCCTGAAAGAATCAATCTATGCTCTAATTGAGGAGATAGATATGCTATACCATCTGATGTTTTCCATATAATGTAAGAATTATTCTGAGTCTGTGTCTTTGAGATTGTGCACATGATGATAAGAGTCCATATAGGGGGAGGATGATTCTGAGGAACACTGTCACAAATCACATTGAGCCTGAGCTATGTGCTAAATTTTATTCAATAACTCATTGAACTATTCTTTCATATCACACTTTCTGATTATTCCCAAATATCAAGGCAAGTCCGATCTCAGCCCTCATTATTTTATGTGTGTTTCTGTTTAAAGATATTTTATTTTATACATATTGTTGATCCATTAAGATTGAATTCATGGTCAATAGTACAGTAACTCATGCCTCATGAAACTCATCTAACATCTTTATTTTCTTTGTAAGGAAAACCAAAGCATTCTAGTGCTTATGAAAACTTTATAGAACTATAAAGATATTTGAGGGCCATTTTAAGTCAGTGAAACCACCAACAGAGAGCATAAAAATAAGAATAATATGACACTAAACAGGCCCTGAAAAAGAAACTTGTTTACAATATGAAAGCTGAAAGAAGAAGGCAGAAGAAGAAGAAGGCTATTTTCTAAAATAGCAATCTGAAAAAAAAGTTTCAGTCCTTTAACTGGAAATTTTATCTGCTTTAAATTGCTGTAGTTTTATTAAATATTTGGATTCATTTCTATCCTTTTATTTTGTACTTTTTGTTTTTTTTCATTTCTAAATTTATATTTTCCCTCTATATATTTTAAATTTCATTTTGTATCTTCATTTGTACTGATGAAACTTTTTTCTTTGTATTCTCCTCATTCTATTTTTCTTCTTTTAATTGTATATAGAAATAATTTTAGCTATTTACTCAAGTTATTTAGTGTTTATAAGATCAATCAGATTTTTTGTTTTATCTTGGATCAGTTTAGAGACACATCCATTTCTTTTCTTGAAATTGTTCCCAGGCTATTTTAGCATGTTTGTTCTATTTAGGGAAGATAAAATGGGACCAGCCACCAACATTTGGACACTATCCTTATTAGAATTCTTAGATCAAAAAAATTGTACTTTATTATTTTTGGAGAGGAGTCTAATAATGATTTTTCTCTTTGGGGTAAATGCTGAGTTGTTTTCTATGCTCCATGACTAGGAAAGTGGGTAGTGAGTTGAGGATTACAGTTATTCCATGTGCAGACTTTGTAGGAATTCATGGTTTCACCTATTCTTTCATTCACATATAGACTGAGCTCAGAGATTTTTCTGAATTCTGATGGGTAGAATGGCTCCCTCTTCCATTTGCAGTTGCTTCATTCCACATGCTGAATTACAATTTCTCCAACCTGTTTCAGATGTCAATATATTTCTATCGTTGACTTCTCTTCACTTTTTTTTTCATTACTAGAATATGTTGATTCTTTTTTTCTTTTGGTAATTATATGTTTTAACAAAGCTAAATACATTTTCTTTGTCTGAAATTTTGAAGGCTCAATATTTACTGAAAACAAACTCTATTGTTTTTATCTTAGTTGTGTCTGACTCTTTGCAACCCCATGGACTAAAGCCCACCAGGTAATGGACATTTAAGTAGACTTGGAATACAGAGAAAATTAGAAAATATACATACAAAATTATAATCTAGAGATAATTATGGTTAATATTTGTGCATTTCTCTTATAACTCTACAGTGTACATTTCAAGAATTCTGGGGTAAGCCAGAGCTCAGATTCAAAGGGTAGATTGACATGTAGATTGACAATTTTAAAAACCCACCTTTACCAGTAACTAGATGAGTGGTCTTAGGCAAGTTTCTAAATTATTCTAGCCTTTGTTTCTTTTCTGTACAATGGAAATAATAATATCTCATTGAATTATTGGGAGCAAAATACTTGGAAGACTGCCAAGCACAAAATAAACACTAGATAAATTTTATTTATTTTTTTATCCCTTCTACCTATGAGATTTAAAATAGGAGCTACTATCTTTATATGGATCATAGTCAAGTGGTTACTGACATGGAAGGATAAACTGACTAGAAGAGATGAAGAAGAACCATTCTGTGGTGTGTAAAACCCTGACTCCAACTGTTCTTTACATGTGTTACATTCTTTGTGCTTCTGCGGCTCATTCTCTTCTTCCTGGGTCTGTGTTAGGTGAGCTGAATTCTTTTTGCTTGTGCTACTCTAATTTACAGGTTTCTTCCAAAGAGTCAAACCAGAGTCTTAACAAATACATTCATTACCTGCATATTAATGTAACAGAGCCACACAATTTGTTTTTGTTTTTGGATTGCCTGCTTTATTGTAATATTCACTTTATTGTGGTGGTCTGGAACCTAAAAACTAACCCACAATATCTCTATGTTATGTCTGAATAAAGATGAAATATTTGTTACTTATTATCCTTAGGAGATATATATATATATATATATATATATATATATATATATATATGCATATATCACATTTTTGGTTACTTGGAAATTGAAAAGAGTGAGATTATTCCAAAAGAATACTTTAGGGATACCTAATACTAGTTGAGACTAGGGGAGAAAAGAAACCTGGGGAATCAAAAGAACAAAGCCAGATCTTCATTATAATAAGACAGCTAGGGAGGATGAATTCTTTCAAAAGTAAATTATTAATAACTTATCACTATCTTTTGAATGGAGGATGGAAGTGTGAAATTTTATCAGCTAAAAGTTGATTTATAGTCATATGATGTAAATATAAAAGAAATTTTCCATATATTGATGCTCTCTCTTATCAGGAGCAGACAATTGAACACTTAAGGGAATAGACAGAGATGAACAAAAGAAGATGAAATTGATAACTACAAGAAAGATCTTAAAGACTTAAAAGAAAAAGTTATACTATTGCAAGGCAGCCTGTCAGAGAAAGAAGTTAAGATGACCAAAATTGAATTATTTGGTCTGCCTAGTCAGTACACTCTGTGTATTTGTTGTTGACATTTACATAATCCTTAAAGAAGTATTTGATGAAATTGTCTTCATATTTTTATAGCACACCTCTTGGGAAGATCTCAAAGAATATTTCAGGAAGCTGTGCAGAGACATAGTATACTGGACTATTTAATTCCTAAGTCTTAGCTCTTTCGTTGCATTATGAGTTGGTTTCTTACTTGATAATGCCATTTTTATAGATCCTAAAATAACTGAAGCCCAGTTACATTTGGACGTATATTGTGTTAACAGTTAAAAAAAATAGTGATAGAAAAAGGAATAAGCAAAAAGAGGACAGTTGTTCTCAACAATTCTGAATGTGCACCTCAACACTGACAGAGAAATCTTAAATGATCCTTGACCAATAGAACCACACATTAAGCACTTTATGCATGTGTGCTAAGTTGCTTCAGTCGTGTCTAATTCTTTGTGACCCCTTGGACTGTAGCCTGCCAGGCTTCTCTATCCATGGGATTCTCTAGGCAAGAATACTGGAGTGGATTGCCATGCCCTCCCCCAGTTAAGCACTTTACATATACGTATATAAACTTTTAATAATTTTCACAAGCCTACATAATAGGTATTATTACTCTCCTCGTTTAATATATGAGGGTTCTGTGACACAGAGAGGTTAAACTTTATTCAAAACCAAGCAGTATGTCTCTAGAAACTATGTCCTTAAAGGTTATATTAGGTTGACAAGCCCTAGTCCATTGGACTGTACTCCAATTTGCAGTGTGCAAAAATAAGATAGATTGCTTTGATAGAATTTATACACTGAAGAAGCTTTCGAACAGTGGTGTTGGAGAAGACTCTTGAGAGTTCCTTGGACTGTAAGGAGATCCAACCAGTCAATCCTAAAGGAAATCAGCCCTGAATATTCATTGGAAGGATGGATGCTGAAGCTAAAGCTCCAATACTTTACCCACCTGATGCGAAGAACTGACTCATTGGAAAAGACCCTGATTCTGGGAAGAATTGAGGGCAGGAGGAGAAGGGGGCAACAGAGGATGAAATGGTTAGATAGCATCACCAATTCAATGAACATGAATCTGAGCAAACTCCAGGAGATAGTGAAGAACAGGGAAGCCTGGCATGCTGCAGTCCATAGGGTCACAAAGAGTCAGATACCATCTAGGGACTGAACAATGACAAGAAATACACTGAAAAAATCTTCCTGTTACACACACACATGCTGAATATAGATAAATAACTAAACTTAGTCTAATCTAGTAAAATCACTTATATTTTAATTAGTGTCTTTGAAATCTCAATGTCTTTTGGCTTGCTTAGAAGCTTAATGTTTTAGATTTTTTTCCCTTGCCCAACTCCTCATCCAGGTGGCATCAGATTGTTAATGGGAGTTTTTCCCATGTGAGATTTTGTTTCAGAAGTGTATTTAGAAAGGAAGAAACTCTGCGAGGGATCTCCTTTTCTGCCTGTGTGGGTGAAAGTAGCATAATAGTAGGTAGTAGCAACTGTCCTCTCAGACTAGTTTTGTGATGTGATTTCAAATCTGATCAGTGATTTATCTGATCTATTTTTAACTTTCTTCTACTTGCATGAGGAAGTAGGTTTCATATGCTAATAACATGATTTACAAAAGAAAAGATAAAATTTTGTAAAATACAGTGTCATCTTGAAAGTGAAAGTGCTAGTCACTCAGTTGTTTCTGACTCTTTGAGACCCACAGACTGTAGCCCACCAGGCTCCTCTGTTCATGGAATTCTCCAGGCAAAGCTACTGGAATGGATTGCCATTCCCTTCTCCAGGGTATCTTCCCAATACAGGGATCAAACCTGGGTCTCCTGCATTGCAGGCAGAATTCTTTACTGTCTGAGCCACCAGTGAAGACCTACAGTCTTGTTCGGTTCTTTGCGATCCTATGAACCATAACCTGCCAGACTCCTCTGTCCATGGGATTCTCCAGGTGAGAGTAATGGAGTCAGTTGCCATGCCCTTCTCCAGGGGATCTTTGTGACCCAGGGATAGAACCTGTGTCTCTAACATTTCCAGCATTGGCAGGCAGGTTCTTTACCACTGGCACCACCAAAGAATGGGATCTTAGTTTCATTTATCTTCTCTATCATCGTTTTAGTCTCCATTTTATTGCTTTGATATAATTATTCTAGTTTTCTTTCAGCATACTTTTACCTGGAAGTGTTTTGCTCCTGTAAGTTTTCCAATTAGCTGTCAGTTTGTTTTAATAATTTTCTCATAAAAACATATAGCTTTATTTTATTTTATTTTACAAGTTTAGAGTTTTGCTTTTTAACTGGTGTGCTTAATAGCCAAGGAGTGTAGGTGTGTATGTGTTCTCTACTACTTTTGCCTTTGATTTGGTGAGATCTTTTGAAATGTAGTTTTAGGTATTTTTAAGCTCAGAAAGGTTATTTCGTTGTACATTTGATTCTTCATTCTGTTTATATTTCTCTCACTTTTTCCTTGAGAAACTCTATATTTGTTAGACAAGCTCTCTTTTTCAGTTTCTATGTGCATCCTATTCTTATTCATTTTAATATCTTCACTTTTACATTGTGAGAGGGTTCCCCAAAATTTTCTTCCACAGGATTCACTTGACAATTTGTGGTGACTCTTCTACTTTCTTAGTTATATCAATGAGCTTTAATTACATATTGTGGTTGAGAATTTTTGAGGCATTTTTCTAAGTGCTGCCAGATCCTTTCGTATCTCTGCTATCATAGCAAGTCATTCTCTTTTGTTAAATATGGACTATGCACATTTAAGCATCTTTCAAAATCAGTTCTTTTGAAGAAATCGATTTTCAGTGCTATGCTTTTCTTCTAAGTCTTCAAAGAAATGGCTCCTTTTCTTTAAATGCATTTATCTTTTAAGAAATCGTCTGCCCTTTGTCCACCCCATCTTCTCATCCTTGAACAGAAATTTTTCATTTTTCAACAGGTGGACAGGTGAAGGATGAGGTGTCCTGACCTCTTGCAGTGTCGCTTACATGCAGGCATCTAGCCCTGAATGGTACTTTTGTGTTTTCAGCCCTTATACTTTTAGACTCTGTTGAGCACCATGGGTTCTCATCCACTGAGTCTGTTCTGGAGGGCTCATTTTTACTTGGGTAGTTGGTATCTTTGTGTTGGTGAATCATATTCCATTGGCATTCCTTCACTGTAAGTGAGGGATGTAAAAGTCGCCCCTCAAACTCAGTGCGTCCCAGTCCATCCTCTCTCTGTCCCTCCATCTGGACCTGCACTTTTCCCCCTTCATACCCAAAGCCACTGCTCCAACTGTGCCTTGTTTGCCTTTCTGGAAAACTTACCCTCTATCCTCCTGGACTAGGCCCCAGTGGCGTCCCCCGTGGTGTTCAAAAGAGGAGAATGTTTCCTGATGGAGAGGTTTGGAGGAGAGGCCAGTTCCCTCATCACAGGTGATGGCAGTCAGGCTGGGTCAGAATAAGGAGAGCAACGTTCGGAGGCTCTTCTTCAGGGAAGAGTTTCCAGGATGAATTTCAGGTACCACTACTGCCAGAAGAAATAACTTGGTTCTGAGGATAAGGAAACAGTATGTTTTGACATGGATTTTGGCAGAGAAGAGATTGGGGCCCCGGAAGCTTGCACGAGGATGCCGCATCACTGCCCTGGGGCCTCCTGCCTCCCTCCTAGACTGTAATAGGCTTCAGAGGTCTGAGCATGCGCAGTTTAACACGGTGGACGTGGGGCCCTTGCACAGACTGTGGACAAAAGGCATGTCCCAGACACTTGGCTGGGCCCCTGGCCAAGGGTGCTGCAGTACTGTGACTGTGACTAGGGCATTGGGGAGGAATCCTGGAGGACTGGTGGTGAGAGCTAGAGTCCTTTCGGATTAGCACCTGGGGCTTCCAGATGTTTCTCATCTCAGGACTCATCCCACCCGCCCCCAGAGAACTGCCGAGATCTTGCGAGAATGGACTTCTTCTGGAAAGAAGGGCCTCGGCCAGCAAAGACTACCGCCAGTCTCCATAGTTCTCCGGGCTGCCCTCAGGCTCAGTGTGTCCCAGGTCATCCTCTTCTCTCTCGCTCCATGTGAACCAGCACTTTCCACATGTATCTGAAGCCATAGAGCACATTCTGCAGGCTCCAACTCTGCCCTGTTTGTCTCCCTGGGAAACCCTGAACACCACCCACCAGACTAAACCCTGGCCGGTGGCATCCTCCTTAAAAAATGGTAAGTTATGAGTGCTTCCATCTCTGATACTTTCCCTTACATTGTTCATTATGCAGCACACACAACTCTACTCCCTCCTGTCACATTGTATACTGAGAGTTTTAGCTTTGTGTGGCTTTGTAAACAAAGGATCTGATGGGATTATAGCTTAGAGAAGGACACAGTTCTGAGTTGAATGGCACATAATTCTAATGCAATTGAGCCAGGTCCCCTTTTTTTCTTTAAATGTAGTCTCTGCATCCCAGAATTAGCAGTATGTGGCTGGAGTCGGTCAAAAGATTTTCTCCAACTGTTTTCAGGCCTTCTATATCCAGTGAAGTTTGTGGAATATATTCAAGGCCTTTGATTCCTAACCAGTGTACACCGAATGTTAGCATTAGTAAAAATGTGGTTTGAGCAGAATATGACATGTCAAAAGCATTGATTTATAAGGCCATTACAAGCTTTTATCTACCTTTGTGGATTGCAGGGGCAGTGTATTACTTCGAATCTGATAGATACCCTGTTAAACTGGGAAACTTGGAATCTCATCTCTATTACCAGTCTGAGCTTCTGTTACCAGTATTTAGGTAATTTCCTTCCTAAAGGATACGAGACACAACGTGTGAGAGAATGTTTGAACAGCTGGATGTATGTAGTTGAGAAAGCTATCACTAACTTATCTAGTATCTGCCCAACAATCTGTCATATAGTATCAGAAGTTTTTGTGGCCTTAAAGTTGAGGAGGATAGTGAGTGCAAAGCACAGGGAAACCAGCCATCACTTTATGTTAGAAGAAAGAATAGACATTTAATGTTACTGTAAGTGTAGAGAATGTTGGGAGCTTAATTTGCTAAGGCAGAATGAAATCAGACTTGGTAAGCTACTGTTTGAACTTAACCTGTTGTTCGTGTAGAAACAGCGAGGGGTCATTAAGTCTCAGAATGACTTGGTTCAGATTTGTGTTTTAGGGATTCAGTAACTGAGGCAGCCACAGATGAGCTGCGAAGTAGAGGTAGCATAGAAGAGATATCAGCTTGGGAACATTTTGATACCTTAGGTGAGAGTTTCTAAAAGATCACATTAGGACAGTCTTGTCATGGAGGTTGGAGGACAGGGAAGGTGAAAGATCTGAGAAATGCTAGGTGATAGATCAGAATGTGGATCTGCTATGGAAAGGGACTGAGAAAGAGAAAGAACAGGAGAGTATATGAGGTTATTGGCTACATGTTAATCTCTTATGGCATTAAGGCATGTGGAAAAGAGCAGCAGGTATTTTGGGATTTGCCTTGTGATGTTCAAGGTTTCTGAAGGGCAACTGAAGAGAAGGGAACTAACGTTTATTAACTGCTTACTGTGTGATCACTCACCTAGAGCCAGATATCCTGGAATGTGAAGTCAAGTGGGCCTTAGAAAGCATCACTATGAACAAAGCTAGTGAAGGTGATGGCATTCCAGTTGAGCTATTTCAAATCCTGAAAGATGATGCTGTGAAAGTGCTGCACTTAAAATGCCAGCAAATTTGGAAAACTCAGCAGTGGCCACAGTACTGGAAAAGGTCAGTTTTCATTCCAATCCCAAAGAAAGACAATGCAAGAGAATGTTCAAACTACCACAAAACTGCACGTATCTCACACGCTAGTAAAGTAATGCTCAGAATTCTTCAAGCCAGGCTTCAGCAATACGTGAACCGTGAAATTCCAGATGTTCAAGATGGTTTTAGAAAAGGCAGAGGAACCAGGGATCAAATTGCCAACATCCACTGGATCATCGAAGAAGCAAGAAAGTTCCAGAAAAACATCTATTTCTGCTTTATTCAGTTCAGTTCAGTCGATCAGTCGCGTCTGACTCTTTGTGACCCCATGAATTGCAGAACGCCAGGCCTCCCTGTCCATTAACAACTCCCGGAGTTCACTCAGACTTGCGTACATGGAGGCAGTGGTGCCATCCAGCCATCTCATCCTCGGTCGTCCTTTTCTTCTCCTGTCCCCAGTCCCTCCCAGCATCAAAGTCTTTTCCAGTGAGTCAACTCTTCACATGAGATAGCCAAAGTACTAGAGTTTCAGCTTTAGCATCATTCCTTCCAAAGAAATCTCAGGGTTGATCTCCTTCACAATGGACTCCTTGGATCTCCAAGGTTGGATCTCCTTGCAGTCCAAGGGACTCTCAAGAGTCTTCTCCAACACCACAGTTCAAAAGCATCAGTTTTTGGCACTCAGCCTTCTTCACAGTCCAACTCTCACATCCATACATGACCACTGGAAAAACCATAGCCTTGACTAGACAGACCATAGTTGGCAAAGTAATGTCTCTGCTTTTGAATATACTACCTAGGTTGGCCATAAGTTTTTTCCAAGGAGTACGCGTCTTTTAATTTTATGGCTGCAGTCACCATCTGCAGTGATTTTGGAGCCCCCAAAATTAAAGTCTGACACTGTTTCCACTGTTTCCCCATCTATTTGCCATGAAGTGATGGGACCAGATCCCATGATCTTCGTTTTCTGAATGTTGAGCTTTAAGCCAACTTTTTCACTCTCCTCTTTTACTTTCATTAAGAGGCTTTTTAGCTCCTCTTCACTTTCTGCCATAAGGGTGGTGTCATCTGCATATCTGAGGTTATTGATATTTCTCCTGGCAATCTTGATTCCAGCTTGTGTTTCTTCCAGTCCAGCGTTTCTCATGATGTACTCTGCATAGAAGTTAAATAAGCAGGGTGACAATATACAGCCTTGACATGCTCCTTTTCCTATTTGGAACCAGTCTGTTGTTCCGTGTCCAGTTCTAACTGTTGCTTCCTGACCTGCTTACAGAGTTCTCAAGAGGCAGGTTAGGTGGTCTGGTATTCCCATCTCTTTCAGAATTTTCCAGTTTATTGTGATCCACACAGTCATAGGCTTTGGCATAGTCAATAAAGCAGAAATAGATGTTTTTTCTGGAACTCTCTTGCTTTTTCCATGATCCAGTGGATGTTGGCAATTTGATCTCTCATTCCTCTGCCTTTTCTAACAGCAGCTTGAACATCAGGAAGTTCATGGTTCATGTATTGCTGAAGCCTGGCTTGGAGAATTTTGAGCATTACTTTGCTAGTGTGTGAGATGAGTGCAATTGTGCGGTAGTTTGAGCATTCTTTGGCATTGCCTTTTTTTCCCCAGTCCTGTGGCCACTGCTGAGTTTTCCAAATTTGCTGGCATATTGAGTGCAGCACTTTCACAGCATCATCTTTCAGGATTTGAAACAGCTCAACTGGAATGCCATCACCTGCACTAACTTTGTTTGTAGTGATGCTTTCTAAGGCCCACTTGACTTCACATTCCAGGATGTCTGGCTCTAGATGAGTGATCACACCATGGTGATTATCTGGGTCATGAAGATCTTTTTTGTACAGTTTTTCTGTGTATTCTTGCCATCTCTTCTTAATATCTTCTGCTTCTGTTATGTCCATACCATTTCTGTCCTTTACTGAGCCCATCTTTGCATGAAATGTTCCCTTGGTATCTCTAATGTTCTTGAAGAGATCTCTAGTCTTTCCCATTCTGCTGTTTTCCTCTATTTCTTTGCATTGATCGCTGAAGGCTTTCTTATCTCTTCTTGCTAGTCTTTGGAACTGTGCACTGAGATGCTTATATCTTTCCTTTTCTCCTTGGCTTTTCGCTTTTCTTCTTTTCACAGCTATTTGTAAGGCTTCCCTAGACAGCCATTTTGCTTTTTTGCATTTCTTTTCCATGGGGATGGTCTTGATCCCTGTCTCCTGTACATTGTCATGAACCTCATTCCATAGTTCATCAGGCACTCTATCTATTAGATCTAGGCCCTTAAATCTATTTCTCACTTCCACTGTATAATCATAAGGGATTTGATTTAGGTCATACCTGAATGGTCTAGCGGTTTTCCCTACTTTCTTCAATTTCAGTCTGAATTTGGTAACAAGGAGTTCATGATCGGAGCCACAGTCAGCTCCTGGTCTTGTTTTTGTTGACTGCATAGAGCTTCTCCATCTTTGGCTGCAAAGAATATAATCAATCTGATTTCGGTGTTGACCATCTGGTGATGCCCATGTGTAACGTCTTCTCTTGTGTTGTTGGAAGAGGGTGTTTGCTATGACCAGTGCATTTTCTTGGCAAAACTCTATTAGTCTTTGCCCTGCTTCATTCTGCATTCCAAGGCCAAATTTGCCTGTTACTCCAGGTGTTTCTTGACTTCCTACTTTTGCATTCCAGTCCCCTATAATGAAAAGGACATCTTTTTTTGGGTGTTAGTTCTAGTAGGTCTTGTAGGTCTTCATAGAACCGTTCAATTTCAGCTTCTTCAGCATTACTGGTTGGGGCATAGACTTGGATTACTGTGATATTGAATGGTTTGCTTTGGAAATGAACAGAGATCATTCTGTCGTTTTTGAGATTGCATCCAAGTACTGCATTTCGAACTCTTTTGTTGACCATGATGGCTACGCCATTTCTTCTGAGGGATTCCTGCCCACAGTAGTAGATGTAATGGTCATCTGAGTTAAATTCACCTATTCCAGTCCATTTTAGTTCGCTGATTCCTAGAATGTTGATGTTCACCCTTGCCATCTCCTGTTTGACCACTTCCAATTTGCCTTGTTTCATGGACCTAACATTCCAGGTTCCTATGCAATATTGCTCTTTACAGCATCAGATCTTGCTTCTATCACCAGTCACATCCACAGCTTGGTATTGTTTTTGCTTTGGCTCCATCCCTTCATTCTTTCTGGAGTTATTTCTCCACTGACCTCCAGCAATGCCTTTGACTGTGTGGATCACAACAAACTGTGGAAAATTCTGAAAGAGATGGGAATACCAGACCACCTCACCTGCCTCTTGAGAAACCTATAAGCAGGCCAGGAAGCAACAGTTTGAACTGGACATGGAACAACAGATTGGTTCCAAATAGGAAAAGAAGTATGTCAAGGCTGTATATTGTCAGCCTGTTTATTTAACTTATATGCAGAGTACATCATGAGAAACAATAGGCTGGAGGAAGCACAAGATGGAATCAAGTTTGCTGGGAGAAATTTCAATAACTTCAGATATGTAGGTGATACCACCCCTATGGCAGAAAGTGAAGAAGGACTAAAGTGCCTCTTGATGAAAGTGAAAGAGGAGAGTGAAATAGTTGGCTTAAAGCTCAACATTCAGAAAGCTAAGATCATGGCATCTGGTTCTATCACTTCATGGCAAATAGATGGGGAAACTATGGAAACATTGAGAAATTTTATTTTTTTGAGCTCCAAAATCAATGCATATGGTGACTGGGCCAACCTAGACAGCATATTAAAAAGCAGAGACATTACTTTGCTAACAAAGGTCCATCTAGTTAAAGCTGTATTTTTTCCAGTAGTCGTGTATGGATGTGAGAGTTGGACTATAAAGAAAGCTCAGCACCGAAGAACTGATGCTTCTGAACTGTGGTATTGGAGAAGACTCTTGAGAGATCCTAGGACAGCAAGGAGATCCAACCTAAAGTCCATTTCCTTTAGGAGTCCATCCTAAAGGAAATCAGCCCTGAATATTCATTGGAAGGACTGATGATGAAGTTGAAGTTCCAGTACTTTGGCCACCTGTTACGAAGAGCTGACTCATTTGAAAAGACCCTGATGCTGGGAAAGATTGAAGGTGGGAGGAGAAGGGGATGATAGAAGATAAGATAGTTGGATGACATCCCCGACTTAATGGACATAAGTTTGAGTAAGTCCTGGGAGCTGGTGATGGACAGGGAAGCATGGCTAGCTGTAGTCCATGAGGTCACAAAGACCAGGACATGACTGAGTGACTGAACTAACTAACTAACAATACCATCTAAAAACATTGCTTCAAATGAATTAAACTAAGTGCTGCTAAATCCATCTATGGAACAAAACAGACAAACCTTTTGGCCAACCCAATATTTACCTTTTCTTGTCATCTAAGCTAAGTGGTTTGTGTAGAATGATGTGTAGGATGACTATATATTTCAATAACATCAACTATGGGGTGTGTTAGCTATGAAATATCTAATATATGTAAGGTGACACAGAATGTTTAAGTACCTATTTTTCAAGAACAGTAATATTCCTGTCCTAGGACCAGAGGTGGTGGTGGTTGTGTGTGTGTGTGTTTTTTTTTTTTTTTTTTTTAAGCAAAGTTGTCTATATTAAAACAGGAGAGAGAAAAAAAAATGGTTACTAAAGGGAATAGCAGGGGCTGAAGTGAGATAAATTAAGAGTTTCGGATTAACACATACACATTATTAAAACAGATCAACAATAAGAATGCCTGAATAGCACAGGGAACTATATTCAGTGTCTTGTAATAACCTATAATGGAAAAGAATTTGCAAAAGAATATATGCAGGTATACTTGGCTGTATATTTGAAGCTAACACAACATTGTAAATTAACGATACTTCAATTTCAATGAAAAAAATGGATTCAAAAGCCAAGAAGGTAATGTCTTTTATAGATACAATACCTCTTAAAAACTGTTGTCAACGGACTTTTGAAATTTCCAAAATATATGTTTAAACTTGTTTTTTAAACTTTGTTTTTATTTTGCAGAGGTATTTTTATTTTGCCTAGACAAATTCATTCATATGTATAACCCAGAAGAGGGTGAGGTGGGCACCCTCTACTTAAACCTTATGCATGGTTCAGAAGAAATGAGCAGCTCCCTCCTTTCTGGTTCTCTAAAAGACTGAAAGTAATTTGTTCTGTATAGGAGTCAACTTCATAGGGCAGTAAACTGGATTTTCACAGCAAGGATAACTGGTCAGAGCTTTATATCTAATTATTTACTTTAATTTCCTTTTTAAGATATTAGATTCACTTTAATAAAGGAGATGAAATAGAAAAGTATATAAAAGGAAATGAAACACCATTTCCTTTTGTACATGTTGTATAAATTTTCATTATCTTCTTGTTCCCATAGGGAATTGAGTCCCCAGATGCTATAAGAGAATATAGATTGGGTTTGTAAACTGAAAGATCTATGGAAATAAGTTTGTAGTTTGTGAGTTTAAGTTAGTTGTGAACTTTCTAAGCTAGAATCAATTCCATTTTTATTTTTTACACAAACAACATAAACACATACTTGACGTTTTATTTGCATGCCATACTTTAGATAGGTTTGATGGAAGTGGTCAAATTCCTATGTAAAAATTAGGGTTTGTGATTAAAATAGAAAAAAATTAAAACAACAAAAAACAAGATATACACCCTTATTAACATTCTCAGCCAGATGCTGCTTGAAATTTCAGGAGGATGTCTTCAGCATACTTTTATACATTGCTGAAAGAAAGTACTGCAACTAAAATAGGTACAAAAGAGAAACAGTTATTCTTAGATGTGATTTATTTGCTGGAGCTGAACTGGGTAAGGATTCAGACTTTATTCATTTAATTATGGTTCCCATCAGTGTTCTAACCAGCATATTGCTTTTTTGGCTGCTCAAGAGAGCTGAAATAAGATTGGCCTGTATGCAAGAAAGACTTCAAAGAAAGAAAGGGAAGGTTATTGGATTTAAAAACTACTGACAGTCCTTTTTATATTTTGTGTTGTTTGAATGAATCGAAATATGAAGTGTTTATTTTTCTGAATTCAGAAAGCAAAGCTTAGTAGAAAGAATCATAAAATTGACATTAAATCCAAAATGAGCCTAAAATGTTACCTTTTGTGGATTTCAAAACAACACTCTAGTTTTATGATAAATTTATGTGTTCTATATTAGCAGTATAGAAAAATGCATCAGTTAAGATGGAGGAGCCTGGTGGGCTGCAGTCCATGGGGTCGCTAGGAGTCTGACAGGACTGAGCGACTTCACTTTCACTTTTCACTTTCATGCCTTAGAGAAGGAAATGGCAACCCACTCCAGTGTTCTTGCCTGGAGAATCTCAGGGACGGGGAAGCCTGGTGGGCTGCCATCTCTGGGGTCGCACAGAGTCGGACACGACTGCAGCAACTTAGCAGCAGCAGAGTTAGGTAAATATACTTTTCATTATTATGCCCATTTTCTCTTTATAAATCAAATATCTATAAAGATGCTTCATATATTAAAGCTATTTTACTGTATTTAAAATAGTATGCTGTGTTACTGGAAGATAAACTCCTAAGGGCTCATGTTTATTCTTGTAGTAAGTCTTTTCTAGTATGGTTCTAGCAATGTAGTAAGTTTTCAGTAAATTTGTACTGAACTGGAAAAATTTGAAACCTTTCTGACTTTAAACATACAGTCATATGTTAAGTTTAAAATTAGCACAGTAAAATTTTCTTGAACATCATTTGCAACTTTAAAAAGTTACCTGTGTTGTGCAGAAGGCTCTCCTAATACTTTGCATTCAGGCTGAAGAGGAAAATTGAAATCTCTAATGAAGCCACTGTGGGTGTTTATGAATATTAATAAATAAAAACTGCTTGGATGGTTTACCTTAAAAAATTATCTATTAGCAAATTATTGGCTGTTGATTTGTTGAACTCACACAGACAGTTATTTGGTACATTTTTTCCGTAATATACTGAAATAATTTTGAAAATCACAATTATCTATCTGTGAACCTAGAATTGTAGTTAGAATATATGTTATCAAGTGATCTCACTGTTGGTCCTATGTTATAGTTGATTCATTAAATCACATTGGAGTTACTGTATTGATCTCTTTCAAGACTGTGCCAGTGTACACAAAAAGTGTATTTTGAAGAAAGCTGAACCTCTTTGTAATAAGAAAATACCTCTTATGAGTCATTTCCTATTATATTCTCCTGTAGTGAGTTTTAGAATTTCATAATTTTAATGGAGCTGTTTAGAGAAGACTATTTCCTCAGAGGGTCATTAGTAATACATAAAAATTCTACTACCTTTGACAAATGAGTTTAAAAAGCAAATTGGAGTAAAATGTGGCATTATATAAAGCTGTTTTTTTTTTCTGTCTGCTTATTTTTATTGGGGTGCCTTTATTCAATAATGAGTTCCTTCATACCTGAAGAATATAAATTTGAAGCTTGCTCTCATTGTATTGTACATCTGATGGATTGCAGATAGAATTGTATCCACTAAAAATAAAACAAAAATGGACTCAGTAAAATTCCTTACAAATCGCAGATGACTATTAAATGAGTATTAATCTTTCCTTCTCAACAGCTGTTTAATCAAGATTTTTCTCTAGGTGGGGGATTAGGTAAAAAGACTGATACATGACTGGTTATACTCTCTCTATCAGGTTCTTTGGAAATATCCTGTTGGTCTATTACCAGCCCTATTGGAGTCCATTGATGCTTTGCCTTGTTGTCTCAAATTAACCAACCCATCATTGATTGTTTTGACTTATAATTTCCTAATATTCCACAAGTGTATTGTATTAACTCACTTTAATAGAGTAGAAGATAGCAGGCTCTGTATATCTGAGCAAGCTAATGAGGATTCATAATAAGCCTGTATAGAGCCCAAAGGAAGCCAGCTTTAGGAGCAACCAGGGAGTTGCTTCAACCCTTTAAGGTCACTGACCTAGAATCTGGTGCTATATATATATATATATATAAATTTTATATATTTATTTTTGGCTGTGCTGGGTCTTCGTGGCTATGCAGGCTTTTTCTCCAGTTGTTGTGAGTGGGAGCTACTCTCGAGTTGTGGTACGTGGGCTTCTCATTGCTGCGGCTTCTCTTGTGGTGAAAGGGCTCTAGGATATGTGAAGTTCCAGTTGCTGCAGCTCCAAGCCTCTAGAGCACAAGCTCAATAGTTGTGGCTCACAGCCTTAGTCACTCCGTGGCATGTTGGATCCTCCTGGATCATGGATCCAACCTGTGTCTCCTGAATTGCCAGGCAGATTCTTCACCACTGAGCCAGCAGGGAAGTGCAAATTTGATGTAATATATTAAGTAAAAATTTAAAGTCTTGATTAATTCTGCAGCTTTCCAGGGGCTCCTAAGATGCTCATAGAATGAACATCCTGCTGCTGCTAAGTCACTTCAGTTGTGTCCGACTCTGTGGGACCCCATAGATGGCAGCCCACCAGGCTCCCCCGTCCCTGTGATTCTCTAGGCAAGAACGCTGGAATGGGTTGCCATTTCCTTCTCCAATGCATGAAAGTGAAAAGTGAAAGTAAAGTTGCTCAGTCGTGTCCGACTCCTAGCTACCCCATGGACTGCAGCCTACCGGGCCCTTCTGTCCATGGGATTTTCCAGGCGAGAGTACTGGAGTGGGTTGCCATTGCCTTCTCCAAGAATGAACATAAGCCTGTATTAATAAGCACAGTGATTCTATATTTGTGACTGTATCATATAAGACATGCTTGCAAATATTTGATTCTTACAAGTATTTTTCAAATGTGTTCCCTGGTAATAATGTCAAATAGGCTTCTGAAGTCAAATAATTTTGTTGTTGGTGCTGGTGGTTATTTGAATATTTCATCAAGAATCTCAGAGCTTTATTATGCTCATAAACATTGTGATTCTCTCAGCCTTATTTTACTATCAACTTTTACTTCCAATTTTATTTATATTTTTATTAAAATCATTCATTTACCAAGAAAAAATCATCCATTTACTTGGGAGGTTCATCTGCAAATATTATTTTCTACTTTTGGTTGTGCATAATAGGGTGGCTATATACACAGCACATTTTTCTTAACTGCAGATTTCCAAGACATTGAAAATAAAGAATTCATGATTCCACATATTGATGAAGCAAATTTTGTATAACTGTGATTAAGCAGCATAAACCACAATGTTAGCAACAGATTTTCCATATAAAAGAGTGTTCTTATATTGTGTGGGACAAAATATTGGTACAAAGTTGTCTTTGTAATTCCCTCTTACAACTTTGGCTTCTATCCTTTCTTAAGGCCATACATTCAGCTTGAGATTTGGAGTGTCCTCATTTTGCTAGGATGTAATTGTTCCTTTCAGTTATACAAAGAGACAATAAATATTGCCAAAGATCAAGATAACTATTTTGAAGTATTTTGTAAGCCCAGCAGAGATCATTTGAAGTTCATAAAACAATTCCTGTAGGAACAGAGACCTTTGACTTAAGCAATGAAAATAGCTCTAATTTCTCTAGAGAATTGACTCACTCAGTAAAGCTGTTTAAAATCAAAAGCATTTCTCTAGTAATGAGGGACGTTGAGCATCTTTTCATGTGTTTGTTAGCTATCCGTATGTCTTCTTTGGAGAAATGTCTATTTAGTTCTTTGGCTCATTTTTTGATTGGGTCGTTTATTTTTCTGGAATTGAGCTGCATAAGTTGCTTGTATATTTTTGAGATTAGTTGTTTGTCAGTTGCTTCATTTGCTATTATTTTCTCCCATTCAGAGTCTGTCTTTTCACCTTGCTTACATTTTCCTTTATTGTGCAGAAGCTTTTAATTTTAATTAGATCCCATTTGTTTATTTTTGCTTTTATTTCCAGTATTCTGGGAGGTGGATCATAGAGGATCCTGCTGTGATTTATGTCTGAGAGTGTTTTGCCTATGTTCTCCTCTAGGAGTTTTATAGTTTCTGGTCTTACATTTAGATCTTTAATCCATTTTGAGTTTATTTTTCTGTGTGGTATTAGAAAGTGATCTAGTTTCATTCTTTTACAAGTGGTTGACCAGTTTTCCCAGCACCACTTGTTAAAGAGATTGTCTTTATTCCATTGTATATTCTTGACTCCTTTATCAAAGATAAGGTGTTCATATGTGTGTGGATTTATCTCTGGGCTTTCTATTTTGTTCCATTGATCTATATGTCTGTCTTTGTGCCAGTACCATACTGTCTTGATGACTGTGGCTTTGTAGTAGAGCCTGAAGTCAGGCAAGTTGATTCCTCCAGTTCCATTCTTCTTTCTCAAGATTGCTTTGACTATTCGAGGTGTTTTGTATTATACAAATCTTGAAATTATTTGTTCTAGTTCTGTGAAAAATATGGCTGGTAGCTTGATAGGGATTGCATTGAATTTGTAAATTGCTTTGGGTAGTATACTCATTTTCACTATATTGATTCTTCTGATCCATGAGCGTGGTATACTTCTCCATCTATTAGTGTCCTCTTTGATTTCTTTCATCAGTGTTTTATAGTTTTCTATATATAGGTCTTTAGTTTCTTTAGATAGATATATTCCTAAGTATTTTATTCTTTACATTGCAATGGTGAATGGAAATGCAAATCAAGACCACAAGGAGGTACCGCTTCACACCAGTCAGAATGGCTGCGATCCAAAAGTCTGCAAGCAATAAATGCTGGAGAGGGTGTGGAGAAAAGGGAACCCTCTTACACTGTTGGTGGGAATGCAAACTAGTACAGCCACTATGGAGAACAGTGTGGAGATTCCTTAAAAAATTGCAAATAGAACTGCCTTATGACCCAGCAATCCCACTGCTGGGCATACACACCGAGGAAACCAGAATTGAAAGAGACACATGTACCCCAATGTTCATCACAGCACTGTTTATAATAGCCAGGACATGGAAACCACCTAGATGTCCATCAGCAGATGAATGGATAAGAAAGCTGTGGTACATATACACAATGGAGTATTACTCAGCCATTAAAAAGAATACATTTGAATCAGTTCCAATGAGGTGGATGAAACTGGAGCCGATTATACAGAGTGAAGTAAGCCAGAAAGAAAAACACCAATGCAGTATACTAACACATATATATGGAATTTAGATAGATGGCAATGATCACCCTGTATGCAAGACAGCAAAAGAGACACAGATGTGTAGAGCGGACTTTTGGACTCTGAGGGAGAGGGAGAGGGTGGGATGATTTGGGAGAATGGCATTGAAACATGTATACTATCATGTAAGAAATGAATCGCCAGTCTATGTTCGATGCAGGATATAGGATGCTTGGGGCTGGTGCACGGGGATGATGTAGGGTGGGAAGTGGGAAGGGGGTTCATGTTTGGGAGCTCATGTACACCCATGGTGGATTCATGTCAATGTATGGTAAAACCAATACAGTATTGTAAAGTAAAGTAAAGTAAAAATAAAAATTAAAAAAATTAAATCAAAAGCATATATTTCTGGTTGGAATAACCTTTCATACAAAATACTGCCTTAAAATTTTAAATGAGCTTAGACCAAAAACCTCATGAAACAAATGAATTTGTAATACTTTTGACTCACTGGCTTGCATAGTTCACCTTTGCAGAAACTGCTGAAAAAGCTCATTTATTGCATCTGCAACAAAGATGGGGTTGCTGTTTGCCAGATTGCAAGGGAAATTGCTTCTCTCCCATCTCTGAGAGTCCCTACCTCTTATTCTAGATCATCCTGGTAAAACCCTAATAATGGTAGTATTTCAGGCACATTATAATGTAGGGATAAAGATATTTGAGGGCTGAAGGCGTGACCAGTATTTTAAATAACATATCACTGAAGCCAGCACCTCTTCAGTCTATCAGGAGGTGGGCCTGAGCTGAGAGTCTGTCTAGCTCACTGTGAATGGAAGGTCAGACCACTGTCTACAAGCACCATTTTAGCAGCACCCTTCATGTTAAAAAAACTCTTGTGCTAATGATAGCTAATTCAGTTTAGTTTATTAAAGCACTACTGAAACATTTAAGGTGTTCCAAATGCATTCTGATAGTCAAATAAACTGGTCTGCTAGGTGAAGTGAATGTGTATGGTGAAAGGAGATAAAGAAAACCAAGAAATGCAAAAAATATTTTTATGTTAGAAATAAACCCAGAAGAAAAATCAACTACACTTCCCAGTAAATCTACCCCTCATCTCTCAGGTACACAGTCAAACCATTATGCTTACAGGGGCTCTGGATCTCTCTGTGCTGCTTCTCTCTTTTCTACATAAACAAACATGAATTTCTGGAGAAGGAAATGGCAACCCACTCCAGAATTCCCGCGCTTCTTGTCTGGAGAATCTCAGGGATGGGGGAGCCTGCTGGGCTGCCATCTACGGGGTCTCACAGAGTTGGACACAACTGAAGTGACTTAGAAGCAGCAACATGAATTTCAGAGAATAGCTTGCTAAGGTGACCCACTGTCTCAGTCTGTCCAGTATTGAGGAATTTCCTGTGATGCAGGAAACTTGGGTGCTAAACCAGAACAGTCTGGGGCAACCAGGGATGGTTGGCCCCCCTAGTTAATAAGCAGCTAAATATTCTTTGAACCCAACCCCTCTTTTCCTTCCAGCTTAGAGCTATGGTAGTTATCCTAGCTCAGTGGAATGGAGACAGCATAGCTTTCAAAGTCAAAAGGTCACCACTTAACTGTGTTTGTGACTAGATAGGATAGAAAACATTTCTGATCCTCAGTTTTTACATTTGTAAAGTGAGGATGATAAAGTTTATTTCATTGCATCAAGGGAGCTGATACTTGGAAAAAGCTTGACGAAGGGAGCGCTAAATGTCAACATCTCAATTTCAGGGGTGTTTTGAACCTTGAAGCTGAAACACATTGTTGTTTTTTTTTTTTTTCTTTACAGTAAACATGTAAGTCCAGATTTTGACTATGATGCTGATTTCTCTTAACCCTTGAAATTTGGAACAAGAAATGGGGGTCTTGTATTTAGCACTTATTTTGCAATCCTTGAATATTTACTTGCAGTGGATTTTGTGCTATTACATTAGGTGAACTTTTTTTTCCAGTGAAGTTGTATACATAGCATCAGATAACTTTGGTTTTGTTAGCTCAGTAGGAAAAGTTAACTATTGCTTAAACTGACTGACCTACTGCTTTCCCAATTTAATTTGAAATTTTCATTAGAATAGTAAATCTGGTTACTCTAGGTTGAATCCGTATGAATCATAGAAAGCAGCTCTGAATTAGATATGGCACATTTCAGCTAAACCACACATTTTATCTCATTTCCATCCTCCTCTGATGCCTAGGAATGGACTAGACTCAACCAAGTCTGAAAATACAGCACCTTTCTGATATGAAAAATGGAAACACATCTTCTCTATGACTCTTAATGATATTTGGTCACTTATTTATATCTCTGAAACCTGTGAAATCTATGAAATCCCCCCATACGTTTGTTGGTCATGGACTTTGAGGCAACTTTTGCACATAATTGAAATCAAATCTTAAGCTAAGAGGAGAAAATAGAGTTTGCACTTATATCACTAAAATGATGGAGGTAATTTTTTAAGCATCTCTCTCTCTCTCTCTCTCTTTTTTTTTTTTTTCCTTTTTGGTTCTATTCAGTTCAGTTCAGTTCAGTTCAGTCGCTCAGTCGTGTCCAGCTCTTTGCTACCACGTGAACTGCAGCACGCCATGCCTCCCTGTCCATCACCATCTCCCGAAGTTCACTCAGACTCACGTCCATCGAGTCTGTGATGCCATCCAGCCATCTCATCCTCTGTCGTCCCCTTCTCCTCCTGTCCCCAATCCCTCTCAGCATCAGAGTTTTTTTTCCAATGAGTCAACTCTTCGCATGAGGTGGCCAAAGTACTGGAGTTTCAGCTTTAGCGTCATTTCCAAAGAAATCCCAGGGTTGATCTCCTTCACAATGGACTGGTTGGATCTCCTTGCAGTCCAAAGGACTCTTAAGAGTCTTCTCCAACACCACAGTTCAAAAGCATCAGTTCTTCGGCGCTCAGCCTTCTTCACAGTCCAACTCTCACATCCATACATGACCACAGGAAAAACCATAGCCTTGACTAGACTGACCTTAGTCGGCAAAGTAATGTCTCTGCTTTTAAATGTACTATCTAGGTTGGTCATAACTTTTCTTCCAAGGAGTACGCGTCTTTTAATTTCATGGCTGCAGTCACCATCTGCAGTGATTTTGGAGCCCAAAAAGTGAAGTATGACACTTTTTCCACTGTTTCCCCATCTATTTGCCATGAAGTGATGGGACCGGATGCCATGATCTTCATTTTATAAGGGGCCATTATGGGGATCCCTGCTATGCAGGGAAAATATTGTTCTGTTTTCAACTGCTCTTAAACTCTTTAATTGTTCTCATACTCATCACTGCCTATATGCTTTTGATATGATGGCCTTCCTTCCTCGTGGAATAACTGTATTACACGTTTTTAAAAATATGAATTTATTTATTTTAATTGGAGGCTAATTACTTTACAATATTGTATTGGTTTTGCCATACATCAGCATGAATCCGCCATGGGTGTACACGTGTTCCTCATCCTGAACCCCCTTCCCACCTCCCTCCCCATACCATCCCTCTGGGTCATCCCAGTGCATCAGCCCCAAGCATCCTGTATCATGCATTGAACCTGGACTGGCGATTCATTTCATATATGATATTATACATGTTTCAATGCCATTCTCTCAAATCATCCCACCCTCTCCCTTTCTCACAGAGTCCAAAAGACTGTTCTATACATTTGTGTCTCTTTTGCTGTCTCACATACAGGGTTATCACTACCATCTTTCTAAATTCCATATATATGCTTTAGTATACTGTAGTGGTGCTTTTCTTTCTGGCTTACTTCACTCTGTATAATCGGCTCCAGTTTCATCCACCCCATTAGAACTGATTCAAATGTATTCTTTTTAATGGCTGAGTAATACTCCATTGTGTATATGTACCACAGCTTTCTTATCCATTCATCTGCTGATGGACATCTGGGTTGGTTCCATGTCCTGGCTATTTTAAACAGTGCTGTGATGAACATTGGGGTACATGTGTCTCTTTCAATTCTGGTTTCCTCGGTGTGTGTGCCCAGCAGTGGGATTGCTGGGTCATATGGCAGTTCTATTCCCAGTTTTTTAAGAAATTACCACACTGTTCTCCCTAGTGGCTGTACTAGTTTGCATTCCCACCAAGAGGGTTCCCTTTTCTCCACACCTTCTCCAGCATTTATTGCTTGTAGACTTTTGGATTGCAGCCATTCTAACTGGCATGAAATGGTACCTCATTGTGGTTTTGATTTGCATTTCTCTGATAATGAGTGATGTTGAGCATCTTTTCATGTGTTTGTTAGCCATCTTTATGTCTTCTTTGGAGAAATGTATGTTTATTTCTTTGGCCCATTTTTTGATTGGATCATTTATTTTTCTGGAATTGAGCTGCAGGAGTTGCTTGTATATTTTTGAGATTAGTTGTTTGTCAGTTGCTTCATTTGCTATTATTTTCTCCCATTCTGAAGGTTGTCTTTTCACCTTGCTTATAGTTTCATTTGTTGTGCAGAAGCTTTTAATTTTAATTAGGTCCCATTTATTTATTTTTGCTTTTATTTCCAATATTCTGGGAGGTGGGTCATAGAGGATCCTGCTGTGATTTATGTCAGAGAATGTTTTGCCTATGTACACTCTTTTAATTACTTGGCATATGGTTTAGCAGGCACCCTAAGTTTCCAAGAGTGCTTTCGGTTCATTCCACTATCTCCAGAGTGGAATGTTTCAAATTAGTGCAGTTGCTTGTCTAGATCTGGGCAGAAAAGCACATGGAGCCATCCGGAGCCCGAATTAGAACCATAACTGACCTGCAACCTACATGTATTATGAATGTGTATTAAACACTTGCTATTGTAAAGCATTTGACTGATTCATTCCTTAAGTTTTCGCTGTATTTTCCCATATTATTACTAGCATTCACTAAAATCTCTCTACTGCTACTACTTAACTACCAGTCAGGTATTTTTAGTATATGTAGATGCGATGAACTTAAGACCTCTGTGAGGCAACCTTAGTTCATAAAGTATGTCTTTTGGCCAGTTTTTCAGTGAGTTTTTAGATTAGCCTGAACCACCCACATACATGTAATTGATGACCAACAGATATTCATCATAGATGTGCTAGCACAAATCTGGTGGTAGGGCAGTCTCTAAGTTGACCTCGAATCATCCCCACCTCCTGGAATTCATGGCCTTGCATAATTTCCTTCCCTTCAGTAATTCACTTCTAACCAACACTATACCTCACTATTAAGGGAATACCATTTCTGTTACTGAATTTCAAAAGATTCTCCCTTTGATCTTAGTAGCAGATTCTTTCCTTTGCAGGCTTTGATGAAGCGACCTATATTCCAACAAACTGCCAGGAAGGGAATCTTGCCAACAACTGTGTGATCTTAGATCCTTCCTAGTCAGGCTTCTATATGAGATGGCAGCCTTGATTATACTATGTGAGTGAGATATCCTGAAGAGTCAGATCTAGTGAAACATGCCTGGGCTCTTGACCCAGAGAAGCTATGAGATGATAAATCTGTGTTGTGTTAATCCTCTAAATTTGTGGTAAGCAGATATGGATGACTTATATACCTCTATGTGGCAGAAAAACCTGATTAATATTATTGGCATTAAGAGGGTTTACCGAAGAATAAATATGAAGAATTAGATATTTATCAGATGAAAGATGAAGGAAATTCCCCTGGGAAGAAGACATGTTTGATGACCTAGAGATGAGAGTTTGAGGAAAGTGTAGAAATTTTCTACCTTTGGTTCTAAGAGAGATAAGCCTATTTAAAATTGGTTGAGGTCAGATCATGAAGATGTTTGATGACCTAGAGATGAGAGTTTGAGGAAAGTGTAGAAATTTTCTGCTTTTGGTTCTGAGAGAGATAAGCCTATTTAAAATTGGTTGAGGTCAGATCATGAAGGCCTGGTAAAGTCTATTTTTCTTCTTCTTTTTTTTTTCATATACATAGATACTTTGGATTTATTTTTATATCAACTAGTTCCGGAATTGGGGGCCTCATTGACTGCTTTAAACAGAAAAAGAATTTGATCACACATTTTATCTTTGGAAAAACAATTTGCACTGTGAGAAATGCTTTGTGTATTGGTCAGAGTTCAGTTGAGGAAGTATAGATATGATTATTTTATGAACTTAGAGATTTACTATAGGAAATGAGCCTTACACAAATATTGGAGGGCCAGGGACAGAAAGATCTGGAAAGGGAGTTTTAAATCTAGGAAGCCAAGCACACACAGCCACTGAAGGGAATCTCAAGGGGTTGTTCACAGAAATGTTTGAGGCAAGGATTGGCCTCTATGTGGCTACTTCCTCTGGAATACATGGGTAAGAATCTTGTGGTGAGCCTGGAGTTGGGAAGATGAGCTGGACATTCTCCTACTCTGTTCTACGTTTTCTTTTGTTCACAGTGCTCCACACTGCTAATATACTGTAAGATTTCTTTATGATGCTTATTGTCTGTCTGTCTCCCAGTTAGAAATATAAGCTCAATAAGCCCAGAGATATTTGACTGTCTTGTTTATTCATATCTTCTTAGTAGCCTAGATCTAGCCTGAAATGGTATCTAGCTCATGAGATGTGTGTGTATGTGTGTGCACATGTGTTCAGTTGCTTTAGTCATGTATGATCCTTTGGGAACCTATGGACTGTACCCTGCCAGGTTCCTCAGTATGGGATTCTCTGGGCAAGAACAGTGGAGTGGGTTTCTTGTGCCCTCATTCAGGGAATATTCTCAACCAAGGGATTGGACCAATATCTCTCTCTACTGCAAGGTAAGTGGATTCTTTACTGCTGAGCCACTGGGAAAGCATGAACAGACACGTGTATGTGTGTGTGTTGCTCAGTTATGTCCACCTCTTTGCAACCCCATTGACTGTAGCCAACCAGGCTCCTCTGTCCATGGAAATCTCCAGTCAAGAATACTGAATTGGATAGTCATTCCCTTCTCCAGGGCATCATTCAGACTGAGGGAAGAGACACATAGCAAATAGTAAATTTATGTAATTTGTTATAAAAGTGCATGTGGGAGTTTTAGGGTGATAATTCTCCAAATTCAGTAATTGACTCTATTAAATATTTTGCTTATGTTAAAATAATGAAAAGTTATCTCAAATGTAATTATAAAATTTTAAATGTATAAAATAACTTGAGGCACTTAATTTGTACTTTACTTGTCTTATTTTGCAGTTGAAAATCAACCTAATTTGTAAAAAGGAAAACATTTTTAATTTCACAAAATCAGATGATTTATGGTCTATATTTAATAATACATGGGAATATAGTTCATTTCTTTTTCTTTAATATTTATCTTCAGTTCATATCTGAACAGTTTATTTTGGATGATTCACTTTCCCAAATATGAAATTCTCTCTGTGGTTCTGCATTTTCATATTATTAAACTGTTCTAGCAATCATAATTTTCCTAACCTCTAATCCCTGTAAAATTCTTATGCCTGTTCTGCTTACTGGGCTCTTAGATCAGGAAGCAGATATCAATAACTTTATCTCTTGAGAGAAAGGCATTTTTGAAGTTTCTTGAATAACTTTCCATTGCATTTCTCATTATTAATACTCAACAATTTCTTCTGCCTTGGAAATCTTTATGTCACATATTACTGTCACAAAGATTTGCCTGCTTTTGATTCATAGATTCAACTGTGGTGGTTCATTCTTTGCCTCCTGGGAAGCCCAATGAAAAGATCATTTGAGACATGAGCTTGTTTTTGTACATGTATAGTGGCTTCCTGGGGCTGTGTTTGTGAAAATTCTGCTGGAAATAAATGTAGACATCATGAAATAGGAATAGGGTATCACATAAGGAATGTAGATTCTACTTATATTTTATGTCTTTCTTGTTTTGCTATTTCTGCTTTACCTCCCTTATCCACACAGTTTCATCTAGTTCTATGCCACAAACCATAGCACTAGACTGGCACTGTAGGAAGAGGCTTTAAGATGAGACAAGTTTGGGTCAAATTATAGCTCTGCAAGCTTTATCACTTACAAACTACCTGGCTTTGAGACTTTTTCTGTTCTTTGACCTTAGGTTTTCTCATCTGTAATAATTTCTGTACTTCAGTGTTGTATGAGAATTTGAATTGTGCGTGTGTGTATCTATTGTGTCTGGCATACTGTAGGTAATCAAAAATGGTAGTTACTATTATTAAAATAGTATTAAAAATTAAAACAGAGTAAAAACTTATATATACACTGAAGGCAATCTGTTTATTAAGTGTAGAAAACAAATCTACAAAGGATGGCAGTTAAAAGTGTGTGCCACATGATCAATCAAGAATCATTTTCTTAATTAGCCCTGCTTTAGTCCTCTTTTTCTTTCTCTTTTTAATTATGATTTTTGAAGAAGCATCTCTGAATGGTTTATGCAGTACACTTCAGTAAGCCAAACCACAACTTTTTTGAAAGCTGTTATAAAGCAATCTGCTGCTGCTAAATCACTTCAGTCATGTCTGACTCTTTGCGACCCCATAGACAGCAGCCCGTCAGGCTTGTTCATCCCTGGGATTGTCCAGGCAAGAACTCTGGAGTGGGTTGCCATTTCCTTCTCCAATGCATGAAAGTGAAAAGTGAAACTGAAGTCGCTCAGTCACGTCCAACTCTTAGCGACACCATGGACTGCTGCCTACCAGGCTCCTCCATCCATGGGATTTTCCAGGCAAGAGTACTGGAGTGGGGTGCCATTGCCTTCTCCCAAAGCAATCTGAACTTCTCTCAAATGTGCCGTTTTAAAAAAAGGAAGGGAGGGAGAAAGATGCAGTTCCTTTCCCCAGTAGTTACTGAGAATTAAACAGTTAAACAGTCATTTACAATGTCCCCAGAGTTAATCATGCATGAAAAGTTACAACTGACTTCTTATCAAGTAGACAGCTTTATATACTGGTAAAAATTGATCTAAGGGAGAATTAGAAAGGCAGATGAGCTCCAATGTCTAACTTAGTCAGTGATAGAGAGCCTATAACATACATATGATGTTGACATATATTCACTTTGAAACATGCCTTTTGTATCCCTTCCGTATCCAGGTTTCCAAGTGTTGCCTCTACAATTGTGTTGGAGTCTATGTAAATTCAAAACATGCAAATTTTAAAAGGTATGGTATGATCCATTACTTACATACCTGTGTGCATAGAATTTGAAATAGTACAAATCACTATAAATGAAATACTGATCAGGAATTGCTTAATCTACATTTGGGGAGAAGAGTGAATTGTAAACTCTTCTGGTACTGTGAGGATAAATCTTAAAATTTCTCATCACAAGAAGAAAAATTAACTGTGAATTGATGGATATTAACTAGACTTATTGTAAAGTCACTTTGCAATATATATATATAAATCATTTTATTGTACACCTTAAACTAATTTATGTCAATTATATATAAATAAAGCTGGGAGAAAACCTTCTTACTATGCAATAGTTTCATGATAGTACCACTTTTCTGTGATAGACACATACATATCCACCCTACTTTGTCAGAATCTGTCTTAAGTAATAGCAGTCTTGAATTATGCAAGTTTTTCAAGAAAGTTTTCTTCTCATGTTGATCAGCTGTGCTACCCTTTTTGTCTCCAAATCTTCACCACCTCTCATCACTTTCTCTGCACATCACCTCAATGAACCAGCTCCTCCTGTGAATTCTATACTGTTGGGTCTAACGGATATTTGACGTTGTTAAATGTCTTCTCCTTGTTATAAAACTATTTTTTCCTGAGTCTAGATGTTCTTTATACCTCTCAGGATATTTCCTGTCTTCTTTGCAAGCTTACCCTCCTCTAGCCAATCGTGAGATACTACAGTTCTTCTGGATGCCATCCTATGGCTCTCTTCTCTTTTCACACTAATTCCTGCCCTGGGCAGACTCACTGATATGTGTGACTTATTACCCATGACAGATAGAAGATAGATGAATAGACAGAAGACTGACTAATATGAATCTCTTTTTCCTCAGCTAATATGATATCGTCTTATCTTCACCAGTGAATTTGTTCACTTCTTTTCAGTTCCAGCCCCACCATACAGGTTCAAGTTACCATGAACATTTATTCTACCCTTTACCCTACTCAAAACATGGAAACCAGAGTAATGTTTGTGAAATGCAGATCTGATTTCTTTTCACTCCTGTCCCATTAAGTCACTATATTAGCTTTCCATAGCTATTAGAAAGAACAAAAAACTTAGCATTTTTAACACAGCCATGCATGTTATATCACACCTCTAGAACATTTTGTACCACACTTGTTCCTATTCAAGTTGGAATGGCTATACAGGCCTTTAAAAATCTTTTTTATTTTCTCAATTGCAACTTTTTCTCCTTCCATAGGTTGTTCCTTCCAGTATGCTTACCTTGCCCTTCTCTTCTCTATCCTAGCCAACTTGCTTTTTACAGCTTTTCTTTAGAAAACTAGTCCCTGACATCCTTTAATTCCTATTAAAAATACTTATAGTACCTTGTACATCTTTATCATAGCACTGATTGCTTTTGTAAACCAACATTTATGCAGTTTGTGTCTTTGAGTAACAGTTTCTCTGTGCTAGTTTGTAAGGTCCAGAGAAACAGGAACTTTATTTGTTTTTTATTCACCAAACAACTTTGTCACCTAACACAGGGTCTAGCATGAAGTAGATAACAAAAGATACTTTTTGAATGAGTGACAATGCATTAAGTGAGCACACTTCAGATTCTCCTCTTCAATTTCTAGAGGAGTAAGTGATAACTCCCAAGTCTTCCTTTATATCCAAAGCACATGAAAGAATAAAAATGTTTGGAGAAATTGTTAAAAGGAAAACAATGACTAGGCCAAAACTCTCATTCACATTTGATAGAGAAATAAAAAGCTTTACAGACAAGCAAAAGTTAAGAGAATTAAGACCACTAAGTCGGCTTTACAGCAAATGTTAAAGGAACTTCTCTAGGGAGGAAACACAAGAGAAGGAAAAGACCTACAAAAAGATAAACCTAAAACAATTTAGAAAATGGTAATAGGATCATACATATTGGTAATTACTGTTAATATAAATGGATTAAATGCACCAACCAAAAGATACAGACTGGCTGGGTGGATACAAAAATGAGACCCATTTATATGCTGTTTACAAGAGACCCATCTCAGATCTTGGGACATTTACATACTGAAAGTAAGAGGATAGGAAAAGGTACTTCATCAAATCAAAATCAAAGGAAATCAAAGGAAAGCTGGATTAGCAATACTCATATTAGACAAAATAGACTATAAAACAGAGATTATTATATGAGACAAAGAAGGATACTATGTAATGATCAAGAGTTCAATTCAAGAAGAAGCTATCACAATTATAAATATATATGCACCCAATATATGAGCTTCTCAATATGTAAGGCAAATACAACCATAAGGGAGAAATCAACAGTAATTCAAGAATAGTGGGGAACATTAACACTCTACTTTCATCAATGGACAGATCATCCAGATGAAAAATTAATAAGGAAACACAGGCATTAAATGACACTTTAGAACTGGTGGAACTAATTGATATGTATAGAGTATCCCACCCAAAAGCAACAGAGTACACATTCTTTTCAAGTTCACATGGAACATTCTCCAGGATTGAGCACATACTTGGCCACAAGGCAAGCCTTGGTAAATTTAAGAAAATTGAAATCATATCAAACATCTTTTCTGATCACAACTATGAGATTAGAAATACACTACAAGAAAAAACTATTAAAAAAACCAACACGTAGTGGCTAGGCAATATACTGCTAAACAACCAATGGGTCACAGAAGAAAACAAAGAGGAAATTAAAAAAAAAATGCCTGGAGACAAATGAAATTGAAAGTACCATGGTCCAAAACCAATAGGATGCAACAAAGTAATTCTAAGAGGGAAGTTTATAGCAATATAATCTTACCTGAGGTAAGAAACAAGAAAAATCTCAAATAAACAACCTAATCTTACACCTAAAACAACTAGAGAAAGAAGAACAAACAAAACCTACAGTTAGTAGTAGGAAAGAAATCATAAACATCAGAGCAGAAATAAATGAAATAGAGACAAAGAAAATAATCGCAAAGATCAATGAAACTAAAGCTGGTTCTTTGAAAAGATGAACAAAATTACCATTAGCCAGACTTATCAAGAAAAAAGGGAGAGGAATCAATAAATTTAGAAATGAAAAAAGAAGTTACAACTGACTCCACAGAAATACAAAGGATAATGAGAGACTATTATGAGCAACTGTATGTCAATAGAATGGACAAATTCTTAAAAAGGTACAGTCTCTCAAGATTGATCCAGGAAGAAATATGAAACATGAACAGACCAATCACAAGCGTTGAAATGGAAACTGTGATTAGAAGAACTCTCAGCAAGCAAAAGTCCAGAACCTGATGGCTTCACTGATGAATTACATAAGACTTGACATCTATACTTCTGAAACTGTTCCAAAAAGTTACAGAGGAAGGAAAACTTCCAAACTCATCCTATGAGGCTACTATCACCCTGATATCAAAACCAAAGACACCACAAAAAAGAAAGTTATGGACCATTATCACTGATGAACATAGATGCAGAAATCCTCAACAAAATACTAGCAGTCTAAACCCAAAAACACATTCAAAGGATCAAGTGGGATTTATCCTAGGGATGCAATGATTCTTCAAAATATGCAAATCAATCAATGTGATATGCCACATCGACAAATTGAAGGTTAAAAACCCTATGATCTTCTCAATACATGAGAAAAAGCTTTTGACAAAGTTCAGCATCCATTTATGATTAAAAACTCTTCAGGGAAAGTGGGCATAGAGGGAACCTATCTCAACCATAAAGGCTATATATGACAAACCTACAGCTAACTTCATATTCATTGTTGAAAAGCTGAAAGCATTTCCTCTAACATTTGGAAGAAGACAAGGATGTACACTCTTTCCACTTTTATTCAACATAGTTTTGGAAGTCCTCGCTACAGCAATCAGAAATGCAAAAGTAGTAGAGGGAATCCAGATTGGAAATGAAGAAGTTAAACTGTCACTGTTTGCAGATGATATGACAGTATACATTGTTGTTGTTGTTGTTGTTTTTCAGTTGCTAAGTTGTATCTGACTCTTCTGCAACTCCATGGACTGGAGCCTGCCAGGCTCTTTTGTCCATGTGATTTTCCAGGCAAGAATTCTGGAGTGGGTTGTCATTTCCCAGATCAGAAATCAAGCCTGCATTTCCTGCATTGGCAGGCAGGTTCATTACCACTGAGCCACCAGGGAAGCCCAATACTACACATAGAAGATTCTAAAGATGTTACAAGATAACTACTAGAACTCATCAATGCATTTGGTAAAGTTTTCAGTTTACAGAATTAATACACAGAAGTCTGTTGCATTTCTATACATTAACAATGAAAGATCAAAAAGAGAAATTCAAGAAACCATTCCATTTACCATCACATCAAAAAGAATAAACTACCTAAGAATAAACCTCCCTAAGGAGACAAAAGACCTGTATTCCAGAAACTCTTAAGATGCTGATGAAAGAAATCGAAGAAGACACAAACAAATGGAAAGATAAGCCATATTCATGGATTGGAAGAATCAATATTGTCAAAATGGCTATACTACCCCAGGCAATCTGCAGATTCAGTGCAATCTCTATCAAGTTACTAATGGCATTTTTCACAGAACTAGAACAAAAAGTCTTAAAATTGTATTGAGACACAAAGACCCCAAATAGCCAAAGCAATCTTGAGAAAGAAAAACAGAGCTGGATAAATCAGGCTCCCTGACTTCAGACTAACACTCAGTTCAGTTCAGTTTAGTCACTCAGTCATGTCCGACTCTTTGCGACCCCATGAATCGCAGCATGCCAGGCCTTCCTGTCCATCACCAACTCCTGGAGTTCACTCAGACTCACGTCCATCGAGTCCGTGATGCCATCCAGCCATCTCATCCCCTGTCGCTCCCTTCTCCTCCTGCACCTAATCCCTCCCAGCATCAGAGTCTTTTCCAATGAGTCAACTCTTCGCATGAGGTGGCCAAAATACTGGAGTTTCAGCTTTAGCATCATTCCTTCCAAGAAAATCCCAGGGTTGATCTACTTTAGAATGGACTGGTTGAATCTCTTTGCAGTCCAAGGGACTCTCAAGAGTCTTCTCCAACACCACAGTTTAAAAGCATCAATTCTTCAGTGCTCAGCTTTCTTCACAGTCCAACTCTCACATCCATACTTGACCACTGGAAAAACCATAGCCTTGACTAGACGGACCTTAGTTGACAAAGTAATATCTCTGCTTTTGAATGTACTATCTAGGTTGGTCATAACTTTTCTTCCAAGGAGTACGTGTCTTTTAATTTCATGGCTGCAATCACCATCTGCAGTGATTTTGGAGCTCCAAAAAATGAAGTCTGACACTGTTTCCACTGTTTCCCCATCTATTTGCCATGAAGTGATGGGACCGGATGCCATGATCTTCATTTTCTGAATGTTGAGCTTTAAACCAACTTTTTCACTCTCCACTTTCACTTTCATCAAGAGGCATTTTAGTTCCTCTTCACTCTCTGCCATAAGTGTGGTGTCATCTGCATATCTGAGGTTATTGATATTTCTCCTGACAATCTTGATTCCAGCTTGTGTTTCTTCCAGTCCAGTGTTTCTCATGATGTACTCTGCATATAAGTTAAATAAGCAGGGTGACAATATACAGCCTTGACATACTCCTTTTCCTAATTGGAACCAGTCTGTTGTTCCATGTCCAGTTCTAACTGTTGCTTCCTGACCTGCATACAGATTTCTCAAGAGGCAGGTCAGGTGGTCTGGTATTCCCATCTCTTTCACTAACACTACAAAGCTACAATCATCAAAACAGTGTGGTACTGACACAAAAACAGAAATATACATCAATGGAACAGGATAGAAAACTGAGAAATAAATTCATGTACTTATGGTGGTGGTCAATAAATCTGTAACAAAGGCAAGACTACACAATGTTGGCAAGACAGTCTCTCAACACGTGGTGCTGGGAAAAGTGGACAGCTGAATGTGAAATAAGAAATTAGATCATTCTTTAATACCATCTACTCAAATAAGTTTAAATGAGCTAAAAACCTAAATGTGAGACTGGACACTATAAAACTCCTAGAGGAAAACATAGGCAGAACACTCTCTGACATAAATTGCAATGGTATCTTTTTCATTCTCTTAGAATAATGGAAATAAAAACAAATATAAGGAAATGGGACCTACTTAAACTCAAAAGCTATTGCACAACAAAGGAAACAGTAAACAAAATGAAAAGACAGTCCACAGATTGGGAGGAAATATTTGAAAACATGTAACTTACAAGGGATTAGTCTCTAAAATTTGTGAACAGCTCCTGATGCTTAACAGCATCAAAACAAACAACCCAATTGAAAACTGGGCAGAAGACTTAAACAGAAATTTCTCTAAAGAAGACATACAGATGGCCAAGAGGCACATGAAAAGATGTTCAGCATTGTTAATTATTAGAGAAATGCAAATCAAAACTGCAATGAGATACCACACTAGCCAGAATGTCTATCATCAAAAAATCTGCAGACAGTAAATGCTGTAGAGGGTGAGGACAAAAGGGAACCCTTATACACTGTTGATAGGAATGTAAATTGGTATAGCCACCATGCAGAACAGTATGCAGATTCCTTAAAAAACTAAAAATAGAGCTAACATATGACACTGAATTCCTACTTTTGTGCATATATCCAGAGAAAAACAATCTGAAAAGATACATGAACCCCAGTGTTCACTCAAACACTGTTTACAATAGCCAAGACATGGAAGCAACCTGCATGTCCATCAGTAGAGGAATGGATAAAGAAGATATGGTACATATATACAATGGAATATTACTCAGCCCTTAAAAAGAATAAAATAATGCCATTTGCAGCAACATGGACTCATGCTGAGTGAAGTAAGTCAGACAGAAAAGGATCAATATCACATGATATCCTTTATATGTGAAATCTAAAAAGAAATGATGAAAATTAACTTACAAAACAGATACTCAAGAGACTTAGAAAACAAACTTATGGTTGCTGGGGATAAGGGATACCTAGGCATGGACATGTACACACTGCTATATTTAAAATGGATAATCAACAAGAACCTATGGCTATAGCACATGGAACTCTGCTCAGTGTTATGTGGCAGCTTGGATGGAAGGGGAGTTTAGAGGAAAATGGATACATGTATATGTATGGCTGAGTCCCTTTGCTATTCACCTGAAACTATCACAACATTGTTAATCATCTATGTTGTTCTTAAGTAACCCAGTCATGTCTGACTTTTTGCAACCCCATGGACTGCAGCATGCCAGGCTTCCCTGTCCCTTACCATCTCTTGAAGTTTGCCCAAGTTCGTATCCATTGCATTGGTGATGTCATCCAGTCATCTCATCCTCTGATGCCTTCTTCTCCTTTTGGTGCTCTGCCTTTTTTGCAGTCTAGCTCTCATAACCATACATGACCACTGGGAAGACCAATGATAGTGAAAATTGCTCAGTCATGTCCAACTCTTTGTGAACCCATACAGTCCATGAGATTCTCCATTCCAGAATACAGGAGTGGGTAGCTGTTCCCTTCTCCAAGGGATCTTTCTGACCCAGGGATCAAACCCAGGTCTCCTGCATTGCAGGCACATTCTTTACCAGCTGGGCCACCAGGGAAGCCCAAGAATACTGGAGTGGGTAATCTATTCCTTCTCCGGGGGATCTTCCCACCAGGAATCAGACTGGAGCCTCCTGCGTTGCAGGTGGATTCTTTACCAGCTGAGCTACCAGGGAAGCCATAGCCTTAACTATATGGACGTTTATCATCAGAGTAATGTCTCTGCTTTTCAACACAAATCAGCTATACTGTAATTCAAAATTAAAAGTTTTTTTTTTTAATGAAATAATAACTGGGCTAGATGTCAAATGAGACAAAATTGGGCATTGAATCTTCAGTTCAATACTTGTGTTATTTTAAGCAATACTTTGCCTGTCATCTTTCAAATGGAAATAATGATAATAATGGCAGTAGCAAAGCTAACCTTTATGAAGAATTTATTATATGTGCCAACCACCTGACTAATGTTGTAAAGGCATTATCTGAATTTGTCATCAGAATCCCTAGGATATTTGTATTAATATAAAAATAAAACAATAGCAGTTAGCAGTATAGCACCATGTGCTCAGTACTCTTTCAAGCATTGTACATATATTATTTCATTTAGTCTTATTTAACAGTGTTTTTCTTTCATTCCCTCTTTTACAGTAATCCATTGCTACTCAGTTTTCACTTGTGAGAATTTTGGCATATTTGACATTGCATATTTAGTATTCAGTGCTCTTTAATGTTGCATGGCTAGAGGAAAATGCTTTTTTGCATTCTTATAGTGTGAGCCATAACTGCAGAGAATCAATAAGTTATTTTTATACCCTTGAGACCTGTAAAATTATTTTGAACATGCTCATAGGATTAAAAATCATAGCTACTGGTGTATCATAAACAGGTTTCTCTTGTATGTATTCTTGAGGTATTAAAAATAAGTACTCATTCATGCCACAAAACTATTTGAAACAAAAGAGACATATGGCCTAAAGTCCTTTCCAACTATTGCAGAAAATAGTTTGAATAGTAGCATCTTTTCTTAGATTATATACAATACTACATTTAAGTTGAATACATTTTTCTATTGTAAACCAAATGGTATTTTGTATAAAACCATCTGGGAAATAAGGAGAATGGAGGAAAAATATTAAAATGTTGAATTATTTATTGCATGGAAACTGCTTTTCTATTTTTTTTTTAAGCTAGAGGTGTAAAGTATGGAGTTTTTATCAAAAGACAGGTTCTTTATTTACTGTATTTCTGTTGAGTCAATCAGCTCTTTAAAAATTAACTCAAGTATTTTTCTACCTTTGTCTGTTAAAATTTATTTACCTAGCAAATTTTTCATACTTCCAAATAGTCAGCAGCAGTAATAACAGTGTGTAAATTTACACTGAATTTATTTCCCATATAAGAACAATCTGGGAACACAGAGTCATAGGTTTTAGTTCAGCTATACACACAGTTGGGATTCTTATATTTCATCATGCGTAAAGCAAGGAATTTGCACTAGAATTTTATTTATTCATCACTTAAACAAACAGTGAATGATGCTAAGTGTCAGACACTATTTTTGATGTTGGAAAAGGCAGAATTCTTCTTGAAGTTTACATTCTCATATAATGATGGTGATGCTGATGATAAGTAATAATGATAATAGTCTATGATAGAATAACATGGTTATTCCCCAACTTCTCATCTTAATTTTTAGTACTCTGCATTTACATTTAAAATTTCGCCAAATTTGTGCCATAATCACTTGTTTATAAGGAAAGTTTCTTGTTGTGACTTCCTTAAAAATTGGAATTATGTTTTAGCCTATTTTGTAAATTGTACTCCTGGAGGAGGGCATGGCATCCCACTCCAGTATTCTTGCCTGGAGAATCTCCATGGACAGAGGAGCCTGATGGTCTATAGTCCATGGGGTCGCAAAGAGTTGGACATCACTGAGCAACTAAGCACAGCACATAAATTATACTAAAAGCAAAGTTCATGGACCATAATATTTAATAATACATAATACTTAATGAAAGTTTGTTAAATGGATGAATGGGTGGGTGAACATATTGGTTAATAGAAGAAGGAGAGAGTAACTTTTTTTTTGAATAGTCTCTGTTTGTGTAATAATTTCTATATGGGGACTCTTCACTGGTCTATGAATCAAAGATATATTCCCTCACCTCATTCTCTTGATTAAGTGGAAGAGTGCATCCTTAGAAGTATCTGGTAACATACCATTAAATTCTTATAGAAAAACATATCTATATGCCTGAAAACAAGTTCCTTTTAGTTAAATGTTAGCTTTTCTATGTTTATAAACTGTCTTTAAAGTAATGGAGAATAAAAAAAAATCGTTCATGTACTAGAATTATTCAGATTTTGACCTGAATACCTTCCCTGAAATCTAGATTTTGTTTATATCTAAAAATGAAATTAGTAAAAGAGCTGAGCTTTGTAGGCTCAATCTCTCAGAACTGAACTCAGGTGTCACATATGAATGACATTATTTATAAGATATAATGGGACAGTTGTGTTTTGTTGATGCCAGTAGAATAAAGTTTTATCTGAAGGATATAGTAATATAACAAATCTGAATACAAAAAATTAATGGGAAAATCTAGTCCTTTTATAGTAAACTTTGACTTTCTTCAAGCCATGAGGGACAATTTAAGGGATATATATAGTTGAACGTTTATGATAGCAAGAGATTCTGAGCAAAGATGACAGTCATTTGGCAAACTTCTGGTCTTCATACTGTTTTGGCATGTACTTTTGTAGGTGGTTAGAATATGGTAGATAATTAATCCATTATCTCTGTAATGAGAGCTATTAAAGTCTATTCAGACATCTTGGGATTCAATCATGTGACAGCATTATCTTTCTTTAATTACTGAGTTTCATTGTCAATATTAATTTATATTTATTCTCACATTTACCCATTTCTGTTATTCTTCATTCCTTCTGTCGTCTCCAGGCTTACACCTTGAATTATTTCAATATTTTTTCAGTAAATTCCCCTTTTATAATCTTTTCTGTACAGGTCTACAAGTGATATTCTCTCAGTTTTTCTTGATTATTTTATTATTTTTGTAAATATCTTTATTTCACCTTCAATTTTTTGTGTGTGTGGTGAGGGGTAAGTGTAATAGAATATTTTTTCCTGATAAATTCTTTTTCTTCCAGTTATGTTGAGATATAATTGACATACAGCACCGCATAAGTTTAAGGTGTTTAAGGCATAATGATTTGACCAACATACATCATGAAATTTACCACAATAAGTTTAATGACCATCCATCATATCATACACATGTAATATTAAAGAAATGGAAAAAGTATTTTCCTTGTGATGAGACCTCTTAAGATTTACTTTCTTAACACCTTGCATATAACTTACAGCAGTGCTAAATATTAACCATGCTCTTCATCACATCATCCCAAGAATTTTTCTTATAACTGAAAGTTTGTACCTTTTGACTGTCTTCATCCAATTCCCCCAGCCTCTATCCCCTGCTTCTTGATAGCCACAAGTCCGATCTATTTTTCTATGTTTGTTTGTTTGCTTGTTTAAATATAATTGATATACAACATACATTAGTTCCTGGCACACAACATAGTAATTTGATATTTTCATACATTTCCAAATGATCACCATGATAAATCTTTCACCATATAAGATATTACATAATTATTAACTATATTCCCCACACTATACACTTCATACCTGTGATCCATATATTTTATAGCTAAAAGTTTGTAGCTCTTAATCTCTCACTACTCTTTCCTGTGTTTCTCCTGTCTTCACCTCTTCCTTCTGGCAACCACACTGTTTCTTCTCCGTATCTATGACTCTGTTTAGTTATGTGTGTGTGTTTGTTTTTTAAATGCTACTTTAAATGAAATCAAACAATATCTTCCTCTCTCCAACTTATTTCACTAAGAAACTTATTTCACCTCTAGGTCCATTGATGATATTGCAGATGTCCAGATTTCATTCTTTTTTATGCCTCAGTAATATTCCAGTGTGTGTTAGTGTGTGCAGGTATATACCTCATATCTTTTTTATCCATTAATATATTACTAAACACTTAGGTTGCTTCCATATCTTGACTATTGTAAATAATACTGATTCACTGCAGTATGTTCACTGAAGTTTGAAATTAGTGTTTTCATTTTCTTTGGGTTAATACCCAGGAGTGGAACTGATGGAAGATACAGTATTTATTTGTAATTTTTTTGAGGAATCTCCATGAAATTTTCCATAGTGGCTGGCACCAGTTTACATTCCCAATGATAGTGTATGATAGTCCCTTTTCTACACATCTTTCCCAATACCTATCTATTATTTTGTTTTTAAATAGCCATTCTGACTGGTGTTAGCTGATTATTTTGTGGATTTGACTTGTATTTCCCTGATGATTAGTGACGCTGAGCATCTTTTTATGTGTCTATTGAAAATCTCTGTGTCTTCTTTCAAAAAATATCTGTTCAGATCCTCTGCCCATTTCTTAATTAGGTTGTCTGTTTTTTTGATGTTAAGTTGTATGAGTTATTTGTATGTTTTGATTATTAGCCCCTTATTGAATATATCATTTGAAAATATCTTCTCCCATTCAGAGGGGACTTTTTTTTTGGTTGTTGTTGTTGATTGTCAACTTCACTGTGCAAAAGCTTTTGTTTGATGTAGTCCCATTTGTTTATTTTTGCTCTTATCCTTGCCTGAGGAAGCATAGCCAAAATATATTGCTGAGTTTTATGGTTTTGGGTTTTAGTTTTGTTTGTTTGTTTTTAAAATTTTTTTTATTTTTTTATACTTTACAATATTGTATTGTTTTTGCCATAGATCAACATAAGTTTTAAGTCTCTAATCCATCTTGGGTTTACTTTTGTATATAATTTGAGAAAACAGTATAGTTTTTTTTTTTTTTAATTCTTTTACATGTAGCTTACCAGTTTTCCAACATCATTTATCATAGAGACTATCTTTTTCCAAATGTATATTCTCTCCTCTTTTGTTGTAGATCAATTGCCCACATAAGTGGGGGTTCATTTCTGAGCCCTGTATCCTGTTCCATTGATCTAGTGTCTGTTTTTGTGCCATTATCATACTATTTTGATTACTGTAGCTTTGAAGTATAGTTTGAAATCAAGGAGCATAGTACTTTCAGTTTTGTTCTTCTTTCTTAAGATTATTTTGGCTGTTAGGGGTCTTCCATGTTTCCATATGAATTTTAGAATTATTTTTTCTAGTTGTGTGAAAAATGCCTTGGTATTTTGATAGGGATTGCACTGAATCTGTATATTGCCTTGGATACTGTGGTAATTTTAGCATATTAACTCTTTCAATTCATGAATATATATTTCCATATGCTTGTGTCATCTTCACTTTCTTCCATCAGTATTTTATAGTTTTCTGAGTATAGGCCTTTTACTCCTTGGATTTATCCCTAGGTATTTTTTTTCTTTTTCATGAAATAGTAAATGAGATTGATTTTTAAAATTTAATTTCTGATAGTTAATTGTAAGTGTATAAAAACACCACAGATTTCTGTGTATTTATTTCATGTCCTGCAACTTTGCCAATTTCATTGATGAGTTCTAGTATGGTGGTGTCTTTAGGAGTCTCAACGTGTAGAGAATTCTATATATAGAGAATCCTATATATGTATGTCTTCTGCAAACAGTGACAGTTTTTTATTTCTTCCTTTGCAATTTGAAATCCTATTTCTTTTTCTTGTCTGATTGCTGTATCTAGGACTTTCAATGCTATGTTGAATAAAAATGATAAGAGTGAGCATCCTTGTCTTGTTCCTGATCTTAGATGAAATGCTTTCTGCTTTTCACTGTTGAGTATGATTAAAGCCACACATGGCCTTTATTGTGTTGCGGTATATTCCCTTTATAGTAATTTAATTTAGAGTTTTTATCATAAGTCGATGTTGAATTTTACCATAAGCATTTTCAGCATCTATTATGATGATAATATGCTTTATGTTTCATTTTGCTAATGTGATGTATCATATTAATTGATTTGTGGATGATGATCCATCCTTGCATCCCTGAAATAAATCCTACTTAATCATGGTATATGAACTTTTATTATCTTGTTGGATTCAGTTTGCTGATTTTTTAATTGAAGTATAGTTGATGTATAATATTATGTTATAGGTGTACAGTATAGTGATTCACACTTCTTAAAAATTATACCCATTTATAATTGTAAGAAAATATTGATTATATTCCTTTTGTTGTACACTGTATCCTTGTAGTTCATTTTATACACAATAATTTGTACCTCTTAATGCCCTACTGCTGTAATGCTTCGCTCTCCTCACTGGTTACCACTAGTTGTTCTTTGTGATATGTGAGTCTGTTTCTTTTTTGTTATATTCACTAGTTTGTTGTACCTTTTAGAGTCCACATATAAGTGATATCATACAATATTTGTTTATTTGTGTCTGACTTATTTCATTAGCATAGTTACCCTGCAAAGTCCATCCATGTTGTTGCAAATGGCAGAATTTCCTTATTTTTTATGGCTGAATAGTACTCATTTGTGTGTGTGTGAGTGTGTGTGTGTGTGCATGTGTATGTGTGTTTGTACATGTATATATGTATATGCCACACCTTCTTTATCCATCCCTCTATTGATGGACACTTAGGTTACTTACATATCTTAGCAATTGTTAATAATGCTATGAGGTATTCAATTATCATATTGACAATAATAGTTGATGACAAATTGATAAATATTGGCAACAATTACTTATAGCTTTTCTCTGCTAAACCTTCCATGAGTCCTTTCATCCATGCTGCCAACTTTCCTGAAACGGTTGTTTTTTTCAGCGTTTGAAGTAATAAAAAATGTCATCTCTTCCAAATTCCACCCCATCAAAATCATGTCAGACAGATTGCCACCAATCTTTCTTATACATTCAGGGATGTGGAACTTAGGAAGTAAAATTGGCTTTCTTTGAACCTACCATCTTTCTTTCTCTGTCTAATTTATGGAAGTGATACATACACTAATGTAATGAGTGATAATGTGAAGAAAAGAGACATAGTTTCTAGTATTAGCTATTGGATCCTGACACATCACTCCTTACGAAGAAGAGGGCTTAGTGAAGAAAAAATAGTATGCTCATTCAAGATGATTCTCTTTCATTTATCATTGGACTCTTTTAGGCAGCAATTTAGAATAGGTTTTAGATTCAGTGAGACTATATTCCTACAACTTACATGTTATAGAAGGTCAAACAAGAAAAAAGTATGCTCAAGACTGTTTCTGGTGAACATGAAATTTAATTTAATGCTGAGGAGACCAGGATTAAATATTCCTTGGGATTATGCTCTTATAGATGTGGCATGTTTTACTCACTTCCAGGACTAACCCAGGAAAACAAACGTAGTTTTAAGCATGGTAAATTTCAGTTCAGTTCATTTCAGTCGCTCAGTCGTGTCCAACTCTTTGCGACCCCATGAATTCCAGCACACCAGGCCTTCCTGTCCATCACCAACCCCCAGAGTTCACTCAAACTCACGTCCATTGAGTCGGTGATGCCATCCAGCCATCTCATCCTCTGTCGTCCCCTTCTCCTCCTCTGTTGTCCCCCTCTCCTCCTGCCCCTAATCCCTCCCAGCATCAGAGTCTTTTCCAATGAGTCAACTCTTCGCATGAGGTGGCCAAAGTACTGGAACTTCAGCTTAGCATCATTCCCTCGAACGAACACCCAGGGCTGATCTCCTTTAGAATGGCCTGGTTGGATCTCCTTGCAGTCCAAGGGACTCTCAAGAGTCTTCTCCAACACCACAGTTCAAAAGCATCAATTCTTTTGCTCTCAGCTTTCTTCACAGTCCAACTCTCACATCCATACATAACCACTGGAAAAACCATAGCCTTGACTAGACGGATGTTTGTTGGCAAAGTAATGTCTCTGCTTTTCAATATGCTATCTAGCTTGGTCATAACTTTCCTTCCAAGGAGTCAGCGTCTTTTAATTTCATGGCTGCAATCACCATGGCCAGTTATAAAATCTAACATTTTTGTTTCTTGTATTACCCTTATAACATTTTTGCTTCTTGTATTGCCCTATAATTTTACTGGTTTACTTGAAATATGAGAATAAGGGGAAAATATGAGAATAAGGATGAGTTATGTTTTATTTCTATGCTTATGGCATAGTTCTAAAACCCTCATAAAATAATCAGTGAAATTGTTTCCATGAACAATTATGGAAAAAGCTATTGAAGCTTAATGCCTCTCAGTGAAAGCTTCCAGAATGATGTTAATTTGTGGTAAGATACATTTCTGATGAGAATTATTATAAAGGAAGAAAAAAATTCATGCGCAAATTCTAGAATCCCTGAAGGTCTAGAAGAACACTCATTTGAAACTTTTTTCTCCTTTTTATTTCTCCTTCAAAATTTTGAATGGAAAATACATAAGGAGTCTCATTTTCACTTATTGTGTTTGAGATGGGTATTCTCAGATAAAGCCAGACTCTTTTAAACTTCAGGCTCCCCTTTAACTACCACAGCACAGATGACACTTGCCACTTTTCTTCCAATTCCAGCAAATGGAGAGAATCTAAGTTTTCAGCTCAGTGCTTCAAAATTTCTATTTCCTGGTACAATATTTTAATTGTCAAGGACTAGCTATTCTATTGATGGTGTTTAAAAGATTTTTTCCTACAAGTATCATATTTCCAGTAGCAACCATTTTCTTCTTGAGAAACGACATTACCATTTATTCACAAATGATTTTAAGTTTGAAACTTACAGTCCTGTATATCCAATGACCTATCTTCATTTGAAAGGTCCCAGAGAGGGGTCTAGAATTGAAGCCCTTATTTTCCCCCAAATTCTGCTCATTTTTTCATACCAAACGAATGTTTTAAAACTAGACATACTCCTCCCAGCCTCCCTGCTAAATAGTCCTATGTGCTTTTATCTCCAACAAAGAACTTACCTTCTTTCCATGCTGACCTACTTACAGTGCCTTCTACTGAACATACAGCTTCATAGTTCACCACTCTAATCCTTTTGCCTGGAATATAAGTCTCCTTCTGGACCCCTTCGTGTCTTCTACTCAAGATTTGGATACCTAACTCTCTTAGGAAACGGTAATAACTGAGGAAACTCTCAGTCCAGGAAGAGAGACAGACAAAGGCTATTTTAATGTAGAGAAAGGTGATAGAAATTCTGCTACAATAATCTGTTTCTGTGTCTCTTTACCATTTGAATTGTGAACTGTCAAACTGTGTCTAATTTGTTTTTATCTGTAGCATATAGACTAATAGTAAATATCATTGTACATTTATTTATCACTCAATAGATACTCAGTAAGTGTTTATTGAATGAATATAGTTCTCATGACCTACAAATATAAAAACATTACTCATACAAGTTTTGCTAATGTTTCTTTCCTTCTCAGATAAGCTCTATTCAACAGCTCACTGATAAGATTTAGATTTATGTGAGATCATAAATTCTGAAATGGAATATCAGGTGCTTTCCAAAATTAGTGTAACATATTTCGCAAATTCCAGCACAAACTGTGCTTTTGAAGTACAAAAATACAATGTTAAACTAGGAGAAAGATGAGTCCTTGAAAGGAATTTTTGTCTGAGATAGTAATTTCTTCCCCGCACAAAGCAACTTTCTTCCCTTTGCAGATCCTGTCTAGGGTTCTGTTTTGCTGTATGATCAAAGAATCAGTAGACTAGTTTGTAGTTTTGGTTTCTCCTTTTGCTAGCTATATAATGTATGAAATTTCCTTTTGAGGCTTAGTTTTCTTATTCACAAATATGGATGATGATACCTGCCATGATTATCTCACATACATAAGATGAGTCTCCAATGAACCAATGCACAGGAAAAGTACTTTGAAATATACAAGTTTCTATGAAAGTGGCAAGTATTATGATTAGGCAAAATGTATTAGTTTTGTTATGAAGATCAGAAAAGATGAAGTAAATATCTTAGTAAAAATAGATAAAGTTTCTAAATTTATTTGATAAAAGTTTTATGAATACCTATCAATACTTATCAATACTACTATTATAATAATGTTAGTTGATTTCTTACATATTTACAATATGCTGAAACTCATGTGGATTACCACATTTTATTATAATCACAGATCTATATGGTATAATCAATCTGATTTCGTGTTGACCATCTGGTGATGTCCATGTGTAGAGTCTTCTCTTGTGTTGTTGGAAGAGGGTGTTTGCTATGACCAGTGCATTCTTGGCAAAACTCTATTAGTCTTTGCCCTGCTCAATTCCACATTCCAAGGCCAAATTTGCCTGTTACTCCAGGTGTTCCTTGACTTCCTACTTTTGCATTCCAGTCCCCTATAATGAAAAGGACATCTTTTTTGGGTGTTAGTTCTAGTAGGTCTTGTAGGTCTTCATAGAACCGTTCAACTTCAGCTTCTTCAGCATTACTGGTTGGGGCATAGACTTGGATTACTGTGATATTGAATGGTTTGCCTTGGAAATGAACAGAGATCATTCTGTCATTTTTGAGATTGCATCCAAGTACTGCATTTCAGACTCTTTTGCTGACCATGATGGCTACGCCATTTCTTCTGAGGGATTCCTGCCCACAGTAGTAGATATAATAGTCATCTGAGTTAAATTCACCCATTCCAGTCCATTTTAGTTCACTGATTCCTAGAATGTTGAGATTCACCCTTGCCATCTCTTGTTTGACCACTTCCAATTTGCCTTGATTCATGGACCTGACATTCCATGTTCCTATGCAATATTGCTCTTTACAGCATCGGACTTTGTTTCTATCACCAGTCACATCCACAGCTGGGTATTGTTTTTGCTTTGGCTTCATCCCTTTACTCTTTCTGGAGTTATTTCTCCACTGATCTCCAGTAGCATATTGGACTCCTACTGACCTGGGGAGTTCCTCATTCAATATCCTATTATTTTGCCTTTTCATACTGTTCATGGGGTTCTCAAGGCAAGAATACTGAAGTGGTTTGCCATTCCCTTCTCCAGTGGACCCCATTCTGTCAGACTTCTCCACCATGACCCTCCTGTCTTGTGTTGCCCCACATGCATGGCTTGGTTTCATTGAGTTAGACTAGGCTGTGGTCCTAGTGTGATTAGATTGACTAGTTTTCTGTGATTATGGTTTCAGTGTGTCTGCCCTCTGATGCCCTCTTGAAACACCTACCATCTTACTTGGGTTTCTCTTACCTTGGGTGTGGAGTATCTCTTCACTGCTGCTCCAGCAAAGCATAGCAGCTGCTCCTTATCTTGGACGAAGTTAAAACTGATTATATTCTTTGCAGCCAAAGATGGAAAAGCTCTATACAGTCAGCAAAAACAAGACCGGGAGCTGTCTGTGGCTCAGATCATGAACTCTTTATTACCAAATTCAGACTTAAATTGAAGAAAGTAGGGAAAACCGCTAGACCATTCATGTATGACCTAAATCAAATCCCTTATGATTATACAGTGGAAGTGAGAAATAGACTTAAGGGCCTTGATCTGATAGATAGAGTGCCTGATGAACGATGGAATGAGGTTTGTGACATTGTACAGGAGACATGGATCAAGACCATCCCCATGGAAAAGAAATGCAAAAAAGCAAAATGGCTGTCTGGGAAAGCCTTACAAATAGCTGTGGAAAGAAGAGAAGTGAAAAGCCATGGAGAAAAGGAAAGATATAAGCAACTGAGTGCAGAGTTCCAAAGAATAACAAGAAGAGATAAGAAAGCCTTCTTCAGCGATCAATGGAAAGAAATAGAGGAAAACAACAGAATGGGACAGACTAGAGATATCTTCAAGAAAATTAGAGATACCAAGGGAACATTTTATGCAAAGATGGTCTCGATAAAGGACAGAAATGGTATGGACCTAACAGAAGGAGAAGATATTAAGAAGAGGTGGCAAGAATACACAGAAAAACTGTACAAAAAAGATCTTCACAACCTGGATAATTACGATGGTGTGATCACTCATCTAGAGCCAGACATCCTGGAATGTGAAGTCAAGTGGGCCTTAGAAAGCATCACTATGAACAAAGCTAGTGGAGGTGATGGCATTCCAGTTGAGCTATTTCAAATCCTGAAAGCTGATGCTGTGAAAGTCCTGCATTCAATATGCCAGCAAATTTGGAAAACTCAGCAGTGGCCAAAGGACTGGAAAAGGTCAGTTTTCATTCCAATCCCAAAGAAAGGCAATGCCAAAGAATGCTCAAACTACCACACATTTGCACTCATCTCACACGCTAGCAAAGTAATGCTCAGAATTCTTCAAGCCAGGCTTCAGCAATACATGAACCATGAACTTCCTGATGTTCAAATTGGTTTTATAAAAGGCAGAGGTATCAGAGATCAAATTGCCAACATCCACCGGATCATTGAAAAATCAAGAGTTCCAGAAAACATCTATTTCTGCTCTATTGACTATGCCAAAGCCTTTAACTGTGTGGATCACAATAAACTATGGAAAATTCTGAGAGAGATGGGAATCGCAGACCACCTGACCTGCCTCTTGAGAAATCTGTATGCAGGTCAGGAAGCAACAGTTAGAACTGGACATGGAACAACGGACTGGTTCCAAATACGAAAAGGAGTGTGTCAAGGCTGTATATTGTCACCCTACTTATTTAGCTTATATGCGGAGTACATCATGAGAAACACTGGACTGGAAGAAACACAAGCTGGAACCAAGATTGCCAGGAGAAATCTCAATAACCTCAGATATGCAGATGACACCACCCTTATGGCAGAAAGTGAAGAGGAATTAAAAATCCTCTTGATGAAAGTGAAAGTGGAGAGTGAAAAAGTTGGTTTAAAGCTCAACATTCAGAAAATGAAGATCATGGCATCGGGTCCCATCACTTCATGGCAAATAGATGGGGAAACAGTGGAAACAGTGTCACACTTTAATTTTGGGGGCTCCAAAATCACTGCAGATGGTGACTCCAGCCATGAAATTAAAAGACACGTACTCCTTGGAAGAAAAGTTATGACCAAGCTAGATAGCATATTCAAAAGCAGAGACTACTTCACTGACTAAGGTCCGTCTAGTCAAGGCTATGGTTTTCCCAGTGGTCATGTATGGATGTGAGATTTGGACTGTGAAAAAGGCTGAGGACTGAAGAATTTATGCTTTTGAACTGTGGTGTTGGAGAAGACTCTTGAGAGTCCCTTGGACTGCAAGGAGATCCAACCAGTCCATTCTAAAGATCAGCCCTGGGATTTCTTTGGAAGGAATGATGCTAAAGCTGAAACTCCAGTACTTTGGCCACCTCATGCAAAGAGTTGACTCATTGGAAAAGTCTCTGATGCTGGGAGGGATTGGGGGCAGGAGAAGGGGACGACAGAGGATGAGATGGCTGAATGGCATCACGGACTCGATGGACGTGAGTCCGAGTGAACTCCAGGAGTTGGTGATGGACAGGGAGGCCTGGCGTGCTGCAATTCATGGGGTTGCAAAGAGTCGGACATGACTGAGCGACTGAACTGAACTGAAGTTAACTGATATAGTATGAATGATTATAAATATCCCCTTACAGGTAAAGGAACTGAAGATTACATATACTGAGTGATAAAGTTATTGTCTACTATTGTCAAACTGTAGTATGCAAACTAATTTTGTTCTGATTCTTAAAGTAGTCATTATAAAGAAAAAAGAGCCCCAAAATGCAAGAATATGTTCCTGTTAGTAAGTTACTTTTCCCATACTTTTTCAAATACTATTCTAAGCTAAATAGCATGTTTACACATTCTCTGATTAGAAACAGTATTCCAGTTACTTAAGAATAGCACATAGCCTTATACTAAGAAAGAAATATAAATTTTAGAAGGACTCTGTAAGGGATGTTTGCTTTCCCTCTAAGCACTCATCTTTCCTAGAGACTTCTTTCTGTGTCTACTAAATCAGTTACCTACTCTGTTACTCAAACTACTTGGGATTATGCTTTCTCTTAAATTAATTTATTTTTAATTAGAAGATGATAACTTTACAATATTGTGTTGGTTTCTTCCATATATCAGCATGAATCAGCCATAGGTATGCATATGTCCCCTTTCTCTTGAACCTCCCTCCCACCTCCCACCTGATCCCACCCCTCTAGGTTTCCACAGAGCACTGAATTTGCTCTCTCTGCATCATACAGTAAATTTCCACTGGCTATCTAATTTTACATGGAGTTATGTATATGGATTGTTCTTTAATCTTTCTCTCCTTCATCCCTATTTCCTGTCCTCAATTCATGCAATCAATTATCATATCCTATTTCTTCTTCCTTGTACCTATTTCTTGATTCAGTTTCATCTCTTCATTTCCTTTCTATCCCACTTGGCCAAATCAGAATGGTGTTTTGCTTAAAATACAGAAAACATCTCTGAACTGGTCCTATTAAATCTGTGTTTTATATTAACAGCTTAGTTGATCTTTTATGTTGGAAATTAGATCATGCTAGCTACCTCTTGGCTTAAAAGTGTGTGGATTCCATTTATTCTTCAAAGAAAGTTAAAAAGGCTTGACATCGTGTTGAGTCTCTGTATTACCTGGTTTACCTTATCTCATATCATACTACTTTCTTCTTATTTTATGCCTTGTAGTTATGCTATCCTTATTTCAGTTTAGCCAGTGCCCAGGCTTGTTCCAGTGTCAGGAATCTTTCCATGAAAATTCTTCTGGTGGGAATGCTCTGTTACTCCCACCCTGTCATTTGGATAACACCTGGTTGTTCTTCAGGCTGGACTTTACATATCACTTCATATAAGAGTCATCCCTTGATTACCCCTATCTTAGATCAGATCCCACTGTTAATTGCTCTCAGCTGCTGTATTTTCTTGTTTTAATAGACTATAACACAATAGTTTTCAGTTATTGGAGAAATTATCTGTGTAACTCAAATAAAATACAGACATTTTGTTTTCCTTATATCCTATCCTCACAGCTGAGTAGTGTGGAAAAAAACAATAGATCCAGAAGATGGGATGGCAAAATGTCATAAATAACTAACCTCTAAAATTTTCCCCATCATACCAGTTTATTTTAATATCTGTTTGAAGGCAGGATTTCTGTTTTGTTCACTGATGTGTTTTATGACTGTTGCACAGTGCCTGGCACAGAGTGGGTGTGCAATGAGATCTGGTGATTAAATACATGAAGTTTCTCTATGAATCATTTAGAACTCTAGAATTCTACCCCAGAAGGTAGAATAAAATATAATACTGTCCAACTTATTTAGATAAATGGAAACTGTCATTAATATAATATCTTCTCTGGATCAATGGGTTCTTCTAGATATGCTAGGTAAATTTTTACAGTTTTGATATTTCATTATCCTTGATAACTAATATATTTGTTGATTTTTATTGTTTAATTCTAGAGATACTAGTCTGAGCTGAATATAATCTTATTTTTACAAATGAAGAATTTAAGTATGACAGAGACTTGTAGATATGCTTTCTTGTAGATATCTTGTAGATATGCCCTCCATATGCTTTCTTTTCTTCCGTAAAAATAGGATTCTATGTGGCACATAGCCAACAACATTTCTTGGACTCTCTTGCAGTGAGTGATGGCTGTGTGGGTAATCCTCCTTAGTGTCTTATGAGAGAAGCTGTGTGTACTACTGTAGCCTGGAGCTTTTCAGAGAATGCCTGCCTCCAGCACATGCTTTTTCTTTTCCTCTAATTGACCCTGGATGTGGTATGGCAGCCTCCACCACCCTGACAGTAATAATCAGGGAATAGGGGAACCGTAAGTTGCATCCCTGGGAGGAATGTTCATGTATGCAGGAAATAAACTTCTAGCATGTCTGAGCTATTGAAATTCTGGATCCAGTCATTTTGAGCACAGCTTTTCTGTATATCCAAGGTAGACTTGGAAGTTTAAGTTACTCCTTAAGGCTGCCAGGTGGCAACCAATCTCAACATTCTTTGGCTCAAAGGCCATCCATCACTTCCAAGGACCATTCTTCCATGGACATCATTTAGAAATGAATCTTTAATTTGTGCACCTTTTTAACCTTAGTCATCTATCCTGGTTCTTATATGATATTTTGTCTGTTGTACTTTTTACATGTTAGCATGCCCCAATTGTTCATTCAGTTATTCCTTTGTGTGTGTGTGTGTTTTATTTCATTAGTCTCTGCATCTGCTGCAAAAGTGCAGGCATTCATTAAAAGTTGAATGCCTACACTTTTGTAGCCGATGCAGATACTAGTGAAATAAAGTTGCTACTCGCAAGGCGCTCATAGCTTGTTGGTGGCCTGGAGGAGAGGTAGGTATCCTTAAATGAAAGTATGATTTAAAAGGTGGTGCCTTGTTTTGAGGTGGGTCTCTTGTAAGCAGCATATAGAGGGGTCTTGTTTTTGTATCCATTCAGCCAGTCTTTGTCTTTTGGTTGGGGCATTCAACTCATTTATGTTTAAGGTAATTATTGATAAGTATGATCCTGTTACCATTTACTTTATTGTTTGGGGTTCGGGTTTATGCACCCTTTTTGGGAGGTTGAACAACACACTTCTGAATAACCAACAAATCACAGAAGAAATCAAAAAGAAATCAAAATATGCATAGAAACTAATGAAAATGAAAACACAACAACCCAAAACCTGTGGGACACTATAAAAGCAGAGCTAAGAGGAAAGTTCATAGCAATACAGGCATACCTCAAGAAACAAGAAAAAAGTCAAATAAATAACCTAACTCTACAACTAAAGCAACTAGAAAAGGAAGAGTTGGAGAACCCCAGAGTTAGTAGAAGGAAAGAAATCTTTAAAATTAGGGCAGAAATAAATGCAAAAGAAACAAAAGAGACCATAGCAAAAATCAACAAAGCCAAAAGCTGGTTCTTTGAAAGGATAAATAAAATTGACAAACCATTAGCCAGACGCATCAAGAAGCAAAGAGAGAAAAATCAAATCAATAAAATTAGAAATGAAAATGGAGAGATCACAACAGACAACACAGAAATACAAAGGATCATAAGAGACTACTATCAGCAGTTGTATGCCAATAAAATGGACAACGTGGAAGAAATGGACCAATTCTTAGAAAAGTACAATTTTCCAAAACTGAACCAGGAAGAAATAGAAAATCTTAACAGACCCATCACAAGCACGGAAATTGATAATGTAATCAGAAATCTTCCAGCAAACAAAAGCCCAGGTCCAGATGGCTTCACAGCTGAATTCTACCAAAAATTTCGAGAAGAGCTAACACCTATCCTCCTCAAACTCTTCCAGAAAATTGCAGAGGAAGGTAAACTTCCAAACTCATTCTATGAGGCCACCATCACCCTAATACCAAAACCTGACAAAGATGTCACAAAAAAAGAAAACTACAGGCCAATATCTCTGATGAACATAGATGCAAAAATCCTCAACAAAATTCTAGCAATCAGAATCCAACAACACATTAAAAAGATCATACACCATGACCAAGTGGGCTTTATCCCAGGGATGCAAGGATTCTTCAATATCCGCAAATCAATCAATGTAATTCACCACATTAACAAATTGAAAAATAAAAACCATATGATTATCTCAATAGATGCAGAGAAGGCCTTTGACAAAATTCAACATCCATTTATGATAAAAACTCTCCAGAAAGCAGGAATAGAAGGAACATACCTCAACATAATAAAAGCTATCTATGACAAACCCACAGCGAACATTATCCTCAATGGTGAAAATTGAAAGCATTTCCCTAAAGTCAGGAACAAGACAAGGGTGCCCACTTTCACCGCTACTATTCAACATAGTTCTGGAAGTTTGGCCACAGCAATCAGAGCAGAAAAAGAAATAAAAGGAATCCAAATTGGAAAAGAAGAAGTAAAACTCTCACTGTTTGCAGATGACATGATCCTCTACATGGAAAACCCTAAAGACTCCACCAGAAAATTACTAGAGCTCATCAATGAATATAGTAAAGTTGCAGGATATAAAATCAACACACAGAAATCCCTTGCATTCCTATACACGAATAATGAGAAAGTAGAAAAAGAAATTAAGGAAACAATTCCATTCACCATTGCAACGAAAAGAATAAAATACTTAGGAATATATCTACCTAAAGAAACTAAAGACCTATATATAGAAAACTATAAAACACTGATGAAAGAAATCAAAGAGGACACTAATAGATGGAGAAATATACCATGTTCATGGATTGGAAGAATCAATATAGTGAAAATGAGTATACTACCCAAAGCAATTTACAAATTCAATGCAATCCCTATCAAGCTACCAGGCACATTTTTCACAGAACTAGAACAAATAATTTCAAGCTTTGTATGGAAATACAAAAAACCTCGAATAGCCAAAGCAATCTTGAGAAAGAAGAATGGAACTGGAGGAATCAACTTGCCTGACTTCAGGCTCTACTACAAAGCCACAGTCATCAAGACAGTATGGTACTGGCACAAAGACAGACATATAGATCAATGGAACAAAATAGAAAGCCCAGAGATAAATCCACACACATATGGACACCTTATCTTTGACAAAGGAGGCAAGAATATACAATGGAGTAAAGACAATCTCTTTAACAAGTGGTGCTGGGAAAACTGGTCAACCACTTGTAAAAGAATGAAACTAGATCACTTTCTAACACCGCACACAAAAATAAACTCAAAATGGATTAAAGATCTAAATGTAAGATCAGAAACTATAAAACTCCTAGAGGAGAACATAGGCAAAACACTCTCAGACATAAATCATAGCAGGATCCTCTATGATCCACCTCCCAGAATGCTGGAAATAAAAGCAAAAATAAACAAATGGGATCTAATTAAAATTAAAAGCTTCTGCACAACAAAGGAAAATATAAGCAAGGTGAAAAGACAGCCATCTGAATGGGAGAAAATAATAGCAAATGAAGCAACTGACAAACAACTAATCTCAAAAATATACAAGCAACTTCTGCAGCTCAACTCCAGAAAAATAAACGACCCAATCAAAAAATGGGCCAAAGAACTAAATAGACATTTCTCCAAAGAAGACATACGGATGGCTAACAAACACATGAAAAGATGCTCAACATCACTCATTATTAGAGAAATGCAAATCAAAACCACAATGAGGTACCACTTCACACCAGTCAGAATGGCTGTGACCCAAAAATCTGCAAGCAATAAATGCTGGAGAGGGTGTGGAGAAAAGGAACCCTCCTACACTGTTGGTGGGAATGCAAACTAGTACAGCCACTATGGAGAACAGTGTGGAGATTCCTTAAAAATTGCAAATAGAACTACCTTATGACCCAGCAATCCCACTTCTGGGCATACACACCGAGGAAACCAGAATTGAAAGAGACACATGTACCCCAATGTTCATTGCAGCACTGTTTATAATAGCCAGGACATGGAAACAACCTAGATGTCCATCAGCAGATGAATGGATAAGAGAGCTGTGGTACATATACACAATGGAGTATTACTCAGCCATTAAAAAGAATTCATTTGAATCAGTTCTGATGAGATGGATGAAACTGGAGCCGATTATACAGAGTGAAGTAAGCCAGAAAGAAAAACACCAATAGAGTATACTAACACATATATATGGAATTTAGGAAGATGGCAATGACGACCCTGTATGCAAGACAGGGAAAGAGACACAGATGTGTATAACGGACTTTTGGACACAGAGGGAGAGGGAGAGGGTGGGATGATTTGGGAGAATGACATTCTAACATGTATACTATCATGTGAATTGAATCGCCAGTCTATGTCTGACGCAGGATGCAGCATGCTTGGGGCTGGTGCATGGGGATGACCCAGAAAGATGTTATGGGGAGGGAGGTGGGAGGGGGTTCATGTTTGGGAATGCATGTAAGAATTAAAGATTTTAAAATTTAAAAAATAAAAAACAAAAAAAAAAAAACAAAAAAAAAAAAACAAAACACACTTCTGAATAACCAACAAATCACAGAAGAAATCAAAAAGAAATCAAAATATGCATAGAAACTAATGAAAATGAAAACACAACAACCCAAAACCTGTGGGACACTATAAAAGCAGTGCTAAGAGGAAAGTTCATAGCAATACAGGCGTACCTAAAGAAACAAGAAAAAGTCAAATAAATAACCTAACTCTACACCTAAAGCAACTAGAAAAGGAAGAATTGGAGAACCCCAGATTTAGTAGAAGGAAAGAAATCTTAAAAATTAGGGCAGAAATAAATGCAAAAGAAACAAAAGAGACCATAGCAAAAATCAACAAAGCCAAAAGCTGGTTCTTTGAAAGGATAAATAAAATTGACAAACCATTAGCCAGACTCATCAAGAAGCAAAGAGAGAAAAATCAAATCAATAAAATTAGAAATGAAAATGGAGAGATCACAACAGACAACACAGAAATACAAAGGATCATAAGAGACTACTATCAGCAGTTATATGCCAATAAAATGGACAACGTGGAAGAAATGGGCAAATTCCTAGAAAAGTACAATTTTCCAAAACTGAACCAGGAAGAAATAGAAAATCTTAACAGACCCATCACAAGCACGGAAATTGAAACTGTAATCAGAAATCTTCCAGTAAACAAAAGCCCAGGTCCAGACGGCTTCACAGCTGAATTCTACCAAAAATTTCGAGAAGAGCTAACACCTATCCTCCTCAAGCTCTTTCAGAAAATTGCAGAGGAAGGTAAACTTCCAAACTCATTCTGTAAAGCCACCATCACCCTAATACCAAAACCTGACAAAGATCCACAAAAAAAGAAGAAAACTACAGGCCAATATCACTGATGAACATAGATGCAAAAATCCCCAACAAAATTCTAGCAATCAGAATCCAACAACACATTAAAAAGATCATACACCATGACCAAGTGGGCTTTATCCCAGGGATGCAAGGATTCTTCAATATTCGCAAATCAATCAATGTAATTCACCACATTAACAAATTGAAAAATAAAAACCATATGATTATCTCAATAGATGCAGAGAAGGCCTTTGACAAAATTCAACATCCATTTATGATAAAAACTCTCCAGAAAGCAGGAATAGAAGGAACATAACTCAACATAATAAAAGCTGTATATGACAAACCCACAGCAAACATTATCCTCAATGGTGAAAAATTGAAAGCATTTCCCCTAAAGTCAGGAACAAGACAAGGGTGCCCACTTTCACCGCTACTATTCAACATAGTTTTGGAAGTTTTGGCCACAGCAATCAGAGCAGAAAAAGAAATAAAAGGAATCCAAATTGGAAAAGAAGAAGTAAAACTTTCACTGTTTGCAGATGACATGATCTTCTACGTAGAAAACCCGAAAGACTCCACCAGAAAATTACTAGAGCTCATCAATGAATATAGTAAAGTTGCAGGATATAAAATCAACACACAGAAATCCCTTGCATTCCTATACACTAATAATGAGAAAGTAGAAAAAGAAATTAAGGAAACAATTCCATTCACCATTGCAACAAAAAGAATAAAATACTTAGGAATATATCTACCTAAAGAAACTAAAGACCTATACATAGAAAACTATGAAACACTGGTGAAAGAAATCAAAGAGGACACTAATATATGGAGAAATATACCATGTTCATGGATTGGAAGAATCAATATAGTGAAAATGAGTATACTACCCAAAGCAATTTACAAATTCAACACAATCCCTATTAAGCTACCAGCCATATTTTTCACAGAACTAGAACAAATAATTTCAAGATTTGTATGGAAATACAAAAACCTCGAATAGCCAAAGCAATCTTGAGAAAGAAGAATGGAACTGGAGGAATCAACTTGCCTGACTTCAGGCTCTACTACAAAGCCACAGTCATCAAGACAGTATGGTACTGGCACAAAGACAGACATATAGATCAATGGAACAAAATAGAAAGCCCAGAGATAAATCCACACACATATGGACAGCTTATATTTGACAAAAGGAGGCAGGAATATACAATGGAGTAAATACAATATCTTTAACAAGTGGTGCTGGGAACACTGGTCAACCACTTGTAAAAGAATGAAACTAGATCACTTTCTAATACCGTACACAAAAATAAACTCAAAATGGATTAAAGACCTAAATGTAAGACCAGAAACTATAAAACTCCTAGAGGAGAACATAGGCAAAACACTCTCTGACATAAATCACAGCAGGATCCTCTATGATCCACCTCCCAGAATTCTGGAAATAAAAGCAAAAATAAACAAATGGGATCTAATTAAAATTAAAAGCTTCTGCACAACAAAGGAAAATATAAGCAAAGTGAAAAGACAGCCTTCTGAATGGGAGAAAATAATAGCAAATGAAGCAACTGACAAACAACTAATCTCAAAAATATACAAGCAATTTATGCAGCTCAATTCCAGAAAAATAAACGACCCAATCAAAAAATGGGCCAAAGAACTAAATAGACATTTCTCCAAAGAAGACATACGGATGGCTAACAAACACATGAAAAGATGCTCAACATCACTCATTATTAGAGAAATGCAAATCAAAACCACAATGAGGTACCACTTCACACCAGTCAGAATGGCTGTGACCCAAAAATCTGCAAGCAATAAATGCTGGAGAGGGTGTGGAGAAAAGGGAACCCTCCTACACTGTTGGTGGGAATGCAAACTAGTACAGCCACTATGGAGAACAGTGTGGAGATTCCTTAAAAATTGCAAATAGAACTACCTTATGACCCAGCAATCCCACTTCTGGGCATACACACCGAGGAAACCAGAATTGAAAGAGACACATGTACCCCAATGTTCATTGCAGCACTGTTTATAATAGCCAGGACATGGAAACAACCTAGATGTCCATCAGCAGATGAATGGATAAGAGAGCTGTGGTACATATACACAATGGAGTATTACTCAGCCATTAAAAAGAATTCATTTGAATCAGTTCTGATGAGATGGATGAAACTGGAGCCGATTATACAGAGTGAAGTAAGCCAGAAAGAAAAACACCAATAGAGTATACTAACACATATATATGGAATTTAGGAAGATGGCAATGACGACCCTGTATGCAAGACAGGGAAAGAGACACAGATGTGTATAACGGACTTTTTGGACACAGAGGGAGAGGGAGAGGGTGGGATGATTTGGGAGAATGACATTCTAACATGTATACTATCATGTGAATTGAATCGCCAGTCTATGTCTGACGCAGGATGCAGCATGCTTGGGGCTGGTGCATGGGGATGACCCAGAAAGATGTTATGGGGAGGGAGGTGGGAGGGGGTTCATGTTTGGGAATGCATGTAAGAATTAAAGATTTTAAAATTTAAAAAATAAAAACTAAAAAAAAAAAAAAACAAAAAAACAAAACACACTTCTGAATAACCAACAAATCACAGAAGAAATCAAAAAGAAATCAAAATATGCATAGAAACTAATGAAAATGAAAACACAACAACCCAAAACCTGTGGGACACTATAAAAGCAGTGCTAAGAGGAAAGTTCATAGCAATACAGGCGTACCTAAAGAAACAAGAAAAAGTCAAATAAATAACCTAACTCTACACCTAAAGCAACTAGAAAAGGAAGAATTGGAGAACCCCAGATTTAGTAGAAGGAAAGAAATCTTAAAAATTAGGGCAGAAATAAATGCAAAAGAAACAAAAGAGACCATAGCAAAAATCAACAAAGCCAAAAGCTGGTTCTTTGAAAGGATAAATAAAATTGACAAACCATTAGCCAGACTCATCAAGAAGCAAAGAGAGAAAAATCAAATCAATAAAATTAGAAATGAAAATGGAGAGATCACAACAGACAACACAGAAATACAAAGGATCATAAGAGACTACTATCAGCAGTTATATGCCAATAAAATGGACAACGTGGAAGAAATGGGCAAATTCCTAGAAAAGTACAATTTTCCAAAACTGAACCAGGAAGAAATAGAAAATCTTAACAGACCCATCACAAGCACGGAAATTGAAACTGTAATCAGAAATCTTCCAGTAAACAAAAGCCCAGGTCCAGACGGCTTCACAGCTGAATTCTACCAAAAATTTCGAGAAGAGCTAACACCTATCCTCCTCAAGCTCTTTCAGAAAATTGCAGAGGAAGGTAAACTTCCAAACTCATTCTGTAAAGCCACCATCACCCTAATACCAAAACCTGACAAAGATCCACAAAAAAGAAGAAAACTACAGGCCAATATCACTGATGAACATAGATGCAAAAATCCCCAACAAAATTCTAGCAATCAGAATCCAACAACACATTAAAAAGATCATACACCATGACCAAGTGGGCTTTATCCCAGGGATGCAAGGATTCTTCAATATTCGCAAATCAATCAATGTAATTCACCACATTAACAAATTGAAAAATAAAAACCATATGATTATCTCAATAGATGCAGAGAAGGCCTTTGACAAAATTCAACATCCATTTATGATAAAAACTCTCCAGAAAGCAGGAATAGAAGGAACATAACTCAACATAATAAAAGCTGTATATGACAAACCCACAGCAAACATTATCCTCAATGGTGAAAAATTGAAAGCATTTCCCTAAAGTCAGGAACAAGACAAGGGTGCCCACTTTCACCGCTACTATTCAACATAGTTTTGGAAGTTTTGGCCACAGCAATCAGAGCAGAAAAAGAAATAAAAGGAATCCAAATTGGAAAAGAAGAAGTAAAACTTTCACTGTTTGCAGATGACATGATCTTCTACGTAGAAAACCCGAAAGACTCCACCAGAAAATTACTAGAGCTCATCAATGAATATAGTAAAGTTGCAGGATATAAAATCAACACACAGAAATCCCTTGCATTCCTATACACTAATAATGAGAAAGTAGAAAAAGAAATTAAGGAAACAATTCCATTCACCATTGCAACAAAAAGAATAAAATACTTAGGAATATATCTACCTAAAGAAACTAAAGACCTATACATAGAAAACTATGAAACACTGGTGAAAGAAATCAAAGAGGACACTAATATATGGAGAAATATACCATGTTCATGGATTGGAAGAATCAATATAGTGAAAATGAGTATACTACCCAAAGCAATTTACAAATTCAACACAATCCCTATTAAGCTACCAGCCATATTTTTCACAGAACTAGAACAAATAATTTCAAGATTTGTATGGAAATACAAAAACCTCGAATAGCCAAAGCAATCTTGAGAAAGAAGAATGGAACTGGAGGAATCAACTTGCCTGACTTCAGGCTCTACTACAAAGCCACAGTCATCAAGACAGTATGGTACTGGCACAAAGACAGACATATAGATCAATGGAACAAAATAGAAAGCCCAGAGATAAATCCACACACATATGGACAGCTTATATTTGACAAAAGGAGGCAGGAATATACAATGGAGTAAATACAATATCTTTAACAAGTGGTGCTGGGAACACTGGTCAACCACTTGTAAAAGAATGAAACTAGATCACTTTCTAATACCGTACACAAAAATAAACTCAAAATGGATTAAAGACCTAAATGTAAGACCAGAAACTATAAAACTCCTAGAGGAGAACATAGGCAAAACACTCTCTGACATAAATCACAGCAGGATCCTCTATGATCCACCTCCCAGAATTCTGGAAATAAAAGCAAAAATAAACAAATGGGATCTAATTAAAATTAAAAGCTTATGCACAACAAAGGAAAATATAAGCAAAGTGAAAAGACAGCCTTCTGAATGGGAGAAAATAATAGCAAATGAAGCAACTGACAAACAACTAATCTCAAAAATATACAAGCAATTTATGCAGCTCAATTCCAGAAAATAAACGACCCAATCAAAAAATGGGCCAAAGAACTAAATAGACATTTCTCCAAAGAAGACATACGGATGGCTAACAAACACATGAAAAGATGCTCAACATCACTCATTATTAGAGAAATGCAAATCAAAACCACAATGAGGTACCACTTCACACCAGTCAGAATGGCTGTGACCCAAAAATCTGCAAGCAATAAATGCTGGAGAGGGTGTGGAGAAAAGGAACCCTCCTACACTGTTGGTGGGAATGCAAACTAGTACAGCCACTATGGAGAACAGTGTGGAGATTCCTTAAAAATTGCAAATAGAACTACCTTATGACCCAGCAATCCCACTTCTGGGCATACACACCGAGGAAACCAGAATTGAAAGAGACACATGTACCCCAATGTTCATTGCAGCACTGTTTATAATAGCCAGGACATGGAAACAACCTAGATGTCCATCAGCAGATGAATGGATAAGAGAGCTGTGGTACATATACACAATGGAGTATTACTCAGCCATTAAAAAGAATTCATTTGAATCAGTTCTGATGAGATGGATGAAACTGGAGCCGATTATACAGAGTGAAGTAAGCCAGAAAGAAAAACACCAATAGAGTATACTAACACATATATATGGAATTTAGGAAGATGGCAATGACGACCCTGTATGCAAGACAGGGAAAGAGACACAGATGTGTATAACGGACTTTTGGACACAGAGGGAGAGGGAGAGGGTGGGATGATTTGGGAGAATGACATTCTAACATGTATACTATCATGTGAATTGAATCGCCAGTCTATGTCTGACGCAGGATGCAGCATGCTTGGGGCTGGTGCATGGGGATGACCCAGAAAGATGTTATGGGGAGGGGAGGTGGGAGGGGGGTTCATGTTTGGGAATGCATGTAAGAATTAAAGATTTTAAAATTTAAAAAATAAAAAACTAAAAAAAAAAAAAAAACAAAAAAACAAAACACACTTCTGAATAACCAACAAATCACAGAAGAAATCAAAAAGAAATCAAAATATGCATAGAAACTAATGAAAATGAAAACACAACAACCCAAAACCTGTGGGACACTATAAAAGCAGTGCTAAGAGGAAAGTTCATAGCAATACAGGCGTACCTAAAGAAACAAGAAAAAAGTCAAATAAATAACCTAACTCTACACCTAAAGCAACTAGAAAAGGAAGAATTGGAGAACCCCAGATTTAGTAGAAGGAAAGAAATCTTAAAAATTAGGGCAGAAATAAATGCAAAAGAAACAAAAGAGACCATAGCAAAAATCAACAAAGCCAAAAGCTGGTTCTTTGAAAGGATAAATAAAATTGACAAACCATTAGCCAGACTCATCAAGAAGCAAAGAGAGAAAAATCAAATCAATAAAATTAGAAATGAAAATGGAGAGATCACAACAGACAACACAGAAATACAAAGGATCATAAGAGACTACTATCAGCAGTTATATGCCAATAAAATGGACAACGTGGAAGAAATGGGCAAATTCCTAGAAAAGTACAATTTTCCAAAACTGAACCAGGAAGAAATAGAAAATCTTAACAGACCCATCACAAGCACGGAAATTGAAACTGTAATCAGAAATCTTCCAGTAAACAAAAGCCCAGGTCCAGACGGCTTCACAGCTGAATTCTACCAAAAATTTCGAGAAGAGCTAACACCTATCCTCCTCAAGCTCTTTCAGAAAATTGCAGAGGAAGGTAAACTTCCAAACTCATTCTGTAAAGCCACCATCACCCTAATACCAAAACCTGACAAAGATCCACAAAAAAGAAGAAAACTACAGGCCAATATCACTGATGAACATAGATGCAAAAATCCCCAACAAAATTCTAGCAATCAGAATCCAACAACACATTAAAAGATCATACACCATGACCAAGTGGGCTTTATCCCAGGGATGCAAGGATTCTTCAATATTCGCAAATCAATCAATGTAATTCACCACATTAACAAATTGAAAAATAAAAACCATATGATTATCTCAATAGATGCAGAGAAGGCCTTTGACAAAATTCAACATCCATTTATGATAAAAACTCTCCAGAAAGCAGGAATAGAAGGAACATAACTCAACATAATAAAAGCTGTATATGACAAACCCACAGCAAACATTATCCTCAATGGTGAAAAATTGAAAGCATTTCCCCTAAAGTCAGGAACAAGACAAGGGTGCCCACTTTCACCGCTACTATTCAACATAGTTTTGGAAGTTTTGGCCACAGCAATCAGAGCAGAAAAAGAAATAAAAGGAATCCAAATTGGAAAAGAAGAAGTAAAACTTTCACTGTTTGCAGATGACATGATCTTCTACGTAGAAAACCCGAAAGACTCCACCAGAAAATTACTAGAGCTCATCAATGAATATAGTAAAGTTGCAGGATATAAAATCAACACACAGAAATCCCTTGCATTCCTATACACTAATAATGAGAAAGTAGAAAAAGAAATTAAGGAAACAATTCCATTCACCATTGCAACAAAAAGAATAAAATACTTAGGAATATATCTACCTAAAGAAACTAAAGACCTATACATAGAAAACTATGAAACACTGGTGAAAGAAATCAAAGAGGACACTAATATATGGAGAAATATACCATGTTCATGGATTGGAAGAATCAATATAGTGAAAATGAGTATACTACCCAAAGCAATTTACAAATTCAACACAATCCCTATTAAGCTACCAGCCATATTTTTCACAGAACTAGAACAAATAATTTCAAGATTTGTATGGAAATACAAAAAACCTCGAATAGCCAAAGCAATCTTGAGAAAGAAGAATGGAACTGGAGGAATCAACTTGCCTGACTTCAGGCTCTACTACAAAGCCACAGTCATCAAGACAGTATGGTACTGGCACAAAGACAGACATATAGATCAATGGAACAAAATAGAAAGCCCAGAGATAAATCCACACACATATGGACAGCTTATATTTGACAAAAGGAGGCAGGAATATACAATGGAGTAAATACAATATCTTTAACAAGTGGTGCTGGGAACACTGGTCAACCACTTGTAAAAGAATGAAACTAGATCACTTTCTAATACCGTACACAAAAATAAACTCAAAATGGATTAAAGACCTAAATGTAAGACCAGAAACTATAAAACTCCTAGAGGAGAACATAGGCAAAACACTCTCTGACATAAATCACAGCAGGATCCTCTATGATCCACCTCCCAGAATTCTGGAAATAAAAGCAAAAATAAACAAATGGGATCTAATTAAAATTAAAAGCTTATGCACAACAAAGGAAAATATAAGCAAAGTGAAAAGACAGCCTTCTGAATGGGAGAAAATAATAGCAAATGAAGCAACTGACAAACAACTAATCTCAAAAATATACAAGCAATTTATGCAGCTCAATTCCAGAAAAATAAACGACCCAATCAAAAATGGGCCAAAGAACTAAATAGACATTTCTCCAAAGAAGACATACGGATGGCTAACAAACACATGAAAAGATGCTCAACATCACTCATTATTAGAGAAATGCAAATCAAAACCACAATGAGGTACCACTTCACACCAGTCAGAATGGCTGTGACCCAAAAATCTGCAAGCAATAAATGCTGGAGAGGGTGTGGAGAAAAGGGAACCCTCCTACACTGTTGGTGGGAATGCAAACTAGTACAGCCACTATGGAGAACAGTGTGGAGATTCCTTAAAAATTGCAAATAGAACTACCTTATGACCCAGCAATCCCACTTCTGGGCATACACACCGAGGAAACCAGAATTGAAAGAGACACATGTACCCCAATGTTCATTGCAGCACTGTTTATAATAGCCAGGACATGGAAACAACCTAGATGTCCATCAGCAGATGAATGGATAAGAGAGCTGTGGTACATATACACAATGGAGTATTACTCAGCCATTAAAAAGAATTCATTTGAATCAGTTCTGATGAGATGGATGAAACTGGAGCCGATTATACAGAGTGAAGTAAGCCAGAAAGAAAAACACCAATAGAGTATACTAACACATATATATGGAATTTAGGAAGATGGCAATGACGACCCTGTATGCAAGACAGGGAAAGAGACACAGATGTGTATAACGGACTTTTGGACACAGAGGGAGAGGGAGAGGGTGGGATGATTTGGGAGAATGACATTCTAACATGTATACTATCATGTGAATTGAATCGCCAGTCTATGTCTGACGCAGGATGCAGCATGCTTGGGGCTGGTGCATGGGGATGACCCAGAAAGATGTTATGGGGAGGGAGGTGGGAGGGGGTTCATGTTTGGGAATGCATGTAAGAATTAAAGATTTTAAAATTTAAAAATAAAAACTAAAAAAAAAAACAAAAAAAAAACAAAACACACTTCTGAATAACCAACAAATCACAGAAGAAATCAAAAAGAAATCAAAATATGCATAGAAACTAATGAAAATGAAAACACAACAACCCAAAACCTGTGGGACACTATAAAAGCAGTGCTAAGAGGAAAGTTCATAGCAATACAGGCGTACCTAAAGAAACAAGAAAAAGTCAAATAAATAACCTAACTCTACACCTAAAGCAACTAGAAAAGGAAGAATTGGAGAACCCCAGATTTAGTAGAAGGAAAGAAATCTTAAAAATTAGGGCAGAAATAAATGCAAAAGAAACAAAAGAGACCATAGCAAAAATCAACAAAGCCAAAAGCTGGTTCTTTGAAAGGATAAATAAAATTGACAAACCATTAGCCAGACTCATCAAGAAGCAAAGAGAGAAAAATCAAATCAATAAAATTAGAAATGAAAATGGAGAGATCACAACAGACAACACAGAAATACAAAGGATCATAAGAGACTACTATCAGCAGTTATATGCCAATAAAATGGACAACGTGGAAGAAATGGGCAAATTCCTAGAAAAGTACAATTTTCCAAAACTGAACCAGGAAGAAATAGAAAATCTTAACAGACCCATCACAAGCACGGAAATTGAAACTGTAATCAGAAATCTTCCAGTAAACAAAAGCCCAGGTCCAGACGGCTTCACAGCTGAATTCTACCAAAAATTTCGAGAAGAGCTAACACCTATCCTCCTCAAGCTCTTTCAGAAAATTGCAGAGGAAGGTAAACTTCCAAACTCATTCTGTAAAGCCACCATCACCCTAATACCAAAACCTGACAAAGATCCACAAAAAAGAAGAAAACTACAGGCCAATATCACTGATGAACATAGATGCAAAAATCCCCAACAAAATTCTAGCAATCAGAATCCAACAACACATTAAAAGATCATACACCATGACCAAGTGGGCTTTATCCCAGGGATGCAAGGATTCTTCAATATTCGCAAATCAATCAATGTAATTCACCACATTAACAAATTGAAAAATAAAAACCATATGATTATCTCAATAGATGCAGAGAAGGCCTTTGACAAAATTCAACATCCATTTATGATAAAAACTCTCCAGAAAGCAGGAATAGAAGGAACATAACTCAACATAATAAAAGCTGTATATGACAAACCCACAGCAAACATTATCCTCAATGGTGAAAAATTGAAAGCATTTCCCTAAAGTCAGGAACAAGACAAGGGTGCCCACTTTCACCGCTACTATTCAACATAGTTTTGGAAGTTTTGGCCACAGCAATCAGAGCAGAAAAAGAAATAAAAGGAATCCAAATTGGAAAGAAGAAGTAAAACTTTCACTGTTTGCAGATGACATGATCTTCTACGTAGAAAACCCGAAAGACTCCACCAGAAAATTACTAGAGCTCATCAATGAATATAGTAAAGTTGCAGGATATAAAATCAACACACAGAAATCCCTTGCATTCCTATACACTAATAATGAGAAAGTAGAAAAAGAAATTAAGGAAACAATTCCATTCACCATTGCAACAAAAAGAATAAAATACTTAGGAATATATCTACCTAAAGAAACTAAAGACCTATACATAGAAAACTATGAAACACTGGTGAAAGAAATCAAAGAGGACACTAATATATGGAGAAATATACCATGTTCATGGATTGGAAGAATCAATATAGTGAAAATGAGTATACTACCCAAAGCAATTTACAAATTCAACACAATCCCTATTAAGCTACCAGCCATATTTTTCACAGAACTAGAACAAATAATTTCAAGATTTGTATGGAAATACAAAAAACCTCGAATAGCCAAAGCAATCTTGAGAAAGAAGAATGGAACTGGAGGAATCAACTTGCCTGACTTCAGGCTCTACTACAAAGCCACAGTCATCAAGACAGTATGGTACTGGCACAAAGACAGACATATAGATCAATGGAACAAAATAGAAAGCCCAGAGATAAATCCACACACATATGGACAGCTTATATTTGACAAAAGGAGGCAGGAATATACAATGGAGTAAATACAATATCTTTAACAAGTGGTGCTGGGAACACTGGTCAACCACTTGTAAAAGAATGAAACTAGATCACTTTCTAATACCGTACACAAAAATAAACTCAAAATGGATTAAAGACCTAAATGTAAGACCAGAAACTATAAAACTCCTAGAGGAGAACATAGGCAAAACACTCTCTGACATAAATCACAGCAGGATCCTCTATGATCCACCTCCCAGAATTCTGGAAATAAAAGCAAAAATAAACAAATGGGATCTAATTAAAATTAAAAGCTTATGCACAACAAAGGAAAATATAAGCAAAGTGAAAAGACAGCCTTCTGAATGGGAGAAAATAATAGCAAATGAAGCAACTGACAAACAACTAATCTCAAAAATATACAAGCAATTTATGCAGCTCAATTCCAGAAAATAAACGACCCAATCAAAAAATGGGCCAAAGAACTAAATAGACATTTCTCCAAAGAAGACATACAGTTGGCTAACAAACACATGAAAAGATGCTCAACATCACTCATTATTAGAGAAATGCAAATCAAAACCACAATGAGGTACCACTTCACACCAGTCAGAATGGCTGTGACCCAAAAATCTGCAAGCAATAAATGCTGGAGAGGGTATGGAGAAAAGGGAACCCTCTTACACTGTTGGTGGGAATGCAAACTAGTACAGCCACTTTGGAGAACAGTGTGGAGATTCCTTAAAAAATTGCAAATAGAACTACCTTATGACCCAGCAATCCCACTGCTGGGCATACACACCGAGGAAACCAGAATTGAAAGAGACACATGTACCCCAATGTTCATCGCAGCACTGTTTATAATAGCCAGGACATGGAAACAACCTAGATGTCCATCAGCAGATGAATGGATAAGAGAGCTGTGGTACATATACACAATGGAGTATTACTCAGCTGTTAAAAAGAATACATTTGAATCAGTTCTGTTGAGATGGATGAAACTGGAGCCGATTATACAGAGTGAAGTAAGCCAGAAAGAAAAACACCAATGCAGTATACTAACACATATATATGGAATTTAGAAAGATGGCAATGACGACCCTGTATGCAAGACAGCAAAAAAGACAGATGTGTATAACGGACTTTTGGACTCAGAGGGAGAGGGAGAGGGTGGGATGATTTGGGAGAATGGCATTGTAACATGTATACTATCATGTAAGAATCGAATCGCCAGTCTATGTCCGACACAGGATACAGCATGCTTGGGGCTGGTGCCCGGTTATGATCCAGAGAGATGTTATGGGGAGGGGAGGTGGGAGGGGGGTTCATGTTTGGGAACGCATGTACACCCGTGGTGGATTCATGTCAATGTATGGCAAAACCAATACAGTATTGTAAAGGAAAATAAAGTAAAAAAAAGAAAAAAGCTTAAGGAACATTAAAAAAAAAAAAAAGAAAAAGGTGGTGCCTGTAGCAGAATATGAGTGCAAGATTTAAATGCCTCAAGGAGGAAGTGCCTGTCATGTTTCTAATATTTTTAGTTGATGATTAATTAGCTAATACTCTGTTTAATTTATTCCCTGCCTTACAACTCAGTAAGGTCAGAACACTTCTGACATCTCTATTTGGACTATAGCAAGCTTAAGCCTGAAAGAGGAGTGTCTGATGAGATTCTGGCCCTTCATCTCCTTCTGACAGCCCTTATACATTGAGCTCTACAGTCTACTAATGAGATCTGAATTGTATCATTAGGCCGGTAGTTTGGTTTCATTATCACCAATTCTTTCATTGTGGCACTGCTAATCTTTCCAATTAGCCAAGGGAAATCACTGCCAACTAATCAGATGACTGGACTGATGAAAATGGTTACTCAGAAATTGTTATTTAAACTATGATAATTTGTCCAAAAAAATTAAAAAGACATTAGGAAGGATTAGCAATCCCAAGGGGCTTACATGGATATAGATTTAAAAACAAGTCTAAATGTTTAGTTAGAAAATTTACAAAGTAAAATATTTTCAGATGTGAATAAATTATCTTACTCTTTGAACACTTTCTTCTTTTATCTGATTAAGAAGGTATTCTTTATCATAGACTATTACCTCCCCATGCACACATATTACACATGCTCACAATACACTTCCATTTTATAATGTCTGCATCATCAAAGGAAACCAAGCTTCAGACATGTTAGTTTTCTATTGACATAATATTTAAAATTAAAACAGCATTTTATTTTCTTAAAAAATAGAAGCAAAAAGTTTCTTGCCAATTGCCTGTGGTGCAATTCCCAGTATCCCAGTTGTTTTACACAGGTGAATATATCAATTTTGAACCAATATAAATCTTTATAAGTCCCACTTAAATTTAACTTCAGATTTTAAAAAAAATATGGAATGGGCCTTCCATGCTAGGTTGCAATCTTGTTGTGGAAACTTCTAAGGATAATGGCTCAAGGAACAGCTCTTACTTATTTCATGGTTCTGACCTCCATAAGACCAGCAGTTAATCACTGCAAGTGACTGAAGTACAGTCTAAAGTAGACTGTGTTAGACATCTGCTTTCTCTTGCTATGAAAGGAAATACTTTGAATTGCTTTAGCATTTATGGATGGCAGGAGAGTATTGAATAGTGAAAAGAATTTATTTCTTTAGCATTAGTTTTTCATCTTACTGGATGTTTTATAAGCATGAAGTAGAATTTTAGATCTTGATTCCTTTGTATGTGGAATTTGAGAGAAACACATTTTCCTACTTAATGCCCTCTGATAATTATGATTGTCCTTTTATATATGTGTGGAGAAAATGATGACTGATTTTATCACCTATACTTTATCATCTCTTTATAGTTTATTCAGTTTACTTAATTCCTTAAATCTTAACATTCAAGTACTATTTCTTAAGATTCTTCTTCCATAATTCTTAATTATTATTATGTGTCCTTCTATTGAAGTTACAAGATATTTTAATAATAGTGTTATCCTAAGTCTTATATGCAGATATAATGTTAACATGATTTAGAAAGACATTTTAAAGTAAGGTCTTCAATACTACCTTAAACTCATCTGGAACTAATTTCTAGAGAGTCAAAAGTTATTCTTTTGGAGCAGAACAAACCAAAGGGCATGGATTACTCACCTTGTATTATTTAAATACAATCCCTTTGGTCTTACCTATCTACTTATGCAGAGTCTATCTGTCCAATATGTCTATGTAGAGAGTTAGAGATGATTGAGAGAAAAGAGGATTTAATGGTATTAAGTGTCAATTTCAATGAGAAGCCTGCAGTCTGACCAAGATATCTGTTGGGAATTCCTTACAAGAGATATACTTAATTGGGATTTGAACATACTTTAAAAGCTGTGATGAATAATTCTCCTAGGGAAAATGCATCTAATAAATAAAATTACTAATTGAACTATAACACTGACCTTTAAAATAGCATACATGATTAAGTGCACATCATCATAGTGGCCTTCCTGTCTAAATATAAGGCTTTTAAGTGTTTTATTCCTTTCTTCCTGTTGACTTTGGTTAATATATTCTGTGGATTTATACTTGGCTTATTCAGTAGAAAAGAATTAAAGACTCCTTAGGTTACTGTCAAGAATGATGAAGTATCAGAGATCCACAAGGCTTTCATGGACTGCTGGTCTGATAGCATTTAAAATTTTTGGGATCTCTTCTGTAATACCTCCACTATAGCATCTTTGAGAATGAGTCTTATTTCTACTCTTTGAAAGGGATATATGATGGTTTGTGAATTTTACCCAAGAGGAACAAATTTCAACAAAAATAGGATTTGACTGGCAGGTACCAGCTAAGCACTTGGGAGATGAGACACAAGTGACTGAACTCTAAGAAGTGAATGACTGATTGCTGTTGTTTAGGTGCTCAGTTGTGTCTGATTCTTTTGTGACCCCGTGGACTGTAGCCTGCCAGACTCTTCTGTCCATAGGATTTGCCAGGCAGGAATACAGGAGTAGGTTGCCATTTCCTTCCCTAGGGGATCTTCTCAACCTAGGGATCAAACCAGAATATCTCCTGCATTAGCAGGTGGGAATTTTACCACTGAGCCACCAGGGAAGCCCAGATGACTAGTAAGATGCTACAACTGTGAAAAACCAGCAGGTGTAGGAGAGGAGAACGAGAAGGAATGTGGAGGTTGATTTGACTAATGATGTTTGTAGGGGTGGGCTGTATACCAGGGATATACATTTAGCAAATAGAATCTGGCCCCACCACGACCCTATGGAATAGTAACTATTATTTTTCAAATTTGAAAGAAGTTGAATTTGTAGACTCCTTGGCTAATTGGATAAGGTTAAATAACTTCCCCAAAGTCACCATGCTGGAAACAGATACAGGTCTGAGAAGTTCCAAAGTGATGCTCAGTTAAGGATTGTTTGGAAAACAAGATGGTGCATTTCGATGAGTGAAAAGAATAGGTATAGTCGCTTAATATATAGAAAGGATGAAGATGAAAGGAAAGACCAAAAAGAGCTTCTATAAAGCTAACATGAAGCAGGAAGTTTTGCCACTTGAGGTGCTTTTAGGCTCAAATTGAGGATTATCTTATAAAGAACTAAACATGTACATTTCACATTTCAGCTGAGCACCATTTTGAAACTACAAATAATTTTAATAACTACTTTTATTTTCTACTTAATGTTCTAAGAAGAGATATACTTGAAGTGAAATATCAAGTCAGATATGAGAAGGCCTCTAATTGTTTTATATCTATTACCTGGCTAACATTTTTAAAATCATCATTATATGACTTAGCATTGCTCCTTTAAATATAATCAAAATAGAATTCACTATCAAACTCATACAGCTATCACCTTCAGCTGTTAAGAAGTCATTCATGTGAGAAGGTTGAGATTTTCATGCTGAATCATTCCTCATTTTGTAGCCTATCAAAATGACCCATAAAAGTGACCTATTTCAAGTGAGTTATGCAATAAAATCATTTGAGTACAACGACAGTTTGGTGTTTCAATTCAGACTGTGCCCACACAAGTGCTGAAAACTGCTTTGGGTGTGACAGTAGCATTTCACATGATGCTCTCTGTTGGTTTGGTGGAAACATTTGGCCTCTGAGCTATAATTTGCAATCCTTAACTTAGATCAGCATGCTACCTACTGAAAAGATGTGATTAAGAATCTAAGAAAAATGATAAAAGTGAACTTATATACAAAACAGAAATAGACCCACAAACAGGAAACAAATTTGTGGTTACCAAAGGGGAAAGGGGAGGGAGGGATAAACTAGGATTTGGGAATAACATATACAAACTTCTACATATAAAATAGATAAGCAACAAAGACCTACTGTATAGCACAGGGAACTCTGCACAATATTTTATAATAACCTATAGGGGAAAAGACTGAGAAAAATATGTGTATATATATATATAACTGAACAACTTCGCAGTATATCTGAAACTAACACAGCATTGTATATCAACTATAATTTAAAAAGAAGAAATTGAGATTTTTAGAAACATGAGAAATTTTAGAGATCTTCTGGCATTCCCTCTTGCATTTTTAAGTGAGAGAAATAAAGCCTGCAAAGAAATGACTGAGCAGTACCATCGCTGCTCAGTCATAGAAAGAGAATAATTGTGGTTTCCCAGGTCACTGTTCACATGCCTTGGTTGCCTGAAAGTGAAAGTTGCTTAGTTGTGTCCGATTCTTTGCAGTCCATGGAATTCTCCAGGCCAGAATACTGGAGCCTTTCCCTTCTCCAGGGGATCTCCCCAACCCAGGGATAGAACCCAGGTCTCCCACATTGCAGGTGGAGTCTTCAACCAGCTGAGCCACAAGGGGAGCCCAACAATACTGGAGTGAGTAGCCTACCCCTTCTCCAGTGGATCTTCACGACTCAGGGATTGAGACCCAGGAATTGAACAGGGGTCTCCTGCATTGCAGGTGGATTCTTTACCAACTGAGCTATCAGGGAAGCCCTTCAGCCACAATACCTGAGAGTGTGAAAGGGCACCTTTTGGTTGTCTGGCAGGGCAGTTTTTCTGCATTGTTAATATATGCAAAAATATGCTAATTCAAAAGGAGATATTTGTCAGGCCTTAGGGAATCCCCATTAAGCTGCTACTAAGGAAGCTATCTCCAAAGAATACAAACTAGAATAAGATTGTTCCAAAGCCTGATTAATTTTTTGTGGTCTGCATAGTGCTGCGTGCTCATTTATCCAATTCCATCAACTGCATCTCCTCTGTCATAGTGTCTTCATTTTTGCAAAGATCACACAGCACACATGCTCAGACTCATCCCTTTCATTTAAGAATGTAGCCACAACCTCTCACTCAGGCTTCGTGGTGTCTGGTGCAGTGGCAGATGTTGGAGTGCCTTTCAAGTTGAAACTTTTCATGTTGGTGATAGACTGGCATTAAGCTATTTTTAACTTGGAGTGAGTTCTGGAGATTAAAGCAGACAGTTGACTTTGGAACTAGACTTATTTTAGAGGAGGAGACTAAAAGTAGGAGCAACTTCCTTGCAATCTGTTTTTGAAAAGAAAATCCCTTGAAAATACTAAAAGCAAACTCAATGTTTTGGACATGTGAATATGAAAATAAATCAGTAAAACATGGAAGTAGAAATTCTTAAAAAAGAACAGTGAGCATAGCTCTGATAAACATTATGATGATAAATAATTATAAAGGTCTTACTATATGGCAGATGTAGTTCTAAGTGCTTTCATATGTATTAAATAATTTATATTGTGTTTTGTACAAAACCTCTCAAAACTTTCCATTAGGTACAATATAAGTCCAAAATCCTTAACATGTATATCAGTGTGTTTTTAGTACTTTTTTAAAGTTCTCCTGCATATGCCATATGCCCTATACATTTGGTTTACTTGCTATTTTTAAAAAGTTTATTATCTCCATTGGGCTAGATACTGCTTTAGGTGTTGCAAATGCAAAAGACAGAAATTACTTTTTACTTTTTAAGAGCTTGCTGTCTAGCTTGGGAAATGATTCATTGCTGTTTCTAGACCCTGTAAACTCAATTGGAAGGAATGGATGTTGCTAAGGCCTATATTGAACTCTCACATAATTAACTAGTATTGACCTGAAACAAATAGATTGCCAGATGTTTCTCCAGCAAAGATGGGTTTACTTGGAATTGGCAGAGAATTGTGATTTGGGATCGGTAGCTATGGAAAGGCACATGCAAGTCCCTATGGGGCATGGGAAGAAGAATGCTTTTATACAGAGGAAAGGGAAGTTGGGAGGGCTGTGTATAGTAAACAAAAAGTCAGTGACTTTTCATAGGCTGAGTTCTTGCCAGGAAAGAAGAGGCGCCTTTCTCCTTCCTTGTGGGTTTTGCTACTCTTTCAGGACATGAGAACTGGCCCTTTCTGGTCTCCCAGTTCTATTTAATTGGGGTTTCTCTTTACTAAATTTTTATATTTTCCCCTTTTGATCACAGTCCTTCTCTGAAAGCATCGCTGATCAAGAGTCAGGTTTTCTAATTTCAGCAACCTTTTATCCTTTGGTGTCAGGAAAAGCCTTTCCTGGGTAGATTGCTTAACATTGGAGGGAAAGTGCAAGATTGGAAACCTATTAAGGTCACATTGAGTAACAAGGAGGGGTAGGAGGGAGAGCTTTAAGGTACTTTTTGCTAAAGTTCATGTGTTGTCAGGATCATAAACATCAGAAGTAATCGGACATGTTTTGTCATTATCAAAAGCTTGGCATCAAACATTAACAGGTCTCGTTGGAATATCATGGGAAAGCAATGTCATCCAAAGCTGTCTACTTCAATTCTGGGAAATCTTTACTTTCATGTGACCAGACGATATGCAGGTCCAATCAGGGTTTGGTACGTTCTTCAGGTGTGTCATGGGAACACAAGAGTCTGTTCCTTGGAACGTGGCCGCACAGGTTTGGCTAATAGGGGCCTTTCCAGAGAGCTTGGACAGAGTCCTTCTGGAGGTGTCTTTTCTGGTTGTCAACATCTCCAGATTGCAGGGTGTGATGCTTAAGGGTTTTAACTCTCAAGGGCATATTGTAAAAAGATTGCTCTACCAAAACATGGTAATTTTTAAACAGAAGCAGTTAGCCTTTTGCACCATTGAAGTATTTTAGCTTTAATCAGTAGTGGTTCAAAAGAAACAGGACCCAAGTGCACTGGGCATCTTAGTGACTATCTTCAGAGGTGAGAGTTTATGAGTTTCAAAAGGGGTGGATCTGAGATTTAAAAGGATCAGAAACAATGCTTTTGATCAAGGTATTTAGAGGGCCTCCACCAGTTTTGCCAATTGAGTCTTAATAATGTGTTAGTGTGTTTGACTAACACCAGATGATTAAGCATGGTACGCACAGTGAAAATTTTGTTAAAACTGGCCATAGTTTAATGCATATACGATGGTGAGGAGTGAGAATCTGAGAGCCCCTGGTAAAAAAACTAGCTCGATTTGTTCCAAACTAGAGCTTTCTTTTTTAATCAAACCAGAAATTATTGAATTTTTAATCTTGTTTTTCTTTTTTTTGAGGCCAGTTTTTCTAAATTATAATTTGGGGAAATATCCCTTTGGACCATGAGACAGGTTTGGCTATTTTTTGTCTCTTTTAAGGATTGCATCCCTGGGACTTTCCTGGAAGGCAATTAAGATTTTGTCTTCCAATGCAGGGGATGCAGTTTCAATCCCTGGTTTAGAGCTAAGATCCTGCATGCCTCGTGGCCCAAAAACCAAAACATAAAGCAGAAGGAGTATTGTAACAAATAACAAAGACTTAAAAAATGAGAAAAAAAAAAAAAAAAGAATAGCATTCTTCCAGGAATATCAGAAAGGTGATTTCCCTTAGCTTCCAAAGAGTCAAGTTGAGAATGCCCCAATCTTAATAATAGCTTGAGTTGCAGGTAAAAGTATTAATTATTCCTGAACATAGGGGCTGTTTTAAATTTCATTTCCACTGGAAGTAAGAAAACCATATTGCTTCCACAACTTTCCAAAATCATGATCTACCCCAAAAATGTATCTGCTATCATTATAAGTATCAGCAATTTTGTCCTTGGTTTAAAGAATAATCCCCTGTAAGAGTGAATAATTCAGTCTGTTGGACCGAAGTAGCCATAGGTGATGATGCTGCCTCAACGACACCAGAAAGACTTGTAATAGCATAGTTAATTCAGTAATTATCATTGTCACCTTTTAAATAAGAACCATCAGTGAACCATTAGAGGTTAACATTACCCTATGGAATTTCCTGTAGATCATTGAGAGGAGTCAGGAGGTGATCCATTAGTATTAAGCAGTAAAGAAGGACTTAATCAGATAGAGGGGAGAATAGCCAAGTTATTAAAATGCAAAAGAGTTATGTGAGGAGCAGTTAACAAAAGTATTTCATAGGAGGTGAGGTGGCTAGCTGAGAAATGTTAAATGTGATGAGAATTCTAGAGAGCCTGTACTACATGAGGTACAAAAATGGTTAAAGGCAATCCTACAATTATTTTTCCCATGGCATTAGTGAAAAGGACAGTGGTCATAATGGTTCTAAGGCAAGGGCGTTAGCACATGCTGAGAGTTCAGTTGCTGGCTATAATACGCTATGGACTGGTGGTGATCTCCATGTTTTTGGGTGAGTATCCAATGACCATTCTCTTCCTTTTTACATAAAGGAAGTAAAAAGAAAGTCACAAGGAAAGTAAAAAGAAAATCTGATAATTGGGATGTCCAAGAGCAGTGGGTTCATCAAGCTCTCCTTTAAGGCCTTGATTGCTATGTTGTCAGTTTCTGCCCATGAAATTAGATTAGGGTTGTTATTGTTAGTATAACATAGAGAGTTGGCAATAAGATAATTTTACAAGCCAATTTTGGCAGAGAAAACCTTATATTTGGCAGTTACTTTTGGGTTTAGGGAAACTTAGAACACCATGAAATCTATCTGGATCTAGATATAACTTTTGTTCTGATATTAGATGCATAAATTTAGAATTTGGGTTTTGGAAAACTGTAATTTTTCTTTGAATACCTTATATCCCTTAAGGCTAGACACTTTGGCAAGTGGATGCCATCTTCCTGTTACAAGGCTTGAGAAGGAAAGCAAAAGAAGTGAATCATCCATATATTGCAACAGAGTAGAACCTCTCAGTAAATTGATACTATCCAGATCAGCTTTCAGGATTTGCAAGAAATAAGGAATCAGTATAACTCAGAGTCATTACTGTCTAGGTGAAAGGTTGTACTTTTCAAGTGAAGGGGAAAAAGGTATTGGCTAGCTTCATCAGCTGGAATACTAAATGCACTGCATGAAATAATTCAAGTAAAAAATTTGCTTCCAGTGAAAATGAATGTTAATAGTGTATAAGGGTTAAAAATAATGGTATCAAGGGATAACAGTAGTTTATTGTTCAGAGGTCCTGGTCAAAATTTTACCCCGGCCCTAAGGTTTTTCACTGGTAAAATGGTTGTGTCAAAAGGGCTCAAAGAAGGTGTAATCAGGCCTTGCTTCTTGTCGTCTTCTATTATGGACTTAATGCCTTGAAGGGCTTCTTTCTTTGTAGGGTATTGGCTGATTCTCGTAAGAAGCTTTAAGGGGTTTATTTAAATTTTGATTAGGAGGTGCATTATGAATTTTGCCAGCATCAGTTGGAGATTTTTCCCATAAGGAAAGTGGTAGCTGATTTGATAGGACAAATTGTTCAGTGTTTCCAGCGTCAGCTCTAAGACTATCAGAGCTGATTCAAATATGTCAAAGGGACATTTAATTCTCCTGGTGGGTTACTTTGATAAACACTCTTAAAATCTAGAATTATCAATATTTTCCCCTTCTGAGAGAAAAAAAAATATCTGGCTTGATAGTTCGCTAAGTCTCTGCCTAATAAATAGATTTGGGCAGAGGAAGTAAGAGGAAAAGAGTGTGTGTGTATCAAATGGCTTAAATGAAAGCATAGATTTATTTTTTTTTAATTTATTTATTTTAATTGGAGGCTAATTACTTTACAATATTGTAGTGGTGTTGCCATACATTGACATGAATCAGCCATGGGTGTATATGAGTTCCCCATCCTGAATCCCCCTTCCAGATCCCACCCCATCCCATCCCTCTGGGTCATCCCAGTGTACCAGCCCTGAGTACCCTGTCTCATGCATTGAAGCTGGACTGGTGATCTGTTTCGCATATGATAATATACATGTTTCAGTGCTATTCTCTCAAATTATCCCATCCTTGCCTTCTCCCACAGAGTCCAAAAGACTCTTCTATACATCTGTGTCTCTTTTGCTGTCTTGCATATAGGGTTATTGTTACCATCTTTCTAAATTCCATATATATGTGTTAGTATACTGTATTGGTGTTTTTCTTTCTGGCTTACTTCACTCTGTATAATTGGCTCCAGTTTCATCCACCTCATTAGAACTGATTAAAATGTATTCTTTTTAATGGTTGAGTAATATTCCATTGTGTATGTGTACCACAGCTTTCTTATCCATTTGTCTGCTGATGGACATCTAGGTTGCTTCCATGTCCTGGCTATTATAAACAGTTCTGTGATGAGCATTGGGGTACATGTGTCTCTTTAAATTCTGGTTTCCTTGGTGTGTATGCCCAGCTGTGGGATTGCTGGGTCATAAGGCAGTTCTACTTCCAGTTTTTTAAGGAATCACACTGTTCTCCATAGTGGCTGTACTAATTTGCATTCCCACCAACACTGTAAGAGGATTCCCTTTTCACCACACCCTCTCCAGCATTTATTGTTTGTAGACTTTTGGATAGCAGCAATTCTGACCGGTGAGAGATGGTACCTCACTGTGGTTTTGATTTGCATTTCTCTGATAATGAGTGATGTTGAGCATCTTTTCATGTGTTTGTTAGCCATCTGTATGTCTTCTTTGGAGAAATGTCTATTTAGTTCTTTGGCCCATTTTTAAATTGGGTCGTTTATTTTTCTGGAATTGAGCTGCAGGAGCTGCTTGTATATTTTTGAGATTAATTCTTTGTCAGTTGCTTTGTTTACTATTATTTTCTCCCATTCTGAAGGCTGTCTTTTCACCTTGCTTATAGTTCCCTTTGTTGTACAAAAGCTTTTAATTTTAATTAGATCCCATTTGTTTATTTTTGCTTTTATTTCCATTACTCTGGGAGGTGGGTCATAGAGGATCCTGCTGTGATTTATGTTGGAGAGTGTTTTGCCTATGTTTTCCTCTAGGAGTTTTATAGTTTCTGGTCTTAGATTTAGATCTTTAATCCATTTTGAGTTTATTTTTGTGTATGATGTTAGAAAGTGTTCTAGTTTAATTCTTTTACAAGTGGTTGACCAGTTTTCCCAGCACCACTTGTTAAAGAGATTGTCTTTTCACCATTGTATATTCTTGCCTCCTTTGTCAAAGACAAAGTGTCCATAAGTGCGTGGATTTATCTCTGGGATTCTATTTTGCTCCATTGATCTATATTTCTGTCTTTGTGCCAGTACCATACTATCTTGATGACTGTTGTTTGTAGTATAGCCTGAAGTCAGGCAGGTTGATTCCTCCAGTTCCATTCTTCTTTCTCAAGATTGCTTTGGCTATTCGAGGTTTTTTGTATTTCCATACAAGCTGTGAAATTATTTGTTCTAGTTCTGTGAAAAATACTGTTGGTAGCTTGATAGGGATTGCATTGAATCTAAAGATTGCTTTGGGTAGTATACTCATTCTCACTGTATTCAGTCTTCCAATCCATGAACATGGTATATCTCTTCATCTATTTGTGTCCTCTTTGATTTCTTTCATCAGTGTTTTATAGTTTTCTATACATAGGTCTTCAGTTTCTTTAGATAGATATATTCCTAAGTATTTTATTATTTTCATTGCAATGGTGAATGGAATTGTTTCCTTAATTTCTCTTTCTGTTTTCTCTTTGTTAGTGTATAGGAATGCAAGGGATTCCTGTGTGTTGATTTTATATCCTGCAACTTTACTATATTCATTGATTAGCTCTAGTAATTTTTGGATAGAGTCTTTAGGGTTTTCTACGTAGAGGATCATGTCATCTGGAAACAGTGAGAGTTTTACATCTTCTTTTCCAATTTGGATTCCTTTTATTTCTTTTTCTGCTCTGATTGCTGTGGCCAATACTTCCAGAACTATGTTGAATAGTAGTGGTTAGAGTGGACACCCTTGTATTGTTCCTGACTTTAGGGGAAATGCTTTCAATTTTTCACCATTGAGGATAATGTTTGCTGTGAGTTTGTCATATATAGCTTTTATTATTTTGAAGTATGTTCCTTCTATTCCAGCTTTCTGGAGGGGTTTTATCATAAATGGATGTTGAATTTTGTAAAAAGATTTTTCTGTATATATTGAGATAATCATATGGTTTTTATCTGTCAGTTTGTTAATGTGGTGTATCACATTGATTGATTTGTGGATATTGAAGAATCCTTGCATCCCTGAGATAAAGCCCACTTGGTCATGATGAATGGTCTCTTGTATTCTGTTTGCTAGAATTTTGTTAAGGATCTGCATTTATGTTCATTAGTGATATTGGCCTGTAGTTTTCTCTTTTGTGGATCTTTGTCAGGTTTTGGTATTAGGGTGATCTGGCCTCACAGAATAAGTTTGGAAGTTTACCTTCCTCTGCAATTTTCTGGAAGGGTTTCAGTAGGATAGGTGTTAGCTCTTCTCTAAATTTTGGGTAGAATTCAGCTGTGAAGCCATCTGGTCCCGGGCTTTTGTTTGCTGAAAGATTTCTGATTACAGTTTTGATTTCTGTGCTTGTGATGGGTCTGTTAAGATTTTCTATTTCTTCCTGGTTCAGTTTTGGAAAGTTATAATTATTGGAGAATTTGTTCATTTCTTCCAAGTTGTCCATTGTATTGGCATATAATTGCTTATAGCAGTCTCTTATGATTCTTTGTATTTCTGTGTTGTCTGTTGTGATTTCTCCACTTTCATTTCTAATTTTGTTGATTTGATTCTTCTTTTTTTTCTTGATGAGTCTGGCTAATGGTTTGACAATTTTAATTATCTTCTCAAAGAACCAGCTTTTAGTTTTTTTGATCTTTGCTATGGTCTCTTTTATTTCTTTGGCATTTCAGTTCAGTTCAGTTGAGTCGCTCAGTCGTGTCCGACTCTTTGTGACCCCATAAATTGCAGCACGCCAGGCCTCCCTGTCCATTACCAACTCCCGGAGTTCACTCAAACTCACGTCCATCGAGTTGGTGATGCCATCTGGCCATCTCATCCTCTGTTGTTCCCTTCTCCTCCGGCCCCTAATCCCTCCCAGCACCAGAGTCTTTTCCAATGAGTCAACTCTTTGCATGAGGTGGCCAAAGTACTAGAGTTTCAGCTTTAGCATCATTACTTCCAAAGAACACACAGGGCTGACGATCTCCTATAGAATGGACTGGTTGGATTTTCTTGCAGTCCAAGGGACTCTCAAGAGTCTTCTCCAATACCACAGTTCAAAAGCATCAATTCTTCAGTGCTCAGTTTTCTTCACATCCATACATGACTACTGGGAAAACCATAGCCTTGACTAGACACACCTTTGTTGGCAAAGTAATGTCTCTGCTTTTCAATATGCTGTCTAGGTTGGTCATAACTTTTCTTCCAAGGAATATGCGTCTTTTAATTTCATGGCTGCAATCACCATCTGCAGTGATTTTGGAGCCCCCCAAAATAGTGTCTGACACTGTTTCCACTGTTTCCCCATCTATTTCCGATGAAGTGATGGGACCAGATGCCATGATCTTCATTTTCTGAATGTTGAACTTTAAGCCAACTTTTTCACTCTCCACTTTTGCTTTCATCAAGAGGCGTTTTTGTTCCTCTTCACTCTCTGCCATAAGGGTGGTGTCATCTGCATATCTGAGGTTATTGATATTTCTCCCGGCAATCTTGATTCCAGCTTGTGCTTCTTCCAGCCCAGCATTTCTCATGATGTACTCCGCATATAAGTTAAATAAGCTGGGTGACAATATACAGCCTTGACGTACTCCTTTTCCTATTTGGAACCAGTCTGTTGTTCCATGTCCAGTTCTAACTGTTGCTTCCTGATCTGTATATAGGTTTCTCAAGAGGCAGGTCAGGTGGTCTGGTATTCCCATCTCTTTCAGAATTTTCCACAGTTTACTGTGATCCACACAGTCAAAGGCTTTGGCATAGTCAAGAAAGCAGAAGTAGATGTTTTTCTAGAACTCTCTTGTTTTCGGTGATCCAGTGGATGTTGTCAATTTGATCTCTGGTTCCGCTGCCTTTTCTAAAACCAGCTTGAACATCTGGAAGTTCACGGTTCATGTATTGTTGAAGCCTGGCTTGGAGAATTTTGAGCATTACTTTGGTAGCGTGTGAGATGAGTGCAATTGTGCAGTAGTTTGAGCATTCTTTGGCATTGCCTTTCTTTGGGATTGGAATGAAAACTGACCTTTTCCAGTCCTGTGGCCACTGCTGAGGTTTTCAGATTTGCTGGCATATTGAGTGCAGCACTTTCACAGCATCATCTTTCAGGATTTGAAATAGTTCAACAGGAATGCCATCACCTCCACTAGCTTTGTTTGTAGTGATGCTTTCTAAGGCCCACTCGACTTCATATTCCAGGATGTCTGGTTCTAGGTGAGTGATCACACCATTGTGATTATCTTGGTTGTGAAGATCTTTTTTGTACAGTTTTTCTGTGTATTCTTGCCATCTCTTCTTAATATCTTCTGCTTCTGTTAGGTCCACACAATTTCTGTCCTTTATCAAGCCCATCTTTACATGAAGTGTTCCCTTGGTATCTCTAATATTCTTGAAGAGATCTCTAGTCTTCCCCATTCTGCTGTTTTCCTCTATTTTTTTGCATTGATTGCTGAGGAAGGCTTTCTTATCTCTTCTTGCTATTCTTTGGAAATTTGCATTGAGATGCTTATATCTTTCTTTTCTCCTTTGCTTTTCGCTTCTCTTCTTTTCACAGCTATTTGTAAGGCCTTCCCAGACAGCCATTTTGCTTTTTTGCATTTCTTTTCCACGGGGATGGTCTTGATTCCTGTCTCCTGTACAATGTCACGAACCTCCGCCCATATTTCATCAGGCACTCTATCTATCAGATCTAGTCTCTTAAGTCTATTTCTCACTTCCACTGTGTAATCATAAGGGATTTGATTTAGGTTAAGAATTCTTTCCTTCTACTATGCCTGGGATTCTTAATTTCTTCCTTTTCTGGTTTCTTTAGGTGTAGAGTTAGGTTTTTTATTTGGCTTATTTCTTGTTTCTTGAGGTGAGCCTGTATTGCTATGAACCTTCCCCTTAGTACTGCTTTTACAGTGTCCCTTAGGTTTTGGGTTGTTGTGTCTTCATTATCATTCGTTTCTATGCATATTTTGATTTCTTTTTTATTTCTTCTGTGATTTGTTGGTTATTCAGCAACGTGTTGTTCAGCTCCATATGTTGGAATTTGTAATAGTTTTTCTCCTGTAATTGACATCTGATCTGACTGCATTGTGTCCAGAAAAGATGCTTGGAATTATTTCAATTTTTTTGAATTTATCAAGTTTAGATTTATGGCCCAGGATGTGATCTATCCTGGAGAAGGTTCCATGTTCAGTTGAGAAAAAGGTGAAATTTATTGTTTTTGGGTGAAACGTCCTATAGATATTAATTAGGTCAAACTGGTCCATTGTATCATTTAAAGTTTGTGTTTCTTTGTTAATTTTCTGTTTAGTTGATCTATCCACAGGGGTGAGTGGGGTATTAAAGTCTCCCACTATTGTGTTATTTTTAATTTCCCCTTTCTTACTTGTTAGCATTTGCCTTACATATTGTGGTGCTGCTATGTTGGGTGTATATATATATATATGTATATATATATATATATTTATAATTGTTATATTTTCTTCTTGGATTGATCCTTTGATCATTATGTAGTGACCTTCTTTGTCTCTTTTCACAACCTTTGTTTTAAAGTCTGTTTTATCTGATATAAGTATTGCTACTCCTGCTTTCTTTTGGTCTCTATTTGCATGGAATATCTTTTTCCAGCCCTTCACTTTCAGTCTGTATGTGTCCCTTGTTTTGAGGTGGGTCTCTTATAGACAATATATATAGAAGTCTTATTTTTGTATTCATTCAGCCAGTCTTTGTCTTTTGGTTGAGGCATTCAACCTATTTATATTTAAGGTAATTATTGATAAGTATGATCCCATTGCCATTCACTTTGTTGATTTGGGTTTGAGTTTATACACCTTTTCTGTGTTTCTTGGCTAGAGAAGATCCTTAGCATTTGTTGAAGAGTTGGTTTGGTAGTGCTGAACTCTTTCAGCTTTTGCTTGTCTGTAAATCTTTTAATTTCTCCTTCATGTTTGAATCATATCCTTGCTGGGTATAGTAATCTGGGTTGTAGGCTTTTCTCTTTCATCACTTTAAGTATATCCTGCCATTCCGTCCTGGCCTGAAGAGTTTCTATTGAAAGATCAGCTGTTATCCTTATGGGAATCTCCTTGTGTGTTATTTGTTGTTTTTCCCTTGCTGCTTTTAATAGTTATTCTTTGTATTTGATCTTTGTTAATTTGTTCAATATATATCTTGGGTGTTTTGCGTTAGGTTATCCTATTTGGGACTCTCTGGGTTTCTTGGACTTGGGTGGCTATTTTCTTCCCCATTTTAGAGAAGTTTTCAACTATTATCTCCTCAAGTATTTTCTCATGGCCTTTCTTTTTGTCTTCTTCATCTGGGACTCCCTTGATTTGAATGTTGGGGCATTTAACATTGTCCCAGATGTCTCTGAGGTTGTACTCATTTCTTTTAATTCTTTTTTCCTCTCTGCTTCAATTATTTCTAGCATTCTATCTTCTACTTCATTTATTCTATCTTCTGCCTCAGTTATTCTACTGTTGGTTCCCTCCAGAGTTTTTTTTTATCTCATTTATTGCATTATTCATTATTGATTGACTCTTTTTTTATTTCTTCTAGGTCCTTGTTAAACATTTCTTGAATCTTCTCAGTCCTTGTCTCCAGGCTCTTTTTCTGTAACTCCATTTTGTTTTCAAGATTTTGGATCATTTTTACTATCATTATTCTGAATTCTTTTTCAGAGAGACTCCTTATCTCCTCCCTTTTGTTTGGTTTGGTGGGCATTTGTCATGTTCCTTTACCTGCTGAGTATTTCCTGCCTTTTCATCTTGTTTAGATTCCTGTGTTTGGGTTTGCCTTTCTGTATTCTGGCAGTTTGTGGTTCCTCTTTATTGTGGAGGTTCCTTGCTGTGGGTGGGGTTGGACAGGTGCCTTGTCAAGGTTTCTTGGTTAGGGAAGCTTGCGTTGGTGTTTGGTGGGTGGAGCTGGATATCTTCTCTCTGGAGTGCAATGAAGTGTCCACTAATGAGTTTTGAGATGTGTATAGGTTTGGTGTGACTTTGGGCAAGCTGTATATTGAAGCTTAGGGCTATGTTCCTGCATTGCTGGAGAATTTGCATGGTATGTCTTGCTCTGGAACTTATTGGCTCTTGGGTGGTGCTTGGTTTCAGTGCAGGTATGGAGGCTTTTGGATGAGCTCTTATCAATTAATGTTCCCTGGAGTCAGGAGTTCTCTGGTGTTTTCAGGTTTTGGACTTAAACCTCCTGCCTCTGATTTTCAGTCTTATTCTTACAGTAGCCTCGAGACTTCTCCATCTATACAGCACTGATGATAAAACATCTAGGTTAATGATGAAAAGCTTCTCCACAGTGAGGGACACCCAGAGAGGTTCACAGAGTTACATGGAGAAGAGAAGAGAGAGGAGGTAAGTAGAGGTGACCAGGAGGAGAAGAAGGGGACTCAAAAGGGGAGAAAGCAAGCTAGCCAGTAATCAATTCCCTATGTGCTCTCCACAGTCTGGACCCCTCAGAGAGATTCACAGAGTTACACAGAGAAGAAAAGAGGGAGGAAGGAGACAGAGGTGACCAGGAGGAAAAGAGGGGAATCAAAAGGAGAGAGACAGATCCAGTCAGTTATCTCTTCCCTAAGTGTTCTCCTCAGCCCGGACACACAAAGAGATTCACAGAGTTGGGTAGAGAAGAGATGGAGGAGAGAGGAGATAGAGCTGACCTGGTGGAGAAAAAGGAGAGTCAAAAGGGGGAGAGAGGAATCAAGCTAGTAATCATACTCCCAAGTAAAAATAGGCACTGAAGATTGAGTTCTTAAAGGTGCAAAATTGATAACATTACAAAAAAGCAAAGGTTAAAAATCTAGAGTAAAGGTTAGACTCTCAAAAATATAGTATTAAAAAAAACAAAGTCACAAAAATTATAAAAAATATATAAAGTTTGTTTTAAAAATAGGGTCTTCTTTTGGCAAGGTAATAATAAATTATAAAAATGAAAATTAAAGGAGTAATAGAGTACTTAAAAATATGAAAAACTTTTTTTAAATTAAAAAATGATAATAGTAAAAATATTTCTAGGCATTTCTCTGGAGCTGTTGTGGGCAGTGTGGGGTCAGTTCAGTTTCAGATAGTTCCTTGGTCGAGCTTATACTTCTTAAGATCTTTGCCTTCCAATTTAGTCAGTGCCAACTACAGGGTTTTAATCCAAAGCAGTTCCCTCTGTTTATTTTAGCTTCTTCTGTTTGCTGGTCTCTTCAGTGTCTAATTTCCGCCCTGACACAAGGGGGGCGAAGGTGGTCACTTACTTAGGACCCTGCAAACACTGCAAACAAATGTCACTGGTGTCTGTGGGGAGTGCTTGCAGTGTCTCGGCCACACTGGGTTTGCCCCCGCTCATGGCGCGTGGGCTTTCCCAGTCTACACTTCTCAGGCTCTAGGTTGCTCTGCTGGGGAACTGTCTGAGATGGGTCCTGGGATGCGTGCACTCCCAGGTCTAAGTTGCTCAGGTTCTGGTGCTCCACAAATGCACAGACTCAGTTGGGCCTGTGTTTTGTGCCCTTTCCAGGTCCGAGCTGCTCAGGCGACCAGCTTGGCGAGTGCAGTCTCCCCAGGTGGGGAGCGTGTCTTATCACCTCCCTGGTCCCAGCCACTCAGTTTCCTGGGTAGCAGTGGGCGTGCCCGTCTCGGGTGTGCTGTGTGTCTCTTCTGGGGAGCTGATCTCTGGCTGTGACTCTCCCAGCGGATGTCAACTGTTCAGAATCCCAAGAAGTCTTGGTTAGCAACTGGAGCCTACTTGCAGTTTGGTAGAGGATGCCTCTCTGAGGCTGAGATTGCCCCTTTCAGACTCTGGCTGGCCCAGCCTGAGTTCCTGTCTCCGGCGGGGGATGGGCCAGTCTGCAGCTGGCTAGCTCTCCTTTGATATTCGCTCAGTCGTTTGTTCTGTGAGTGGGCCTGGCCATGCCTTAGGGTAGGGCTTTTCACAGGTTAGTTTTCTCTCTCTCTCTCTCTTTTTTTTTTTAATTTTCTCTCTCTCTTTCTCTGGCTATCCCACAGTTTGTGTTGCTATCTCAGGTTAGTTCCCTCAGATTGCCCCTCAGGGCATTCAGGCCTCCCTGTTCAGCCCCTGCTTGCTGGTGGTGGATGCAAGCGCTGGGAGTTGCCATTTGGCTAGCAATCTGTGGGTTTTATTTATTTATTTTTCCTCCCAGTTATGTTGCCCTCTGTGATTCCAAAACTCCCCACAGACCCGCCGTTGAGATTGTTTCCTGGTGTTTGGAAACTTCTCCTCTTTTAAGACTCCCTTCCTGGGAATGGATCTCCATCCCTACCTCTTTTGTCTCTCTTTTTACCTACCTCCTTTCAAAGACAATGGGCTGCCTTTGTGGGTGTCTTATGTCCTCTGCCATCATTCAGAAGTTGTTTTGTGGAATTTGCTCAGCAATCAAACGTTCTTTCAATGGATTCGTAGGGGAGAAAGTGGTCTCCCTGTCCTATCCCACTGCCATCTTAGGACCGCCTCGCAAAGAATAGATTTAGACACAAGAACCTCTTGAGGTTTGTTTTAAGATAGAGCCCCACTATCTGAACGATTCCAGTACTCCAAGGCAGGCTCTGCTGTACAGTCGTGGGGTTGAATCTCAAGAGTTTGGTTTTGGTGTTAGTTAAAACTGGAAGAGAGTCATCCCCAACCTGGAGAAACATTTCTTCAGCTGGTTAAGAGAAGGGATTGATAAAGGCCCTTGTAGCTCTGCAGAGCCCCATTTTGGAGAACTGGAAGGGCATCAGAAAGCCTGGTTAGAAGGTTGAAGTTACCTAAAGTTCTTAAATTTGTTATGGTCTCTTTTCCCTGACTCTGCAATAACAGGAAAAACTAGGAGTGTTTCATTTTGTTAGGAACCTTCATTTGCTGGAACTGAAGACTAGGAATTTGGTGGTCTTCCTTAGAGGTGGCTTCTCTAGAGTATTGCAATAATCATTTCACTCAGTTCTGGAAACCTTTGAGCTGTTGTATGTTGCAGTCCAATTTAGTTTTAAGGAAATTAAATTTAGGAGACTTAACAAGTTCCCTATAATGGCCATTGATACTCTAAATTGCCTTTGGTCAGTTTAGTCCGTTTAGTTAGAAATTTGCATTAAGAAAGACTATGTTTTCAAAACATGAAATTTGTTGAAGTCCTTGTAAGGTGGACACCCTCAAAATACTTAGATAACTGTGGTTCCAGTTCCTAGAGCAAAGGATAATTTTCAAACAGCTTAAACAGCTTATAGAACTAAAGGCTTAACCCAAACAGCTTGTAAGCCAATCTCAGCCAAGTCTTATGGAGGAAGCTTGGTCCAGGAGGAGCCAGAACAAAGGCTTTTTTTATTTTAATAGCCAGTCTTGAAAAGATAGCCCTTCTAGAGTAATGGGCTAAAGACTACAAAACTCAGTAGTGTTTTGGAGAAACAACTTCTGTTACCAAAGGAGTAGCTGGAAGACTTAGGCACTTTCAGGAGAGGCAGTGTTCCACAAGAAATAGGCTGAGGGCTAGCCAGTTTCAATAAAACAGTCTGATCTCTAAATCAAAGCAGAATATCAAAAGAGTACTTGCATAAATATATCCTGAATAAATCCAGGAGAGCTTAAAATAGAAAGAGGATGTGAGCTGGGGTTCAGAAGAACATCATTCCTTCAAACTCCAGGGTCAGTGAAAAAAGCACTGAGGGACAATGGGCTCAATTGTGGGAATTGCACTTGTTTGCTCACTGGCCCCTGAAACGCTGGGAGTCTTCTCTGGTTCCTGTACAGGTCACCAGAATATTGACCTCAAAAAAATAGACTGTCAGATCCTTCTCCAGCAAAGATGAGTCACAGTCACAGAGAATCACCTTTTGGGGTCTACAACTATGGCAAGCTTCAGGAGAGTCCCTGCACAACAAGGGGAAGAGAGTTATATTTATAGAGGGAAAAGGAAGCTGGGAGGGCTACAGTAAACCAAGAGTTCCTGGCTTATCATTGGCTGAGTTCTTGCCAGGACAGAAGGGGAGTCTTTCTTCTTGCTGGGATTTGTTATTGTCACATGGTGTGAGAGCTCCCTTTCTGGTCTCCCAATACCAAATTGAGGTTTATGTTTATTATTTATAGTATTTAATTGCTGTATTTTTATCAGTTACTAGTTAATCATCAATTATATTCCATATATTGATGACACACTCAAATCTGAGATCCAACTCATGACTTAAATGCTTTACAAAGCATTTAATACATATTAGAAGGATACATATGTACTGGAAATACATATTAGAAAGGTATCAGCTTCTTTAAGCTTATTCACAGTTAAGGAAAGGTGAAAAAAAGAGCACAGTGGAGAAGCTATTCTAAATGTAGGAGGAAACAAGGATAGAGTATTTGCATAAAGGAAAGGAGAGCTATCGGAATTAAAATATAGTAAAAAAAAAAAGGATATTAAAAAGTGTCAAGAAGAATGAGCACTGAGAAAAGACCATTTAATTTGTCTTCTTTCTGTAGATTGGTAGTAATAGAAGCCAAATATCTAGTGATTACAGAGGAAATGAGTGCAGTCCAAGAGACTCTCAAGAGTCTTCTCCAGCACCACAGTTCAAAAGCATCAATTCTTCAGCTCTCAGCCTTTTTTATGGTCCAGCTCTCACATCTGTACATGACTACTGGGAAAACCAGAGCTTTGGCTATACAGACATTTGCTGGCAAAGTGAGGTCTCTGCTTTTTAATACACTTTCTGGATTTGTCATTTCTTTTCTTCCAAGGAGCAAGCATCTTTTAATCACATGACTGTAGTCACCATCCACAGTGATTTTGGAGCCCAAGAAAGTAAAGTCTGTTACTGCTTCTACTTTTTGCCCTTCTATTTACCATGAAATAATGGGACCAGATGCAATGTTACTTTTTTTTTCTTGTTGAGTTTCAAACCAGCTTTTCCACTCTCTTCTTTCATCTTCATCAAGAGGTTCTTTAGTTCCTCTTCAGTTTTATCATTAGAGTGGTATCATCTGCATATCTGAGGTTGTTGATATTTCTCCTGGAAATCTTGATTCCAGCTTGTGCTTCACCCAGCCTGGCATTTTGCATAATGTACTCTGCATAGAAGTTAAATAAGCAGAGTGACAATATACATCCTTGATGTACTCCTTTCCAAATTTAGAACCAGTTCATTGTTCCATGTCCAGTTTTAACTGTTGCTTCTTGACCCACATATAGGTTTCTCAAGAGGCAAGTAAAGTGGTCTGGTACTCCCATCTCTTTAAGAATTTTCCACAGTTTGTTGTGATCCAAACAGTCCAGGGCTTTAGCATAGTCAGTGAAACAGAAGTAAATGATTTTCTAGAATTCCCTTGCATTCTCTATGATCTGTTGAATGTTGGCAATTTGATCTCTGGTTCCTTTCTTTTCTGTATCCAGCTTGTACATCTGGAATTTCTTTGTTCACGAGCTGCTGAAGCCTAGCCTGAAGGATTTTGAGCATAACTTTACTAGGAATACAATGTGAAATGAGTGTAATTGTTTGGTAGTTTGAGCATTCTTTGGCATTGCCCTTATTTGTAATTGGAATGAAAACTGACCTTTTCCAGTCTTGTGGCCACTGCTGAGTTTTCCAAATTTGCTGACATACTGAGTGCAGCACTTTCACAGCATCATCTTTTAGGACTTGTAATAGCTCAGCTGGAATTCTGTCACCTCCACTGGCTTTGTTCACAGTAATGATTCCTAAGGCCCACTTGACTTCATATTCCAGGATGTCTGGCTCTAGGTGAGTTACTACATCATTCTGGCTATTTGGGTCATTAAGACCTTTCTGGTACAATTCTTCTGTGTATTCTTGCCACTTCTTCTTAATCTCTTCTGCCTGTTAGGTCCTTACAGTTTCTGTTCTTATCTTGCCCATCCTTACATGGAATGTTCTCTTGATATCTTCAATTTTTTTTGAGGAGATCTCTAGTCTTTCCCTTTCTATTCTTTTCTTCCATTTCTTTGCATTGTTAATTTAAGAAGAACTTCTTATCTCTTCTCTGGAACTCTGCATTCACTTGGGTGTATCTTTCCCTTTCTTCCTTGCCTTTGTTTTCTCATCTTTCCTTAGCTACGTGTAAAGCCTCCTCAGACAACCCCTTTGCCTTTTTGCATTTCTCTTTCTTTGGGATGATTCTGGTCACTGCATCCTATACAATGTTATGAACCTTCATCCATGGTTCTTCAGGCACTCTATCTTCCGGGTCTAATTCCTGGAATCTATTTGTCACCTCCACTTGTAATCATAAGGGACTTCATTTAGGTCATACCTGAATGGTCTAGTAGTTTTCCATACTTTCTTCAATTTAATCCTGAATTTTGTAATAAGGAGCTCATGTTCTGAGCCACAATCAGCTCCATCTTGTTTTTACTGACTGTATTGAGCTTTTCCATCTTTGACTGCAAAGAACATAATCAGGATGACTTCAGAATTAACCATTTGTTGATGTCCATGTTTAGAGTCATGTCTTGTGTTGTTGGAAAAGGATGTTAGTTATGATCAGCTTGTTCTCTTGACAATACTCTATTAGCCTTTGCCGACCTCAATTTGAACTCCAAAACCAAACTTGCCTGTTACTCCAAATATTTCTTGACTTCCTGCTTTTGCATTCCAATTCCCTGTGATGAAAAGGACTTTATTTTTTATTTTTATTTTTTATTTTTTTGGTGTCAGTTCTAGAAGTTGTTGTATATTTTCATAGAACTTGTCATTTGCAACTTCTTTGGCATTAGTGGTTGGGGCGTAAACTTGGATTACTGTGATGGTGAATGTTTTGCCTTCAAAACAAACCAAGATCTTTCTGTTGTTTTTGTGAATGCACCCAAGTACTGCATTTCAGACTCTTGTTGACTATGAGGGTGACTCTGTTTCTTCTAAGGGATTCTTACCCACAGTAGTAGGTATAAGGTTCATCTGAATGAAATTTGCCCATTTCTGTCTCTTTCAGTTCACTGATTCCTAAAATTCTGATGTTTACTTTTGCCGTCTCCTGCTTGACCATGTTCAATTTGCCTTGATTTATGGACCCAACATTCCAGGTTATGTAGTGTTGTTCTTTACAGAATTGGACTTAGCTTTCACTCCACTCCGTACCCCTGGCACATCCACAGCTGAGTATCATTTCTGCTTTGACCCAGCTGCTTCATTCTTATTGGAGCTATTAGTAACTGCCCTCTACTCTTCCCCAGTAGCATATTGAACACCTTCTGACCTGAGGGGGTTCATCTTCAGGCATCATATCTTTATGCCTTTTCATGCTGTTCATAGGGTTCTCCAGGCAATAATATTGGAGTGGGTTGCCATTTCCTTCTCCAGTAGACCACATTTTGTCAGAAATCTTCACTATGATGCATCTGTCTTGGGTCGGCTTGCATGAAATGACTTATAGCTTCATTGAGTTACACATGCCTCTTTGCCACAGCAAGACTGTGATCCATGAAGGGGACATTATCCATAGGAAGAGCAATAGACCCTGTTTATATTAGCTCTTTTACATGAAGCATTTGTATTTTAAACTTTTTGATACTGTGAAGATACCATAATCAACAGATAGATTATATTTTCAAGGATATAAACCCTACTGGACCCTTTCAAAAGATTTTGAAATTTTGATTGATGATCCAAAGTCTGCAGTCTTTAGGAATACACAAGAGCTTGAAGCAATCTATAGAAAATGATGGAATTACTTGAAAGTTAACCTGGCTTCTTTTCCAAGAGTCAATATACCAGTAAATTCTTTGACTAAATTTCAGTTATGGACATAATTTTTTCTTTTTGAAAAGAGTATTCTTGCTCTGTTCTCAAAGTATATCATAACTCTAAAACTTTTTTAAACTTTCCAAACACAGAAAACCTGTAGGTTTCAGACAGTACCAGATCTCTAATTGGGGTCTCTTTGCTCACCTTAAGCAGCATCTGACTTAGCAGTAGAGCTGGCAGATGGCTTAATATTCACCTCTTCTTTATTTGCTCATTGTTTGTAGGAATAAATTAAAATTTTGCTTTCAGAAAACAGTGTTTTTGGTAGCTGGGTTATATTTGTATTTCAAAATTTGGTGATGGGGAATTTAACAGACATGTTTGGCTGTGAGTGAAGAAAAGTTGAATTTTGAGATGTTGAAAAAGTTGAGTTTGAGCTATTTGCTTTGACTTTCAAAGATTCTTGTGTGACTACTTGGTAGGCATCATAAAAGTTTGCTGGTTATTAGGGGTTAGAAAAGACTCTGATGCTGGGAAAGATTGAGGGCAGGAGAAGAAGGGGACGACAGGGGACAAGGTAGTTCAATGGTATCGTTTATTCAATAGACATGAATGTGAGCAAGCTCTAGGCGATGGTGAAGGACAGGGAAGCCTGGCGTGCTGCAGTCCACAGAGTCTCAAAGAGTCAGACCTGACTGAGTAACTGAGCAACAACAAGTCTATGATGGGAATTTCTAGTCTTTAAAATTTGAGGGAGTTATAGTTTTTTTTTCAAACATTAGAAGACATATTGTCACTATTATTTTGTCAGGACTAAGTGGATAACTGATGTTTTTGTTTAACTTGAGGTTGTACACTTTCTCTTTGCTAACAGCACCTTGATTTCATTAGGGGATCATACCTTCCTCATGATTAATATATTGTTTATAAGGATCTTATTCTATCTCTGGATTTATGGATGGACAAATAGACTATTGGACTACTGTATCCTTTGGCTCAAATGATTGATTTGAGGTTAGTCATGTGACTTAACCATAACCCAGTAAGACTTTTCTGGAAATAGTAGGAGAGAACGTATTTCATTCCACTAGTAGGGTTAGTAGTCAAGATGATGTAAGCTTGAGTCTTTTGAGGCCATCTGATATCTGAGAATAAAGACTTTAAACATCAAAGCAGGTTTTATGATGTGAAATAAGTCAGATGGAAAAAGAAAAATACCGTATGATTTATACATATGTGGAATATTAAAATAAGCAGTAAATGATCAAAAGCAAATAGATACAGTGAACAAATTGATGGGTTGCCAGAGGAAGATGGGGACAAGAGTTGAAATGGTTAGAGGCAACTGTATGATGACAGATGGTAACTAGACTTTTGGTGGTGAGTATGCTGTAGTGTATACAGAAGTTGAATTATTATGCTGTACATCTGAATCTTATTTAATATTGTAAACAAAAGTTACCTTAATTTAAAAAAGCTGCCACCACATGTGTATATTAGAAAAAAAATTAAAGAGCTAATTTTCTGCTTAAAACAAAAGCAAAAGCAAACCGAAGCAGAGCTGAGAGATAAAGAGAAGCCAAGTCCTGAAAACATCATTTGAATCCTGGAATAAGCCAAATCTGAACTTTACAACCAGGAATTTTTTTTTTTTTTTAACATCACTTGAAGCCATAAATTCTCTTTTTAGCTTAAACCAGTTTGAGTTAGGTTTTAGATATAAGCAACAGAGGGAGTTCAGACTGATAATTTTCAGAAATACAAACAGTGCCATTTTTATCACCATAATTTAAAAAGAATATTTTCACAAAAGATAGGAAAATAAAAGATAATTATTAAGATAGAAATAATTTAATAAGATTATTGCCTTTAATGTTCTCATTTCTTGGCAAGCAAGTTAAAACCATATCACAGGGCACTGAGGAACAGGGGGTCTAATAAAACAGTAATGGAATTGAGACTCAAGAGACAGGATTTAAGTCTTGCTTCTGTCAGTGTTGGTGATTATCAAGGAATTATTGAAGTTCTCTCATCAGTGCTCTCTCAGTGTTTAACTGGAACAAATGATTTCTGAATAGGTACCCCATATATTCTTTATGAGGAAAAAGGCAGGCTTGTTTATATAAAAATGTCCAAAAATTTCAAGTCATCATAATGCACATTTATTTCTTACCTATGGTTACAACTTAAGGACCAGATAAAGTTTAATCTCTAATGACTTTGGCAAATTAAGCTGTTCCTCTTCTTTCAAAAATTAAAATATTTGACTTTCAAAGATTAAAACAATTGAGTATTCAATTTTTTTAAGTTTTCAAGTTTTTGCTAACATTCTGGGTAAGATTTTAATTTGATATTATAAAATGCTCATCTATTGAGTATGTTAGAGTTAAATGAAATAAAGTGATTTTTTAAAAGAATGCTCACATTGTGTGAAAAATGAACATCTGTTTTATGGGCTAATTTTGTGATGTATAGAAAGTTTCTTGTTGTTCATAGCTGTGTTTTGAAGGATTAATCAATGAGCCATGTCATAAATACTGTTAAAATGAGATTTTTGTGCATGAATGAATCAAGCTATTTTCTATATGCTCAGCACATTTTTTTTTTTAAACAGACTTGTTTTAAATGAATTTTATGACCAGAGTGAAACAATTGACTTTACATGATTTCAGCAGGTGAAGCATCTGGTTTAGTGAAGTCCGGTGTTTCTTTACTAGGAGGCTATTCTCTTTGACTTTGTTATTTTCAAAGTTCTAAAATGTTAAGCTGAACTCCTGTACTATTTTAGGTCAAAGGAAAGAAACATGGGTGTATTTCTGTGGAAGAGACCCTGCTTTATAAGAAGGACTTGCACCACATCCAATTATGTTTGGCAAAAGTAGGAGGGAAATTAGGAAAGCAGATGAAGCAATTACTGAGGTTGCCCTGGAGGCCCCAGGTCTGCACAGCATGTTGGGTTACACTGTCTGCTTACTGACCTCTTTCCATGCAGGTGAGGGTTTCTCCTCTGTTTGCCTTTGCTGCTGCTTATTGTAGAAACCAGAGGTAATGGGCCATTTTGCACAGTATATAGGAGCAAAGTGAAAGTAGCTATTTCTCCTTTAGAAATCTACTGAAATGTCACCTGCAGTGAGCATACGTTAGGCAAGAGCAAGGCCATACACTTGGCCATGTAAACAGCTTGATCAGAACCAGTGGCCCCAGTTTTTTAAAGGCTGCAACTTCAATTCTGACTTGGCCTAAATCTGTCAGCACCTTCTTTTGAGGGCAACTGTCAATCAGGTGGGCACTATTTCAATATTTTCCCTCATGGAGCTGATTTACTAATTCTACTTGTACTGAATGTCTTCCATAGTTGTGCTTTGCTGTGTGACGTGGATTTAGCTGCTTCTAGGTGCCAGTGATAAATAGTGTGGTAGATACAGCGTGTGGACTCTAGAGCCATATTATCTTGAGTTCTGACACTAATTAGCTGTATGACTTTGGGAAACTTACCTAATCTCTCAGTGCCTCAGGTTCCTTACATATGAAATGGGTTCAAGGTTGGTTGTGAAAATCAAATGAACGTGACTGGCATATTATAAGAACTGCATCAGTGTAAAATATTATTTTCATTATTGATTATGATTAAGCTCTGATACATCATTCAGTCCTTTTTTTTTTTTGATGATTCAGAAAAATGAATGGTATCATCACACAGTGATTCTGGAATGTTTATTCACTATATCTGTTACGTCCATTGGAGAAGGCAATGGCATCCCACTCCAGTACTCTTGCCTGGAAAATCCCATGGATGGAGGAGCCTGGTAGGCTGCAGTCCATGGGGTCACTAAGAATCGGACATGACTGAGCAACTTCCCTTTCACTTTCCTGTACTGGAGAAGGAAATGGCAACCCACTTGAGTGTTCTTGCCCGGAGAATCCTGGGGACGGGAGAGCCTGGTGGGGTTCCGTCTATGGGGTCGCACAGAGTTGGACACGACTGAAGCGACTTAGCAGCAGCAGCAGCAGTTATGTCCATATCATTGTCATAAGTGCTGCTAAAGATAGTAAACCAGATTATTAGCCCCTGAATATCTATGGTGATGTCTGACATGGGGATACTGGTGACACAAAATTAACATTGGCAATTTTTAAGGGATCTTTGCGATTTGTTTTTACTGCATCAGTTAAGTTCACAAGCAAAACATGCATAGCAGATATTTCTATTCAGTATATTGGAGGCACTGAACACAGCATTGGAAAGTCAAAGAAATAAACTGAGTTCTTTTGGGTTGATGGAAGTATGTTGAACCTTAGTGTCCCATCTCTGTGCATTTAGGTTTAACTTGAGAACACTACCTGGTTTCTAAGACAGGGCCTGATACACAATCAATATTCGTTGTACTTTTAATTTACAAAGCATCTCATCCAGAACTTCTCAAGCTTGGCCCTGTTGACTGTTTGGACCAGATAATTCTTTGTTGGCATGTAAGATGTTTAGCAGCACCCCTTTTCTCTGTCTACCAGCTCCACAGTCCTTTCTCCCTTCTCAGTTGCTATAATCAAAAATATTTTCATACATTTTAAAACATACTCCAGGGATCGTATTTAGCTCTGTTTGAGAACTACTGATCCTAATTTTATCATCATATTTCCTTATAGGGAGAATGGCCACATCAGGCTTGTCACTTACAGCTGGGAGGATTGAATTTTGATGTTTGTGTGTCTTATACAGTGTCCTCTGGCTAGTGACTTGGCAGTTGAACTTGACAGGGCTTTTGGCTGAATCCTCTACCTTCTTACTTACATGATACGTGTGGCATAAAGGTAAATGTGGTGGTGGAAGTGGGTAGGATTGACATAGCTCAGTAGTGTGCAAAGGCTGCCTGGCTGATTCAGCTAGGCTTGCTGGAATCATGACCACACAGCAACTCTTCAGCTATGTTTCTGTTCTCAGTGTTATCTCTGAAAAGAATAAAAAAATGGCCACAGTTATAGTTTCTGGGGATAGTCCCAAAAGGAATATGCTGTATACTTTACTTAGGGGCAACAAACTGTCTATCTTATTTACAGAGATGGAAAGGGTAGCTTGCTTCAGTTTTCCTGGTGATGGACACAGTTTCCTAATATGGAAGGACATTCTGATTGTGTTTATATTTGTGATGGTCTAACTTAATTTTCCTTTCTTTCTTCTAGTGAAATATTCAAATTATTCCTGGAGGGAAAAGAGAGCCTGCTGTCTTAGAGTCTGGTGTAAATCACTGGTACAGACTAGCCTGTGAAATACAATAGCTGCTGCTTCCAGGCGGTTTTTACAGACATAGGAGATCTAAATTTTACATAACTGTGAAGATAAATTAGGGCCTTCTCCAAATGATGCTCCCTGAACTATAAATCTCCTTTGCCGTTTCAAATTCTATCTAAACAACTTGGCATTAAAGTTCATTCACTAAGATAAGTTGGGCTAGAGCAGGTGTAAGCAATGATCACAATTAATATAAAGAAGCCAGAGAAGAAGAGATAAAGTGGAAATAACGGAAACAGAATGAGGCAGCTGGAGAGAGTTAGAGTACGATTTGAAAATAAACCCATGAAAATGATTTATAAAGAATTTGGTTAAAAAAATGCAGTGATGAGAACTCAAGATTTTAAATCAGATCTCTTTATACCCATTACAGTGAACAAAAATGTACTCAAGATAGGTTTTAGCTAAGAAAGTAGATACCATCAGAAGTGAATTTAACAGAAGGTTTAACTTTGCTTCCAAACTTTTTATTAACATCATCAGTAAATCCTCCTTTGCTGCATCAAGGTCAGAATCAAGGTTCTTGAAACAAAGATGGGACTAAAGCCATCTGAAACCAAATGTTTACCATCTACTAATTCTGAAATCTTAGATCAGTTGTTCTAAGGTTTAAGCCTAAATTGAATGATATGGGGGACTTGTAAAAACACAGATTACTAGGCTTTAACCCAGAGTTTTTGATTTAGTAGTTCTAGGGAGAGAGTCCAAGACTTTACCTTTGTGACACGTTGCCATGATGGTGATTGACAGGAGGCCACACTTTGTGAACTGGGGGTTTCCTCACTGGGACCTATATGAGCATCATTTTCCTTAGGCATAGAATGTGACCAAAGACTATCTACCACTATAGTACTTATGTGTGTAAAGTCTTTTAAATATATATATTTTCTTAAAAATTGCTTTCAGCTACAATCTAAGACTATTTCATTGATTTGGCCTACTTTATTGGGAACATAATCAGATTATTCTAGTACAATAAACCTGTCAGTGGCAAATTCGAATGTCCTCTTAGAAATTCTGTACTCTCAAAAATGGACATAAATGTTATAATTTTTTTTAAGAGGAGGCAGAAGATTGGCTCGCATGTTTTTTCAGATGGCCTGTCTCTGAATATGCTTTCCTTCAGCTTTCTGATAGCTTTTGACAGTTAGGAAAATGGAAAATACTCTGGTAGTAGGTGAATTCTGAAAATAATACTTCCACAGATCAGTGATAATACAGTTTTTAACTTCTCAAAATTCCATATCTCCAACAGGTACTACCCTCTAAGCAGTGTTATGATTTTTATTTGTACACTAATTTATAAGCCTGAACACTTTACAAATGACCTGTGGAGACTCCTGATTTAGAGAGTGGCTAACCTGAATTCTATGCAGTTCTAAAGGACAGAAATGTTAATTAAAAAGTAGTGGCAATTTCAATATTTTATAATACAATCTTCAATATTGTATATAGAAATATATTCAAGAATAAAAACTTTAAGCATCTGGGGAAGTGAAATTATTCTTTGGAATTTTGGAGGAATATTCTCATGTTTAAACAGACATTTTGAGTCATACCGTGTTCTAGATTCTATGCCAGTTGCCAAGGAAACATTTAAATGAAGGATTTATCTTAGATTTTTTTTTTTCCATATTTTATTTATCTATTGGCTGCTCTGGGTCTTAGTTGTGGCATACAGGATTTTTGATCTTCCTTGGAGCATGTGGGATCTTTAGCTGTAGCCTGCAAACTATTAGCTGTGGCATGTGGTTACTTAGTTGCGGTATGTGGGAGAAAGGAGCAGTGACCCAACAAAAGACCCAGACTTACCTGTGAGTGTCCAGGAGTCTCTGGCAGAGGCCTGGGTTGGTGGTGGCCTGTTGCAGGGTCCAGGGTACTGGATCTTTTGAAGGAGATAGACATTATCTTCATTACTTCCACCATAGTTTGGCCTCAGGCCAAACAATAGGGAGGGAACACAACCCAGCCCATCAACAGAAAATTGGATTAAAGATTTATGAAGAATGGCCCTGCCCATCAGAACAAGACCCAGTTTCCCCCTCAGTTAGTCTCTCCCATCAGGAAGCTTCCATAGGCCTCTTATCCTTCCTTCGGGGGCAGACAGAATGAAAACCACAATCACAGGAAACTAATCTAACTGGTCACATGGACCATGAAAGTGAAAGTGCAGTTGCTAAGTCCTGTCCTTTTGTGACCCTGTGGACTGTATCCTACAAGGCTTCTCCATCCATGGGATTCCCCAGGCAAGAATACTGGAGTGGGTTACCATTTCCTTCTCCAGGGGATCTTCCCAACACAAGGATCGAACACGGGTCTCCTGCATTGGAGGCAGACTGCTTTAGTGAAACTATGAGCAATGCCCTATAGAGCCACCCAAGACAGATGGGTCATGGTGGAGAGTTCTGACAAAATGTGGCCCACTGGAGAAGGGAATGGCAAACCACTTCAGTATTCTTGCTTTGAGAACCCAATGACCAGCATGAAAAGGCAAAAAGATAGGACACTGAAAGATGAACTCCCCAAGTTGGTAGGTGCCCAATATGCTACAGGAGAAGAGTGGAGAAGTATCTCCAGAAAGAGTGGAGAGACAGATCCAAAGCAAAAACAACACCAATTGGTAGATGTGACTGGTGCTGGAAGTAAAGCCCAATGCTATAAAGAGCAGTATTGCATAGGAACCTAGAATGTTAGGCCCATGAATCAAGGCAAATTGGAAGTGGTCAAACAGGAGGTAGCAAGAGTGAACATCAATCTTTTAGGAATCAGTGAACTAAAATGGACTGGAATGGGTGAATTTAACTCAGATGACCATTATATCTACTACTGTGGGTAAGAATCCCTTAGAAGAAATGGAGTAGCCATCACAGTTAACAAGAGAGTCCAAAATACAGTACTTGGATGCAATCTCAAAAACAACAGAATGATCTCTGTTCACTTCCAAGGCACACCATTCAATATCAGGGTAATCCAAGTCTATACCCTGACCAGTAATGATGAAGAAGCTGAAGCTGAATGGTTCAATGAAGATCTACAAGATCTTCTAGAACTAACACCCAAAAAAGATGTCCTTTACATTATAGGGGACTGGAATGCAAAAGGAGGAAGTCAAGAGGTACCTGGAATAACTGGCAAATTTGGCCTTGGAGTACACAATGAAGCAGGGCAAAGGGTAACAGAGTTTTGCCAAGAGAGAGCACTGGTGATACCAAACACCCTCTTCCAACAACACAAGAGAAGACTCTCCAACTGGACATCACCAGATGGTCAATACTGAAATCAGATTGAGTATGTTCTTTGCAGCTGAAGATGGAGAAACTCTATACAGTCAGCAAAAATAAGACCAGGAGCTCACTGTGGCTCTGATCATGGACTCCTTATTTGCCAAATTCAGACTGAAATTGGAGAAAGTAGGGAAAACCACTAGACCATTCAGATATGCCCTAAATGAAATCCCTTATGATTATATAGTGGAAGTGAGAAATAGATTCAAGGTATTAGATCTGGCAGACAGAGTGCCTGAAGAACTATAGAGGGAGGTTTGAGACATTGTACAGGAGGCAATGATCAAGACCATCCCCAAGAAAAAGAAATGTAAAAAAGGCAAAATGGTTGTCTGAGGAGGTCTTACAAATACCTGAGAAAAGAACAGAAGCTTATGGCAAAGGAGAAAAGGAAAGATGTATCCATTTGAATGCAGAATTCCAACGAATAATAAGCAGAGATAAGAACGCCTTCCTCAGTGATCAATGCAAAGAAATAGAGGAAAATAATAGAATGGGAAAGACTAGAGATCTCTTCAAGAAAATTAGAGATACCAAGGGAACATTTCATGCAAAGATGAGCACAATAAAGGACAGAAATTGTATGGTCCTAATAGAAGCAGAAGATATTAAGTAGAAGTGGCAAGGATACACAGAACTATACAAAAAAGATCTTCATGACCCAGATAATCACAATAGTGTTAATCACTCACCTAGAGCCAGACATCCTGGAATGCAAAATCAAGTGGGTCTTAGGAAGCATCACTACGAACAAAGCTGGTGGAGGCGATGGAATTCCAGTTGAACTACTTCAAATCCTAAAAAATGATGTTGTGAAAGTGCCACTCAATATGCAAGCAAGTTTGGGAAACTCAGCAGTCACCACAGGACTGGAAAAAGCCGATTTTCATTCCACTCCCAAGAAAGGCAATGCCAAAGAATGCTCAAACTACCACACAATTGCATTCATCTCACACTATAGTAAAGTAGTGTTGAAAATTCTCCAAGCCAGGCTTCAACAGTACGTGAACCATTTAGAAATGGCAGAGGAATCAGTGATCATATTGCCAACATCCATTGGATAATCGAAAAAGCAAGAGAGTTCCAGAAAAACACCTACGTCTCACTTATAGACTGCACCAAAGGCATTGACTGTGGCTCACAACAAGCTGTGAAAAAATCTTAAAGAGATGGGAATACCAGACCACCTTAACTGACTCCTGAGAAATCTGTATGCAGGTCAAGAAACAACAGAGAATGAGACGTGGAGCAACAGACTGGTTCCAGATTGGGAAAGGCTGTTTTTGTCACCCTGCTTATTTAACTTATATGCATATTATGCGAAATGCTGGGCGGGATGAAGCACAAGCTGGAATCAAGATTTCCAGGAGAAATATCATAACCTAAGATACACAGATGACACCACCCTTATTTCAGAAAGCAAAGAACTAAAGAGCCTCTTGATGAAAGTGAAAGAGGAGAGTGAAAAGTTGGCTTAAACTCAACATTCAGAAAGTTAAGATCATGGCACCCAGTCCCAGCATCCCATGGCAAATAGGTAGGGAAACAATGGAAACAGTGAGAGACTTTATTTTGGGGGGCTCCAAAATCATTGCAGATGGTGACTGAGCCATGAAATTAAAAGATACTTGCTCCTTGGAACCGGAGAAGGCAATGGTACTCTTGCCTGGAAAATCCCATGGACAGAGGAGCCTGGTAGGCTGTGGTCCATGGGGTCACCAAGAGTTGGACACAACTGAGCAACTTCACTTTCACTTTTCACTTTCATGCATTGGAGAAGGAAATGGCAACCCACTCCAGTGTTCTTGCCTGGAGAATCCCAGGGATGGGGAAGCCTGGTGGGCTGCCGTCTATAGGGTTGCACAGAGTCAGACATGACTGAAGTGACTTAGCAGCAGCAGCAGCAGCAGCTCTTTGGAAGAAAAGCTATGACCAACCTAGATGGCATAGCATATTAGATGGCAGAGACATTATGTTGCCAACAATGCTCCATCTAGTCAAAGGTATGTTTTTTCCAGTAGTCATGACATGAATGGATGTGAAAGTTGGACTGTAAAGAAAGCTGAGCATGAAAGAATTGATGCTTTTGAACTGTGGTGTTAGAGAAGACTCTTGAGAGTCCCTTGGACTGCAAGGAGATCCAACTATTCAATCCTAAAAGAAATCAGTCCTGAATATTCATTGGAAGGACTAATGCTGAAGCTGAAGCTCCAGTTCTTTTGCCACCTGATGCAAAGACCTGACTCATTGGAAAAGACCCTTATGTTAGGAAAGATTGAAGGCAAGAGGAGAATGGGATGAATGAAGATGAGATAGTTTGATGGCATCACTGACTTGACTGACATGAGTTTGAGTAGGCTTCCAGAGTTGGTGATGGATAGGGAAGCCTGGCATGGTGCCGACCATGGGGTAGCAAAGAGTCGGACACCACTAAGTGACTGAACTGAACTGAACCATTGTGGGATCTATGTAGTTCCCTAAACAGGGATCTATAAGCAGGGATCAAGCCCGGGGAACCCTGCATTGGGGGCATGAAGTCTTAGCCACTGGACCTATAGGCAAGTCCCCATCCTAGTTTTTAAGAAGCTTACAATATGTGAAGAAGACTCTTATAAATAAATATGTATGATACAACCTGAAGTCTTCAATGGGAGTATGTACAAAATGAATGAGAACAGATAAAGGGTAAAAAAATAAAAGTATAAATAGGAAATCATTTATAGAAAGAAATATCTCATGGGTTACCAAATAAGCATTTTAAATTATGTAGGCTATTCAGAACCAAACAGACTGCTAGCTCTGTGTTTTAAGCAGCAGAAATAAGAAGCTGCTAGAAGTTTCTAAGGTATTTTTGTTTTGCATATTATTGAGGCCTAAATAAAGATCCTTTGATTACAATGTCTTTCTGCGTGTCCTTTCATCCTTCTAAATGAGACTAAATCATTCAATATATTGGAAATATATGACCATTATCAGTTCAGTTCAGTTCAGTTCAGTTCAGTCACTTAGTCGTGTCTGACTCTTTACGACCCCATGAATCGCAGCACACAAGGCCTCCCTGTCTATCACCAACTCCCAGAGTTCACTCAAACTCATGCCCATTGAGTCAGTTATGCCATCCAGGCATCTCATCCTCTGTCCCCTTCTCCTCCTGCCCGTAGTGCCTCCCAGCATCAGGGTCTTTTCCAATGAGTCAACTCTTCTCATGAAGTGGTGAAAGTACTGGAGTTTCAACTTTAGCATCAGTCCTTCCAATGAACACCCAGGTATGATCTCCTTTAGAATGGACTGGTTGGATTTCCTTGCAGTCCAAGGGACTCTCAAGAGTTTTCTCCAACATCACAGTTCAAAAGCATCAATTCTTCAGCGCTCAGCTTTCTTCACAGTCCAACTCTCACATCCATACATGACCACTGGAAAAACCATAGCCTTGACTGGACGGATCTTTGTTGGCAAAGTACTGTCTCTTCTTTTTAATATGCTGTCTAGGTTAGTCATAACTTTTCTTCCAAGGAGTAAGCGTCTTCTAATTTCATGGCTGCAGTCACCATCTGCATTGATTTTGGAGCCTGAAAAAATAAAGTGTGACACTGTTTCCACTGTTCCCCCATCTATTTGCCATGAAGTGATGGGACCAGATGCCATGATCTTAGTTTTCTGAATGTTGAGCTTTAGGCCAATTTTTTTACTCTTCTCTTTCACTTTTATCAAGAGGCTTTTTAGTTCCTCTTCACTTTCTGCCATAAGGGTGCTGTCATCTGCATATCTGAGGTTATTGATATTTCTCCTGGCAATCTTGATTCCAGCTTGTGCTTCTTCCAGCCCAACGTTTCTCATGATGTACCCCACATATAAGTTAAAGAAGCAGGGTGACAATATACAGCCTTGACGTACTCCTTTTCCTATTTGGAACCAGTCTGTTGTTCCATGTCCAGTTCTAACTGTTACTTCCTGACCTGCATACAGATTTCTCAAGAGGCAGGTCAGGTGGTCTGGTATTCCCATCTCTTTCAGAATTTTCCACAGTTTATAGTGATCCACACAGTCAAAGGCTTTGGCATAATCAGTAAGGGCAGACATAGATGTTTTTCTGGAACTCTCTTGCTTTTTCAATGATCCAGTGGATGTTGGCAATTTGATCTCTGATTCTCTGCCTTTTCGAAAACCAGCTTGAACATCTGGAATTCATGGTTCATGTATTGTTGAAGCCTGGCTTGGAGAATTTTGAGCATTACTTTACTAGCATGTGAGATGAGTGCAATTGTGTGGTAGTTTGAGCATTCTTTGGCATTGCCTTTCTTTGGGATTGGGATGAAAACTGACCTTTTCCAGTCCTGTGGCCACTGCTGAGTTTTCCAAATTTGCTGGCATATTGAGTGCAGGACTTTCACAGCATCATCTTTCAGGATTTGAAATAGCTCAACTGGAATTCCATCACCTCCTCTACCTTTGTTTGTAGTGATGCTTTCTAAGGCCCAGTTGACTTCACATTCCAGGATGTCTGGCTCTAAGTGAGTGATCACACCATCATGATTATCTTTGTCATGAAGACCTTTTTTGTACAGTTCTTCTGTGTACTCTTGCCACCTCTTAATTGACCATTATTCTTTAAAAATATATATAAAAGTGCTCACAAGCTCTTAATCATAGATATGTTTGAATCCAGGTTTAACGATAAAATTGAAGATGGTAAATTTAGTTCTTGAGACTCTATTCTGTCATTGAATTGATATCAGAGCTAAAACTAAATTTAAGGTCTTTTGATTTAAATATGAATAGAATTTCTACTGTATAATATTGCTTCCTTTTGAAAGTTGAAATGGAGTTGTGTTTTGAACATACTCAAAGAAGTGGAGATCTCAGATAAGGAATTTTTGTGGCCTGGAGTGGCAGTTGTTCTGGTGAATGGATCTGGGTGGGAGAGTAAATTGTTTAAAATGTGGAACTTGAATTAAAGTTTATCAGTGAGCCATGGAAATAAAGACTTTAAAAATTGAAATATATGTGTATTTTTGGAGTGTTAAATTATGACCTTTTGATCAGCGTTATCCCTGTGTGTGTGGTCTCCTTAACATAGCAACAAGTCTTTTCTTCATCAACTAAGATGGATGGACTTCTTATGGACTGAATTATATCCCCTCACAATCTGTATGCTTGTCTTAATCTTTAATGTGAGTATATTTGGAAATGGGGTCTTTAAAGGTTAAATGAGGTCATAAGGGTGGGGTCCTAATCTGATAAGACTAGTGTCTTTATTAGAAGAGAAGAGGCACCAGAGATCTCTCTCCTCTGCATGCACAGAGAAAAGGCCAGGTGAGGACATGGTAAGCAGGCAGCTGTCTATAAGCTAAGAAGAGGGGCATCGCTAGAATCAGCCCTGTTGGCACCTTAATCTTGGACTTGATCTTGGTCTCCAGAGCTGTGAGAAAATAAATTTCTGTTATTTAAGCTGATTAGTTTCGGATATTCTGTTATGGCAGCCTGAGCTGATTAATGTATTACTTAATAGTAAGAAAAACCTCTACTTCTGCTTTATTGATTACACCAAAACCTTTGACTCTGTAGATCACAGCAAACTGTGGAATTCCTCAAGAGATGGGAATACCAGACCATCTTACCTGACTCCTGATAAGTCTGTATGCAGGTCAAGAAGCGACAGCCAGAACCGGCCATGGAACAACAGACTGGTTCCAAATTGGTAAAGGAGTTTGTCAAGGCTGTTTATATTGTCACCCTACTTATTTAACCTCTAGGCAGAGTACATTATGTGAAATGCCAGGCTAGATGAAGCACATGTGGAATCAAGATTGCTGGGAGAAATATCAATAACTTCAGATATGCAGATGACACTACCCTTATGCCAGATAGTGAAGAAGAACTGAAGAGCCTCTTGATAAAAGTGAAAGAAGAGAGTGAAGAAGCTGGCTTAAAACTCAACATTCAGAAAAACTAAGATTGTGGCATCTGGTTCCATCACTCCATGGCAAATAGATGGAGAAACAATGGAAACAGTGACAGAGTTTATTTCCTTGGGCTCCAAAATCACTGCATATGGTGACTGGAGCCTTGAAATTATAAGATGCTTGCTCCTTGGAAGAAAAGCTGTGACCAACCTAGACAACTTATTAAAAAGCAGAGACGTTGCTTTGCCAACAAAGGTCTGTCTAGTCAAGGCTATGATTTTTCCAGTAGTCATGTATGGATGTCAGAGTTGAACTATAAAGAAAGCTGAGTGCCGAAGTATTGATGCTTTTGAACTGTGGTGTTAGAGAAGACTTTTGAGAATCCCTTGGACTGCAAGGAGATCTAATCAGTCTATACTAAAGGAAATCAGTCCTGAATATTCATTGGAAGGACTGATGCTGAAGCTGAAAGTCCAATACTTTTGCCATCTGATGTGCCTCATTTGAAAAGACCCTGATGCTGGGAAAGACTGAAGGTGGGAAGAGAAGGGGACAGCAGAGGATGAGATGGTTGGATGTTCGCGATGGACATGAGTTTGAGCAAGCTCCGGGAGTTGGTGTTGGACAGGGAAGTCTGGCCTGCTGCAGTTCATGGCGTCGCTAAGAGCCAAACATGACTGAGCAACTGAACTGAATAGTAAGAAATGTTACATGTGTGTGAACTCAGTCCTGTCTTATGCTTTGTGACCCTATGGACTGTGGCCCACCAGGCTCCTCTGTCCATGGGATTTTCCAGGCAAGAATACTGGAGTCGGTTGCCATTTCCTCCTCCAGGGGATCTTCCCCACCCAGAGATTGAACCTGCATCTCCCTTTTTTTTTTTTTTTTTTTTTCTTTCCTGCATTGCAGACAGATTCTTTAACACTGAACCATTGGGAAAGCTCATAATAGTAAGAAATATCATATCCTAATACTACCCATTTGACTTTATTGATCTCAACGTATATATTATGTGACTAGAGATTAGAAGATACTTTTTTTTCTAAATGGATTTTTCTAAAAATAGTTTTGAAATGGACTTACAGGCTCCTTAATTGAAAGATTAGGAAGTAAGAAACTGCTTTGTCACAAAGATGAGATGATTTTTTATAATAGTTTAATATGATGATGGACTTTTTGGCCTTTGAAATTATCTAAATATCTATTCCCTGATAATAGCTACTTTCTGATATGTTTTAACTCTGTTTTCTAAATACATTTCTTAAATTCATGTATAGCATGTGCTGTGACTAATGCAAACAGAACAGCTATCAGATTCGTTTCATTAAGAGATTAGATGGAGATTTTGCAAATTTCCCATGAAATTTTAATGTACAATTCATTCCTTAATTAAAAGCAAACAGCCTTGGTTTTGGGGATTAGGCTACTTAATTATGTATAAAAAGAGAATATGTTTATAAAGAGTATTTGAGTAAAAAGGGAAGAGAATACAATCAAAGAAGGAATGACATCCTGGAAAGTGGATTGCAAGAATTAAAAGCAGAACCATTTTAAAATCGTCTGTTCTTCAGATTCTCTCAATGGTCAATGCTCCAGTGAAAGGCAAGAGTCAAGCTCTTTGGGAAAGAGTGCACTCTTTGGGAAAGAGTGCAGATACTGAGATTGTTGATCCAGACTATAGACAAAAGCTTGCCCAAGATTTCAGAGTTTATTCTGATATCCACTACTAACTCACTACATAACCAGAGGCAGGTGAGTTAATCTTTCTGTGACTTCACTTATGCCTTTGTCAAATGGAAATAACACCACCTCTTCATGGGAGTATTTCGAGGTTTAATTAAATAGTGCTTTGAGCTTCTTAGATGAAAGTTGCTATAGAAATGCAAAGTGGAATTATTGAAGTCATTTTTCCTATTCCTGTGTGGAACATGATGATTTAAACCCATTTATTTTAATAGAAAATTGACTAATTACCTAAGAAATATTCCTTATGGCATATGATACATGTAAACAATAGGCCAAACCTCTTTACAATAAATAGGATCATAATCTAATTCCTTAAAAAAGTTTACAAATTTTATATAATTTTTAACAGTTTTATTCCATTTACAGTTATTCTAAAATGTTGGTTGAATTCCTTGTGTTGTTCAACACATTCTTGAGTCTATCCTACACCCAATATTTTGTACCTCCCACCCCCTCACGCTATATTGGCCCTCCTCCCTTCCCCATGGTAACCATTAATTTGTCCTCTGTATCTGTGTGTCTGCTTCTTTTTTTGTTATATTCACTAGTTTGCTGTATTTTTTAGATTCCTCATATAAGTGATGCCATATGGTATTTCGGAGAAGGCAATGGCACCCTCACTCCAGTACTCTTGCCTGGAAAATCCCGTGGATGGAGGAGGAGCCTGGTGCGCTGCAGTCCATGGGGTTGCTATAAGTCGGACAGAACTGAAGCGACTTAGCAGCAGCAGCATGTGGTGTTTGTCTTTCTCTGACTTATTCCACTTAGCATGAGGCCCTCCAAGTTCATTCATGTTGCTACAAATGGCAACATTTCATTCTTTTATTGGTTGACTGGTGTTTCATTGTGTATCTATAGGCCACATCTTCTTTATTCATTCATCTGTTGATGGACGTGTAAGTTGCTTCCATATCTTGACAGTTGTAAATAATGCTACTGTTAATATGTGTGTTTCTGAATTAGTGCTTTGAGGGTTGTTTTATATATATACATATATATATATATATATATATATATATATATATATATATATATATACATACACCAAGAGTGGAATTGCTGAGTCATATGGTAGTTCTGGGCTTCCCAGGTAGCACTAGTGCTAAACAGCCCTGGTGCCAATGCAGGTGACATGAGACATGGGCTTGATCCAAGGGTCAGAAAGATCCCCTGGCATAGGAAATGGCAACCTATTCCAGTATTCTTGCCTGGAGAATTCCATAAACAGAGGAGCCTGCCAGGCTCCAGTCCGTGGGGCCGCAAAGAGTGGAACACAACTGAAGTGATTTAGCACGCGTGCATGGTAGTTCTATTTTTAGTTTTTCGAGAAACCTCCATACTGTCTCCGACCAACAGTGCACAGGAGTTCTCTTTTCTCCACATTCTTGCTTACATTTGTTACTTACATTCTTTTTGATGACAGCTGAATCTACAAATATGAGATAATATATCTCATTGTGATTTTGATTTGCATTTTCCTGTTGATTGGTGATGTTGAGCATTTTTTCATGTGCCTGTTGGCCTTCTGCATTTCTGTTTTAGAAAACTGCTCAGTTCTGCTCATTTTTTAATTGGGTAGGCTTTTTTTGATATTGAGTTGTATGAGCTGTTTATATATGTTGACTATTAACCCTTTATCAGTCCTGTAATTGTCAAATATCTTCTCCCATTCTGTAGGCTGTCTTTTAATTTGGCGATACATTCCTTTGCTGTGCAAAAGCTTTTAAATTTAATTAGGTTCCACTTACTCATTTTTACTTTTATTTTCTATAGAAGAGAGATCAAAAAAAATATTGCTTTGATTTATATTAAAAGAATGCATAATCTAATTCTTAATTTAATGACAAAATTTTAATCTGTGACAAGTGTGTGCATGCTCAGTCATGTCGGACTCTTTGTGACCCCAAGGACCGTATCCCACCAGTCTTCTCTGTCATTGAATTTTCCAGATAAGGATCCTGGAGGGTTGCTATTCCCTTCTCCAGGGGATCTTCCCAACCCAGGGATCAAACCTGGATTTCCTGCATTGCGGGAAGATTCTTTACCATCTGAGCCAGCTGTTTAAGTAAGGAAGATGCCAACTTTCTGAAGAGAGGAAGTTTCCATGTGAAGAACCATTTGTGTGTACATTCTTATCTGGGGTATGATCATGTGAGCAAGTGGCTCAGGACCGCTGAGAAAGAGGAGGTCAAGGAACTGAGGGGCTTCAGTAATAGAAGATCATCTACAGTAGTAGTGTTAGAGAGAGTGATAAACCAGGATGCAAAATTCTGAAATATAAGGGTGAGACCTGAGAGTCTATAGATGATTCTACAAAGAGCTGTAACAAGTGTTGTAACCTGGAGACAAGAGGTTCAAAATTGAGTCATGGCACCATTGGAATGAAAGGAGAATAAGTAGCAATGAAGAGCAGAAGGTACGCAAGCTCTTCCTACCAGACCTTCATACCAATTCCCACCTGAAACTCGAACCTGGGAGACACTTCCTGCTGGGAAAGGAAATAGCCCTCTTTTGAGAGGGGAAGTCATGTCCTTCAGGGAGAAGCAGGTTTCTTTTTGATCAGGTTATTTTACTGAGCAGAGGTTTTTAGAACTAATGTGCTAGGACCTCATTAGAAACTTTAAAAGCAATATTGTTGCTGAGCCCCATTTCAGACTAACTAACTCAGGATCTTTGAGGGTAGATCCCAAAGAACAGAATGAAAAATCAAACAAAAACCTAACTAATATCTCTCCAAGACATTAGGCAGGGTTTAAAAACTAGTACCATAAGCCTAGTTTGAGTTTGATCAAGGTGAAGGGAACATTGAGAGCAGAGGTTGGAAAGGTAGGGGATTTTGCTTATGACACATTTTGAGTTCTGTAGGACATTCTGAGTGGCAGTCAGAAGTGTGAAAGTGGATGTGCAATGTCATAGCAGATTGAAGTGACCTATGTTCCTAGGTTTCTTGGACAAAAAGATGTCAGACTTCATGACCACAGGCTGTGTTCATTAGACAGGGGCATTGGGGATGCTGGGAGTTCTTTCCAGGGGCCTTCCCTTTCACTTTTCTCCATTAGACACAAGGAGGACAGGAAAGGGAAAAAGTTTATTCTTAGTAATCAAGGCCCCCTTTTGACCCTGACAATGAAAGTAGTGATGAGTATGACCATAATCCAGAGTAGGTTTTTTGTTTGCTTTCTCATTTTTTGATAACCAAAATGTCAGCCTTGTTGAGCATTATTATTATTTTTAAATAATACTTTATCCAGAATTGTGAATTCTTGTTTTATGACCATCTCTTATATTTAGGAAACCTGTATCTCGGGTTGAACATGTGTTTCTTAGGAAACCTGTATCTCACATAGATGAACACTTTAGGGCTTGGTGAAAGATGATTCAGTACTAGCTTATAGTTTGTAGATGTTGTGCAATAAAAGTGAAATTATATTGACACAGTCTTCCTGACAACAACATGAAAGGCAGACGTAGGTCTCTGCTAGGGATTAAAATTTAACATGATTATTCTGAGGATTAAATTCTGCACTGTAGATGTGAATATCTCTTAAGTTGCTGGTAAGATTTACAACTCCTAATGTGTCTGAGGATCTAGGTTGTAGAAAAATCTACAATGTCAGCACAAACTGGAGATCCTATATGGTTTAAGAATTTAGTAAGTCAATAAAGTGAGCATAGCATTTATATGTAAAGGATAACTTTTAAAACTGAACTCTCCCTACCACACCTAATACTACAGGACTTCTGTGGCATTCAGGGGAATCAGAACTTACACGGAACTGGAACATCAGCAAATGGCTCGGGACATCTAATTTATGCAGAATTAGTGCCTGTGTCATATATAGCACTGCAAACTTTATCCTTCTCTACTCAACTGTATTCTCTTCCCTGAGACCAATTACATCATTCTCACAAGGCATTTATTTCATTTTTCTGGCTGAAACAGTGGGTGTAGGCAAAGCTCTGCAGGATGTTCTGGGAAGGCTCTAAAGGCAAGTTACTTATGACTGCAACAGATGTTGATAATTTTTAGGGAACTGCTGACTTTATATTGTGAGTCTCTCCCTCTTAGGGAAAAATAAGGAATTTCCAATTTCTTGCTAGCTGTAAGAACATAAGGGCTGAATAGCCTAGCTATAAAAGTGGGACACTAAAATTCTGACAAAGAAAAATATATCTGACAAAAAAGTGAAGGCACCTCAGTTCTTATAGAAAGCAAACCTCTCTCAATAGTTTGTTTGTCACTCCACAGGAATTAATAAAGTAAGAGATAAGAAATTTAACCCTAAATTTTGAAATATATGTCTCTATCATTTGATTAAAAAAAAGGTGAGCACAGAAGTGCAAACAGTATCAATATTTCTAGATATTATCAATCATCCCTGCTGTTGTTAGTCTAGTATTAGCAGTGTAGTGGTAACAGCTATAGAAAGTTCTTATAATAAGCATACTGTTCCACTGTTACTTCTTGACAATATAAAACTGAAGTATTTGGCTTGTGTTATTGTGGACTCAAGACTTGAAATTTCTCTTAATCAGCTATTTAAATCACTTTGTTTAACCAATTATTCTGTTATGACTAATTTTTTATAAATATAAAAAATTCAAAGCAATTCTAAAATTAATGAGGAAATAAGCAACTAAACTATATCAAACATTAAGATGCACAGTCTGGAGTTCAGACTGATATATTTGTTTATTTTCAGTACCATATTGGTTGATTGATTCCTTCAGTTATTTATTGGGACATTGTTATATTCTTGGCACTAATTTAGGCTCTGCAGATAAAAATGTGGGTAAGACAATGATGATCCTTACCATGATGGAGCTTCCTTGTTGTTTGGCATTCTGTGAGAAGTAGAGAAAATAAGCAGTTTCAATGACATGAAACTGAATCTTGCAGCTACGTTTCATCAAGAAGCATTTAACAAGGTGGTCCATGTCTGTCTCCTGCTTTTATGAAAGTCACAGCACACTTCGTCAAGTACTGTGGACTTAGAGTTCATGGAAGGAGTCCTTAAGCCTGCCTTTAATTATCCTCAGTGTCCACAGTAATTAGTGCCTAGCTTATTTAATAGGCATACCTGAAATAAAGACAGACCATAAATATTTGCTGAATGAGGGAATGGATTGTCTCAACTTAGAATCAATTTGTGTAGGACCTAAACTTACTTCTATTACTGAGTTTAATTCTAGTTTCTCCCATTGCCTGATTTCTTTCCTTCCTTTTTAAATCACACATTCTGGTCCTAACTATCCTCCTTACCGCCTCCTTTTTTTTTTTTTTTTTTTTTTTGGTGATGAAACTGAAATATTGGGGTTTTGAGAAAGTTTCATTAGACATAATAAATTTCAAAATTAGCCTAAAGAAAGCCCCAGGAAGGTTAAAGACCCCAAGGAGGAATTTTACTGTAGCCCAGAACTGTTTATTCTTTAACAAATAGTCCAGTTCTCTTTGAGGATTCATTAGATGGGGTTCTGTTTTTTAGAAACACCAGAAATTTTGTCATTCCTCCAGAGCAACATCAACAATTCGAGTTGCTATGATATGTTGGTTCAAATATGGGGTTTATTTGAAGAGGTTGTATAGCATCATTAGTCAGCTTCTGACAATGCCGATCTTATGAAATAGCACACACACAGTTGTGAAAGCAATTAATTAAACTGTAAAGTCAAGGACAAGGTTTTATGTCTGTTTTATAAATGTGACCTACGTGTTTCCCTGAAAATCATTTCACTACATCACTATATATTCCTGCAGTGACAAAAACCACATGTTTCTTTGTGAATTTGTCTGAGTCTTATTTTTCTTTATATTTTATTATTAATGCTTTATTTGAAATTATTTGGACTAAATGAGCTTTACATTTGGCCAAGAGGCATAAGCAAAAATTCTAACAGAAGAGGAATGAAAATATTGAGAATGTGAATATGAATTTTGAGAAAAGAAGGCTTATTATATTTTGCAAGTAGACTTTATGATTGGACTAGAGAAAGTATATTGGGTAATAATTGGAAGAAAAATTTGTAAGTGACAGGTGGAATTAGAGCAGCCTGAAATTGATGTAATGGGAAACAGAAAACCAGGATTTCTTAATGAATGGGGTGTGTGGTAATTTTTATTGAGGTGAGCCTGATGGAAGAATGCAGATTAGATTTTGTGAGGAGAGGCTGGAAAGAGAGAGAGAGATGTCAGCAGCATTTGGTGTTTTTGTAGGTAGAATATGATAAGAACTTATATTACTTGATACATTGAGATGGGTCTTAAGATGGGATAAAAATACTTTGAAAGATAAGACAACTTTTTTTTTTGTCTTTTAGTGAAAGATTGGATGTAGAGAATCAGGGTGATGGAAGAGTTAAACATGTCTAGAAGAAAAGTGGTATTATTGATGAAATATAATGGCTTGGCGAGTCAAGTCAGCAACGTAGAGAATTTACAGTTTGCTAGGCAATACTGTGTTAATATAGTGACCCCAGGAGACTCAGTCCAGGATGGAAGACAGACAAGCACACAGATACTTGTAAAAGTGCCGTGATTGAGGCAAGTACCAAGTAGTATGACTACCCAAAAAGGGGAAAAATAGCATAGCTGAGAAAATAATTAGGAAAGCTGCCTAGAAGAAGCACAATTTAATCTTTGAAACACAGGCAAGAACTGACCAGATAGGAAAGATACTATAGATTGTGCTGTAGACAGGAGTAGCAGGGGAGTAGGGGGAATGTGAGGACTGAAGTCTAAGTATTTGTTAAGGATGATGGAGTGTTGAATGTATTGTGTGTTAAGGAGATTTTACTTTACTCCCTAGGGATGATCATTCAAGAAAGATTAGTTCATTTATGGATATGCCACCTTTTTATTGATGAATCAATTGTATTATAAGTACCACTTAGATAGAAATTCTGAATTTGAAGATATGACATAGATTTAAAAGTCATTAAGTAGGTAGTTGAAGCTATGTAATAGGATGAGTTCTTAAAAGGAGTGCAAAGAAACCATGGCTTACATAAAATCCATGGATAAAATAGGCAAAACCATGATTTATTGGGGGATTGGACATCCCTAGTAAGTTTACTCAAGTAACAGACCACAGTATGAAAATTTTGTCTTAGTTTTAACATAATACAGCTAACTCTGTAGAAACTACTTGGAAACTTTTGGAAACTGAATTAATAAACTTCCATTTTTATCTCTCCTTTCCTCATGGTGTTTTCCTTTTGAGTCTGAGATATACAAGATTCCAAGCCCCAGTTTGTGCACAGCTGTTATTGATCTTTGAGAATTACTGATTAGGAGAAGGTTAGAGTTGAAAGAAAACTGGGGGACCTCTAGGTAAGTGGCTTTTATACTTAGGGGAAAAACATGTTTTATGACAATAAAATCTTAAAATAGAAGCATTTTAAAAAGCAGGTAAAATGAGTTTGCTTTCATTGGAGATGGTGGGGTGATGGGGAGATTGTGGTTCATTGTCCCAACTCAGTAAAGTTCTTTTATCACTTATGGTAGATTCTGAGGAATCCCTCTAGAAACCTCAAACTCTATAGGGCTGCTTTTGAAAACTACTGATAGACCCCAGTGTTCTCATTTGCAGAAGCCAGCAAACTCACTCAAAGACATACAGTTAGATCTAGTTTTAGAACAAACAGTCTGCCTTCTGGGAGAGTTGCTTGCACTGTAGGAGGAACCGTTCTTCAATATTGTTACTTAGAAGGTGCATTTACTTAGAATCATTGACAGATTAATGAACATCAGATTTCTTATTTGTACACCCCCTAATAACACAGAATAAGGAAGAAAGGGAACACATGAGAGGGGAATGATGACTGTTTCACTCTTTCCTGCCCTGTTAGCACATGCCTCTTTGATAAAACCTGTTTGTTCTGCCAAGACATATATTTCTAAGAGATGTCTTACTTTCAGGAGAAAAAAGGCAAAATAGGGAACCAGAAGCTGAGTGGGTGAAAATATAAAGGCTTTTTCCTTTTAAAAGATGAATTTTAAGGCAAGAAATAATGCAAATGACTGTGGTTGGTGTAGAAATAAAATTTACTTCTGAAATTTACTCTGTTATGGAGAGATCAGTTTAATGAAAGAGTAAATTAAGCTCAGTTTTATCTTCTTTATATTTATGTTTAGAATCTGACCTTAGTAAGAAATGGAAATTATTTTCAATAAAATCAATTTGGAAAAGTTAGTTTCTTAGGATGTTCTGAGAATGGAACAATGTTTGTAATGTTTTTAGATATGGGAAAGTAATCACCTTGTCATTTAGTGTTATACTTCTTTTGCTATTAATGTTTCAGTTCAGTTCAGTCACTCAGTTGTGTCTGACTCCTTGAGACCCCATGAACCGCAGCACACCAGGCTTCCCTGTCCATCACCAACTCCCGGAGTCTACCCAAACCCATGTCCATTGTGTTGGTGATGCCACCCAACCATCTCATCCTCTGTTGTCCCCTTCTCCTCCTGCCCTCAATCTTTCCCAGCATCAGGGTCTTTTCAAATGATTCAGCTCTTTGAATCAGGTAGCCAAAGTTTTGGAGTTTGGGCTTCAACATCAGTCCTTCCAATGAACACCCAGGACTGATCTCCTTTAGGATGGACTGGCTGGATCTCCTTGCAGTCCAAGGGACTCTCAGAGTCTTCTCCAACACCACAGTTCAAAAACGTCAATTCTTTGGTGCTCAGCTTTCTTTATAGTTCAATTCTCACATCCATACATGACTACTGGAAAAAACCATAGCTTTGACTAGATGGACCTTTGTTGACAAAGTAATATCTTTGCTTTTTAATATGCTATCTAGGTTGGTCATAACTTTCCTTCCAAGGAGTAAGCGTCTTTTAATTTCATGGCTGCAGTCACAATTTGCAGTGGTTTTGAAGCCCCCCAAAATAAAGTCTGCCACTGTTTCCATTCTTTCCCCATCTATTTGCCATGAAGTGATGGGACCAGATGCCATGATCTTTGTTTTCTGAATGTTGAGCTTTAAGCCAACTCTTTCACTTTCCTTTTTCACCTTCATCCAGAGGCTCTTTAGTTCTTTACTTTCTGCCATAAAGGTGGTGCCATCTGCATGTCTAAGGTTATTGATATTTCTCCCAGCAATCTTGATTCCAGCTTGTGCTTCTCCCAGCCCAGCATTTCTTATGATTTACTGTGAAATTATTCTGTGTCAGACACTGTGCTAGGAAATATAAGGATCATAACTCATTGTCCCTGTGCTTGAGGCATGTGTGTGCTCAGTCATGTCGGACTCTTTGTACAGACCCATGGACTATAGCCCACCAGTCTCCTCTGCCCATGGAATTTTTCAGGCAGAAATACTGGAGTGGGATGCCATTTCCTCCTCCAGGGATCTTCCCCGAACCAAAGACCAAACCCATGTCTCTTGCAACTCCTTCACTGGCAGATTCTTTACCACTGAGCCACCTGGGAAGCCCTACGCTTGAGGAGTCCACAGTAACTTGAAAAAAAACAAATAATTAGAATATGATGTGATAATTTTGATAATAGGAGATCAATACTTTGAGAGAATGAGATTTTATAAGCTTCAACATAAGGTGGTACTTTAAGTGAATTTTGAATGATAAATAGACATTTAGAGAGTAAGATATCAGTCTTAAATATGAATTATGAAGAAACATATAAAATCTTTTAATGTTACTTGGAAAGTGGCCAGATTCCTTTGTCAGGAGATATTCTATAAATCCACAGCTGATGAAAGTGGCCCTTGGCCAAAGCAAAAAGTACAATTATGTAGGAAATAATCAGAGGTCGGTAGATAACAGAGGTATTTCCAAACAGGGCATCTCTTTTTGGGCATGGAGATGGAGATTAGAAGGTTAATTGAATTAAGTGAAACCATCAAATTAGAAGATAATATTTGAGACCACTATCTGGAATAGCATTGATTTAGATTTTACATATGATTAGGTTTTGTTTATCATAGATATCTGATAATAGAAGGAGCAGGTGTGTTGAAAGAGACAGAGGTGTGATAGAAAGCAGCGTTGTGGATGGAATGGTTTTTTTAATTACCTGTGGTAGGAGGAAAAATACACTGGGGGACAGGTGAAGGAAAGATAAGGATTTTGGTTGAAACATATTGAGTGTGATGTGCCTGTGGAATATCTATGAAGAAACATAAACATTGAAACATAAATGTCCTGTTTACTCAGTTGTGAAATCAGAATGATATATTTTGCCCCCCCTATTCCATAAGGATGTTCTAAGGCCTTAAAATATAAATGAAATAGCATTGAAAAATAGAAAACAGTGTACAGTGAAAGAAAAGTTCTTTATGTTATACTTGTTTAGTCCACATTTTCTAAGGAAGAATGATAGGAAAAGCTAATAATCAATCAATTATGCATTTTAACCACTTTACTGGGCCAGGCTTTACCAATGTTATTTGAGTGTAAGAACTCATTACTTATATAAAGACATGTTTAACTTCTTTTTCAATGTATACTGCATCTTCCAAGAGTAAATTCTAATGGAGTTTGATAGAGATATTACATATATTTATTTTTATTATTTTGGTTCATATTAGGGTGGAAGTTAATGAATGTCTTCTAAAGTAGCTTGGAAAATTAACAAAATATCACTGATGGAAGGAGCCTCAATTTTCTACTCAGCATGATTTTCTCTGTGTGTGTCTATATATATATATAATGAGTTTTTTTTAATAAAAATTATTTTTATTTCCTGTAGCTGTTGATTACTTGCATCTTAACTACAGTAGCTTCTAGACCAAGGCAAGTGTTATACTCTTTCCTTTTGCTGTTTATGTGTTGCTGTGGTAGTTAATTTCAGAAAAGGAGTTAAATTTCATGGAGCATACTACCTCTGCTTAGTTCTAGTCAGATTCTAATGGTGCTGCTGAAAAGTTGTGTTAGCATTATAAGAGAATGTCTTCCAGACTCCGGGAGATGTAGGACAGGCCTCATAATAGGACCATGGCCTGCAGATCAGGCAAGAATGTGCTCTGAAGGCTATGTTACAAAGCAATAATTGGATTTAGCTCAGTCATAAAAAAGTCCTATTAAGAGGCTTTTTGGTTTTGTTTTCAAGATTAAGGGGACAACTTAATCTTTAAAACAACAACTTAATCTTGAGTTCTTCTGAAGAAAAAAATTACTGTTAATACTAGGATGTTAATTTCTTTGCTATGATCTTAGGTTTTTGAATGTTGAGTTTTAAGCCAGCTTTTTCAGTCTCTTCTTTCACCTTCATCAATCCTCTTTGCTTTCAGCCGTAAGGGTGGTGTCATCTACATATCTGAGGTTATTGATAGTTCTCCTGGCAGTCTTGATTCCAGCTTGTGCTTCATCCAGCCCAGCATTTTGCATGATGGACTCTGAATATAAGTTAAATAAACAGAGTGGCAATATATAGCCTTGATCTACTCCTTTCCCAATTTTGAACCAGTCTGTTGTTCCGTGTTTGGTTCTGTTGCTTCTTGACTGGGATACAGGTTTCACAGGAGGCAGATAAGATAGTCTGGTATTCCCATCTCTTTAAGAATTTCCCATAGTTTGTTGTGATCCACACTGTCAAAAGCTTTGGTGTAGTCAATGAGGCAGAAGTAGATGTTTCACTGGAATTATCTAGCTTTTTCTATGATCCAACAATGTTGGCAATTTGATCTCTGGTTCCTCTGCTTTTTTCTAAATCCAGCTTTATATCTGGAAGTTCTCAGTTCATGTACTCTTGAAGCCTAGCTTGGAGATGTTGAGCATGACCTTGCTAGCATGTGAAAGAATGCAATTATGTGGTAGTTTGAACATTTTTTGGCATTGCCCTTCTTTGGGATTGGAATGAAAACTAACATTTTCCAGTCCTGTGGCCACTGCTGAGTTTTTCAAATTTGCTGGCATATTGAATGCAGCACTTTAAGAGCATTATCTTTTAGGATTTGAGATAGCTCAGCTGGAATTCTATCACTGCCACTAGCTTTGATTATGGTGATGCTTCCTAAGGCCTGCTTGACTTTGCATTCTAGGATGTCTGGCTCTAGGTGAGTGATCATACCAACATGGTTATCTGTGTCATTTAGATTTTTTTTGTATGGTTCTTCATGTATTTTTGCTACCTCTTCTTAGTATCTTCTTCTTCTATTAGGTCCATACCATTTCTGTCCTTTATTGTGCCTACTTTTGTATTTTGCCTGAAATGGTCCCTTGATATCACTTGCTCCTTGGAAGAAAAGCTATAACCAACCTGGACAGCATATTAAAAAGCAGATTCATGTTGATGTATGGCAAAACCAATACAATATTGTAAATTAACTAGCCTCCAATTAAAATAAATAAAGTTAAAAAAATAAAAAGAAGAGACATTACTTTGTCTGCCAAAGTCTGTATAGTCAAAGCTATGGTTTTTCCAGTAGTCATGTATGGATGTGAGATTTGGACCATAAAAATGGCTGAATGCCAAATCGTTGATGCTTTTGAACTGCGGTCTTGGAGAAGACTCTTGAGAGTCCCTTGAACTGCACGGAGATCAAAACAGTCAATCCTAAAGGAAATAAACTCTGAATATTCCTTGAAAGTACTGATGATGAAACTAAAGCTCCAATACTTTGGCCACCTGATGCAAAGAGCTGACTCATTAGAAAAAACCCTGATGCTGGGAAAGATTGAAAGCAGGAAGAGGAGGGAATGACAGAGGATGAGATGGTTGGATGGCATCACTGACTCAATAGACATGAGTTTGAGCAAGCTCTGGGAGATGCTGAAGGACAGGGAAGCCTGGGGTGCTGCAGTCCATGTGGTTGCAAAGTGTTGGATCTGAACAACAACAAATAGTTTAGGGATGTAACTTGGTACTGAACTACAGATTTACCAGCAGGTTTCTTGCAGCTCTGTTCCTGAGAACATGTTTATATTCATCATATTGCTTTATATCTATAACTACGAGTCATGTTTTAAGATGGTTATTTTTATGAAAGTACTAGGAACGCATGACAAGGTACAAATTTATGTTCTTTTTATATTATTTTCAAGTCATGTTCAATAATAATAATTTATACTTGTAAAACTTATATGGCAATCAGTGAATTGAGCTTCAAAGAGGATATGTTTTCTGTCAGTTAGCTTGATATTTTGGAGACAAGGCAGACTGCAGACATGATTAAATTCTTCTAAACCTGATGAAGAGGGATATCACATAATTTTCAGGTGTGATTCAGAAAAAATCAGCCTGGTAAAGTCGGTTTGCAGAGGATTTCCTTCTGATTGGTTATGTGGTAAACACTTTCCTGTTCTTTGTTCAAGAGATTGCCATCAATGGAGTTCATCATTTATAGTTAATAACTAAAAGTTTGGTGAAGTTGGTTTTTCCTCCACAAGCTAATGTTTTCATTGTGTTTTTTTCTGGTAGAAGTTCAATAATTCAACAGACCACATTTTATTAAGCTCAGGACCTTTTCTGAAGAGTCACTGATTATGATAAACTATCAGCTAAGAGATTTATGCTGATCTTACTCAATTTTAGAAACAACTCATTCCATGATCTAGATTTTAGTGTGGATACAGCCCACTAAGCTGAATATATGCAGTGCCTCTGAGCCTTTCCAGAAATGATTGTTTGTAGCTATGAGAAGTCAGAGATTAAGGCTTTGTGTCATCCTACAGTATCTAAGTTTTAATTACTGTTCCTTGTATATTGTGCTAGGTAGACCACTTTATAGTAGCTTTTCTCATGGTCCACTTATCATGTGATGATGGAGAGGAAAAATATGCTTTATCTATAAACTGACATTATTTTATATTGTCATATAAGAACTCAGATTGTACATTAGTAAAGTACACAATCATACCTACCTTGTCAAGTTAGCAAGATGCCATTTTTAAAATTTTATTTATTTTTAATTGAAGGATAATTGCTTTACAGTATTATGTTGGTTTCTACCAAAAGGGTGCCATTTTTTATTCTTTTTTAAAGTGCACATATTTCTGGAAGGCTTGGCTTTTAGAAATTATACAGTGTTGATGGTTTTTCATATTTGTTCTAACTTGAAGGGATACTTTTAATTTTGCTGACAGTTGCATTCAGATTTCGCTTTTTCAGAAAGAAATTGATAATCCTGAGTGCTAAGGAGACCAGATAGGGTTTTTATTTTTTTATTATTTTTTTTCAGATAGGGTTTTTAAAAAAGATATTTAAGTAGAATAAACCTAAGGAATTATCACATGTAAAATTTACCTTAGTAGAAAAGCAACTGGTTTCATTTGTTGATGAACATAAGTACAATTTTATATTTATGCTTTTAAAATAATTCTTCTGTTTGAAAGATTTGTACTTTTGATGGTACTTTCAGATCTGAAGACTATTTTCTTGATAGTACTAAAAATCAATTTTATGAAAATAAGATTTCATCAGAGAAAATACTATGAATTATAAAGATGAAATATATAAATATGGTGATAGGAACCACAGATAGAGATTTTGAGTTCATGATAAATCTTATCACAACCTTATCATATGAAATGTTGCATATGGACACTTATTATTTTCTTTTTCTTTCTCTAACACACTGTCATTTTCTGAATGCATAGATATAAGTGCATGTGTAAGTAGTAAGTATTATGATTCAAGTACCACAAAAACAAATGTCACACAAACACAGTCAGACCATGATCATATTATTATTTAAATGACATAGAAGTTTGTTAATGATCTGGTTAGTTCAGAAAAATGCCAGTTATACAGTTCACTTAGAATTAAAACTTTCTGAGCTTGGATTTCTTTACTGATTGAATAACAAGTATGATTTTAAAATAGTCAGTGTTTCCTTCATAAATTTTATTTGTTGGACATTTAAAAAAAACAGTGATTAGAGTAAGTTCTTATTTATTTCAGGCACAAACTGATAATTTAATAAGAAAACACTTTTAAACTGTGTTTAATGCGAATCACACTTTTAAACCTATATTACCCCCATTGTAGTGACAGTAGTAAAATCTGTGCTTGCTCTAGCAGCACACACACTATAACTGGATATGGTGATGAACTCTGCCATAGGAAACAATAAAGTGCTTTACAAGCCGTACATCTCACAAAAAAGCTGTGAACATCCAGGTTTTGAATTTACATGATATCATATTACATTATATCTTTGAAAGTAATGGAGACCCAGATATCCACCAGAGGCCATCTACTAAAAATTCATTCATTTCTGAAATTGACTTTCTTCATACAAACTCTTGATGTACAAAATATTGGCTTAATATTTTTGTAGTGTGTGTACAATGACAAGTGAGTCCCCTAAATTTTCTAACTCTCAAAAGCAGAGGAGAACATATGTAACTGTTTCAAAGAGAAGACAGCATTGCAAAAGAACACAGAATGGTCATTAAATCATGCTAATATATTTTTGTAGGTTAAAAAAAAGAAATTGTTACATTTTAACAATTTCAAGATTGAGTTTTTCATCCTAAAATTTTGATGGTAAGATATTTGAGAATGATATTTTACTTGTGACGTTTGAAATGAATTATTCTTGAGAATTATTTCTTTATACAATGCCTTATCTGATTTATTATATCCTTACTTTACAAAGGAAATGATGATATTATGTATATGTGAAACTAAACATTTACAACAATTTAAGTTATATATTGTTTATTATAGAATATACTTTTTAAATTGTAAAACCAACCCACACTGGTTTCCATAAAACTGCCTTAAGTATGTAGAAAGTACATCCAAACACAGTGACATGTTTCATATATATTGATTATGTTTTTGGTGTTATTAACATAAGATATTATTAAAGCTCTGTTTTTTTTGATTACACCACTTCTGCACACAATGAATCAGGGCAACAAGGGGCTGTCTTCCCATCTTGTGTTCTGAATCGATTATTTAAACATTTAGACCACTTGGGCAACTCCCGTTTTCCCACAGTTTTCTTTTGTACAAATCTTGCCAACAGCTCTTCAGAATTTATAAGTCCAGATGACATTACAAAAATTTAATTTTAAGAGTTTTCATATGTGCTTCATGTACTTTTAGAATCCTTACATAAGGAGTTAATTATTGCCAGTTGTATGTAAAATTTAAGTTAAAACATTAATATACTTAATTATATAAGAACAAAATTTGAATGTGTAAGAAATGAGTAGAGTCAAGTCCAGTTGTGACCAAGCTGCATCTTTGCAAGCAACTATATGGGTTGCTTCCAGTGGAGTGAACAGAGTAGCTCATCTTTACTGAATCAGTTTTAGGGTTCCATGTCAGTGATCCAATAAACTTGGGGTAAAATAAAGAATCTATGTAAGAGATCTGGCTTGATTTTCTTTTTAGGTTATAATGCTTATGTAAAGGAGTAGGTTGAAAAGATACTTCTTTCTTGACCACTCTTGAAAAGTGACCCATAATGATTACTGAGATTAAACTTCAGTGTATTTTATAAAAAATATTACTTACTTTCACAGAAGTGAAGAGATACAATTGCACAATGGTGGTTACAATGGTAGAAATACGTATTGCCAATAAAGTGGTAGCAAGAGATTTAAAAATGAATGTACAGCACCGCATCAGAGAATCGTATAACAGCAAAATGATTAATATTATTTTCTCATATAAATAAGATCTTTAAATCTGTTTTAGAAATAAATGAGGGGAAAGTGTTTTTTTCCCCTAATTCCTACCAAAATATTTTCTGATGTGGAGCAAAACACAGTAAAAAATGACAGATTAAAAAAAAAAAGACATTCATGCATTTAAGCCACCATTAATCTCTGACTCTAATATAAGGCAGATCATTAATCTTTTGTAAAAGTATGACTTTAGCCACTTAAGCTCTTTTAGTGCTTTTCATGACAAGGACATGATAGGCCTTGTAAATAAAGAAGTTAAGATGTGTTTCAAACAGGTTAATTTATACAAGTTCAGATGTTTTTTGAAACACCAACTTTATAATAAAAAATGCTTTGGAGAAATGATGAAAGTTATAATAAAGAGAAAACAGAAGGGGTCCTATAGAGTTGATCACAAATGACACTGTTTAGATTGATGACAACAAATTACATTTGCTTATGTGTCATCCTCAGTCTTAATGATGTGGAAAAGGGTGACATTGAATAGGACCTGGTGACCATTGTTCCAGGCATAAAGAGCTCTATCTCTTGCATTGTAGTCAAGCATGGATATGTGAAAGTATTGGTTATGAAAGGGAATGTCCGTGTACTCATATGTGGAGGTTTTGGTGGAATAGGAATAATATACCTTGGCTCCAGTTAAGTGGGAATTGGTGACATACAGTGTCCCACAGATCATGAAGGATTCCCCTGCACTTCTCTTGGGATAGCCAGTGTTCCAGCTCTTCATCACCTCCAGTGTATCTTGGTTAAGTTGGCTGATGACAATATTGCCTGCATTCTGGTTAGTTGCATACACAGCCCACAGCCCGATTTCATCAGCCATTAAGTCGATGTCAGAGAACCCACCCCATGTGTAAGGGTAAACGTTGTGGAAACCAGCATATTCCAGGCTTCGTTGGGCAAGCACTCTCCCCATATCAAAGCTGTATTTGATGATGATGTTACTCTGATACTTGTTAAAGTAGAGTGAGCCATTGTAGACAACATGGTTAGTTCCTGCCCATTTGAAAGGGAGGTTGTATGTTCTTGATTCAGCCCCACTGACAAAGTCAGCAATTGATTTGTACTCACGGACAATTTTATTGTTGGTATAACTGTCCATGTACCAAACCTGGAAAAAAGGGGGAAAATGGAATAATTAAATTATATATGTTTTTGAGAATTCCAAAATAAAGACACTAAGAATCAGGACATATTGTCATTGTCATTCTCAGGCTCTGGAACGTTGTCTTTCCACTTACCTGCTTCAGTGTGATAGTACTGCAGACTTTGACAAAAAACAGTGGCATGGCCTACATGGAAAGGAACAATGTACTGCCTTGAAATTGATTTGCTTTTTTTGTCCTTTCTTTTTTAGTTGTTTTAAAATTTTTTGATCATTTGATGCTTATCACTGAGTGAACCATATATCAATGAAAAACACACCACTTTGTTCATTTACCTGATCCACTTGATTAGTGATAATTGCAAAAATCATCACATTTGGAAAATTTATTTGTTCCACTCCTTGCTCTGAAAAATATATGGTCTAATTTTGTACATTCAACTTATTTTCCCTTTATGGACACCACAGAACTTTCAAGTAATAATTGCTCATTGGATCAGCCTATAGGTACAACCACCTTTTAATGAAATAATTTTACTAATTAAGCTACTAAAGTTCACTGGATATAACTTGTTTGGATATAACTCTTGAGAATCCTAATGTATACTGAGTTCAGTGATAGAACATTAATAGAGCCACAGTATGTTTCTAATATATTGATTTTCATAATACAGATATTGCCAAATACCCTTAAATTTTCAGCAATGTTTTCTTTAAAATTACCCTTAGATTCTAGGAATATATGGCTTATTTAGTGAACTGGTTAACTCTTGAGATTTTTACTTATTCAGTGTTTTTTTTTTTTTTTTTTTTCACTAAGGAGCAAATTATAGAAGGAGTATATGGAGAATTTTGTCCACTTATAATTAGCCTTTTAAAAGCATAAAACAGGTTTAAAACCAATAAAAAGTAGGCTCACTATACTGATAAATTATAGGATAGAACATTTTACTAAAGTAAGTTTGACATATATCTGTAGATAAGTTAATATTATCAAACTGAAAATATTTGCAAACAGTAAGTATAGTACTTTTCAAGTAGCAATTGATGTCCTTGAAAACAAGTGAATAGTCTAGTAGACATAAAATTTAATAAAACATAATTCTAAGCGAAGGTATTTGAGGAAGCAACATACTCTGTTATTTTTCTCAGATGCTAAAGGATCTGTCATCCAAGCGCCAAATCGGGTTCCAGATGTCTTGACTGTAATTGGGCCTGTGATTTTCATCAGTTTGCCACAGGCTGAAAATAGAGTAATACAAACATGTTGGGTGAAAATGGCCAATGATTCCAACACACATATTTACACCAACAGCAAAGAAACGAATCCTAAAACAAAACAAAGAGAATTAATATCACTTATTCTAAATAAATGATCATTCATGTTGGGTGCTAGGATTTAACTATAATTTGAATCACAAGTAGTGGCTTTTCAGTGCTGTAAATCCAAAGTGTGGAGTTTTAAAATGAGAAATTATTTCTATAATCTGGACAGAAATAAATGAAGAAAGTCATTTTACCAATTCATCTGCCATTTCTAAGTAGTCAGAAAAGTTAAAAACTATCCATAGACCTGTTTACCTGATCTTCAGCTCAGCTTCCCCTCACTTGACCCTCTCTCTTCATGCTTTGAGACTTTGGACTACCTTTATAAGCCAGATAGAATTCTATAAGCTGACTTTCAGTTTCTACTGGTAAATTAGCAGCTCCTGTGAAAGTTGTTTTTATAGAATGTAATAATAACACTGCAATCACAGTCTGCCTGAATAAGGTAAAGTTTTGAAGGGTAAAATGCCTTTAGGTCTGGTAGAGCAGCCCTAAGCTTTAGTACAAGGGAAAAAAATCCCTCAAAAGTCAAGCCCTCAGACCCTGTCGTCCCATGCCATGAAAGATACAGAGTATCAATTGATATAATAAATAATAAAAATTAATGACTTTGCTGAAAAATTATACTTTTTATCACTCTAGTTATGAATAAAATCTTAGGAAGAGCTTAGACATCATAAGTGCCGAAGTCTAAATGAAAAAGGAATCCAGGCATTTTGTGATTTTTTTTTTTTAACAGCAAAATTTAAAAGTAATTTATCATACACATTCTGAGTGTCTATCAATGTTGACTTTGGTCTAAACAAAGAAATATTTCCATTATTTATACAACTTTTTCCTTTCTGTTCTTTTTTTCCACTTAAAAAATTGTTCTATATGGCCCATGCTGCTTATCCACCTCTACCTGTCCTTAGAATTGATAAAATTCTCCTTAGTACCTGTTGGTTCCTGTGTGTTTGGAAAGAAAATAACATTTCCCCAAAGCAAATAAAGGGCAAAACTAATTGTAGCTTAGGGCTTATCTTGGCTAATTTTTCTCTATGTATATTAATCATAAGAATAATTTATAACTGGCAAAATAGTAAGGATACAGCTAGAAAGATGATAAATGATAACATTATATTTTGTTCTATTACTTCATTGATAACTACACAGTAACTAATCTCCAGCTTTTTATAAAGTCTAAGCTGAAGATATTTCTTCTTCTTTTTTTTTTTTTTGAGAAAACTAGATGTGATAGCATCTTTGTACATTTTATATAAATGAGTTACTTTATAATTTCCCAAGACTGGATAAACTGAGCCAATCAGAAGTTGAGTGGCATTATTTATACTGAATAGCAAGATGGTTGGTTAAACCTATGAGCTCAAGTTAGTATAAACTCATGAACAGTATGTGAGTAAAATGTATCAGTTTGAACTAGAAAAAGGTAAATATATCCTGGGTTGTGCTTAGTCATGTCTGACTCTTTGCAACCCCATGGACCGTAGCCGGTCAGGCTCCTCTGTCCATGACATTTTCCAGTCAAGAATACTAGAGAGGGTTGTCATCTTCTACTCCAGGGGATCTTCCTGACCGAGGGAATGAACTCAGGTCTCCTGCATTGCAGGCAGATTCTTTACCATGGCACCATGTGGGAAGCCCCAAATGTATCCTGAAAGAGTACAAGTTGAATGTATTCTCTGAATGCACTCAATAAGTAAAAGCTATATAATCTTTAATGGTGGCTTACATAAATATTTGTAAATGCACAGATGATAAAAGTGCATGAAAGTTTAAAGTATATGTACATTGAAATAGATAGAAAGACATCCCTTTTACTAAGAAAACACCACAAAGTAAAATATGTGGCTTCCTCCTTAGGTGTGAACAATAAATTATTTCTTTGAACAAAATCAAAATACCAAATGTAGGTGAAATATGAAAAGTAACTGACATAGATAATAGTGCTTGTATTGCCTTTATTTTGCAAGGTCTCATCAAAATGATGGTAAAGAAGTAAAAGTGGGGGCGGGGGTCAAAGCAAAGAGGATGGTACAAAAGCAGTGAGAGGAGAAGAAATTTTTAACAAATTTCTAGAAGGCAGAAAGTGATGGAGAATGGTAATTAATTAAAGGTGTAGGATTAAATGAGATGCAATCATGTCTATGCAAAGAAGATAAGAGCTGAGGATGGAGCTGCTCTGCTTTGAAGAGAAGTAAGGGACTCAGCATCTAAGAACACTGAAAATGGCAGTGCAGGAAGATCCTGAACTCGCCTTCTTCCATGGATACAGCAAATCCGCAACTACATATGGAATAGTTCCAATGGAGGAGTATTCCCTTGGAAAGGGATCTGAAAGCTGAATGAACAGAGCCTCCGCAGCAAAGGGTAAGAGGACAGCATTGAGATGGGTAGAAGAGGCAGAGGTGGGCCTCTTGACAAGAGAAAAACAAAGCTCCAGATTAAAAAGTTCATGGACCATAGGTGAAGAGGATCCACTTCCTGATCTTTCAGCATCTTCTGGAGATGTGTAAAGCAATTGGGATACTACCTGTGGACTGAGACACTGGTGGGAGCAATTTTGCAATCTCAGGCCACCTTGCTGAGGCCAGTACTGGTGGTTGCCATTTTGAAATTCTTCCTCTAACCTGTTAGTGCCAGTGGGTGCAGAGGAGGTGACTGTTGCTATTCATTCTAGCCATACACATACAATATTGAATTATAATTTAAAACATTAATATAGTTGCAAAAACTTACAAATGGACATTAAAAAAGCCAAAGTCACATTTATATACTGCTTATTAAAAAATCATTCCCAGATTTTTATTTGCCTGCTTCCTTGCAGGTCTAAGAGGTAGCTGGAAATTGAAGATGCAAATAGTCTCCAGAATTGGAAGCTGTGAATCCTTTGCATTTTAATTTGATTTCAGGGCTGTAAACACTAGATTGAAATTATGTTCTCTAAACTTCTTGCCCTGTTTTACAATTAATAATGCAATCTCTCTCTCTACAGTTTTTTTTTTATCTTAAAAAGGTAAAATCCATATTATGAATTTTCACATTCATCAGTCACTTCATATAGGTGTGAAGATAAGCTAGTAAGCAATAACATTGGTTAATACATTTGCAGGAGCTGTTCTAAAAGGTACTGATCATGTGATTCCACTAGAATTGTTTTTTGTTTCAGAATAGTAAGTGATTATGACCTTGGAAGAATATGCAGCTATTGAATATCTATTCTCTATAGAAGGAATAATTAGATTAAAATGTCTTTAAAAATATCTTTCAAAGGTGAATAACATTATATGATCTTAAAAAGAACAAACAAAGAATCTCAGATGCCAGTTTAAATTAGTTCTGGAGATAGACCAATATAATATACCAAATGTGAAACATAAATGTAAAATAATGTTCACCCCCACAAAACTTTATACCCAGAGGAAATGACCAAATGGTAACACAATCGGTAATAAATTATGATGATGTCAGACTGTTTTGATACTGAAAGCAAATAGAGATTTTGAAGTTACAAATTTTTAATATAACATTTTAGATGGACAGACCATAAAGTGAAACCTCAAACTGGGGTTTTTAACCTGTCTTCTCAGCAAAACTGACCTGGTTGCTGTAGGTGGCCTCCAGTGCCTGGAGACTGAAATATAGCTTGGAAAAAGCAAGAAGATGCCAAGCTCATATTTCCTTCAGCCATATGCATACTTTAGGTGTTAAGTTGTTTTCTGGGCTTAATGCTTTTTGGGACTAGGATACTCACTATGAATCTTATGAATCAACATTTCTAGAAACTGATAACACTTCAGTGGTTTGGGGTATCTTGGCTTCTGAAGCATTTGGCTCTACCCCAGCGTTGTATCTATATGGCAAAGAGATGCTGCTAAGCCTTATATTGTTTAGACCAGGAATTAAGAAAGAAATTACACCAGAGGTTAAAAGCTTCTAAACCTCAACTAAAAATGACTTTGCTTTCCTCTTGCAGCAGTAGGATTTTTCTCTGAAATATGATAGAGGGTGAAATAAAGAGTTATGATTTAAATGTGAAATAAGTTTTTTTAAACAACCATTTACTGAGAATTTACTATGTACCAGGACTGTGCTAGATACTGAGGGTATAAGGTGAACAGGAAGACAAAATAGGTTCATAGGTTCTAGCTTCTCAAAATATGATTGTTTACATGCTATCCTTTCTGTTCCTCTTCTTTTCCTGTTTTGAATTCCACTGGCAAGGAAAGTTAAGTAGAATTTATCAAACCAAAACTATTTGGAGAAAAAAAGATGTAGCATTGAGTGCACTAAATATCTGTTGATGATAAATAAAATTTATAGAAATTCAGCCCTGGGTATTGAACTATATAATAATACAATAACACTTCTTTCATTAACACAGGCTTCTTAGATACTAGAAATTTATCTCATTTTAAGCCACATTTACCTGTACTCTTCTTCAGAACATACCCATGAATATGGTCAAACATAGAAACAAGCAGATTCAACTAATCTCCCATGTTTTTTTCTCTGTAAAAAATGAAGGTGAGAGTCTTGAAAGGATAAGTTTAATGGAGTTATATTTCTTATTATGTCTAACAACACTTGATAAGGGTAGTGGTCTTATCTGTGTGAAAGTAACATATCTATTATCTAGTAAATCAATATAAATTTACAAACATTTGACTCTGGGAGATTTCAGTCAATAGGTTTATAAGTTAGATGAAAAGCATTTTCAAAATATGCCTGTGAAACTGTGTTAGCTCTGGTTTCAAATAAAAATGTTTTGTATCTAATCTGGCCAGGGAAGATCTTATAAACCCTTAAGAACTTTGTGTTTTGTGTACTTTGATTTTTCTCTGTATATCTTTCGGGTACCATTCAGAATTTGAGCTCAGCCCACCACAAGTTTTAATCCCAAAGTGACAGCCTTTCAGTAAACCAGTTTTTGTAGTATTAATGTAAAAAGTACACTTGAAGTGAAGAATTTACTTTTGTTTTGTTGAACAAAGTTAGTGGAGGTGATAGAATTCCAGTTGAGCTATTCCAAATCCTAAAAGATAATGCTGTGAAAGTGCTGCACTCATATGCCAGCAAATCTGGAAAATTCAGCAGTGGCCACAGGACTGGAAAAGGTGTTTTCATCCCAGATTCAAAGAAAGGCAATCATAAAGAATGCTCAAACAACCACAAAATTGTACTCCTCTCACAGGCTAGCAAAGTAATGCTCAAAATTCTCCAAGCCAGGCTTCAACAGTATGTGAACCATGACCTTCCAGAATTTCAAGCTGGATTTAGAAAAGCAGAGGAACCAGAGAGTTCCAGATGCCAAAGCCTTAAAACTATGGAAAATTCTTCAAGAGATGGGAATCCTAGAGCTCCTTACTGCCTCCTGAGAAATCTGTATGCAGGTCAAGAAGCAACAGTTAGAACTAGACATGAAACAACAGACTGGTTCCAAATTGGGAAAAGAATATGCAAGTCTGTATATTGTCACCCTGCTTATTTGACTTATATGCAGAGTACATCATGCGAAATGCTGGGCTGGATAAATCACAAGCTGGAATCAAGATTGCCTTGCGGGAGAAATATCAATAACCTCAGATATGCAGATGACACCATACTTATTGCAGAAAGTGAAGAAGAACTAAAGAGCCTCTTGAAAGTGAAAGAGGAGAGTGAAAAAGTTGGCTTAAAACTCAACATTCACAAAACTAAGGTCATAGCATCTTGTCCCATTACTTCATGGCAAATAGATGAGGAAACAGTGACAGACTTTATTTGGGGGGGCTCAGAAATTACCGCAGATGGTGACTGCATCCATGGAATTAAAAAACACTTACTCCTTGAAAGAAAAATTAAGACCAACCTAGACAGCATATTCAAAAGCAGAGACATTGCTTTACCAACAAAGGTCAGTCTAGTCAAGGCTATGGTTTTTCCAGTAGTCATGTATGGATGTGAGAGTTGAACTATAAAGAAAGATGAGCATTGAAGAATTGATGCTTTTGAAATGTGGTATTGGGGAAGACTCTTGAAAGTCCCTTGGACTACAAGGGGATCCAACCAGTCCATCCTAAAGGAAATCAGTCCTAAATATTTATTGGAAGGACTGATGCTGAAGCTGAAACTCCAATACTTTGGCCACCTGATACGAAGAACTGACTCACTGGAAAACACCCTGATGCTGGGAAAGATTGAAGGCAGGAGGACAAGGGAATGACAGAGGATGAGATGGTTGGATGGCATCACCTTCACGATAGACATGAGTTTGAGTAAGCTCTGGGAATTGTTGATGGACAGGGAAGCCAGGCATGCTGCCATTCATGGGGTCACAAAGAGCTGGACCTGAATGAGCCACTGAACTGAATTGAGAATGATGAGAAAGACAGTGATGAGAAAGACATAACCGCTCTGTTCTGGTAAAGCTTACATTTTGATGGGAAGAGTGAGAAAATAAATGAAAAATAAGCAACCTAGCTAATAGATCAGATAAGAATAAAATCAGTGTATATTTAAGTAGAGTAATTTGATAAAGAGGGACAGGGGAACTGCTTTAGATGGGTGGGTAGGGAATACCTTTCAAAGAAGGTGATGTTTAATTTGGGATCTAATTGACAAGGAGGAAGCTATGGATCCTTGAAGAGAGATATGTTTAGACTGTGAATCAACTAGAGGAAGGCAGGATTCTAAAGTAATTGGAAGCATGGTTTAAGAAATCTGCCTGGATTTGAATCCTGACTTTATTACTCACTCCCTGGGGGTCTTGAACAGTTGGTAACCTCTCAGTGTCTGGTGGGTAACAGCAGTAATAATACCTAACTCAAACAGTTATTGGGAGAATTATATAAAAATATATGCCAAGTGTTTTGATTAGTGTTTGATATACAGTTAATTAATAAATGTTAGCCATTATTATAGTTCAATAAATCTTAGTTATTATTATTGTTCATGCAAAGGAACAGAATTTGAATATGCTTGAGAGTTAAAAGGAAAACTGAATTAAAAATGAAAAAGGCGAGTGTATCCGGAGAAAACTTGAAAAGTAGATGGTGAGGTTGTAGTAGTGAATAGAATAAAGCTTTGCAAAATCACAGTACGTATTTGAATTTTATTCTAGGTGTAATGGAAAGCTATTGGAGGATTTTAACAAAATGAGAAAGTGACAAAATGTGAGTTGTATTTAAAAAAGATCACTCTAGCTATACGTAGAAAATTAATTGTAGAGGAGATATAGGCAAACATTGAATGTTATCACATTGGGCAGATGAGAGATAATGAAAGTGGTAATGAAGACTGGATGAAGCACAAGCTGGAACCAAGATTGTTGGGAGAAATATCAATAACTTCAGATATGCAGATGACACTACTCTTATGGCAGAAAGTGAAGAACTAAAGAGCCTCTTGATGAAAGTGAAAGAGGAGAGTGAAAAAGTTGGCTTAAAAGTTAACACTCAGAAAACTAAGACCATGGCATCTGGTCCCATCACTTCATGGCAAATAGATGGGGAAACAGTGGAAACAGTGACAGACTTTGTTTTGGGGCTCTAAAATGACTGCAGATGGTGACTGCAGCCATGAAATCAAAAGATGCTTACTCCTTGGAAGAAAAGTTATGACCAGCCTAGACACTTTATTAAAAAGCAGAAACATTACTTTGCCAACAAAGTAATGTCTAGTCAAAGCTGTTTTTTCCAGTAGTCATGTATGAATGTGAGAGTTGAAATGTAAAGAAAGCTGAGCATGGAAGAATTGCTGCTTTTGAACTGTGGTATTGGAGAAGACTCCCGAGAGTCCCTTGGATCCAACCAGTTCATCCTAAAGGAAATCAGTCCTGAATATTCATTGCAAGGACTGATGTTGAAGCTGAAACTCCAATATTTGGGCCACCTGATGCGAGGAACTGACTCACTGGAAAAGACCCTAATTCTGGGAAAGCTTGAAGGTGGGAGGAGAAGGGGATGACAGAGGACAGAATGGTTGGATAACATCACTGACTCAATGGACATGAGTTTCAGTAAACTCTGGATGTTGGTGATGGACAGGGAGGCCTGGCGTGCTGTAATCCATCAGCTCACAAGGAGTCAGACATGACTGAGCAACTGAACTGAATGAAGATGGAGAAAAGTAGATGTATTTGGGTTATAAATATTTTTTTCTTTCTTGGATGAAGCCAGTGGGACCAGGCTTTGGATTAGATGTTAGAGTATGAAGTAGAAAGAGAAAGAAAATCTTAAATTGGAAAATAATTGAGATACTGACTTGTTCAGATGTTCAGATTATAGGGTCATTTACTCAGATTAAATGCTCAGGAACGAATGGGTTTAGAAACAAAACTCAAGAATACTGTGTGAATTATTTTACGTTGCTTCATGACTATTATCCTTACCAGTAGAGAGGTAGAGATGACAATATACAAATCTAGATAGCGGACACCCTTCTGAGACAATGTTCAGAGTCTTCAGCACATTGATATTAGTGGAAGCCAGAGCCTTGAAGAGAGGGCACACACAAAGAAGAGGAAAGCATATAGAACAGAATTCTGGGACATCACAGTAGTTATAGCACCCAGTAAAGGAGCTGAATAAGAAGCTATGAATGCAATAGGGAAAATAGTGTAGTATTAAGGACTCCTAAAGAAGAACATGTTTTAGGAAGGATGAATTACTGACCTCATGGGAATACAGAGATTGTTCGGAAATAATCAAAGAAATGATCATGGAATTTGGCAGCAAGAAGTCATTCATGATTAAAAGAATCAAATGAAGAGAATGTTGAGATCAGAAGCTGAGTTAGAGTTGGTTTTTAAAAGACTGTAAACTAAAGCAGGAGCTATAAAAGATTATTTTAACTAAGAAGCAGAGAAAAGAGGGTGGAGAAATATGAGGTTGTGGGAAAATTTAGTTACTCTAACATCTTGTGCTGATGTTACTCTTGTTGCTTAATAAAGATTTGTTTGCCTTTATAAATAATCTAGTAGAGAGGGAGAAACTGTAATACAAATGGAAAAAATGAATTTCATAAGCAGATGATAGATGGTGATTGCAGCCATGAAATTAAAAGATGCTTACTCCTTGGAAGGAAAGTTATGACCAATCTAGACAGCATATTAAAAAGCAGAGACATTACTTTGCCAACAAAGGTCCATCTAGTCAAGACTATGGTTTTTCCAGTAGTCATGTATGGATGTGTGAATTGGACTATAAAGAAAGCTGAGTGTAGAAGAATTGATGATTTTGAACTGTGGTGTTGGAGAGGACTCTTGAGAGTCCCTTGGATAGTATGACGATTCAACCAGTTCATCCTAAAGGAGATCAGTCCTGGGTGTTCATTGGAAGGACTGATGTTGAAGCTGACATTCCAGTACTTTGGCCACCTGATGCGAAGAGCTGACTCGTTTGAAAAGACCCTGATGCTGGGAAAGATTGCAAGCAGGAGGAGAAGGGGACGACAGGGCATAAGATGGCTGGGTGGCATTACCAACTCAATGGATATGGGTTTGGGTGGACTCTGGGAGTTGGTGATGGACAGGGAGGCCTGTCATGCTGCGGTTCGTGGGGTCGCAAAGAGTTGGACACGACTGAGCGACTGAACTGAACACTGAACTATCTTTTTATGGTTTTGTTTTTGTTTGTCTCCCTGTTCTTACTTCCACAGTTTCTCAGGAAATGTTCTTTGTGCAGTGTATTTCATCCAGGTTAGAATCGTGAGGTGAGTGATAGGAGATCGGTTTCTGAGTCATAATATTAAATCATCATATAATATTGGATTATGTACTTATTCTCTAGGATGGAGTTTTCTCATCTCTGAGATGTAAGTTCTGAAGCTTAACATTTTGTTACTCTAAGGGGACATGTAATGGATAGAAGCTTATTTTAGAAATAGTTATTAGATTCCTAAGCCAAAGTTCATCTTGTCAAGTGAAATTAATAACTTAGAATTGTAGGAATGTATAAAAACTGGCCACTTTTTAAGTTATAATTTGTGGTAGTATTAAGTAAACACAGGTATTCTCATTCTGACTGAGCACAGAAGTTACAAAGTAAAATAAGAAATAAAAGTCATTTCTGTTTCTTGATTCCCTCATACTGGCTTTTGCTCAAATAAACATTATTTTTCCTACTTTTCTCTCACTTCCTAAGAGGACAAAGGAAGCCAGACAGAAAGGATAATTTCCCCAAATGCCTGAGAGATAAATGTTCCTGCAAAAATGATTGGCATAGAAGGAAGTTAGAAGTCTTGCTTCATTGATTCTCTCCTGCTGTGTTCTTCTGTTTGCTGTGGGACACACGAAAATATTAACATTTTATACTGTTCTACATATGCATGGTTGTATGTTCAGAAAATATACTGAATGGGCAGTTGAAAAAAGTAACCATTTGAATACTCTGAGGATTTTGAGACATTAATTTTTTTATGATCAGTTGCAATCTATATTTATCAGTAAGTAGTTCAGGAAAAGATATCATTTGGGATTCCACAGGAAGATCAGTTGTTTGGATCAATGAAGCGTAAAAACCATCTGCCTTTTTGTTTATTTCTTTAATATATAATTGTACTTTGTAATATCCTGGACTAGTAGCTCAGGCTTTGAATCCTAAGGCCATCACCATATAAATAAATGAAGTGGCAAATATGTTTATGACTGAATGTTATTTCTTTTTACTTAAGGCTGTTGGAGAACTCATGTAGCAAGAAGTAGATATGATTTGATCTCTGAAGTCTGTTTATTAAAGCTGCTTAGGTTTGTCTCCATCATATATTGGATAGTAAAATCTGTTTATATTTATATTATTTAACCTTTTATTTACATGTCTAATCTCACCAACTGTGCTGCTGAAGGAAAGTTGGGGGATAAGAATGGACATATAAATGCTATATTGCATGGCTTTGAATGAGTTTTCAGTGGGTGTCTGGTAAATGGGATCAAGAATAACATGTCTCTAAATACCTCCACTATCCAAAATTAACAGAATTTTACTCTTAAATTGTTTTAAAAACTGCCTGAACTTTTTCTGAGCTAAAGCTTATATTATGCATGCATCTTTAAGGAGAAACCAATTTAATATCCAAACTAAATGGAGTAGAATTGTATCCTGAAAACCAGTAATTTGGCAATTCACGCTTGCCTCTGAAAAACACAGGTTTTATATTGTTAAAAGGCTTATAATTTAGTTGCAATCTAGAAAAATGTAGGACATAGAAAAGAAAAATAATAAAAAATTTATGGCAGAACAAAATATATAAAGTACTCCCAAAATGTCCTAAAATCACTAGGACCTCAGGGTTCCAGAATAATGAATTATAGAGTTCATGGACACCAGAGAAGTAGCATTTTATATTGTAATTTTAAATTTTAGGAAGAATCAGTTCAGTTCAGTCACTCATTCAAGTCTGACTCTTTGCAACCCCATGGACTGCAGCATGCCAGGCTTCCCTATCCATCACCAATTCCCAGAGTTTACTCAAACTCATGTCCTTTGAGTCCTTGATGCCATCCAACAATCTCATCCTCTGTCGTCCCCATCTCCTCCCACCTTCAAATTTCCCAGCATCAGAGTCTCTTCCAGTGAGTCAGTTCTTTGCATCAGGTAGCCCAACTATTGGAGTTTCAGCTTCAGCATCTGTCCTTCCAATGAATATTCAGGACTGATTTCCTTTAGGATAGACTGGTTGGATCTCCTTGCAGTCCAAAGGACTCTTAAAAGTCTTCTCCAACACCACAGTTCAAAAGCATCATTTCTTCGGCACTCAGCTTTCTTTGTAGTCCAACTCTCACATCCATACATGACTACTGGAAAAACTGTAGCTTTGACTAGACAGACCTTTGTTGACAAAGTAATGTCTCTGTTTTTTAATATACTGTCTAGGTTGGTCAGCTTTTCTTCCAAGGAGGAAACGTCTTTTAATTTCATGGCTGCAGTTACCATCTGCAGTGATTTTGGAGCCCCCCGCCACCATCAAAGTAAAATCTCTCACTGTTTCCATTGTTTCCCTGTCTATTTGCCATGAAGTGATGGGACCAGATGCCATGATCTTAGTTTTCTGAATGTTGAGTTTTAAGCCAAGTTTTTCACTCTTCTCTTTCACTTAGGAAGAATAGGACTTAGGAAGTGCTATTCTTCACAGTGAAAAGTGCTATTCTTCGCTTGGGAAGAATAGGACTCCTTAATAAATGTGAAAGTGAAATCAGTCGTGTCTTACTCTTTGCGACCCCATGGGCTGTAGCCTATCAGGCACCTCCATCCATTGGATTTTTCCAGGCAAGAGTACTGGAGTGGATCACCATTTCCTTCTCCAGGGAATCTTCCCAACCCAGGGCTCAAACCAGGATCTCCCACATTGTAGGCAGACGCTTTACTGTCTGAGCCACCAGAGAAGTTCTCAATTTAATTTGAGGAGGTATTCTTATAAATTTATTCCATTAAATCTCCAACTTAAATCTCAGGCACACAGTTTGACTTTTCTGTTAATTCTTCCTTTCACTGAGGATTTTTACTATCTTTTGCTTTAAGTGGTAAGTAGAGCCAAATACCAGGTATTCTGAATGAAATACTGCATTGCTCTTAAGAGAACAGGTTGCAAAAAAAAAAAACAAGACTAAAAAAAAGGTTGTGTTTTTGTTGTCTTTTTTCCCCCCAAAATAGTATTTTATAGTTGACGTACACTGATTTATTTCTTGAAAGCAACATAAAGCTTTTTATTTTAAAAATAGTATTTGCTCTCAGAGCCTCTATAGACACTAATTTTTATCTATTATGTTTCAGATATTTTATCATACTGTATATAGATTCAGCTGAAACAAGACACAGATGATCCCTGACTTCTCAGTGCGGGGATAACTCCATAAGGTAGTAGAGATTAAAGAAAAGCAAATGGGCATTTTGTGTAAAATATCTGAACTGCCATGGGGAAGAGGGGTGGGGGCATGTGGGAGACTATGCTAAGGGAATTCAGCCATGTTAAGGAGCAACCAGAGAAGTCTCCATAGAAAAGTTGGTATCTGGTCTAAAATTAAAAAGCAAGCTTCAAATTTGAATAAGTAAGATGGAGAGGAAATTCAGAGTCCAGGAGGTGAAGAAGCATGCAAGATTGAGAAATTGAAAAGATTAGAATGACTAATGCTTAGAGTGAGTACATGATGAGAATTGGAGAGAAAATGCAGAGTGAGACAGAATCCATGTCATTGAAACAAACCATGAACAGCTATTTAGATTTAATTTTAAAGGAAAATCACTTAAACATGGTGTGATATAATTAGATTTGCATTTCAAAAAGAGTATAAATATGTATTGTGGTGGAGCAGGAATGACTTCAGGTAAGGGGAGTGCTTTGGAGGTCTTTGTAATATTCCATCTGAGTGGTGATGAATGGTGTTCTGGATTAGGGTGGTGGAAGTGTGGATGCAAAGAGGTGGTTTTGAGAAATCCGTGAGGGAGAGGTAAAGATGTGGTAATTGTGTGCAAGTGAAGTGAAGGGAAGAATAAAAAATGACTCTGACTTCATTCTACAGCAATTGGGTTCTATTTACTGGGTTAAATGTACTGTGATATCCTGAGCATTTCTCAGTTACTAAAGTGAAAGTGAAAGTTGCTCATTTGTGTCCAACTCTTTGCAACCCCATAGACTATACAGTCCATGGAATTCTCCGGGCCAGAATATGGGCTTGGGTAGCCTTTTCATTCTGCAGGGGATCTTCCCAACCCAGGGATCAAACCCAGGTCTCCTGCAATGCAGATTCTTTACCAGCTGAGCCACAGGGAAGCCCATGGTGGCTCTGTTATTAGGTACCCAACAAAAGATACCATGTGTGAGAAAGAAATCTCTGTCTTTGAACACAGAAGGATTTGGGATTAGAGTTGCTGCCTCCAACACGTACTTTTGACAAATTTAAGCTGAGTATCTGTTCCATAAATTGCTAGTAATAATACCCGACCCACAGTTCTTGCAGCAGTTATGACTAACATACATAAAAAAGCTGGCAGTGTGTCTGTCAAGCAGTAGGCTCTCAGCATTGCTGTAGTTGTCTGCCTATGTGCTTATTCCCCACGATAATGCAAGCTTCTTGGCAGTAGAAGGACACTGCTTGCTACTCACCTTTGTATCCCAAATACCTGGTTAAGTGCCAGTACACACTGAAGATTAATAAACATTTATTGAATGTACAAATAAGATTATTGTCACAAAGACAATTTGGTTTTTCTTTTACAACTAATTTGGTGTAAACATGATAAAGATTGTAACCGAAGTTGAATTTACTTACAATTTCAAGTTTCTAATGCTATTACTTCTGTTAAACATCAAGGCTCAGAACTGTTCCTGTAATAGAAGGGTGTGTCTTGTACTTCACTAGATGGAACCAAACCATTGCCCTAAAATAGAACTAACATAAGGAAGTGGGAGGGGAGTGTAAAGGGCTGGAAAGTCAGAAAGCCTGATTATAATCTACATTAGATTTCTATTGGTGATCTCAGGGGTTGTGCAAGAGCATTAACTGTGCTTTTCCAGTTAGATTCTCACAGGCATATAATTATAGTTTGCAGGCCTTGGAATGTGATATGATTTAATTAAGCACAGGGGACTTTATTGAGTCCCTCACAGGAGAATATTAAGTACTTAGGAAACAGCATTACTGGACCTTATTCAGGCCACTAGGGTGCATTGCTGTTGAAGCTTTTTTTTTCTTCTTCTAATTTTTATTTTCTCTAAAACTTTAATTCCCTAGAAGAAATAAGCTGAATGGTGCCCTAGTGGTCTCAGTGACTTATGATTCCTTCTCACGACCTTATTAAGTTAAACTTTGCAGGCAATGATACGTTTGTTTTTTAGTTTCTTAAAATTCATGTGACATACACTGATATTTTCCCTAAAAGCAATCAACTGCAAAGGTGAGTGGAAATGTATTCCTCATAGTTTCAGTTTTATTTTCTTTCACCAGTCCATTTTTACACTCTATTAATTGCCTGTTGTGTGTTAAGGCTTTTGTGAAGAACAAAGATGTCACTGATGGATAAGCCTTCTTGCTCCTGTTACTATATTGCTGATATCATAATTATTCAGTATCCCACTCTACATCTGAGCACCATAGTAGCTGGATTTTAGACCTTTTTGGAACACTGAACTCCTGATATGTTTATTTTTTCCCCTCTACATTTACTGTGAATGATCCTAATTTTATTTAACATCTATTTTCTGAGTCTGTATGTTTCAATATTTTGATATTCAGGCACTTCTTTATGAGATACTGCTGGGTAGACAGCTAAAAGTTTTCACAGAGATAAGTTGGTCCAATCTGCACAAATTTTCAGGGATTACACAAAATAAGTAAAGTGTTACTCAAATTATAACTTAGTGTCACACAAAGTTTTATATATATATATATATGTATTTTCTGATGTAAATATATGTACCTAACCAAGTACTTCCATTGAAATTGGAGTAATTCTTTTTCTAATGAAAACATATGAAGACTGTTTTAGGAACCAGTGTGACTCTCACAGTGTCAGGGCTGTCTCTCTCTACCTGGACATGTTTTCTGTATTGTAATTAAGCCAATAGCAAACCTCTTTGCTCAGAGAGTCTCAGTAAATGGTTTTGATGAATTGGCATAGACATGATGTGATGGTGAAAAGTACCCAAATGTCCTAAACCATTCTTGGGACAAAAGTATAAATGAGTTAGAATCATTGGTTGTGGCATTGGCCTCTATGTTAAGTGAATGGGGATCTGAGGGCTACCGATAATCTAAATTGAAGTACTTGTGATGTGAGAACTATTTTCAGTATTTTGTAAGGTCATATCAATTAATCAAAGAGCATTCATCTTATTAAATAAAAAAGTAAATACTAATGTTATTGCTATTTGATATCTATATTTGCTGGGCTGGATGAAGCACAAGCTGGAATCAAGATTGGTGGGGGAAATATCAATAGCCTCAGATATGCAGATGACACCACTCTTATGGCAGAAAGTGAAGAAGAACTAAAGAGCCTCTTGATGAAAGTGAAAGAGGAGAGAGAAAAAGTTGGCTTAAAGCTCAACATTCAGAAAACAAAGATCATGGCATTCAGTCCCATCACTTCATGGCAAATAGATGGGGGAAACAGTGTCAGACTTCATTTTTTTGGGCTCCAAAATGACTGCAGATGGTGACTGCAGCCATGAAATTAAAAGATGCTTCTTCCTTGGAAGAAAAGTTATGACCAACCTGGACAGCATATTGAAAAGCAGAGACATTACTTTGCCAACAAAGGTCCATCTAGTCAAGGCTATGGTTTTTCCAGTAGTCATGTATGGATGTGAGAGTTGGACTGCAAAGAAAGCTGAGTGCTGAAGAATTGATGCTTTTGAACTGTGGTGTTGGAAAAGACTCTTGAGAGTCCCTTGGACTACAAGGAGATCCAATCATTCCATCCTAAAGGAAATCAGTCCTGAATATTCATTGGAAGGACTGATGCTGAAGCTCAAACTCCAATACTTTGGCCACCTGATGTGAAGAGCTGACTCATTTGAAAAGACCTTCATGCTGGGAAAAAACTGAAGGCAGGGGGAGGAGGGGATGACAGAGGATGAGATGGTTGGATGGCATCACTGACTCAATGGACATGAGTTTGAGTAAACTCAGGGAGTTGATGATGGACAGAGAGGCCTGGCGTGCTGCAGTCCTTGGGGTCGCAGAGTTGGATACGACTGAGTGACTGAACTGAACTGATAATATATTGGTTGCTAGATTGTATAGTTTTGATTAGGTAAAATAAAAATAGAATAGCATGTTTTCATGTTTTTTTACTTGTTTTTCATTACCTAGATACAGTTTTGGTTCAACAAACTTTTTGTTGTAGTTACCAAAAACATGTTAACTAATTAATACAATTTATTTGACACATTCTTTTAAACTTGTGGTCCATGGTGGAAAATTAATTAAATGAATCTTTGACATATATTGCTGATCACAGTCCTGAGGCCTAAGGACACCATAGAGACATTATCCATGTTTCAGTAAGGAGAAATATGTTGAATTTGTGTCTGCATAGATTAACCCTTTTTGTCTCAAATATAATTTTTAATATTGGGGGAGATTCTGTGTCAGAAGTTATATGTGGATTAGAAAAAACAAACAGGGTTGAGAAAGAGCTGAGAGGAGTGTAGAATTACCTAACTGCAGCAGAAATTTTTTCCAGCTCAGTAAACTCAGAGTATATGTCAGAAGTGAGTAAGTAAGTGTCAGTCACTCAGTCATGCCAGACTCTTTGTGACCCAATGGGATGCAGCCCACCAGGCTCCTCTGTCCATGAGATTTTCCAGGCAAGGATACTGGAGTGGGTTGCCATTTCCTTCTCCAGGGATCTTCCCAACCCAGGGATCGAACCCAGGTCTCCTGCACTGCAAGCAGATTCTTTATCGAGTGAGCTACAAGGGAAGCCCTATATGTCAGAAGTAAAGTTCACTTCTAAAGTATAGCAAATCCCAAGAGTTTGCTGTGTTAATCCTTCAAAAACATAACTTGGCACACTCCAAGGTGATGACTAGGTGTAGAGTGTTTCTGTTGCTTGTCTTTTTTTTTTTTTTTTTTTTTTTTAGCAGAATCCATTTGTGCTAAGTAGGTGCCTGGACTTAGCATACAAAACCAGTGGCTTGGGTTTCTTGTAAAATGGTAGGAATGACAGAGTGAATTGATATACAAGGTCTTTAATGGTTCACCAACAACAAATGGACCTCTTCCACATCAAACTGAAGCCCTACATAGACCAGTCCTATGTACCGTCATTTACAGAAAATCTTTACCCAGATGTTTTATGGGCTAATAAATATGCATTTGGATACTTCTTTGAACCACTAAAGTAACTTAGATATTGAGAGCCCTCAAAGAATTCTTCATTTGGGATTTTTTTCTTGTTTGGTGCAGACATCGTTTAGCAAGCTATGAAATCAATCTGTATATAGAACTAAAAGTATTTCTTGATTAAAAAAAGAATAAAATATAACAGCAGAATTTATGTCAGTAATGTTTACCTATTTTCCATTAGCAGTAAACTCCACAGTTTGAATTATAAAAGCAAACCATATAAAGGAGTTTTTAAGTGTTGTATTAAATGACTTTTCCCGTGCTTAGTCTTAGTCAGTCCTGTCCATCTTGACACAAATATGTGGCTGAAGGAGATAATTTTTTTTGTAAGTAAAAGAGATTGTTCTGTTAGTTTTTGAAATACCTAATATTTACTCTGTTGAAAGTTTAGAAATAGTTATATGACTGCTTATAGAATTAATTTATTCAGCAAATTTTACTAATTTAATATGGTTTTTAGGCATTGAGAGATACAGTATTTAGAGTGAATTTCATAAACACTGTACTTATTCTTGTGGAACAAGACTCTAACAAAAGAGTCCTTCAGTTACACACAAAATGATAATGAAACATGGCAAGTCCAATCATTGATGAGACATCGAGATTTGAGAGCACCTAGCAGGGATGCAGAGGGTGCAGGGAGAGGGCTGTGAAGATTCTGGTGAGGCATAACATTTAAATTGAGACCTGCAAAATGAATAAGACTTTGGCACATGTGGCAAGTGAAAGTGTATTTATTGATAAACAAAAGATAAAGAGAGTGTTTCAGGAAAAGGGACAAACCAAGCCCCAATAATGGTCCTATGGTTTGAGTGTAGACCACAGGTGAAACTGGGACATAGTGTGTAAGAGGAGAAAAGACAGGACCTAAAATGAGGATACGGGCTTCCCAGGTGGTACTAGTGGTAAAGAACTCACTTGCCAGTGCAAGAGATGTAAGGATCATGGGTTCAATCCCTAGGTCGGGAAGATCCCCTGGAGAAGGAAATGGCAGCCCACTCCAGTATTCTTGCCTGGGAAATCCCACGGACAGAGGAGCCTGGCAGGCTGCAGTCCATGGGGTCACAAAGAGTTGGACATGACTGAAGTGACTTAGCAGCAGCAGGAGCAATGAGGATGTAGGGAGGACCACACATGAGGGCCATCTTAAGCCTCATACCCTAGGAGTGACTGTATCCTAGGGCATAAGGGATGCATAGGAGATTTTAAATAGAGGAAAATAATTTCAGATGTATATTTAAAAAAATCTCTTTGGCAATAATGTGGACAGTGGGTGGAGAAGAATAAGTAGTGGAATCTACTCGAGTCATGACCTTAGGTGAAAAAGTATGGCCCTTGCATGATGAGAAATAAGAAACTGAGGGTTACTGCACATGTGTTTACCCTTAGGGGTTTATGTTACTGCCTTCTGATTAATTTTGTTGGAGTCTCTTGGAAATCCCGAGATGATTGCTGTAGGGCATCCCATGTGGTTATTCCCCACTTTATTTTGAGACTGTGATTACTGAATGCAACATTTTGCAGTTCAGCTGTTTTTATCATTTGGATTGCATCTGTAAAATAAGTAGTGTTTAAAATGTTCTTGTAAGTCATCCAAATTTTAAGTATTTACATTGATTCTCTGAATGTTTCTTTACTAGAAATTCTTTTTTTCAAATTCTTCAGTCCTCTTTCCAGTTTATTTCATATTCTAGAAAAGTTTTTCTTTTCCTTGAGAGAACACTTTCTATGGTTACTGAGCACCCCCCTTCCAAATCTTATCATGTCACATCAACAACTAAAATCTTATTTCTAAATGGACTTACAACCCCTCCCTATTCAATTCGTGGACCATTATTTAGTTCATATAAGTTACAAACTAGCCTCCTGATGACTTCAATTAAGTAACTAGCTTATGCATGCAACAGAAAAGTTTGTAAACTCAGACCAGGTTGAACCACACATTTTAGTAGTTAAGAATTCGAGTCCATGACACAAGTCGAATGCTTGGCCCCTTGTAGAGCAGTGAATATGCATTTGAGTAGGTGCCTCCTTTTTATCTCTTGAGTGGATCAGAGCATCTGATAGCCGCTCTGCATGGTAGAGGAATGGTCATCATTTCCTTTAGCATTGCTATTTCACATTTCTTCCCAGGGCAATATCCTTTTCCCCAGTCTGTGTCTTCCTCCACTACCAGAAATGGCTTCCTTCTTCCCTTGGCCAAGCAGTGATTGATCATCACCTATCCTCTGTCTGAAATAAAACTTATTTTCATAGTGTAGCCAATAGAATTGCTGTGTCTGTCAGATCTCTTTATTTCAAATGATCAAACAGTCACAGGGTGCTCTGGAAGTCAGGCAGCCATTAATCAGAAAAAAGCCTTTAAGGAACACTTGCTTTACACTTAGAAAGCAGGCACTAGTTTCCCTATAATTAGGAGTTCATGACTATTTGCAAAATGCAAGAGAGCAGTTTTCATTGAAACTACTTAAAAACACAAGCTGGACAAATGGAATTGCTCTACTCACTTAGCTTCTTCATGCAGTCACGAAGTCTGGTTTCCAAGCTGAGCACCCTTTGATGTAGCTCCTCATAGTCATAGGCACCGATCTCCTCCTGAATTCCCGTGAGGACAGCAGACAGATTCCGGATTTCCTCCTTGAATTGGGTGATTAACTTGGCATCTGTTTTGTACTGTTCTAGCACAGGAATCAAAGGCAGGAGCTCGTCCATCTTCTCTTTCAGCTCCTGTGAAAAGCAGCCAGTTGTTTCTGAGAATCACTTAACCAGATCAAGCAGCTACATTCTTCTTCATGATGCTACAGGAAGATTATTTTAAAAGATTCACAATGCCTGCCTGATTTTTTATTGAAATTGGGTATTTCAGCAGCATGTAAGTGGCCACATGATCACTAGTAGTAAATCCACTTATCTCATGATTCAGTACAAGAACATCTCTTTAAATGGTTACATGATTTTCTATGCAACAAACGGATCCTTATCATAATGACAGAACTTCCTATGGTAGCAGTTAGTAGTTTATGTAAAATATTGCTTTCTGGTGACTTTTTATAAAGTGAACAATGCATTATTTAGTCAGGAAATATCAGTAGGGTCCATCTTCTAAATATGATTATAAATAATCAAATATGCTGTTTAGCCAAGTCTATTTACCCATTAACTAATTACCAATAATAGAAGGGTATTTATAGAAAGTTTTGGATCCTGGAAGAGCTTTACACTAACAGAATTTTTCCAATTCTGGGCTTGTTCCACTCCTCCTTTCTACTCCTCCCTCTTTTTTAATATCCTTCTTAGCACAGCATCATTAGGAATGTAAGTTTATCAAGTATAAAAAATCATGCAAAGCTTTGCAAAGCTCAAAGAAATGTATGTTGCTGTTTGCTGTTTTGAATTATTTCTTATACTCTGACTTCATTTGCCTTAGCACAGGTAATTTAGAGCTCTTTGTGTAGGGCAGAGTTGCTTACCAGTGTAGTGAATTAACTCTTTCAAGGACTAAGGTGGTCATGATTTATGTAATAAATGAGCATAGAGGTTTTTGAAATGGAAACACTGATTTTTTGTCTACAGAACAAGAAGTATACTTTGCCAGAGCAGTTTTCCCTCACTCTTATTTTAGGAATGAGCCAGGCCTCCAGTTTCACTTTCAGTTTCTGGACGTGTCACCTTTTCTTCCTTTCCTTTAAGTTGATGGTGGTACCCAGTGGAAATATTCCATGAGTTTGATCCAGTTGTGAATTTATTACAAATTTTCTCATTTGTGGAAGAGCTGTTACTGCTATGATCATTTGAGAATAATCCGTAGGTGTTGTCAGAAACCATGCTGTATGCTAACCAATTTAAGGAGCCGAAAATTGCATTTTACAATTACGTTTAGAAGATGTTATTACTGTCAATGTGTTAAAATAACAAGAGCTCCCATTGCCACCCTGATTTATGGACTTGCGTATCTTGTGGGGAAATTTCCATGTGTTCTGTAAGATTGGAATTCTCAGCATTTACCTGTATGTCCATGTTGAGTGGGAGGGGGCAGAGTCTTAATGATGAGAAACATTGATAAATATCCCACTCAAAAGGCAGAGTTGCAGAGCTTTGCTCATTTTAGTGTCTCATTTTGAAATAAACTTCTTAGTTTGAGCATTTTGTGCTATCCCTAAAGGAAGACACAATTGCTTCATTAGAATTTTAATGAGTAGAGTTCTGATAGTACCATTTGCTGCACATTATAACAACTGTTACAGTGATGAGTTTTACATTCTACTTATGGGTATATTGAAAAGAGAGCAATTCAGATGACATTTTTGGTGGCATTTTATTTCCCCTAAGCTAAAATCTATATATAGATATGGGTAAAAGTGTTGGTCACTCGCCCAGGTATGACTCTTATGACCCCTTGGACTGTAGCCTGTCAGTCTTCTTGTCCGTGGAGTTCTCCAGGCAAGAATACTGGGGTGGGTTGCTATTCCCTTCTCCAGGGGATCTTTCTGACCCAGGGTTCAAATCTATGTCTCCTGCATTACAGGCAGATTCTTTACCATCTGAGTTACCAGTTTATATGTATATGAATTTTGGAATCTTTTCAAAAATTTATAATTCAATTATTGGCAGTCAGTTCTAACTCAGAGCAATTGTCAGAGAGCAAAGAAAGTCTAACGAATGTACATATCAAATACTTAAAATATTAAAGTAAAGTAACACAGATCTGTGTGCTTAATAATCCTTTCTAGAATTTCACATTCTACTACATTGCTCTTATAGCAAAGAGTATAGCTAGACTATCTTACCCTACCAAGATCTCTTCATAGAAGAATGACAGTCTCAACTATGATATCTGAGACTTTTTTTTTTTTTTAAATCATAAAGGATATGGAAGATACAACCTACTTAAATTTTTTGGCAAGTTGAAGATGGTGTACTAGAGGAGGATTTTCTTCCAATGTAAACATATTAAATCATAAACTTACTTTTGGAATGTGCCGTTTCTTCTCAAATATGGCGGCTCAGCGGCTAGAGCAAAATCTGACTCATGGTAGGACTTGGTGAATAAACACATTCAACAAGTATATATTGAGCATTAATTATTATTATTATATTTAATTCAGAGAACTATGGTTTACATGGAGAGGCAATGTAGCATTGTTTTAAAGAGGTTTAACTTGGGAGTTGGACTTTGTAGTTCTGATACATATTAGATGTACGATCCTAGATGAGTTGCAGAATTTCTTTGTACATGAGTTTCTTCATCTGGATGATGGGAATAAACATAGTGTCTACTTTACAGGATTGTTGTGAGGACTAAAGTAGTTAATATATAATACATTTATAGTTATTGAAACTATATGTTGAATACATGTAGTTCTTCAGAAAAAATGATGCTGTTATCATTATTGCTACATGGATTTTGACACACAAGTTTGGTATATACATGGATTACATGGATTAGGAAAATCAAAATCATTATGTCCTATGATGCTGCCTGAAAATTAAGTTTTCTTATTGGCAGCTTGTCTGCTGCTAGACACACTGATAGAATAGGCAGTTTTCTCTCTTTTATTTTTTCTCTCAGCCTTGTATCTTTTTGTTTCTTTGTCTCCTCTCTTCTCCCAAAAGTTCCCATAGATGCACATACGTCATCATGTGTCACCGACTCTGCCAGCCCTGGTCCCACAAGCAGTTCTTTGGCATGAGTTCTATATCTAACTTTGAATGATTTTCACTTTGAGCCAGAAACTCCGAGCTCCTCTCCTTCCGTCCCTCTTCCTTTCTGGGAATGCTCCCTAGGCACTGTAAGTGCTGGCTTGTCATTCCCTACTTAGTTGATGGCTACAGCATCAGGCTCACTGTATGCTGTATACCCTAATCTTGAATATTGAAAACTGACATAGAAAATCTTTTGGTTTTCTTGATCTCCTGTGTGATTTAATATTTCCTGGGGAAGAAGGTGAGCACTAGTCCAAAACCATTTTCTTGATTATTGGTAAATCTTTCCCTGAAAAGATTTTTGATAACCCTTCCCGTGAAGTTGTCTAAACAAAATTAATAACTCCTCCCTTTGTGCTGTTAAGTAATGTTTATGCCTCTTTTTACTGTCAGTTTGACCAGTTTGTTAGGTCTCTTTCACAGAAGAGAGTTTATGCATTATATACCCAGCAGAGGGCCCAACACTGCTTTATACACACTATGTGCTCAATAAATATTGGTTAAAATTAATTTTTCATGCATTGGAGAGGGAAATGGCACCCCACTCCAGTGTTCTTGCCTGGAGAATCCCAGGGACGGGGGAGCCTGGTGGGCTGCCGTCTATGGGGTTGCACAGAGTCAGACATGACTGGAGTGACAGTAGCAGCAAAATTAATTTATTTGCTTATCAACCTTATATTCTTCTGTGTTTACCATTTCTCCATAAATTCTCTATCCTTCAAGGTTGCTTATTCTCTCATTCACAGTAATCTTTCAATTTATTTTTATCTTCTAGGCCTTGCTCTTGGAGAAGGAAATGGTAACCCACTCCAGTGTTCTTGCCTGGAGAATCCCAGGGACGGGGAAGCCTGGTGGGCTGCCGTCTTATGGGGTCACACAGAGTCAGACACAACTGAAGCGACTTAGCAGCCGCAGCAGCAGCAGCAGCAGCAGGCCTTGCTCTAATTTGTTATAATTTCTTAACCTTCTGGCTTTGCTTGCTTCTCTCTTTAACCTCAAGATTCATCACATTAGCCCCTTCTCTCATCAGTACCCTGAAGTTTCTTACCCTCTCGTCCTTATTTTGTATATTTCTGATAAAACTTTAAAACTGGCTCTCTATTCAGGCTCCTGAGCAGCAATGAGGGAAATGACAAAACAATGATAATTTCTGCCTTATTAAACTGTGTCATGCAGAGACCCTATTTTGTGTCCCTATCTCCCTGCCAATCACAATTATGTGTGAAAAGCACTTCTAATGTTTGGCCAAGAACTTGAATTTAGGCCCATTCCCTCAGCCATAGCAGTGAATCTTACTTCCTAATTGGCAGGAAAAGCATAGGCTATTATGTCTGTAAAATCTTAGCATGTTTTATAAACTATGTCTTGTGCCTCTGTCTGGCAGATTGTGACTTTTTCATAGAAGATCAAATGGCATTATCATGGTCAGATTTTATTTCAATCTATGACAGTGTCATAAGTGTCCACACACATAGTGTGCTCAAAAGCACCATTTCTCCATTTTCTGTGTTTCTAGATAGTCAATAAATGGCTTAAAAATTGAAAAAAAAAAACAAAAACCTTTATTTGCGTCAAATAGTGAAACCAACCCTCTTTTATGTGCTGTTAATAATGGTGGTATTATTGCTTCTTTTAATAATTTATATTCTCTATATTTCTCTTCATTTTAGCAAAGCATAAAATCATCAGAAAGTCTTTGACAAATTTAGTTATTAATTTTCCTAGATTTCCCATTGGCATGCACATTGAAATGCCTTTAAATCTATCCACAGTCTCCACCTAGCTCAAGGAGGTTGAGGCTGTTTTCATAGCAAGTTTTCTATGCATTCCAACCAGCTAATGGTCAGTTTCAGTGGAGAGATGATTGACGTCCCATTGAGTCTTGAACCTTACATATATGGGCCAATGCACAGTTATTTCTAGCTGAGTGTCATGGTGGCTGTCCATTGTACTCAGTGTCTTATTTGCATTAATAAGACAGCTGAAGTCACACCTACTTGAAAATGCTTGGTCATTAGTGTCTTCCGGTCATCTTCAATCTGCCGAAACTTGGCCTTCAGCCCTTTCATTTGTGTTTCCATTTTTAGGACGTATTGGAAATCTCTTTGAGTTCTCAAGTTTAAGACTTCAATAGATTGGGACATATTCTGAACCTGTTAAACAAGAACACTGGCTGTACATTATTGTCTATACTACTGAGGTATATGCAAAAAAAAAAAAAATCAGTTTTTTCCACTAATAAAACTGGCAGTGCCAAATCCATAATTACATTCCCACAGGACATACTTTCAGAAGGGCAATTCTTCATAAGAAACATTCCAATAATGTAGCAAAAGAAAATTACAGCTAGGCAGGAAATAATAAAACGAACATTCTAGCATTAGAAATGACTAACTATAAATAAGAATTTGATATATCATAATAATAAATTTAAAAAATAGAATATTCATTTCCAGAGCTTAGTAAGCTTATGATGGCTCAATCTGTTAAATGTTAAGATAAGTTGTTTCTATCAGCACTAACTCTGACATCCTCAAAGTCTGGGATGCTGAGCAATTTTGGGGGTAGTGAAGTGTCCAACAGATCTAGAATGCATGTATTCCAGTATAGTTACTTCAGGCTGCATGTGATGTACTCCCAGGGGTGAGGCTGAATTGAGCAAGATGAATGGTTGTAGGGCTGGGACACCTCCTAACTTGGAGAGGGTACTGTTGAAGAGACCTGGAAATCCCTTTGCTGTTCACCTGTAACTGTCACATTATAAATTCGCTATTCTCCAATACAAAATGAAAAATTTCAAATGATGTGCATCAAGATATGGAAGGATTAGAATACATATTAGGTGGTTGATATTTCTTTCCTGGTGGGTGGTGAGATGTGGGTAAGAAGAGAAGTAACAAAATATTGCAGAAAGATGTCCCTGGTAATTATTATATATAAATCCATCTGCATAGAATTATATTTTTACTTACATAAATGAATACATGAAAGCATGGTCAAAAATGGTGGGATTTCAGGTGAGTTTTGCTTCATTTGGGCTTCCCTGGTAGCTCATCTGCTTAAGAATCTGTCTGCAATTCGGGAGACCCTGGGTTCGATCCCTGGCTTGGGAAGACCCCTTGAAGAAGGGAACAGCTACCCACTTCAGTATTCTGGCCTGGAGAACTCCATGGACTGTGTAGTTCATGCAGTCACAGAGTCAGACACACCTGAGCGACTTTCACTTGCTTCATTTAATATATTTTTATCTGTTATTCTATATGTTTTTAAATAAACATGTATTATTTATGTAACATGTAAAAACTTATTTTCATTGTAAAACTTGTGAGTTACAAATAAGAAAGGGATGATTTGTTCAGAGACAAATTTCTGTCATCAGGTAAAGTTGCAGAGCTTAGTGGACCAGCTAGCTTTAGAGAGCCCATTGTCAATACATCCCTCAGATCTAGAATATTCAGAAAAGGCAGTGAATTATGCTGCCTTGGCTTGCCTCAGTTCCTCCACTATTTTTCCCCCAGAGGTCTTATTTTTCTGTTTCTCTTTCTGCTGTCTTAATGGATAGTCCTGTTCTTTACGAAACTTGTCTTTCAGGACATACTACAATCTCACTTATATTAACCTAATTGTGTAATGTGTGTGAATCGGAAGCACAAAAATGGCTGTCCTTCTGTAAATTCCGTGAGGTTAGATGCTGCGCCTTATTCATACCTCTTACCCCCAAGACCTTACACAGAACCAGGTATGGAATAATTGCTCAATAAATATATTTTGGGTAAAATTATCTTATTTTTATCTATTGGGTAAAATTACCACAGACTTGTCTAACTCCATGAAACTATGAGCCATGCCATGTAGGGCCACCCAACACAGATGGGTCATGGTGGAGAGTTCTGACAAAATGTAGTGCACTAGGCAAGGGAATGGCAAACCACGTCAGTATTTTTGCCTTGAGAACACCATGAACAGTATGACAATGCAAAAAAGATAGGACACTGAAAGATGAAATCCCTAGGTCATTAGGTGCCCAATATGCTACTGGAGATCAGAGGAGAAACAACTCCAGAGAATGAAGAGATGGAGCCAAAGCAAAAATAACACCCAGTTGTGGATGTGACTGGTGATGGAAGTAAGATCTGATGCTGTAAAGAGCAATATTGCATAGGAACATGGAATGTTAGGTCCATGAATCAGGACAAATTCGAAGTGGTCAAACAGGAGATGGCAAGAGTGAACATTGACATTTTAGGAATCAGAGAACTAAAATGGACTGGAATGGGTGAATTTAACTCAGATGACCATTATGTCTACTACTATGAGCAAGAATCCCTTAGAAGAAATGGAGTAGCCGTCAGAGTCAACAAAAGAGTCTGAAATGCAGTACTTGGATGCAATCTCAAAAATGACAGAATGATCTCTGTTCATTTCCAAGGCAAACCATTCAATATCACAGTAATCCAAGTCTATGCCCCAACCAGTAATGCTGAAGAAGCTGAGGTTGAATGGTTCTATGAAGACCTACAAGACCTACTAGAACTAACACCCAAAAAAGATGTCCTTTTCATTATAGGGGACTGGAATGCAAAAGTAGGAAGTCAAGAAACACCTAGGGTAACAGGCAAATTTGGCCTTGGAGTACACAATGAAGCAGGGCAAAGGCTAATAGAGTTTTGCCAAGAGAATGCACTGGTCATAACAAACACACTCTTCCAACAACACAAGAGAAGACTCTACACATGGACATCACCAGATGGTCAACACTGAAATCAGATTGATTATATTCTTTACAGCTGAAGATGGAGAAGCTCTGTACAGTCAGCAAAAACAACACAGGGAGCTGACTGTGGCTCACATCATGAACTCCTTATTGCCAAATTCAGACTTAAATTGGAGAAAGTAGGGAAAACCACTAGACTATTTAGGTATGACCTAAATAAAATCCCTAATGATTATACAGTGGAAGTGAGAAATAGATTTAAGGGACTAGAACTGATAGAGTGCCTGATGAACTATGGACAGAGGTTTGTGACATTGTACAGGAGACAGGGAGCAAGACCATCCCAGGAAAAAGAAATACAAAAAAGCAAAATGGCTGTCTGAGGAGGCCTGGCAAATAGCTGTGAAAGAGAAGTAAAAAGCAAAGGAGAAAAGGAATGATATATCCATCTGAATGCAGAGTTCCAAAGAATAGCAAGGAGAGATAAGAAAGCCTTCCTCAGTGATCAGTGCCAAGAAATAGAGGAAAACAATTGAATGGGAAAGGCTAGAGATCTCTTCAAGAAAACTAGAGATACCAAAGGAACATTTCATGCTAAGATGGCCTCAATAAAGGACAAAAATGGTATGGAACTAAGAGAAGCAGGAGATATTAAGAAGAAGTGGCAAGAATATGCAGAAGAGCTGTACAAAACAGATCTTCACGACTCAGATAATCATGATGATGTGATCACTCACCTATAGCCAGACATCCTGGAATGTGAAGTCAACTGGGCCTTAGAAGCATCACTACAAACAAAGGTAGTAAAGGTGATGGAATTCCATTTGAGCTCTTTCAAATCCTAAAAGATGATGCTGTGAAAGTGCTGCATTCAATATGCCAGCAAATATGGAAAACTCAGCAGTGGCCACAGAACTGGAAAAAGTCAGTTTTCATCCCAATCCCAAAGGCAATGCCAAAGAATGCTCAAACTACTGCACAATTGCACTCATCTCACATGCTAATAAAGTAATGCTCAAAATTCTCGAAGCCAGGCTTCAGCAATATGTGAACCATGAACTTCCAGATGTTCAAGCTGGTTTTAAAAAGGCAGAGGAACCAGAGATCAAATTGCCAACATACACTTAATCATCAAAAAAGCAAGAGAGTTCCAAAAAAAACATCTATATCTGCTTTGTTGACTATGCCAAAGCCTTTGACTATGTGGCTCACCACAAACTGTGGAAAATTCTGAAAGAGATGAGAATACCAGACCACCTGATTTTCCTTTTGAAAACCTGTATGCAGGTCAGGAAGCAACGGTTAGAACTGGATATGGAACAACAGACTTGTTCCAAATAGGAAAAGGAGTATGTCAAGGATGTATATTGTCACCTTGCTTATTTAACTTATATGCAGAGTACATCATGAGAAACACTGGACTGGAAGAAGCACAAGCTGGAATCAAGATTGCTGGGAGAAATATCAATAACCTCAGATATGCAGATGACACCACCCTTATGGCAGAAAGTGAAGAGGAACTTAAAAGCCTCTTGATAAAAGTGAAAGAGGAGAGTGAAAATGTTGGCTTAAAGCTCAACATTCAGAAAACAAAGATCATGGCATCTGGTCCCATCATTTCATGACAAATAGATGGAGAAACAATGGATTTAGTGTCAGACTTTATTTTTGGGGGGCTCCAAAATGACTGCAGATGGTGGTTGCAGCCATGAAATTAAAAGATGCTTCCTCCTTGGAAGAAAAGTTATGGCCAACCTAGACAGCATATTAAAAAGCAGAGTCATTACTTTGCCAACAAAGTCCATCTAGTCAAGGCTATGGCTTTTCCAGTAGTCATGTATGGATGTGAGTTGGACTGTGAAGAAGGCTGAGCACCAAATAATTGATGCTTTTGAATTGTGGTGTTGGAGAAGACTCTTGAGAGTCCCTTGGACTGCAAGGAGATCCAACCAGTCCATTCTGAAGGAGATCAGCCCTGGGATTTCTTTGGAGGGAATGATGCTAAGGCTGAAACTCCAGTACTTTGGCCACCTCATGCGAAGAGTTGACTCATTGGAAAAAACTCTGATGCTGGGAGGGATTGGGGGCAGGAAGAGAAGGGGACGACAGAGGATGAGATGGCTGGATGGTTCCACTGACTTGATGGATGTGAGTCTGAGTAAACTCTGGGAGATGGTGATGGACAGGGAGGCCTGGCATGCTGCGATTCATGGGGTCACAAAGAGTCAGACACAACTGAGCGACTGAACTGAACTGAACTGGACTGCAAGGAGATCTAGCCAGTCTATCCTAAAGGAGATCAGTCCTGGGTGTTCATTGGAAGGACTGATGTTGAAGCTGAAACTCTAATACTTTGGCCACCTCATGTGAAGAGGTGACTCATTTGAAACGTCCCTGATGCTGGAAAAGATTGAAGGCTGGATGAGAAGGAGACTTAGACCATGTGGTGGTTGGATGGCATCACTGACTCAATGAGACGAGTTTGAGTAAACTCTGGGTGTTGGTGATAGATAGGGAATCCTGGCATGCTGCTGTCCATGGTGTCGCAAAGTTGGACACGACTGAGCAACTGAACTGAACTGAAAATTGTCTTTGGCTTTCAGTAGCAGTAAAAGGTAACAAGTTAATATTTTAAGAAAAGTGTCTTTCTCCTGTCAGTGGTTAGGCTATAGTATTACATGGCTCTGAAATATTTCTTAATTTACTATCATTCCTACATTCAGAAAGCTTTGTTTAAAAAAATCTTTGGTTCAGCACAAAATTACTGAGGCAACATTGAAAGCCTGGTGACTGCATCTTAGATAAATGCAGTGCTTTCAAAATAATTTTCATCTCTCTTATGGTTAAGCATGAAAGAAGAAAAGCCATTTGTGTTACAGAAACACGCTACACATTTAAATGCGGTATTTGTCTATGAAGACAGTCATCATTAGCATGGCCAATATTCTCCTAAGATTTCTGTGTACTTTGGCAGAGTCCATAGAGTTAAGGAAGATCCCCTGGAGAAGGGCATGGCAACCCACTCCAGTATTCCTTTCTAGAGAATCCCTGTGGACAGAGAAGTCTGGTGGGCTATAGACCATGGGGCGGGAAAGAGTTGGACCTGACTAAGCACGCACAGCACATAGAGTTATAAATTGATAGACAAGTGAGATATTCTGGATAGTTAAAATACCCTCTCTTTTATTTTGCCTCTAAGTTACCCTGTGAAGTTAATTTTCAACTTTATTTGTGTTATGGGAAAATGTACTGAGGGAATTTTTGCTGAGGCTTAATTGTGACCTTCAATATTGAATAATCATGTATAATTATAAGAGCTACCTTTGGGGTGCGACAAGAGATGGAATAGTCTAGTTGGGAAGGATGGTTCTGGGCTGCCTTTTGCTTTTCCTGATGGCCGTACCTCAGACTGTTTACTTTCCCACTGGTCATGGAGACCCACTGAGAATCAGTTTCTTGCTGAGACTCGAGACTGGACCCCCAGCATTACACTTGTGGGAAGGAGACTTCCTCCTCTGTTAGTCTGCTTATCACTGACGTACTGCCATTCAGATGCCTACTCATGTCTCTCTCCACAGTGTGGCAAGCTTATTGTTCCCTTTCATTCATAGATTTTTTAAAATTCTTTTTTTATCCTCTTAATTAGGATAAATGAAATGTCTGAGTCCTTTCTAAACTTAAACACAAATTAACTTAGATTTTCACCCCTATTTATAATTAGCTTCCAACTCTTTGCAGACCCCATGTAGCTGGCCAGGCTCCTCTGTACATGGAATTCTCCAGGCAAGAATACTGGAATGGGTTGGCATTTCCTTCTCCAGGGGATTTTCCTGATCCAGGAATCAAAGCTAGGTCTTCTGCTTTGCACACAGATTCTTTACTGTCTGAGCCACCAGAGAGGCCATGATTAGTGCAGAGGCTACTTAAAAAATTAATAATAAAGCCCTACAGTTCAATATGCTTGGATAGTGTTGGGGTTAACACAACTAAACAGGGATTTCACCACTGTAGGTCTCCATGGAACCTTTAGTATTAAACTCTGTGATGGAAATCTTCAAGAGTGATGTATCATGTACTGTTGTTTAAAATTATTTTATTGAAAGGATGTCACCAGCGTCCTGTTCCAAAAATCACATTTTAGGCAATATTGACCTAGACAATGGAAGTATGTGCAGAGAAGCTAAATAGCTGATGGACAAACTCTTCTTAGGTAAAAGATTTTAGCTGGGACACACTAAGGCCTGATGTATTGTAAAACCAATTGTAATCTTTCTAATATTTAGAAGTATAAATGTACTTGTTTAAGATATTTTACAGAGCTTGCATTAAATAATTGTGGGTACCACCGGTGGCATTTTGAATGACACTGGCATGGTGTTAGAAAATGCAAAGTTGATCTGGTATGGATTTACAGTCTACTGATTGACTGACAATGATAAGGTTTTTAGCCTCAAAAAGCACCATTTTCCTTTCATGTAAACTTAGAAGGACATCTGTCTGCTATGAAATTGGAATGGAGCAGATACAAATATAATAGATGGGAACTATTGTTATTAATATTATTCTTATTATGAGTGTTCCCTTATATGATTAAATCAATCCTTTGGTTAATAGTGAAATGGGCTGCTTAATGGTCATGCTTCTATTTGCTGTCTGGTACCTTGGATATTTGTGAAACTATGAAGTCAGCAGGAGCTTCCCTGGTGGCTCAGATAGTAAAGAATTTGCCTGCAATGCGGGAGACCCAGTTTTTATCCCTGGGATGGGAAGATCCCCTGGAGAAAGAAATGGCAACACTCTAGTATTCTTGCCTCGAGAATCCCACGGACAGAGGAACCTGGCAGGCTATAGTCCTTGGGATCCCAAAGTGTCACAGAGAACTGACTGAGCCTCTGACCCTTTCACGTTTTCAGAGAAGTCAGCAAGGGACTGGCTCAGTCTAAACAGAGAATGCTGATTTCAGATACGCTTTCTTTGGGTCAATGCAGCAAACCAGTGCTATTTATATTCTTCAGATCACTGTGTATAGTGCATACAATTTACTATTCTTCTGTTGCCATAAAACTACCAAATGTTGAATTTGATAAACCTAACTTGGGGTGACCTTGATACTGTTAATGAATTTTGTCTTTTGTCATTTAGGTATTGATGAATTTTTTAAAATGTCATTTTCTACAATTTCTTTAAAACTAAACAAATTGCCTATTGAATGGTGTGGTCATATACATTTCAGCGATTGCTTTCAATCAGTTACCTTTAGTTGTACTCGTCTTGCCTCATTCGTCCTTCACAAATTTTAGGTTTTCTCATAGCTCTGGAATACATTTCACTCTGGACACGTAGAGAGTATTATCTACTGCCTGACTTTCCCAGTTCATTTGAAATTTTCAACTGATTTTTTGAGGAAATGTCTATTTTTAGATGTGTGTATGCAATAATATACTTAAAATAGTAATACAAATAGAACAATCATGTCTAAGAAAAATTTTCTCAACAAACGTGTAGAAAGAAGATATTTTTTGTGTGTAGAAAAGAGGATTGGAGTAGAAAGTAATCTGAGAAGAAATACAAACTAATAGAAAAGCAAAATTGGATTTAAAATATTAAATCTTTTTACCAGCCTAATTAATTTCCTTAGTAACCAAACAATACTAAACTTTATGTTTCAATTTTTTTCAGATATATAAAGAAAATCTAGATTGGAAAATAATACACAAGAATAACCATAGTTCATATGTCATGATTTCTAACAGTTGATAGCTGGAGTCATTAACTTGAATGACAATTAAATTTGCTCTTGTCTGGGAGAAAGATTTTGAAGGAACAGGGAAGACTGGATCTTGTTTAAAAAGAGTCTTAAGAAAAGAGAGCAAATAGATGATGATAACTCTGAGGATAAGGGCATCAGAAAGACTAATCTCTGTATGAAAATGAAAAAAAAAAACTTAAAATCTTAGGGCATCAAAACACTCTCAAATAGTGTACACTGAGGAAAGTTATTTTATTTATGTCGCAGTGGAAGAGAGTTACTGCAGCTTAAATTCCATAAAATAGGAATGTCTATATTAACAGATTCAGTGCTTTCATTTTTCTAATTTCTCTATTCTCTGTTAAAGCTTCCTATTTTGTGCTGTAATTGTGTAGATGATCATGGAAATGATATTACACAGAGCGAATTGTTGAGCATGATATCCTCTGAAAACACATACTACCTAATTTATCTTATTATCCCCGAGGGTATTTAAAATTCAAATATGTTGTCGTCCTTCCATGAGTCTGGCCACTCCAGCTGTCCAACTATATTCAGGGACTGACACTGTGAAAGTCTGAATGAGAAAAATTGAAAGAACCATTCATTGTTTTTTGTTTTGTTTTGTTTTGTTTTTTTTGGTCCCTAAACTAAACATAAATAACCTTTCATGAGATGACTTTCATCTGTGAAAGAGAATAAATCAAGGGCATTCTGCATTTGATTGTTATGGATCCAGCTTAAGTAAATTATATGGAGAGAATGCTCTTGAATGAAATTGAAGAACTTAATGTTCAAAGGAATGACTTAAAGGATGATGATAAATACTTAGAATTATTCATTATCTGTCCAGATAGCTTGCATATTGTATGCCATTATTTTTACTTCCTTGCAAGGTTGCTAATGAGATCCAAAAGTATGAGCTCAAAGAGTTTAGTGTGATCTTGAGAGTTGAGGCTAAATTTCTGACATAGGAATAAAGCTTCGTACTATTTTTTTTCTTAAGGGGAGATCAAATGGATGTTTAGAAATATGGTGGAAATTATATTAGAGCAAGATTGCAAGCAGTAAAAGTCATAAATAGAACAGTAGAGCAGGAATCTTGCGGTACTGCTTTCAAGGGGGGAAAACATTTATTTGAGAAGGGGGAAAAAATTGAAAGACTCCTCCTTATGCTGACCTGCTTTCCCATATTTCCTTTATAAATAATGGTAGATTTCAGTAAGAATATCACAGGGGACAGAGGACACCTACCTTTTCCAGCAGCTGGCGAAGCTGCCTGCTTTTGGCATCCCGGGAACACAGGTTTTGTTCTGGAGCAACCACTGTGCAAATGCATCGTCCATCAGGATCCTGTGCTGAGCTATATACCTGCCACCCTTCTTTGGGACTAATCTGAGTCTGAGGAAACCAACAGCAAACATACAAAACACACAGAGAGTTAAAGAGAGCATGAGTTTGTATAATCTTAAGCAAAGTATCTTTTTATTTTTAGTTTTTCTCTAAGTAGTTTTCTCTTAAATAGTTTTTCTCTAAAATTAAAAACGAGATTGAACAATTCAAGTAGGCAGCACATGTTCATTCACTTACAACTTCCTTTTCAATGGACAGAAGGAGACTCTACTTTTTTCTTTTGGTTCCATATTATTGATTTTGATTGTGTATCATTGATTATTTATCCTACACCACTCCCTAATGCTTTCTGTCATATTTGGACATTTTGATGCAACTTTAGAAGTATCTGCTAAATACTTAGTCAAATATCACCAGTCTTTCTGCATAAGATCTGTTAGTTTGTCTTTTTCAACACAAATTGTAATTAGTAGTATATATATATTTTTTCTGATTACTGTTCATGTGTTCTGAAGCAATCAGTTCATGTATTCTGAAGCAAAATTCTCTCCCAGAGAGCTTCCTATGTACTGAAGGGTCAATTATTAATAAAGCTAGAAAGGTATCACATGAAAATATAGGGTAAAAGTAATTAGACCAACATTGTTTCACAAAGGATATAGAGTTTCAGAGGAGTTAAAGATAGTATTTTGACAGAGGCCAAATTACTCTGGCAATATTGATCTTCCCAGATTACTTTTATGCACTTATCACCTGCCTCCCTAGAAGCTTATCTCAAAATGATGTTTCTGTTCTACTGCAGTCTGCCTCCTATTTATGTTTCTAGTTTACCCCCTGTATCTTCCTATAAGAAACTTCTTTCCATCCAGTTGGTCTTGGTGTGTCCTGAAAGCATGCTCACCTAGATTCACACCTTTGTATATTACTCATTTTGTTCTCCTATTTGAAATACCTCCCTAATAAACCTTCAGTTATTCAGCCCTTTTGGTTTGCCCTTGGGTTTCCCTGGTGGCTCAGCTGATAAAGAATCCGCCTGCAATGCAGGAGACCTGGGTTTGATGCCTGGGTTGGGAAGATCCTCTGGAGAAGGAATGGCTGCAAGCACTAGTATTCTTGCCTGGAAAATTCTATGGACTGTGTAGTCCATGGGGTGGCAAGAGTCGGACATGACTGAGCAACTTTCAGTTTCACTTTATGGTTTCCCTGGTGGCTTAGTGGTAAAGAATCCACCTGCAGTGCAAGAGACGTGGGAGACATGGGTTCAGTCCCTCAGTCAGGAATATCCTCTGGAGGAGGAAATAGCAATCCACTCCAGTATTCTTGCCAGGAAAATCCCATGGACAGAGGACCCTGGCAGGCTATAGTTCTTGGGGTCTCAAAGAGTTGGACATAACTAAGCAGCTGAGACTGAGACATGGTTTCAGCCTCTTCAGAAGGATTGTCTGAACTATTTACTAGGCAGTTAATATGCATTGTCTAGTAGTATTATCTATCTTTCTTATGTCTTGTTTAAATAATTAGTCTATATCCAACTATGGGATATATTGGCTATTTCCTGTCTGCTATATTAATTACATTCTATCAAGTACAAAAATAAGTAACTCATTTTTGCCTAGTTATTTTTCAGAAGAGCTGTGCTTTGAGCATAGATTCTGCATTATACAATCAGAAATTGTAGTTGCCTTGATGCAGTGCTCAAAGAGGCACTCTTTCATTCCTCCAATTGCTGAGGGTATCAGTGACTTGACCCTCAACTGAGTTCTCTTTGGGGTTTGCTGAGGCTGAGGAATGCTGCCTGCTCAAGATTAGACCCTATTCCAAGGGACAGCTCACATGCATTGACTTGTTAATGGAAGGATACAATCAAGGATGCCAAGAATCAGGAATAATAGTTATTCCCATTTCACAGAAGAGAAAGTTAGTTAACCTGCCTAAGAAAGTGCAGCTTATATGTCGTAGAGTTTTGTATGAAGCAAGAGTGGTACTGTTCAATAGATTGAGAGCCACATGGATAATTTTAAATTTTCTAGTGGGCAGGTTTAAAAAAATAAAAGGGTATAAGTGAAATTAATTTAATAGTATATTTTATTTAACCTGATATATATAAGTATTATTGTTTCAACATGTATAATCAATATAAAAATTATTCATGAGATATTTTACATTGTTTTCCCTCCTTTTTTGTACACTGCCTGAAATTGAATGTGCATTTTACTCTCATGGCATACCTCAATTTGGTCTAGCCACATTCCAGTAGCCACAGTGGCTCCCTTATTAGACTGTATAGACATATTGTCTTGCTGTTAATTCCCATGTTATGGCCATATTAATATGATGCTGAACATCTAGATAATTGTTCTTAAAGGTCAATCATATGGATACTGAAAAAACTACATAACAAATGTTACATAGACAGACTATCCAGTTTGCATCTGAGTTTCTTTTTCCTGTGAAAATACTAGATAAATTGGTGGGCCTCTTTCTAGCTAAGCTCTGACTAACTTCTGCAACTGGGATTTGAAATTCTCCAGCTTTTCTTTGCCTTCTCCTCTATGTTTTCCAGACAATCCACATAAAAGGAGGTATTTCTTAAATGATCAGGAGAAGAAAGAGATGCATTTTGTCCGTAAAAGAAGGTATTTAAAGACTCAGGCTGAAGGGACTAGAATAAGGGAGGATGAAAGAAGGACTGAGGTGGGGTTAGAAACAAGGAGGTACATGGTGACCAGCAGAGAGCTATTTTGCATAATGCTTGGTGTAATTGCGCTGGTGTGTTTGCCTAAATGTATACTGAAGCACTTTACTTGGTAGGAAGCAGATACTTACGTGAACTCAGCCAGACTGAACTCTCTACACAGAGCTGCTGTGGAATCTACTGTCTTGGAATTTGCAGAACAGATATACTCTCCCATTCTCTCCCAGGCCACAGCCCATCACATACCATCAACCAACACACAGATTTCTCACCCCCCCCCCAAAAGAGGTTTAGAGATAATCACTACAGAGTGCTTAAAGTCATTCCAACACCAACCATGCAGAGGCTATAAATTTTAAACTTATGAAACTCAGATGTCATAGTCCTTGTCCTTGGTCTGTAATAGAAAGCAACTGATACCAAACCTACCTTTTAATCTCCTTTTTCAGATAATTCATAGAAGTATCCTGTGCTGCCATTTATTTCTGGGGTGTTGGATTCATTACCACTTTTTTTTTTCCATTCCCCTTACTCCTTCTTTCTAGCATTTATGCTTGACTACTGATTAAGATAGAAAAAATGTACTTAGAATTATATATGACTAGAATAGATAGGATCTTAAAGATAGTATTTTTTTAATTAAAGAAGAAAAATGCAAAGAGTTTTTCTACAGAATGTGGATAGGTAAAGCGTAGCAGAGCTAAGCTTTAATGATATAATTAAAGGTTTAAGCTGAGTGACTGTATGGAACAAATATATCTTGACATAGGTCCTATAGTTTCAATTAAGCTGCTCTTGACATTGGACACAAATCTCAAATGTGTCAGAAAACTAAGGCTTCTCACTAGAATGTGTTTAGCTTTTGTATAAAGGAGAAGGGGCCACACAATTATAATACTAAAATATCTTTAACAGCAGTCCAAATACTGATTATTAAACCTGGCAGCATTAATATTGATGTTTGCTTGCCAGGTATTTGGCTAACTAGTGAGGGGCTTATCACATCTGGGCAAGGTGTCAGTTGCTCTCTGGAATGAGGGAAGCAGAAAAGGTGAGTAGAATTTGATGTTCTTTTATCATTCTTCCTGAAGTGTCAGCTTAATAAGAATAGACTCTGGTCTTGTTTGTACGTTCAATTGTCTTCTAAGTATTATTGAAAAGAACCCTGGCCTTATCTATACAGATTTAGTTTGAATGATCTCAACTTTGGCAGCTTACCTCTTTGGCAAGAAAAGGTAACTCAAAAGAGAAAAAAGCTAGTATAAGAGATGAGGGCTTGACAGTTGTGTGGGTTTGATAGAGATTTCTGTGTCAGGTTTAGTGATGAATGAAGGAAGTTTTGTGAGTAGCTCTAGTGTTCTCATTTGTGGCACCCATATTGGCATTGAAAAGAGGGTAAAAATAAAACCAACTAAGACCTCAGGTAGAAAGTTGCATTTAGATGGGTTTTAGATACCAATGAGAAAAGACCTGCTCCCATTTTAACTTAAAAAAAAAAAAAAAGATTCCTCAAGTGTCAACATGAAACTCATGTAATAGTAATAGCAAACATTTATGGAGCGCCTAGTCTTCAGTTGGCAGTTCACATGCATTACTGCCTTTGAATATCACAGTAACTCTATGGACCAAATGGTATCATTCTGCCCATTTTATAGGTGGGGAAACTGTGAATTTGAGACAGTAAGAAACTTGCTCAAGGTCATGATGGTGGTAATCAGCAGAGCTTGGATTTGCATACTTGCACAGTCTGGTATCAGAGTTTGAAAGTTTAACCACCACACTGCACCACCAGTCGCCTGAAATTCCCTTTCTTGTATGGTGAAGATGATCCTGATAGCATTTTCTGAACTCCCAATGAGCTGACTGCTTGGACCTGGAGGGTGCAGAGGTTTATTACTACCCAAAGCATTGCTATGCACAGTGATTACTGATGCAGTTCTCTTTGAACCTTTTGTGTTAATTAGAAGAACTAAATGAACTATTTAGCAGTTTTTAATATTACAAAACTCATGAAATATTTAAGAATGCTCTAAAGAGGAGAATTAAAATGATAATTTTAACAATCGGATTTCAAGTTGGGGTTTTTTGTTTATAATTTAGTTACAAACCTATGCTTTATAAATATAAAGCTATTACTGCATGAGAAGCTCTCAGAACTTCAAGGGCTTTGTAACAGAAAAGAAAGATCCTGAAGACTGGGGTAAAAGTAAAAATATTGTATATTTCAGCATATTTTTCTTTTTATAAGATCCCTTCTCTTGTACTTGTTTCACTTCTTTTGAACCACTTATCCTTAGGAATAGGCATCATCTTATTTATGAGGAAACTGAAATTCAAAGAACTAAAGCAATTTTTTTTCCAAGTCACTCATTAAGTAAGCAGCGTATATGGGACTTGTACCAGTTTTTCTCCAGTTTTCAGCCCAGAGCTATTTATGTTTATGCCCTGCAGATAAGTGCCTTTGTCCACTCACCAATAGCTGAAAAGGCTGTCTGTAGAGGATAGGTACCCAGGCAGGTGGAGGGTATTATCCAAATTGTGGAAACAGGCAGCAATTGGAACTCTACAGGAGTGGTTAGCAGTAGTCTTGACAGGACACAAGTGCAGGGGCAGGTGAAGGCACAGAATTCTGATCCTTTGAAGAGGATAGAATCAACTAGTTGCACATTGCTAGGTCTTATGTTTTATGCTGAGTGCCTGGGCATTTCTTAAAAGTACAGATGGAGGCAAAATGAATAAGGGCTTTAGCTACTAAAAGTGGTATACAGGCCGGGGAAAATAAAGTAGGAAAAAATCTGTTTACTAAAACCTGTTTGATTTACAGTAGAAGATGCCTGATGCATTAGAGGAGGTACCTGATGAAAACTTCTTATCAATTTTCTGTCTGGGATACGTTTGGTTTCAGATAATGAAATGTGGTTTAGCATGCTAATGGCTTTAGTTGTGGGGAGCAGAGAAATGTGAGGACAGAAATTACAGGGATGCTGACAGACCATGCTAAAAGAAGCTGTGTTATGGAGGATGTGTTAATAAAGATGTCACTGCATTGCAGTTCTCTTCCCATTTCTTATGAGACTAGTCGGAACTGAAACAAGAAATGTATGTTCTTCACTGAAGACAACCTTAGAGCTCTACGAAAAACAATCATAAATACAGAACAAACAGTTAAAAGACTGAAGGCATCATCCAAGTTAGGTTGGTTGGTCATTGCTGCTCCTATTCTGGAAATAACAATGACAGAGTTGGGAGAGACTTAGAAGTCGTACCTGGAACTGTCTTTCCACTCAGTGGCACTCCTGTGTATTCTGGTTGTGTTTCCACTTAAATTCTACATGATAGGAATTTGTTTTTTATAGGCAGCCGATTTCATTGGTGGAAACCTGAAGGACTGGATCTCTTTGTAATTTTCCTCTTTGGCCCTACTTCTTTAAGTACTTAAACAGGAATAAATCTACTCTCTTACCCACTTCATAATACTACTCTACGAAGGCAATTATCACGTTCTCTGTGTCTTTCAAGATTTACCATTCTGTTCTCTCATCCATCTCCTTAATGTGTTTAGTTGGTCTTTCACAAAATGGACATTGCCTAAGGATTTGGGGGAGTAAAATAGTGATACAAAACAGAGAAATCAGATATTTTCGTCCAGAACTGAAAATAAAATTGGTGAGTTAAGAAAGTTGGAAAGCTTTGAGAGTTTGCGTTAGGTAGTCTACTCATTTTCCAGAACTTAAAAGTGACTGACTCACTGAAGTAGTTATTTGTGAGGAGAAGCTATTTGAAGATATAGCAAAACAAATCACTTATGCCCAAGGTCCCCTCGAGGCCTCTTCCTACCACAGCAGTGGGGCTGACTGAGAACAGCTGGTGTGAGCCGAATGTCCTGTGCTTATCTAATTGCTCTTTACCAGGTTCTTCCTGGTGTGGAATCCACAGCATGGGGGATTTCTCAGAAGCTCAGCCTCAGGGGGAAGTTACTCTGCATCAGAGAGATGTGCCAGAGGGAGCCTGAGCTCTTTCAGAGCCAAGGCTTTGCCTTTGCAGACAACAGCTCCTCCAAAGGCTGGAACAATTAGAAGGAAAAGAAAACAGGGTCAAAGAGAAGGATAAAGGCATGTTTCAAGATTCTAAGAGAAATAGAGAGCTTTTTCCCCTAATAAGGAGCTGTGTTTAACTTACTAACAAAAATATCTTGGAAATTTAAAAACCTGTTTAAGCTTTTGAGCAAGCAAATGTATACTACCTTTTTCAGAGGTACATGCCATAAGAAGGCTTAATTGCCTTTAATGATTAAAACTCTTTGTATCTTATTTTTGTTTATTAAGGTCTTTTGAAACTACCATTTTAAAGAAAGACCATATCCATATTTGTGTAGATCTGCATTTTTTGCCATCTGTGCATCCCACAGACTCTCATAAAACAAATTTTAAGACCTACACTATTTATTTGAGCTGGTATCACCAACTCAATGGATAAGAGTTTGAGCAAACTCCAGGTAATAGAGGAGGACAAGGAAGCCAGGTGTGCTGGGATCATGGGGTCACACAGAACTGGACATGACTGAGTAACTGAACATCATTTATTTATTTTTTCATTTATTCATTTTGGGGGATGTTTCAGGCTTATACCATTTGTACCACCTAAAGTGAATATAGATAGAGTTTGAGAAGGGCTGGACATCATAGCTCTGCTTGCTAGAAAGGGAATTGTCTACTGGGTAGAGAGAATCTCATGTGGCACCAGGGTCCAGGAGGAATAGGGTGAGCAAAGGTGTGTGAGATGACTTCCCTGGCCAGGACTGCAGTCAGGTGGCTTGCTTCCACCCTTGGCTCTGCCATTAACCAGAGATGGGAACTCTTTTTAGTTATGTACACATTTAGACTGCAAGTCAGTCTTCCCACTTGCAGAATAAGGAGGTTGGATTAGATCAGTCATATTTCCAGCTAAGCTTCTGAGAGTTTTAAGGTTCCCATGGAGGTATTTTGATCAGGGAAGGGGGTTGATTACATGAGGAGGGAACAGATGGTAGAAGCCCAGTAAGGCCTCGCCTCCCCACCATTTATTTTTTGACCCATAACCTGTTTTATATATTAGATTTCTACTTCAAGATTCATTCAACAAATATTTATTCTGCATGTATTACATAAGTTTCAATTAAAAAAAAAAAAAAGAGGCACCACTGCCAAAAGTAGTGCAAAAATAACTGGCCTGGATAGTTTCTAAGATCTTTTCCAGTGTTAACATTTAATGATCTTAATCTAGGAAATGTATATTCATTCGTTTTTCACCATAGGAATCCTAAGATATGAGCAATTATCTTATGTAGTTAAGATGGAGAAAGTACTTCTGTAAAGTTTGACATTTCTGTGAAACCTGCACATAGAAACATACACACTCACTGGCATACACTTTTGCAACCTGATTTCTCCATTCTAGTGAATACCATGGAGAAGGCAATGGCACCCCACTCCAGTACTCTTGCCTGGCAAATCCCATGGACGGAGGACCCTGGTAGGCTACAGTCCCTGGGGTTGCTAGAAGTCGGACACAACGGAGGGACTTCACTTTCACTTTTCACTTTTATGCATTGGAGGAGGAAATGGCAACCCACTCCAGTGTTCTTGCCTGGAGAATCCCAGGGACAGGGGAGCCTGGTGGGCTGCTGTCTCTGGAGTCGCACAGAGTCAGACACGACTGAAGTAAGTGACTTAGCAGCAGCAGCAGCAATGAATACCATAGTGTAAACTTCTCTGAATTCTAGTTTGTTTTTTGTCACTCAAAGCAAGATTCAGTTGTGTCAGAACATTTGTAGGCTGTACCAACATTTTATATTTTTCAACCAAGTTTGCTAATCAGAAAGTAAAGGAATGAATTTACTTTAAACTCAAAAAAGAGTAAGAAATCCTAAAAGAATCATTTGATTTTGGAAAGTTGATTCTCCTCCATCAACAACAAATAGAAGATAACCAAACCAATATCTATAGGTGCAAAAGATATATATATCAGAACCAAGGTACCATGTTTGAAATATAATTTATTCATGAATTGCTTAAATGGTTCATTTCCTGAAAGAGTTAATTCAAAAACTAAGTAGTTAGAAATCACCAGGTACTTGAACATTTAAGATACTTGGTTCGGTAAATATTAAATAGTTTACATTTCTTTGTTTTGTCATTGCTTATTGTTGCCACATCAATAAGCTTGTGTTATATGCTTTCTTCATGACTGCGAATAATCCCTTTTACATCCTTCCTGCCACACACATCATACAGGGAAGGAGGGCATTCTCAATCATGGAAACTCTGAGGTGGCAGCAGTGACTGAAGGGAGGTTAAAATGTGAAAGCAGGTCACAATGTACCTCACATGTGCTCTCTGGTGCCCTGAGCACTGGGTGTAGCTGGCAAGTTATGCAATTAGTTTGATCTAGTCTACTCAGTTAATTATACATTGATTGATGGAGTAATTATTAGTAGTAACTGAAAACAGGTCTTGAAGGCGAATTGTTTTTTTTTTTTAAGTATCTAACTTCTGTTGGAGCAGTCCAATGATAAAACCGGATTTAAAAATAGTAAAGGACTCCAGGACTCCAAATACTAATGCTTTCTGTAATTTTTATTTGCTAACACAGAAATTGTTTTTCTAGGATATTCCTTCTATTTTAATTTGTAACCCTCTATTTGACAAAATAATTTTTATTTGAAACATTTTAGGGTATTGCTAACTAAATCATGTTTCATAAACTATGAGAAAAGACATTTGTTATAATGTGGGAAGGGTTAAAAAAATATTAATGAGAAAAAACTATAGGAGTACAGGAGTTAAACTTGTGACAGGAGAAATCTTTATGAAACAATACAGGGAGATGATTTTATCAAGTAAGTTTTCTGTTGTTCATGATTGTTAGCTCAAAAAAAAAAAAGGTGTTTTTGGTCAGGCTTTAAATTGTTGAGCTTTTTTAAATTATTATTCATTTATATATAATAGAGATTGGTTTCTCCGACTGAATACATTTCAAACAGTCACAGGAATTGAATTCTGAAGAAGAGCCTGCTGTAGTAAAACTGGATTAGCTAGAATATACTCTGTAGCATACTCTGTAGGACAAATTATGAGGATTTTACATATGTTAAAAGAAGTGAAATCATGAGAAACAAAACATACTTTAAAAAGAAAGAATCCTTTAAAACCTCAGAATAATATAAACTAAGCTTTTCATTAAGAATTTAATGAATCTAGTATTTCCTGTCACAGTTAATTTCTCAGGCAATTCATTTATTCTTTGATGTAACTTTAAAGTGTTCATAAAAGAATAGCCATGAATATAGTTACCACATAAATACTGTATCGTTGAAGTAGACCTATGAATAGAGAAGCAAAATCTCAGCCTTTGCAGTTTATTAAAAAAAAAAAAAAAAAAGCCCACTGTTTTAATGTACTTACTTCCCAAGACAGCCAAACCCACCGGAGTGACTTACTAAGGTATCTGGCGTTGATAGCCTCGTGGTGTTCAGTCCTACCAAGGATGGGAGAGTTTGGGACATCCAGTTTGAGATCATTGCCATGGTACTAAGCACAGCGCCAAGCTTCAGCAGTGGAAGGCTCATTGCTGTGGAGCTAATGAGTTTTCATAGTGACTGATTAAGATCCTGGTGCTGGGCTGGCAGCGGGAGGCGTGACTGCAGCAGCCACATCCACGGCATGAAAAGAGATCAACTTCCCCAGCTCTAATCACGCGGGAAAGCTCACAGAACCTCTTTCCCCCACCCTTTCGGGAAGTGCCCTGTTCTTCCTTTTCCTCCTTTACTGCATACTTTGCTGGATCATCAGACAAAATATTCTTGATGGGGCTTGGTTGGTAATTTTTAGATCATAGGGATAAACGGAGGAGGAAACTTGAGCTTTTCCTGCTCCACTGTAGTCAGTTACCACGAAGAGTTCTCTCACTGCCTCTGGGATTTCTGTTGGGATAATCAGCTGTTCCTTATTCTTCATAAAAACAACAACAACAAAAAACCCTGTTAATTGAGGTCTGTCACAGCACACGTTTCAGACTTCAAACTTATTGTCTACAGATTTCTCTGAGCATGGAAAAAATAGTTTTAGACAAAACATGAAAATAAAATCTGCAAAGAATATCCAAGATCATTAGATACTGTGTAAGAAATTGTTATTTTTTTTAATATAGCCTAAAATTAGCACTGATGCTTCTTAAAAAAATTGTCAGAGATTAATAGCTACTGCCTATGGAGGACATTGCCCTAGGCATATTACATGTGACTAGACAGAAAAGGCAGCCTTGGAAAAAAGCTTCTGATAATGAAATTTCATAGGTTCCTAGTTTTGCTTTCATGAATGAATGCTTAGCAGCTTCACAGGCACACAGCAAACTCAGTTAAATCTATTTTCACCTTGTGCAGAATGACAGACTAATACTGGAAGTCTATATCATGAAAGAACATTAAAAAAGCACAAGACTTGGCTGCAGAGAATCTTAGGGTCTAATTCCTTGTTCTCTTTAGTTAGTTGAGTGACTGACCAGTAAATTAAAACTCCTTAGCTTCACTTTGTTTTCCTTCAATGTGTAGAGGTTGGATTCTCTGCTCTCCAAGGCCTCTTCTAGCTTTAAAATCCAATGATCTGTTTATTAGAGTTATGTTGGTAAATGTGTGTATTGAATTTGGGCTTATGGGTAATTTTAATATATTCTTTTTACAAATACTAAAAAATTGCCCACATCCAAATCTCAGGTCCCAGATGGTATAAATCAGAGGCCCCTGTCTTATATAATATATGTGATTTAAAACAAAAATGCAGAGAGAAGACATGAAGAGAAATATGGCTAAACGAAAATTAAATGAAAAGGAATCTTATAAAAAAGAAAAATTATGTTTTGATTCCTTAGGAGAATTCTGGAATTATTTATATCTTGAAAAACATATATATTTTCTTCAACAGTTTGGCAGAAGAAATAAAGAAAATATCTTTAATAAAATTGAAATATATATATATATATATATATATATTTATAGAGGTGTGTGCCTTTATCCTTAAAAACAGCTTTAAACTGGGGTGAGTACTGAGACTCTTCAAATCTTTCTTACATATATTACCTTGAAATCCAGGCTACTTTTTTCCCTCAGAATATATCCAGATGATTTCAGCTGGCCCTTATTGTTTAACCACAGTGCCCATAAAACCAAATACTTTTTAGTTTTGTCTTTTTCAAAAATTGCATCATATGGTAAATTTAATGTAAAAGCACAATAGTTTATATATTAAACATAATATTAAATAACAGAGCATTCATGCAAAAGACCATGAAATTTTACATTATTATTACAATATGGTAGTAACAAAACATAAAGTAGATTCACAAATCTAATTCTTTGAAAAATTAGCTGGTAATAAAAAGAGAAGAGTGTCTTTTCAAGAGCTTAATTTACAAAATTGAAAACTAATATACATGCAATTACTGGATAATTTAAGATGCAACATGTCAGATGATAATTATACTTATTAATGAAATATCAGTCAACAAAATAATAGCATCCTTAGAAGACTAATAGCATGAATGTCAGGGTAAATTGGTACTCTTATTTGCAAATTAAAGAGAAATAAAGAAAAATACAATATAATTGGAAGCCTTCTTATAATTTCTCAGAAATGCAAATACCTGCACTGAAGAACTAAAAGAAAACAATAGTGAAACTTTATGATTTGATGATGTTTATAAACAACATAATGTGTTTTCAGAAAAACAGATTTAAAAGGCACGCACTGAAAGAAAAAAAGCTTAAATTATGATAATTCTTAGTTATGGAAAATAAAAATAGCTATGATTTGTTAAGGTTAAACAGTTTGCATTTCTCTCATAATCTATTAAATTGATTATAATTTCCATTTTATATGCTGAGTTCTTGTTTGTAGATGGGGGGAGCTGATTTTTCTATATAGATGTAGCAGCCTGTGTTCAGGACTAGAAACCCAGTGGTTACAGAAGTTCTATTAATACAAGCATGGTGTGAATGTTGATGGGGGAAGTAGCAAGAAATGAGACTGGAAATACTGCTGCTGCTGCTGCTAAGTTGCTTCAGTCGTGTCCGACTGTGCGACCTCATAGACGGTAGCCCACCAGGCTCCCCCGTCCCTGGGGTTCTCCAGGCAAAAACACTGGAGTGGGTTGCCATTTCCTTCTCCAATGCATGAAAGTGAGACGTGAAAGTGAAGTCGCTCAGTCATGTCTGACTCTTAGCAACCTCATGGACTGCAGCCTTCCAGGCTCCTCCACCCATGGGATTTTCCAGGCAAGAGTACTGGAGTGGGGTGCCATTGCCTTCTCCACTGGAAATACTAGCAATTACCAACTCCCAGGGCTTCAGGGTCAACCAAAGATGTTTGGACATTATCTTGGATGTAATTTAGCAGTCTTAAGTAGGGCTGTGGCGTCATTAGTTTTGTGTCTGAGTTTCTTACATTGACATTTTTATGATTTGGGATAGGCAGATGGGCTGTAGAAACAACAAAGCATATCAGAGATAAGAGCATCGCTTTAAGGGCATATTCTCGTAATTTGGGCAGGAAGTGATGTCCTAGAATACTGTCAGTGGAGTTCAAAAGGATGGATTTCATAAAGAATTGGGGTGAAATTAATAGCACTTAGTGATTAAATAGATGTGAGAAGTCTAGGAAAGGAAGTTGCTTGCGGGAATTCCCAGGTTTGGGAATATTGGTGGTGAATGTTGCTCATCAAGGTAGTAATATGAGTAGAAGTATGACTTTAGGGAGACAGTAGATTTTATTGTTACACACTGAATGTTAGTTGCTTGTGGTAGAGAGAGTTCCTGGATGGTGAGGTACCCACATACCGCAACTCTTCAGAAAAGAGTTACATTTCATTAGACCATGCAAACTTAATGACCTAATAAGATAACAATGTGTCCTACTTAGATAACAAAAATGGTTAATTTTGAAATATAGTGTTAAAACTACTAACAATTTTATTTAGACTTTAACTCAGATAATCTCTAGATTTAATTATATATACATAATTTCCTATATACTTTTCTTTAAAAATAGCAAAGTAAACCATATGTTCCTGATCCTGTTTTCTCGTCATTTATTTCCCCTATTACTCACTATCTATCCCTTTGCAGCATATTTTCTTGAGAGTTGTCTGTATTCACTATTTTCAATTTATCTTTCCCTAGTGAACAAAAACTTTGACTAATGGCAAGTGTTTGTTCATACTTCTCTGCTCCACTTGATACTACTTTTATCAAGGCTGTGGATAATACCACATTGCCAGATCCAGCAGTCAGTTCTTAGTTCTCAACTTTCTTGACCTATGAACAGCATTCGTCAGACTGTTACTTTCTCCATCTTGAAATATTTTTTTATTATTAGATTTTAATTGCCTTATAATGTTGTTAGTTTCTGCTATACAACAAATCAGCTGTAAGTGTACGTACATCCCCTCCGTTGAGCCTCCCTCCCAGCCTCCCACCGCATCCCACCACTTGAAGGGCACCACATTCACCTAGTCTTCCCTCTACTTTCTGACAGCTCTTTCTCAGTCACTTTTGTTGATGCTTCTTCATCTATATGCTAATGACTCCCAAATTCATTTCTTCCTCACAAACCTCTCCTATCAATTCAGACCTGTATATCCAATTATCTGCTTGACATCTCCACTTGGATGGTTAATAGACATCTTAAATTGAACATGTTAAAAAAAAATGATCTTCTGATATGCCTTCCTGCTCTCTAGTGAACAAAACAAAAGAAATAAACCAAACAATTATATATGTGCGATCGTTCCTAAATTCTTATTTATTTCAGTTCCATAGTTGAAAAGTTAGATTTCAACCTTAACTTTTAATTTTATTTTTCACATCTAATCAGTTTCATGAGAAAATCTTTTCATCTCTACTTTCAAAATGTACCCAACATTCACCATTTCACATCATACCCACTGCTACCAGGCTGCTCCAAGTCATCATCATCTTTTCATCTCGTTTGTTACAACAGCCGCAAGTTATTGACCTTGTACCACTTCAGTCCTTTTGTAATCCCCTAATCAAAGTGATCCTGTTAAGTTATAAGTCAGATTATGTTATTCTTCTGTTTAAGTTATTTACTAGATTCCTATTTCACCCGGGTTAAAACAAAAATGTTTAGCATGATCCGTAAGGGTCTGCATAATCTGCTTTCTCTTATTTCTCTAATCTTATTTCTTATAACCCTTCCCTTCGTTCTCTTCCATGGAGTCACTCTCGTTCTTCAGGGATGCAAGATAATTTTCTACCTCAGGACTTTTGGAATTGCTCTTTGGCGGAATTCCAGTTTCTCAAATGTCTTCTCACTTCCTTTCTGTTTTAATTCAAAGATCACTTTCTTATAAGATCTTTGCTGACTATGCTGTCTCAAATTGCTACACTTTTCCTCTAATCATTTCATGTTATCCTTTGCTGAGTTGCACTTTTTTTTCCCATAGAATTTAGCACAGGTTAAGATCCTATATAATTATTCATCTTGTTTTTTACTTGGTTTCTCCCCTAGAAATAAAGCTTCAGGAAAGCAGGAATGTTGCCTATTTTGTTCACTGGGGTATTCTCTATGCCTAGGAGAGTGCCTAGTACATGGCAGTACATGCCTAGTAAATGTGTGCACAAATTAATATATTACTGTTTTGTCCTTGAACTTCCCTCATGTTAGAAGGAGACCCTTTTAAATGCAAAAATTGAAATAGAGCACCTCTCTATTTTTTGCAAAATAAGCTAGAGTAATATTATTGCATTTTGCATGTGTGTGTTTGTCTGTGGAGAAGGCAATGGCACCCCACTCCAGTACTCTTGCCTGGAAAATCCCATGGACGAAAGAGCCTGGTAGGCTGCAGTCCATGGGGTCACTAAGAGTTGGACACGACTGAGCGACTTCACTTTCACTTTTCACTTTCATGCATCCGAGAAGGAAATGGCAACCCACTCCAGTGTTTTTGCCTGGAGAACCCCAGGGACAGGGGAGCCTGGTGGGCTGCCATCTCTGGGGTCGCACAGAGTCGGACATGACTGAAGCGACTTAGCAGCAGCAGCAGCGTTTGTCTGTACATAATGAATGTATACCTGAGCATAACAATAGTTTATACTTAAAAGTTAAGAATGCTTTTTCCTTCCAAAATTGAGATTTAGAATGCAAGCACTTCTGGTGTAAGCTAAGAAGTACTGTCTCTAACTCATATTCTGACTTCTGATAAACCTCAAGTCACTGGAACCATAAATAAATATGAAAGCAGTCTTCTTTTCCTTTTGCCTTTGGCTAATGAAGTTTGTCTCTGATAACAGGGGGAGATGGAAGAGACTATAGGCTATGGAAAGGATAGGTTTAAATAAAATGAATTGGAGAAGATGGAGATCTGAGTGTCCATTCACTTGACTTCCTTTCCTTTGTCCCTTGGCAATCAATTAGGGACCACTTGTGGCTCCTGGAATTCAGTGCTTTGCCATTCTTGCCTTGAGGTTTCAGTGTTGTCTTAAAAGTGTTCACTGAGAAAGAATGAATTGAGTGAAAAACATTAGCAAAGTTCTCTAAAGGAAGGATTTCTGTCTTCTCATCTTTGCCTTCATCTGTGAAGCTGACTGATGCTGTATAAACCCGGGGGATCCTATGTTGGCAGCTGTTGTTGCTACTTCAAAGGAGAAAAAAATGGATGTGTGGGGGAGGAATATATTCAGGGCAAACATGGTTTTTTTCCTCTGGCTTTCTACTCAAAATTGAAGAAGTTGAGAAAATATAAATCCAGGATTGAGCTAGAGGGAAGGATGATGCAAAGTGGTGCAAAGAGAGCCCCTCAGACTATAAGGTAAAATACTTAAATTTTGCATCATCTTCCTCATTGCCTTGCTCCAGGTTGTTCTCCTGGGAAATTAAGAAATTAAACTGAATTTTCTATATAGTCCATTCCATGATATAGTGCCATATTTAAGACTTCAGGTTTGATCTTTGCAGTCACACAGGCCCTTCCTTATTTTCTGCTTTGATGCTACTAGACTAGATGGCTAGCTGTATGACTGCCCAGACCCTGTGTATAAATTGGGGATAACAAGAGAATCTGATTCCTTAGGAATTTGTGGGGATGAAATAATCACCTACATATATAACCCTTATCACAAGACCTGGAAAACAAGGGGTTCGCAATCAGTATTTGTCATCATTATTCTAGTGCAAAAGGTGTTTATCTTTTCACCACATTTATAGAAGAAAGATTAGAGACATAAATTGTTAGCAACGAGGAAGTGAAGATCACCAAACTTTGTATAAATTACCCATAAAAAGGTTTAGATTTAAGAGTTTTAAAAGTGAAAAATATTCTTGATTCTAATATGATTGATTCAAAGGGAATGACTGCTCACAATATCCTAGAAAGGATTTAAAACATATACATCCCATAGGCTAGCTTTGAGGAGCTTCTTATTTAAGCCTGTCTGCCTGGCACTGTTCTTAGAACTTCATTTGTATGAATTCATTTAATTCTCGCACCACCTCTATGAGGTTTGTATTGTTACTATAACCAGTTTGTAGATGAGGAACTGAGATACTGAAAGGTTAAGTAAGCTAGCTGAGGTCACACAGCTAATTAAGGGCAAGTGTAGTATTTGAACCCCAGCTGTCACGTTCTAAGTATGCTCTTAAGTGTTATGCACACACACATACACATACAATAACAGTATTAAAGCAACTACTTATTTCAAACTTTATCTTTTTTAAATAATCGGGATTATTTGGGGAAAGCATTGCAGTGAAGTCACTGCATGATCTCAGTAAATGAATACTTAAAGCTGAACATAAAAATGAAAAGTAACATGTCTTCACTTATTGAGCTCATCTTTGAATGTGACAGAGCAAGGCTGTCATCAGGGAGACACTGACTCTCAGGTAAGTGTTCACTCCCTGCTTCATTTTCTTTGGAATCTATTTTCAGATTTTTCTATTTTCAGCTTATGAGGGCAAACTGAAGTGTCAGATTATTGCCAAAAACTTTTTTGGAAGAAATTGTTTAGGAAGAGAAATCCCAAAAGAGGTTGGAAAATTGCCTGGTAATCAGAAAGAAGACTATTCCAGTGGTAACATGAAAGAATAAAATTGAAGCTTGAGATGTGCTATTTTCTAAAAGCTTGTTGTAAGTTGTTTCTTAAAGCATGTCTCCCTCTTGACATTTGAAACATTTAGCTGGAACTAAAATTCTGGTAGTAGTAAATAACACTGAACCTCAGAGTATAAGAGAAGATTACATTTGTAGACTGCTTTTTAGCAAATTCACAGAAATAGCAGGAGCTCTTGGAGAGTTAGTTTATACGTAGCAGCATTAAGTACTTATTTGTCAGCATTGTCCCCTCCTCAGTATGTGTAGTCAAGGTTGTTCTGTAATTTTTCAAGAAAGATCCAGCAGACAAACATAGTTAAACGTAAATGTCTAAAGATCTGAACTTGAAACATCAGGCAAGCTTTGTCACTGAAAGTGCAGGAGTTATGAAGTTCTATGAAAGGCGGTCAGAAAAACAGTTAAGGCCAGGTCATTAAAATAACCATCACATAAATGGTGCTGCACAAACTCATCACCTCATTCCCTTGTCCTTTTTTGTTTCAACACATTTAAGAACTACTGGCCTTATAAAAACAGTTTTAGGAGGACATAAGTAGTTAGACTTAGAAATAGCTCCCTTTGTGAATACTCATCTAAAAGGGGTCCAGTGACATATGTATGAACTTGATAATGGATAAGAAAAGGAAAACAGTGTTGATAGAGGTTGTCTCTTGTTATTGAAATCAAATACTTTTTTCTGCTTCTTAATATTTTTTTTTGTTCTCACTGTATTTCCCAGATTATTTATGTATTATTTTTGGTAATAAATTATTGATAATGAATTTCTGATAATAAATTGTTGTTAGAAAAACAAGCAGAAGTATGTCATTATCTTGTCATTGACTTTTAAAGACACTGATCTACTAAACATTTATTAGGTATTCAATATATTCCTTGGTCCAGAAAGAGTACTATACTGAAAAATGCAAGATTAATTGGGTACAGCTTCATCTTTTGGGTAATTTATCAATCTGGGAATTTAACAGTATAAACAGATATGTACACATGAGCTGCTGCTGCTGCTGCTAAGTCATTTCAGTCGTGTCCAACTCTGTGCGTCCCCATAGACGGCACCCCATCAGGCTCCCCCATCCCTGGGATTCTCCAGCCAAGAACACTGGAGTGGGTTGCCATTTCCTTCTCCAATGCATGAAAGTGAGACGTGAAAGTGAAGTCGCTCAGTCATGTCTGACTCTTAGCGACCTCATGGACTGCAGCCTACCAGGCTCCTCTGTCCATGGGATTTTCCAGGCAAGGGTACTAAATAGTTCTAATCTTATAGATATATTGGAGGGGTAAAAGAAAAGGAGATGGGACCTTATAGTGAAATGGTCAGGAAAAATATAGTGCTTGAAGGGAGAGAAAAAAGGGAGAAGGGAAAGCAGGGAAAGGGGAGGGGGAAAGAACACATTGCAAAGATGATCTACTTTCAATAATAGCAATATTTCAACACTCTTCATGCTATACTGTGTCTTCACTCCTTTTAGCAGACACGTGACAAGAAGCCTCTACACTAGAATTAAATTTTCAGCCATACACTTTATGACTCAGATTATGTATAAATATTAGAATTCAAACTACTGCTAATTGACATGTGCAGGTAATTTTAAATACAATTTTTTTGATAATTCAATGTCCTTCAAGAGCTTTGATATTTCTATTGCATCACCTCTTTCTCAGAGAAAGTGCTGTTTTCACAATAATGTTCACTTTTTCTAGTCTCTTTTTTCACTCGGCAGCCCTATATTGTTATGGTTTAGGTAAATATAATGGGTTTATTAATTGGAAGAGAAGTAAAAATGTAAAGTACTAGCACAAATGGTACATATTAACAAAGGAAGGGCTGAAGAATTTAATTGTCTACTTTTTGAAGCATAAAACAAAATTCCTGTGACTTAAATTTTATTTTGGGGTCCATAGTAAATGACACTGTCCACTTCTTAGAATGAAAATTTAAGAGAATTAAGAGCTAAACTTTTAAAACTAGTTCAAGCACTATATTTTTTCTGACCATTTCAAACCTAGGTTTGATCCCTGAGTTGGGAAGATTCCCTGGAGGAAGACATGGTAATCCACTCCAATATTCTTGCCTGGAGAATCCCCATGAACAGTGGAGCCTAGCGGGCCATGTCCATGGAGTTGCAGAGTCAGACATGACTGAGCACCTAAGCACAGTAAAGTCTATTTAACTATATCTAGAAAGTTGATACATTGTGTTTCAGCAGTTATGAAAACTGAAATGTGTTCATTTGATTTGGTTATATTCTCATCCATCCAGGGAAGAAATAATCAGGGGATATGTGGAGTTCTGGGTACTGCCTGAAGTTACCAGTGTTAGGGTCTCATTGAAGGCTCCAGGTATCCCCCAAACCCCAGGAACATCCTGGGCCCACAGAAGGTTCAAGCTAAAGGAAAAACTTGAAAAGTTGCTGATTGGCAGTTAAACAAAAATAAAACTACCCACGTGATGAGGGTTGGGAGATGGGGATACCTGGATTCTAATCCTAGTTCTTCATTTAAATTTAGCAGTCTGGCATACCTGAGTTACCTTTTCAGCTCCAACATTCTCTGACTCTGTGTACATAGTGTTAAAAGCATGGGTTTTGAAATCATATAGACCTGGGTTGGAATCCCAGTTCTGTCACTTCCTATGTGATCCTGAGTACTTTCGGAGACCCATTCAACTGATCTTTAAATTAAGGACTTTAATAACTACTGATAGAACTCATCTGATAAAGAACATCCAGGCCATGTATATAGTCCAACAGAGTTAGGCTTATTAACTTTTCACATCAAGAGAGGTGGCACACCAGGGTAACCATGGAGCATCTCACCAAGTAAAGAAAGGAACAGGGTTTAAAATAGGACTTGAGGGAAGGATAGCGTTTACATAGCATTTAAATAGAGCAGAATTTTGATAATGCTAAAAAAAAGCAAGGCTCTGATGTAAAGCACTGAACATGACTGAGTTGAGAAGTGGACTCTGGATTCTGTTTCCTTGGAAACTACAAAGTTAGGATGAATGCTAAACATGGTGTCCAAAAAAACCTTATCTAAGTTTTGTACCTGGGTTGGAAATTGAGGCTGCTTCTCAGTGTCAGAGTTGCTCAGATCCCCTAGGCAAGAGTGGACTGTTCCATTTTTACTGATCTGATTTCAAACAGCTAAGTTTCTCGTAGTCTGTGGTTTCAGCAATCCAAATATCCTGACACTACCTCCTCCAGGGAAGTAACAAAAGCTGTTTATAGAGGTTGACTCATGAGTCTGTATTGGAGTGGGTTGTCATGCCCTTCTCCAGGGGATCTTTCCAACCCAGGGATTGGACCAAGGTCTCTTAAGTCTCCTGTATTGGCAGGCAGGTTCTTTATCACTAGTCTACCTGGGGAACCCTACTAATAAAATTAGACAATGCATATGAAGTGCTAGGCACAGCTCCTGTCCTCTAAGCAATTATTATAGTTAGTAGTAGTAGTAGGATTGTTTAGCTCTCCTTTCACACACAACCTTCCCATAATAAAATTGGCTGTTGATTTTAAAGTGCCCAGTCTTTCATCACTAGAAAACAACTTTGGAAACCTAATCAGTCCATAAAGGGATGGAGTCCATTGTGACCTTATGAGCCCAATGCCTTGTATAGATGTCTGGATGCAGTATCATCACTCATTACCCTTGAAAATATAGATTTCCTGCCCAGGCTTGATCAGAAATACTCCTCAAGGGGCTTGGAATGGAACATATATTTGTACTTTTCAAAAATTCCTGGTGTTGATGTCCAGCCAAAATTTCAGAAACATTCATATAAGCAAATGAACCCAGGGAAGCATCATCACTGTATGTACATTATCCCCAAATGGTTAAAAGTAAAGATTTAGAACGTCAAAGAGTATGGCTTAAAGGTCATCTAGTCCAGATTTCACTCAATACAGAAATGCACTTTGCAACATCCCTGATACTAGCATTTTTCATCCAAGATACTCTCAGTGTTGGTAAAATCAATCTTACACAACTAGCTACTTTGATATTAGATATGTCCTACTATGAGTAAGACCTTGTTGTCACTCATATTCTGTTGACCATTTTGGTTCTGCCTTGTGTTCTACCAACTGAGAGGTCTACTTCTTTCTGTTATGATATGGCCCTTTAAAATAACAAACTCCCTACCTTGCCTTTTTTCAAGTAGAATATGCCCAGACTTGTTGGCTCTTCCTCTTATGATATGTCTGCAAGGCTTTTACCTTCCTGTTATTCTTATCTGGTTGGTTAATGTTACTGTGTTCAAAACAGAATGGAACTCTCTGAAACACGCCACATCGGTCTGATCATCCTAGGTCAGAGAAGAATAAAAAGGCGTATTCATACATGTTTTTCTTTTGCAGGATTAATGAAATTTATTGTAATTTAAATATATTATCCTTCCCTTAATGAGTTTTTATTATAACTGACTTAAAACATTTTCCACTCTAACAACTGATGTTTATTAAAGTCAAATCCAGTTTGAGAGAACATGGAAATTTTGCACGTATGATAATCTATATCTCAGTGGTGAATCAAGTTAAAATTTTCTCATCAGTCCACAAGATGATTTAAGAAACATTGCATTTTTAAAATGCTTTAAGCAATCACTATGCTCAGATTTCCCAAATAGCTGATCTGCAGAGAATTTCAGAGACTTTACATTCTGGATCTCCAGGCATCTTGCTGATCGAAAAGTGGGTTGCAACTCAGTGGAGAAAACAGCTTAGAGGCCACCAGTGCTTTTTCTGTTTTATGGCTTTGAACTTCAAAATTCAATACTCTTCCCCTTTTCCTTACCTATTTAGCAAACTCAAAGGTATTGGATTAGCTGATATACAGTTGGTTAATTCAGGGAAGATGTTAATATAAAGTGTATTTAGATTGGTTCATATGTATTTTTTCCAAATTATTAACATCTTGCACCAAAAGTAACAGGAGCAAAGTACTGTAGCACAGCTGAACACAGCAAGCTGAAGTTATGTGGTTCTTCATACATTGTCCAATGTCATTTTTCCTCCCTTGAGGGGGACATGCACTTTGTCCTTTAGCTGAGTACTCCCAGATTGTGCCTTTTGTGCTTTATAGCTCAGTTGACTCAATAGGTCCTTAGCTCCCTTTCCATCGGTTGTCTTCAAATTTTCTTGAAAGTTAAAATCCTATATTTACTGAAATATTTCCTTACTGATTAGAAACTATATATTTTTAACCATTTAGTATGCTAGCCCAGTTATTGTTTTGTTAGTTCTCTAATCAGATTATATAGTTGTGAGTGGTCTGACATAACCCATTATCTTGTAACCCTTCTTGTTTTTAATGCAGGATTTTGGAAATGTGATATTTTTCTTCAGGTGTTTATTTTGCATTTTATTTGCAGAGTTAGGACTTTCCTAGCTAGAATTGGTTAAGGGATAGTGTGGTTTGAGGGGTTTTGTGGGGCTGGGATCCTCTAACCCTCAGCCAGCTCAGTACCTGTGCTTCTTCTAATGCAAGTGTTTGGGGTCACCCTCAACATCACTGCCAATATGCCTCACTAAATGTGAACATCTAATGGCTGAATAGATGACAATTTTCTCTGTCAGGAATTGTCAGCCACCTCAGTACCACCACATGAAGAGGGTGGCCCATAAAAATAGATGCTCAGAATTCCTACATTTTTGCCCCAGGTTGATACAGCCACTATCCCATTCCATTTGGCATTATCCAATATTATTTTGCTTTATCTTTATTCCTTTGCTTTAATTTCTTGCCTGAGACCCCAGAGTTGATAAGCATCTCTTTCCCTTCCACACATGGAATTCACTTTCGCTTTCCTCAGGGGTCTGTACCACACAAACTTTATTTCTGTGTGGTTTCTTATTTATTCTGTCTTTTCTACTATGTTTCTAAGCACAGTGGATCCTTCTCAACCAGGCAGATTTTTCAGTAGTGTCTCTGGTTGGAACAGCCTTGGCCAATCCTTAACAGGAAGTGATTTAGAAAGACTCTGTCATGGCGGCACCCCACTCCAGTACTCTTGCCTGGCAAATCCCATGGACAGAGGAGCCTGGTGGGCTGCAGTCCATGCGGTCGCTAGGAGTCAGACACGACTGGAAGACTTCACTTTCACTTTTCACTTTCCACTTTCATGCACTGGAGAAGGCAATGGCAACCCACTCCAGTGTTCTTGCCTGGAGAATCCCAGGGACGGGGCAGCCTGGTGGGCTGCCGTCTCTGGGGTCACACAGAGTCAGACACGACTGAAGTGACTTAGCAGTAGCAGTGATGGGAGTACATAATGACATTTTCGATCCTAAGGGCTTACTTTCAAAGACACTATTACTTTCCAATAAGGCTGTGCCTTTTCAATCTTTATATCTACAAAAGCAATCTGTTTATTAGCACAAGACCAGAGTGGAATTCAATTTATGCTGCAGACCTCTATGCCTTTCATTCTTATTTTATAATGTTTTTTAATGTTATGTTATATTCTGGGAGATTGTTCAAGTATATTGACAATTTTCTACATGGGGAAGGATATTAGTGTAGATGGTAAAGGCACATTAATTTTTCCAGGTCAGTGGAAGATCATTCAGGAATATTTTGCGTCATATAAGAACATCCTACTCTAAAATCATTAGTCTTTATCCTCACGTATCTAATAACCCCACAAAGTCACACCCTGGACAAATCCTGGGAGACACTGGCTGTGGTGCCCTCAGTCTAGGACTGGTAATGTTCACATGGACTCAAAATTGGTGAGCTCAAGGACTACTAGGTCAAAACATGAAACTCTTAAACATTTAACTACATCAGATGTTCCTTTAAGAAAAGAAAAAGAAAGGTTTTTATTAAGGTCCCCAAGAATTCACACAACATTTTTTGTTGGGTGAATGTTTATATACTTGGTCGAATGTTTATATACTTGGTCGAATGTTTATATACTTGGTCAGAGTCTTTCTCAAAGAGAAAGATAATCCAGTGATTTATCATTATATGTAACAAAGCTGCTTGCATTTATAAATACACCGAAAGACGAAAACAGCCATTATGTTTAACCAACTGAAAAAAATCTATCCGTATGTAGAGCACTAATGACCATTCATTTGTATATTTAAACATAGCCAGATGAAATAACTTGTCTCTAATTCCCAGAAAATTGTTTTACCGGCCAAGTATATTTAAGGAAACACCATTTATGTTGGGTAAATATAAACTAATAAACTACAATTATTTCTACTTTAAAAATGTCATTGCTGTTTTGGAAGTAGAAGCTCAGTATTTTGTCTTAGTCAATAGAATCATTGATTCTGATTAAAATGTATTTTTGTGCTTGATTTAAATTGAATAAAGCTTCTTTAACTATATCTATATTATTTCTCTTACCAAAATTAAATGCTTTCAATATCATTCCTTAAATACTGTAATTTCATGTTGAATCTATAGATCATAAAATTTAAAAATACGTAATGCCACCTCTGAGTTTAAGTGATTAGTGCCTTAATTTAAATGCTTAGCTTCAAAATATCATAAGTAATTTGTTAAATGTCATAGTATATTAGGAATGCAATCTCTGTGTTAATTTTAAAAATAGCTATAAAAGAATATGGGAAATTGAAGAGCATTTAATGGTACTTAATGTAAGCTCAGTAAATTATCCAAATAAGCATTCATCTCCATATTAATGTTTTTATATATGCATTCTACATAAAACTTTGTAAGTTAGGTAATCATTGAACTGCAACAGGTAATGATCATTTACTCAATATTTGAAGTAGTTTTTTTTTTTAATAAATAATAAGTATTCAAAGCAGAAATAGATGTTTTTCTGGAAGTCTCTTCCTTTTTCCATGATCCAGCGGATGTTGGCAATTTGATCTCTGGTTCTTCTGCCTTTTCTAAAACCAGCTTGAACATCTGGAAGTTTACGGTTCACGTATTGCTGAAGCCTGGCTTGGAGAATTTTGAGCATTACTTTACTAGCGTGTATATGAGTGCAATTGGGAGGTAGTTTGAGCATTATTTGGCATTGCCTTTCTTTGGGATTGGACTGAAAACTGACCTTTTCCCAGTCCTGTGGCCACTGCTGAGTTTTCCAAATTTGCTGGCATATTGAGTGCAGCACTTTCACTGCATCATCTTTCAGGATTTGAAATAGCTCAACTGGAATTCTATCACCTCCACTAGTTTTGTTCATAGTGATGCTTTCTAAGGCCCACTTGACCTCGCATTCCAGGATGTCTGGCTCTAGGTGAGTGATCACACCATCGTGATTATCTTGGTCATGAAGATCTTTTTTGTACAGTTCTTCTGTGTATTCTTGCCACTTCTTCTTAATATCTTCTGGTTCTTTCAGGTCCATACCATTTCTGTCCTTTATCAAGCCCATCTTTGCATGAAATGTTCCCTTGGTATCTCTAATTTTCTTGAAGAGGTCTCTAGTCTTTCCCTTTCTGTTTTCCTCTATTTCTTTGCATTGATCGCTGAAGAAGGCTTTCTTATCTCTTCTTGGTATTCTTTGGAACTCTGCATTCAGATGCTTATATCATTCCTTTCTCCTTTGCTTTTAACTTCTCTTCTTTTCACAGCTATTTGTAAGGCCTCCCCAGACAGCCATTTTGCTTTTTTGCATTTCTTTTCCATGGGGGTGGTCTTGATCCCTCTCTCCTGTACAATGTCAGAAATCTCAGTCCATAGTTCATCAGGGACTCTATATTCAGATCTAGTCCCTTAAATCTATTTCTCACTTCCACTGTATAATCATAAGGGATTTGATTTAGGTCATACCTGAATGGTCTAGTGGTTTTCCCTACTTTCTTCAATTTATGTCTGAATTTGTCAATAAGGAGTTCATGATCTGACTATGCCAAAGCCTTTGACTGTGTGGATCACCATAAACTGTGGAAAATTCTGAAAGAGATGGGAATACCAGACCACCTAACCTGCCTCTTGAGAAACCTATATGCAGGTCAGGAAGCAACAGTTAGAACTGGACATGGAACAACAGACTGGTTCCAAATAGGAAAAGGATTACGTCAAGGCTGTATATTGTCACCCTGCTTATTTAACTTCTATGCAGAGTACATCATGAGAAATGCTGGGTTGGAAGAAGCACAAGCTGGAATCAAGATTGCCAGGAGAAATATCAATAACCTCATATATGCAGATGACACCACCCTTATGGCAGAGAGTGAAGAGGAACTAAAAAGCCTCTTGATGAAAGTAAAAGTGGAGAGTGAAAAAGTTGGCTTAAAGCTAAAATTCAGAAAATGAAGATCATGGCATCTGGTCCCATCACTTCATGGGAAATAGATGGGGAAACAGTGGAAATAGTGTCAAACTTTATTTTGGGGACCTCAAAATCACTGCAGAGGGTGACTGTAGCCATGAAATTAAAAGACGCTTACTCCTTGGAAGAAAAGTTATGACCAACCTAGATAGCATATTGAAAGGCAGAGACGTTACTTTGCCAACAAAGGTCCATCTAGTCAAGGCTATGGTTTATCCTGTGGTCATGTATGGACATGAGAGTTGGACTGTGAAGAAGGCTGAAAGCCGAAGAGTTGATGCTTTTGAACTGTGGTGTTGGAGAAGACTCCTGAGAGTCCCTTGGACTGCAAGGAGATCCAACCAGTCCATACTAAAAGAGATCAGCCCTGGGATTTCTTTGGGAGGAATGATGCTAAAGCTGAAACTTCAGTACTTTGGCCACCTCATGCCAAGAGTTGACTCATTGGAACAGACTTTGATGCTGGGAAGGAATGGGGGCAGGAGGAGAAGGGGACGACAGAGGATGAGATGGCTGGATGGCATCGCTGACTCGATGGACATGAGTCTGAGTGAACGCTGGGAGTTGGTGATGGACAGGGAAGCCTGGAGTGCTGCGCTTCATGGGGTCGCAGAGAGTCAGACTTGACTGAGTGACTGAACTGAACTGAAGTATTCAAAGTAATTTTTTAAATAAACAGTAAGTGTTGCACTGTACTGGAATATGATTTCACTAATTTTAGATTTTATTTGTGTCAATGATTTAAAATATTTATTTGTTTGACTGTGTTTTGTGCCTGAGAGAAATCAAGTAAAAATATTACATTTTGATGATGTTAGAGGACAGTGCCATTCTCTAAAATTCAAGCACTTGGCTCTTTGCCTGCACAGCGGTGACTTACTGGTCTGCCTTTTGTGTAGTCTTGGGACAGAAGTGTGACAGTGCTTCCAAAGCAGCACTTTCATTTACAAGCCCCTAAAACTGGTTCTAGAGGTAAGTGCCTGCCTGCCAATGCAGGGAATATAAGAGATGTGGGTTTGATCCCTGGGTCGGGAAGATTCCCTGGGGAAGAGCATGGCAACTTTCTCCAGTATTCTTGCCTGGTGAATCCCATGGACAGAGGACGCTGGAGGGCTACAGTCCTTAGGGTTGCAAAGAGTCTGGCATGACTGAAGCAATTTATCTCGCACACACGCACTACCAGTTGTATTACCAGTACTTTACAACAGGCTTTTGTGGTTGCTTTGTATTGTTAAGCCTATTTTGATCATGAACAACTGAAAATCCAGAGAGTTTAAAAACATTCGTCATGCAGCAAGGTAGCAGACAAGAAAAAGGAAGCATCTGATTCTTCAAATCTGGAGATTATAGTTGCTGGTAATTTTAGTCTTTGTGATCCTCTACAACTAGGACACTTGCTGTCATAACTTGAGCACTAATCTAAAAATGATAGACTGCCATAGCTCTGTATATAGCAATGTTCTTAATATCCAGGAAAAGTGCTACCACAGAATTGTTACACCTTGGTGGTTACACAGTGTTTATCAAGAGGATGTGGACTACAGTGTTAATCCTCTACCTGGTTGTTTCATGTTAGGCAGTATTCTGCTCCTTGAAGAAGAATGAGATTCATAATTATTTATCCCACCATGTCAAACCAACTCAGTGATAAAGAGCTTCTTCCCTAGATTTAGCCAGAACTGGGTATGAATTCTGGTTCTGCTGCCTTAACAACTCCGTAAGGAAGTTATTACTTATAGATACTTCAGTTACCTTATCTTGATATTAGGAATAAATACTACAGCTTAACTGATAAAGTTATTGTGAGGATTACCATGGAATAATTGACCATCTAAAATACTTATATAGTGTCTAAACTGTATTAATATTAAAAATATTAGCTGTTTCCTATATTGACTCCCAAGAAATACCATGTAGTCAGTAAATAATTGTGAATTTTACTTGTCAATTAAAAAAATCAATTTCTTTATCTTCCCCACATAATGTGCATATTATCTCTTTGTACTTGGACATTTAAAAGATCTCTGAGATGTCATGAGCTTCAGAGATGTTGCTCACTGTTTAAAAAACCCTCTATAATTCATCAGTAACATTGTGCTAACTTTTGCCTCTAACAATCTTCCCTGACACACGGTTTCAGCTACAGTGCACAACAGTGACCTCGTTGTCCCTCAATGATATCACTGAGACTAGTAAATGTAAAATTATCCATACTTGAATTGGCTGCAGATAACACAGTTGCCTCATCATGCAAGCATGGGATTTGCAGTTTTTTCATAAAGTGTATTAGTCCCTGCCTGGCTTTCCAACTGCTTATTCTACTTTGTCCTCATAAGCCACAGTATAAGACATCCCAATAACTAAGTTTCTGGTTCCTCTGTGCCCTTAGATACTATTTCTTTCTTCTAGATTTTTAAAGGGTTTCTTATCCATAAAAATTTAACTCAAAATCTGTTTTCTCTCTGAAGGTTTTCTCAGCTCTTGCCCTTCAGCTAACTTAGGGGAGATCAGAGAGGCGTTTTCTTACAGTGGTTTCCAGTGGAGGCAGAGGTAGAGTCAGAATTATAGGGATTTAAAAATATTTGTATGTTAGGGACTCTCCCGAGTGTTGTGGCAATGAGCAATGAAATGTGTGATATAAATTTTTTTCCCGTGTATTTCTAAAGCATCCTCTGCTTCTTTCTGTCACCCATAGAGAGGCACTGAGTCTTGATTCTGTGCCTCTTATACTACCTAGTTAAGGTGTCAGTCAGTCAGTTCAGTCGCTCAGTCATGCCCAACTCTTTGCGACCCATGGACTGCAGCACGCCAGCCTTCCCTGGCATAAGTGTAATACTTCTGTGAATGCCCTCGTGACTAACAATTTCATTAATTAGAATTATTTATGTGCTCATACTGCTTGGTGAAATCAATTTAAAGAAATTGGTTTATGAAACAAAGTAATTAAATCTAGTAATAATGAAGGTAAGTGAAATGACTCTGCATACAACAGAATTTTTAAATAGATAATCTCCTTTATACTGGAAGTGAAAGTACTGAGATGTCAGTTGGTCAGCAATCTGGAAAAGTACTTAAAATACATATTTATTAAGGGTATCTTAATCTGTGTGATCGGAGAAGGCAATGGCACCCCACTCCAGTACTCTTGCCTGGAAAATCCCATGGATGGAGGAGCCTGGTGGGCTGCCGTCTATGGGGTCACACAGAGTCGGACATGACCGAAGTGACTTAGCAGCAGCAGCAGCAGCAATCTGTGTGATATTGTAATGGTGGATGCATGTCATTATACATTTGTCAAAACCCATAGAATGTACAATACAAATAGTGGTTTATAATGTACACTGTGAGTGAAAGTTGCTTAGTAGTGTTCGACTCTTTGCAACCCCATGGACTATACAGTCCATGGAATTCTCTGGGCCAGAATACTGGAGTGGGTAGTCTTTCCCTTCTCCAGGGGATCTTCCCAACCCAGGGATCGAACCCAGGTCTCCCGCACTGCAGGCGGATTCTTTACCAATTGAGCCACAAGGGAAGCTCAATGTATACTGTGGACATTAGTTAATAGCAATGTGTTAATATTAGTTTGTAAGTTCTTAGAAATGTACCATATTGTATTGGTTTGAGCTACCGAAACAAAATACTGGGTGTCTTGGTGTCAGAGACTTATCTTCTCACAGCTCTGGAGACTGTAAGGCAGAGATCAGGGTACCAGGATAGCAAGTCCTGGCGAGATCTCTCCTGACTTGCAGATGACTGCCTTTACACTGAGTCCTAACATGGCAGTGAAAGTTCTGATCTCTTCTGAGTGCACGAATGCCATCATGAGAGGCCCACCCCTCATGATTTCATCTAAACCTGCTTATCTCTCAAAGGCTGAATTTCCAAATACCATCACATTGAAGTTTAGGGATTCGATATGAAATTCAAGCAGCGTACAGTACAGTTAATTGCATGCATTAATGCAAAATATTAATAATAAAGGAAATTGTGCAGATGTGTGCACCAGGAAGTTGTATTTGGTAGGCTGTACTTTCTACTCAATTTTTCTGTAAACCTAAAACTATTCTAAAAATGAATTTTTTTAACCTAAAAGTTTGAAGTACATATTCTGGGACACAGGAAGATTTCAATGAACAAATGTAAATTGCATACAGGAAGTAGCAAATATACTGAATATTGGCCTTCCCAGATGGAGCTAGTGGTAAAAAACCCACATACCAATCAATGCAGGAGGCCTAAGAGATGTAGGTTCAATCCCTAGGTAGGGAAGATCCCCTGGAGGAGGGCATGGCAACCCACTCCACTATGTCCTGGAGAATCCCATGGACAGAGGAGCCTGTTAGGTTGCAGTCCATGGTGTCACAAAGAGTTGGACACAACTGAAGCGACTTAGCACATACTGAATGTTATAAAACAGTATTATTTCAGATACGCTGTTTTTCTGTCATTAGACCATTTGTCCCATTTTGAAGTTATAACAAGACCCCAAAAAATGTGTTTACGGAAGAGAATTGGAAAATATCAATTCTTATATGTAACTTCCATAATCTTGCAAAAATGGCCTTGCCAATTTTGAAATATCTACAAGGAAAGGTTTCAGTGGCATGATTTAAGTGAGTGTCACAAAGTAGACTTTAGTTGAATAACAAAGCGATTTAACTTTGCTTGAAATTCATGTCAATGTATGGCAAAAACCACTACAATGTTGTAAGGTAATTAGCCTCCAATTAAAATAAATAAATTAATATTTAAAAAAACAATTTGCACAAAAATGAGGAAATAATTTGCATAAATGACTGGTTTGCTGATGCTAAAGAGAATTTTTCAGAATTCTCTGGTGGATTCAGTGTTGCTCTCCTAATTTATTCACTGTACTTCAGATTAAAGGATTTCAGAAGTAACACAAGGAGGTTGTAAATATTTAAAAGATGGTGGCTTAGATCAGCAATTCCTAAGGTTCTTGGTTTAAAATTTATTTCCCCCTTACACTTAAAGTGAAGATTGGGATTATTCATAAATATTCATTTCATGAATATCTTTACACGACTCTCTTCCTACTGCGGAAGCCACCTGCTCCGAGCAGCCTTAGAGTGCAAACCGTATCAGAGAGAATTGGCATATGCCAGAAGGCAGTGGTGCCAAGTGTTGGATGCCTTCTCAAGCTCCTTCCTCCAGACAGCAATTCCAAAGACACCTGGACAGTGAGTGCTGAGAGACATGATGGCTGCTGGGTAATTTCATAATATATGCTCTAAAATGCTTTTACAAACTTACAAATTTTAAAGTATTTCTGTATCCTCTGGGATGAAGCATGGCTAAAAGATAAGTGTTAGTTTCAGAAATTTGGGGTAGTCAGTTAAATAGTTCTGGCTCTATAGTTTTATTTGTATATGTTTTAAGATAAAAATGAGTTTAAGGTTGTCCATAGTAAGAAATAACTTAATGTGAATATTCTACCATGTTTGACTCTTTGTGACACTATGGACTATAGTCCACCAGGCTCCTCTGTCCATGGGATTCTTCAGGCAAGAATACTGGAGTGGGCTGCCATTTCCTCTCCCATGAGATCTTCCCAACCCAGGCAATAAACTTTTGACTCTTACATCTGTTGCATTGCCAGGCATATTCTTTACCACTAACACCACCTGGGAAGCACCAAAAGTGAGAACAAATTTAATGTGAATATTCTAAATTGAGTAGTTATTCATCTAGTTTATTAAGCTTTTCTATATTTCAGTTTTTCCATTTTTTGTTCATAATAACCATTCTACCTTAATTCTATATGTCAAAAATTTTTACAGGACTGCATGGTTTGTCTAAGGGTTTCAGCATGAAAAAGTGAAACAGTAGAAGTGTTAGTCACTCAGTCTTGTCTGACTCTTTCTGACCCCATTAACTATAGCCCACAAGGCTCTTCTATCCATGGAATTCTCCAGGCAAGGATCCTGAAGTGGGTAGCTGTTCTTTGTCTAGGGATTTCAGAATAGGCTGTAGCAAATCATTGCATCACATAATTGATGTTAAATTGCCTTGTCAGAGGGAGTATCCTTTAGTGGGATGAACATGGGATGAAGTCACCATATTTGGATTTCATATCTAGTTCTGTCACCCTTTTATGTGTGACAAAAAACTGTTTTTCAAACTGTTCACATGATATCTGAAACCTAATCATTGGTAAATGGATCTTTCATTGAGCTAATTTAAAGAGTGAGTGAGCTTGCATGTGATGGTTCTTTATGAACAATAAATTAGCATGCAAAGATTAGTTATTAAATATGCAGATAAGTACAATATTCGACAAGCAATCAGTAGCATGAGCCACGATTATTTTTCATTTGTTGATAATTTGAAGCAGTGTAGAGTTGAACCAAAACCTTAAAATTTCAACCCTCCTGTTTGTTTAAGATAACCCATAAGAATGGCCCCATCAGAACTCTGTAGGGAAAAATGAAATCTCTCTCTTTTCATCTATTTCCCATCTAAATCCTGACAGACTTCCTGACTCTAATTAGGTTGTCTTGACCTCTACTTTGTAAGATGGAGATCAGTAGATCAGAATAGTGAACATGCATGCTGCTCTGGTTAAAGATGTTTAGATTTCACTGATGCCATTGTTACATTTTAAAAACCAGTTTTGCAAAGAACTGTATTTCCAAAATCGCATTGATAAATAAAGAGGATCATCAGATGTTACCTTTGTATATTTTAATGTTTATGAGAAAGTGTTTAATAATCATTCTGAAATGTGAGAAGGAAGAAAAAATAATAAATAGGTGAATTTTTTTCTGGGCTTGTAGATTTCAGTGCTACCTTTAAAAGGAAACTATTTTTAACTAAATTCCCCCCAAAGTTGTTGTATGCATGAATAATCTTACTAAAACATGATCTCAGTTTAAGTATTTAAATTAGTTGGTTGCATGGCTTTTAATGAAAAGAATGAATTAGACTTATAATGAATTAGACTTTTAATGAAATATGTCTTTTTTCAGATTTTATTTATACAACACAATTTTCATTAAAGCTTAGTTGTGACTACAATATCAGCCATAAAGTCATAGGACTATTCAGATTTCCTTAGAGTTTGCTGGAAAAGTTTTCCCTGTTTGATAGTTAATGGCTGGTATAGGATGTGTATGGCAGGTCACATCACTTTAGATGCAGCTCAGGACCTGAGAGGATCTCATGATCATGCTCTGGAGGCACCATGGGATTTCAGTGACTTCTTCATCCAGTGACCAGGGAAGCTGCAACTGCGCATTAAGTCTTCCATTTCAATGAAAAAATGTGGGCCTCCTGAAATTGACAAATCTTTGGAGAGACCCCAGAAAAGTTTTATGTCTTCAGTTCAGTTCAGTCGCTCAGTAGTGTCCAACTCTTTAGACCCACGGACTGTAGCATACCAGTCCTCCCTTGTCCATCACCAACTCATAGAGTTTACTCAAACTCATGTCCATTGAGTCAGTGATGCCATCCAACCATGTCATCCTCTGTTGTCCCTTTCTCCTCCTTTCCTCAATCTTTCCAGCATCAGGGTCTTTTCAAATGAGTCAGTTCTTCACATCAGGTGGCCAGAATATTGGAGTTTCAGCTTCAGCATCAGCCCTTCCAATGAATATTCAGGACTGATTTTCTTTAGGATGGACTGGTTGGATCTCCTTGCAGTCCAAGGGACTCTCAAGTGTCTTCTCCAACACCACAGTTCAAAAGCATGAATTCTTCTGTGCTCAGCTTTCTTTATAGTCCAACTCTCACATCCGTACGTGACTACTGGAGAAACCAGAGCTTTGACTAGACAGACCTTAGTTGGCAAAGTAATGTCTCTGCTTTTTAATATGCCATCTAGATTGGTCATAACTTTTGTTCCAAGGAGCAAGTGTCTTTTAATTTCATGGCTGCAGTCACCATCTGTAGTATTTTGGAGCCCCCCCAAATAAAGTCTGTCACTGTTTCCATTGTTTTCCCACCTATTTGCCATGAAGTGATGGGACCAGATGACATGGTCTTACTTTTCTGAATGTTGAATTTTAAGCCAAATTTTTCAGTCTCCTGTTTCACTGTCATCATGAGGCTCTTTCGTTCTTCTTCACTTTCTGCCATTAAATGTGGTGTCATCTGCCACCATAAGGGTGGTTTATGCCTTAGAATGAGACAAAGTATAATATTACCTAGGAAGAGAGGCCTTGGCAACATTTTTAATCAAACGATGATATGGAGGATCAAATTATTGGTTCAATGGTCATATGCTTCACTTCAGGGTATTGACTGACACGCAATGCTGGTATAGCATGCCTAAGCACACCTCTGCCTAGACTGTTCTACTGTGGATATTCTCAATGTCAGAGGAACAGATACATTTATCATGGAGAGCCCACAAAGCACACAGGTATTCATGGATGTTGGTCAGCCCATTAAAACATGACACTAGAAAGAACTGTCTGCCAAAAGCTGATACAACTTGTATCAACTACAATAAAGGCTAATGATGCCATTTGTAGCACTGAGGCTCTAACACTGAGTTGAGATTGGTGGTTTTAGGTAGCAGCAGGGGGAGAAATAATGGAGGCAAGATTCTAGTATTAACCTGGGCTCATGCCAGAAGCCATGCCTGTGAACTACCAGCATAGTAGCTATGCATCTTCTGGGTAAATCTTTTGAGTAATGGCAACAGAGTTCTAGGAAACAAGCTTATGATGGTAGCAAAAACGTCTTACTATAGAGTTTTGGAAAACAAAAGCAGCCAGAATCCCTGAAAACTGATTCAGAATTAGCCTGTATACATATTTGTTTCTGCTTTAATCACATTTGTTGATGCATTGACCAGCAATGATTGTAAAAATTCTGAGGCATGTTACCAAGGGAGAAAAATGTGAAAGCATGATTTGGAATGAGCTAAATTACCTTCTTAGCCTTTTGGTTCTAACAAAATTAGAAGAGAGCTATAAAACTTTGTCGGAAGATTCCGTGGGATCCTGGTGGACTGTGGTACCACTCTTTTTTGAAGGATTAATGAAAACACATTTCTGTCTAAAATACAAAAGATAGGACTTTATGTTTGTCTATTAATCATTATATTTTCTTTTCAATATCAGTTTTTATGGTATTATTTATATGTGTTGCTAACTATACAACAGAGTTTGAATGGTGACGTTCTGAATTTGTTCCTATTTCTTCCTATTTTTGATAGTATCTGTATTTTACAAAATGAAAAACTATTCCCTAAAAAGATAACCTTCTTTCAACTCAATATTTCAGCTATTTTGCTGTATCTTAAATTATTTGTTGCTGTGCTCTGTGTCATTTCATCTTCTCTTTGTAAAAGTTTTCATTTTATTTTTGTTAGATATTTTATTTATCTTTCTTGGACTTAATGAGCTGTTTTGCCTTTTGATGCAATACATTCGATCTGATTCCAAAGTCTTTTTCTCCTATCTTTTTATCATGGCTGGAATATTACTAATTCACATAGTAAAAGGAGTTTATATAGAAACCTAGGTTTAGCTATGGATTGACTGAATTTCATTGTGATAAATGCAATTCTGAATAGCGAATAGCCACATATCTTATATTCCATGTTCAGAAAATCTTAATTTATAGAAAGCTGATACAAAGCCCATTTTGTTAATATATTTTCTAAAGTTCTCAAATATTCACAGCATCAGCAGTAGCATAAATTTGTAAGAGGCAAAACTGCTTAAATATCAAGTTTCTTCTAAATTACATTCACATTTAAAGGAAAAATAGTCCATAGTAGATGGAAAAAACTCCACTTTAGGAGATATCCTCCATACCCTATAATCTGGAATTACAAAAAGAGCAGTTGATACAAGAAACTGCAGACCTTTTACCAACAGAAATCCCATCTCTTTTTCTGTACTCTTGCCTAAATATTTAACATTATATTTAGCTTTCTGATGAAATCATGTAGAAATTATTAACCATTTCTTCACTGATTACAACTTTAGTCAAGAGTCCCAAGAAAATTCGTTCCACATAATATAATTTCTTTAGCTTTATATACAGTACCTAGAAATTTAGTCATATGAAATATTTATATATAAACATACTTGATTTTAAGATATTATTGTGTATAAGATTCAGCATTAAGATTAATAATGTTTTTGAAGAAAACTGTATTGAACAACTATTGATTGTAAAATAATCTAATTTTCAGAAATGCTATATCCCAAAATTATATACATGTAAGACTCAGCAAAAGTAGCACAATATTATTTATACTGTTAATATTTGTGAACATATGTGTTTTTTAAAAAATAGAGGAACTCTATCAGTTCTGATATTGCTATATAATCATATATTTGATTTCCATATATATGTATGTGTATATATATATAGGTTTCAGTTCAGTTCAGTCACTCAGTCATGTCCAACTCTTTGCAACCCCATGAATTGCAGCATGCCAGGCCTCCCTGTTCATCACCAACCCCCAGAATTCACTCAAACTCACATCCATCGAGTCAGTGATGCCATCCAGCCATCTCATCCTCTGTCATCCCCTTTTCCTCCTGCCCCCAATCCCTCCCAGCATCAGAGTCTTTTCCAATGAGTCAGCTCTTCGCATGAGGTGGCCAAAGTACTGGAGTTTCAGCTTTAGCATCAGGGTAACCCTAAAAAATATGCAATCCTTCAATGAAATCGCTTTCTTGTCTACGTCAGGGCTGTCTTCCAGTGCTGCAGCCCTGGAACCTATAAAAATCTATTGATCTGGTACCAGAAGAGCTCTTGGAACCTGGAAAACTGCTTTAGTTGCAGGGAGAACACTGATGTCAGCCTGAAGTGCAGGAGAGGGTAAATATGAGGGTTTGGCTATGACCTTGACACCTGATGCATCTTTCTGCAGAATACTGCTTTCTGGACAGCAATCTAGACTTTCTGGACTGTGCTAGGTGACATTGACCAATTATAGTTAGTTGTAGCAAACTAATGATGGTCTGATTAACCTCAACAAAGAAGGGGTGGCTGTCAAGAATGGTGAAGTCCAGGAAAATAGTAGAGATTTTATGAAGTCCAGCCTTCCATGAAGAAGCCCAGTCACCCCCCTACAGCAGCACCAGTAAGGATCATCCATACTGAAGATCAGCTGCCTTTTGGTGAAAGTCTAAATCGTACTAATTGTGGTGACCCAAGGACGAAAGAGCAGGTAAAACCAAGGAGGGTTTTGGAATGCAGGAACAGAAAAATCAGACCCTTATCATCCTTCCTTCTCCCATGATATAATTATTAATGGATTTCAGGTGCTCCTGAGCAGCATAACCTGTATCCCCTCCTACCCCATAAGAAGAAGGTATTTGCCTTACTCTTCCCCCACCCAGGATACATGCCTCATCCAATCAGCATATGACCCAGAAGACCCTTATCCTCCTCCTTGTACCCTGGATATAAAAGTGGACTAAGGATCCCTGTTCAAATGTTGGTTCTCCCTTGAGCTGGCCTGCCACTCTAACAGCGTCTTCCACTAGAATAAACTTTATTTCCCTCTCATTCTGTCTCATATCTGGGAATTCTTTTCCAACTTGCACACAGACCAAGACACTAATGTCTGGTCTTGCCCGTTTGGATAAATAGTTCACAAATCAAGAAAACAAATTGAATACTGACTGTTTATTAACATTTACAGCACCATCAGTGATCTAGAAGAATCTGTGTGTTTTCCTTGGCTTCTTCTTAAATCTTTTGATTTCTAGATTTATCTGTGGACTTTTTGGCACCTTAAACCTCTCTCAGTATCTTCTGAGACCATTTTTTCTTGGTCTTCCTGGAATTTCCCTCTTTACTTGTCTATCTGTCTTTTCATATTTCTCTGCCTATATGTCATTAATGTTCTTTATGTATTTTTTTAAAAATAATTTGAAGAAGCACATCATCAGTTTCCCTTAATATGTATATAGACATCAGAGACAAAGGAAGAGGATGAGCCCTTGTCTAAGTTACTTTCATGTAAAAGGTATTGTAAAAACTTTAATTGAATTTCTGAATGTTCAGTGAGGCCTGAAGCTAAATGTAGGATGTGAACAAGAGGGTGTGTGTACAAAATGGGAAGTTATTTAACCCTGATTTCATATAAATATGGGAAGATTTGTGTTTATTTTTCTCCCTGAGATTTTGGATGGAACACAGAAGAGAGATAATAGAAGAGAAAAGATGAAATGTGTGAGAAAGAAAGGAAAGGAAAGCCCAAATGCTTTTAAAATTAAGAATAAATAATGCTCAGTTTTAAGTTGATGGTTTTATGGTATTGAATCACAGATTTTGGCTAAAAGATAGTGTACAGAAACTTGAAATTGTTGGGGGGGGAGGTGGGACTGATGATGGGTCTGTAGAAGGGGTATGAATTTTTTGCACCCATCAAAGAAATTGTTGGTGCTTTACCTCTGGTTCAGTACCAAGGCAAAAAACAAAACAAACAAGCAAACAAACAAACAAACAAAAACACAGACTGGGGAATGAAGTAGGACCAAGGGCTTGGAATGAGTTTTAGAAGAGTTTTATGCATCTTATAGTAGAGGAAGATCCTGGCAGATAGTTGCAGTAGTGAATTTGTAGAAGTGTACATTTTACTCTCAATGAACACACATCCTAATATTAACGTTTGTATATTCCCCTATCAAATTGAATCCGAGTCATTTTCATGCAGTAAATAAAATAGTTTGCAAGTGCTGTGGAGAAGCCAGCTGAGATGACTTCAGCCATCTAACTGCAGCTGCATGAGAGACCCTAATTAAAAGTGACACAGATGAAGCCCATCAACCCACAGAGCTATGACAGACCATAGTAAATTGTGCCAAATATTTTGGACACTAAATTTATTAGACAGGAAATTTGGGGATAATGTTTTACACAGCAGTAGATAGTTGTAGCTCACTCCTTTACCAGTTTGCTTATGAGATCATATTTTCTCTTTGTTGATTATTTCTAATTCATTCAGCTGACATTTATTAAATGTCGTATACTATAACAGGCTCTTGATATTTTAAGTAAATAAAATACCAGTGGATTACTAAAAGAGGAAAATTTTAAATGGGTATCAGTTTTGAAAGAATAGCATGCCTTATTAAGAATTCCATATAAAGGAACATAGCATGAATAAAATGCTATTTACCACTGGATGGATATATTAAATTAAAAACAATGGAAATAAAATATAAGCACAAAAATACTGATGATCTGCTGACCACTGTTACTCATAGAAACCACAGTTTTTTATATGAAACAGTTTCTTATAGCATATTCTCACTTTAAATGGATTTGATTTTTTTTTTTTTTACTTAGGTTACAAGTTGATTCAGTGCTTTCACAGTGTGATATGTAACAAAGACCAGTATTCATATGCACTAGATCATCTACATTAATGCCAATTTAAGTTTGTAAAGCCAAGCATGGTCCTTAGCTATCGAAGAAAATAGATGTTAATAGCAAAATTTCTGATGAGTATATGCAAAACTATCTACATTTTATATTCATTGCTAGTGTTTACAATTTCAGGTTTGGCATGGACACTATTTACTATGAAAATAATGATATGTAGTGATATTTCACTACATTAGAATCATATGAAGTTGACATTTTATAAAAATATAAATGTTGGCATAGGCAATTTTACATGATTTAATCTAATCCTTATTTCTCACAAAATCTCAAAATTGCCTTTACATGCACTGTGGATGTTAAAGTTAGGCACATTTTAATTTTTTCTAATGAGGAGCTAATTTAATCATATAAAGCTCACAGTCCTTATTATCTTAAGCTTTATATATTCTGTGTTCCTGCTGGATAAAAATGAGACACTATCCTGAATGAGACATTAATATTTTTGATAACAAATAATTCAGAAATTTATTTTATTCCCACCTAATGGGTGTGCCAAACAAGAGATGTGCAATGGGTCTGACCTCAATCCTATACCAGAATGTCTGGAGAAGACTAGGGAAAAGATAAGTTTTTGTATTTTCCCCAACTATTCTGACTGCAAACTGGTAAATATGAGACCAATAACAGATAACTGGTCAAGTGTATTGTTCTATCAAAGATTTCATACACAGAGGCTTATAAAACCACTAAACAACAGGTTTGAAGTTGAAAGTTGTACATTTATCTGACATTCATCCTTTCCCTGATAATTTTTGTTTCCTTTACCTTTGTAGAAAAACAGTGGTCACTTTTTACTCTAGCAATTTGAAAAATTTTACCTGGAAAATTTGATTTACAGTATGTTCACATATCTCATATATTCCCCTTCCCGCCCTCCCCTCACTTCTTTTCATTTTAATGTCAAAGAATATTAAAAGAGGCCAGATAATTTTCCTCACTCATATTTTAAAAGCAGTGACAATTACATTGCATGCAAAATGCAGCAACAATTTGACTGATGTACAAACCATTTTAAACACCCATGAGCTGCTCTGAGAATTATCATGTCCTCGGTGAAAAGAAACTACAGAACCTGATAAAAGCATGTAGAAAAAGGAATGTGTTTAGAGGCAAATATTTGTCCTCTCTATTCAACCCAGGAAATGTATAAGCATCTGAATGCAGAGCTCCAAAGAATAGCAAAAAGAGATAAGAAAGCCTTCCTCCTCAGCGATCAATGCAAAGAAACAGGAAAACAACAGAATGGGAAAGACTAGAGATTTCTTCAAACATTAGAGATACCAAGGGAATAATTCATGCAAAGATGGGCTCGATAAAGGACAGAAATGGTATGGACATAACAGAAGCAGAAGATATTAAAAAGAGGTGGCAAGAATACACAGAAGAACTGTACAAAAAAGATATTCATGACCAAGATAATCACAATGATGTGATCACTCACCTAGAGCCAGACATCTTGGAATGTGAAGTCAACTAGGGCTTAGAAAGCATCATTACTAACAAAGCTAGTGGAGATGATAGAATTCCAGTTGAGCTATTTCAAATCCTGAAAGATGATGCTGTGAAAGTGCTGCACTCAATATGCCAGCAAATTTGGAAACCTCAGCAGTGGCCACAGGACTGGAAAAGTCAGTTTTCATTCCAATTCCAAAGGAAGGCAATGCCAAAGAATGCTCAAACTACCGCCCAAATGCACTCATCCCACATGCTAGAAAAGTAATGCTCAAAATTCTCCAAGCCAGGATTCAGCAATATGTGAACTGTGAACTTCCAGAAGTTCAAGCTGTTTTTAGAAAAGGCAGAAGAACCAGAGATCAAATTGCCAACATCCGCTGGATCATCGAAAAAGCAAGAGAGTTCCAGAAAAACATCTATTTCTGCTTTCTTGACTATGCCAAAGCCTTTGACTGTGTGGATCACAATAAACTTGGGAAAGTTCTGAAAGAGAGGAATACCAGACTACCTGACTTGCCTCTTGAGAAACCTATATGCAGGTCAGGAAGCAACAGTTAGAACTGGACATGGAACAACAGACTGGCTCCAAATAGGAAAAGGAGTATGTCAAGGCTGTATATTGTCACCCTGCTTATTTAACTTCTATGCAGAGTACATCATGAGAAATGCTGGGCTGGAAGAAGCACAAGCTGGAATCAAGATTGCGGGGGGAAATATCAACCACCTCAGATATGCTGATGACACCACCTTTAAGGCAGAAAGTAAAGAGGAACTGAAAAACCTCTTGATGAAAGTGAAAGAGGGGAGTGAAAATTTGGCTTAAAGCTCAACATTCAGAAAACGAAGATCATGGTATCTGGTCCCATCACTTCTTGAGAAATAGATGGGGAAACAGTGGAAACAGTCTCAGACTTTTATTTTTTTGGGCTCCAAAATCATTGCAGATGGTGATTGCAGCTATGAAATTAAAAGACACTTACTCCTTGGAAGAAAAGTTATGACCAACCTAGACAGCATATTGAAAAGCAGAGACATTACTTTGCCAACAAAGGTCTGTTGAGTCAAGGCTATGGTTTTTCCTGTGGTCATGTATGGATGTGAGAGTTGGACTGTGAAGAAAGCTGAGCGCCAAAGAGTTGATGCTTTTGAACTGTGGTGTTGGAGAAGACTCTTGAGAGTCCCTTGGACTGCAAGGAGATCCAACCAGTCCATTCTGAAGGAGATCAGCCCTGGGGTTTCTTTGGAAGGAATGATGCTAAAGCTGAAACTCCAGTACTTTGGCCACCTCATGCGAAGAGTTGACTCATTGGAAAAGACTCTGATGCTGGGAGGGATTGGGGTCAGGAGGAGAAGGGGACGACCGAGGATGAGATGGCTGGATGGCATCACTGACTCAATGGACGTGAATCTGAGTGAACTCCGGGAGTTGGTGATGGACAGGGAGGCCTGGCATGCTGGGATTCATGGGGTCGCAAAGAGTCGGACATGACTGAATGACTGAACTGAACTGAACTGATTCAACCCAGGATTATTTAACAGATTGAAGGTATTCATATTCATAATTTGCTATCATTTTCAACTCAATATTTTTAGTGAAGTATAACAGTGATAGGACTTTTTTCAAATAGGTTGAATGCTATCTTGTATGTGGGTGCATATGCTCATTCATTCTGCTAATGAACCTCAATTCCTGAATGCCTGACCTCTCATATAGTGAAAGGATCTTTACAGATCTTTGGTCACTGAAGAAGCTGTCAGTCTGACAAGAATAAGTACGACCAAAAATATCCCTTCCTCTTTTTTCAACATATAGTTTTAAATTTGGTTTTCAGAGTCACTTACTAGGCAATGTATCATGGAGAATCAGAAATATAAGCTCAGTGCTCTACTAATGGAGGTGTCAGAAGGAAGATGATTATTTCCAATTATTATTTGATATTTCTAAGGCAATCTCTTTTGAAGTATTTACAATATATATTGGGACCTATAAAATGGTAAACAGATAAGTTATCTGGTTTGTTAAATCAGTGCTTATATTCAGTCCAGATACTTTAAACCCTAAAAACAATGTTTCAGATAGATTGACTTTTTTACCTTGTATGCTGTGTAAACTCAAAGAGAATGGCACTTTCTCAGGATGTGCCACTCTGCTACTTTCCATCTTTAAGAAAATGCAGTTTATAGTATAATAAATGATTATTTTAATATTTGCTTTTGTGTCATATTTGAATTATCTTTAAAAAATTCATTTTAAACTTGTTTCATAGTTCAGTGAATGTAACAATAATACAACTTATAACTGTTATTCAACAATTTAAACTACTTGTTCCATAACAGTATAACTTCAGGAATATTTAAGAGGCGTCATATGTATTAAAAGGACACCTGTCATCTTAAGCTTGTTATTAGCACACTTAGAAATGTTTCCCCAGTGGCACTGGAAATAAATATGGTGGAGAAGGACCTAAATGATTTCTTTTATTTGGCACTCTTAAGATATAGAGGACAGGATCCCAGTATTGAGCTATTTACTTTTCACAGGGAGAATAAATATGAGCACCAATAGACATAAGTACTCTGCTTACTCTCAGGTCAGCAGGGGGTGGAGTGACTAAATAAAATGAATGGGCACTGGGTTTTAACATGTTTATCTGTAAATCTTTTTCTGTGAGTCATTATGTGCTTGTAGAGCTGCTAATTTTTATTCCTAACCTCAATTCAGTTCAGTTCATTTCAGTCACTCAGTCGTGTCTGACTCTTTGAGACCCCATAAATCACAGCACACCAGGCCTCCCTATCCATCATCAACTCCTGGAGTTCACGCAAACTAATGTCCATTGAGTCAGTGATGCCATCCAGCCATCTCATCCTCTGTCATCCCCTTTTTCTGCTGCCCCTAATCCCTCCCAGCATCAGAGTCTTTTCCAGTGAGTCAACTCTTTGCATGAGGTGGCCAAAGTACTGGAGTTTCAGCTTTAGCATCATTCCTTTCAAAGAACATCCAGGGCTGATCACCTTTAGAATGTACTGGTTGGATCTCCTTGCAGTCCAAGGGACTCTCAAGAGTCTTCTCCAACACCACAGTTCAAAAGCATCAATTCTTTGGCGCTCAGCTTTCTTCACAGTCCAACTCTCACATCCATACATGACCACTTGTAAAACCATAGCCTTGACTCGACAGACCTTTGTTGGCAAAGTAATGTCTCAGCTTTTCAATATGCTGTCTAGGTTGGTCATAACTTTCCTTCCAAGGAGTAAGCATCTTTTAATTTCATAGCTTCAATCACCATCTGCAGTGATTTTGGAACCCCTGAAAATAAAGTCTGACGATGTTTCCACTGTTTCCTCATCTATTTCCCATGAAGTGATGGGACCAGATGCCATGATCTTCGTTTTCTGAATGTTGAGCTTTAAGCCAACTTTTTCACTCTCCTCTTTCACTTTCATTAAGAGGCTTTTCAGTTCCTCTTTACTTTCTGCCTTAAGGGTGGTGTCATCTGCATATCTGAGGTTATTGATGTTTCTCCCGGCAATCTTGATTCCAGCTTGTGTTTCTTCCAGCCCAGCGTTTCTCATGATGTACTCTGCATAGAAGTTAAATAAGCAGGGTGACAATATACAGCCTTGACATACTCCTTCTCCTATTTGGAACCAGTCTGTTGTTCCATGTCCAGTTCTAACTGTTGCTTCCTGACCTGCATATAGGTTCCTCAAGAGGCAGGTCAGGTGCTCTGGTATTCCCATCGCTTTCAGAATTTTCCACAGTTTATTGTGATCCACACAGTCAAAGGCTTTGGCATAGTCAATAAAGCAGAAATAGATGTTTTTCTGGAACTCTCTTGCTTTTTCCATGATCCAGTGGATGTTGGCAATTTGATCTCTGGTTCCTCTGCCTTTTCTAAAAATAGCTTGAACATCTGGAAGTTCACAGTTCACATATTGCTGAATCCTGGCTTGGAGAATTTTGAGCATTACTTTTCTAGCATGTGAGATGAGCGCAATTGGACGGTAGTTTGAGCATTGTTTGGCATTGCCTTTCTTTGGGATAGGAATGAAAACTGACCTTTTCCAGTCCTGTGGCCACTGCTGAGGTTTCCAAATTTGCTGGCATATTGAGTGCAGCACTTTCACAGCATCATCTTTCAGGATTTGAAATAGCTCAACTGGAATTCTATCACCTCCACTAGCTTTGTTCATGGTGATGCTTTCTAAGGCCTAGTTGACTTCACATTCCAGGATGTCTGGCTCTAGGTGAGTGATCACACCATTGTGTTTATCTGGGTCATAAAGATCTTTTTTGTACAGTTCTTTTGTGTTTCTTGCCACCTCTTCTTAATATCTTCTGCTTCTGTTATATCCATACCATTTCTGTCTTTTATCAAGCCCATCTTTGCATGAAATTTTACCTTGGTCTCTAATTTTCTTGGTATCTCTGATATCCCTTTTACTCTTATATAACTTATATAACTTGTATTACTTATATAACTCTTATATAACTAAAAGAAAAAAGTGCAAAAATAAGAATAATACAATTTAGCTCAATAGCATTAATGTTATTAATATAACTGCTTTTTTGACTTTTAACTTACCAGACGAAGCTTAATGCATAGATATATTGGCATCTTTTAAGTTTCATTTGCTATTGATTTATCTTTTAATTTTGAGAATGTTTTATTGTCTCTGAATCACTGTCGGGGTCATTGTAATTATTTTGCACACTTATTGTGACAGTTGCTAGTTACAAATTGCTCTAGATGATATGATCCCGAAAGAGCAGCTGCACTTTGTGCACTCAAAGTTTGTACATGGTACTTATTGCATTTCTGCTGGCCTTTTTATTTGGGTTTATTATGCTTATGCCATGCTATGCTCAGTAGCTAATTTGTGTCCAAATCACTGTGACTCCATGAAGCCTGCAAGGCTTCTCTCTCCCTGGGATTCTCCAGGCAAGAATACTGGAGACAGTTGCCTTTCCTTCCTCCAGGGGATCTTCCTGACCCAGGGATCAAGGCTATATCTCTTACACCTCCTGCTTTGGCAGATGGATTCTTTACTGCTGAGCCACCTGGGAACCCCCAGCATGCTTATGCACTCTGTACCTATACAAGGTCTCCATTCTCTGATCACATTTTTCTACTTGAACTATTGAAAAGCATGTTTTATATCATTCCTTGACTTTGACAGTCCTTGAGAACAAATGCAGTAAAAGCAAAAAGAAAAGAACAACAAGAAGTAAATGCAAGCAATAAAATCCTGAATCAAAACGACAATGAAAGATGATCACAGAATGATCTAGAATATGATTGAATTTAACTCTGAATTTTCAGCTTATCTTTGAAAGAGAAAACACAAAATTAAAGTCTATCATAGAACTTTCCAGAGTATATTGAGGAGCTTAGCAATTCCTTAGACTGCGACGTAGAAAACTTTCCCTGGAGGATTTCTCAAACTTTTTTGACTGCAGATGGATGTGTGTGTGTCTGTATCACATTGTGCCCCAGTTATCTGTAGAAAAATAATCTCTGATAGAAAAAATATTGAAAGAAACAAAATGGTAGCAATGCATGAATTTACACGTTGAAAATGGACAAAACCATCTGTTGTCCTAAAACATATATCACTGTAAAATATAAAAAAATAGATACCAATACAAGATAGCAATTATCATGGCTTTGTAACAAAATGTTCTTTGCAAAATTTATTAGAATTCCAATAATTTATATTAAAATATATACACAATGAACTTTGTAAAATGATTACTATATGGAGAACATTAAATCATGATGCAAAGTAGACTCTGCTCCCTAAGCAAAGTAAAGGCCCTTCTGGCCTTTGGTCTGTGAAGGCCCAACCTTTATTAATTCTCTTAGCACATTTCTACTATAGCCCTCGAGCGAGCATAAAAATGAAACTAATGTATAATGATGGATAATGTATGAAACTGAAGGGTGTGTTTTTAAGAATCAGTTTGAGCCATAGGAATACATGTGGGTAGTGCAATATAGATTAGGAAACACTTGACTGAAAGTTTAAGTAAAGTATTAGAAATAGAAATAAATTTACCAAATTTTAAACAGGTAAAAATAGATTGTTCCACATTGAAACATAAAAATTGACCTATAGTCAATTAGTTCTGGAATGTAAAGTTAAGAAATAAGTGAATATAATCAAGCAACACGTCTGATGTAAGGTGGAAAATCATTTCTAAAGTAAATACATCTTTTAAGATTATGATAAGGAGTTTTGGTGTATAAGGTTATTAAAGAAAAAAAATATCTCCTGTTTCTGTGGTAAATTTTTGTAATTCCTTTTGAGACAATGCTGTTAACAGTATATTTTAATTAAGTATCTGTTTAGCTTGAAAAAAATCATTTTATAGCTGAAAGCAAAAAAAAATAGTTGCTTTTGTTTTTTGCTTCTAGACATTGATTTGTTAGTTTTTAGTTAGGATTTATTTTTTCAAATAAATGAGTTATTCTTCCTTAATATTCATCCACATTAGAGATATCTTCAGCTTACTAAAGAAAAGTTTTAGAGGGGTTATTCCATATTTTCCAATTTGGAAGGATGATTTTAAATATTTATAATTTCTGAGCAAATGTATAGGAGATAATAACAATTAGAATATCTTATTTCCTTCTTCATGAAAGATTATAATGTTGAGTCACTTTGCATTGCTTTTTTTCTATGGTTTTCCTTGGAGAAGAACACATTTACTTTGCAAGTAGGATTTTCCCCCTTAAATTTATGGTTTAAAAATAAAGGACCCTTATTCCAAAAGAAAAATGTTTCTTAACTATGAATTACATTTTCAGACTATACCAGGATATAGGGGGAAATAACAGAAAAGTATAGTTGCTTGGCATTTTTAAATTACATCATAATATTAAGATGACACTTTAATGAAAGAATTTGATGGATTAAGGATATTTCAGTTGGGAAAAATTAATGGCAATTCTGTGTGCTTTGACATTTGTACATGCTAGACAAATACAAATCTGTTTTACAGTTTCTTGAGCGACTGAGCACATAAACACAGCATCAAGGGCTATAAACAAACAAACAATAACACACTTAAAAGTGAATGATTTTAAAATGTTTAATGATAATTCATCCTCTGAGTTCCAACCTAAGTTAGGAATTGTTAAGAATTCCTTAGATATATATAAATTTTCAAGTGGAGTTATATGACCTGGGTCAAATATACTTCAGAGTGCAGGATAAATTGGAACATTCAATTTACCTTTCAGGAGATTAAAAAAAGATTTTTTTAAAAGGATCTCTTGTTGGAGGCTAATTATAATAGCTACATTTTTGCCTACTATTGGTCAAATACATTATTGAATTTAAACTTCATACAAACTTTTTGAAGCGGATTATATAATCTCCTTTTCACAGATTGGGAAACTAAGGAAGTTTAGTGAGGTTAAATTGCTCACTCAAGGGCATATTACTAGTTAAGTGGCAGATCTAGGATTTGATTTTTGACTGATTCTAAATACATGCAGTAACAGCAGCTTTACTTGTGAAGTGATTAGAAGTTTTGCAATTATAGTAGGTGATTAAATGTAATTTTAAATGATATTCAAATCTGACTTCTAGGTGTTTAAATGATTTTATTTAATACTATGTAATTTGGGGAACTAACTGATATCAGTCAGTATGCATTTCCCATAAAAGAAAAAAAAAACAGAATTGGATGATGAAAGTAGAAAATCCTCAACATTTAATTCATTCAATCAGCATTTATATGGGTATACAAAGGGGAAAGGTTTTTATATTTGGTATCCATTGCTGTGTAACAAAGTACACCAAAACAGTTGCTTTTAGAAAACAAACATTCAGTTTAGTTCAGTTCATTTCAGTCGCTCAGTCGTGTCCAGCTCTTTGCGACCCCATGAATCGCAGCACACCAGGCCTCCCTGTCCATCACCATCTCCTGGAGCTCACTCAGACTCACATCCATCGAGTCCGTGATGCCATCCAGCCAGCTCATCTTCTGTCTTTCCCTTCTCCTCCTGACCCCAATCCCTCCCAGCATCAAAGTCATTTCCAATGAGTCAACTCTTCACATGAGGTGGCCAAAGTACTGGAGCTTCAGCTTTAGCATCATTCCTTCCAAAGAAATCCCAGGGCTGATCTCTTTCAGAATGGACTGGTTGGATCTTCTTGCAGTCCAAGGGACTCTCAAGAATCTTCTCCAACATCACAGTTCAAAAGCATCAATTCTTTGGCATTCAGCCTTCTTCACAGTCCAACTCTCACATCCATACACGACCACAGGAAAAACCATAGCCTTGACTAGACGGACCTTAGTCGGCAAAGGAATGTCTCTGCTTTTGAATATACTATCTAGGTTGGTCATAACTTTTCTTCCAAGGAGTAAGCGTCTTTTAATTTCATGGCTGCAGTCACCATCTGCAGTAATTTTGGAGCCCCCAAAAATAAAGTCTGACACTGTTTCTACTCTTTCCCTATCTATTTCCCATGAAGTGATGGGACCAGATGCCATGATCTTCATTTTCTGAATGTTGAGCTTTAAGCATTGAGTATCTCAAAATGTATGTGTGTCAGGAATCAGTACAGCTCAGCTGAGTGCCTCAGCCTCAAATCCTTCATGAGGCCACAATCATGGGTGGAGCTGTGATCACTTCTGAAGACTCAAATGAGGGAAGATCGGCTTCTGAGCTCAGTCGTGGGTGTTGGCAGAGTTTAGCTCCTCACAGGTTATTCAGCTGGTGGTGTCATTTCCTTCCTGGCTATTGGCTTGAGACTGCCTTGGTTCCTTGCTGTATAAGTTTATTCCTAGGGCAGTTCACAACATGATAGAAGAAGAGGAGAGAGCAGTGAAGGACGGAGTAAGAATAGGTGATAAAAAGAGGCTGAGGAGCAAGACCCCAACCCCTTGGCAGACAAGGGAATAGACGGTCGACTTAAAATTTTTCTTCAAGAAGCAGGTACATAATTTTTTAAACATTCTTAAGCAGAAGAATTATACTTTCAATATGAAGTTACAAAGATACTTATCTCGTATGGCTCAGAGGTTAAACCGTCTGCCTGCAATGCGGGAGACCTGGGTTCGATCCCTGGGTCAGGAAGATCCCCTGGAGAAGGAAATGACAACCCACTCCAGTATTCTTGCCTGGAGAATCCCATGGATGGAGTAGACTACACAGTCCACGGGGTCACAAAGAGTCGGACACGACTGAGCGACTTAACTAACTAACTAAGCAGAAGAAGTTAGAATAACAAGTTAGTTAGAAAAGAGATAAGTATCTTTGTAACTTCATATTGAAAGTATAATTCTATTACTTTTGTATATTTTGTTCATTAGAAAAGAGTTGCTAAATGGGACCATAGTCAACTAGATAGGATTCTATAAGAGCATGAATACCAGACAGGAATCTTTGGGGTCAGTGTGGAAGCTCCCTGCCAAAGCAATCAATATTTGTTAATTTCTGGTTGACAGTGACATATTAATTTAGGGTCTTATCAATTACCAAAGCTTTTATCTCATGAGTTTAATCTTTAGGAACTCACCAAAGGAAACAATTCTTATCCAAGGATAATTTTAAATTGCAAAAATACATGTAAACAATTTGAATTCTCAGTAAAAATGGATTGAATACATACATTAATTTATGTCCAATATGTAAATAAATAATTTAAACTTGGAAATGTATATATATTTCAATTAATACTTAATATGTACATTTTTATGAATTAAACTGCATTTCAATCTGTGTTTTAAAATTAGCTTTTTAGACAGGACTTCTCTAACACATAATGGCCCTAGAATCTTAAGTTGGATTATAGAAGTTGAATCATTACAAGACATTTTAAAATCCTCATTTGAAATAGAATATTCCATTACTGTGTTTTACTTTTTCCTGTTGCTTATAGTAGCCTGACATTACCTATGAATTTTCTTATGTTTTTGATGTTTCCTTCACTCAAATGTAAGTTTCAAGGTGATAAGAAGTTTGTCTTTTTTTTTTTTTCCTTCCTGAGTACCTATTATCTAGACAAATACATGGACATAGACTTAAGAAATAGTCACTGAAAAAATGAATATAATGGATGCTGGGCTTCCTTGGTGGCTCAGTGGTAAAGAATCCTCCTGCCAATGCAGAAGATTCAGGAGACATGGGTTCAATCCCTGGGTTGGGAAGTTCTTCTGGAGAAGGAAATGGCAACCTGCTTCAGTATTCTTGCCTGAAAAATCCCATGGACAGAGGAGCCTGACAGGCTGCAGTCCTTGGGGTCACAAAGAGTCAAATATGACTGACGGTATATATATATATATATATATATACATATATATATATATACACACACACACACACACACACACACATACACATACACACACAGATTGTTATGTAGCATAGAAGAAAGGGTACCTTGCCAGACTATGAGCCCATTTTATCACAGTTTCCCCAGAAGAAATAATGCTTGAGCTAAAACATACTGGAGTTAGAGGAAAGGAAGGTGAAAGACCCAAATTGATAGTGATACATGTCTGTGCATATATTTGATCTTACCCAGAAACTCATGATCTGGGTTATATGGAGAAGGCATTCAGTGGGTTGCAGTTTGGTTGTGAAGATAGATGATGAAGCAACCAAACTGAATATTAAAGAAAGAAAGTATTTGGCATAGGAAATCAAGGGGTCACAACTAGATACTGAAGGAAGTGAAACCAGGAAAGAGGTTTATAACATGCAATAGAATGGAAATGTACTTGATTGAAAAGCTTAATGTGACCAGAGACACGTAGAATAAATTTGAATATTGGAGTTTATGATTGAGATATGGAACATATTTTTGATGACTAAATCAGAGTGGGTCATGCAAATAAGTAGCTGTAGTGGTTTAGGTTTGAAGGTTAGTGGAATCTGTTTTGAGGACATTTAAAATTTCTAGATTTAGTGAAAATTTCAAAATTCCTCTCAAAGTAGATGCCTATACTTAAACAAATCATTATGCTCCACATAACCCCACATCTGAGGTCAGGGGCGGTGGCAGGGAGGAGCTACCCCAGATCCAAGGAGTGGTGGCTGCATGGGTGCATGAGGGCCTAGAGGAGCTATTCCACATTTAAGGTCAGAAAAAGCAGTGGTGAGGAGATACCCCTCGTCCAAGGTAAGGAGCAGCAGCAGTGCTTTGCTGGAGCAGCCGTGAAGAGATACCCCGTGTCCAAGGTAAGAGAAACCCAAGTAAGACGGTAGGTGTTGCAAGAGGGCATCAGAGGGCAGACACACTGAAACCATAATCATAGAAAACTAGTCAATCTAATCACACTAGGACCACAGCCTTGTCTAACTCAATGAAACTAAGTCATGCCTATGGGGCCACCTAAGACGGGCGGGTCATGGTGGAGAGGTCTGACAGAATGTGGTCCACTGGAGAAGAGAATGGCAAACCACTTCAGTATTCTTGCCTTGAGAACCCCATGAACAATATGAAAAGGCAAAACTATAGGATACTGAAAGAGGAACTCCCCAGGTCATTAGGTGCCCAATATGCTACTGGAAATCAGTGGAGAAATAACTCCAGAAAGAATGAAGGGATAAAGCCAAAGCAAAAACAATATCCAGCTGTGGATGTGACTGGTGATAGAAGCAAGGTCTGATGCTGTAAAGAGCAATATGGCATAGGAACCTGGAATGTCAGGTCCGTGAATCAAGGCAAATTGGAAGTGGTCAAACAAGAGATGGCAAGAGTGAACATGGACATTCTAGGAATCAGTGAACTATAATGGACTGAAATGGGTAGATTTAACTCAGATGACCATTATATCTACTACTGTGGGCAGAAATCCTTTAGAAGAAATTGAGTAGCCATCATGGTCAAAATGCAGTACTTGGATGCAATCTCAAAAATGACAGAATGATCTCTGTTTGTTTCCAAGGCAAACCAGTCAATATCACAGTAATCCAAGTCTATGTCCCAACCAGTAATGCTGAAGAAGCTGAAGTTGAATGGTTTTATGAAGACCTATAAGACCTTTTAGAACTAACACCCCAAAAAGATGTCCTTTTCATTATAGGGGACTGGAATGCAAAAGTAGGAAGTCAAGAAACACTTGGAGTAACAGGCAAATTTGGCCTTGGAATACGGAAGCAGGGCAAAGACTAATAGAGTTTTGCCAAGAAAATGCAAGGTTATAGCAAACACCTTCTTCCAACAACATAAGAGAAAACTTTACACATGGACATCACCAGATGGTCAACACTGAAATCAGATTGATTATTTTCTTTGCAGCCAAAGATGGAGAAGCTCTATACAGTCAACAAAAACAAGATTGGGAGCTGACTGTGGCTCAGATCATGAACACCTTATTGTCAAATTCAGACTTGAATTGAAGAAAGTAGGGAAAACTGCTAGACCATTCAGGTATGACCTAAATCAAATCCCTTATGATTATACAGTGGAAGTGAGAAATAGATTTAAGGGCCTAGATCTGATAGACAGAGTGCCTGATGAACTATGGACGGAGGTTCATGACATTGTACAGGAGACAGGGATTAAGACCATCCTCATGGAAAAGAAATGCAAAAAAGCAAAATGGCTGGCTGGGGAGGCCTTACCAATAGCTGTGAAAAGAAGAGAGGTGAAAAGCAAAGGAGAAGAGGAAAGATATAAGCATCTGAATGGGAGAGAGGAGGGAAGGTGGTTCAGGATGGGGAACATGTGTATATCTGTGGTGGATTCATGTTGATGTATGGCAAAACCAATACAATATTGTAAAGTAAAATAAATAAATAAATATAACATTTCTAAAAAAAAAAATTAGCAAGAAGTGATAAGAAAGCCTTTCTCCTCAGCGATCAGTGCAAAGAAACAGAGGAAAATAACAAAATGGGAAAGACTAGAGATCTCTTCAAGAATATTAGAGATACCAAGGGAACATTTCATGCAAATATGAGCACAATAAAGGACAGAAATGGTATGGACCTAACAGAAGCAGAAGATATTAAGAAGAGGTGGCAAGAATACACAGAACTGTACAAGAAAGATCTTCACGCCCAAGATAATCACGATGGTGTGATCACTCACCTAGAGCCAGACATCCTGGAATGTGAAGTCAACTAGGCCTTAGAAACAAAGCTAAGTGGAGGTGATGGAATTCCAGTTGAGCTATTTCAAATCCTGAAAGATGATGCTGTGAAAGTGCTGCACTCAATATGCCAGCAAATTTGGAAAACTCAGCAGTGGCCACAGGACTGGAATAGGTCAGTTTTCATTCCAATTCCAAAGAAAGGCAATGCCAAAGAATGCTCAAACTAATGCCCAATGGCACTCATCTCACATGCTAGTAAAGTAATGCTCAAAATTCTCCAAGCCAGGCTTCAGCAATATGTGAACTGTGAACTTCCAGATTTTCAAGCTGGTTTTTGAAAAGGCAGAGGAACCAGAGATCAAATTGCCAACATCCGCTGGATCATGGAAAAGCAAGAGAATTCCAGAAAAACATCTATTTCTGCTTTATTGACTATGCCAAAGCCTTTGACTGTGTAGATCACAATAAACTGTGGAAAATTCTGAAAGAGATAGGAATACCAGAGCACCTGACCTGCCTCTTGAGAAACCTATATGTAGGTCAGGAAGCAACAGTTAGAACTGGACATGGAACAACAGACTGGTTTCAAATAGGAAAAGGAGTACGTTAAGGCTGTATATTGTCTCCCTGCTTATTTAACTTATATGCGGAGTACATCATGAGAAATGCTGGGCTGGAAGAAGCACAAGCTGGAATCAAGATTGCCAGAAGAAATATCAATAACCTTTGATATGCAGATGACACCACCCTATGGCAGAAAGTGAAGAGGGGCTAAAAAGCCTCTTAATGAAAGTGAAAGAGGAGAGTGAAAAAGTTGGCTTAAAGCTCAACATTCAGAAAGTGAAGATCATGGCATCCGGTCCCATCACTTCATGGCAAATAGATGGGGAAACAGTGGAAACAGTGTCAGACTTTATTTCTAGGGGCTCCAAAATCGCTGCAGATGGTGATTGCAGCCATTAAATTAAAAGACACTTACTCCTTGGAAGAAAAGTTATGACCAACCTAGATAGCATATTGAAAAGCAGAGACATTACGTTGCCGACTAAGGTCCGTCTAGTCAATGCTCTAGTTTTTCCAGTGGTCATGAATGAATGTGAGAATTGGACTGTGAAGAAAGCTTAGTGCTGAAGAATTGATCCTTTAGAACTGTGGTGTTGGAGAAGACTCTTGAGAGTCCCTTGGACGGCAAGGAGATCCAACCAGTCCATTCTGAAGGAGATCAACCCTGGGATTTCTTTGGAAGGAATGATGCTAATGCTGAAACTCTAGTACTTTGGTCACCTCACGCGAAGAGCTGACTCATTGGAAAAGACTCTGATGCTGGGAGGGATTGAGGGCACGAGGAGCAGGGGATGACAGAGGATGAGATGGCTGGATAGCATCACCGACTCGATGGACGTGAGTCTGAGTGAACTCCGGAGTTGGTGATGGACAGGGAGCCCTGGTGTTCTGCGATTCATGGGGTCGCAAAGAGTCGGAGATGACTAAGTGACTGAACTGAACTGAACTGACCTGACTGAACCATGTTTAAAAAATATTCCAAAAATGTAATAGATGTTCATGAGATTTTTGTATACTCTATGTCCTTTACTTCTAAATATCTTTTACCATATTCCTGTATATGTCTATTTCAATGATTCAGTTTGATACTATTTTTCATAGTCTATTTATGTCATGAGAGATACAAATATGATAAACTTTGATAAAATCTCTTCTTTTAATAAACTGCTGAAAACTAATTCTACTTAAGGCAGTCAAACAACCTTAAAAGAGATTTGCATTATTTTGAATATGCAAAATAAACCGTTGTCACATCAGTTTGGAGAACCAGGGTGGACTTCAGAAAAATTATATCAATCATACAGAATGATGAAGAATTGCAGGAGGAAACAAACCCTGAAATTAAGCAATGGAGATAAATGTGAGAGATATTTGGGAAGAAAAGTATAGATGTGTAATGCCCTTCAGGATGTCGGGTATAGAGACATAGAGCTGGAAATGTTAAGATAGGTAGAGAAGCAGGCTACAGGAATAGGAGTTTGGATTTAAATGTGTCTCTGATGGTCTGGAAAGAAGAGGTGAAAAATGGTGGCACTATGATCTAGAAGCCAAAGGAAGAGAAGGAGGGTATGATATATAATTAGGAAGTCAGTAGTAGTTTGCACAGAATAATTTAGTAGACCTGTTGAATAGTACAGACCCACACTTAATCGTGATCACAAGGGATAAATTTGGGGAGTAAATAGATTCTGAGAAAGTGGAAGCATCAAGATGTGCTCTGTTTCCATAATTTTGGCAGCATAGTGAGGAGACAGATGGTGTAGAAACTTGAAATAGTTGCATCACAAAGAGGAAATGAAGAAACTGAACATATTTGCCACTCAGAGAAGAAGGAACTGCATAATATGGAGAAAATGCGTGAAGATGGAAATGAAACTAAAAGGAACTAGGGAATTTAGACGAGACATAGGTCAAGAGTGCAGGTGAAAAGAGAAATTGTTGCACGAAAGGAGGTTACAGTCACCAGATATACAAAAAGAGAAGTAGAAATGTTAGAATTAATTTATGTGTTAAGGAAACTCCATTTGGTTCATCCTAATTGCAGCAATCAATGAGAAAACCTTAATATTTATTTAGGGGTTGCTGTTGCTGGGAACTATTGCTTAATTGTTTGTTTGTACTAACTCATTTAATCTTTCTAACAGCTCTATGGAGTATGTACTGTAAATACTCTCATTTTAAATATAGAAAACAATCTTTAGAGAATATAACTTGTTCAAGGCTCTCATTGAGAGTTATCTGTATGTGCACAGTCACTCAGTCCTGTCTGTTTGTGAGCCCATGGACTGTAGCCTTCCAGGCTCCTCTGTCCATGGAATTTTCCAGGCAAATATGCTGGAGTGGGTTGCCATTTCCTGCTGCAGGGGATCTTCCCAATCCAGGTATTGAACCCAGGTCTCCTACATCTCCTGCATTGGCAGGCAGATTCTTTATCACTGTGCCACCTGAGAAGCCCATTGAGAATTAGGTCAGTGAATCCAATCCCTAACCACCTTGCTAGGTAGGTAGGTTGAGAATTTAAGGATACAAGAGATTTCCTAGCAGCCATGATGATGATGATACGCTCAGACAGGCTCTAATGTATTGTATTGTTAGGCTGGTTTTGTGACTTTTACCAGAAGAATTCGGCAATGTGAGGAGAGAGGATTGTGGAGAATTTCAAGAATTTCAAGGAAAATATCTCAGAAGAACGGGGGGAAGATAATTCTAAGATGAATGATGACATGTGTTTGAAATGGCTGAGATCAGAGTCCAATCTGAGCAGGAAAGAAAGAGAAGCCTTAAGGAAATTAGCTAGTTGGAAACACAAGGAATAATCCAGAGTATGGACTTCACAAGAGGAACAAAGACAGAGTTAATTGGTATTAGAGGATGAAACACTCTGTTAAGAGAGCGATTTCATTCTTTCAAAAATATTTAGGTGCCAAATAGATGCCACTGTGATGAGCTCTTGAATGTACAAAGGTTAAATAGATATCATTCTGCTTGAAAAATAGGCTATATAGGGATGAAATAGATTGGAAATGGGGGTTTCAGTAGTTATGGAGCTGAAGAACGTGACGCCAGGGATAGGCAGAGATTATAGTCAGTGCGTCATGTTAACTGTTGAGTTAATGAGGCTGATAATACTGACTTCCCAAAGGTTAAACAAAATACAGTTTCCTTTTACTATTTTATGCTTTATGATTAGTGATGCTTAAGAACTTCTTGCTTACAGTTCCTGTTAAAATCTATGAATTCTCTCATTTCTTATCAAAGAAAAACAATTCTTGGAACTATTTTGCATATTTATACTTTTGCATATTTTGAAATATGCCTTTGCTAAGAGAATTTAGTATTTGAAAAACTCTGTGAGACAAAATATAATAGCAATTTAAAAGGGATAAATGGTTTTTCCATAGTAGGAATTCTTATGTGTCTCAATAAATTATTTCTAGTTACAATTTTTAATGATTCTCCAATTATAGTAAATGATTCTGATTATAGTAAATTCTCTGATTATATGATTGTGTTTTATTTACCCATGTGCTATAGACATAGCTACAGTTAACTATATTTTTCTGTATTTAAGTTCATTATTATTCATAGGGCTTTGGATACACAAACAAGACATATCCTTTATTTCAATAGAATCATTTTTTTTGAACCTTTCTTTTTCTATAACAACTTTCATTCACTAGAGAATATGGAGTGTTTTCCTATTGATTCAGTCATCATTACAGTTTGTGAAATTATAACTCTTTTTGTTGTGAAGTGTGCCATCACACACCTGAAAACTATTTAGGATCATCAAAAAATAAATGGAAGAAATTGAAGGATTTATTGTTGAGTAATTGAAGATGGGAAAGGATGTGGTCAGAGTAGATTGGAACACAACATCAAAACTTATCAGGTCAAGCAGGGGGAAAAATTCTTGACTTATTTTAGGGGCCAGTCTGAAGCTATTTGTAACATTTAGTAGGATAAAAGAATATAGGGACATTCCAGTCTTCATTTCTAAAGATGTGGCTGCTGGCTACAAATCCTAGCCTATCAGGAGGTCCACACTTCTCTAGAAAGAGGAGATGAGAATGAATTTTCAATGTCTAATTTTTAAGTAACTTGGAATATATTGTTCATCCTTTCATATGTGGAGGAAAGCTAAATCTGCTTTAGTACTTGAATAAATTGTTGATACATGCAAAACTGTATTACACTAAGCTGTGAACAGAATTGCTAAAAGGTAGTGGCCAGCAATGCAATTCAGTGGTGACAAATGACTATTTTTCAAAGAAAGTTCCTTTTTGGAAAATTGAAACTTCATGGCAAACAGGTCAAGGCAGTAACTTTCTCCTTATTCCTGAAAATAACTTACTGCCATAGAAATCAGCCATCTAGGAAAAATAAAGCTGCTGATATCAATTCTTCTCCCTCCTGTTTAACTCTGCTCTCCACAATTTCTCCAACCACTACTACTACCAGCATCAAGCCAATGTCTGAAACAACTCACTGTCAGTGTGTGGACAAGACACTCTTGTAGTTTTTAGACAAAAAATAATGTAAAAAATGGCGAGGTACGAGGAGGTATTTGTTAACAATTCTTGTGCTATGATAAGATAAAAGGAATCTTTCCAATGATTTCCAAAAGAAAGTTTTGATACCAGTTTGTGGCAACCAGGGATTTGATGAGTGTTCATGCCTCACATCATATGCTTTGCATATTTGAGAGTTTTTATTTTTCACTAGTAAACCTTCATTCAGCTACTGTTCCTCTCTATGCATGTACTTCCACTCATGGTGCAAGGCTCCTTCCATATCCCAACACTCAAATGCAACCAAGGAGCAAAACCTCCCCCAGATTTTAAAAGTTGAGAGTAAGCTGAAGGTAGCCAAACATTCACTGGATCATGATGGACTGCAAATGATTCCAGCTAATCTTCCTGGAATATCAAAATCTCATTAAAAGCAGCCATTAAATAAGAATATCACTTGAAATATAATGCAATGATGGACTCAGGCCAAATGTAACCAGATTGGTTGTAAGAAATTGTTAACACCTGCAGGTGTTACATTGCTAAAAGAGTTATTTTATTTTAGATCTATTAACTTCTTGGGGGAAGACTACAATTTGCTCTGTGGTTCCCTTGCAGATCTGAGAAAGTGGTAAATTTCTCAGTGGGGAGTGATCATCAAGCTAATAGCCTGTTTCTAGGGAGTAAATAAAACCTCTGGAGATGTGACTGACTATATCACAAGGAGAAGGCACTATGAAAACGGTGATCACTGGCTTTGAGAATTGTAATTGGCTTTTATTGCTTAAAATCACAGCTGCAGTCAGTGTTTTGAAGATAGTTACTAGTAGCAGTCAGGCTAAAGTTTATTTTTAAGATTTAATGAATAATTCAGAACCAAAAATAATCTGCCTCTTACTTGGAGCAGAAGAACAGTTCTCAGCATTACAACCAGGGTATGATCTATTCTCTAACTTTTTATGGGCTTCTTTTCCTTTTCAGTTTAGTTCAATTCAGTCACTCAGTCATGTCTGACTCTTTGCAGCCCCATGGACTGCAGCACACCAGGCTTACTTGTCCATCACCAATTCCCAATTCCCAGAGCTTGTCCAAACTCATGTCCATAGAGTCGGTGATGCCATCCCACCATCTCATCCTCTGTTGTCCCCTTCTCCTCCTGCCTTCAATCTTTTCCAGCATCAAGGTCTTTCCCAATGAGTTAGTTCTTCACAGCAGGTAGCCTAAGTATTGGAGTTTCAGCTGCAGCATCAGTCCTTCTGATGAATATTCAGGACTGATTTCCTTTAGGATGGACTGGTTGGATTTCCTTGCAGTCTAAGGTACTCTCAAGAGTTTTCTGTAACACCACAGTTCAAAAGCATCAATTCATGGACACTCAGCTTTCTTTATGGTCTAACTCTCTTGTCCATAAATGACTACTGGAAAAACCATAGCTTTGATTAGACAGATCTTTGTTGGCAAAGTAATGTCTCTGCTTTTTAATATGCCATCTAGGTTGGTCATAGCTTTTCTTCCAAGGAGTAAGCGTCTTTTAATTTCATGGCTGCAATCACCATCTGTAGTGATTTTGGAGCCCAAGAAAATAAAGTCTGTCACTGTTTCCACTGTTTCCGTCTCTTTGCTATGAAGCGATGGGACCAGATGCCATAACTTTGTTTTTTGAACGTTGAGCTTTAAACCAACTTTTCACTCTCCTCCTTCACTTTCATCAAGAGGCTTTTTAGTTCTTCTTTGTTTTCTGCCATAATGGTGGTGTCATCTGTGTATCTGAGGTTATTGATATTTTTCCCGGCAATCTTGATTCCAGCTTGTGCTTCATCCAGCAAGGCATTTCGCATGATGTACTCTGCATATAAGTTAAACAAACTGGGTGACAGTATATAGCCCTGACATACTCCTTTCCCACTTTGCAACCAGTCTCCTGTTCCATGTCCAGGAACAAATGTGGTATTTTGAATATTCTTTGGCATTGCCATTCTTTGGGATTGGAATGAAAACTGACCTTTTCCAGTCCTGTGGTCAGTGTTGAGTTTTCCCAATTTGCTGGCATATTGTGTGTAGCTCTTTCACAGCATTATCTTTTAGGATTTTTTCCATGTCTAACTGTTGCTTTTTGATCTGTATCCAGATTTCTCAGGAGGCAGGTCAGGTGATCTGGTATTCCCACCTCTTTAAGAATTTTCCACAGTTTGTTGTGATCCATACTGTCAAAGGCTTTGGCATAGTCAGTAAAGCAGAAATAGATGTTTTTTTGGACTCTTGCTTTTTCTATGATCCAATGCATGTTGACAATATGATCTCTGGTTCCTCTGCCTTTTCTACATCCAGCTCAGACATCTGGAAGTTCACAGTTTCTGCACTGTTGAAGCCTGGCTTGGAGAATTTTGAGCATTACTTTGCTAGTGTGTGAGATGAGTACAATTGTGTGGTATTTTGAATATTCTTTGGCATTGCCATTCTTTGGGATTGGAATGAAAACTGACCTTTTCCAGTCCTGTGGCCAATGTTGAGTTTTCCCAATTTGCTGGCATATTGTGTGTAGCTCTTTCACAGCATTATATTTTAGGATTTGAAAGAGCTCAACTGGAATTCCATCACCTCCACTTGCTTTGTTCGTAGTGATACTTCTTAAGACCCACTTGGCTTCTCATTCCAGGATGCCTGGCTCTAGGTGAGTGATCATACTTTCATGGTTATCTGGGTCATTAAGATCTTTTTTGGATAGTTCTTCTGCGTATTCTTGCCACTTCTTCTTATCTCTGCTTCTGAACCGGTTAAATCAGTTGTAATCAGTAAGAACCAAGGGAAAACTCATACTCCCATATCCCTTTCACTTTCTAAGTAGAGTGGGAATAGGGCTGGATTTAGAACAACTTCTCCTTGAGGAACGGCAACCTACTCCACTATTCTTGCCTGGAGAATTCCATGGAGAGAGGAGCCATGGGGTCCCAGAAAGCAGGACAGGACTGAGTGACTGTCACTTTCACTTTCTCTTTAAGGAGTCAGGGGAAGAATAACTCTCTTCTCCCCAGTAAATTGGAGGTGTTTCCTTGACTGCTAAATTTGCTCTGCAGAAAACAGGGTCTGGGCTCCCTTAGAGAAATGACTTTTATAACCACAGTTCCTCTTAAAGCTTTGTGTTTAGTGCACCTATAAAATGCATCTTATTTCTTATATAATTGCTAAGTGAATTGAAACAAACATACATACATAAATGACACAGATCTGATTTTAATGAAAAGCCTATCAGTCATGAGAAAATTCAGATATCTGAATATAAATGATAGGTTTCAGTATTTCTAGCTTCACATTGCTTAATAAGTGTTCTCATATTTTATACCTCATATGTCTTATATTACCAAGTAGATCATCTTAGTGGTAAGCTATTTTAGTGTATATAATCTATTTTAGTGTAATCTCATTATACATGTATGAAAACTGAGGTCCAGAGAGGTTAAATAATTTTCTATAAGGAAAAATAATATTAAATGGAAAGTTTGGTCTAGGATGTAGAATTCTTTGATTCTAGCCTAATAATCTTCCTGTGCTTATTAGTGATTCCTGCAATATTTTAACAGAAAACAATAAAACTATGGAAGACCGTCACATTTCCCAGGTCTTAAAAAACTAAAGCAAGAATGAATCTCTTATCTTAAGCAGTGGCAGCTTGTAGATGGAGATTAGAGAGTACTCTTGATAAAAGCTAAGCTTTTGACAGAAGAAATGGAAATCTACTCCAATTATTTGAATATCTGACAGTTAGACTCACTCACTTGACTTCCAATGATATTACCAACATCCGTGACCAGATTTTAAATATGATATATTTATACATATGAAATATGTGTATATATTTCATGGATTTAGAATATATAGATGAAAACATATATACACATATGCAGACATGCATGTATGTATAAACGTTTTTAAACTAAACCAGTAGAAGTCTTTGAATGAAATATTTATTAATTTTTAGATTCAAATATCATATTTTTTTATACTTTAAGCTCTTCATTTTGAAATGAAAGTGTTCAGTTTTTTAACCATTTTCTTTGACAAGCAAAAACGGATTAAATTTGAGCTAAAAGATGTACATGACTATATAACATGTGAATTTGAACTAGGTTTCCATTATAACAGCAAGAAATTTTTAGTACTTTAAAAAAATAATTTGCCATGGGATCCAGATAAAATCACAAACTGATTGAGATGTTTAGACAATCACTTAAATACAGTGAAAGGGGAAATGTCTATAAGGAATTTTATTTTTTATCTCTGCAAATAATATAGTTAAAATACTTCTGCTCACAAACACATGTACCAGTCACACATTAATTATTAGAACTATTTCTATATCTCCTAGATGCAAAATCATTGTGATAACAAATGCCATTCTCTGATTGGATGGTATTAAATGCAAATAGAGAAATTCTGGTTTCAGAATTTGCCTTACTCCTGTTGACTGCTTGACCTTCCCTGTGCAGACTATAGAAGGAAGTAACTCAAATCACTCTGACTTTGATAGTAGTTCCTATAGTTTTAACAAGTGGAATTTCAGAAGTGACCCAGTCCACCCTGTGGTAAGAGCAAAGGCCAGGTGGTGGTGGTAGGGGGAGCATTCTCCAGATGGGTCCAAATAACACGTTTTAAAATACTCATTTAAAAGTTTTTGTTACGTTACAGATCCTTTATATTACTACAGTGTTTGTCAAAGCCTTTTTGGAACTAGAATTGTCTGCCCTAAGGCAAACTTTAATGAAAGGTGACAGAAGTCCCAGTTAAATCTGGGACATTTTGTGGTTTGCTATTTTAAATTCAGAAGTTTATTGTTCTAAAAAGAAGAGGATCCTTGGGATATTTTGAAAGTTCCATTTTCTTAGGAAACACTGAGAAACTGTATCAAGCAATTATAATTTTTGTCCTTGCTAATGAAATTTTCTACATTCCTGTAAAACCGGCACTTGCACATTATTGCTTTATCTATATGCAGTCCCAGAATATATTAATTGTGAAACCTTAGATGGAGATATTTGCAGCCATGAAATTAAAAGATACTTGCTCCTTGAAAGAAAAGCTATTCCCAACCTAGGAAGCATATTAAAAAGCAGAGACTTTACTTTGGCAAAATGGTCTGTCTAGTCTAATCTATGGTTTTTCTAATAGTCACATATGGATTTGAGAGTTGGCCCATAAAGAAAGCTGAGTGCTAAAGAATTGATGCTTTTGAACTGTGGTGTTGGAGAAGACTCTAGAGAGTCCCTTGGACTGCAAGGAGATCAAACCAGTCAATCCTAAAGGAAATCAGTCCTGAGTATTCATTGGAAAGACTGATGCTGAAGCTGAAACTCCAATACTTTTGCCACCTGCTGTGAAGGACTAACTCACTGGAAAAGACCCTGATGCTGGAAAAGATTGAGGGCAGGAGGAGAAGGGGACAACAGAGGATGAGATGGTTGGATGGCATCATCGACTCGATGGACATGAGTTTGAGCAAGCTCTGGGAGTTGGTGATGGACAAGTAAGCCTGGCATGCTGCAGTCCATGGCATCTCAAAGAGTCAGACTTGACTGAGTGACTGAGCTCAGATGGAGATATAATATTTAATATTTGCAAATTGGTCTACTTAGAATTTGCTTTCCCCACCAAATATGGAGATATGATTCAAAATCAAACACTGCATCCACTTGTTTTCACATTGCCTTCTACATGTTAAAATGGATTTGTCTGTATAATTTAATTATTGTGCATGTCTATGAGAGAAAATATTTAATCCTTATTTTACAGATGCAAAAGAAATTCTTTTGACCAGGACTCAGTAGGCGAAATCCAATCCTTGTTCAGTGCCCCTCGTAGTCTTGATGGTACTGTGTATTAGTACTAGAAACAACAGCTGTAGCTAAAACAGTCAGAGCAGATATTATGAAATGCTGTCCAGTCTAAATCAGGAAATAGTGGGAGACAGTAATGATACATGCTCAGTGTTCTTGAATAGTTTCTACCTTTTGTTGGAAGAAGTTATAGACAGAAAAACTATCCAGCCTAGGTAGTTCTCAGTGGGGTAATACTGCACACACGGATGTGTTTTAGGTATCTGTAGGGGAGTTTTCTTCACTTCCTGCCAAAGGGTGGTGTCATCTATATGTCTGAGGTTATTGATATTTCTCCCGGCAATCTTGATTCCAGCTTGTGTTTCTTCTAGTCCAGCGTTTCTTATGATGTACTCTGCATACAAGTTGAATAAGCAGGGTGACAATATACAGCCTTGATGTACTCCTTTTCCTATTTGGAACCAGTCTGTTGTTCCATGTCCAGTTCTAACTGTTGCTTCCTGACCTGCATATAGGTTTCTCAAGAGGCAGGTCAGGTGGTATGGTATTCCCATCTCTCTCAGAATTTTCCACAGTTTATTGTAATCCACACAGTCAAAGGCTTTGGCATAGTCCATAAAGCAGAAATAGATGTTTTCCTGGAACTCTCTTGCTTTTTCGATGATCCAGTGGATGTTGGCAATTTGATCTCTCGTTCCTCTGCCTTTTCTAAAACCGGCTTGAACATCAGGAAGTTCACAGTTCATGTATTGCTGAATCCTGGCTTGGAGAATTTTGAGCATTACTTTACTAGCATATGAGATGAGTGCAATTGTGCGGTAGTTTGAGCATTCTTTGGCATTTCCTTTCTTTGGGATTGAAATGAAAACTGACCTTTTCCAGTCCTGTGGCCACTGCTGAGTTTTCCAAATTTGCTGGCATATTGAGTGCAGCACTTTCACAGCATCATCTTTCAGGATTTGAAATAGCTAGGAACTAAAAAGCCTCTTGATAAAAGTGAAAGAGGAGAGTGAAAAAGTTGGCTTAAAGCTCAACGTTCAGAAAATGAAGATCATGGCATCCAATCCCATCACTTCATGGGAAATAGATGGGGAAACAGTGGAAACAGTGTCAGACTTTATTTCTAGAGGCTCCAAAATCACTGCAGATGGTGACTGCAGCCATGAAATTAAAAGACACTTACTTCTTGGAAGAAAAGTTATGACCAACCTAGATAGCATATTCAAAAGCAGAGACATTACTTTGCCTACTAAGATCCGTCTAGTCAAGGCTATGGTTTTTCCAGTAGTCATGTATGGATGTGAGAGTTGGACTGTGAAGAAGTCTGAGCGCCGAAGAATGGATGCTTTTGACCTGTGATGTTGGAGAAGACTCTTGAGAGTCCCTTGGACTGCAAGGAGGTCCAACCAGTCTATTCTGAAGGAGATCAGCCCTGGGATTTCTTTGGAAGGAATGATGCTAAAGCTGAAACTCCAGTACTTTGGCCACCTCATGCGAAGAGTTGACTCATTGGAAAAGACTCTGATGCTGGGAGAGATTGGGGTCAGGAAGAGAAGGGGACGACCGAGGATGAGATGGCTGGATGGCATCACGGACTTGAAGGGCGTGAATCTGAGTGAACTCCAGGAGTTGGTGATGGACAGGGAGGCCTGGCGTGCTGTGATTCATGGGGTCGCAAAGAGTTGGACACGACTTAGTGACTGAACTGAACTGAACTGAACTGAGGAGAGTTTTCGGTTGACACAACAAGGCATGACAGAACAGCAGCCCCAAATGGAAGAGATTGCAGTGAGTTGAATGAATATCCACAGCAGATATGTTCACACCCTAAACCCCAGAAACTGTTAATACTGCCTTATTTGGAAAAAGGATATTTGCAGATATAATTAAAGATCTTAGATGAGATCATCCTGGATTATCCAGTTGGATCCTAAATCCAATGACAAGTGTCCTAATAAGAGACATGTACAAGGAAGCATAGAAGAGGAGGCAATGTGACTACAGAAGCAGAGATCTGAACGATGTAGCAAGAAGTCAAGCACTGCCTGGAGCCACTAGCAGCAGGAAGAGTCAAGAAGTTGTTTCCTCTATAGGTTTCAGAGGGTTATTGATACCTTGATTTCAGACTTTTGGCTTCTAGAACTGTGAGAGAATATATTTTTGTTATTTTGATCCACCAAGTTTGTGGTAATTTGTTACAACAGCCACTGGAAATTAATATAGGAATGTATCAGGCAATTTTTGGGTTTTATTTCTGCCCTGCCTACTTTTTTCTTTAGCTATTGCTGTGAATTTTCTGCCTCCATTCAGCTATCTTTTTCTGTATCACTTACTTCACTTAATATGGTCGTCTTTTAAGTACATCCAGTTTGCTGCCAATGGCATTATTTCTTTCTAATAGCTGAGCAATATTCAATTATGGGTGTGTGTGTGTGTGTGTGTGTGTGTGTGTGTGTGTGTGTGTGTGTGTACCAATCTTCTTGACCCATTTCTCTGTTGATGGACATTTAGGTTTCTTCCATGTCCTGGCTATTGTAAATAGTGCTGCTATGAACATTGGGGTGCATTTATCTTTTCAAAGAAGAGTTTTCTTCATTTCTGGATATATGCCCACTAGTGAGATTGCTGGATCATATAGTAACTGTTTTTAGTTTTTTAATAAATTGTTATAATATTCTCCATAATGGCTGCACCAAGTGATGAGTTTTAAATTCAAGTATTGGTACATTATTTTGTGTGTAGGTTGATAGGTCCTTTTTCTAACAGAATTGCTTTGGGGCTTTAAAAGATTTGTAATAAAAATTATACATATGTATATATTAGCTTGGAAAATATTGAGATGGCTGGATAACATCACTGACTTGATGGACGCGAGTCTGCGTGAACTTAGGGAGTTGGTGATGGACAGGGAGCGTTGGCGTGCTGCGATTCAAGGGGTCGCAAAGAGTTGGACATGACTGAGCGACTGAACTGAAATGAACTGAAGTTAGATGTATGTCTTTAAAGACATACCTGATGTCAAGGTAAAATACAGAATCATCCAATGAGATTCTATGCACCATGAGAGAATAGTGTTTTTTGGAGGAAATCCATGTCTATGTCTTATTGTATAACATTTTTTTTTTAACTTATCCTTTGTCCCAAAGAGGCTTCCACTCTATGGTTTATTGAGTACTTATAATGTAAAAATACATTTTGAATGAACTGGAAACATAATAAATTTCAGAATTTTGTCCTTAAAAATTTTATCAACAGCATAAATTACAAAACATATATACATGAGCTAAACTTAAAATCTTAAGGTCAACTCTGTCACTTTCTTGCCTTTCTTCTGTGGTTGGTTACCATTTTCCATGTCTTTTTATTTATTTTCTTGCCAGTGTTTTCTGAGACTGTACAGTCCTGAGGGTTTGGGACCATATTTAAATAATTCTCTTTGTACATACCCTAAAATAGCACAATGCAAAATTAGTACTTTAGAATTCTTTTTGATGAGGAAGCAAAGTTGTATCTAAATCTCTGATAGAAATCACCCCTATTTGCAAATTATATAACTGATATATTTAAAGCTTCTGATAAGGAACAATTTGTCAAAACAAAGATTCACTGATGCATTGGGGAAATTTAGAATTCTAGTGAGCAATTTTCTTTCAGGCACAATCCAGAAAGTATGTTCACACTATCGAATTATTGACTTTATGGTGCTAAAATATTTGAAAGGAAACCAGCACAATGACATAACAACTCAGAATGGTAATATTTTATGAGTTTTGTTATTAGTTCATGCATAGCTGCCCTGTGGGTAGAGGCATTATAAGTCTAGTCAGTGATTTACTCAGGAACTCAGTGGATATTCTTTGAACAAAAGAGAAGCAGATATCTGGCAGGCCGAAGGCATAATCTCCTGCAACCTAAAGTTATGCCTGTATATAAAGTTACAGTATATAAAGCTATGTATACAGTATATGCACTATGGAGAAGGAAATGGCAACCCACTCCAGTACCCTTGCCGGGAAAGTCCCCTGGACAGAGAAGCCTGATAGGCTACAGTCCATGGGGTCGCAAAGAATCAGACACGACTGAGTGATTTCTATATAAAGTTATGTCTGATAAATAGCAATAGAGTATGTTATAGGAGGAAAGGGTAGAAATATATTAAGATGAGATTTTTAATTTAAATGGAGAGAAAGATTCAAAAGAACCAATACCGGAGGACCAGTACTCAAATTTCGAAGTATGAGTTGAGACCTTGTGGCAAATTCGGGCTCTGTGGTAAGACAGATAAATGACTGGAATTATGTGGATGTATTACTAGCCATTGGTAGGGAAAAAAAATTTAAGGACTTTCTTGATGTGTCTACCTACTTAATTGTAATACAACGGAAGGAAAAGAATTGAAATTAACATGCTCTGGGGTTTTACACTTGTTACCCAATTTTAACCTCACGGTAGTCCTCTGAGGTTGTCAAGTGGGCACCAAATACTAATTGAGCACTTACTGTAAAAAGACAGTTAGTGATGAGATATAGGCACAGTTACTGTTTTGAGGATCTAATGTAAAAAAAGAAAGGAAGACTATACGTGCCCGATTTCTTAAGAAATCCAAACTAAATCCAATTAAGAAGCCAACTCAAAAGCAGCAGTCTGTGAATTGCGGAGGGAAGATTTTGAGTCTAGAAGTTTATTTGAGTCTTCACACTACCCGAAATTGTGTGATTTCAAGTTACTTCCTTGAACTCTCTCCCATATTTTGAGTTTCTAATCTTACTTAACCAGATAATTTCAAAAGATGTTTTATTTAAAAGTTCTGGTTGTATTGTTATTTTCATATTGAGTGTATATTATTAATATTAAAAACATCACAAGTAATGAAGCTTGGAGATGAGGCATGACAGCGTCTCAGCCAGAAGAGAAAGGGGTTTTATTGAACACCTCTTGGTTCTGCTTGATGTTCTCTTGACCCACATATTTATCCCAGTTATTGCTCTGGCAATGGACCGTGCACAGATAACTTGACAGCATGCTTTCCAGGCTGCATCACATGACTTTTATGGTTTTCCCACCTTCACGCTTCTACATTCCTATAGGGTGCCTATGGGAACCCACTGTGTCATTTGGATTTACATATATGCAAATCTGGAAGTGCATGTTTAATACTGCAAATCCTAACTAATGGGAAACCTAAGCCAGAAGATAAATACTCCTCCCTCCATCCCTTGTGTAAGCAGATTGAGGAGCATTCAACATGGCTACACAGAGGCTCTTCAGCGTGTTTGAGCCCTAGATAACGTTCATTTATTCTTTACAGCACCCCTATAAAGTAAACTTTATAATTTATCTTTACATCAAAGATGAACAAGTTGAAGTTTATAGATGTAAAACAAAATGCCCAAAGTCAGAGATTCTTAATGGAATATTTAGTGTTTCATTTCACATGTATCAGATTCCATGGTCTGTGCTCTTATTTACTGTGCAGTAGAGATGAATCTGTTGGCTAAAAGAATTTAGGGCAGAAGTTGAGAAAGCCATGGGAATGCTTACTGTAAAAAAGAAATGACCATATAATTGAGGTACATCAAAACTTGTATCTTTTGATGAGGTGTAATTTAAAGAGAAGCCAGATGCTATCTTCTACTCACAGTCTCTTACCTGCTACCCTCCCTAATAATCCAAATTTCCTTCATGAAATATTTATTATATTATCAAGATCTGCTAAAATGCTAGTACCTTTTAGAAAGTCATTGTAGATTAAACTCTCAAAGGGGTTAGTTGTAAGCTGAGAACAATAGCTTTGAGAGAGTGGAATCCAGTCCTAGCATACCAAAACCACAGGGAAGGAAATGGAACTAAAAGTAAAGGAGCCACGAAGTAAAATTTTGCTTTCATTTATTTTCTTTAGGGTTTCTTCTATCACTAACTATGGAAAGGTTTGAAATTTCAAAGCAAAGTTTCCACTGGAAGTGCTACTGTCTCCCTCTTAACACATTATAATGCCAATCTAAAGATTAATTACTGGGAAGACCTTCTGATTTGAAAGTCTTGAAAGTGTTTCAGGAGCAATGCAATTTATAAAGCAGTGTTCCAAGTTTAGCTTTCTAACTTTAGTAAGGATATAAAAAATAATTTTAAATCTAGTTTAGTCATAATTGCACCATCCTCCCTCTCATGAAAGACTACGTATTATGTAACTGTAGCTATTGATTTTCCACCTCAGACACTTTAATTGAAAGGTTAAGAGGAAGCTGAGTTAGCAAAGTTTGAGGTTACTAATTCTGTGTTAAATAATTTGGGACTTAAACTCCCTCAACAAGAAACCAAGAATTTTAAAGAACAATTTCACTTTTTTGGAAAAGGAGTATTACTATTGCTAATCAGAAGAAGATATTTAAATCCTGGCCTGAAATAAAATACATGAACTTTATATAATCCTAGCTCATGAATGGGATGTTTGGCACTATTTACTTTTGCTATTTATAATAGAGGCTATAAAAACCTAACTGCCACTTTCCAGCTAACATTGGTTTTCATTGATAACTGACACTGACATTTGGAGTGCTCAGGTGAAGATGATGTCAGTACCATCATCTAGGAACTATTGGCATCCAGAGGTTACAAGTTCAGTCTTCAGTCGTAAAAATCTTACAAAAAAGAGAGATCAATACCCATTACTTAACTGTCAAAAATACTGATGCCCCAAGACCATTAAGTAGCAATAGAAAGCATTGCCTCTGTCACCATGAAAACTGGAGATCATCTGAAAATCTAGCAGCTGAATAAAATGATTCAAATGCTTCAGAAGAAATGAATTAGATGAATAAATATTAAAAAAAGAATAAGAAAAATCAAAGCATTAATATATCTAGACATTGCTCACAGGACTCACTGTGAACATATATCCAGATACATTCCTTGTGTATTGAGTTAATTAATACTAGAGGCAAAAAACTGAAAATCAAACATATAAAACTAAATATTTACAGTGATTCCTTCCTAAAGAATTTTAATTATTTTGTCAATATTTTTCAAGTAAAAAGCTGTACAGTACCAATATTATTTCTTTTCAGAAAAAAATTGAGATTTATATAATTAAATAAATTGCTTATTACATATCATAGTGAATTAACATTTAGTAGCTCTTAGTTACCCTTCCTGTGTGCCCCACTGATACATCATCGTGAAGTCATTCTTGATGCTTTTGTCTGAATTGGGTTTTCACCACTTGCTCCCACCACAGGAAGCCATACCCACCCAACTTCTTACAATTTAGTGAACTAATATTAATCACTCAGTCGTGTCTGACTCTTTGCAACACCATGGATTGTAGCCTGCAAGGATCCTCTGTCCATGGAATTCTTTAGGCAAGAATGCTGGTTTGGGTTGCCATTCCCTTCTCCAGGGGGTCTTCCCAACCCAGGGATGGAACCCAGGTGTCCCACATTGCAGGCAGATTCTTTATAGTATGGGCCACCTCCACTATTTTTGAAATTGTCTATTTAAATGTCAGACTCCTCCAAATATACTGGGTGAATAATTGAGAATAACGACTATTTTGTAATCCATTTGGTAACAACACTGCTATCTCAGTATTGCTTGTTGGATGGCAGTGTCTGACATCCAAAAATAATTATTAAACTGGACTGAGTCACAGGTTCAGGGTTTAACCTGGTCAATTCTCCATCTCTGACTACCCAGTTTTAAGAATACTGTTTTGATAGAATTGGGTTAGCTCATTACTTTGGAGTGATATTCCAGCCACCTGTACCACGGTAGGTATCACTTCTAATAATGATGTGATGCCAGAAATCACTCATGGGTGAGAATAGGCTGAAGCAGGGATCAAGTGACAGGATTTAATGCTGACAGCATGTAACAACTGAAGGGTGAAAGCCTATGCAGGGTTTCCCTGGTGGCTCCGTGGTAAAGAATCCACTTGCCAAGCAGGAGACGCAGATTCGATCCCTGGATCTGGAAGATCCCCTGGAGGAGGAAATGGCAACCCAAACCAGCATTCTTGCCTAAAGAATTCCATGGACAGAGGAGCCTGGTGGGCTGCAGTCCACAGGGTAGCAAAAGAGTCAGACAGGATTTAGTGACTAAACTGCAGCAACAACAATGGAAGCTTATGTGGTTCCTTTCAGCCTTTAATCTGTTGTTGTGGACAACAAAAAAGCAAGAGCATTGACGTTTATACACATGCACTCAGAGTCTAGATGTAAAAACTCATTTGACCATAAGAGATTTGAGAGGGGCGGAGCCAGCCGGAAACCTTAAAGGATCAGAGCTACTGCTGCTGCTGCTGCTAAGTCGCTTCGGTCGTGTCCGACTCTGTGCGACCCCAGAGACAGCAGCTCACCAGGCTCCCCCGTCCCTGGGATTCTCCAGGTAAGAACCCTGGAGTGGGTTGCCATTTCCTTCTCCAATGCATGAAAGTGAAAAGTGAAAGTGAAATCGCTCAGTCGTGTCCGACTCTTAGCGACCCCATGGACTGCGGCCCACCAGGCTCCTCGGTCCATGGGATTTTCCAAGTAAGACTGCTGGAGTTGGGTGCCATTGCTACAGGTTTCCTTAAGTCCCGCGAGAGCTGCTCAGCCCTCTCTCAGGCTGTCGGTCAGAACATAGACTATGGTTGCAGGTGCTGCGGAGGCCCAGGGGTGTGGAAGGACGGTGTCTAGAAACCCAGTGCTGTTTTACCTGGAGGCATGACTGGCTGGCTGACTCTAAATTTGGCCCAGAGAGAGCTGTTCTGAAAATGGAGTGGATGAGCTAGGCCGTGCTGACGGTGGACACAGTTAATGCCAGGAACTTGGTGGAAATCACTGCCCTCTTCAGATGGCCAGAGGTACAACACCTTTTAAACCATGTACTCCTGAGCCTGATGTCAAGGCACAGAGCACATTGTGCTAGAGGTGAGGGTTTTCTAAAATGTGCATGTAGAGAGAGCCACAGGGAAACACCTGGTCATACGTAACTTCCTTCCAGCCCTGCATCTTCCCTAAACTTTGTGCAGTTTCCTAACTCTAGTATGCTGCCTGTAGACCCTGGGCATCCCTTTGTGAACAGAGTACAATTAGGACTTTGGGAAAGTAGGTCGAGATGTGATATATTCAGGCCTATCACCACCCATACCCCAGCCTCTGCTTGGTTATGCCACTATTTCCAGATCCTTGTTTCAGAGCTTCCAGCCTAAGAAATGATATTGCCAGCATCACTCCCACCCACCCCATCCCCATGAAGCAATAGTTTGAAACAGCAAGCATTTTTCTTATCCATCAGAGAAGATGAAACAACTTGAGGCCCATGCATCAGGTCTCAGCATCCTGTTGCATAAGTATTCTCTGGATCGTGAGAATAATCATGATACTGAAGTTCAAGAGAAGAAAATGCACTTAAATCTCTGCATTTTTTTTCTCCTGTGCCTTGATGGATAGTGGTTCGATTATTTTGATGCAAACATGAGTTCATGGTGCCATCTACTAAATAAATGATTTATTTTTTGTTGTTCTTCAATGGCATAGGATCTTTATTCACTCAAAACTAAGCAAATTTATAAAAGACTGACCATGTCTTGATGTGAGAGGTGGATAAATGGCTGATAGCTGGTGGATTTATTTTTGTTTTTATTTTCTCGGTTTCTACCATTTTGGTAGTATTGATACTAACTCTTTTGACTTTAAGATCAGAGTTGGGCCCTCAAGCACAGGGGGACAGAAATGCAGAGCCTCAACTTTGGGTTTCTTTTGCATCATTTGGTCTCAAACTTTGTGTGTAAAAATCACTTTGAGAACTTGCTAAAATACAATTTCTTAGACCCCTTCTGCACTGATCTGATTCAGTACACTGGCCCATCAATTTGCATTTCTAACAAGCTCTCAGGTAATGCCAGCACTTCTCTGAAGCCATTATTTTTAAGCTGGTTGTTTGTCCCATGAGTAGCAAGGAGTGTGCCTATGCATTTTCTTGGAGTGGAGCTTCCCACTTCACACATGGACAGGCATTCCAACAAACAAGCAAGCAGAAGTGATCAGCATTTACTGTTATTTATATGAAGGAACCAGGGACTTGGGCTGGTTGTGCATTGGAAAGTATCCTTCTAGTTTGCTGTTCCCTACCCTAAACCCTCCTCAATGAGCTGTCCTGCATGGGCTGGACTATTTTTCTGTTACGCATTACAAGGCTATGACCAATCTGTGCAAAACAGTCCCAAACCCTTGTTGTTTCCATCTTCAGGGAGCAGAATTCTTGAAGGAAAGTTACCAAGACTTCTGTGGCTTCAGACATGAAGTTGGAGTTGATTTAACTCATGCAGTTTCTTTACCCTTATCATCAATGGATTCTAGCCATTTGCAAGGATTTTATAAGCACATATACATCCATCTTTGATTATAAGTCATAATTGAATATTATTCTACTTGGCTGTATATTGTCACCCTGCTTATTTAACTTATATGCAGAGTACATCATGAGAAATGCTGGGCTGGAGGAAGCATAAGCTGGAATCAAGATTGTCAGGAGAAATATCAAGAACCTCAGATATGCAGATAACTCCACCCTTATGGCAGAAAGTGAAGAACTAAAGAGCCTCTTGATGAAAGTGAAAGAGGAGAGTGAAAGAGTTGGCTTAAAGCTCAACATTCAGAAAACGAAGATCATGGCATCTGGTCCCATCACTCCATGGGAAATAGATGGGGAAACAGTGGAAACAGTGGCTGACTTAATTTTGGGGGGCTCTAAAATTACTATAGATGATGATTGCAGCCATGAAATTAAAAGATACTTACTCCTCGGAAGGAAAGTTATGACCAACCTAGACAGCGTATTAAAAAGCAGAGACATTACTTTGCCAAGAAAGGTCCGTCTAGTCAAGGCTATGGTTTTTCCAGTAGTCATGCATGGATGTGAGAGTTGGACTATAAAGAAAGCTGAGCATGGAAGCATTGATGCTTTTGAACTGTGGTGTTGGAGAAGACTCTTGAGAGTCCCTTAAACTGCAAGAAGATCCAACTTTGGCCACCTGATGCGAAGAGCTAACTCATTTGAAAAGACCTCAGTGCTGGGAAAGATTGTGGGCAGGAGGAGAAGGGGACGACAGAGGATGAAATGGTTGGATGGCATCACTGACTCAATGGACATGGTTTTGGGTAGACTCTGGGAGTTGGTGTTGGACAGGGATGCCTGACGTGCTGCAGTTCATGATGTCGCAAAGAGTTGGACATGACTGAGGGACTGAACTGAACTGAACTACTTTGCTTTGCTTCCCTGATGGCTCAGCAGGTAAAGAATCTGCTTGCAATGTGGGGGACCTGGGTTGGATCCCTGGGTCAGGAAGATCCCCTCAGGAAGGGAATGGTAACCCACTCCAGTATTCTTGCCTGGACAATTCTATGGCTACAGTTCATGGGATCATAAAGAGTCGGACATGACTGAGCGACTAACACATTTTCACATTTCATTTTCTCTTTGCTTTACGTGTTTGTTAAATGTTTTTTGCATTTCTCTCATTTTTTAAATAAAAGATTTTTATTGAAGGATAGTTTACTTACATTTTATTTGTTTCAGGTATATAGCAAAGTCATTCATATATATATATATATATATATAATTTTCAGATTCTTTTCCCTTATAGGTTACAGTTCCCTCTACTACACAATAGGTCCTTGTTGGTTATCTCTTTTATATATATAATAGAGTATATCTGTTAATTCCAAACTCCTAATTATCCCTCCCCCACTTTCCCCTTTGGTAACAAAAGTTTATTTTCTATGTCTGTGAGTCTTTTTGTTTTGTATAGTTCATCTGTATTACTTTTTTTTGGATTTCATATATAACCTATATCATATGATATTTATCTTTCTCTGTGTGACTCACTTAACTTTGTATGGTAATCTCTAGGTCCATCCATGCTGCTGCAAATGGCATCATTTCATTCTTTTTATGACTGAGTAATATTCCATCATCTGTATATACCACATCTTCTTTATCCAGTCATATGTTTTACACGTTTAGGTTGCTCTCATGTATTCACTTTTGTAAATAGTACTGCATTGAACACTGTGGTGCATGTATCCTTTTGAATTACGGTTTTCTCCAGATAAATGCCCAGGAGTGGGATTGCAGGATCATATGGTAGCTCTACTTTTAATATTCTAAAGAACCATCATGATGTTCACCATAGTAAGTACCAGTTTACATTCCCAACAACGTGTAGGAGGATTCCCTTTTCTCCACACTCTTCCAGCATTTATTATTTGTAGACTTCTTGATGATGGCCATTCTGATTGATAAAAACTACTCTCTTTGTAGTTTTGATTTGCTTTTCTCCAAAAATTAGCAATGTTAAGCATTTTTTAATGTACTTCTTTGCCATCTGTATGTCTTCTTTAGATAAAAGTCTATTTAGATCTTCTGCCCATTTTTTGATTGTGTTGTTTGTTTGTTTGTTTGCTTGTTTTGATATTGAGTTGTATAAACTGTTTATATATTTTGGAGATTAATCCCTTGTTGGTCACATAATTTGCAAATATTTCCTCCTATTCTGTAGGATGTCTATTCATTTTATTTTTCTTTATCCATTCTTATCATTACTTCTTTCAGCTCTGAAGATAAGGATTTTTACCACTGTGTAATCTTTTGTAACAGATAATGGTCCATTATAACCAACATTGTCTACCCATTTGCTTCTCAAATGTTTCGCATGACAAAATTTTTATTGCATGTACTTAAGTCAGTTACTGTTTTATGTGTGACTTTTCCTTGTCCCCATCTTCTACATTTAATCTTAGGAGTTCCTGCTTTTTGACCTTTTGTAGAAATTTGATGAATATTCCTAAAGGATTTTCCTGGTGATATTTTTATAAAACCATTGAAAATTTTTGACTGTTCAACATTTGGGAGAAGAGGGTTATACTTAAAACTTATTCAGTTTTTCCAACAGTTATCCAATACTAAGATGGTAGGTGTTGCAAGAGGGCATCAGAGGGCAGACACACTGAAACCATACTCACAGAAAACTAGTAAATCGAATCACACTGGACCACAGCCTTGTCTAACTCAGTGAAACCAAGCCATGCCTGTGGGGCAACCCAAGACAGGCGGGTCATGGTGGAGAGGTCTGACAGAATGTGGTCCACTGGAGAAGGGAATGGCAAGCCACTTCAGTATTCTTGCCTTGAGAACCCCATGAACCGTAGGAAAAGGCAAAATGATAGGATACCAAAAGAGAAACTCCCCAGGTCATTAGGTGCCAAATGTGCTACTGGAGGTCAGTGGAGAAATAACTCCAGAAAGAATGAAGGGATGGAGCCAAAGCAAAAACAATACCCAGCTGTGGATGTGACTGGTGATAGAAGCAAGATCTGATGCTGTAAAGAGCAATATTGCATAGGAACCTGGAATGTCAGGTCCATGAATCAAGGCAAATTGGAAGTAGTCAAACAAGAGATGGCAAGGGTGAACGTCGACATTCTAGGAATCAGCGAACTAAAATGGACTGGAATGGGTGAATTTAACTCAGATGACCATTATATCTACTACTGCGGGCAAGAATCCCTCAGAAGAAATGGAGTAGCCACCATGGTCAACAAAAGAGTCTGAAATGCAGTACTTGGATGCAATCTCAAAAACAACAGAATGATCTCTGTTCGTCTCCAAGGCAAACCATTCAATATCACAGTAATCCAAGTCTATGCCTCAACCAGTAATGCTGAAGAATCTGAAGTTGAATGGTTTTATGAAGACCTACAAGACTTTTAGGGCTAACACCCAAAAAAGATGTCCTTTTCATTATAGGGGACTGGAATGCAAAAGTAGGAAGTCAAGAAACACCTGGAGTAACACGCAAATTTGGCCTTGGATTGCGGAATGAAGCAGGGCAAAGGCTAATAGAGTTTTGCCAAGAAAATGCACTGGTCATAGCAAACACCTTCTTCCAACAACACAAGAGAAGATGTTACACATGGACATCACCAGATGGTTAACACCGGAATCAGATTGATTATTTCCTTTGCAACCAAAGATGGAGAAGCTCTACACAGTAAACAAAAACAAGACTGGGAGCTGACTGTGGCTCAGATCATGAACTCCTTATTGTCAAATTCAGACTTGAATTGAAGAAAGTAGGGAAAACCGCTAGACCATTCAGGTATGACCTAAATCAAATCCCCTATGATTATACAGTGGAAGTGAGAAATAGATTTAAGGGCCTAGATCTGATAGACAGAGTGCCTGATGAACTATGGAATGAGGTTCATGACAATGTACAGGAGACAGGGATCAAGACCATCCCTGTGGAAAAGAAATGTAGAAAAGCAAAATGGCTGTCTGGGGAGGCCTTACAAATAGCTGTGCAAAGAAGAGAGGTGAAAAGCAAAGGAGAAAAGGAAAGATATAAGCATCTGAATGCAGAGTTCCAAAGAAGAGCAAGAAGAGATAAGAAAGCCTTCTTTAGCGATCAATGCAAAGAAATAGAGGAAAACAACAGAACGGGAAAGACTAGAGAACTCTTCAAGAAAATTAGAGATACCAAGGGAACATTTCATGCAAAAGTGGGCTCGATAAAGGACAGAAATGGTCTGGACCTAACAGAAGCAGAAGATATTAAGAAGAGGTGGCAAGAATACACAGAAGAACTGTACAAAAAAGACCTTCACAACCCAGATAATCATGATGATGTGATCACTAACCTAGAGCCAGACATCTTGGAATGTGAAGTGAAGTGGGCCTTAGAAACCATCACTACGAACAAAGCTAGTGGAGGTGATGGAATTCCAGTTGAGCTGTTTCAAATCCTGAAAGATGATGCAGTGAAAGTGCTGCACTCAATATGCCAGCAAATTTGGAAAACTCAGCAGTGGCCACAGGACTGGAAAAGGTCAGTTTTCATTCCAATTCCAAAGAAAGGCAATGCCGAAGAATGCTAAAACTACCGCACAATTGCACTCATCTCACACGCTAGCAAAGTAATGCTCAAAATTCTCCAAGCCAGGCTTCAGCAATACATGAACTGTGAACTCCCTGATGTTCAAGCTGGTTTTAGAAAAGGCAGAGAAACCAGAGATCAAATTGCCAGCATCCGCAGGATCATAGTAAAAGCAAGAGAGTTCCAGAAAAACATCTATTTCTGCTTTCTTGACTATGCCAAAGCCTTTGACTGTGTGGATCACAATAAACTGTGGAAAATTCTGAAAGAGATGGGAATACCAGACCACCTAGCCTGCCTCTTGAGAAATCTGTATGCAGGTCAGGAAGCAACAGTTAGAACTGGACATGGAACAACAGACTGGTTCCAAAAAGGAAAAGGAGTACGTCAAGGCTGTATATTGTCACCCTGCTTATTTAACTTCTATGCAGAGTACATCATGAGAAACGCTGGGCTGGAACAAACACAAGCTGGAATCAAGATTGCTGGGAGAAATATAAATAACCTCAGATATGCAGATGACACCACCCTTATGGCAGAAAGTGAAGAGGAGCTAAAAAGCCTCTTGATGAAAGTGAAAGAGGAGAGAGAAAAAGTTGGCTTAAAGCTCAACATTAAGAAAACGAAGATCATGGCATCTGGTCCCATCACTCCATGGGAAATAGATGGGGCACAGTGGAAACAGTGTCAGACTTTATTTTTTGGGGCTCCAAAATCACTGCAGATGGTGACTGTAGCCATGAAATTAAAAGACGCTCTTCCTTGGAAGAAAAGTTATGACCAACCTAGATAATATATTCAAAAGCAGAGATTACTTTGTTGACTACGGTCCATCTAGTCAAAGCTATGGTTTTTCCTGTGGTCATGTTTGGATGTGAGAGTTGGACTGTGAAGAAGCCTAATGCCGAAGAATTGATGCTTTTGAACTGTGGTGTTGGAGAAGACTGTTGAGAGTCCCTTGGATTGCAAGGAGATCCAACCAGTCCATTCTGAGGGAGATCAACCCTGGGATTTCTTTGGAAGGAATGATGCTAAAGCTGGAACTCCAGTACTTTGGCCCCCTCTTGCGAAGTGTTGACTCATTGGAAAAGACTCTGTTGCTGGGAAGGATTAGGGGCAGGAGGAAAAGGGGACGACAGAGGATGAGATGGCTGGATGGCATCACGGACTTGATGGACGTGAGTCTGAGTGAACTCTGGGAGATGGTGATGGACAGGGAGGCCTGGCGTCCTGTGATTCATGGGGTCGCCAAGAGTCGGACACGACTCAGTTACTGAACTGAACTGAAGTTACTATATGATCCTTTACTCTAACATTATATTCATTAACATGATGGAGTCCTAACTGTCAGTATGTCAGAATGTGAGTGTATTTGGAAATAGAATCTTTAAAGTAGTTAAGTAAAATAGGGTCTTCGGGGCAGTCCCTTATCTAGTATAACTGTTTTTAAAGGAAGGAATATGAGCACAGGTATGTGCATGCACAGAGGCAAGATGATGTGAGGACATAGCAAGAAGGCAGCTATCTGCAAGCAAAAGAGTGAGGCCTCACCTGAAACCAGACTACTGACACCTTGATCGTGGCCTTCTAGCCTCCAGAAGTTTGAGAAAATAAATACATTTTGTTTAAACCACCCAGTTTGTTATTTTGTTACAGTAGCCCTGGCAAACAATTACAACATTTGATACTGGTAAAAAGAAGAGAGACTGGAAAATTACTTTTTGATTAGTAATTTAAGTGTTTAACAGTTCAGCTAATTCATGTATTCAATGAATACACTACTTTTTAATCTTGATTTTTTTTTTTACACCTTTGGCATACTAAAGTCAGAAGATGTTAACATTTTAGAATTCCACAAATTGTACACATAGAAACATTACATCAAATAAATTCATTATACATGGTACATTGTATGCATTCTGTGTACACAGGACAGATACAAAATTACAAATTTGCATAAAAGAAAGTTTAATTTTTAAGTGGCAAGAAATTAAAGCAAATTCAATACTTTATGTATCAAATACAATTGGACCAGTATGCTATCACAGTACAGAAAATACTTGAATTTTTTTTTTTTGTGTGTGTGTCCTTCATTAACTAGCTGGCATTGTTACTTTTTAAATGCTGTATTTTTGAGTTTGCTTTGAACATTTTTTACATTGTAATTCTCTTAATATCTGAACTGTCCAAAAAAAAAAAAAAGGCATCTTTAAATCAAGCAAAAGTCGCAATAAAGTAGGTTCTCTTATCTTAAAGTAAATGATAAGGTATGCCATTGAAACAGTGAAGCACTTTATCTTAAAGTTTAGACTTGATTCTTTAAAGATAATAATAATAATCACTTGATAGAGTTTAAAATAAAATAACCTCCTCTCTTAGAAATAACTCAAAGCCCATCATAGAAAAGAAGTTGGCAAATATTAAAAACATAGAGAAACCTACAAGTATTAAAGTAATAGTCATTTTTGCAAGGTGGAATGTTTTACTTCCTATAGCTGGAAACACAGAGAACTGAGGATATTCCAGCTTTGGCATCCTTTCAGAAGTCTATTTCTATATACTTGCCAATTCACTGGAAACTTTCTATCCTGAAAATAGATCATTGTAATGTCCTCAGAAAGATGACCCATTGTTGTGAGTTAATGCCAGATTTATCTGTGCTATTAAATTATTATGAGTATTAGCACAGCTATTAATAACACCACTTTTCAAAGAGCTTTCATTTGTATTGCCTCATTTGATTCTTTCAGCAACTCTGAGAGGTAAAAGGACTGGTTATTATCATCCTAATTGTTATGTGTGTGAAATTGAGAGATGAAGGCTGAATTAATTGATATAAGCAGTTATACAACTTGAAACTGATTTACAGATAAAAAATATTTATAATTAAAAAATATTTTAAACATTTATTGTAAGTCATTACTTTCACCTCCTAATAATACTTACTAAGCTTTGTATGTTTACTTTGTATCATATGCTCTGACATACTTTATCTTTAAAAGTTCAAACAAACTTTGAAAGATAGATATGTTGCCATCCTCCTCTACCAAGTGAGGATGCAGAGATTGGAGAGGTGTGACATAATGGATTTTAAATTTAGGTTTGTCTGACTTCCACATTCAGTCTCTACTGTCTTAGATATTACTTCATTTAATTCTCACTCTATCCCTCTGAGGTTAGTGTAGTGTTCTTCCTGTTTTATAACTCTGGAAATGATCTCAGAGAAGCAGTATCACAAGGAAAGATTAGTTGAGCAATTGAAGTTTGTATTGATGGTGATTACTTTTCAGTTCCTAAGTGCTTAGTTGCTCAATTGTGTCCGACTTTGCAACTCTTTGGACTATAGCCCACCAAGCTCCTCTGTCCATGGGATTTTTCAGGCAAGAATGCTGGAGTGAGTTGCTATTTCCTCCTCCTCAGGAAGGGTTGCAAAGAGTGGGTTGCTATTTCCTCTTCCTCCTCCTCAAGAAGATCCCAGGGATCAAACTGGTGTCTCCTGTATCTCCTGCATTGCAGGCGGATTCTTTACCTGCTGAACCAAAGGGAGCTCACCCTTGCCAAATTACTAGCTCAGTCATGTCCAACTCCTTGTGACCCCATGGACTGTAGCCTGCCAGGCTCCTCTGTCCATGGAATTCTCCAGGATAGCCATTCCCTTCTCCAGGGGATCTGCCTGACCCGGGGATTTAACCTGAGTCTCTGCATTGCAAGCAGATTTTTTACCATCTGAGCCACTAAAGAATCCCATCAGTTCCTAAGCACTATTATTATTTTCACATTTTGTATTACTTTTATAGGTACTCAAGGCACCAAATTGGCTGGAATCTGTATTGACTGTTAGACATGACTGAATCTTGTTCTAAAAGATAAATTATTGAAGAGTTTTTATGATTGAGATATGGATAATTGATTTATTATAAAACACCTACTATGAGCTATATAGTAAGCTGTATACTGAGTATATATAGCTATATACTGATATATACTGAGTACACCCATACAGAGTGTATAATAACTATAGCAAAAAAAAGATGTGAACAAAATAAACATGTAAACTAGATTTTGTAATATCAGGAGTATCACAGAGTTATAAAAAAAGATCAAGTGAAAACTGTAATACATTTTAGGTTTAGGCATATGATCAGCATATCCTAAACTGTATTACTTATCTCTATCCTCTCCTGTCACAAAAGCAATGCAGAATTGCTCAAGTGACCATTCCCATCTCAGTAAATGGCCACTCTACTTCTGTAGGTGTTTGAGCCAGAAACATTGTAATCAGTCTTGTTTGCCTTATACTTCACCTCCAATCCATCAGCAAATTCTGCTGACTCTGCCTTAACCATGGCTCCAGAATATGAGCACTTCTTACAACATTTATTAGCACCATTTTCCTCTCACTTAGATTAATTTCATGGTTTCCTCACTGGTCTCCCTTGTACATTTGCTTCCCTAAAGTGCAATTTCAGCCAACAGACAAAGAAATCATTTAAAATGTAAGTCAGATAATTTAATTAATCTGCACACATCTTACAAAGAAGTTCTACTCATTCTGAATAAAATTTAAAGTCATTACAGTGTCCTATAAGCTGGTTAACTCTCTGACTCACTGTTACCAACCTGAGCTCAGTTCCTACAACTCTTGCTTATGCTACTTGAGTCTCACAGAACTTCCTGATGTGCTAACTCAACGGTTTTCACATTCTCCTCTTCTGGAATGGTTTTTTCTCTACATATCTTCATGGCTTGCTTCTTACAGTTTTTAAGGCCCCTTTGAAAATGTCAGTCTCAATAGAAGATCTTTCTTGTTTTAGGGCTGAGTAATATCCATCTTATAATATTACATCTTCTTAGTTCAGTCACTGTTGGTGGGTGCTTGGGGAGACTATATCCTGGCAGCTGTAAATAGTGTGCTGTGAACATGGAGGTGCATGTATCTTTTGAAATTACTGTGGTTTTTTTTTTCCCCAGATATATAACAAGGGGTGGAACTGATGAATCTTATGGTAGTTCTATATTTAGTTTTTTAAAAAACCTCCATAGACTATATAAAATAGATAAGCAACAAAGATATGCTGTATAGCACAGGAAATTATACTTTGTATCTTTTAATAACCTATAATGGATTATAATCTGAAAAAATTACTGAATCATAATAGTGTTCACCTAAAATTCCTCTGAGCCACCAGGGAAGCCTGCCTAAAATTAAAACAACATTGTAAATCAGCTATACTTGAATAATGAAAGAACTTTCCTGTCTATTCTACTTAAAATGGTAATATTCATCCATTAATCTAGTATTTTCTGTTCTCCTGTGCTTCAATTTTCTTCAGTTTCAGCAATTAACACAATGCAGTATTATACATCTATTATACTTACTTATTTTTCCTATTTTCTCTTTTCTAGATCAATCTTATGAGGCCAGAAATATTTGTCTGTTTAATACTTCCAGTTTTAAGAATAGACTGGTTCAGTGAAGGCATTCAGTGAATATTTGCTAAATGGATTAATAGATTTAGTCTGCAACTTAAGGTGAAGTCAAAACTGATTACTACTCTTACACTTCAAAAATCTGATGAAAGCAAGCATGCAGATGGTTTGTTCTTTTTCTGCTTATGTTTGGCATCTTATTGCAAAGGAATGTACAGTCCGGTTATTGGTGGGTAGTCAGTGACTTGTATGTATTTTTCTAGTTAGGTCCACTTGCCAGCTGACAGGGTTAAGTGTATTTCTGCTCCTTTCAGGTCTGTTTCATCAGCCAATCTTAGAGATGCCAGTGGTGCTTTAGTAAACAACAGGAGCCCTTTACCAGTTCTTCTCTACTAGCTGTTGCTGACAGTGGCAAGGTGAGTACTGTTTTTGGTTTATATGTTTTATTTGTGTATTTAGTATCTTAGACATCAAAAAACCATCAGTTTTTTTTTTCTCAAAGTTTTTTTTCTTTCTGTTTCCATTACTTCTACTTTTATCTGTACAGTAGTCTATTAATCAAGTTGTTCATACAATCCACCTTCCTCTATCGACCCTCACTGAGTATTCTCCATATGCCCTAATAGAAATACCTTTACCGTTTTTCTTGTTCTTAGCATAACACTTAGATGCTTAGACATGTAGATGTATTTTAGAGATGCTCAGTGTTGAATAAAATGTATAATATCATAATTAATAAGGAAACCTAATAGTAAAGTGTTTAATAACCTCAAATTAGATATATGTTCTAATATTTTATTCCACCAACTTCTTTTAAGGCTGGTAGGCCTACTGATTGCTTGATTCAGAGCAAATTGCTTATAGCAATGAGTCTAAATGAGCCAGATGCTTGATTCTGACATATAATCTAAGTTTCAGATAAAAAGGAAATGTATTTGGAAAAATATAGGCTGCTGCAAGTGTCTTTCTTCCCTTCCAATGTAATATTTTCCCTGAGTTGGAGAAAGGGGAACCACAGTAAGGAAATGTTAAAACTGGTATCTCTGAGAAGAGGCTCAAACTTAGCCCTTTGTTGGGAGGAGTGCTGCTAGAATCTCCAGAGAAGCTTGGAGCACAGGGCACTTGGGCCCATTTCCATTTGGGACCAATGAGTCAACAAACCTTAGAGCTCTACCATCTACCTCAGTGGAGTAAATCCTTCATAAGGAATGATGATAAAAAACACAATTTTGTTGATTATGATAAATGAATTAAACCCATTGTCTAAGTGTATCTCTGCAACAAGTCTGTATGAACTAATGAGAAAAGTGACATTCAGAGAACTTAAGAAACCTGCCTAAATTTGTACTGCAAGAGAGGCCATGGTCTCCACAGTCAGACTGCCCAATGTGAATCCAGACTCCACTTCCTACCAGTTGTGTTCCTGGAGAAAGTTACTTAATGCCTTCATGCCTCATTTGCTGTTTTGTATTTTTATTAGGATTAAATGAGTTAATACATGTAAAGTGCTTGGGTCTTAGTAAGTGCTTAATAAATGTTGGCCCTTAATTTATTTTGTAGCAGAGGTAGCAATCAAACTGGAATTCATGTGACTTGATAACCTGATTGTTATTGAATAATAACAATCTCCCTGATATTAGCTAAGTGGGAATGGCTGAGATCCAAGATGACAGGTCAGTCTTTTCCTTCTTAAGGATATCCCTCTGTTTGACTTAAACTCTTCATTTCTTCATCTTTTCTTTGGGTAGTCCTGGAGCTACATAGAACTAATTATTCTCATGGAATGTCTGTCAGAGATCTCTTGTATTTGTATTCTATAAAGTAAGAGATGTAAGTTCATTTCAGTCACTCAGTCGTGTTCGACACTTCGCGACCCCATGAATCGCAGCATGCCAGGCCTCCCTGTCCATCACCAACTCCCAGAGTTCACTCAGACTCACGTCTATCGAGTCCGTGATGCCATCCAGCCATCTCATCCTCAGTCGTCCCTTCTCCTTCTGCCCCTAATCCCTCCCAGCATCAGAGTCTTTTCCAATGAGTCAACTCTTCGCATGAGGTGGCCAAACTACTGGAGCTTCAGCTTTAGCATCATTCTTTCCAAAGAAATCCCAGGGTTGATCTCCTTCAGAATGGACTGGTTGGATCTCCTTGCAGTCCAAGGGACTCTCAAGAGTCTTCTCCAACACCACAGGTCAAAAGCATCAATTCTTCGGCACTCAGCCTTCTTCACAGTCCAACTATCACATCCATACATGACCACAGGAAAAACCGTAGCCTTGACTAGACGGACCTTAGTCGGCAAAGTAATGTCTCTGCCTTTGAATATACTATCTAGGTTGGTCATAACTTTTTTTCCAAGGAGTAAGTGTCTTTTAATTTCATGGCTGCAATCACCATCTGCAGTGATTTTGGAACCCAAAAAAATAAAGTCTGACACTGTTTCCACTGTTTCCCCATCTATTTCCCATGAAGTGATGGGACCGGATGCCATGATCTTCGTTTTCTGAATGTTGAGCTTTAAGCCAACTTTTTGCTCTCCTCTTTCACTTTCATCAAGAGGCTTTTTAGTTCCTCTTCACTTTCTGCCATAAGGGTGGTGTCATCTGCATATCTGAGGTTATTGCTATTTCTCCCGGCCATCTTGATTCCAGCTTGTGCTTCTTCCAGTCCAACGTTTCTCATGATGTACTCTGCATATAAGTTAAATAAGCAGGGTGACAATATACAGCCTTGACGTACTCCTTTTCCTTTTTGGAACCAGTCTGTTGTTCCATGTCCAGTTCTAACTGTTGCTTCCTGACCTGCATATAGGTTCCTCAAGAGGCAGACTAGGTGGTCTGGTATTCCCATCTCTTTCAGAATTTTCCACAGTTTATTGCGATCCACACAGTCAAAGGCTTTGGCATAGTCAATAAAGCAGAAATAGATGTTTTTCTGGAACTCTCTTGCTTTTTCCATGATCCAGAGGATGTTGGCAATTTGATCTCTGGTTTCTCTGCCTTTTCTAAAACCAGCTTGAACATCAGGGAGTTCACGGTTCACATATTGCTGAAGCCTGGCTTGGAGAATTTTGAGCATTACTTTTCTAGCATGTGAGATGAGTGCAACTGTGTGGTAGTTTGAGCATTCTTTGGCATTACCTTTCTTTGGGATAGGAATGAAAACTGACCTTTTCCAGTCCTGTGGCCACTGCTGAGTTTTCCAAATTTGCTGGCATATTGAGTGCAGCACTTTCACAGCATCATCTTTCAGGATTTGAAAGAGCTCAACTGGGATTCCATCACCTCCACTAGCCTAGCTTTGTTTGTAGTGATGGTTTCTAAGGCCCACTTGACTTCACATTCCAAGATGTCTGGCTCTAGGTTAGTGATCACATCATCATGATTATCTGGGTTGTGAAGATCTTTTTTGTACAGTTCTTCCGTGTATTCTATTCTTGCCACCTCTTCCTAATATCTTCTGCTTCTGTTAGTAAGAGATACTAAAATTCCTATAGTGAAATCACCATTCCATCCTAAAAATGGGTTGTCTGTTGTATCATTTTTCTCTCAGATATATCACATGTGCCTACGTATATGTAAATAATTCTTTTAAATCAAGACCTATGAAATTGTAAAGAGTAATTTGTGAAGTGAAATAAAAGTATACCTAGTATATTTAGAGCTTATGATTTGAGAGGCGCTGTTCCAAGCAGCTGACATTCAGTAACTCATTTATTACTCACAGAAACCCTGTAAAGTAGCCACTGTCATTTCTCCCAACTTTGCAGGTGATGAAACTGCATCTCTGAAAGTAACTGTCCTAAACTAGTAAGTTATAAAGCTTGAATATTATCCAGTCTGCCTGCAGGGACCTATGGCTTAACCGTGAGTCACTATGCATTTTGTCCAGGCATTTTCTGCATGCCAGGTCATCTGATGCATCAGACAGTGCCCTTTATTTCTTAGATATATTTCTGTAGAATGACTGACTTTAACCTGATTGCCCCAATGAATGCTAATTTTAAAATTTACACAGGATGTAGTCTTTCCCATGTTTGAATGTTTGCTCCTGAATATAATATAAGGAGATTTTGTAGAATTTATAAATATTTTAGAATTATCCTGTGGCCATGTCCTTTTAAATCTGTGTATTTATAATCTCAATCCAATTACTTATTTTTAAGTTGTTGCACTAAATTCTACAGGGGGGATTTCAAAACTCTTTAACAGTTCTGAATTCTGAACAACCTGGAAATAGGAATGTCTGAAATATGTTCTCAGCCTTATCCTGTGAGTGAGGTAATTCAAGTGAGGGTAAAATCTTATTAAAGTTTATGTAATTAGCAAAACTTAGGGGGGGGGGAAGTCCTATTTAAATCTAATAAATGAAATTTATGTATTTGTAAATTATTCATGATAAGTATAGATAAGTTGAGTCAATTATCAGAAGGACCTAAGACTAAATTTTTAATATAATTATCTGGATCTTCTCTACTTGTAATGGCTTGACAGTAAATATTTGGCAAATATATTTAAGCACATGCTTTATGATAGTAACTCTGACCCAGGTGTCAAGGATGCAGAGAACTTAGGTGAGTTAGTAGTCAGTACAGTTCAGTCATTCAGTCGTGTCCAACTCTTTTTGACCCCATGAATTGAAGCACTCCAGGCCTCCCTGTCCATCACCAACTCATGGAGCTTACTCACTCATATCCATTGAGTTGGTGATGCCATCCAACCATCTCATCATCTGTCGTCTCCTTCTCCTTCTGCCCTCAGTCTTTCCCAGCATTAGGGTCTTTTCAAATGAGTCAGTTCTTCACATCAGGTGACCAAAGTATTGCTGTTTCAACTTCACCATCAGTCCTTCCAATGAATATTCAGAACTGATTTTCTGTAGGATGGACTGGTTGGATCTCCTTGCAGTCCAAGGGACTCTCAAGAGACTTCTCTAACACCATAGTTCAAAAGCATCAATTCTTTGGTGCTCAACTTTCTATACAGTCCAACTCTCACGTCCCTAATGATTACTGGAAAAACCATAGCTTTGACTAGACGGACCTTTGTTGGCAAGTAATGTTTCTGCTTTTTAATATACTGTCTAGGTTGGTCATAACTTCTCTTCCAAGGAGCAAGCATCTTTTAATTTCATGGCTGCAGTTACCATCTGCAGTGATTTTAGGGCCACCCCCCCCCCCAATAAAATCTGTCACTGTTTCCACTGCTTTCATCTGTTTGCCATGAAGTGATGGGACCAGACGCCATGATCTTAATTTTCTGAATGTTGAGTTTTAAGTCAACTTTTTCGCTCTCCTTTTCACTTTCATCAAGTTAGTAGTCAAGGAAGTTGCAAAGTCTGGGTTTGCACCTGGATGCCTGTTTTTAAAGTGGTGAAGATTCTGTATTTTTGCTCTTAAGAAATTGCTGAATATTTAGAGCCTTAGGTGAGCTTACTTAAGCTGGTACATAAAAAAAAAAAAAAAAAAGAAAAGAAATTTCTAGCTGTAGGCCAAAGCCAATCAAGCTGTGTGGTATTCAGCCACATTTAGCTCTTTGGTCATAAACCTTTTGTCTATAACAATGGAGATGGTACTAAAATAAGGATGTTATCTAATCTATAGCTAACAAGGTAGTCTCTATCAATGACAAAGTCACATTTGTAGTATCTAGTCTTAAATCTCTTTTACAATAAACTAGTTTTCCAAATCATTTCTCTTCAGCCTGTCACTATATTCATGTAAGCCTTTGCTCAATCCATGATACAGATGGCCTGGAATAGCAGATAGAGCTATGTACTAAGACAAGAGTCTCCAGAAAAAGTCTCAGTTCTGAAGTTAAATCACTTTGTGATTTTTGACTAGTCATAAACTAAGACTAATGACTCTGATTTCAAGTTGGACATCAGATTTAAATGAGGTGAAACAGATGAAGCACCAAGTTGATTAACTGGCACATTGGAGGTATTAGTCTTCTCCCTGCATTTCTTCACTTATTTTAATAGGAGAATTATTTGCAGCCTTTTCTGATGTCATAAGAATCTAAGTCTGTACAGCGGGTTTTACAACTAGCTGTTTACATTTTACATATGGTAGATAATTGTCTCTCAGTTTGGTAGGACATAAAAAATAAAAACTGAGCACAGTTTTCCAACTTCAGTTTAAAAGCAAGTTTATTGTTTTATTGCATTTTTAAAAGGAAATTCTTTAATTCTAGCATTGTCTTCTAAAAAATGTATACAGTAATAACAGAAGAATTGGAAAAATAATGCAATCACTTTGCCTATTGATAAGTGAAGGCCACAACATTTATTGGAATTGAAAAGCATTTGAGAGCCACTCTTAGCTTGAAGTCATCTTAAAATTGTTTAGCCTTATTTAGAAGGAAGGGTAGCTTTCATTCTTTACATATAACCACTTTCATTTTTTATAAAAATAGATAAAAGGACTGAAAATGACAGTCTTCTATAACACTGTGCTGTAAAGACCTAGAGAAGAATTGTGAGAAAAGAAGTAAAAGCTGCCTGAAATGGTTTGATAGAAAGAGGCAACTTTTTTTCTAAAATGGCCTTTGACTTGTCTTTCAACTTCAAATTTTTTTTTTTTTTAATGAAACAGAACCAGCTTCCTATTAACCTAGAAAGGTTTTTTTTTTTTTTAAATCCTTCTTTGAAAAATAATCCATTCAAACATTTCTTGGCAATATGGAGGAAGATTTATCAGATCTCTAGAAAATTTCTTTAAGAAGCACATTGGCTGATAAAGTCAGTCCATCTTTTTAAGACTTGGGGCCTAATGAGCATATGGTAAGAGGATAATCAAGTTAAGGCTGGCAGCTCTGTGGAAAATTTCCTTTTATGACTCTGTGAGGACTTTTTGGCTTCTTTGATGCCTAAAGTCTTATTCCCAAATCCCTTTGTTTTTTTTTTTTTAATTCAAGTTAATTCAGAGTCTGCAACCTTTATTAAAAGGAAACATATTGAGTAACTACCATGACTTTGTCATTTTCTAAATGTTAAAGATTTTAATATAATGCAATTTTTGAAAAATAATTTTGTTTAAGAATGTAAATGTCTTCAGGAACTAGAAGATGATGTCATTAAAAAATAGTAGTAGGCCATCAAAAAGCTAGTGGGATGTGAAGGGAAATGTATAAACTCCAAAAGGGAAGGCCCTATTTCTGTGTTGTTCACTATTGTGTTTCACATTGTCCACCTCACAGAAACCACTTAGTAAATATTTCTTGATTGAATGAAAAAAAATTAAAGGAAGCTGCCACTACCAATTTCAAGGTTGTCCTCAGAAACCATGTGGAATCTTTCTCTGATGGGAACACTTCTATTGTTAGTTTAGAATAACATGTCTTTAGTCATTGCCGTGGGAAATAAACATATCCAAAACATCTACAGGTGCAAGCTTTGGGAAATATAAACATCCAGTGCTGAAAAACACAAACAAAGAGCATGTCCACCATGTTTGCTAGAATGACTCTTTCTGCAGGATTATAGAGGCTCATTGTGCATGATTCAACACACATTGAATTGGGGAAGATCTGCCATAGAATTGATGCTTTTGAACTGTGGTGTTGGAGAAGACTCTTGAGAGTCCCTTGGACTGCAAGAAGATCCAACCAGTCCATTCTGAAGGAGATTGGTCCTGGGTGTTCTTTGGAAGGAATGATGCTAAAGCTGAAACTCCAGTACTTTGGCCACCTCATGCGAAGAGTTGACTCATTGGAAAAGACTCTGATGCTGGGAGGAATTGGGGGCAGGAGGAGAAGGGGATGACAGAGGATAAGATGGCTGGATGGCATCACTGACTTGATGGACGCGAGTCTGAGTGAACTCCGGGAGTTGGTGATGGACAGGGAGGCCTGGCGTGCTGCGATTCACAGGGTCGCAAAGAGTCGGACACAACTGATCGACTGAACTGAACTGAACTGACAGAAGACCCTGACTCCTCCCCATCTACTTGTGTTTTTGTTCTCTGGGAGGATGTTTACTTGGAAATTTAGCCAGCAACATTTGCACAGGGTATGTGTTTCCTTTTACTTAAATTCATAAATTATTTTCCACTTTCTAATGGAGAAAACTTTACAAAAATCTGTGTTCCATAATTTCACCATCGTTCTGATGTTTTCTTTTGGCACCGGAATTCAAAAAGTGTGATGAAGGGTAACTCTTTGTATATTTACACCTACAGAGGCAGCAGAAAATACCATGTTCCAAAGGCCTATTTTATGTTTGTCATCATATTCATTTTCTAATTTGTTCCTTCTAAAGAAACCCCTAATTGTAAACATTATCACATCCAGTTTTAGATGGTAAAGCCAAGGCTCAGAAATATTTTCTCATACAACATCTGGCTGGAAATTTCTGACCTGAGACTTGAATTCTGGTAGATCTGAATTGAAGGATGATGTCTTGTGTTGTTTTGATTATGATGTATTGTTCTTATGTCTTCACTGAATCTTGCATACCCTGAAACATTCTGATGGAATTTAGAGTACTCTCCTGAAATGCCAGGACTTGGATTGTTCTCAAGCTGTCACATGCTTTCTAGCTATGATATATGGGCCTGAACTTATTAGTGATGGATTCCTAGTGGCAGCAACTGTGTAAGTAAAACTTTGTAACTAAGCAGATAGTCCATCATCCTGGCACTGTAAAACATCATAAATGCTCTCAGTGTAGTCATCTTTTTGTTTCTTTGTTATGTTTGGATGATCAAAATTTCAGGAAGCATTAGAGTAATACCACACATGCCAAGTCTCTTCAGTTGTGTCCAGCTCTGTTCAACCCTATAGACTGTGACCTGCCAGGCTTTTCTGTCCATGAGATTCTTCATGCAAGAATACTAGAATGGGTTGCTGTGCCCTCCTCCAGGGGATCTTCCTGACCCAAGGATTGAACCTGTGTCTCTTATGTCTCCTGCTTTTGCAGGTGGGTTCCCTGGTGGCTCAGATGGTAAAGCGGCTGCCAGCAATGCAGGAGACCTGTGTTCGATCCCTGGGTTGGGAAGATCTCCTGGAGAAGGAAACGGCAACCCACTCCAGTACTCTTGCCTGGAAAATCCCACGGATGGAGGAGCCTGGTAGGCTACAGTCCATGGCTTCGCCGGACATGACTGAGCGACGCCATTTTCACTTTCACTTTCTTTACCATTAGCGCCCCCTGGGAAGCCCAGAGTAATGCCAACGCCTACCAAATATAGAGGCATCCTGGGAAACCCACCTCCTTCAGTCCACTAAGCTTTCTTGAATCCTGATTGTTTAATGCCGAAAGTACTGGCGGAACTGCAGTCTTATTCATTTGAATGCAGGAAACTAAGTGCTCTGGGCTCTTACTCTTATTTTTGGTATCTCCATTCTGGCGGTCCTTCATCTGGTCCTCAGGCTCCAGGAGTTTGGCACATTGCCAACAGTCAGCTCCTGAGACAGCCTAATGAAAGTTAATAGATCTCCAATCCAGGTAATTTACATGAATTAAAAATGACTTAGGAAACCATTTAAGGCTCTATAAAATCATATTTAAAATACTACATGTAGAGTTCATAATAGTACCATTCAGCTTTGCTACTTCACACAAAAATATAAAGTTTATTTGAAGTTCATCTGAAATATACATATATTATGGGAAGTTGGAGATAATACAATGTTTACATGTGTTCTGAAAAATAGATAACCCCAATAATGCTTTTTTGCTTAGTTTCTTCCAGATATTACGACTGTATTTCAAGATTGCTGATATATTAAAAGTCCATACAGAAAAGACTTTCAGCAGAGGATAAACTTATGAGAAATTATTTTGTAGTTCCTATTAATTCTGCAAAAATTATGAGATAAAAATAGAATATATAGACTATGGAGGAAAAAAAAGTGGTGTTTTGTTCAGAAACCACATAAAATTCTATGGTAGATGTAAGAGAATAAGAGGAATTTGAATTTGTTGTAAAAGAAGCATAATAATACTACTGTTGAAAAATCATTTAATCTTTTCCAGTGCCACAGATAGAGCCACAGCCAAACTAACCCAGAGGAATTGTTGGAATCTCTTTAGAAAGCTAAATTTCTCAATTTCACAAATATTTATTGAACTAGGCAATATGGATTCAAATACAAAGATCAGTAGTGTGCTCTTTTGTCCTTAGAAATTAAATTTGGTTAATGGATAGAGTGAGTGCTGGCACCTCACAATGCAAGGAAGAATATAACAGAGGCCAGAGGCAAAGCATAAAATGCTTTGTGAGCTTTCTGAAGGGAAACTACGTCATGTTGAAGTCTTCATGGCAGAGTGAGGAGATAAACAACTGAGGTTTAAACTCTGGCTTTTCCACCTTCTTGTTCTGGATTCTAGGCTAATTGTTTAAAATTTTGGAGCGTTAGCTTTATTTTCTGTAAAATGGTAGTGATTGAATATATTTAAGTGTTTTACACAAGATTTTTCTCATTTCATATACACATACACACTGAGAGTTCACTGTTCACCTGATTGTATAACTGTATGGAGTAGAATGTGGGTGGGGATCAGAAGTGCGGTAGGTGCTCTGTTAAAAAGTACTTGTAGATTATAGCAAAACTTTAAAGAAAAGTGTGGTCAATTCCATAAAAGGAAAATCTAGAATCTCTTTATAGAGAAAGATGCCATAATCCTTACTACACAGATGAGATAACGAAGGTTTAGGACATTGAATAATTGTCCCAAGAGTATAAAATTAGTAAATAGCTAAACTTAGATCCAGAGATTCTGCATTTTCACGTAAAGCAATCAATTCTGTTTGACTTTGTTAAGTAGTTAGAATAAAGAAAAGGAGTCCAGAATGGCGGTGGCTAAAAGATAAGGAAGAGAAAAGCCCATGAAAATAGAACAAAGGAAGGTCGAAGACCAGAGTGAGGACCTCAGGTAAAACAAACAACACTCCTGGCTGGCCCTACATAGGACAGGCCAAGGGAAAAATAAATAAATAAATAAATAAATAAAAACAAAAAAACATATGAAAAGAGGAGCCAAAGCTACCTCTCCCTCTCTCTCTCTCTCCCACGTGCTGGGGCTCTCTTCTCTTCGTGTCTTTGGATCGACATGCCCTCACACCTCGAAGATGGATTTTCCTGCTATCTTCTAAATAAAATAGAGCTGTAACACTGAGCTGTAACACTGATTTGTCTAAGAGCTATAACACAGTCTGTCCAAGACCTGAGAACTGTGACACGCCGAGGGGGCTTTAATGTCAGTCACTCCAAATCTTTGCTGTAACAAGACAAAAACCGAGGAGCATACACTCGCCTGACAATTTGAAAGCGATTTTCTGCACAATGATACCTACAGGAGTCATGTCAGTGGGAATTTGCTTTTTGCTATACCTCAGAGGATTTTAGACATATTGATATTTTGTTTTATAATTACTTTTCAAATTAATGGTATATCTTACTCAAAAAGTTGCCACGCAAAATAGCATTTTAAATGGAATATGGAAGTATTTAAGAGGTCTTTTAGCTTTGGGTTACTTTCAAGAAGTTTTTGTATTTAAACCAGCACAAATTGGATCAACTATATCTGTATTTCAAGAATAAGCTCTTCATGACCTCCACCAAACTCACATTTTTATTCCATGCTAATGCACTGAGCTCTAAAGATACATAAGACTAAAGAAAAAAAAGTGTTTTGTTTTTTTTTTCCCTCTCTACTGTGTAGGACCTTCATGTAAATCAGCTCTCACAATGGGGAGTTATCTACTGCCCTGCACCTTCCTCTGTCTCTTCCCTTTTTCATTGCTCTTACACATTTTTTAAAAGTATCCTTCAGTGAATCCCTCTGTCCTCCTTTCCCTAAACCCGCATCCGTTGTCAGTGTAATAATGTTTCTCATCTTAGTGCACTAGCTATCACAAGGGCATTTCTGGTGGCTCAGCCAGTAAAGAATCTGCCTGCAGTGCAGGAGACCCAGGTTCAATCCCTGGGTTGGGAAGATCCCTGAAGAAGGGAATGGCAATCCACACAGTATTCACAAATATATTACATGATAAAATCAAATTTAGAGTTTACAGAGAAAATGAGATAAAGGTGCCATAGCCATGTTGTGTGGATGACTAGATCATAATAAGAAATGGTGAAAGACTGGAGGATGTTCATATTCATGAGAATCCATGTTTTTTTCAAATATCTTAAAAATTTTATTTAACTTATTTAAACTTAAAACAATTCACTACCAGCCTGTTCTCTATATCTATGAGCTTGTTTCTGTTTTAGATTCCACATCTAAGATTATATGATGTTTGACTGTGTCTAACTGATTGACTTAGCATAATGCCTTTGAGGTCCTTGAGATGGCCATATGTTTTTTATCTTTCATATTATTAATGTAGTGTATCACATTGACTGATTTGAGAATGTTTTGCCATCCTTGTGCCAGGCGAGTTTATGCTCCTTGGCTTTTGACTCGTCACAACAAAGATTTGGAGTGACGGACATTAAAGTCCCCTCAGCATGTCACAGCTCTCGAGTCTTGGACAGACCATATTATAGCTCTCAGGTTTCGAATGGACCGTGTTACAGCTCTTAGACAAATCAGCGTTACAGCTCTATTTTATTTAGAAGATAGCAGGAAAATCCATCTTAGAGGCGTGAGGGCATGTCGATCCAAAGATGTGAGAGAAGAGCACCCCAGCGCACGAAGCGGGGGGTGGGGGGGTTGGAGAGCCCTTTGGCTCCTCTTTTTATATGTTTTTTCCTTCCCCATGGGCCTGCCCTATGCAAATTGGGCTTAGTCAGGAGTGCTGTTCTACCTGAAGTCTTCACTCTGGTCCTTGGACCTTCCTCTGTTCTATTTTCACAGGCTTTTCCTTTCCTTGTCTTTTAGCCATCGCCATTTTGCACTGCTTTTCCCTATTCTGACTACCTCACACTTGGATCCCTGAAATAAATCCCACTGAACATGGTGTATGATCCTTTTGATGTATTGTTCAATTCACTTTGCAGATATTTTGCTCAAGATTTTTGCATTTCTGTTTATGTGTTGTGCTTAGTCTCTCAGCCATGTCTGATGCTTTGTGACCCCATGCACTGTAGCCCTCCAGGCTCCTCTGTCCACGGGGATTCTCCAGGCAAGAATACGGGGGTGGGTTGCCATGCCCTCCTCCAGGGGACATTCCCAACCCATGGATTAAATCCAGGTCTCCCACGTTGCAGGTAGATTATTTACTGACTGAACCACCAGGGAAGCCCAATTTATGTTTATAAAGCATATTAATCTATACTTTTCTTGTAATCTCCTTGTCTGGTTTTGGTATCAGGATAATACTGGTATTGTAAAATGTATAAAAGGGTTTCCTCCTCTCCAACTTTTGAAAAAGTTTGAAAGGACTGATATTAGTTCTTTAAATGTTTAGTAGAATACCCCAGTGAAATCTTCTGATCTGGATTCTTGTCTATTAGAAAGTTATTGATTACTATTTCAATGTTCTTATTAGTTATCAATCTCTTTAGATTTCCTATTTCATCATGATGCAGTTGTGGCAGGTTGAATGTTTCTAGGAATATATTCATATCTTCTAGGTTGTTTATTTTGTTGGTATATAATGGTTATTGATAGTCTCCTTTGTATGTCTGTGGTATCAATTGCAGTAACTCCTCAGTATTTTATTTATTTGAGTCTTCTCTTTTTTTCTTTGTGAGTCTAGCTAAAGGTTTGTAAATATTATTTATATTTCAAAGAAGCAGGTCTAATTTTATTGATTCTTTCTCTGGTCTTTTTAGTCTCTGTTTTATTTATTTTCCCTCTAATTTTTATTTCCTTTCTTCTAATTTGGGCTTCATTTATTCATTTGTTTTTCTTTTTATGTTTCCTGAGGTATAAAGTTGTTTATCTGAGTCTTTTATTGCTTCCTAAGTAGGCATTTATTGTTATGAAATTCTCTCCTTAGAACTGTTTTTGCTTCATTCCATAAACTTTGGTATATTACATTTCCATTTTGCAGTCTTAAATATTTTTTTAAATTTCTTTTTTGATTTCTTATTTGACCCACTGATTGTCCTATAACATGTTGTTTAATATCATCATATTTATGAATTTTTCAGTTTTGTTAATGTAATTAATTTCTAGGGTCATACTGTTGTGGTCAGAAAAGACGCTTGATATGTTTTCCGTTCGGTGAAAATAATCAAGACTTGCTTTGTGGCCTCATATGTAATCCAGTTTGGAAGCTGTTCTGTGTGTATTTGAAAAGAATGTGAATACTGTTGTTTTTTAGATGGAATAGTCTGTAAGTATCTATCCATCTGACCTACTATGTCATTTAAGGCTAATGTTTTCTTACTGGTGTTCTGTCTAATCTATCCATTGAAGTAAGTGGGGTATTAAAGTCCCCTACAATTTTTATATTTCTATCTCTCTCTTTTGGTATGTTAATATATGCATTATATATTTAGGTACAACTGTATTAGATGCAGGCTTCCCGGGTTGTTCAGTGGTAGAGAATTCACCTACAATGCAGGAGCTGCAGGAGATGTGGGTTTGATCCCTGAGTCAAGAAGATCTCCTGGAGGAGGACATGAAAACCCACTCCAATATTCTTGGCTGCAGAATCCCATGGATGGAGGAGCCTGGCAGGCTATAGTCTATAGAATCACAAAGAGTCAGACATGACTGAATCAACTTAGCATGGCATGGCATGCCAGATGCATAAATAATTACAAATGTTATATCCTCTTGTTGGATGGACACCTTATTATTATGTAATATCCTTCATTTCTCTTAGTATAGTTCTTGATTTGAAGCCTATTTTTCAGATGTAAGTTTAGCTTCTCCAGCTTTCTTTTGGTTTCCCATTACATGGTATACTTTTTTCATCCCTTGACTTTCAGTCTGTGTCCTTACCTCTAAAGCTTTTCTTCTGTAGGCAGTATATATATGGGTCATTTTTAAAATCCGTTCAGCCACCCTATTTCTTTTGGGTGGTCAGTTTATATTTAAAGTAAATGTTAATAAGTTTATGTTTATTGTCATTATGACAATTATCTTCTAGCTATTCTTGTACTTCTCTGTTTCTTTTTCTCTTTCTTTGTGTTTTGATGATTATTCCTTATTGATGTGTTTATATTCCTTTCTTTATATCATTTGTGTGTTTATTACAGATTTTAGTTTTTTGTTACCATGAGGCTCATTTTGTCTGACTCTGTGTTGCTTTCTTTATATTCAGTAGATGAGACAACTACCTCTTCCAGTGTTGAAAGAGGGGTTTTATGTAAGAGATGAAATTTCTTGTTCAGCCCTGCCCCAGCTCTTGGTTATCTCTTAAACCTCTGTGTTTATTCACACAGGCTATTATATTTTTAAAAGCTTCCAGTAGTTGAGAATATGCTGATACCTATCGTGTCACGAAGGATATGACTTCATCTCCCAGATTCAGGTTGAGTGGAAGCTAGACCCTCTGGCAGCAGTTTTTTAAAAGTCAAACAGTAACAGTCCTCAGGGGCCTCAAACATGAGCCCCGCTGGCCAACAGAGCCAGGCGATCTAGAGTTGTCCCCTGATAAGCAGTTGCAAAAACTGGGATTCCAGATGCGTATATAAGCTCCATTCTGGAAGATACTGGAGAGCTGGAGCAAGACAGAAGTGTGCCAAAAAGGCATCCCCAGGCTACATTCCTTGAGCATAGCTGTGTAGGTTGCTAAATCAAACCTGAGTAGGTGTTTTGACTTGTGCCCCTGGTATAGCTTTTGGGGAGCTCATTAGTTGCTTCTCTTAATGATGACTGGTAATCCACTAGGTTATGTGAGTTTGGCCTATTTCAGGAAAACAGATAAAAGAAATTTTCTGTAACAATGTGGGCAGCAGGTAAACATTAAAAATACTTAAGGCTATTTATCCTTGCTAAAAAGCAACAGGGAAGCCTGTCTCCTGGGGACAAGTTCATTTTCTTGTTTTCACATGATCAATTAAGGGCAACCTACAGTAATGGAACAGTTGTTTTTCAAAGGGCATGATGTACTTAGGGATCTCATGGCAAAATCTCTGCACTCTTATAAAAAGTGCAGAGAGTGATATGTGTTCATGCTGTAAAGATTTCAAAAAGAAAACAAACTGATTTAAAATTTTCTTTTGTGGAAATCTATTGTTCTCTACATTGACTATAGGTACAGTAGCTATCAAACCTTCCTGTGCTTTAGAACCTCCTAGAATGGTATTTAAACAAGATTGATGGACCCACCTTGCATTCTGATTTAGTAAGGCTATTGTGAGAATCAAGAGTATGCATTTAAAAATAGGATTTGATATCATAAAACTCAAATTTGGCATCTAGCTTTGCTACCTATTAGTTGCATGTCCCTGGGCAAAACTTTCAATCTCACTGAGTTTCAGTTTACCTGTAAAGTTGGAAAAATATTCACACTTAATTTTACAGTATTGCTGAACAAATCAAAGAATAGTATAATAATAGCAGCTAACATCCAGTAAGTTAATAAGTGCTTACTGTGCTCCAGTCAACTTGTGGGGACTTTAAATGTTTCTTCTTTATCTTTGTCACAATCCTCTGAGGACAGCACTATTATTATCCCCATTGTATAGATGAAAAAACAAACATCTGATGGTTACTTAATTCTTCTGAAGTCATACAACTAGTGTATGGCAAGCTAGATTCCATACCCAAGTAGTCAGGCTTCAGATTTAGGGTTTGTGTAGTGTATTATAATCTCTTGGTGGTGGTTCGGTCTCTAATTCATGTCCAAATCTTTCGAGTCCATTCCCAACCCAGGAATCAAACCCAGGTCTCCTACATTGATTCTTGACTGACTGAGCTATGAGGGAAGCCCCATTATAATCCCTTAGTGAGGCAATAGATGTGACTATTGTGAACTCTACTTTAATATAAATATAATAACTGTGATATATAGTTTGTAAATATGGTGACTGCTTGTACCATATTTGTAAACTAAATACCCATGCATATGGATGCCTTGATTAGTCTTAATCCTAAGTGTTTGAATATATTTTCTGGTTACTCTGGTTACCTGACAAATTACCACAGAATTTAATGGCTTAAAACAATCATGCTATGTATTATCTTGCATGAGTGTTACAGGTCAGGCATTGTGATAGGTTACTGGGGGGATGGATTGTTTCTGTTCCTTAATATCTGGTTTTATCAGCTGGAAGACTCAAGATTAGGAGATGGAATCATCTGGAGGCTCTTTAACTTATGCATAGTGTAAAAGAAACTTGCTTCAATTTGGTGTGGCAATAATTTAGAAATAATATAATCTAATGTGCCCAGGAAATTTTTCCAAATATTTTTCTATATGTAATTTATATTGATAAAGTTCTAATAATATTATACATGTATTTCTAATTTTCCTATAAGACAAACAGTATCATGTATTATAATAATCTGTTTATTAAAGTATAACCTAAAAATATCCTTTATGCTTTCTCATGTTTCTGGGTCTTTGCTTATGTTATTTACATTACTTTTCCCCAGTGTAATTCCTGCCTATCTACCAAAATGTTTTAAGTATCACCATGTCTTTGGACACTTTCCCTGAGACTCACCATCCCACCAGCAAAGTTAGGAACATTTTTTCTGTATGCTCACCTTCACATAAAAATGTACAAAAATGTCCACCAAACTCACTTCAGTGGATGCTTATGAAAGTCCTCAAGTCTTCCAGCTGTATGAAAATATTATATCCCTTAATTATTAATAAAATGGCTTAGTTCCACTACTCAGAGAGTAGCAATTCTAGTAGCTTTTTGAACATAATGCAGATTATCTGGTATGAGTGGTACTGACTCCAGTTTTCCAACACTGCTCAAATCTGAAGCTCTTTATTTTTTGTCTCCATAATCACATTCTCCCCTCTGTGCCATATTGATTCAAACATGGAACATATTCCTATCTCTTTCAATTACCCTAAGCAACACTAAAACAAAGCCATGTTGATTAGAGGCAGGAGTGAAAGTTATATACTATGTACCCTGCAAAAATCACAAATCAAGAAATGAAACTGAATATTAGACAACTGACTCTTACTGTCTAAATTATCATCAATCATATCCGCTCCTGGGGGAATTTCTTATTTTCCATGTTCTTCTTTTAGTTTCAGCTCACTCTTACCTTCCTGGATCTTGTTCTCTAGAACATCATTCCTCATACTTCTAGCTTCTCAAGCCTCTCATGCTACTCAGATTCAGGTAACAACTCTCAAATATCTGTCATCCTTCCATACGGAGAAGTGTCTCTCTTTCTTTTACTTTTATTCCATGCCCATTCATGCCCTATTCTAGGAAGGTGGGAGAGTTGTGTGATTGTTGCATGCAGGTTTCCTTTGTTTAAGAAAGCTATGAAAGAGATTTTTAAACAGAATTTTATATATAACATATTTGGATATAAAAAATGAGAGAAGAGATGGATTGGTAATGGATTAATAGATGTTTTACTATTTTGTATTTTATGTATAATTTCAATGCCTGCTTATTATTATAATCAATTATTTTGCTGTTTTTACTCACCCAAGCCCTATAGTGGTAGATTTGGTTTGTTTTATGTTGTGACAGTAATATTAGTAATAGGTAATATTAATTGTATACCTATTATATGCAGACAGTTTAAATGAACTTATGTAGTGCATGCTGAATCCCTTCAGTCGTGTCCTACTCTTTGCGACTCCATGGACTGTAGCCCACCAGGCCCCTCTGTCCATGGTATTCTCTAGGCAAGAATACTGGAGTGCGTTGCCATGCCCTCCTCCAGGGCATCTTCCTGACCCAGGGATCAAACTCACGTCTCTTATGTCTCCCGCATTGGCAAGTGAGTTCTTTACTACTAGCACCACCTGAGAACTTATGTAGTACTCATAGCAAAACTGTAATATAGACATTATTATTATCCTAGTTTATACATAAGAAATGTGAAGCACAATGTAGTTAAGATCTTACCCTTTTCTACCTAGCTAGTAAGTAACTGATGATTTGAACTTAGTAAACTTCATACTGAAACTCTGTGTTTGTAATTTCATAAATTTATTTTCACATACCTCTTCCCCACACCTGTTTTCATTTGGTTATCTTTGCTCTATTTCCTGGAGAAGGCAATGGCACCCCACTCCAGTACCCTTGCCTGGAAAATCCCATGGATGGAGGAGCCTGGTAGGCTGCAGTCCATGGGGGTGCTAAGAGTTCGGCACTACTGAGCAACTTCACTTTCACTTTTCACTTTCATGCGTTGGAGAAGGAAATGGCAACCCACTCCAGTATTCTTGCCTGGAGAATCCCAGGGATGGGGGAGCCTAGTGGGCTGCCATCTATGGGGTTGCACAGAGTCGGACACAAATGAAGCGACTTAGCAGCAGTAGCAGCAGCAGCTCTATTTCCTGGTGGCTTGTCTGTTTTGTATCTCGGCTTCCCCCATAGCTCAGTTGATAAAGAATCCTCCTGCAATGCAGGAGACCCTGGTTCAATTCCTGTGTCGGGAAGATGCACTGGAGAAGGGATAGGGTACCCACTCCAGTATTCTTGGGCTTCCCTTGTGGCTTAGCTGGTAAAGAATCTGCCTGCAGTGTGGCAGACCTGGGTTTGATCCCTGGGTTGGAAAGAGCTGCTGGAGAAGGGAAAGGCTACTCACTCCAGTATTCTGGCCTGGAGAATTCCATGGACTGCATAGTCCATGGTGTCGCAAAGAGTCAAACATGACTGAGAGATTTTACTTCACTTTCACTTGTTATGTACCTCAGCCTTTACCTGGCCACTAGATGATGACTTGACTATTGCTAGATCATCAGCACAAACTTTCCTTGGGTTATGCACATAACAGCACATGCTGCTTCTGCAAAAGAGCGGTGACAACTTTGACCCTCTTGTGTTAAAGGTTTTGCTCCCTACAATGTATTAGTAAAGTGAATGTGTTAAGCACTCAATCATGTCCAATTCTTTGCAACCCCATGGTCTGTGACCTGCCAGACTTCTGTGTCCATGGAATTCTCCAGGCAAGAATACTGGTGTGGATAGCCATTCACTTTTCCAGGTGATCTTCCCAAACCAGGGATCAAACCTGGGTCTCCTGTATTCAGGTAGCAGATTCTTTACCTTCTGAGCCACCAGGGAATGGGCTTACATTCTCAGGTTCTTACAGCTCCATCTCTCAAGGTATTTATAACAAGTTTGGCCAAAGCTGAAAAGAATTCTGATATCTCTGTCAAGTATTCATCCAAATCGTTCTTCCATGCTAAGAATCAGTGTATTTGTCAGGATAAATCCCGGATGCTTTGCTTCTTTGGTAAATTGCCCAGAGTCCTTGCTGAGAAACTGGGACTGGAGAGAGAGCTGTTTCTTTCTGTCCTTGTTTTAGTATTACTTTTGTAAATTATAATACCGAGGTAGGACTTATTTTGCAAAATCTATGCCATAATTGAAAAAGAAAAAGACCTTAAAGGTTTCTTTAGAAAGTAAGCCAATCACAGCTGGCACAGATGCCATCCAGTACTATGGCCAGGTAAAAATTTCCAACTCATATACTAATACTAAGTCTCTTAAACTTCTTTTTCCAAGAAACTAATTCACTTGATTTTTTTACTTGCTTGTTTATATAGTTCTTTGGAAACTAAAATTGGGTACATAAATTATATAGAGAAGTAAATTATTAAAGACAATTTATAATACAAACATTTTGAAAGTAGTGTCTTGCATTACTTTGTTCATCCAGCAAATGGGTCCATTGCTCATTAGTGGTCAGATATGTTGTGCCTATGGAGATGGTTATACATGGTCCAAGCCCTGCAGAAAGCACAACTGTAGATCTAAATCATACTCTTTTTTAGCACTTTTTTTTGGTTTGTTTTGACAAACTTGCATGTATGTTCATGAAGGCAGATTTATAATAAAAGGAAAAATTCTCATCAGTGAAAAGTTAAAATTATAGGGACATATTAAAAACTTTAAAAACGTGTATGACATTTCAGAAGCTAAAATCTACCAAGAGTTAAAAAAAAACACCTACATATAAAAAAACACCCAAAATATAAGTAACGTTTGCTAAAACTGAAGTACCTCACTGTTTCAAAGTAGAGCATTTGTATCAGCCTGAGTAATCTTTCCAGGCTGTTAGAAAGAGCTAAGGAGAAGACAAGAGTTATACTCCTTTAGCACTCTAGTGTTCTTGCCTGGAGAAACCCAGGGATGGGGTAGCCTGGTGGGCTGCCGTCTATGGGGTCGCACAGAGTCGGACACGACTGAAGCAACTTAGCAGCAGCAGCAGCAGCAGCAGCATCAAAAAGATACCAATAAAGTGTTTATATGATGCATACATGTTTGCACCCTCACTGGTGTCCATCTCTTTGTGATACCAGGGTTGTAGCCTGACAGGCTCCTCTGTCCATGGGACTCTCCAGGCAAGAATACTGGAGTGCCTGACCGCGGGATCAGACTCCAGACTCGTGCATCTTTTGCGTTAGCAAGCAGGTTCTTTCCCAGTTGAGCCACCGGGGAAGCCCAAAAGTGTTTATATAAAACATTTTCTAATTGACTGCATTCATTTTTAGCTTATTATTTATTATTCACAGTAGCCGTTTCAAGAAAGTGTTTTTATTCCAATTTTTTTAAGCCTGAAAATCAAAGTTAGGAATGATGAAATCACACCCTAGGCCACAAAGATTTTGAACCTAAGTATTTAGATTACAGTCACAACTGCCCAGATGTGAGTACTGACTTATACTCAGTTGTTATTCAGTCATTCAGTGTTGTCAACATTTTGTGACCCCATGACTGCAGCACGCCAGGCTTCCCTGTCCTTCACCATTTCTTGGAGCTTGCTCAAACTCATGTCCACTGAGTTGGTGATGCCATCCAACCATCTCATCCTCTGTTGTCCCCTTCTCCTCTTGCCTTCAATTTTTCCCAGCATCAGGGTGTTTTCTAATGAGTCGGTTCTTTGCATTAGGTGGCCAAAGTTTTGGAGCTTCAGCTTCAGATCAGTCCTTCCAATGAATATTCAGGGTAGATTTCCTTTAGGATTGACTGGCTTGATTTCCTTGCATTCCAAGGGACTCTAAAGAGTCTTCAACACCACAGTTCGAAAACATCAATACTTCGGCACTCAGCTTTCTTTATGGTCTGACTCTCATATCCATACATGACTACTAGAAAAAACATAGCTTTGACTAGACATACCTTTGCTATCAGAGTAACATCTCTGCCTTTTAATATGCTGTCTGGATTGGTAATACATTTTCTTCTAAACAGTAAGCATCTTTTAATTTCATGGCTGCAGTCACCATCTGCAGTGGCTTTGGAGCCCCCCAGAATAAAGTATGTCACTATGTCCTCATCTATTTGCCATGAATTGATGGCACTGGATGCTGTGATCTTCATTTTTTTTTTTTTTATATTGATTTCTTTTTTTTTTTTTTTTTACTTAATGTTGAGTTTTAAGCCAGCTTTTTCACTCTCCTCTTTCATGTTCATCAAGAGGCTCTTTAGTTAATGTTTGCTTTCTGCCATAAGGGTGTTGTCATCGGGATATCTGAGCTTATTGTTATTTCTACCAGGAATCTTGATTCCAGCTTGTGCTTCATTCAGCCTGGCATTATGCATGATGTACTCTGCACAGAAGTTAAATAAGCAGGGTGACGATATACAGCCTTGACATACTCCTGTCCCAATTTGGAACAGGTCATTGTTCCATGTCTGGTTCTAACTGTCACGTCTCGACCTGCATGCAGGTTCCTCAGGAGGCAGGTAAGATGGTCTGATATTCCCATCTCTTTAAGAATTCTACAGTTTGTTGTGATCCATACAGTCAAAAGCTTTGGCATAATCAGTGAAGCAGAAATATATGTTTTTTTCTGGAATTCTTTTGCTTTTTCTATGATCCAATGAATGTTGGCAATTTGATCTCTGGTTCCTCTGCCTTTTATAAATCCAGCTTGAATATATTGAAGCTCTTGCTTCATGTACTGTTCAAGCCTGACTTGCAAAATTTTGAGCATTACTTTGCTAGCATGTGAATGAGTACAGTTGGGCGGTAGCTTGAATATTCTTGGCATTGCCTTTCTTTGGGATTGGAATGAAAACTGACCTTTTCCAGTCTTGTGGCCACTGCTGAATTTTTCAAATTTCCTGACATATTGAGTGCAGCATTTTCACAGCATCATCTTATAGGATCTGAGTGTGTCTTAATAATTTTAGTTTAATACAATATTCAGGAAAGAATAAAGAAAGTGGCAGTTTTCTTTCCAGGAAACTACACAGACACACATGTATACAAATTTAGAATATTCTTTCAGAAACACTCTGAGACATAGTTAGGTATACCCTATGTATTGAAAGACTCCAGGAATAGAAAGTCAGGTCAAGGATTAGTGGTATGTTGTTTCACGGTACTGTTTTGGTTTAATAAGTGAAGAGCTTTTATAAAAAAAAATAATAATAATAAGTAAAACAAGAAAAACAAAGATAACTAGAATGACTTAAAGCCTTCTTTACCCATGCTCCCAATCCACATGACTGATACCCAAGAACTGAGGTTTTTTTTTTTTTTTGCAGTTAAAGTCATATCAAGTTCCAGGGCAATGATACTATTTCCTCCCAATGTATTTATATACTAGCACTGGGGCAAATGGTTCTCTGTAGTTGCTCTTTCCTTCTATATATCCCCATGATGCATCTTTCATCTTTCTCTGTTCCTATAGCAGTAATCGACATTATCACTATATGGAACATTCACAGCTCATTGTCTTATGGATCGTCTATGATTTTCCCAATTACTAGTAGACAGTTGCCTGTCATAATTGGTAGCCACGGGGTGAACTGTTCTTTGATGCATGTGGTACACTATGAGGACTCTGAAATTATTTTCCTCCACAGTTAATGAATAAATTACTGGAGAGGCGTCTTTGAATAATAGCATTGCATTAGAAGAAGCCACACTTCTGCCCTTGCTTTGTTCTTAGGAAAAAAAGGGGAGGGGGCAGAATTAAGAATAACCTTTAAGCTTTTAGCAATTAGACCATAATTTCCTCTTTGTTTAATAACAGTGGCTGATGAAAGCAACTCTTTAGAACTTGGACACTTACAGCACCTTAGGATGGGAATTATCTATGGATGTCTGAGCTCAGAAATATACAGGATTGGCAAACCCTCTGCTTTTTTGTCCCAAGTCTCGTAACAGGACACTGGAACATTATGATGGTCTTTTGAATGTGTCAACTCAACTGTGCTACAATCTTAAGTTATGCAGTCAGAAATCTAAACGTTGGCTGTGAAAGTATATGTAACTATAGCTCATAATCACTTGACTTTAAATAAGGGAGGTATCCCAAATAATCTGGGTGGGTTTGAATCAATCAGCTGAAATGACCTTAAAAATAGAGTTGAGGCTTACCTGAGAGAAGAAATTCCACCTATGGATAGTTTCTTAAGCCTGTGCTGTGAGTTTCAGCTTACCCTTCTTGATAGCCTGTCTGATAGATCTAGCCACCCCATGATTGTGTGTAGATAATTTGTAGCAATAAAAGCTCATACTCACCTTCTATTGGTTCTGCTTCTCTGGTTGAACACACTAAAACACATATACAAATATCACCTGCTATAGAGCAGTAACCTCAGTTATCTATTTAATTTCTCAGAAAATATACAAATTTAATAGAAGGAGTGACATGATGTTTCCCTTCTATTGAAGGGAAACATGATGATTCCCTTGTAGTTTTTGAAATATTAAAGAGATCTAGATCTCTAGAGAACTACTATTGTAGATGCACCATTTTTTATTATTCTCATTTAATTTATAAGCATATTATTTATCAGTCTTAGCTGTAATATTTTCTTAGAAAGTACATAGATATAGGTATCTGTATATAGATATAGGTATCTTCTATTGCATATCTATGTATGTATACCTAATACCCTTCAACATGTATTTGCATGGGGATAGCCACAGAAGAATCAGTGATGCTGTGTATTGGTGTATTTAATAATGGCTTCCCAGGCGGAGCTACTGGTAAAGAATCTGCCTACCAATGCAGTAGACAAGAGATGTGGGTTTGATCCCTAGGTCGGGAAGATCTCCTGAAGTAGAAAATGGCAAGCCAGTCCAATATTCTTACCTGGAAAAGTCCTAAAAGTCCGTGTACAGAAAAGCCTGGTGGGCTACTGTCCAGGGGTTTGCAAAGAGTCAGACATGACTGAGCGCGCGCGTGCGCACACACACACACACACACACACACACACACACACCTGGTTAAATTAATAAAACAAAAAATAAAATTTATTTGCACCATATTACTACCCTAAGCTTAAAATTAAGTTAAAAAATTTGCCTTTTGCAGCAATGACTAAAAATTTATGGTAAAGTAACCCCAACAGAAAATGTCATTGAAAGTTACATTCCTACTATTCTTAGTAATAAAAGAGTGGCTAGATATCTGATGTCAGTGTCTTTTAGGAATCCATGTCTATTTCTGTATTTTATAATTGCATATAAATTATATATAATTTCTATCAATACCTAGAAAAATAAGCTCTGGGAATGAAATGTTAATATTAACTTGTCATAGATAAGAACATACACATAGAAATTTACATGTAAAAGTTATAAATCTGTAAGAATTGCTTATAATTATATTGTATTAATAATATAAAACAGATATAGTAATTGAAAGGAGCAGAGGATGGAGATTGGTCAGAAGAAATAAAGGAAAGTATCAGAGACAAACTTACATAGTACTTGCTCAAGCACTACTTAAAGAAAGAGGCTGGCCCATTGAGAAAATAATTTCTAACCAAGAGATGAATGACTCTAACTGTCCTATCTTGATTTCATATGTTCATCTGTCTATCTTCCTCCAGTCCTTATTCTGAGATATGCTAGCATACCATTAGTAGTATCTGGGACATATGCTGTTGGTCATGTATTAAAATATATTATAATTAATTATTAACTATGTTCCAGTTATTATGCAAAACATATATATGCATTAGGCAATTTAAAGTTTACTCTACCATAAGAGTGATTATCTTAATAATATGATTTACATATTATATAAAATATGATTATCTTAATTTTATAATTAAAAATAAGAGATTCAAAGAAGCAAAGTTACTTACTTAAGCTCACATAGCTGATAGATTACCTGGTATTATACCTTTATGTGAATCTAGTGCTCATAATGAAAATATACAAAAACACATAATAATGCAAGTCTGGTTGTAATATAGGGTCTAACAGATTTATAAAAGTAGTCCATAAGAGTATGAAAGGGAATTTCAGTTTCTGACTAACTTGCTGTCAAATGGAACAGATTTGTTCTCTCTTATGATATATTTTTAAGCTTGAAAAAATATAAAACAATGATTTTAACAACATTGGAACCAGGTAAAAAAGAATAATAATTTCAGAGAGATAGGAAAGAAATAGAATGAAGAGTAAAATAATCTCAGTTTATTGCTGTCGGGATTTCCAGATTATAGAGAAAGGGAATCTCAGAAGGAGTCCAGTACACTCCTTGAGCTGAGTAAAGGAAACTGAGAATCTTGGACTAGAACTTGCTAAATTGAGTTCTGTAGAAGAGAGATTTACACAGACAGAAAAACGTATAGATTTGCAAAGGTGCACCTCAAGTATTGGGCACACCAAAAATTTTGTTCAGGATTTTCCATAATATCTTTCTTATGTTTTCTGTAACATCTTTTCACATGGTGTTATGGAAAATCCTGGACAAATGTTTTGGCCAACCAATTATTTGGCAGATATTGATCAGCACTGCATCAGTGTGTGTGAGGAAATATCAGAGGCCTGAGAAGGTGCTTAGTATCATTAATCATTGAGAAAGGTAAGTCAAAACCACAATGAGATATCACTACATACCTAGTATCAATAGAATGTCTAAAATTATAAATATTGACCATGTCAAATATTGGCAAAGATGTGGAAGAACTGGAATACTCATACATGGCTGGTAAAAACCTAAAATGGCAAACCCACTTTGAAGAAAAAACAAATATACATATACTATACGATCTAGTCATTCTACTACTAGGTATTATATGCAAGAGAAATGAAAACATATGTCCAATACAGAGATTTGTATATGAATATTCAAAACAGATTTGAAATAGTCAATAACTGGAAACCCAAATTTTCATCAAGAGGTGAAAGGATAAATTATAGTATGTCTTTACAAGTGTACTACTTAGCAATAAGAAGGAATTAACTGCTGATATACATAAGAGCGTGAATGAATCTAAAAAATAATGCTGAATTTTAAAAAAGCCAGACAAAAGGGTACATGTGATATGATTCTATTTATGTACAATTCTAGAAAATACAAAGTAATCTGTAGTTACAAGAATTAGGTCAGTGGTTTACTGGGGGACAGGTCTGGAAAGGATAGAATGAAGGATTTACACAGGGGCCTGAGGAAATTTTGCAAGGTGATAGATGTATTTATCTTGACTGTAGTGATCGGTTTATATGTGAATATACATGTCAAAATTGGTACAACTTATAAAATTGTACATTTAAAATATGTATTATTATTATATGTTAATTTTGTCCCAATAAAGTATTTTTAAAATCAAAAACACTAAACACAACAGTAACAAAGTAAAGAAAAACGTAATAGCATAAAGGAAGATTTCAATTATAATGAAATGAATTAAAATGGAATACACTTTCTGTTGATGGTTTTGAGTCAAAGACAAGGCAGGAGTCTGGAGCTGTGAAAAACTCTTCCAAAAATTTAGTATTATAGGAGTGATACTTCTGATCGTCTCATTCTTTCATAAAATGCCTCTGGGTATCCTCAGTACTATTATCCAGTTTCAATTTGGTACCTTACTCAACACCATTTTTAAATCTTGAAAACCACCCAAGGATTGCAGGAAGTGGAGGAAAAATCAGTGCATCAGTATCAGCAAGAATCTAATTTGATTTTATATTTATCAAATGCCTGTCATTTGAAAAGCAATGAATTAATTCCCTCTGCATCTGTGAAGATGACTGTAACACAAATAATACTATTGAGTTGGGCAAAATTTTAACTGTTTAACATGTATCAAGTTATTTGATTCTCACGAAACTCTTTTGAGATAAGCTCTACTAACAACACCATTGAAATTTTACAGATGAGGAAACTGAGGGGCAGAAAAGATATGGTACCTTGTACATAGTCTCAAAACCGATAAGGCTGGGGATTGAATTTAGGCATTCAACATCCATATTCATTGTTCTTAATTACCAAGTTGTTGTTTTCTGCTGCATACAACTTAATTAATTTGGTATTGATATTTTGACAAAGGTTTGTAAATTGTACAGAAGGGGGGTCATCAAAGCCATCCCAAGAAAAAGAAAGGCAAAATTGTTGTCTGAAGAGGCCTTACAAATAGCTGAGAAAAGAACAGAAGTGAAAGGCAAAGGGAAAAAGGAAAGATATACCATCTGAATGCAGAGTTCCAGAGAATAGCAAGGAGAGATAAGAAAGCCTTTTTAAGCAAACAATGCAAATAAATAGAGGGAGAAATATAGAATGGGAAAGACTAGAGATTTCTTCAGGAAAATTAGAGATATCAAGGGAAAATTTCATGCAAAATGGGCATAATAAAGGGCAGAAATGGTATGGACCTAAGAGAAGCAGAAGATAGAAAGAAGAGGTGGCAAGAATACACAGAACTACACAAAAAAAGGTCTTAATAAGCCAGATAATCATGGTGGTGTGATCACTCACCTAGAGCCAGACATCCTGGAGTGTGAAGTCAGGTGGGCCTTAGGAAGTGTCCCTATGAACAAAGCTAGTAGAGGTCGTGGAATTCCAGCTGAGCTATTTCAAAACCTAAAAGATGACGCTCTTAAAATGTTGCATTCATTATGTCAGCAAATTTGGAAAACTCAGCAATGATCACAGGACTGAAAAAGATCAGTTTTCATTCCAGTCCCAAGGAGGAAAATGACAAAGACTGTTCAGACTATCACACAATTGCATTCATTTCACATGCTAGCAAAGTAATGCTCAAAATTCTCCAAGCTAGGCTTCATCAGTATGTGAACCGGGAAATTTCAAATGTTCAAGCTGGATTTAGAAAAGGCAGAGGAACCAGAGATCAAATTGCCAACATCCGTTAGATCATAGAAAAAGCAAGAGAACATCTGCTTCATTGACTATGCTAAAAAGCCTTTGACTATGTGGATCACAACAAACTGTGGAAAATTCTTAAAGAAAAGGAAATACCAGACCACTTTTACTGCCTCCTGAGAAGCCTGTATGCAGGTCAAGAAGCAACAGTTAGAACCAGACATGGAAAAAAGGACTGGTTCCAAATTGGGAAAGTATGTCAAGGTTGTATATTGTTACCCTGCTTATTTAATTTCTATGCAGAGTACATTATGCAAAATGCCAGGCTGGATGGAGCACAAGCTGGAATCAAGATTGCGGGAGAAATATTAACAGTCTCTGATATGCACATGACACCAACCTTATGGCAGAAAGTGGAGAGGAATTAAAGAGCCTCTTGATGAAAATGAAAGAGGAGAGTGAAAAAATTGGCTTAAAACTCAGCATTCAAAAAATGAAGCTCATGGCATGTCGTACCATCACTTCATGACAAATAGATGGGGAAACAATGGAAACAGTGACAGACTTTATTTTGGGGAGCTCCAAAATCACTACAGATGATGACTGCAGCCATGAAATTAAAAGATGCTTGCTCCTTGGAAGAAGCAGTGACAACTCTAGACAGACAGCATATTAAAAAGCAGAGACATTACTTTGCCTACAAAGGTCCATCTAGTCAAAGCTATGGTTTTTTTCAGTAGTCATGTATGGATGTGAGAGCTGGACAATAAAGAAGTCTGAGCACTAGAGTATTGATGCCTTTGAAACGTGGTGTTGGGAATGTCTCTTCAGAGTCCCTTGGATAGCTAGGAGATTAAACCAGTCAATCCTGAAGGAAATCAACCCTGAGTATTCATGGAAGGACTGATACTGAAACTCCAATACTTTGGCCACCTGATGCAAAGAGCAAATGCATTGCAAAAGACCTTGATGCTGGGAGATATTGAGGGCAGGAGAAGAAGAGTACAACAGAGGATGAGATGATTGGTTGGCATCATCCAATCAGTGGATATGAGTTTGAGCAGATCTGGGAGATGGTGAAGGACAGAGAAGCCAGGTGTGCTGCTATCCATGGGGTCACAAAGAGTCGGACATGACTAAGTGAACAACAGCAGCAAAGAATTTTGAGCAGCCAATGTTTCCTGAAAAAATGAAAGGTAGAGAAAGAAGCAAAAAAATAAAAATAAAAATGGGATGAGAGGATGTTTTTCCTTCTTGAAATGAATATGTGTTACAGAGAGGGAATTTGCTGAATGTGATGAATATGAGGGAGGTAGGAAGATACAGGGTTTGGTGTTTTTTGTTGTTGTTGTTGTTTGTTTGTTTTTAATGAAAATCCTGAGATAGAGGGACATACACAACAAAAGTAGTTTACCAAGGTGTTAAGCAAGTCAGCAACATTGGGACTTCATTTGGTGTCATATCTTTAAATAAACAGTCAATCAAACCAGTAAAGAATTAAGTAAATAATATTTTTTTTTCTTTTGAAATTACATGATTGAACATATTTTTAGAGCAGCTATCATTTGAAAGGAAAAGTTACAAAGATTGTAAGTGGCAATAAAGAGTAAATTAATTATATATTCTAAGTTATGATATAGACTCTACTTTTAAAATATTTCCAAAATCAGAACCTTTCTCATATTTTGACTGCCAGGCCTCTAGACAATTTTATATTAACATTGATTTCTGGTTGTTTTTTTTTTTTTGTTACCCTTTTATCTCCCATTATACTCTATTCTCTACAAAGTAGAAAGAGCAGTCTTTTTTAGAATAAAAGCTTAGATCCAGTCACTTTGTTAAAAGCCTTTGATGACTGCAATTTTACTGAAGATTTGATCTAAAATATGCTTACTATGTTTAAAAGTCTTTGGGATCTCATCCCAGTGACTTTTCTAATATCATTTCTGATTACTCCACAATCCTTTTCAAGCATACTTGTCTTTTTGGTGTATCTTGAATATACCAACAGGATTCACCATTAAACTCCTTTATCTTTTTTTTATCTTAGAACATGTACTCTCTTACTTGCTTCACATATCTGCTAAAATGTCATTTTAACATAAAGGCCTAGCCTAACCTTGATGTATAAAGATCACAAACCACTGAACCCTTTACCATTTATCTCCACCTGGATGGATTTTTCAGCTGACCAATCCTTATTGCTAGCAATATTATTTAATTGTAATTATTTTTAATTGACAACCTCTGTCTACTAGAATGTCTTCGAAGAACAAGGACTTTGTCTGGTTTGTTCATTGCTGTATCCCTTAGAACAGGGCTAAGCTCAGAAAAGAAATTCAATAAATATTTATTGGTTCAGCAAATAAAAGAATTCCAGATGATGCCACTTACTGCAGCTCAGGAATGTTACATAAAAGCTCTATATTCTGGCTTATTAATTTGCCCAGCAAGAAAATCAGTGTGATCTGCAGGGTCTGTTTTAGATTAAATGACAGTATATACCATACGGGTACTTTAACATATAGCCAAGTTTAATAAATGGATTATAATATTATGACAGTTTAAACAGAAACTATTTGGAAATGTAGCTTTTTAGTACGTTAATTTTTCTATTCGAAATTGTTTGAGAGCCAATTTCATCAGATAAAAATCACTAACAACCACCACAAATGTGTATTTTGGCAGATCAAATGATATGAGTGAATACATTTTGAATTCATAATTGTAAATGCTTTGTAAGAATGTACAACTTATTTTTAACTGAAGTTTATTTTCTATGCAATATTATATGCAAGGAAACTAAGGCATTAATCTACATTTTTGGGGAAATATCATTTTAAATTTAATACAATGATCTCTTTCCTATCTTAGTATTCCAGGTGTATGCAGCTTAGAACTCATACAAGCTAGAGAGTGACTTAATAAATCATTCATGATTAGTTGGAACTAATCGTCAGGATGATCAGAAGTTGGCAAGTGTTCCTGCAATGAAAGGGAATGATCTACTGTTCATAAGTGCCTCAGAATTCTGGAGGCTCTTAGCTGGTGCTGCTTTTCTTTTCCCAACACTTAGTCATTCTCTGCAGCCATTAATCTTGAATAAGCCAAAAGAAGGAAAGGTCAGCCAGATTCAAGACTTCTAAGGTGCCATTTCCTTAGCAAACATGCTCTCTTCTTGATAGATTTTGAAATATTCTACATCTATAAATGGTTCATTCAGAATGATAAATTATGAGATCTTCCACTCTTTATAATAAGAGCATGTTTTGAGTTTGGGTCAGCAAAACCATTCAATTCAGCTTTCTTTGTCCCGCATGTTAAAAAAGATTTAAGGGGACAGTAGTATTCCATTTTTCTATTCTTGTATAGATGGTATATTGAGAGATATTAATTAAAATAATTGTTTCTTTACAGCTAGAATGCATAGATATTTAAATGTCTTCAAATCACAAAAATATTTTAAATACCAAACATTTAGCTAGTTAATAGCTGTCTATCTTATTTTTTTTGTTTTTAAATACCTTTCTCCCTGGTTCTCTTCATAGTAAAGCATTACTTAAACAGTACCAGGGCTGCATGGTTTACCATTATAAACAACTGATTGAAACACCTGTCTAGTTTTTAGGACTTAGCTCAACTAAGATTGCCTCTCTGATTCCTTTCTTGCTCTTTTACTGGACTAACTTGATTACATATGGGTATCTTTTGGCTAATTTTTGGAATATTTGGATTATTTCATTTTCATGATTTAGTTACCTAGTACTTAATACAGTTCTTTATTATGTTTCAATACTTTATTTTGAAGTAACATGCTTTTTTGTGAGTAGATGACAAATATAGTAAAATGTAGCTATATATATCAAGTCAGTGATACTCAGGAAGATCATAATTTATAGAATACTTGAGTTACTTCATTTTTCTTGATTTAGTTACCTAATACTTAATACAGTTCTTATTATGGATCAATAATTTATTTTAATGTAACATAGGGGGGCAGTCCTAAGATGGTGGAGTAATAGGATGGGGAGACCAGTTTCTCCCCCACAGATTCATCGAAAGGTGATTTGAATGCTGAGCAAATACCACAAAACAACTTCTGAACCCTAGCAGAGGACCCCTGGCACCCAGAAAGGCAGCCCATTGTCTTCAGGAGGAGGTAGGACAAAATATAAAAGGTAAAAAGAGAGACAAAAGAGTTAGGGATGGAGACCCATCCTGGGGAGGGAGTCATGAAAGAGAAGTTTCCAAACACCAGGAAACCCTCTCACCGGTGGGTCTGTGGGGAGTTTTGGAATCTGAGGGCAACATAACTAGGAGGGAAAAATAAATAAATAAAACCCACAGATTATGCCCCTAACTGCAATTGCCACCAGAGAAGTAGCCCAGATGCTCACGTTCACCACCAGCAAGTGAGGGCTGAACAGGAAGGAGCAGGCTGCATGCTTAGGGTAAGGACCGGGCCTAAATGCCCTGAGGACAATCTGAGGGAGCTAACATGAGATAGCAACTCAAACTGTGGGACAGCCAGAGAGAGGAAAAAAAAAGAAAAAAAGAGGAAAGAGAGAGAGATAGAACTTTCCCGTGAAAATCTCTAACCTAAGACACTATCGGCCTGCTCACAGAAACAATGGACTGAGTGAATACCAGAGGAGAGCTAGCCAGCTAGGGACAGGCCTATCCCCCGCCAGAGGCAAGGAGGCAGGCTGACGACAGCCAGAGCCGGAAGGCAAGGGGAAAACTCCATCCCAAAGATGGATCCTCTACCAAACTATGAGCAGGCTTCCAAGGAAGAATCTGAAACTGAACTGACCCCACACTGCCCTCAACAGCTCCAGATAAATTACTAGATATATTTTGCTATTATCATTTTTTAATTTTCTTTTTTTATTTTTAAGTTCTTTATTACTCTTTTAATTTTCATTTTTAAAATCTTACTATTACCTTCCAAAAAAAGACGTTATTTTTAAAACAAATTTCATATTTTTTAATAACTTTGGCGATTTTGCTTTTTTAATATTCTATTTTTGAGAGTCTAACATCTACTCTAGATTTTTAATCTTTGCTTTTTCGTATTTGTTATCAGTTCTGTACCTTTACGAATCCAAACTTCAGTACCCATTTTTACTTAGGAGTGTGATTACTGGCTTTATTGCTCTCTCCCCTTTTGACTCTCCTTTTTCTCTTCCAGGTCACCACTATTTCCTCCCTCTCCCTTGTCTTTTCTACTTAACTCTGTGAATCTCTTTGGGTGTTCTGAGCTTGGAGAGTGCTCAGGGAGCTAATCACAAGCTAGATTGGTCTCTCTCTTTTTGACCCCTCCCCCTCTCCTCCTGGTCACCTCTATCTCCTTCTTCCCTCTTGTCTTCTCTATGGAACTCCATGAACCTCTCTGAGTGTTCCAGACTGTGGAGAGCAAATAGGGAATTGAATACTGGCTAGATTGCTCTCTCCCCTTTTGATTCCCCCTCAGAAGAGGGGGAATCCTGGTCACCTCTATCTCCCTCCTCCCACTACTCTTCTCCATGTAACTCTGTGAACCCCTCTGGGTATCACTCACTGTTGAGAATCTTTTCACCATTAACCTAAATGTTTTATCTTTGGTGCTGTATGGATGGAGAAGTCTTGAGGCTACTGTAAGAATAAGACTGAAAGCTAGAGGCAGGAGTCTTAAATCCAAAACTTGATAACACCAGAAAACTCCTGATTCCAGAGGACATTAATTGACAAGAGCTATTCAAAAACCCTCCATACCTACACGGAAACCAAGCTCCACCCCAAGAGCTAACAAGTTTCAGAGCAAGACATACCAAGCTAATTCTGCAACAACACAAGAACATAACCCTGAGCACAAAAATACAGATGACCAAAAGTCAAACCAAACCCATAGGTACCTCAAAACTCACTACTGGACACTTCATTGCACACCAGAGAGAAGAGATCCAGCTCCACCCACCAAAACACCGACGCAAGCTTCCCTAACCAGAAAACATTGACAAGCCACTCATCCAACCCCACCCACAGGGAGGAACCTCCACAATAAAGAGGAACCACAAACTTCCAGCATACATAAAGGCCACCCCAAACACAGCAACCTAAACAAGATGAAAAGGGAAAGAAATACTCAGCAGGTAAAGGAACATGATAAAAGCCCATCAAACCAGACAAAAGAGGAGGAGATAGGGAGTCTACCTAAAAAAGAATTCAGAATAATGGTAGTAAAAATGATCCAAAATCTTGAGAACAAAATGGAGTTACAGATAAATAGCCTGAAGACAAGGACTGAGAAGATGCAAGGACCTAGAAGAAATAAAAAAGTTAACCAATAATTAATAATGCAATAACTGAGATCAAAAGCACTCTGGAGGGACCCAACAGTAGAATAACTGAGACAAAATATAGGGTAAGTGAGGTGGAACATAGAATGGTGGAAATAGATGAAGCAGAGAGGAATAAAGAAAAAAGAATTAAATAAGGACAACCTCAGAGACCTCTGGGACAATGTTAAATGCCCCAACATTCGAATCATAGGAGTCCAGAAGAAGACAAAAATAAGGCCATGAGAAAATACTTGAGGAAATAATAGTTGAAAACTTCCCTAAAATGGGGAAGGATATAGCCACCCAAGTCCAAGAAACGCAGAGTCCCAAACAGGATAATCCCAAGGCAAAACATACCAACACACATATTAATCAAATTAATGACGATCAAACACAAAGAACAAATATTAAAAGCAGCAAGGGAAAAACAATAACTCACAAGTGGATCCCCATAAGGGTAACAGCTGATCTTTCAACAGAAGCTCTTCAGGCCAGAAGGGAATGGCAGGACATACTTAAAGTGATGAAAGAGAAAAACCTACAACCCAGATTACTGTACCCAGCAAGGATCTCATTCAAATATGAAGGAGAAATCAAAAGTTTTACAGACAAGAAAAAGCTGGGAGAATTCAGCACAATTAAGCCAGCTTTTCAACAAGTGGTAAAGGATATTCTCTAGATGGGAAACACAGAATAGGTTTATAAACTTGAACCTAAGACAACAAAGTAAATGACAATGGGATCATACTTATCAATAATTACCTTAAATGTAAATAGGTTGAATGCCCCAACCAAAAGACAAAGACTGGCTGAATGGATGCAAAAACAAGACCCCTACATATGCTGTTTACAAGAGACCCACTTCAAACCTGTATGTAGGGACACATACAGACTGAAAGTGAAAGGCTAGAAAAAGATATTTCATGCAAATGAAGACCAAAAGAAAGTAAGAGTAGCAATACTCATATCAGATAAAATAGACTTTGAAATAAAGGCCATGAAAAGAGACAAAGAAGGACACTACATAATGATCAAAGGATCAATCCAAGAAGAAGACATAACAATTATAAATATATATGCACCCAACATGGGAGCACTGCAATATGTAAGGCAAATGCTAACAAGTATGAAAGGGGAAATTAACAGTAACACAGTAATAGTGGAAGATTTTAATACCCAACTCACACCTATGGGTATATCAACTAAACAGAAAATTAGCAAGAAAACACACATTTAAATGATATAATGGACCAGTTAGACCTAATGATATCTATGGGACATTTCACCCCAAAACAATGAATTTCACCTTTTTCCTCAAGTGCACACGGAACCTTCTCCAGGATAGATCACATCCTGGGCCATAAATTTAGCCTTGGTAAATTCAAAAAAATTGATATCATCTCAATCATCTTTTCTAATTACAATGTGGTAAGATTAGATATCAACTACAGGAAAAATAATTAAAATACAAACATATGGAGGCTAAACAACACAGTTTTGAATAACAAATCACAGATGAAATAAAAAAAGAAATCAAAATATGCATAAAATGAATGAAAATGAAAACACAACAACACAAAACCTGTGGGATACAGTAAATGCAATGCTAAGGGGAGGGTTCTCAGCAGTACAAGCATACCTCAGGAAACAGGAGAGAAATCAAATAAATAACCTAACTCTATACCTAAAGCAACTAGAAAAAGAAGAAATGAAGCACCCTAGGATTAGTAGAAGGTAAGGAACTGTAAAAATTAGGGCAGAAATAAATGCAAAAGAAACATAGGAGACCATAGCCAAAATCAACAAAGCTAAAAGCTGGTTCTTTGAGACAATAAATAAAATAGAAAAACCATTAGCCAGACTCATCAAGAAAAAAAGGGAGAAGAATCAAATCAACAAAATTAGAAATGAAAATGGAGAAATCACAACAGACAACACAGAAATACAAAGGATCATAAGAGACTACTATCAGCAACTATATGCCAATAAAATGGACAACTTGGAAGAAATGAACAAATTCTTAGAAAACTATAACTTTCTAAAACTGAACCAGGAAGAGATAGAAAATCTTAACAGACCAATCACAAGCACAGAAATTGAAACTGTAATCAGAAATCTCCCAACAAACAAAAGCCCAGGACCAGATGGCTTCACAGCTGAATTCTACAAAAAGTTTAGAGAAGAGCTAACACCTATCCTACTCAAACTCTTCCAGAAAATTCCAAAGGAAGGTAAACTTCCAAACGTGATGAGGCCACCATCACCTTAATACCAAAACCAGGAAAAGATGCCACAATAAAAGAAAACTACAGGCCAAAATCACAGATGAACATAGATGCAAAAATCCTTAACAAAATTCTATCAAACAGAATCCAACAACATATTGAAAAGATCATACATCATGACCAAGTGGGCTTTATCCCAGGGATGCAAGGGTTCTTCAATATTCACAAAGCAATCAATGTGATACCATGTTAACAAATTGAAAGATAAAAAGCATATGATTATCTCAATAGATGCAGAGAAAGCCTTTGACAAAATTCAACATCGATTTATGATAAAAACCCTCCAGAAAGCAGGCATAGAAGGAACACATCTCAACATAATAAAAGCCATATATGATAAAGCCACAGCAAACATTATCCTCAATGGTGAAAGACGAAAGCATTTTAGGGCATTTCCCTTTAAGTCAGGAACAGGACAAGGATGCCCACTCTCACCACTACTATTGAACATAGTTTTAGAAGTTTTAGGCACAGCAGTCAGAGAAGAAAAAGAAATAAAAGAAATCCAGATTGGAAAATAAGTAAAACTCTCACTGTTTGCAGATGACATGATCCTCTACATAGAAAACCCTAAAGACTTCACCAGAAAATTAATAGAGCTAATCAATGAATATAGTAAAGTTGCAGAATGTAAAATTAACATGCAGAAATCCCTTGCATTCCTATACATTAACAATGAGAAAACAGAAAGAGAAATTAAGGAAACAATTCCATTCACCATTGCAACAAAAAGAATAAAATACTTACGAATTAATCTACCTAAAGAAACAAAAAATCTATATATGCTGCTGCTGCTGCTAAGTCACTTCAGTCATGTCCGACTCTATGTGACCCCATAGACCCAGCCTGCCCCTGGGATTCTCCAGGCAAGAATACTGGAGTGGGTTGCCATTACCTTCTCCAATGCATGAAAGTGAAAAGTGAAAGTGAAGTTGCTTAGTCGTGCCCTACTCTTAGCGACCCCATGGACTGTGGCCCACAGGCTCCTCCATCCATGGGATTTTCCAGGCAAGAGTAGTAAAGTAGGTTGACATTGCCTTCTCCAAGATCTATATACAGAAAACTATAAAACACTGATGAAAGAAATCAAAGATGACACAACAAATAGATGGAGAAATATACCATGTTCATGGATCAGAAGGATCAATATAGTGAAAATGAGTGTACTACCCGAAGCAATCTATAGATTCAATGCACTCTCTATCAAACTACCAACAGTATTTTTCACAGAACTAGAACAAATACTTTCACAATTTGTATGGAAATACAAAAAACCTCGAATAGCCAAAGCAATCATGAGAAAGAAGAATGGAACTAGAGGAATCAACCTGCCTGACTTCAGGCTATACTACAAAGCAACAGTCATCAAGACAGTATGGTACTGGCACAAAGACAGAAACATAGATCAATGGAACAAAATAGGAAGCCCAGAGATAAATCCACACACCTATGGACAACTTATTTTTGACAAAGGAGGTAAGAATATACAATGGAGAAAAGACAATCTCTTTAACGAGTAATGCTGGGAAAATTAGTCAACCATTTATAAAATAATGAAATGAGAACACTTTCTAACACCATACACAAACATAAACTCAAAATGGATTAAAGATTTAAATGTAAGACCAGAAACTCTAGAACTCCTAGCAGAAAACATAGGCAAAACACTCTCTGAAGTAAATCACAGCAGGATCCTCTATGACCCACCTCCCAGAGTAATGGAAATAAAAGCAAAAATAAACGGGACCTAATTAAACTTAAAAGATTTTGCACAACTAAGGAAACTATAAGCAAAGTAAAAAGACAGCCTTCAGAATGGGAGAAAATAATAGCAAATGAAGCAACAGACAAACAACTAATCTCAAAAATATACAAGCAACTCCTGCAGCTCACTGCCAGAAAAATAAGCCAACCAATAAAAAAAATGGGCCAAAGAACTAAACAAATATTTATCCAAAGAAGACATACAGATGGCTAAGAAACACATGAAAAGATGTTCAACATCACTCATTATTAGAGAAATGCAAACCAAAACCACAATGAGGTACCATCTCATGCCAGTCAGAATGGCTGGTATCAAAAATCTACAAACTATAAATGCTGGAAAGGGTGCAAAGAAAAAGGTGGTACATATATACAATGGAATATTTCTCAGCTATTGTAGAGAATGCATTTGAATCAGTTCTAATGAAGTGGATGAAACTGGAGCCTATTATACAAAGTGAAGTAAGCCAGAAAGAAAAACACCAATACAGTATACTAATGCATATGTATGGAATTTAGAAAGATGGTGATGATGACCCTATATGCGAGACAGCAAAGGAGACACAGATGTAAAGAGCAGAATTTTGGACTCTGTGGGAGAGGGCAAGGGTAGAGAGAATAGCATTGAAACATGTACATCATCATATGTGAAATAGATCATCAGTCCAGGTTCAATGCATGAGACAGGGTGCTCAGGGCTGGTGCACTGGGATGACCCTGAGGGATGGATTGGGAAGGGAGATGGGAGGGAGGGTCAGGATGGGGAACACATGTACACCCATGGCTGATTCATGTGAATGTGTGGCAAAAACTACCACAATATTGTAAAGTAATGAGCCTCCAATTAATATAAATGTTTTTTAAAATAAAGGAACATACATTTTTGTGAGTATATGATAAATATAGTGACTATCACATTCAGTGCTTATTAAAAAAAAAAAGCTGTTATTGAACATCTCCATGAAATGAAATAAGAAAAAGGGTATAGGAGAGCTACTGAATCACAAATATATGCAGCACAAAACACCCTTTCTCTTAAAATTTACACTTTAAAAAATAATGAAACCACTGTCATGTGAAATATATATAGGATGAGATGATCTATGGACTTGATAGCATTTGTCCCATTGTTCATTCATGCATTTATCTAGGTGAGGATCTTTGAACTGCCAAGAACAAGATGTTCCCAGGCTATCTTTTGAAAAAGTGCTACAACTGAAATCTGTAAGGACTCTGGGCTTCGCAGGAGACTGGCTGCTCACAATCTGTTTTATAGTCTACTTGCTGCTCACAAACTGTTTTATAGTCTACAGTTACACAGTTCAGGATTATAGCCACTAATCAGTGGTGGCTATTCAGCGCTTGAAACATGTCTAGTCTAAATTGAAAGGTTATGTTTAGTTGAAATGCACAGTCTAAATTAAGAGCTGCTTTAAGTCTAGAATGCATACTGGGTTTCCATGACTTAGTATTTAAGAAAATATAAAATTTCTCAATAATTTTTAAAATTAATGGTATGTTAAAATGACAGCATTTTAGGCACATTGGGTTAAATAAAATATATTAATACAATTAACTTCACCTATTTTAACTTTTTAATGTGACTTATAGAAAATATCAAATAAGATACATGACTTACACTTGAATATTTCTGCTGGATAGCAATACCCTAGAACAGGAATTGGCAAACAACAGCTTGTTGGCCAAATTTGGAGCATCACCTTTTGTTGGTAAATATTTATTGGAACATGCCCATATTCATTTGGTTACATATTTATTCATGTCTGCATTCTTGCTACAGTGGCAGAATTGATTATTTGCCACAGTTGCAGAATGTAATGCATGCAATGTTTAAAATATTTACTGTCTGTTCCTGTCCAGAAAAAAAAAAAAAAAAAGCATATCCCTGTTCTAGAAGACAGCTTGTGATATCACTGCTTCTCTTTGTATGTTCCTTCTGCCTCTTCCTGCTGTGAATTAGTCAAACCTCTTTGTAACCTCTAGCCTAAATTCTGGAAGATAAACAGATTTGCTCCATTTCAATTGATTCTATTTGGTTGGAGCATTTTTGGCCAGGCCATTTCATCCAACCTACAGATCAGATATTCATTTCCAACCAATATGTGGCTAACCCTGGGCAAAAACTCAACCTAATATTTTTACCCTTCTCAGACATCTGTGAGTGGGCAAAGAGGATGCTGTGCCCAGCAGGCATTTTGACCTGTGTCCAACAGATTTAGCCCTATTTTAGTCCCTGGGTAAGAGACATAAGTAAGAGTATGACAAATATAGATACAGATAGTAGGAAATAACCAGGTCAGATTCTAGGTCCTGGGGAGCCTTAAGAAAGCAGGGAAAATCGTTCAGGGTTTTGGCTTCTTCCTGAGTTGATCTTCATGAATTACAGTATTATTCTCTTTAAAATGAAGTTTATTCCTAGGATACATTCATATTTAAGTATAACTGTTAAAATATATATTCTAACATAAATTTTAAATGACCTTTGGATTGTTTATTTAAGATTATTTTAATGATATCACTATTTCTTTTATGATTAAGAACTGACCAAATCTCCTACCCATTTGAATAGAAATGTAGCCAAAAGGCAAATTGCTTTTCTATCTTATATGACAGAATTAAATAAACTTGTCTACTTTCATTGTGAAAAAAAAAAAAAAAACTTCAAACTTTTGAAGTAATTTACACAGTAGGACTGTGTGATTTCTTCTACCTATGGTTTTTATTTTAGAAACAATATAAGTAAAAGTACAAAATTTGATAGTATAAATGGGTATATATGACTTGTGAAATCAAAGTGAATTTCATCCTGGTTTTGGAGACATGAAATGATTTTCCTTGCTTGTAAAGAACATGCACACTAAAATGTTTATTCCTTTAATGATTTTATAGCTTTCCTAAGATGAGTTCTTACATTGTCAATAATGACTTTTACCTAAAACAACACCTCTATAAGTATTTCAAACAAGATGTGTCCTAATATAAATGTAAACTAAATATAAGGTAAATAACAATGTTTCTGAAGTTTAGATAGTAATAACAATTGACTCCTTCTCAGTGAGGAAGCCCACCTTCTTTTATTCCACCCTAAAGAAGAAAGAATGGTAATACAGATTAGTAGAAATTTAAAACATTTTATTGGGTGCTATGCTGATAAGTGATACATTCAGATGATGTCAGATAGCTAAGTATGACTGTTTTTAAGGTTATTCCTTTATAGGAGTTGCTGTCTCCCACATTTTTTCCTGTTTTGGATCAGAATACACTGTCTTGTGGGAATGTGTGACCTTACCACATACCAAACTCAGTTTGATACCTGGAGTTGGGGGAGAGATAAGGAAGACTGAACTAACCATATAGCCTGCTTCATTATGAGGCTGTTTCAGTTGGACCAAATAATATGTAAAATAAATTCTTTATTTGGTTCATTTTGGCATGCTAAAATTCTAAGAATCTAAGATTGAAATCTTAGTTTATGAGAAGAATGTTTAAGTCTTTTGCTGCTGGTGTCCCTATACCTCCCCTGGGGATTCAAAGGGAAAATGCAGTCATTGGATCAAGGCAGAATTCACAGGTCCATAGGTCTGCTGAGTATCATCATGATGCCACCTTAGCTGTTTAGGAATTAGGAAATGGAGATTAACCCAGTTTGTAAAAAAACCATCTCTCATCCAAAACACTATCACTCTGGGTTATTTCTTACCAAGTTATAACACTATTCTCTTATTCCATATGCAAGTAAGATTCTGTTGAATTGTTACACTTACTTGACTTCTTTTTTCTTTTTTTTTTTAAAATTTAACCGGCCTAAACTTATGGAAACACAAGTTTTTTTTTAACAAATTAATGATTACCATTTTTGATAACTTGTCTTCAGCACTACTTTACTTCTGTGTACACTTTTTACTAATATTACTTATTCCCTGCTTCTTAAAATTTTTTCACCCTTGGTTTCTAAGACTTCTGATATTGTTCCTAGATGTCTCATGTACTGATGTGTGGCAAACCTACATCTTCAGTCCTGAACTCTTTGTATACTTAACATCTAATTACTTCTTGAATATACCTAAGGAAGTGTAAAGTGAAGTCACTCAGTCGTGTCCAACTCTTTGCGACCCGATGGACTGTAGCCCACCAGGCTCCTCCATCCATGGGATTCTCCAGGCAAGAGTACTGGAGTGGGTTGCCATTTCCTTCTACAGGGGATCTTCCTGACCCAGGGATCAAACCCAGGTCTCCTGCATTGCAGGCAGACACTTTAACCTCTGAGCCACCAGGGAAGCCCTGAATATACCTGAGTTTCCTCAGATACTACTGAACTTTCACAATTTCTCATTACCACCACCTGCAAAGTATCTTCCTGTTCTTGTATTCTATATATCAGTTAAGAGTATCACCAGCCACCATCAAGCTATAAATCATAGTTATTAAACTTTTATATGTCTCATATCAGTCACCAAATTTGATTTATTTTACTTTATGTTTCTTTCTTATATCTGCTGACTCTCAATTCAACCCAATCCCACTTTCACATAAAACTTTTTCAGGATTTTTCTTGGAATTTTCTGTTTTCATTTTTCATTGTTTTCTCATTCTATCTAAATTTCACAGTAATATGTAATGTTACTAATCAAAAATCTTTTTAAACTCCTTTTTTAACTCTGATTGTTAGATGAAATTAAAACTCTCTAATGTATCATATAAAGCTATATAATTTGGTTTTGACTTACATAATTAATCCATTTCATCTCTTATCACTCCAATTCATAGAACCATTTGTCTTTAGTTCCAGCTGTACCACACTTTTCAATGTGTCCTCACATAGCAGCAGCTTTAAAACTCCATGCCTTTTCCATGTTATTCTCCTACTGGTAATATTTCACCCTTGCCTTCCATTATTGGGAAATATCTTTTGCCTGTCAGTATTCAAATATTCTTTTTCTTTCTCTTTGAACCCCTGCCAGAGCTTTATCTTCTTTAGCTAGTGGACCTATTCAACATTAATGATAAATTTAGCTTTGGAAATTTTGAGTCTGCAGGTGGTAGTTTGTTTAATTCTTTATCTAACCTAGAACGACTGATATCAACAAGGGCCCTAACATTTTGAATGGGTGTTTGTAATTCTTCAAATATCTGTTTTGGTCTTTTAGTAGAAAAGAGCATCTAATTGCACGTGGACAGATTTCTTCAAATACAGTGAATATATGTTACAGGAATTGGAAGGAAAAAAGGAGGCATAGTTTGTAGCTTTTTAGTTTTTGACTATCTTAAGCCAGTGCCTATACATAATTTTTTCATATTGTATTACAGCAAATGCTTTATATTTCTCTCTTCTCCTGCAAGACAGATTATCCATCCTGGGACCTCTGGCTAATAAAGGAAAAAGTTCAAGCTGCAGGTTACAAAATTCAATAATATCAGTGAAGACTCATTAAAGGAAAAACTGAGGAATGCTGAAATCTCACTCTTTCTTCTCCTCTCATACAACCTCTCCTGATATGAGGCACAGAGGATTCCCTCTCTCCTTCTATGCAATAGTCCATCCCACATTTGGAATTAAGTGTTCATTAATAGGCCAAATAAAGCCAATTGCACAGCTATCCTTCTAAAGATATTCTTCAAGAGGGTCTGTCATGAGGGATGCACTTTTGGAGGCTGGTCTTATATCTTTATAATTTAACCCTAATTAGTGAGGATTCTGTGATTAACATCTTATCATTTTTTTAAAAAAATGTTTTTAATCAACAAAACCTATAACTATATTCATATGTTACTTTTTAATTATTGTCTTTAGCTAAACTCTCCTAACCCCACTTGTGGTGCTGGTGTTTAGATTAGGGGTGGGGTTGCAGAAATGGCAAAAACTGGAATGGCTCAAAGATATTTAGCAGGCAAAATCAAGAGGAATGAAGATGAAGGTGATAAGGGAAAAAGTGTCAAAAGTGACTTCTAGGTTTCTGGCTCACACAATTGGGTGGATGGTAACACTCATTGGGGCAGAAAATATTAAGCCAAGTTCAGGTTAGGGACTGGAAACCCATGAATTTATTTTTGGACATGTTAAATTTGAGATCTTTCTGACACATCTGCTAAGTTGCTTCAGTTGTGTCCGACTCTGTGTGACCCCACAGACGGCAGCCCACCAGGCTCCTCCATCCCTGGGATTCTCCAGGTAAGAACACTGGAGTGGGTTGCCATTTCCTTTTCCAATGCATGAAAGTGAAAAGTGAAAGTGAAGTCTCTCAGTCATGTCCGACTCTTAGCAACCCCCTGGACTGCAGCCCACCAGGCTCCTCCATCCATGGGATTTTCCAGGCAAGAGTACTGGAGTGGGGTGCCATTGCCTTCTCTGACACATATACAAGGAGACATCAAATGGCATTGTAAATGCTGGCTTAGAGCTCAGAGTATGGTCAGTAAATATAAGTAATTAATTAGCTAGCTAGCTAGCTAGTTAGTTATAAATAGTATGGCATTTGAATTAATTTATTGAGTTCACAAGCTATTCAGAGAGACAGCATATATTAATATATACAAAATATAAGAGTAGTTATATAGCCAAACCATAAGTGTTATGAGAGGAATAAACCAAACATAATAAGACCATATAAAAGGAAGCAAGTGATTCTGTTGAGTGATGAGTCTGGAGTATAAAGATGAGAAAATGTAACAGAAATTTTAGCTGCATCTTGATAGAACATTGAACAGTGTCATTCTTAACTGAGTAAACAGTACATTCTCAGAAGCATTAGGCTCATGGCAAGTTTGCGGACCAATAAACAGTCCTTTGGGGAGGGCTATAACCAGGAGAAAGACACTTTTCCTGCATCTTTAATTGCTGCAAAGAGGAATCTTTGAAAGTGCTGCTCATCAACTTTTCTCTTTCCAATAATCTTATATTTGTAATTCAACCAATTTTCATTTTAACAAAATTAGGTAATAAACTTCTAGACTCAATTATTTCATTTTTGCCTGCACTTATGTAAATAGTCTGTGCTTTTAGGCAGTATCTGATATAAAATGCTCATGTAGTGCTTTGGGAGGCTTGTTATCCTGGTGCTTGATTTCCAGTAGGAGAATGATGTATTCCTGATAATATAAAAGCTATTGGTGTGTTTTTGAAGGACAGTTCCAGAAATAATTATTCCCAGAAAAAACAAGGTAATTTTACAGCCATTGTGTCTGAGTTGAACATTCTACCAGAGTATAGCAAGTAAAGCCTTTTACTTGGTGTTTTGACTGCTGAAAATGAGACATGTTTGAAGAACACTTAGACTGAATGCTCATGTAATGTATTCTGTCAGAGTGCCAGAAACAATGAAGCTCAGAAGGCAAATAGATTAAGAAAACACCAAAGGAACAGTTTGAGAGCCTACACAGGAACCTCTGAACACAAATTAAAATCATTTTACTTTCACAGTAAACTACTCAGAGGAATTCATAGATTAAAATTTTTTAAATCTAACTCAATCTTTGTTAAAACATCACATAAAAATCTAATTGTTACTAATTTTATTGCCAAATATGGCTGAAATAATTAAATGTATGATTAGTTATTGTGTCAAAGAATGGTTACAGAGATTACTTGATATTCAGTTAATGCTGAAACTATATGTACTTTCTCTTTGTGCCTCTGAAATTTAAGGAAATTTTAAAGACTAGATATGACATAAGTAAGATCAGTCTGTAAAGAGGCTGAATAGTTAGGAAGTGAAAGGATACTATTGTGGGCTCTTAAAAGGCTGCTGCTGCCGCTAAGTCGCTTCAGTTGTTTCCGACTCTGCGACCCTACGGACTGCAGCTTACCAGGCTCCCACGTCCCTGGGATTCTCCAGGCAAGAGTACTAGAGTGGGTTGCCATTTCCTTTTCCAAGGCATGCAAGTGAAAAGTGAAACTGAAGTCCCTCAGTCATGCCCAACTCTTAGTGACCCCATGGACTGCAGCCTACCAGGCTCCTCCATCCATGGGATTTTCCAGGCAAGAGTACTGGAGTGGGTTGCCATTGCCTTCTCTGCCTTAAAAGGCTAGACACTATTAAAACTGACAAATCACCAGTTTCAAGCATCATATATCAAAGAATGGTAAGGAAGTGAGAATGGAAATTAGAGAAACTTCAGACAACACTTTGTTCTTAAGTGCATTTAATTCAGGAAATGTACCAGGGGAGAAAAAAAAAAATGTAATATAACACTTGCATTTAACTTACAACCAGATAAAAATGTAAATGTGCACCAGAAAGAACTGCAGTAACTGTTAGATTAAGCAATGATTTATTCAGCTAAATGAATGAATGTTAGAGGTGCTGTTGCATTCAGGAGATGGCATTGGTGGGTGAATGGTGTAGATGACCTGTTCTTTCTCTAGTTTTTATACCTGCAATAGCCAACCCAATTCTCTTAAAAAACTGAGACTTTTAAAAGTAACTTGGGAAAAACAAACTTTATACTTTATTTAATACTGATGATTAGAAATGCATGTTTATTGTATTTGCTATTTTTATTACCTTGGAATTTTTTAAATTGAATTCAATATTTTAAAATATTTGCAATTTTAGTATGGTGATATACTCTTTCGTTTATGTAGCTTATTGTAATTCATTGATTTTTCATAATGGTTTTTCACTACACTGTAGAAGTGGTAGGCATGACTGACATAATTAATCCCCTCAGAAAAAATAGTCTCAGATAGGTCTAAGGGTTTTCCTATCTCAGACAATTTATTAGTAAAAGTCAAGATTATTCAGTAATTCAGAGTATTTTTTACAAGACTGCATTATAGATTTGGGGATCAGAGGAGTGTCAAGATTAAAAGCATTTTAAGTTTTCTTCAGGACGTGTAAGCTTTTTTATCATCAGAATTTTAGAATGTAGCTACATTTGCTCTCTCTGAGCAGGCAATGAAGACTGGATTTGGAAAAGACATAGAATAAATTTCCTGGTTAAACTCTGTGAGCATGAGAATGGAATCTTGAGGAACATTATTTTTTACTTAAATAGAACATGTATGCATAGTCTTTGAACTGACTTGAGAATGTAATTTGGGGTAGGATGGTTATAGAACTTTCTACCAATAATACAGCTCTAGGATTTGCTCTGGACCTCCTAAGATCTGCATCTATCTGAGGCTATAGTCTATACATAGACATAGTTTATAACCCTTTTCTTTTCAGGAATACTACAGAAATCAATTTTCTTTACTGTTGAATACGCCAGAAGTTAGAATTATAAAGGTGAACCAGCCAGGTCTCAGATAGCAAAACAATGTATTTCTACATGCCCAATGCATTCTTCTTTTCCTCCCTTTGCCCTTCCCCACCCCTACTTTTTACTTTTTAAGGGTTTGTTGAATTTAGAGACCTCATGGTGGAAAAGGACTGGTGTACTGCTCACCATGAATTATAATAACAACGAATATACTTTAAAAAGCACTTCTGCATTCTAAGCACTGTGCTATACTTGTAAAACATTCACAGCAACTCTATGCAATTGGTATGTAAACATCATTTCTTAAGGTAGAAAATTAGGCTTAGTGAGGCTAACTGATTTATTTAGAATTCAGTGTTTGAATCACGATTGGTCTCCATTGTGTTGTAGTACAGAAATTAGACATTTTAAAAGGTTTCACAGTAAGATAGAAAGATGGATCAATCTTGGATGAGGCCAGATGGTGACTGAGTCAAGACCTTAATGGATGGCATTAATCTCTAATAGTTTCTATGTATTCAGAGTCTGATCTTCAGTTTTTTAACCTCATAAACTCAATTTTGTTAGTGCTTAGACTTGATTGAGCAGTTGCTTACTGATACATATTATCCAAATTGACATAAGATTGACATAGGTAATAGAAATGCAGACATAATCTCCCATGTGCAATATGATAGATATGTTGGGTATTTGCATTTGAGTGACCAGTAATGATCAGAAGTTGCTTCAAGCAAAGGACATCAGAATAAGATGACATAGTCATATAATTCAGATAACACCAGTGCCATACACCCTTAATTCTCTGTACAGAAGGTAACATGTACACATTTCTGTTGTAAAGTGATACCTGAATTCTTGAAAAACTCTGTATCCTGAAGAACTCTATACTAAAAATTATAGGATTATGGGAAAAATGGGGTTGGGACAGATCATCCCAAACCTATGTAGCTGTGTATCTAGAACACTAACACAAACAATTAATTGATCCCTTGAGAGATTACTTGAATAACTTGGGGAGGCGGCTCATGGTAACTTCAGTTTGCACCATGAGAGGCTATAAATATGCAAGAGCAATTGAGTGTAAATGCTGACTTTTTGGAAGCATAACTCAGAGTTACTGTGGCTGCTGCAACAGTAAGTGTGACCCACCACAAGTCTAGAGCAAGAGTGGTGGTACATCTTACTGGGGAAGGTGACCTGGGTACACAGGCTCATTATCATTCTACTCTCATAATTGCAGCTCCACATGCCTAGGGAAAAAAGCATTTGTAAAACATCCCATTTCTTTTATGTTAACATAATCCCTGTATTTGGCAATCTTATAGGAATGAGACTCTTTCACTGGTCTAACATTTCATCTACTTACAAACCACATATGATAATTCTGAACTTTTGAGTGTTTAGAGAAAGCATACTATATTTAAATGAATCTTTAGCTTAAAAATAAATTGGGAAGAAAATTCTGATTCTAAATATTGGAATACTATTAATAGGATAAGACTTATTTCGATAATATATCTAGAATGGTCAGTGGCCCTAGGAGACATTCAGTTTGTCATCAGAAAGGCTCATCTACAGAACTGATGAAGGAGGATGTTGGGGGCAATGAAAATTTCTCTAAAGTGTATTTTTACAAAATTAATGACTTGCAAATTTCTCAAGCAGTTAATGGTTATTTTGTGACGAATCTTATAAAGAAGCTAATTTGTTTGATGTAATTTTACAGCTAATTTGTATATAGATAAATTTAAGTTGACTAAACCTTATAATTTAAGTCTTTTGTAAATTATAGTAACATACTTAAAATGGATACTGTATTTTGTAATCTATTTAATTTTGCCTTCAATAACTTGATTCCTTGACCCCCCTTATGTACCACACATCAAGGCTTCTTAGTCAAAAAGAGCAGAACCATAAGTAATAATGTTTAACATTAGAAAATCTTTTTAGTGAAAAAGTAAGTTTAAAATATTTTAAAATATTTGAGTCAGATAAATATGATAAAGTTAGAGACAGAAGAAAACACCTACAGAAGTACTTTTCCTAATGATGCTTGGTTCCTAACAGACTAATGGGCTGTGTAATAAAATGTCATTAATATTGTTGTTGTGATTTGTAATACTGCAGTGTTTCACAAAACAGTAGATAAAGATATCTTGCAGACATAGAGGCGAGAACATGCTTTAGTGTTAGGGGAAGCACACTGATTAAAACTGCCCACCCTGGCCAGGCACCACAGTAACCATTTATTTGCGTGAGTTGTTATATGACAGGAGATCCTGATAAGGAATACGGAACTAATAAGGCACCCCAACCAGAAGAGTTTGGGAAAGGTCGAAAGGAGATACCGTGTGTCTGTCCGCTTCCCAGAATCCCTCTCGCTGGCTCTTGCCTGGAAAATCCCATGGACGGAGGAGCCTGTTAGGCTGCAGTCCATGGGGTCGCTAAGAGTCGGACATGACCGAGTGACTACACTTTCACTTTTCACTTTCATGCATTGGAGAAGGAAATGGCAACCCACTCCAGTGTTCTTGCCTGGACAATCCCAGGAACGGGGGGGCCTGGTCGGCTGCCATCTATGGGGTCGCACAGAGTTGGACACGACTGAAGCGACTTAGCAGCAGCAGCAGCAGCAGCAGCAGCAGCATCCATCTTGGCTGAGCGATGCATGCACCACCAGGAAAGACCCTGAATTAGAATGATTGGCCAAAGACCGCCCAGAAACTAATCCCATCACCATAAAACCCAAGACTGCGAGCAGAGCTGTTCTCCTGGGTTCCCTTACCCTACTGCTCTCCATCCAGGTGCCCTTTGCCAATAAAATCTCCTGCTTTGTCAGCACATGTGTCTCCTCAGACAATTCATTTCCAAGTGTTAGACAAGAGCCCAGTTTTGGTTCCAGGAAGGGGTCCCCCTTCCTGCCATATTAGCAAAAATCAAAATCTTATCATGGGTTGGAAGCTAAATAACCAATATAATTTTATGACTGAAATAATTTACAAAGTGATTGAGGAAACTGGGTATAAGACTCTTTGGGAGAGGGAGAGGGTGGGATGATTTGGGAGAATGGCATTGAAACATGTATACTATCATGTAAGAAATGAATCGCCAGTCTATGTCCGATGCAGGATACAGGATGCTTGGGGCTGGTGCACTGGGATGACCCAGAGAGATGTTATGGGGAGGGAGGTGGGAGGGGGGTTCATGTTTGGGAACGCATGTACACCTGTGGTGGATTCATGTCTATGTATGGCAAAACCAATACAGTATTGTAAAGTAAAATAAAGTAAAAATAAAAATAAAAGTTACACAAGAGTTAGGCTTTAGAGCTAATATGTTAAAAAATTGTAAGGTAAGAAACTATCTAGCAATGTACTCACTGAGGAGTGTGAGAAGTTCTGTGATAAGCTCAAGATTCAACTGCTGAGCATCCTTTAACTTTTTGCTGACTTCTTTTCTAACACTCATAATAAGCTAGCTCACTTTTATGTAATAATACTCCTGTCAATTTTTTCATTTATTGTCCAGATTATAAATTTGCTGACTTTTTTTTTAGCATCTTGTATGAAATAGACACAGAAGTATTTTCTGAAGATAAATAAAAAAGCTTACTGTTAGTCACTTCTTATCATTATCAGCATATTCTTATTTTTGAGGGGTCAGTGTTGGAAGGGGAAGGGGTGATGGCTAGAGCTATAGGGATTGCAAAGTTTGCAGAGATTCACAATTCAGTGCCATAAACATATATGGAATTTTGATATTAGATAGTATACAACTGCCCTTACACAATTTTTGAACTGCTATACCTAGCAAAGCACTTTTCTTCTAGTAGGGACTTTGACAAATGATTAATGTAAGTGATGATTGTAAAGTCAGCTGTGTTGTTTTCTTTCCTTTTAAAAAAAAAAAAAAACAGAAATACCAAATAAAATTTTTAAAATTTCCATAATGATTTTTGGAGAATAAAATGTGCTTCATTTTATTACTGGTTTATTGTGCTAAATGACATGCAAATCATCATCAAAATGCCATTTCTTTTTGATTTTTTATCAACCCTCAATCCTTTTTTCAGTAAGAGGGAACTTCTCTGTCCCAGGGAGAAAGTTTCAGCAGGTCCTAGAGTTTTTACATTTTGACAAAAATAACAGACAACTCTAAAGTTACTTCAATAGCAAATAATCTGATTCAGAATTAGTGTGAAATTTGTAATGATGAAAGAACAAAAGTTTCTCTATGTTAAGTATTTTTCCCTGCTCCTTCTTCAACTGGGTTTACAGTGGAAGCCTATAGATAGCTCTTAGTAGCTCTTTTTTATCCTTCCAATTTGTTTGTCTCCATCCTTCTGAAATAGTTAACTCTCTACCAAAGTTGACATTTAAGGGTGGTGCATAGAGGAGCAGCAGTGGTAGGAAATAAACCAGTTCTTTTTAGCTAGGTGTCTTTGTGCTCCTTGGGCCACTCGTTAAATTTGATATTACTGTGTGGAGACGCAATTGATTAAAGATGACTGTCTCATTGTATGACTTGGGATTTTTACAAGTTCCCTGATGGGATGTTTTTCTTGAAATTCAGCTGATATTAGTAGATGCACCACATGCAGAGTAGAGCTCCTTTTGTAAGTAAGTTTCTTTTCATTCACTTTGTCAGTTTTTCATGTCCTTTTTATATCCTTGGCATTGATGAGAGGACCAAGAGATGCAAAGAGATTTTATTTCATCCCTCTGGTAAATTCCTCATATAGGGTTGGAGGTATACCCTGTCTTTTTTTTTTTACTAGTTTCTCTCTTGAAATTGGGGAAAGGGAGAGATTCATTCTAGTAGTTTTTAACACAGCAAATATTTCAATTATTAAATGTGTCGTAAATACTGATTTACAATTTTTTTATTCTACCAAGGATGACCAATGTCCTAGAAGGCACAGGTTCTGTTTTCTCATGGTTATATTGCCAGGCTAGTATAGTGCCTGAGATGTATGATTCTTCAAAAATTATAATAAAAACAAAGCTTTTGCCCATATTTCATGGCTTTCATTTTCATTGATGTCTGATCAGTGATTATTTTTTATTATAAGTTCAGCTAACACTGAGCTTGGTTTTATAGAAGGGATTCCTGGGTTTGTCTTGAAGCAGACTGTAAGTGGTGGTGGTAGTAAATTTATGCAGAGTTTGGGAAGATCATGGTGTACATTTCAGGCCAAGAGATCAGCAAGTGCCAAAATATGGGACGGAACACATTGGCGACCCTTGAATATTACTGGAGTGTTTGGCAGAAGGAGGAAAGCAAGGGGTGAGATCAGATAATGCTGTGTGGGTTTTGTGTGCCATATTGAAGAATAAGCATCTTATCTTTAGGATAATGGGGGGATTTTGAAGAAATTGTAAGTGAAAAACATGTTGAGAGTACGATATGTTTTCATCAATTTATAAATGAAGAACTTGAAAATTCATTTATTGAATATACATTATATTTTGAAACAGTCACTATCAAAGATTTGTGTTTCTCTTGGTTACATATGTACAGGTTTCAGTAGACCTTCACCATTATCCAGGAGCTACAGTTTTCAGACTTTCAGTTTTAGAAAAAAAAAAAATGAATTTCTTGCTTAAGATGAGGAAGTGTTTGTTATTTTCATTTCATAATTATGCAGAGGAGGACCAGGGAATTTTACTTTTGAATCCTTGAAAGCTGAGCTTTTCCACAAGCACTGATTTAATTCAAGTAAAAGGCAACAAACTTCAATACAGAAACATTAAAATGCCAGTGTGCAGGAGAAATGCATTTTTATTTTATACAAGTTGGTAGACACCAATGGAAGAAAATATAAACTGAGTAAGATGAAAGGCAAAACCTCAAGAAGAATGGGGTTTTGCCACATCCCCCTGTCATTTATATGAGGGGTGTGTACTGTAATGTGAGTAAAGTATCAGGAAGCATGTCTGAGACATCAGATTAGACAGTACAAGAAACTCAAATCTATTTTCTGGCTCAAAGAGGGGCGATCATTCAAAACCTGTTTAAATTGTGATGAGGTTTAAAAGCTGAGGAAATTGCACAGGCAGCAACTCTTTTAGGGGGAGAATAACATTTGCTTCAAGGTCATTAAAGGACCTCAGGAAAATACAAGTAGTAATTGGAATTTCCATAGTACTCAGGAAAAAGAGCTTTTGTCATTTGTGGCAAAAAGTATCTCCAAATCTCCTGAATGAGTGCACGATAGGATATATATGCCAGGATAATGGGAATTTCTACTTCCCAGAAAAGGATCAAGAGAAGAATGAAGATAGTAGAATTAAAATGTGAGTTGCTAAAGAGGGCAAAGATTTTGAAGCAAGGAAAAAGCAGTGATATTTATGAAGAATTAGCTATTAAATCGTGCACATTTATTATAGCCAGACTTGGCATTACAACTGCTGGTTAAAGCATGCCAGAGGTTTCAACATAAAACTCCTATTAGAAGTGGTTATTGTGTAAAATTAGCTATCCAGATCTTTATTCATCCCATACCATCTGGCAGACACATACAAGCCAGATGTCCCATATCTTTATACAGTTTTGAGTCACTGGGTTTACACCCAAAACTATAAATACAGCATTCTGGGAAAAAGCTAAGATGCAGTTCATGTTTTCAATTTACTCTACTCTATCATTAATTCTAATAACCATGATATACGTACTCATAGTACCCACTCCACTATAACCCAAATCTTCATATTACTGAAGAAGAACCTATATTCAATTTGCATCTCCCTGGTCCACTCTATATTCCTCCTGGAGTATGTTTGGGAGAAGAGTAGTAAGTAGTTGGCTTCTGACTGGACTTGACCAGTAGGAGGTGGTGGCAAGACATCAGCAGGCAGAAGGAAAGTGAAGTTGATAGACTTATTCCTCTGACTCCTGGTTTATTTGGGGTGAGCTTCTCCCACAGGTGTGTTTCTGTCCAGTTAAGGTGGTTGCTAACTCCCTTCTCCCTTTAGCTTTGGGGTAGTAGTTGCTCCCTTCTGCTGCTATCTTCAAAGCACTGCTCCATCTCTCATCAGTTTTCCTTAATCTTGTTATTCTTTGGTAAATAAATCAATCTTTCATTAAAGTTCTTCATTTGAATGTGCCATCTGTTTTCTCCCAGGAATTTGATCGATAGGTATCCCCTTTCTAAAAGGTGAAAGGCTTATTAGCTTGTGAGGAAATATTTTTCATGTGGTATACTGATCAGAAAACCAAATAGTATAAGAAATAGATAGTAAGTCCTGACTTTCGACCTTACACTTAACAAAGCTCTGGAATTTTTTGCTGAGATGTTAGGCTAGTGGTCTCATGTGTGTGCTCAGCCATGTCCAACTCTTTGCAGCCCCACGAACTGTAGCCCACCAGGTCCCTCTGCCCAGGGAATTTTCCAGGCAAGAATACTGGAGTGGGGTGCCATTTCCTACTCCAGGGGATCTTCCAAACCTAGGGATTGAACTCACATCTCTTGCATCTCCTGCATTGGCAGTTAGATTCTTTACCACTGCACTACCTGGGAAGTCCTGGTATTCTCATATTTTCAGTTAATATTCAAATATGAAGGCTTAATTTTGGAATGAATTTTTGATATTTGAGAAATTTATGCATATTTCAAATACTTTTCTTATTTTATTGTTACACTCATTTGTTGGTCAGTCTCTAAGTCATGTCTGACTCTTTATGGCCCCATGGATGGCAGCAAGCCAGGCTTCCTTGATCTAAAAGCATATATTGCAATATATTAAAACAATCATCAATCAATTAAAAATTAGTAAATATAATTTTTTTAAAAAAAGTATAGATTGCCTTCTCAGTCGAAACTGTGTTTTTCCATCCTGATAAATCCTAAGAAATGGGGATGATAGCTATGAGTCTAACTCTTTTCCTTTTAGAGGAGTTTGAACGGGTGCTATGTGGTGGTCATTTTCAAAGTATTCTTCTCCTTTAGCTCCCAGAATCTTCTTTCATTCTTTTCCCATTTACTCCATGTTCTTTTCAATAAAGGTTAGTCGCCTGTTGCTTTTGGATTAAGCATGTCAAGAGAGTGCTTAATTTCTCCTATAATGTTTCTAGTTTCAGGAAGCCAATTAGCCAGCTGGTTTATTTTGTTCTTTTGATAGTAGTTCCATGATGCCTTAATTTCAAAAAGATGGCAAAGGAAACAAAACAAGTAGCTTGGCATCCTATCCAGTTATTATGAGCCTGGATATTGTAAAGGAGGAAATACAACTTTCTGTGATTCTCCAAAAAAAGGAACCATTGTGCACTACTGATGGGGAAGAGAATAAAAAACATAAAAACAATAAAAACAATAAAAAACAATGACATGATGTGATTTGCAGCAACATGGATGGACCTTGAGATTGTCATACTGAGTGAAGTAAGTTAGGCAAACACAAATATTGGGTTGGCCAAAACGTTTGTTTGGGTTTTTCCCAAAGATATTATGGAAAAACCAGAACAAACTTTTGTCCAACCCAGTGTCATACAATATCACCTATATGTGGAATCTGAACTTATTCATAAAAACAGAAATAGAGTCACAGATGTACAGAAAAAAAAAAAAGAACTTATGGTTACCAGGGTGTAAGTAGGAGCAAGAGATAAATTAGGAAATTGAAATGAACATATACATACTACTATATATAAAATAGGACAGTGGCATGTATAATGAGGTACTTTAATAAATGTTTATGGAATGGTTGGGTCAAAATATATATACTCTTTTTTTTTTTTTAATTTGAATGATCCATTTCCTTCCTATCTTATTCAGACTTCAAAATTATGCAGCCAGTTCTAAAATCTTACATGGGCTTTTCTCTTTCTACGTCCTGCAATTCATAATGTAGTCCTTGAGGATGATTCTTTTGAATTTGCCTTCATATTGATTTTACCCCTTTGGATTGTTTTTGTCTCTGTGCCATTAATAGAATACGCCTGGGTAGAAGTCAGGGAAGGGGGCTGTGTCAACTCAAAATGATGGTGAAAATAAGTGAGTCAGAGCTATAAGAAAGTACTGGGACTAGGGTAAAAGACATGTCATTTATAGATGGAGAACTAAATAGAAATAGGAGGTTCTTAGATTTTATGATGCTTGAGTTCCCTTGGGGTCCCCTCATGGACCCTTCAGACTGCAAGTTCTCATTTTGCTATAACAGATTCTTTATTTTCCTTTTTTTCCTTCTAGCAGAAGAAAAAAAAAATCAGCTAATTAAGCATCATGCAAGAAGAATAGTTTAAACTGAAGCATGGATAGGAATTTGCTAGGTAGAATAACTTGGAGAGAAGGATATTCCCATCAGAAGGAATACCTTATGCATGTAAGTGTAAGTTGGCATAATATAAAATCACATATTGAATTTTAAAGCACATTACTTCTGGGCAAAATATGTGAGGGAGCTGAGTGATGGGAGATCAACTGTGCATAGCCAGATTGTACAGGCCTTTGAATGCATGTAAATGTGTTTATAAAATGTTTAGAAGAGTTTTGAGTCGGATTCTGAAATAATTATCTTTTCAGCCATTATTCAAAAGATTACACTGAGAGCAATGTTGATGTACTGAGAAAATAGAGAATGGGAAACAAGTAGGCATCCATTGTTCCAGTCCAGGTGAGAGAAAATGAGGTCCTGAGTAATTGCAATCACAGAAGAATTGGGGTAGAAGGGCAGAGTAAATCAGAGTAGCGGTGTAAATGGGATTCCATGGTGCCTCAGTGGTAAAAAGATGTGCCTGCCAAACAGGAGACTTGTGGTCTGATCCCTGGATTGGGAAGATCCCCTGGAGATGGAAATGGCAATCCACGCCAGTATTCTTGCCTGGGAAATTCCATGGACAGAGGAGCCTGGTAGCTACAGTCCAGGGAATCACAGAGTTGGACATGGCTGAGGAACTGAGGAGGAATATGAGAGGTGCAGATATGACAGGGAATTGATGATCACTTGCACACGGAATTAGAAAGAGGTTGGATCTGGGATAACCCTCGCATTAGGATTTAGGATGAAACAGGCTTTTTTTTTTCTTTTCCCCAGCTAGTTACTGACAAAAGTGAAGAGGCAATTTATAAATAAAGCAGTTGCAAAGACCTCAGAATGCCTGAACTCAATTTTCCAGTCTTTTGTTCTCTGCTATCAGTAAAAGAATTTTCTTTTTCTTAATTAGAGAATAGCCATACCTCCCACGATAGTGTGATCACTCGCCTAGAGCCAGACATCCTGGAATGTGAAGTTAAGTGGGCCTTAGGGAGCATCACACGAACAAAGCTAGCAGAGGGGATGGAATTCCAGCTGAGCTAAGTTAAATCCTAAAAGATGATGCTGTGAAAGTGCTGCACTCAATATGCCAGCAAATTTGGAAAACTCAGCAGTGACCACAGGACTGGAAAAGGTCAGTTTTCATTCCAAACCCAAAGAAAGGCAATGCCAAAGAATGTTCAAACTACTGCACAACTGAACTCATTTCACATGTTAGCAAAGTAATGCTCAATATTCTTCAAGCTAGGCTTCAACAGTACATGAACCAAGAACTTCCAGATGTACAAGCTGAATTTAGGAAAGACAGTGGAACCAGAGACCAAATTACCAACATCCTCTGGATCATAGAAAAAGCAAGAGAATTCCAGAAAAACATCTGCTTCATTGACTACAGTAAAGCCTTCATGTAGATCACAACAAACTGTGGAAAATGCTTTAACAGATGGGAATACCAGACCACCTTACCTGCCTCCTGAGCAACCTGTATGCAGGTCAAGAAGCAACAGTTAGAACCAGACATGGAACAATGGACTGGTTCCAAATCAGGAAAGGAGTACGTCGAGGCTGTTTATTGTCACCTTACTTATTTAACTTATGCGCAGAGTGCATCATGTAAATTTCCAGGCTGGATGAAGCACAAGCTGGAATCAAGATTGCTGGGAGAAATATAAATAACTTCAGATACACAGATGTCACCAAACTTATGGCAGAAAGCAAAGAGGAACTTAAGAGCTTCTTGATGAATATCAAGAAGATATTTCAGTTTTTGATGAAAAGCTGGCTTAAAACTCAACATTCAAAAAGCAAAGATCATAGCATCCAGTCCCATCACTTCATGGCAAGTAGTTGGAGAAACGACGGAAACAGGGACAGACTTTATTTTCTTGGACTTCAAAATCATCCTGGACAGTGACTGCAGCCATGGAATTGAAAGAGAGTTGCTCCTTGAAAGAAAAGCAATGACAAACTTAGCGTATTAAAAAGCAGAGATATTACTTTTCCTTCAAAGATCCATAGAGTCAAAGCTGTGGTTTTTCCAGTAGTAATGTACGGATGTGAGAGCTGAACAATTAAAAAAAAAAGGATAAGTGCCGAACAATTGATACCTTTGAACTGTGGTGCTGGAGAAGACTCTTGACAGTCCCTTGGACTGCAAGGAGATCAAACCAGTCAATCCTAAAGGAAATCAGTCCTGACTATTCATTGGAAGGACTGATGCTGAAGCTGAAGCTCCAATACTTTGGCTACCTAATGTGAAGAGCTGACCCATTTGAAAAGACCCTGATGCTAGGAAAGATTGAGGGCAGGAGGAGAAGACAATGATAGAGGAATAAGATGGTTGGATGGCATAACTGGTTCAACAGACATGAGTTTGAGCAAACTCCAGGAGATAGTGGTGGACAAGGAAGCCTGGCGTGCTGCAGTCCATGGGTCACGAAGAGCTGGACACAACTGAGTGACTGAAGAACAGCAACACACATTCCAAAAGACCAGACTGCATTCTTAATAGTTCACAAAGACACACACATTCCAGTGTGGAGTTTAGACAATGTTTTTGAGGTAAAGCAAAACTTCTGCATTCACTTTAAATGCTTAATAAGTTGAACTGAGTAAGTAATTTAAGTGTTTTTTTTTCAATATTAAATTTATATATGAGGTTCAGTCAGTGCAGCCTTTAGTGTAACCTGGAGATAGCCAAAGTTAAAGAACTAGACTGAAAACTGACATTAAATCTCAATTTGGTCAAATCATTTTTTATTTATTCTTTTTCACTTATTATAAAGCAAGATGTTAGGAATATGAAAAGTATTCCAAAGAGGAAACAAAGGGATATCTTTCTTCTATGTAGTTTAATGCCAGTGGCTTGATAATCTATTTTGGTTTTGCTTTAAGTATCAGAGTTTGTGTGTAGGTACACGTATGTATATATGAGTGTGTGTGCATATATTCCTAAATTTTATTTTAAGATAATATTTTAAAGTAAACTTCTGAATTTGTGGTTTAGTATTTATTTCAATTGCACTTGTCTCTCTTTGCAGATCTATAATAGTAAGGCATAATTACTATTTTTTAAAGTTATTGTTCAGTATTTTCAGGTCCCCAACATTTAATTTTATTGCTCTCTTTTGTCTTTGAGAAGTTAATGGTGATATGGCACCTACTGTTTCTTAGCCAGATAAAGTATTTCTGTCTCATTAGAAGACAGTCCTGTGATATTTTCAAGAGGATATTAAAAATATTAGTTTATGTTGGAAATTGTGCCTTTATGATAATACTGTAGGCTCTGCTTTTCTTCATGCATTTCAGTGGCAAAAATTAATGCATTGTCTTGACTTTAAAAATTCACTCCTTTGCTGCTTGATGATATTTTCTAGTGGATTATCTCTGATGGTTGAAATGGTTATTATCTTTCATTGGCTAATTCTTGAGATTAGACTTTAGGACGTTGGTCTGGAAAACGTTTTATTTTCATCTGTGTTCTTTTAAAATTTTTATTAAACGTTGCTTTGCAATGTTGTATTAATTTCTGCTTTACAACAGAGTAAATCAACTATATATATATACATACATATATATATATACATACATATATATATATATATGCATATATCCCTTCTTTTTTGAATTTCCTTCCTATTTAGGTCATGAAAGAGCATGAGTAGAGTTCCCTTTGCTATACAGTAGGTTCTCATCACCTACCCATTTTATGTGTAGTACTAATGGTGTATAAAAAATGATCAAACTACCACACAATTGCACTCACTTCCCATGCTAGTAAGGTTATTCGCAAAATTCTTCAAGCTAGATTTCAACAGTACTTAAATCGAGAACTTCCAGGTGTTCAGATACCAAGGGAACATTTCATCCAAAGATGGGTTCGATAAAGGACAGAAATGGTATGGACCTGACAGAAGCAGAAGATATTAAGAAGAGGTGGCAAGAATACACAGAAGAACTGTACAAAGAAGATCTTCACGACCAAGATAATCACAATGGTGTGATCACTCACCTAGAGCCAGACATCCTGGAATGTGAAGTCAAGTGGGCCTTAGAAAGCATCACTACGAACAAAGCTAGTGGAGATGATGAAATTCCAGTGGAGCTATTTCAAATCCTGAAAGATGATGCTGTGAAAGTGCTGCACTCAATATGCCAGCAAATTTGGAAAACTCAGCAGAGGCCACAGGACTGGAAAAGGTCAGTTTTCATTCCAATCCCAAAGAAAGGCAATGCCAAAGATTGCTTAAACTACTGCACAATTGCACTCATCTCACACGCTAGTAAAGAAATGATCAAAATTCTCCAAACCAGGCTTCAGCAATATGTGAACTGTGAATTTCCAGATGTTCAAGCTGGATTTAGAAAAGGCAGAGTAACCAGAGATTAAACTGCCAACATTCACTGGATCATGGAGGAAACAAGGGGATTCCAGAAAAACATCTTCCTCTCTTTTGTTTCATTGATTATACTAAAGCCTTTGCCTGTGTGGATCACAACAAACTGTGGAAAGCTCTTAAAGAGATGGGAATACTAGACCATCTTTACTTGTCTCCTGAGAAACCTCAATGGCAGGTCAAGAAGCTAGATCCAGGCATGGAACAACTGACTGGTTCATTTGAGAAAGGAGTCAAGACTACATATTTTCACCCTGTTCATTTAACTTATATGCAGAGCACATCATGAAAAATGCTGGGCTGGATGAGTTACAAGCTGGAATCAAGATTGCTAGAAGAAATATCAACAGCCTCAGATATGCAGATGATGCCACTCTAATGTATAGTGGAACTAAAGAGTCTCTTGATAAGAGCGAAAGAAGAGAATGAAAAAAAGCTGCCTAAAATTCAATATTAAAAAAAAAAATCATAGAATCTAGTCCCATCACTTCTCTTCAATCCCTTCTCATAGTTTCTCTTCGTGGGTTCTAAAATCTCTGTGGGTGGTGACTGCAGTCATGGAATTAGAAGACTCTTGCTTCTTGGAAGGAAAGCTATGAGAAACCTAGACAGTGTATTAAAAAGCAAAACCATCACTTTGCTGACAAAGGTCCTTATAGTCAAAGCTATGGGGACTTCCCTGGTGGTCAAGATGCTAAGACAACACCTTCCAATGCAGGGGTGTGGGTTCAATCCCTGGTAGGGGAGCTAAGATCCCACATGCCTTGAGGCCAAAAAAAAAAAAAAAAAAAGCTATGGTCTCTCTGGTAGTCATGTACAGATGTGAGAGTTGGACCATAAAGAAGGCAGAATGTCAAAGAATTGATGCTTTTGAACTGTGGTGCTGGAGAAGACTCTTGAGAGTCCCTTGGACAACAAGGAGATCAAACCAGCCAATCCTAAAGGAAATCAACCCTGAATACTAGTTAGAAGGACTGATGCTAAAGCTGAAGCACCAGTACTTTGTCTACCTGATGCTAAGATCCAACTCATTGGGAAAAACCTTGATCCTGGGAGATATTGAGGGCAGGAGGAGAAGAGGGCAACAGAGGATGAGGTTGAATGGTGTCCCCAACTCAGTGGACATGCACTTGGACAAACTTCAGGAGATATTGGTAGAGTGTGTGCTACAGTCCATTGGGTGGCAAAGAGTCGGAAAGGATTTAGCAACTAAACAACAACAATAGTGTATATATGTGTTTCCCAGTCTCCCAATTCATCCTACCCTCCATTTCACCCTTAGTATTCATACGTTTGTTCTCTACATCTGTGTATCTGGGGTTTCCCTGGTGGCTCAGATGGTAAAGAATCTGCCTGCAATGCAGCAGACCCATGTTCCATCCCTGAGTCATGAAGATCCTCTGGAGAAAGGAATGGCAACCCACTATATTATTCTTGCCTGGAAAATTCCATGGACAGAGTCAGCCTGGAGGGCTACAGTCCATGGGGTCACCAAGAGTCATATATGACTGAGTGACTAACACATGCTTCTGTGTCTCTATTTCTACTCTGTAAATAAGATCACCAATATCAATATTTTCAGATTCCACATACATGTATTAATATATTTATTTTTATCTTTCTGACTTACTTCACTGAGACTATTTCTAGGTTTCTACAATGGCCCAATAGAATTTTGGAAAGAATTCTTCATTTATGGCTGAGTAGTATTTATTGATTGCCAAGAGAAATATCAATAACCTCAGATACACAGATGACACCAACTTTATGTCAGAAAGCAAGGAGGAACTAATGAGCCTCTTGATGAAAGTGAAAGAGGAGAGTGAAATAGCTGGCTTAAAACGCAACATTCATAAAATAAAGATCATGGCATCTGGACCCATCACTTCACAGCAAATAGATGGGAAACAATGGAAACAGTGATAGACTTTATTTTCTTGCACTCCAGAATCACTGCAGATGGTGACTGCAGCCATGAAATTAAAAGACACTTGCTCCTTGGAAGAAAAGCTATGACCAACCTAGACAACATATAAACAGCAGAGACATTACTTTACCAACAAAGGTCCATCTAGTCCAAAGCTATGGTTTTTCCAGTAGTCATGCATGGATGTGAGAGTTGGACTATAAAAAAAAGCTGAGCACTGAAGAATTGATGCTTTTGAACTGTGGTATTGGAGAAGACTCTTGAGAGTCCCGTGGATTGCAAGGAGATCCAACCAGGCAATCCTAAAGGAAATCAGTCCTGAATATTCATTGGAAGGACTGAGGCTGAAGCTGAAATACTTTGGCCATCTCATGCAGAGAACTGACTCATTGGAAAAGACTCTGATGCTGGAAATGGTTGAAAGTAGGAGGAGAGGCAGACAACAGAGGATGATATGGTTGGATGGCATCACCAACGCAATGAACATGAGTTTGAGTAGGCTCCAGGAGTTGGTGATGGACAGGGAAGCCTGGTATGCTGCAGTCCATGGGGAAAAAAGAGTCAGACAACTGAGCGACTGAACTGAACTGAATATCTGTTGAAAACCTATTAGAGATGACTGAGTGCAACCTTTTGGAATTCAGTTCAAGTCACCTGGTCCAGAGTGTTAAGTGAGGCTGCTTTATTTCTTAGTCAACGTGACCCAGAGCTAGAGCTTCAGTGCTCTGGAGCATAAGCCAGTACTTTTGTCAGGTTAGGGCCTTAGTATAAAAGCTCTACAATTGTTAGAAAGAGGGAGGTCCACATCCTGTTTTACGTACTTAATGATCTCCTCAGCTGATCTCTAGGCTTGGTGAGAAGCCAGATGGACCAGACTAAACTATGTGTCCCACAAAAAGTGAGTCTACATATCTGTCAGTCTCAGTTATTTCAACAGCCATTTGTAGAGAAACTACTGCATGCCTCCTCTGGGGCATTTGTAAAAACGAGGAAGATTAAATTTCTGGTTTGAACTGTTCATGAGGGAATCTGACACAAATACAAATGATTCCAAAAGAATAGGTTGTCTAAATGTTATTGCAAAAATTAAAAACAGTGTTAAAGTCCCATGGAAGAAAGAGCTAATTCTCTCTGTGCAGTGAGACCATGAAGGATCAGTCGGTTTTAAGAGTTAAAGAGTAGAAATATTAGTCTTCTAAGGAAAATAAATATCATAAAGCAAAGGAATAGAGACTTCAAAAGGCACAGATGTTTTTGAAGTAGTAGATTTTTGAAACAACTTTGTCAGAGAGTGTCAAGGGACTAGAAAGAGGGATGAGGTGACAGTGTAAAGAATTTTACATGAAATACTATGTTCCCCTTTACCCCGAGGAAAATTTGAGGTTAATGAAGGTTTTGATAAGAAAAACAGATGAAAAATCTACTTGATTTGATTTAATATTTTTCCAGGGTTTTTGAAATCATATAGCTTAAACTATCCACTTTTACAAAACATCTCTACAGCCCGTTTTTTTGTTGTTGTTGTTGTTCACTTGCTAAGTCCTTTTCTACCTAGGATTTAAGACCCTGTTTATGTTGCATGTATCTGATGTTTTTCTTGACCCTCTGGGCATCAGCCCTTCTTATTTCTATAACTTGTAAAGGTTCTATACCACTAACAAAAAATTTAGTACCTGGAACATGTTTAGCAACTTAATAGTTGCTCAGAAAGTATGTATCAAAATTAGCAGTTATTGCTGAGTATTTTCACTCACTGCCGGGTCAGTGTTTCATACGGCTTCCCAAGGACTAGCAGCTTACTATTTTACTCATTAATAGTTTATAGAATAAATCAGAGCATGAACACATGACTTAATAAGTGGATAAATGGGTCTTCTAAGGTTTTGAGTATTTCCGTAGAAAGCACATTGTTTAAAATCAGTCTGCTCATAACTAATTACTTTAAGGAGCTGTAGCTAGGTTATAAATATTTTAGTATCAGCTCCTAGCTCTTTAATTTCAGAATTCCTGAGGTTTAGACACCTCAGTAGTACCAGCGGTACCGACACTTTCTTTAGTTTTGGGTACAGTAACAGTGGTTCTCCTTTCATAATTTTACATTTATGCCACTGTGAAGATGTTTTAAATTTCCTTTTATCCAGATGATAAAGACCTATAATAACCTGTCAACTTATTATTGTACTTCTGTTGGGTTTTTGATACAATGTACAGGGTTAGTCAGGCTACATAACTTTACCATGTCGTCATGTTTATGCCCTGAACTAGTCTCTTAATAATTTGCTGATGCTACATTATCTTGATATTTATTTATCTACTTTTTGACTCTGTCTGTGTTCACAACCAGATTGCAAGTCCCATTAAAAAGGAACTGTCCTAACATGGTCTTAAATTGTGTTCTCCGAAATAAGATTTAGAATAAATGGGAAAGGAGAAAAAGCTGTTGTACTTCAGGTTCCTTTTCACAAAGGAGGGGACTCAATAATAGGACATGTTTTTGTTGTTGTTCATGTGGTTGATGCCACTGGTGATGACATGAGAAAAGCTCTGACTCAATCTCCCTTACCACAGAACTTGCCTAGTTAATTGATTTTGACTTTACTTCAACCAGTGGGAAGCCAGTATGAGGTTATCAGCATATGTTCCATGGAGGGATGTGCTTTACAGATGAAAGCAAAGCATGTAATTTTTCTTGTGCAACAGAAAGCATATTATTTAGGTTATCTGAATTAACTCCATATCCAGGTTTCTTCCAGGTAAATAGTTGTTATTTGGGGGCAGTGGCTTGGATACTGTTGGATAACATTTAGACTAACATTTAAAGTGTATGGCAACTTACCTACATAGTCCCATGTCTAAAAAGTAATTATTAAGACTAAATCACATACATACTTGTATTTTATAACATGATTTTGAGCTTATTATCTATGCACTGATGCTTTTACCTGTAAGGAAACACAAGCAGTAGTATCCTTTGGACATTAAATAATTAGTGGTAGAAACATTTTTGAAAGATTTTCTGTTTTTGTAATATGTCACTTTTTCCCCTTGAGGTAGACAAATTCACAAAATATCTAAAATAATCTGCTTTGTTTCCTAAGGGGAGCATTTTTCTGATGGCATTCTGACTTACAGCCAGGCTTTTTTTTGGCCAAGATATCAATGTTTGAGGACAGAAATAGTCTCATTTCAGCCAGCAGAAATGTCATTTGGAAATACAAGTGACTGTTACCACCCAAAATATAAAGCACTTGTTAATGCTTGCAACATTACAAATATTAATGACACAATGATTTCATAAGAGATTGCTATTCCCATTCAGATGTAACTTAATAAAAAGGGATAGCAAAAGTAAGAGGAAGGCAGCAGAATGTTATTTCATAGAAGGTACAGTATTCAGGAAAAAAAATACTCAGTAGAACACAAGGAACAGTGCCATATACATATACAGAGAGTTGAAAAAGAAGGGAAAAATAATACTTAAACATGACACAGAGAACTGAGAAAAAGAAAGAAGGAAAGCACAGGAGGAATGAGAAGCAGGTTTTAAGGATTTGCTACAAGTTACCAAATAGATTCAAGGGATTAGATCTGACAGACTGAGTGCCTGAAGAACTATGGATGGAGGTTTGTGACATTGTACAGAGGCAATGATCAAAACCATATCCAAGAAAAAGAAATGCAAAAAGGCAAAACAGTTGTCTGAGAAGGCTTTACAAACAGGAAAAAAGAGGAGCTAAAGGCAAAGGAGAAAAAGAAAGATATACCCATTTGAATGCAGAGTTCCAAAGAATAGCAAGGAGAAGTAAGAAAGACTACTTCTTCAGTGACCAATGCAAAGAAATAGAGGAAAACAATAAAATGGGAAAGACTAGAGATCTCTTCAAGAAAATTAGAGATTTAAAGATCTAAATGTAAGACCAGAAACTATAAAACTCCTAGAGGAGAACCTAGGCAAAACACTCTCCGACATACATCACAGCAGGAGCCTCTATGATCCCCCTCCCAGAATACCAGAAATAAAAGCAAAAATAAACAAATGGGATCTAATTAAAATTAAAAGCTTCTGAACAACAAAGGAAACTATAAGCGAGGTGTTAAAATACAGCCTTCAGAATGGGAGAAAATAATAGCAAATGAAGCAACTGACAAACAACTAATCTCAAAAATATACAAGCAACTTATGCAGCTCAATTCTAGAAAAATAAATGACCCAATCAAAAAATGGGCCAAAGAACTAAATAGACATTTCTCCAAAGAAGACATAAGGATGGCTAACAAACACATGAAAAGATGCTCAACATCACTCATTATCAGAGAAATGCAAATCAAAACCACAATTAGGTACCATTTCACACCAGTCAGAATGGCTGTGATCCAAAAGTCCACAAGCAATAAATGCTGGAGAGGGTGTGGAGGAAAGGGAACCCTCTTACACTGTTGGTGGGAATGCAAACTCTACAGCCACTATGGAGAACGGTGTGGAGATTCCTTAAAAAACTGGAAATAGAACTGCCTTATGACCCAGCAATCCCACTGCTGGGCATCACACTGAGGAAACCAGAATTGAAAGAGACACATGTACCCCAATGTTCATCGCAGCACTGTTTATAATAGCCAGGACATGGAAGCAACCCAGATGTTCATCAGCAGATGAATGAATAAGAAAGCTGTGGTACATATACACAATGGAGTATTACACAGCCATTAAAAAGAATACATTTGAATCAGTTCTAAAGAGGTGGATGAAACTGGAGCCGATTATACAGAGTGAAGTAAGCCAGAAAGAAAAACACTAATACAGTATACTAACACATATATATGGAATTTAGAAAGATGGTAATGATAACCCTATATGCGAGACAGCAAAAGAGACACAGATGTAAAGAACAAACTTTTGGACTCTGTGGGAGAAGGAGAGGGTGGGATGATTTGGGAGAATGGCATTGAAACATATATACTATCACGTAAGAAACGAATCGCTAGTCTAGGTTCGATACAGGATACAGGATGCTTGGGGCTGGTGCACTGGGATGACCCAGAGAGATGATATGGGGAGGGTGGTAGGAGGGGAGTTCAGGGTTGGGAACTCATGTACACCTGTGGTGGATTCATGTCAATGTATGGCAAAACCAATACAGTATTGTAAAGTAAAAAAATAAAATTTAAATAAAAAATAAAAGAAAATCAGATACCAAGGGAAAATTTCATGCAAAGATGAGCACAATAAAGGACAGAAATTGTATGTATGGACCTAACAGAAGCAGAAGATATTAAGAAGAGGTGGCAAGAATACACAGAAGAACTGTACAAAAAAGATCTTTATGACCCAGATAATCACAATGGTGTGATCACTCACCTAGAGCAAGACATCCTGGAATGTGAAGTCATGTGGGCCTTAGGAAGCATCACTACGAACAAAGCTAATGGAGGTGATGGCATTCCAGTTGAGCTATTTCAAATCCTGGAAGATGATGCTGTGAAAGTGCTGCACTCAATATGCCAGCAAATCAGGAAAACTCAGCAGTGGTCACAGGACTGGAAAAGGTCTGTTTTCATTTCAATCCCAAAGAAAGGGAATGTCAAAAAATGTCCATACTACTGCATAACTGCACTCATCTCACATGCTAGCAAAGGTATGCTCAACATTCTCCAAGCCACGCTTCAACAGTACAGGAAGTGTGAACTTCCAGAGGTCTGAGCTGGATTTAGAAAAGGCAGAGGAACCAGAGATCAAATTGCCAACATCTGCTAGATCACCGAAAAAGCAAGAGAATTCTGGAAAAACATCTACTTGCAAGAGAATTCTGGAAAAACATCTACTTCTGCTTTACTGACTACACCAAAGCCTTTGACTGTGTGGAAAACTGTGGGAAATTCTTTAAGAGATGGGAATCTCAGACCGCCTGACCTGCCTCCTGAGAAATCTGTATGCAGGTCAAGAAGCAACAGTTAGAAATGGACATGGAACAACAGACTGGTTCCAAAGTGGGAAAGGAGTATGTCAAGGCTGTATGCTGTCACCCTGCTTATTTAACTTCTATCCAGATTACATCATGCGAAATGCCAAGCTGGATGAAGCACAAGCTGGGATCAAAATTGCCCAAAGAAATATTAACCGCAGATAAGCAGATGACACCAACCTTATGGCAGAAAGTGAAGAACTAAAGAGCCTCTTGATGAAAGTGAAAGAGGAGAGTGAAAAAGTTGGCTTAAAACTTAACATTCAGAAAACGAAGATTATGGCATCGGGTCCCATCACTTCATGGCAAATAGATGGGGAAATAATGGAAACAGTGACAGAGTTTATTTTGGGGGGCTTCAAAATGACTACAGATGGTGACTGCAGCCATGAAATTAAAAGATGCTTGCTCCTTGGAAGAAAAGCTATGACCAACCTAAACAGCATATTAAAAAGCAGAGACATTACTTTACCAAAGTCCATCTAGTCAAAGCTATGGTTTTTCCAGTAGTCAGGTATGGATGTGAGAGTTGGACTATAAAGAAAGTGAGTGAAGTCGCTCAGTCGTGTCCGACTGTTTGTGTCTCCATGGACTGTAGCCCACGAGGCTCCTCCATCCATGGAATTTTCCAGACAAGAGTACTGGAGTTGGTTGCCATTTCTTTCTCCAGGGGATCTTCCTGACCCAAGGTTTGAAACTGGGTCACCTGCAATGCAGGCAGATGCTCAGATGCTTTACTGTAGTCTGAGCCACCAGGGAAGCCCTGAAAGAAATCTGAGCACCCAAGAACAGATGCTTTTGAACTGTGGTGTTCGAGAATACTCTTGAGAGTCCCTTGGACCGCAAGGAGATACAACCAGTCCATCCTAAAGGAAATCAGTCCTGAATATTCATTGGAAGGACTGATGCTGAAGCTGAAACTCCAATACTTTAGCCACCTGATGTGAAGAACCAACTCATTGGAAAAACCCTGATGCTGGGAAATATTGAAGGCAGGAGGAGATGGGGATGACAGAGGATTAGATAGTTGGATGGCATCACCAACACAATGGAGATGAGTTTGAGTAGGCTCCAGGAATTGGTGATGGATAGGAAAGCTGGCATGTGGTCACAAAGAGTCGGACACGACTGAGTGACTGAACTGACTGACTGACAAGTTAACAAAAGCATAGTCACAGTTGGTAGTCTGATGGACATTAGTAAATTCCAGTGGTGTATTTTAAGTTATTTGTAAAATTAATAAGGATAGGATAGAAAAGAATATAGATTAAGAGAGATCCCCCAAAATACTAGGACACAATACTGTCAATTTGTATTTATCAGATTGTGTTTATTTAGCTTTTTTCATTAGCCTTTTAAAATAAATTTACCTAGTATATAATTAGATAAATTCAAATTACCCTTTTTGTGGTTAAATTCCACTTAAGGAACTCTGACCTGCTATTATTTGTGGAAGAATTTTATGTATCCAGTTGGATTGTAGTGACCATCTGGTAACTGGATGGATGCCCAGGACTGGACAGATTATTGCTGATTTCTAGCTATGCCCACACCTTTTTCACTTGGAAAAAGCACAATTGTTAAATGTTTACATAATTGGTAACCAAAAAGAGACATTATGCTCACACAACAGTACTAATATCAATGATAGAGTTAGTTATCAGGCTGTAATAAATATTAATGTTTTTGTTGTCCCTGTCTTACTATGAGTTCCAAGATACTGTCAGAAATTGTATCTTATGTACTTACCACAACAGTCCTATGATTAACGTTTTATTTTACTCTGAATTTATATATACACATACATCCACAAATATAAACAAACATACTGAGGCTTTTAGAAGTAAAGAAAATTCATCAGAGTTCCATACCTAATAAGTAGCAACCCTTGATAAATTCCAGTTCTATATCATGAGTTTTTAATTACTATGCCCTTTCCCTAAACTAAAAAATATATATATATTTTGAAGGCTTTACCATATGCTAGACTCCAAGAAACAACTTTTTCATCTTTCTCTTTGCTGAGAATCTCAAAATTATTTATATATTCATTAATATATTTACTTCACATGATTAAAAAATATATACATCAGTAGGAATAATGTAATGAGGTAAAGCATATTGCAATATACATTCCTACCTCAGGGACAACCTGGTATGACATACCAGTATAATCAAACAACTTTGTCAAAATTATTTGCTCTCAAAAATGCTTTTAGTTTTTATAAATTGGATAATAGTAAACTAGAAATTTTCGGAATGTTGAGCTTTAAGCCAACTTTTTCACTCTCCACTTTCACTTTCTTCAAGAGACTTTTTAGTTCCTCTTCACTTTCTGCCAAAAAGGTGGTGTCATCTGCATATCTGAGGTTATTGATATTTCTCCCGGCAATCTTGATTCCAGCTTGTGCTTCTTCCAGCCCAGCGTTTCTCATGATGTACTCTGCATATAAGTTAAGTGAGCAGGGTGACAATATACAGCCTTGACGTACTCCTTTTCCTATTTGGAACCAGTCTGTTGTTCCATGTCCAGCTCTAACTGTTGCTTCCTGACTTGCATATAGGTTTCTCAAGAGGCAGGTCAGGTGGTCTGGTATTCCCGTCTCTTTCAGAATTTTCCACAGTTTATAGTGATCCACACAGTCAAAGGCTTTGGCATAGTCAATAAAGCAGAAATAGATGTTTTTTCTGGAACTCTCTTGCTTTTTCGATGATCCAGTGGATGTTGGCAGTTTGATCTCTGGTTCCTCTGCCTTTTCTAAAACCAGCTTGAAGATCTGGAAGTTCACGGTTCACGTATTGCTGAAGCCTGGCTTGGACAAATTTTGAGCATTACTTTACTAGCATGTGACATGAGTGCAATTGGGCGGTAGTTTGAGCATTCTTTGACGTTTCCTTTCTTTGGGTTTGGAATGAAAACTGACCTTTTCCAGTCCGGTGGCCACTGCTGAGTTTTCTAAATTTGCTGGCATATTGAGTGTAGCACTTTCACAGCATCATCTTTCAATTCAGTTCAGTTCAGTTCAGTTCAGTCGCTCAGTCATGTCAGACTCTTTGCGACCCCATGAATCGCAGCACCCCAGGCCTCCCTGTCCATCACCAACTCCTGGAGTTCACTCAGACTCCCGTCCATCAAGTCAGTGATGCCATCGAGCCATCTCATCCTCTGTCGTCCTCTTCTTCTCCTGCCCACAATCTCTCCCAGCATCGAAGTCTTTTCCAATGAGTCAACTCTTCGCATGAGGTGGCCAAAGTACTGGAGTTTCAGCTTCAGCATCATTCCTTCCAAAGAAATCCCAGAGCTGATCTCCTCCAAAATGGACTGGTTGGATCTCCTTGCAGTCCAAGGGACTCTCAGGAGTCTTCTCCAACACCACAGTTCAAAAGCATCAATTCTTCGGCGCTCAGCCTTCTTCACAGTCCAACTCTCACATCCATACATGACTACAGGAAAAACCATAGCCTTGACTAGACGGACCGTATTCAGCAACGTTATGTCTCTGCTTTTGAATATGCTATCTAGGTTGGTCATAACTTTTCTTCCAAGGAGTAAGCGTCTTTTAATTTCGTGGCTGCAGTCACCATCTGCAGTGATTTTGGAGCCCAAAAAAATAAAGTCTGACACTGTTTCCACTGTTTCTCCATCTATTTCCCATGGAGTGATGGGACCGGATGCCATGATCTTCGTTTTCTGAATTTTGAGCTTTAAGCCAACTTTTTGACTCTCCTCTTTTACTTTCATCAAGAGGCTTTTTAGTTCCTCTTCACTTTCTGCCATAAGAGTGGTGTCATTTGCATATCTGAGGTTATTGATATTTCTTCCGACATAGCTCAACTGGAATGCCATCACCTCCACTAGCTTTGTTCGTAGTGATGCTTTCTAAGGCCCACTTGACTTCACATTCCAGGATGTCTGGCTCTAGGTGAGTGATCACACCATTGTGATTATCTGGGTCGTAAAGATTTTTTTGTACAGTACTTCTGTGTATTCTTGCCACCTCTTCTTAATATCTTCTGCTTCTATTAGGTCCAGACCATTTCTACCTTTATTGAGCTCATCTTTGCATGAAATGTTCCCTTGGTAGCTCTAATTTTCTTGAAGAGATGCATTGCAGGCAGGTGCTTTACCCTCTGAGCCACCGGGGAAGACACAAGAGATCTCTAGTCTTCCCCATTCTGTTGTTTTCTTCTATTTCTTTGCATTGATCTCTGAGGAAGGCTTTCTTATCTCTCCTTGCTATTCTTTGGAACTCTGCATTCAGATGCTTATATCTTTCCTTTTCTCCTTTGCTTTTCACTTCTCTTCTTTTCACAGCTATTTGTAAGGCCTCCCCAGACAGCCATTTTGCTTTTTTGCATTTCTTCTTCCATGGGGATGGTCTTGATAGCTGTCTCCTATACAATGTCATGAATTTCAGTCCATAACTCATCAGGCACTCTATCTATCAGATCTAGGCCCTTAAATCTATTTCTCACTTCCACTGTATAATCATAAGGGATTTGATTTAGGTCATACCTGAATGCTTTAGTGGTTTTCCCTACTTTCTTCAATTTAAATCTGAATTTGGCAATAAGGAGTTCATGATCTGAGCCACAGTCAGCTCCTGGTCTTGTTTTTGTTGACTGTATAGAGCTTTTCCATCTTTGGCTGCAAAGAATATAATCAATCTGATTTTGGTGTTGACCATCTGGTGATGTCCATGTGTAGAGCCTTCTCCTGTGTTTTTGGAAGAGGGTGTTTGCATTCAGAAAATGAAGATCATGGCATCTGGTCCCATCACTTCATGGGAAATAGATGGGGAAACAGTGGAAACAGTGTCAGACTTTATTTTTTGGGCTCCAAAATCACTGCAGATGGTGATTGCAGCCATGAAATTAAAGGATGCTTACTCCTTGGAAGAAAAGTTATGACCAACCTAGATAGCATATTGAAAAGCAGAGACATTACTTTGCCAACAAAGGTCCATCTAGTCAAGGCTATGGTTTTCCAGTAGTCATGAATGGATATGAGAGTTGGACTGTGAAGAAAGCTGAGCACCAAAGAACTGATGCTTTTGAACTGTGGTGTTGGAGAAGACTCTTGAGAGTCCAAGGGAGATCTAGCCAGTCCACTCTGAAGATCAGCCCTGGGATTTCTTTGGAAGGAATGATGCTAAAGCTGAAACACCAGTACTTTGGCCACCTCATGCGAAGAGTTGACTCATTGAAAAAGACTCTGATGCTGGGAGGGATTGGGGGCAGGAGGAGAAGGGGACGACAGAGGATCAGATGGCTGGATGGCATGATGACTCAATGGACGTTAATCTGAGTGAACTCAGGGAGTTGGTGATGGACAGGGAGGCCTGGCGTGCTGTGATTCATGGGGTCGCAAAGAGTCAGACACGACTGAACTGAACTGAAACTAGGAATTTTACGCTCTGTAACCTGAATGGTAGTTATATGAACTATGTGTATTAACATTGGTGCTAAGGGTAGAATTAGCATCCTTTATTAAAATTAAGGGGTCAAAAAGGATTTATAGTTAATGTTTGTTTGAGGGTTTCAATCAAAACTTTTCTTAATCTTTACATTTTGACTATAACATTTGGGTAGAGTTCTCTGATGATTCAGTAAGAAGCTTATTCTATTTTGGCATCTTTATATTTTTGGTAAAATAACTGGTACTTTATTTTCATCTTTAATTGATCTTTGAGTTCTTTGATATATTTTTCTAAAGAGCTGTATTACAATCAACTGAAATTTATATTCATTTGTTTTTCCTTTAGCATTTATTGTGATTTGGGATAAATAACAAGTGGAGTATGACTAGAAAAAAGAGATAGAAAATTGGGGGAAAAAATACCAACTGAAATCAAAGCATCTGGAGGACATGAACTGAACACGTGCTTAGCAAAGATTTGTTGAATTAAAATGCATTTCAGAATTGAAAGGGACTTTAGGGGTCATTTGTTAATTCAACTCTATTGTATTTTATCAAAAGATTTTAAATATTAATGCTAACAGTCAGTGTTCACAAGATCAGAGACAGTCTGTAAGCAAGTAAAGATAAAACATAAAATTAGTTCCTTTCACCTCTCTTTTGTCAACTGTTGTGGCAAATCAGTGGTTGTTATTTTTTAAAATAATGGTAGTCTTGATTTGTTCCTATAGACATAGCCTTTTCTGCTTTGAAGAATGTTGCTTTCTTTTCTCCTTGGGTCATCTGAATATAAACAATTACATACCACTATTTCAAAAGGTAATCTCAACTCTATGATGATGTGGACAAAGACAGGTGGAGAGATTTTGAAAGAAATATGTATTTTCTGTTTTCAGAAGTATACTGGAAATAAAATTGAATAAGAGAAACTGAATAAGTAATGTCAGCTAACAAATTTAGCACATTTAGTGAAGAAGTAGGATATCTAGCACAAGCAATGCTTTTTTTTAACACTGATTACTGAAGAAATAAGCTGCTATTTATTTAGCACCTTCTAAACGCCAAGCCATGGACTTGGTCCTCCCAAAGGTTATCTTATTTAACTTTCATCTAGTCCCACAAGGGGAGTGTTATTTTCCCCACTGTATCACTGAAAACAATGCATGATTTAGAGAGAAGTAACTTGCTTCAAGCAGGACAAGTTATTTATTGTAATTTCAATAAATAAACATTTTTGGCACTATTTTCCTATCATTTGGACCATGTAATAATTGTGACAGGTAAAAAATGACATTTTCTTTGCATAAAAGCATAAAAGAAGAGAAACAAGGATGGAAGGAAACATGCTTTAAAAAACTGTTAACAGAATTTTCACAGGAAATTTAAATTACTCTTGTTTATTCAATTGATAGGATAATTTAAAAGTCATTTCACCTGCTTTTGTAATGAGTTCTAAAGATTAGAACAAGAGTTAGACAAGAGTTCAAATACAATTTGTAGGACTAACTTAATTTGTTACGTGATTTGGAAATAAGCTATATTTATAAATATTTTATAATTCTTGCTGTTTACTTTCATAATTGGTATAATTAGTTTGGATTGTTGAGGTTTTATTCTAGTAGTTATCAGATAAAATTTCCTCTTTCACACACAAACACACTTGTACACATACACAGGCGCATGCTTTAATATTCCATTTTCCATTTCTCAGCATCGTTACACTACTTTACACATTCTTTTGACTATTATAATGTCACACAATAGCAAGGAAAATGAAAAGAACATCCCATAGATTCTTTTTTTTTCTTTGCTTTAGTCACATAAAACTAAACTTAACATTTCTCTTCTTTTATGATTGTTTGATAATTAGAAAGACATCATATAACTGATAAAGAGCCATATATGAGCCTTGTCTCCATAAGCATATGCTAAAGCAGCAGTAGACTGCTAAATATAACAAACAACAAATTTCTTTCTGTTAATATATTACACTGAAGTAAGATTTTATTTTGGTTACAGGATTTATGGAAGAAACAAGGTGAACCCAGATTTCCTATGTATTTGAAGCTGAAACAATATAACCTTTTGGGCATAGGAATATTGCTGTTTAGAACTGGTAACTCTCATCTCAATCAGTATATGCCTTTCTTGTATTGTTTTAAAAAATGTTCCAAGGTAGCGTTCAGGATAGAGTTTTGACCCATTATAGTTAAAATGTATAGCTCTGCTTGCTGTTAGCTCTGCCATTCTTTCCTGATTATACCATATCTACTTCTAAGACTCAGTGGGTGAATCTTCCCTTGAGTATGATGTGACGTCTAAGATAAATCTAACCCAGAGTAAACTGGGAGGGACTGACACATCTTTCTACTTTCTACTGTGATCTTTGTTGAATGCCCTCCAACTAGTTTATGGCTCTGTACGTTTTCCGTATCTGGAGATATTTGAACTTGCTCAATCTTTTCATAAAGTCAGTGAAAAAAATAACTAGTTCCTGGGGAAAACTCAGACTTTCTGTCTTTCAATGTACATGAAAGGTTCATTATTGATTTAATGCAGACAGCAACATGTGAGAAACTCACAGTCAATCAACTGTGACATTCCCTCATGTCTGCTCACTTCCCTGAAAATTTCTTTCACCTTTTTACTTTTATTGAAATCTCAGCTTTTCCTCTGAGTACACAGCTGCTTCTAAAGTAAGCTCAAACCCTTTGCCACACTCCTCTATTACTAAATCTGGCAGTGGAAAAATGCTCTTTGCTCCTAATTGCAGTCTTCAGGATATTCTTTTTATCTCTCTATCAATAATTCACTCTCACTTTCAGCTGATGGCTACGTTTTCTATCTCACTGAGAAGATAAAAGGAATGGCAAGAGAGCTTCCACATACTTGCACTTCCTTATCTAATCTGCCAACATTTGTACATATATATTTTCCTTTCCACTTCTTCCCATAGAATTATCTGTGTTCCTATTTAAAACCAACCTCTCATAGATTATTCCAATCAGCGTTATATAATGGTGCTATTTTTCTAATTTTAGACATCAAGAAAAAACAAACATATCTGATGCTGTATCTTCCTCTAGGTATACACAATTTCTCTTCTCTACATAGCAAAACTCCTAGAAGTCATTTATCTCTATCTCAAATTGCTCTTCTTCCATACTTTATTGAATCCATTAAAGTGAGAATGTTGCCACCATCCGTCTACTGAAACCACTTATTGGTGTCATCAATGATTTCTATTTCTAAAGACTATAAATAATTTTCAATTTTCATGTTACTTAGCTTATATGAAGCATATGATAATTTATAATTTAATAAATCTTTCTCCTTAAGACATTTTTGTCACATTGTTTTCAGGACAGTATCTTCTAGTTTTCTCCCTATCTTGTGGACTACTCAGTTTATATTGCTGGTTGTCTCTCAGCTTTTAAACTCTAAATATTTGAGGCATAGTGGTCTGGCTACTTCTCTTGGTGATCCCCTCCAGTTTCATGGGCTTAAATATTATATAGGTATGAATGATTCCCGAAATGATACATTCAGTCCAGACATCTCCACTGGACTCCAGATATCAACTCACAACACTCAAACAATCTATTTGGATGTCTAATAGATATTTACAACTTATGTCCAAAGTGAAACTCCTAATCTCCTCTCCCAGTGGTTTTGTTTGTTTTTAGTTAGTTTGTTTGCATCTCAGGGGACACATTTCTTTCCAGCAGCTTAAGTTAAAGACCTTTTATAACCAATTTCCAATGCATTCTCAAATTCTAACCACCATCAACATGAACTTAATTTTTATATCATATGGTCTCTCTACTTTTTCCCTTAACACTAGAAATAAACTCTTCACAGAGCAGCCAAAGTGATCATTTTAAGAGAAATACATTTCATTCCCATCTTTGCTCAAAATCCACTAGACTTTTCCTATCCCACTAGGAATCTGTGAAACTGCTTCCAGGGATCTACATAAGCAGGCCTCATTGTCTGTTAGTCTTCCACTTGCTTAGTTCCCTTGTTTGCTTGTTTCCTTGCTTTTTCCCAAAATTTAATGAACACAATTTTCTCTGCCTGGAATTATCTTCTTACAGATATTTGTATTTTATTATCTCACCTTCTTTATTTTTTTGCTCAAGTATCATGTGTACTATGGAACCTGTTCTGTTTGTTGCTACCCCATAATGTACCACTGCTTATCACTGTACTTTGTTTTGTTTCTCTTCTGCATAATGTATTACTTTGAAACATATATTTACTTATTATTTTTTATTATACTAATTTTGTGAGGGCAGAGCTTTTGTCTTCTTGGTCACTGCTATATCTTTAGATTTCAGATAGTTCTTGGTACATGGCAAACATTCTACAACTATGGTAAAAGTCTTTCAAAAATCCCTAGTGATGCACATATCATGTAATTAGTGATTAACCCCAAACTTCTATAGCAGGATTACCTTAGTTATTTTGTTACAACATGGCAACCCATTTATGTGGTTTGAACTTTGGGGCTTTGATTTTAACATTATGTTGGGATTTTCTTGTATTTTATTAAGAGGAAACTATCCTGAAAAGAGATTTGTGACCAAGGGATTTACATTAATTTTAATAATTGAGTAATAATATATTCATGCATGATGATGGTGATACCATCTATGGTTCTAAGAATCTTCAGTGTGACTTTCATGGGAGTTCAATCAGCATGATAAGATCAAGGCAGGGACAGATAATCAAAATAAAATTGTAGAAATCTTGGGGTTAAGATAGGTGTTGGGATTTCAGTATCACTCTTTTGATAATTGAAATAGGTAGATGGTTACAAAACTAGCTAGATAACTAGACATGAGATTAGATAGATTGATATGATATAGAGAAAATTAGATATATAGTTATATAGATTTTTAAAAATTTTACTACTGTGATGACTAATTTTAGGTGTCAACTTGACTATGCCATGGGGTGTACCTGTATTTTATTAAACATTACTTTGCGTCTGCCTCTGAGGGTGTTTGTGGATGAGACTAAGAATCGAATTGGTAGACTGAGTAAAGCAGATTGCTTTTCCAGATGTAGATGGGCCTTGTCCAATCAGTTGAGGTCTTAAATAGAGCAACAACAACAAAAAATGTATAAGAGAAAATTCCTTCTCCCTAAGTGCCTTTGGGTTGGGACATTAACTTTTTTTCCTCCCTTTGGAATCGAACTTAGTTCAGTCACTCAGTGCTATCTGACTCTGTGACCCCACGGACTGTAGCACGTCAGGCGTCCCTGTCCATCACCAACTCCCAGAGCTTGCACAAACTCATGTCCATCGAGTCAGTGATGCCATCCAACCATCTCATCCTCTGTTGTCCCCTTCTCCTCCTGCCTTCAATCTTTCCGAGCATCAGGATATTTTCCAATGAGTCAGTTCTTTGCATCAGGTAGCCAAAGTATTGCAGTTTCAGCTTCAGCATCAGTCCTTCCAATGAATATCCATGACTGGTTTCCTTTGGGATTGACTGATTTGGTCTCCTTGCAGTCCAAGGGACGTTTAAGAGTCTTCTCCAACACCATACTTCAAAAGCATCAGTTCTTTAGCACTCAGCTTTCTTTATGGTCCAACTCACATATCCATATATGATTACTGGGAAAACAATGACTTAGACTATATGTACATTTGTCAGCAAAGTAATGTCTCTGCTTTTTAATATGCTATCTAGATTTGTCATAATTTTTCTCCCAAGGAGGAATCATCTTTTATTTCATGGCTGCAGTCACCATTTGCAGTGATTTTGGAACCCATGAAAATGAAGTCTCTCACTGTTTCCATTGTTTCCCCATCCATCTGCCATGAAGTGATGAGACCAGATGTCATGATTTTAGTTATTTGAATGTTGAGTTTTTAAGCCAGCTTTTTCACTCTCCTCTTCCATCCTCATCAAGAGGCTCTTTAGTTCCTCTTCACTTTCTGCCATAAGGGTGGGGTCATCTGCGTATCTGAGGTTATTGATATTTCTCCTGGTAATCTTCATCCCAGCTTATGCTTCATCCAGCGCAGCGTTTCTCATGATGTATTCTGCATAGAAGTTAAATAAGCAGGGTGCCAATATAGAGCCTTGATATACTCCTTTCCCATTTGGAACCAGTCCATTGTTCCATGTCCAGTTCTAACTGTTGCTTCCTGACCTGCATACAGATTTCTCAGGAGGCAGGTCAGGTGATCTGGGATTTCCATCTCTTGAAGAATTTCCCATAGTTTGTTGTAATCCACATGGTCAAAGGCTTTGGCATAGTCAATAAAGCAGAAGTAGATGTTTTTCTGGAACTCTCTTGCTTTTTCAATGATCTAGTAGATGTTGGCAATTTGATCTCTAGTTCCTCTGCCTTTTCTAAATTCAGCTCAGACATCTGGATATTCATAGTTCCTGTACTGTTGAAGCCTGGCTTGGAGAATTTTGAGCATAATTTTGCTTGTGTGTGAGATGAGTACAATTATGTGGTAGTTTGAACAATTCTTTGGCAATGCCTTTCTTTGGGTTTGGAATGAAATCTGACTTTTTCCTGTTCTGTGGCCACTGCTGAGTTTTCCTGATTTGCTGGCATATTGAGTGCAGCACTTTCACAGCATAATCTTTTAGGGTTAGAAATAGCTCAGCTGGAATTCCATCACCTCCACTAGCTTTGTAGTGATGCTTCCTAAGGCCCACTTGACTTTGTATTCCAGGATGTCTGGCTCTAGGTGAGTAATCACACCATCGTGGTTATCTTGGTCATGAGGATTTTTTGGATAGTTCTTCTGTGTAGTCTTGCCACCTCTTCTTAATATCTGCTGCTTCTGTTACATTCATACTGTTTCTGTCCTTTATTGTGCTCATCTTTGCATGAAATTTTCCCTTGGTATCTCTAATTTTCTTGAAGAGATTTCTAGTCTTTCCCATTCTATTGTTTTTGTATTTCTTTGTATCGATCACTTAGGAAAGCGTTCTTATCTCTCCTTGCTATTTTTGGGAACTCTGTATTCACATGGGTATATCTTTCCTATTCTTATCTTTCACTTCTCTTCTTGTCTCAGCTGTTTGTAAGGCCTCCTTGGACAACCATTTTGCCTGTTTGCATTTTTTTTTCTCTTGGAGATGGTTTTGATCATACACTCCTGTACAATGTTATGAACCTCCATCCATATTTCTTCAGGCCCTCTATCTGTCAGATCTAATCCCTTGTCTCTGTTTGTCATTTCTACTATATGATCGTAAGGGATTACAGTTGTCAGGTATAGAGCTGAATGGACTGTTTGTGAATTTTGAAGCTTAATTCCTTGTCAGTTGCTTCCTTTAGACATATTTTCTCCCATCCTGTGGGTTGTCTTTCTGCTTTGCTTATAGTTTTCTTTGCTTTGCAGAGGAATGTTTTGGTTACATGATCCCATCAGAAAATTCAGGGTAATCTTCCCATCTGAAGACTCTTTATTTAGTCAAATATGCAAATTCCCTTTGGTTATGTAAGGTAACATATTCACAAGATCTGTGGATTGGGATATGAACATCATTGGGAGGACCTTATTCTGTCTACTACAGTTCAGGTTTCTTTTTTTTTTTTCTTAATATATTTAGTGACATAAAGAACCATAGCTCATTATTGGAAAATAACATTGTAAGTCATAACTCAATAAAAATTTCTGTTATTTTCAATTAAAATTAGTATAATTACATGGATACTATACTACTACCAAATAGACTAAGCTATTTGTCTAAAAACATAGACATAAGCTAGCTAACCATCTATCAGTTATGCTAGAGGCAATTTTTGCCATTATGAAGAATTAAAATAGATGGCCTTTATATTTCCTATAAATCTAGGAGTCTATTTCGTTTTAAATGTTGTTTGATAAAGACAGTAGAAACATAGTCATTCACTCCTTTATTTTTCATTAAATCTTCAAAAGTTAATGAAAAGGAATGATACAAAATTAATGTTAAATATTTTGTAATGCTTGGGATATGCCATGAGCTTATGTGCTTTTACATTTTGTGTGTGTGTGTGTGTGTGTGTGTGACCGTATGTCCCCAACTGGATTGTTATAGTTTTCTCAGTGATATAACTGATTTTTAAGAGTTAAGTAGAAGAAATATAGATTATATTCTTAATTTTCATAACCTGACTGTCTGTAAGCAGAAGGAAGGAGGATGAATAGGTGATGATATACATTTAGAAGAAATAAATATTCCCCATTTTAGGATGACCTAACCAATAGTCAAGGCTATGATTTTTCCAGTGGTCATGTATGGATGTGAGAGTTGGACTGTGAAGAAAGCTGAGCGCTGAAGAATTGATGCTTTTGAACTGTGGTGTTGGAGAAGACTCTTGAGAGTCCCTTGGACTGCAAGGAGATCCAACCAGTCCCTTCTAAAGGAGATCAGTCCTGGGTGTTCTTTGGAAGGAATGATGCTGAAGCTGAAACTCCAGTACTTTGGCCACCTCATGTGAAGAGTTGACTCATTGGAAAAGACTCTGATTCTGGAAGGGATTGAGGGCAGGAGGAGAAGGGGACGACAGAGGATGAGATGGCTGGATGGGATCACTGACTCGAGGGGCATCAGTTTGAGTGAATTCTGGAAGTTGGTAATGGACAGGGAGGCCTGGCGTGCTGCAATTCATGGGGTCGCAGAGAGTCAGATACAACTGAGCGACTGAACTAACTAACCAACCAATACAAAAGAGCATTTGGATCAACATCCTTATTTTTTAAATGAGGAAATAGATATCAAAAAGGTTTAGTCAATTTCCTAAAGCCATATGGCTAGATAGTTGCAGTGTTGATGTGAGGCCTCAGACATTCTAACTCCTAATTTACTGCTCTGTTCATACCAGTATGAACTTCATAATATCCTAATTATTATATAATTTGTTCTGAATTTGATATGGTTCCTCTGTTCCTTTATCTTCATTTTCTATGTTAAATTAATACTAATTATATTGAATCCTTTGAGAAGTATATTTTCCAAAAGAAATAACTATGTAAAAATGTACAAAATGGAGTATGTTTCTATTGTATGTCTGTCTGCAGTGTTTAGATGTGAGTAAAAGAAAATGAACTTAAGAATGCTATCATGCTTTTTTCTTCCTTCTGTTTCTTCTTACCTGGAGATAAATATTAAAGATTAATTGAATGAAGTTAGAGACCCTATTCTGAACAGTAATGGGAGGGAACAAAGTCTCAGATTAATGAATGCATTCATCTGTAGGTGTGTGTGTGTGTGTGTGTGTGTGTGGTGTCGGTAGGGGGCAATAAATTTCACTCAAAATGCTTAAATAAGCATTGACAAATTTACATGTCTATAAAAGTTGCATCCCTGATATGTGGATACATACTTACCTCCCCTCAAGTCTTTATCTTTTCACTATATTTGAATGTGTTCAACTCCATATTCCATGTAAATTCATTTATAATGTCATCATTTTTTAATCTCCCTTTTAATTTTAGGACAAATATTTTGATATGAAGTGTTTTCTCACTTTGACTGATAGGGAAGCCCTGCTGCTTTGGCACCAATGATGGTGCTGCTAATAATTATTGACTCCTTCAATCCACTTGATTCCTTACTCTCAAGTACCTTATGCCCTGGTTTGAGTCACTGTATAACTACCTTTTGGCATGAGTTTTTTAGTTCTCTGTGCATTTTATCTTACTTATTCCTAGAGACTTTTAAGGTATGTGGAAATCAAACTAGAGTCATTTTATTCCCTGACTTTGTCTAGGACTCTGATTACTGTAGAGAGAAGAATATAGAGAGCAAAATATAAATAATAAACTAAGCATAGTAAAAAGTCTTTATTGTGTCTTGAGCTTGATGATGTTTTAGTTTGTTCAGTACTACAAAATATGCACTAAGGTGTGGTCATGGTGCCACAAAACTCATGTAGATGTGAACTTTCCCAGAAGTGACAGCATCTTTTGTAAAGCAACATTTCACCAGTGACATTTTGGTGCCAGTGAATCAACATTTCCAATACTGATCTCTATTTGAAGAAATCCTGCCTTTTGTAACTGGTCCCTCTAGTAATGCTATTTAAGTCGTTACAGGATAGTATTTCTTAATCATCTTCAATTTAGTTGGGAAAATGAAAAGGATTGTCTATTCAAGTCCTCCTTAATGGGGTGATTTAGATAGCTGTTTATTTGGGTGGTTGAAACAATTTTATTACTGATACTTCTTTTCAGATCATTTTAACCTGTAAAGTTAAGTATAAAAAGTTGCATTTTTGACTATATTTAATTCAGATAAATCTAACTCTACCTCTATTTGTTTTTAATTATTTAACTTTATTTTCTTTGGTAGTGGTGTCCACATATAGGCATGTAGTACAAATGTGAAGCCAATATTACTTCTCTTTCTATGGAATATTTTAAGAGTATATAGTAAGATAATAGTTTCAATGGAATATTTTAGAACCTTAAAAAATAATTCAGCCCCTAAAAGAGCAGGAGAAATATAGATAATATACTAATTTATCTAGTAACGTAAGACATTACATAAAATAAATGTAGTCAAAACAATAAAATGTTTAGACTCATAAACTTATGTAATTATGATAGACTGTTATACATACACTAGGAATAAGAGGATTTGATAACAGGCATCATGAAAAGTGCAAGTAGTTCACAAGAGTATTGAGTTTGCAGCATCCCAGAAAGTTCTGAGAAGTAAAAAAGTAGAACTAAGGATGAAAAGCCTCTTGATGAAAGTGAAAGAGGAGAGTGAAAAAGTTGGCTTAAAGCTCAACATTCAGAAAACGAAGATCATGGCATCTGGTCCCATCACTTCATGGGAAATAGATGGGGAAACAGTGGAAAGAGTGTCAGACTTTATTTTTCTTGGCTCCAAAATCGCTGCAGATGGTGATTGCAGCCATGAAATTAAAAGATACTTACTCCTTGGAAGGAAAGTTATGACTAACCTAGTAGCATATTCAACATCAGAGACATTACTTTGCCAACAAAGGTCCATCTAGTCAAGGCTATAGTTTTTCCAGTAGTCATGTATGGATGTGAGAGTTGGACTGTGAAGAAAGCTGAGTGCCAAAGAATTGATGCTTTTGAACTGTGGTGTTGGAGAAGACTCTTGAGAGTCCCTTGAACTGCAAGGAGATCCAACCAGTCCATTCTAAAGGAAATCAGTCCTGGGTGTTCTTTGGAAGGAATGATGCTAAAGCTGAAACTCCAGTACCTTGGCCACCTCATGTGAAGAGTTGACTCATTGGAAAAGACCCTGATGCTGGGAGGGATTGGAGGCAGGAGGAGAAGGGGACGACAGAGGATGAGATGGCTGGATGGGATCACTGACTCGATCAATGGACATGAATCTGAGTGAACTCCGGGAGATGGGCAGGGAGGCCTGGCATGCTGCAATTCATAGGGTCGCAAGGAGTTGGACACGACTGAGCGACTGAACTGAACTGAATTGAAGGATAGGGAGACAGGACAGGAAATTCATCAAAAATTTAAAAAGATATAATCTTGCAGCATTCTTCAATATAAATAACCTGGTATTAGTTCCAAGCCCTTAAAAAACAAGGTTCTTAAAATTAATCTTACTTCCCTAACCCAAATATATTATCTAATGAGCACATGGACAAAGAACACAGAGTTGAGTCATTTATCCTAAGACTTTAAGGTTTTTGCTTCATTTCTTCATTTGTTCACTCAGCAAATGTTGACAAATTCCATATCTGAATAGGCGCTGTGCTAGTTGATAGATAGGAAAGGATAAGATGATGACCACAAATGACACAGAGCCTGTCCTCAGCTACATTATAATTTAGTAGGGAAGACACATTATGGTAAATACCCAGGTCTTTGTTTGTTTGTTTGTCTGTTGTTTTAAAGAAAGTGGTAAGTATAATAAGTGTGATTGGAGAGAGTGTTTTACAAATCTAGGAGGAGGAGAAATCCAATTTATTCTGTGTTCACTGAACACCTATTCTGTGTCAAACACAGTGCCAGCGGCTGTAGATGCAAAGATAAATAAAACATGATTCTTTTCTTATAAGAGTTCTTAGTTTATCAGGATTACCTCCTCCTGGGATACAGAGAGTGTCAGGAAAGGATTTCTGGAAGAAATGACATTGTAAGTTGCATCTTAAAGTGTAGGTAAATTTTTGACATGGGGCAGAAGGATAGAGCTTGCCAGGGAGAGGCGAAAGCAAGAACATAACAGCATCTGTGATCCCTTTTTCTGGTGTTATTTTTATTCTTCTGAAAGCTTGGTATGAGAATGACAGAAGGCATAACTTTGTGATATATGCGTTACAACACCTTGTTTTTAAAGCACAAAAGATAAATATTTTTAGAAAACTATATTCTTTTGAAAACATTTTTGAGTATTTTTATTAATATTAGGACCATGTATATTATCGGCACTGTTGATCAAACTGATCTTACTTTATTTCTGTATCTTGGAACCCCACCTTTCTCCAGAATGGCTTGCAGTCTAAGTAACATGTGTTTTAAATCTCACCGCAGTATGGTTTGCAGGTGTTTTTAAATACTATATTTCTTAAATATTGGTTGGTCATGGATAGGGTTTATCTAGGTATTATATAATTGCTCTCATCTATTTTTACCCTTCATATGAAATAATCAATTCTTGAATTACTTAGGTGGACTCTTATTTGTATGTGCAAATCAGGAGAAATGTTATTGTGTCTAATTAAGGGTCACGTCTTTATAAGGAGTTTATAGTAAAGTCTCTATTGAGAAAAGCAAGGGAACCAGTATAAACAGAGGAAGTGAAAAAATCCAAGAGAAAAGAGAATTATGTTTATAGAAGTGGTCATTTCTCCATTACTGCTATGGTCTGAATGTTTCTCTCTCCCTAAATTCATGAAATGATATCCTAATGCCCAAGGTGATGATATAAGGAAACGGGGCCTTTGGGAGGTGATTAGGTCAGGAGAGTGCAGCCCTCAGGTCTCTCAAAATCTGTGATTTTACAAGCTAGACTCTACAAAATTCTGCTAATTTTTAATGAATTTAAACATTATTAAATAGAATAACTTAGTCTATTTGGACTACTATAACAAAATAACCCAGACTGGGCATCTTGTAAACAGATACTTACTTCTCACAATTCTGAAGGCTGGAAGTTCAAGATCAATGTTACAGCTGATCAGTTGAGTTCCTTCTTCCAGGTTCCAGACTTCTTACATTCTCACATGGTTGAAAGAGTGAACTATCTCCCTGTGGCCTCTTGTATAATAACTCTAATCTCATTCATGAGTACTCCATGTTAATGATCTCATCACCTCCCAAATGCCCCATATTTTTATATCATCACCTTGGGATTAGGTTTCAACATATGACTTGTGGGAAGGGGAGGGGGCACAGACATACAGACCATAGCATGGAGCCATTCTAGAATATAACAAAGTAGTTTCAAGAAGACATAGATTTTTTGTCTAGTAATGAGGACAGGGAGGCCTGGCGTGCTGTAATTCATGGGGTTGCAAAGAGTCAGACATGACTGAGCAACTGAACTGAACTGAACTGAATGCAAAAAATGCCATTGATAATTTGATAGGATATTGCATTGAATATGCAGATTGTTTTGGGCAGTGTAGTCATTTTTTTTATAATATTGATTCTTTAAATCCAAGAACATGATATATCTTTTCATCTGCTTATGTCATCTTCAATTTCTTTCATCAGGGTCTTATAGTTTTCATAGTACAGGTCTTTTGCCTCCTTGTGTGTGTTAGTTGCTCAGTCGTGTCCGACTCTTTGTGACCCCCATGGACTGGAGCCCACCAGGCTCCTTTGTCCATGGGATTCTCCAGGCAAGAATACTGGAGTGGGTTGCCATTTCCTTAGGTAGGTTTATTCCTTGGTAGTTTATTCTTTTTGATATGACAGTGAATAGGATTGTTTCCTTGTTAGTATATAGAAATGAAAGAGGTATCTTTTTATCAATTTTGTATCCTGCAGCTTTACTGAATTCATTTATGAGCTCTAATAGCATTCTCTGTGTATAGTGTTATCTTTGTATGAAGACACAGTTCAGTTAGGTCACTCAATCGTGTCCTACTCTTTGTGACCCCATGAATTGCAGCACACCAGGCCTCCTGTCCATCACCAACTCCCAGAGTCCACTCAAACCCACGTCCATTGAGTCGGTGATGCCATCCAATCATCTCATCCTCTGTCGTCCCCCTCTCCTCTTCTCAATCTTTCCCAGCATCAGGGTCTTTTCACATGAGTCAGCTCTTCACATCAGGTAGCCAAAGTATTAGAGTTTCAGCTTCAAAATCAGTCCTACCAATGAACACCCAGGACTGATCTCCTTTAGGATGGACTGGTTGGATCTCCTTACAGTCCAAGAGACTCTCAAGAGTCTTCTGCAACACCACAGTTCAAAAGCATCAATTCTTTGGCGCTCAGCTTTCTTTATAGTCCAACTCTCACATCCATACTTGACCACTGGAAAAACCATAGCCTTGACTAGTCAGACTTTTTTGACAAAGTGATGTCTCTGCTTTTTAATATGCTGTCTATGCTGGTGATATCTTTCCTTCCAAGGAGTAAACGTCTTTTAATTTCATGGCTGCAATCACCATCTGCAGTGATTTTGGACCCCAGAAAACACAAAAAAACCTCAAATAGCCAAAGGAACCTTGAGAAAGACAAATGGAACAGGAGGAATCAGGCTCCCTGATTTCAGACTATACTGTAAAGTGACAGTAAATAATAATAATAATAATAATAATATGATACTGGCACAAAGACAGACTTATAAATCAATGTAACAGGATGGAAAGCCCAAACATGAACTCATATACCTATGATCAATTAATCTATAACAAAGGAGACAGGATATACAATGGAGACAAGACAGTCTCTTCAATAAGTAGCACTGGGAAAAACTAGAGAGCTCTGTGTAAATAAACAAAATTAGAACATTCTCTGACACTATACACAAATGTTAAACTCAAAATGGATTAAAGACCTAAATGTAAGACCAGATACTATAAAACTCTTAGAGGAAAACATAGGAAGAATGCACTTTTTCATAAATCACAGCAGATAACTTTTTGGATTCACCCCTTAGGTAATGGAAATAAAAAATAGAGTCTTATTAAACTTAAGAACTTTTCCACAGCAAAGGAAACCATAAGTGAAACAAAAGACAAGCTACAGAATAGGAGAAAATATTGGCAAATGAAGTGACCAACAAGGGCTTAAGCTCCAAAATATACAAACAGCTCATGCAGGTCAATATCATAAAAACAAACAACCCAATCCAAAAATAGGCAGAAGATCTAAATAGACATATTTTTTTTCCAAAGAAGACATACAGAGATGGCCAAGAAGCACATGTAAAGGTGCTCAACATTCTTAATATTAGAGAAATGCAAATTAGAAATACAATGGAGTATCACTTCACAGAGGTCAGAATGTCTACAAACAGCAAATGCTGGAAAGGGTATGGAGAAAAGGGAACCCTCCTATTCTGTTGGTGGCAATGTAAATTGGTATAGCCAGTATGTAGTACGGTGGTTCCTTAAAAAAAAAAAAAAAAAAACAGAGGCAGCATATGATTCAGCTATCCTACTCCTGGGCATATATCCAGAGAAAGCTATAATTTGAAAAGAAACATGCACTCCAAAGTTCATTGCAGCATTATTTATAAAAAACAAGACATGGAAGTAACCTAAAATGTCCATCAAAGAGGAATGTATAAAAATGTGATACGTATATACAATGGAATGTTACTCAGCCATTAAAAAGACTGAAATATTGCCATTTGATACAATATAGATGGACCTAGGGACTGTGATATACTGAGTGAAATTTGAAAAAGACAAATATCATGATATCAGCTACATGTGAAATCTAAAAGAAATGATACAAATGAGCTTATATACAGAACACATACACAACACTGTAAATCAACTATAAAAGTAAAGTGAAGTTGCTCAGTCGTGTTCGACTCTTTGCAACCCCATGGACTGTAGCCTCCAGGTTCCTCTGTCCATGGGATTTTCCAGGCAATAGTACTGGAGTGGATTGCCTTTTCCTTCTCCAGGGAATCTTCCCAACCCAGGGACTGAACCCAGGTCAATCTTGTAGACAGACACTTTACCATCTGCGCCACCAGGGAAGTCAAATATACTCCTATATAAATTAAAAGAACATGTCAGCTTCTCATTTTTACAGGTGAGAGCACTGAGATCAAAGCTTCACAAAGTTATATATGTGTGTATATTTATTATACTATATATATGTAATTGAAATAGGAAATGGCAACCCACTTCAGTATTATTGCCTGGAAAATTACATAAGCAGAGGAGCCTGATGAGTTACAGTCCATGGGGTCACAAAGGGTAGAACACAACTTAGCGACTGAGCATGAGCACATATGTAATAAACACACACATATATACATATTAGCGGCAAAGTTGGGATGAAAAATGAGGGTCTTGTCTGGAATCCTGACCCTTTTGCTTCTCACTCTGGTGCTGCTTTCCATCCCCCAGAGAATGGGGCATCACAATACTCATTTTCTAAAGAGAACTGTTAGAGAATTACAAAGAATAAGAATTTTCAAAGAAAAATATAGGAAAGCAGTACCATTTTAACCTTGTCAAGTTACTGAAAGCATAAGAAAGAATATTTACATTTCAAAATAAATGTTTGTGTTAAGAATGATGTTATAGAATGGGAGTATGGAAGTCATTTACTTTTTCAAAACATAGATGGACTGCATTGAACTTTTCACTTTTTTACCATATCAGGGTTTATTGGTGTGTAATTACAGGTCCCTGCCAGATTCTATCAATTAGTATTTTCTGTTCTAGTATGAGTTGATCCTGTTGTATAGAGGATGTGTCTGGCAAAAAGGAGTTACAGAAGATATATTTTTAAGTCATCTTTAAAAGGTGACTTTTAAAGCAAATTGATACTGATCTCTATTTCTCTTGCTGTTTTTGCTGTTATTATTTTCATTTAAAAGCTACAAAAACATGAACTTAAACTAGATTTATGTACTAAAGCCACCCCTAGCCAATTTAGGTCTTTGATAATTTTCTTTAGCAATACCAAAATACAAAGGCACATAACATCTTCTGTTATGAAGATATAACAGTATAATTATTCAAATTCTCTTACTTCTTATCATGTTTATATGGCTTAACACAACTGTCTTATTTTAAGCAAGAGTTCTAATGGGCCGAGTTGTTTTAGAGAGAAAAAACAGTTTGGTGTTGAAGATTATTGCTGAATCATTGTTTCATTTTATGTCTGTGGTGTCAGCAAGTACCATGGTAATAAGTTCTTTAAAATATTTCTAGGTAAGGATATAGTGAATGCTTTCTCAATCTAAGCATACTAGGGCATTTTGCAATATATTTATCACACAAGTATGACTGCTTTAAAGTATTAACAGTCACTGCAATGTGTGGCTATTCCTATGTCACCTCTTTTCAACTGTTCCCCAAGTGTCTGAACCTGTTTGAAATCTGCACAGTCATGTTTACATCTCCTTTCTTTATAATTCAGCATTGCAGAGCAGAGAAATTCATGGTTCTGTTTCAAGGAATTACTGTTTTGTTATAATGTTCAAATAATGGTCTGCTAAAGATTTTCTTGTAAAAGAAAAAGAGGTCCACTCTCCTACTATCAAGGTCATTACTAAACTCTGTGCCTTCAGTTTAAAAGCACAGAGATGCCATCTAGCAGCCACCCTCAGGAATTTCCTATACAGAAATAGTCCTTTCTCTGCAATAATTGAATTCTTACAAGCTTTAGGTTTTTCTTTATTTATTGAATGAATGATGATTTGGCACATTGCCTGTAGTTCAGATACTCCATTACAAGCGAAATTATTTGATAGCTTATAAAATAAGCAAAGTGATACACCCATGAGTTTTTCTAAATGGAATTGGAAAGTTGTTAATAAGATTTTAATTAAGAAAACATAATTCTCATGATTTTTTTGGAGAGGAAAATCGATAATCTCTCTATGTAAAATACAAATAATTGATTAGTATTGAATTGCCTTCCTTTGCTGAAAGAAAATACTAATCTTATCGATTTCCTGGTATATTAAATGAGAGAAAAGGAAGTAAATGCATGCTAAAAGTAAGTTCATCCTATGATAATAAATGTGTTTTTTTCTTAATTTAAATATAAAATTGACTTTCAAGTAATTTATCTTACCATAAGATGGCGATATCTAAGTACTTTATAAAGTCATATATGATCTATAAGTTTCAATCTCAGGAAGAATATTATAAACATAAATATAATATAGTCTTCTATGAAGTAGAATTGGTACTATTGTTAAAAGGCCTTTTATTCCAGATAAATTAATATATAATAAGCATGCTCCAAAATTTAGTTCTCCAATATTTGAAATATGTAATAATCTTCTACCTAAAAAATGTCTATTCTGTTTTAATAGCTCTCCTATTTTGCCAGTTTGTGTGTATCCATGCATGATTTATATTAGTATAAATGTAAAATGTAATAATAGAGAAGAATACTTAAATGGATTTATTTAAAAATATGATTTTGAAATATATCAGCCCTTACAGGTTAATATATTAAAAAGTTAGCTATTTAGAATTTTTGTATGTTTAAGTTTCATCACTTAATTATTACTTATTTGTCCATAAACTGGTCTTATGTGCTATTGTATTATTAGAATTTAATTTTGATTTTACCAAACAATTTGCATTATGGATGCTTATTTTATTATCCAAAATATATAGTTAGTAAAAAAAATAACATTTGATATAATTTCTATTTCATAGCCTAATTGATAATCATTCTGAGAATTCAGTGGTAACATCTGTGATTTTGGAGAGGAGAGATGATATAGTTTGGTGATTCTTAAAAGTTTGATAAAACATAACATGTTCACTTTTTTAAAGCAAAATGTCTCTACTGTCCAAAGACTTGACAACATTAAAATCACTTGCTATGAGCATTTTAATATTCTCTATATTGTCATATATGGTATAGAACAAATACCCATCTGGTGTTCTTTGCACACTGTATTGCAATATCTAGAAGCTGAAAAGTACAGTTTGAAAAGTTAATGTATGACTTTTCTTTCCTAGATTTCTCAGCTCTGTTGTATCAAACAGCCAGAATTAAGTCTGAAGGAAAGTTTTCTGTTGTTGAAAACATGGAAATAAACATCAATACTAGAAGATCATGTTGATTAAAAATGGATCATTTACTTGGAGGATTTATCTCAGTATTTATCAGAAGCTCTTCTTTATATATTTTTAATTTGGGGAAGAATGGGAAAGGGAAATGAAGATATTTATGCATTAAAGATATAAAAGTCAAATGAACATGCAGTTGTTAGTAAAACTCTGCATTATAAAATCATTTTAAAGAATTAAAAAAGTTTACTTTAAGTCCAGTGATATTTTTATGTAATAACTCAGTGATTAGCTTTGCTTTTTAAAAATGTATTACCAAGAATATTCCAAATGAACTATATAATAGAATATATTCAGAGCTGTAATGAACATAATGCATTGAGAGTGGCAAAGTATACCATAAATCCGGAGAAAAAAATGAAAAAAAAAAAATGAACGCAAAATCAGCACTTCGTACCTGGATGTGAAATGCTTTAAAGCTATATCTTGGTGTATGAAATATTCCGTTAAGATCATTAAGACAATATACTGCATGAAAATTTCACAGTGTCAATATCAGCATAACCATAACTTTAAAAGAAAATTATTTTATTCTAATCAGGTCTTTAAATATGAAAAGTGTCCAGAAATAATTATAAGTATGTATGACACGATTCTAAATTTTCACTATGTACTGATTTAGGCCTAGAAATATTCAGTCAACCACAATATTAGGCTATGCTTAGTTCTATTCAATTGTGAAAAGAAACAATTTCTCTGCACTATATGGTTATTTTAAAATAACTTTACTATATTCAAAAATATAACTTTGTAACATCACATCATTTTTTGTATTATGTCAAATTATTCTTAACCAGTTAAATAAAATAGTTTTGGAAACTGTATTTCCTTACTCCTTTTACTAGATGCCTTGTATCTTATTCCAGATAATTACAATTTTATTAGAATGCTGATGCTCTCAAATTATCTCACTTTATCCTCAACACTTTTCTTATATACTACTGAAAATATTTCTCCATGTTTTCTGACTTTTTATCAAAAGAGGTTAGCGTTCACTTTAATTTCCAGTACTGGATAATTTGCAGAGTTAACAGCTCCGAGAGGGCACATCCTTCCTATTCCACTCCTTAGTTTCAAAGGTTTCTTACTTCCTGTTTCTTAACACTGGTAATCAGAACTTCCTCAGTGCTCTGTAATTTCCTTAATGAAAAGAAAGAAACAAACACAAGCCCCTTTGCCCAGTGCCTCTCAGCCATGGCAGAGAGTAGAGCTCTGCTGCTCTGCCCTGCGTGCTACCAGCAGCATCCCAAATGTTTTGGACACAAACTGCAGCACGTCTGCTACGGGAGTATTATTGACCAGAATCAGCTGGAAAACGCTTCTCTCCTTTCAACAAAGAAACGGTTCACATCTCCTAAACATGATTACAAACTGCATCATTTTAACTGCTAACTCTTTTGCATTACCCGTCCGACTTCAGAAGAGAACGTTAAGCCCTTGGATATCAAATAAGCTAAATTCTCCGGAGAGCCGCATTGCCCGCTGCCGATACACGTTACATTCGCTCCTGGTCCCTCCCCCACCTCTCCAGGACTCTACCTTGAGGAGCTATTCTTTGGGTAGTTCACCTTGTTATCTTCCGAGCAGTGGGATACGCCAGGCATCACAGGATTGCTAGAAAAGCTGTCTTTAATGTTTCTTTTCCTATTTTTTTTTTGCATAATTAAATGCATTTTTGGCCGGTCTGTTACATATTGCACATTTATTTCAAACAAGAGTTAAAATATTGCCCGTACCTTGGAAGGATCTAATCCAGCAAGCAAAGACAGCAGCAGGAGATTGAGTAGGTTGGACGTCGCCTGCATTCTGATCTGCGTTTTTGCCCCCTCTTTACTCTTTTATGTAGCCACTCCACTCTCACTGCAGAGACCTTTCCTTCGTCAGTTGCACTTTCTGCCTGCCAGTCAGAGCAGAGTGGAGAAAGAGGCAGTGGCAGGAGCGGTAGCAGTAGCAACAGCAGCGACAGCAGTAGCGGCAGCAGCGGCAGCCGCCCTGGGGGGCGATCATTCCGCAGGCATTCTCAGAGCTGGGAGTCCGGGAGTTCTAGGGGTGGGTTGAGCTGCAGTGGCGCTGACCGAGGTGCTGAAGCGCCTTCAAGCCTCACGCCCCAATTTACCCTCTCTCCCGCGGCTATCTAGCCAGCCCACCTCAAAAGTTTTGACCCAAGAAAAAGATAAAGGGAGCAACTGCTGAGAGAGGTGTGGAGACCTGGACAACGGATATGACATCACTACAGCTCCTGGGGGCTTGGGGAGATATTTTGCGAGGAATTTGTTAACCAAACAAGAATTGACTCTCCTATTCCAGTTCAGCATTTGCTGGCATCTTCATCTGCAGAGTAGTCAGCTAGATAAAGGATTATGAAACAAGTAGTGCCTGAAATTGTCTCCTGTCATTTACAGAGGACCTGATACCATATTTAGTCCTTTAAAGAAAGTTTGCAATGCAGACTATTAATGTGTATTTTCTTCTCAAAGCACACAGTCTGTAGCTATTATATATGCATATATAATATATTTGGTTAGGAATTCGTGTGTTTTTAATCTATTTAGGGCTTTTGATCGTCTGAAAATGCTATCATAAATAAATGAAGAGGCTTTTTTTTAAACTTGTAAATGAGATATTCTACTGGTGACCCTATACACCTGAAATTTCAGCCCCTCATACGCAGTCATTCCCAGAAAAATATCCTTGTCAATCTGATTGTGTTTATGCCTGAGGTAGAATTCAGTGATGGATGGACAGTGGGATGGGAAAAGCATTATTTCTAAGCTTCCAAATACTTGTTTTCTAGAGCTCAAGAAAACAGGCAGACTAGCTGCCTCATAGGAGCAGAGAGAGAATAAATGACAAACTAAATCTCTCATATACCCTGAGACATTTAACTGTACTCAAAAAGCTTTGTTTTTGTAGCTGGAAAAAGTAAATGTTTTCCATAGGATAAAAAGATGGGGAAGAGTTGACAACCACTCTCTCATACAACTTTGCCTTTAATACGACTTAAGTTATGTTTTCTGTTGATTTTTCTAGAAGTTGTATTTCTTAAGAATTACAGTATATGAACTGGAAATATGAGCATTTATTCTACATTAAAGAGTAGATAAATTGTTTGAGACATCAGACACATACTGTGTATAAAATCTCTAAAAACTTTTACTGAAGACTTCTTTAATTAGGGAAATCTTTATTAGGATTCAAATACTTTTCAAAGTTATAATCCCTAAGGATTTGCATCATATTATACCTGTTTTTATCCTGATATTGTGAATATGTGTGCATGTGTGTATGATACCTTAAGGCTTTTTTTTTTCCTATGGAAAGTAATAAGAAATAAATTTTAAAATTTATTTTGAAGAGATGTATTTAAAAAAGAGACTGCAGAATAACAGAAAGGAAGTGGAATTATTTTAGGGTTTTTAGTTTAATAATAACCCTGACAATCAACCACAGATTGAAATTTCCATTATTTCCTAGCCTAAACAGAAAATTGAACTTTTCTATGGAGGTAATAGATAAAAATTCAGAATTATGACTGACACTCTTTGGAATAATTTTCTAGAGCATGTTTAAGGTTGTTTTTCTCTTTTTACATTTGTTTCTTTATCCATCTATCAAAGGTAAATCAGTATAGAGTATTTTTCAGTGATCCATATAATAAAAATTATTGGAAATTTTATTCTGCACCCATTTTCAAACCTCTCAAATCACTGCACAATTTAAAAATGACCTTTTAGAGGTACAGTAGCTTGGTGGTTATAATAGTGCATTTTTATTACCTGTAGTTAATACAACATGATTGTTTGATTGTTGTTACACATGCTTTACTCTCTTCTCAAAATATCTTCTGCAGATTTTTTCAATCTCCACCTCTCAGTAGTCAGTGCAGCATGGTTATTTTGAGTACAGGAAGCTGTATTTAACAGGCACACAAAATATGAAAACCATCATGTCAATTTTTATCACCTCAAGATCGACTGCTATTCTTTTAATGATATCAGTGTTTTCTTCTGGGAATAAAAATTATTCTGATCTCATATATGTTTCACAATATTAATGACTGTACAAGAACTCCTACATAAGCACATTTTTTCCTTTCAACTCTATTTCCCTTTATTCCATGGTACTGAAATTTCATTTGTAAGAAGCAGTTAAGAAGACAAATTCCATGCAAACGTGATACAAGATGGTAATATTTTAATATTTGAAGTAAACAATGGATGATAATTGTATTACAGATGAAAAGAGATGATTTTAGCATATATAAAACATACTTTCTATAAGAGAAGCTTATCCTTGTGTAGAGAACACTCAAGCTCATTAATAAACCAAAAATTATTGAACATGCCACTGAAAAGCAAAAGCTGCTAAACATAAGCAATAGTCTACTACTACCTCTGTCTTTAAAAATAAATAAACCTGTACATTTTTCTAAAACATAACTCTATTGTTTTTGTTAGTCATTTGTTGGGTAGTAAAGCTTTCTTATAGTTCCATAAGTCAGTATGACAATATTGTAGGCCACATCATATGTACATAGCAATTCATACAGCATTCCTCCTTTTTAGAAAGTCCATGAAACTCCTTATATATTGTGTCCTACATGAGAAAATATTTGATATTTATGTATCTAATTGAAGTTGATCTTCTATATTTACAATGGGTATAAAATTGCTTTGAAATTTATAAAGTGCTTTAAAAATTTTTAGCCAGTATTATCTACAGGGCTTCCCTAGTGGCTCACATAGTAGAGAATCCACCTGCAATGCAGAAGACCTGGTTTTGATCCCTGGTTCAGGAAGATCTCCTGGAGAAGGGAATGTCTACCCACTCCAGTATTCTTGCGTGGGGAATTCCATGGACAGAGGAGCCTGATGGGCTACAGTCTATAAGATCACAAAGAGTTAGACATGGCTGAACAACTAACACTTTCACTTTCGTCTACGAAGTCACACGTAAAAATAAGTTTATATTGTTCATGTACACATGCAGAATAAAGAATAAAACTTTTAAAAAATGTATGTCTGTGTTACATATGTAAGTTCTTAATAATATGGATTATATTGTTAGCTATTTTATGTGTTAGTATTTTGATAAGAAACTTGTATGATATGCTTCTTTCATATACATTTATACTGTTTCAGCATTCCAGAGATGTTTCATTATGCTAAGAAATGCTGTTCCCTACTTTGATTTTTATCTGTCATTTAATACTGATGACATAGTTATTTTAGAAAAACACTTTTAAAAAGGGTTATCCTACAGTAATCTTGTAGTTATATAAACTCTTGAGAAATATTTCACCTTTCTTTATATAAATGAAAACGGTCTTTGATTCATTTCCTAAGGTCCTTTACCTAGCAGAATATTGTCACATTTTTATGTTTTGCTCTCTTCTCTTTTATTCTCTTGAGGTACCTTTCCTTTTCTTGCTTTTAAGTCTTTCCCATCTAGATCCCCTACCCTTCCTAACTAGTCTATCAAAATAGTACCTTAATTATTCTCTATTTATTATTTACTATATTAATATTTACTGTCTGTCCCTTTTATTGTCCCTTCTTCCACAAGGAAGTGTTCTGCTCTAAATCTATCACCTAGAGTAGTTCTTGGGGCCTGGTAGCCAGTTAATCATTAATGGGTTAGTGAATTAGTGAATTTCCAGTCCTAATTCCTCCATGCATACTTATATAGCCAAGATTTGCTGGATGTCTCTAACTTTACTTACAGGAACTTCAAACTCAGTGAGTCAAACTTATATTTTCCCTCAATCATATTAATTTTCAGCACATTTTTCTTTCCATTTCAGAGCAAGAAGAATGGAAGTCACACTTGATTCCTCCCTCATCTTTATCCCTGCATTCAATCCATCAAAAATGCTGTTAAATGTTCTCCATAATATCTCTGAAGTCCTTCCTACTTCTCCATGTATACTTAGGTCAAGGTCTTATTTTATATGATCTGAATTATTACAGTGATTTATTTCCCTCACTTTACCATAAGTATTCTTTTCTCTTTTACTTTTTTTTTTTTTTAATCCATACAGTAGTGGTTAAGAGGGTTACTTCCTCTCTCTCCAAGCAGCTCTGCACATTAAGAATCAAGTCTCCTCCAGTCACTCTGTGACCTTAGTTTATCTTCTATCTGTGTGGCAGAGGAAAAGATAGGGTCAAGTCTTTCTCTTTTAAGGCACATCATTTCTTCTCTCATCTCACTAGGCAGAATTTAGCCACATGGCCATAGTTCTCTGATGAAATCTGGATTTTGAGTCTTTCTTCTGGGAAGCCATGAATTGAAGACTGGGCATTCTGGTATTTGTTCTGTAGGTTGGAAATCCAGATTTGGTGTTAGGTAAGGGTCTGCTTCCTGGTCGTTATACAGATGAGCATCTTCTTGTGTCTGCCAAATGATCCCTATTGCAAGGATTCAACTCTGTCAGAGGCATTGTCTGTCTTCTACTTCAATCTGCAATTTATTATCCCCATATGGTTGATTTAAAGACTAACTTGGCCATGCTATTTCTCAGATTAAAGGCCTTCAACATCTCGCTATCTTCTATACAATCAAATGCGAGCTCCTTAAAATGACTAATCCAGGTCCCTGCATAATATGGTATTTTGCCTTTTCTCCAGTCTTTTCTAACCATTGTCTCCCAATAATTGAGTAAAATTTAATTTTTGTAGTTCCCTTAACATTCTTCCTCTCTTAAAGAGGACATAGAAGACCATTAAACATCTTTAATGGCATTTCTTTTGCCTAAACCATTCTTACAGAGGTGTTAGTTTCTTGATTTCCCAACCCCAAATAAGGATAGGGGCAGGGTAGTAACTTGGTGATAGAACCTGGAACTCCAATTTGTGTTACCTTAGCCCCATGAGGCTACTAGAAGGTCTGCTAAGTTTCTCAGCCTCCATGTAGACTCTTCTGAAGATGGCAGATGCTTTGAATGAAAATGTAGTCATTTTCATCAAGAGAGAGGAGAGAGGAGTGATGAGTCATCTCACAGCTAGTCTTGGCAAGATATTCAAAATGGCTCACTCACATGGTTGCAGTTTTGCTGGCTGGGAGTCAATTGCTCCGGTGGGGTTGTTGACTAGATCACCTCCATATCTCCACTTTATGTGGCTTGCATTTCATACTGCATGGTAGCTAGGTTCTGAGAGAGCATCCCAAGAACAAGTATTCTTGAAGACCTGGGCATGAACTACAAAGATTCTTATGACTCAGAAGCTCCACAGTCACATTTGTAACATCATTTTCTTAAGCAACTAACTAAAGCCAACCCAAATTCAAGGGATGGTAACTAGTCTCCATCTCCATTATGTAAATCATAATATCTGCATGTAGGGAGTAAAGAAGCTGAGAGAAGCTGTACTTGAAAATATATTTATAAAGGGATTATTTTGCACACTCATTCAAAATTCTCATGGTGCCCCTACCAATCACGAATCTGTCTGAGGTAGGATTTTGAGAATGGAATTTGATTAGGTTATTCCAGTAGGAAGGAATTGAACACCAGTATTACAGAGGACTTCTGTTTCTAGTAATGTGTGACTAGATAATTTGAACCACCCCTTTCACTGAGAAGGACTGGGAGAGCAAGGGAAATATAAATACAGCTACTTGAAGGCATTGGAAGATTATAATGACAATGACAGTGTTGAGACCATGATCTGGGAGAGTGAAAAAAGAAAAAAGCCTAGCATTTAAGACTTAAGCATTTAAGACTAAGCATTTTCATTAAGAGCATCTGCCACCTTCAGAAGAGTCTGCATGGAGACTGAAAAACTTAGCAGACCTTCTAACAGCCTCATGGGGCTAAGGTAACACAAATTGGAATTCCAGGTTCTATCACCAAGTTACTACCCTGCCCCATCCTTATTTTGGGTTGAGAAATCGAGGTACTAACACCTCTATAAGTAAAGGGGAACCTCAAATAATACAATCTTCATGAAGACCTTTATGCATAGCTTCTAACCATCCTATCTCTGACATTATATGAAGATGATACAGGATTACTTATAACAGTAGACACCTGACAAATATAATCCTATTTTGGTTCTCATCTAAACCTAAATATTTGCTTTTGTCTGTGCTTAATGATTTCCCAGACTGTGCCTGCTTTGTTAGTGGATAATTATAGGATAATTGAAATTTTTATACTTGGCATACAGAGAGGTATCTGTAATAAAAAAAATCATAAAGCAAATATATTGTGCTTTTTTTGGAGAAAGTGGGAAAATATTTGTTGGTTTTTTAATCAAGTTGAATTTGAGTTAATGAAAGGATCAAAAAAACTGCAATATAATTCAAAATGTAATAATTGTGGAAAAAATGCATACTCTGTAGATACTTTAGAGCATGTGTCATTTGTATAGAAAAAACCTTTTGTATAAATGTTAATAATAGGGAAATCAGAAAAACTGCCTAGATGTTTCTTAATAGAAAAGGAAGAAATTATTATCAATTTCTGAAATAAATTAAATGATTTAAATACATCAGCATAATAAGAGGATGAAAATAGAGTTGAAAGTAAAGGTCAAGTATGATTTATATGGGTAACATGCAATATAATATTGTCATTGTTTATAAACACCAATAAATATGAAAAATATAATGTATTTTGGAAAATAACAAGCTATATTTGCTATTGTAGGTACCCCTGAGAACAGAGGAAACAATAAAGATTTCAACATGATTAGTAATGTTTGATTTCTTTTACATATGTTATACATATATACAAACCATAAACAACAATACTACATAAACATATTATTGTATATTCTCTGTATTTTTTTAACATTTTCAAAATTAATGTGTGAAGACAGAATTAAATTTGTATGTATTAAGTAAAGGTGTCTGTGTGTGAAAGTCACTGAGTTGTATCTGATTCTTTGCGACCCCATGGACTATAGAGTCCATGGAATTCTCCAGGCCAGAATACTGGAGTTAGGTAGCTGTTCCTTTCTGCAAGGGATCTTCCCAACCCAGGAATCGAACTGGAGTCTCTCTCAATGTGGGTGGATTTTTTACCAGCTGAGCTACCAGGGAAGCCCTAAGTAAAGGTAAGCATCAAGAATCTCAGGGCATGATCTAATTAAATAATAATCTTGTAAAATTTTGTAACCACTGATGGGAAAAGTGTATAAGAATCATTTAACTTTCACATAGGTAGAATATCCAAACACCATACATGTCAATTTTCCATTTAGAAATAATTTTTCAAGTGTTAGATCATCCAAAATTGACAAAGCATACTACTGTGCTAATAACATGATAAGCCATCATATGCACACATATTCCTTAGGGAAAGAGCATCCTAAATTCTTTTTTTTTTTTTGAAATGGCTTTCATTTTTTTAAAATTTTTTATTTTATTTTATTTTATTTTTTTATTTTTTAAATTTTAAAATCTTTAATTCTTACATGCATTCCCAAACATGAACCCCCCTCCCCCCTCCCTCCCCACAACATCTCTCTGGGTTATCCCCATGCACCAGCCCCAAGCATGCTGCACCCTGCGTCAGACATAGACTAGCGATTCAGTTCTTACATGATAGTATACATGTTTTTTGTATTCTGAAGGCCTGTTTTCATGCTGCAGTGTGAAGGGGATGCTTCTGCTTTTCATCTCAGCCCTGAGCTTAGGAAATGTCTCTTTTGTCCAGAACCAGTTGACTTCTTTAGGCAAAGGACTATTTGGAATAGTAGGAAGGGGAAAAGGCTAGAGATCTAGTAAACTGAAGTGGCAGAAAATATGAATGATACCTTTTATTAATATGTATTGCTAAATAGTTATTTTCCCAATCTTGTTTTTGTTTCTTTGGTGAGCTCCTTGAATTTGGCTGTGTCATTTCACTATAATGGACCTTTGCATCTAATTAAGGTTTTATCCTGCAATGGTACTGATTGAAAAAAAAAAAAAAAAAAAAACGATGTTAAGAGGGAATATTCAAAGTATGTAGCAGATGTATCATGCACACCTGTTGAACACTTAGTTCCTGGTGGATATCCTGAGGGTTGGAAGGAAGGACAGAGATCCAAGTGAAGGTACTGAGGCAGTACATATATAGAGTGTCTGTAGGAAAATCCAGATATCTTTCACAGTATATACAATTTTTACTTTTGGCTTTGTAACTAGTATTTACATTATTAAATACTAAAAATACTAATTACTTTACCCCCATTATTATGGTTTATATACTGTATACTACCAGCCAGTTTGCCATTGACTAACTGTTAGGACTTCGGCCACCTCATGCGAAGAGTTGACTCATTGGAAAATACTTTGATGCTGGGAGGGACTGGGGGCAGGAGGAGAAGGGGATGACAGAGGATGAGATGGCTGGATGGCATCACTGACTCAATGGACGTGAGTCTGAGTGAACTCCGGGAGGTGGTGATGGACAGGGAGGCCTGGCGTGCTGCGATTCATGGGGTCACAAAGAGTCGGACACGACTGAGCGACTGAACTGAACTGAACTGAACTGAACTGAGCTGTTACGAAAGTATAGTAAAACTCAGCCATATTGCAACAAAGACTTCAAAATTTCAATTTCAAAGATACAAGTTTGCATCACTCCATGTTTAGAAAGTAGCAAGTATAGCCTGTTGTAGTGATGTGGTGCAAAGGACCAGATACATTATATTCAAATTCTCATTTTATGTCAGTGTTTCAGTCCCTGATGGGCTTGCCTCTGTACTTGCTGCACATTACCAAAATGGATATTGATTAGTCCTATTCACTCCCATCTCCTTGCATTTCCATGAGGAAGGACTTTGCCTGAGAACCATGTCTGTTCCTTCTGCCTCTCTTTATTCTTATTTCTGTGGGAGGAAAGGTGAAGTATGATTACTGAATTTGGGGGATGTCATTGGTCATGATCATTTAAACACTTTCCTCTCCTTTTCTTTGAAATATGCCTCACATATGAACTTAAGCAGCAAAAAGATCAATCAAGAAGGAGCAGTATGTAGTCTATACATGTGCCTATGGTTTTGTCGCTGTCATGTCCGACTCTTGCAAACCCATGGACTGTAGCCTGCTAGGCTCCTCTGCCCACGGGATTTCCCAGGCAAGAATACTGGAGTGGGTTGCCATTTCCTTCTTCACATATGCCTACAGAATGTGCCAATATAATTATAGGTTTTTGCAGTAATGGGACCATATAATAGTGTTTAATGGAAACACACACACACACACACACACACACCGCTTAGCCCTGACTCCAATAAGAAGACAATCTTCTCACCGCATAGCCACATCTTTGGTAGAACTAAGGAAGCAGTGAGAGCCATGAGGAGATGCACAGATATTCAATTAGATAAGGGCAACTTTCCTACATGATAGTCAACCAGTCATCTTGTTGTATTGTGTTACTTGCACTGTCATATCCGACTCTTTGCAACCCCATGGACTATAGCCTGCTACCCACTCTGTCCATGGAATTCTCCAGGCTAGAATACTGGAGTAGGTTGCAATTTCCTTCTCCAGGGGATCTTCACAACCCAGGGATTGAACCTGGGTCTCCCACATTGCAGTTAGATTCTTTACTGTCTGACCCACCAGGGAAGCCCAGGGATATGCTTAAAAGGATATGTTAGAGAAAGTCCAGGATTCGAAATTCTCTTAAAATTCAAATAGAATAAATACAGAAGAGACTGGCTATCACATTAGGGTATCTTATAGAACATTCTCACATGAGATTAAAACTTCGGAGAACAACAACGTGATCTGTAGAACCTGTGGAGAAAAGAGAGAAAATCAATAAGAATCAACTGTTTTTAAGCACTTCCATGGTGTCAGTCACCATGTTAAATCCTTAGAAGAATCATTTCACATCATCCTTACAAAACTTGTTCTGTTCTACCTTCCATTTTACAGGTAAGGGATCTGAGGCACAGTTTCTGGCTTAACTAAGATCACACATTTTGTAAGTGAAGGAATTAACGTTGAAGTCAAGTAATCTAATTCCATAAACTATACATTTCCACCTTCATTAGACTGTCTTTGATTCACATTGCACTAAATTAATGGCAGACCTATTATTACATATTTCTTGAAATTTAGTCCTCAGTTCACTATCATCAGAGTTATTTAAGATATTTATTTAAATGGTGGGTTCCTCAGTTCCACTCAAGTCCTTCTGACTTGGTATATTTAGGTTTTAACAAATTGCCTACTCATTGATCATCCATCCTAATCACTGAACAACATTTAAGTGAATTCTGATTAAAGATTCCAATATCGGAGAAGGCAATGGCACCCCACTCCATTACTCTTGCCTGGCAAATCCCATGGACAGAGGAGCCTGGTAGGCTGCAGTCCATGGGGTCACTAGGAGTCGGACATGACTGAGTGACTTCACTGTCACTTTTCACTTTCATGCATTGGAGAAGGAAGTGGCAACCCACTCCAGTGTTCTTGCCTGGAGAATCTCAGGGACGGGGGAGCCTGGTGGGCTGCCGTCTATGGGATCGCACAGAGTCGGACACGACTGAAGCAACTTAGCAGCAGTAGCAGCAGCATACCTAATGAATATACTAGAATAATCCTAATGCATATTATTAATATTTTAGGGAATTATTTGTTAAGTAAAAACAGAATAGTGCTATCATGAAATTGAATTCAGACAACTTTATATAATTGTAGTTTTTACAAGCCCCTTGTGTACAGGCACATAGACACAAAATTCTTTTGAAATCTTTTAAATCATTCTACTGTAAATTACCCAAGGGGACACAGATTGAGAGCTAAAATATTTCTTACTCCTACTAAAAGATTTCTTCTTTTTCTGTTTGATCTTGCAGGGGAAGAAAATAATTACATGTGCAGTTTAATAGGTTGTCTTTTTACACAAAAGCCATGTATGAAAGTCATCTATATTTTAGAAACAGAATCCCATATTATGCCTAACGTTTTATAACAAGTGCTTAGGTGACAAATAGGTCAGAAGTTCTACTTGGAAAATAGCAATGGAACAGGAGATATTAGGTTTTCCATTTCTAGTAACTGACACTCTCTTTTGTTTCTTTTCTTGCAGCTGCTATTTTTGCTTGTAAAAGTTCTATCATCCAGAACAGCCTCAGTAGAGGAAAAGAGGTGAGATGTCTTGAGAGAGAAATCATAACAACCAATCAACTAGTAGATCAAGTGAAAGAAGGAAAGAAAAAATTTGCTGCACTACCACAGTAGGGAGCTACCAACCATATTTTAGTGCCCATTCATATGCAAAGGAAGTAAATGGGAACAAAAATGCAGAAAACACCTCCAGCAACTCCATCTCTTCAGAGAGCTACCTAACCAATGGCCTAAGAAAGATACGGTGTTCACTGACATGTGCGATCATCAAGGGTTACACTAAATAATATAAATAAGTTAAGCCATCAGACTTTGGAACTTGGTAATGAATGGTATCAAGTTTCAGAGTAGGCAGTTCTCGCTTTGTTGGGTTGCATATAAAGGTAAAAATGACATGAAAGCTAAATCTTTGCAAAGCAATCACAATAATCAATAAGGGAATATGCTATGATTTTATGTCTTCTAAATATTTCTATCAAAACATTAAAACTTTCTTATTGATGGCTGTAAATGTATAAGGAAACAAAAATATAGCAAAACTAGTACATATTTAGTGCACTGTAATTTTTAAATGAGACTTAAAAGGATTTTATGTTTATGAAATATTATCAAGAGTACTTTGAACAGTATTTGTTTCTTCTCCTGGTATAACACGATAAGGATATCTTTTCTATGCCTTGGAGGATTGTCATCCTCCATTTTAAGTTTGAAACGACCTCCAAAGTTTTAGGAAACTTTGCACATTCAGTGTCCTGAAATATCTCTGAGTCGCTTTCATTTGAAGTTTTTTTTTTTTTTTTTATTGTCACTTCCTCTCAAAGTCTTTCCTTACTTCACAATTGTTTTCTTTCATTAGGCCCCCTCAGTTCACCTTCAAAGTTTCCCTCATTGCTTTTGTAGAATTTCTTGAACTCTGATGATGTCAGCAATCCTAGTCAGATATCTGTTTCTTGTCACTCCATTTACTTTGAATCTCAGTTTCACTTCCAGCATTATCATTTTTCATTTCTTTGCTGTACTTTCACCTTTACTGGCCAATTCCCTCTTTTGATTATTCATTTTGTGAAATGCCTTGTGAGTTTATCTCTGGGAAAAAGGAGGCAGCACAGCTACACTTTAACTGTGAACTGAATACCTTCAGCAGAGTGACCAGTCATTGATAGACTTTGAAAAAGTGATGTGATTGATCATCTATAATCATGAAGTGCATCTATTATTTCATAGTGATTTGTGGCCCCAAGAGCAAGCACTGAATTTTACTTTATGTAATTACTCAAGCTATTACAACAGGGTAAATGAAATTTGAACCTTGCTTTTGGGTGACTCTCTTTTTTTTTTAACTAAACCATTATTATTGGCATTTGTGCACACAGAGCTATACAAACATAGGACCATCTGTACTATGCATGTTCCTTGAGAATGGAACTTCACAAATATATAATTCCTTTAGAAATGTTTATATAAATGTTTAAAATATATAGTGAAAGAAGAAAAATGACATTGTTAAAGAAGTGTTCAATTCAGTTCAGTTTCTCAGTCCTGTCCAACTCTCTGCAACCCCATGGACTGCAGTATGTCAGGCTTCCCTGTCCATCACCAACACCCAGAGCTTGCTCAAACTCGTGTTCATTGAGACAGTGACATCATCCAACCAGCTCATCCTCTGTCGTACTCTTCTCCTCCCAACTTCAATCTTTCCCAACATCAGGGTCTTTTTCAATGAATCAGTCCTTTGCATCAGGTGGCCAAACTTTTGGAGTTTCAGCTTCAGCATCAGTGCTTCCAATGAATATTCAGGACTGATTTCCTTTAGGATGGACTGGTTGGATCTCCTTGCAGTCCAAGGGACTCTCAAGAGTCTTCTTCAACACCACAGTTCAAAAGCATCAATTCTTCAGTGCTCAGCTTTCTTTATGGTCCAACTCTCACATTCATACATGACTACTAGAAAAACCATAGCTTTAACTAGACAGACATTTGTTGGCACAGTAAAAAGGATCATTAAAAACTGAGATAAAAGACATGTTCGAAGAAAAAGATATGTTAGCATAATATTGTATAAATTTAAATCATATATCTATCTATATATATATAGATATTTGGGTCTTCATAAACACTTCATTTTTTTAAAAAGTTCAAGTCATCTCCTGAAACTAGATTAGAATTTTCCACAATGTTGAAAAACATGTGGCATGCATTCTCAGTAGAGGTGGTATTGTCACCAAGGGTGAAAATCTTGGCTTTGAGGGAAGGGAAAAAAAGTTTAGATATTACATATATTTTGGCCCTCCAAAACTCTCAACCTTACACGACAAAACCTCACTCCTTGATATTTTACTAAACTCAATGAGAATTTAAGTTAAGTTGAAATTTTCTCCTGGGAAGCAAAATTGAAAAGGTTGAGAAAAATTGATCTATAGACAACCTTAGAATCTATCGGATTTGTGGGAATGGAGGTGGAGGAAGGGTAAAGTAAATTTTAAAATGCCTAAACCAGACTATGGAGGGCTTCCCTGGTAGCTCAGATGGTAAAGAATCCTGCAATGCAGGAGACCCAGGTTCAATCCCTGGGTTGGGAAGATCCCTGGAGAAGGGATTGGCAACCCACTCCAGTATTCTTGCCTGGAGAATTTCTATGGACAGAGGAGCCTCACAGGCTGCAGTTCATGGGGTCGCACAGAGTCAGACAGAACTGAGAGACTAAACACTTTCACTTTTCAGACTAAGGAAAAATAAGTCAAGAAGGCATTCTTGGTCATCTATTGAGGTCCATTCCATATAATCTAGATGGTTATTACTTTTTTTTGAACCCTAAGTGTTTATGTCATTAATTAATAGAAAAATTAATAGAGAATCCTTGATTAATATGATATGAAATATACCTTTAGACTTTACCAAACATTGGAAATTAATTAAATCAGCAAATCAGATCAAATATATAAATCCTATTCTGTATAAAGGCTTATGTTGTGGATGATGCAAAGTCCCAATATTTAAGAACTTGAGACTTACATTGAGTAATGTTTGAAAAGTTAAATTGTATATGAAGATAAATAGATCCTTGTATTACTCAAGATAAATTATTGAATAAATTCTTGGTGCATAAAGGCTCTGAGTTCAGGAGAATTCAAAAATTTTAAATTAATTTTGAAGAGACTTGACTTGGGTTTTAAAATATGTATATTATATGGACAAGAATTTTAAAATGGCACAGAAAAAATATTAAAGCAAGCTGACTTTTAAAGGATGTATTTACTTCTCTAAAAAATCACATTGAGTATTTTTTTTAATAACTATTTTAGGAGTACAGGTTACTAAGCAATATTTCTATAAATATTTCTACAAATGTTCCAAGTCATGGCTCTCATAAAATGTAAAATAAATAAATGTCAAATATTTTATTTAACCCATTAATTAATAAAGGACACAGAAAAATGTTGTAACTGGTTTTATCAAGAATCCACAGTGTAGACACTTTTATAGGCAATTAGATACCCTGAAATGAATTTTCTTTACAGAGGCAAGCTGATTTTTTTCTACAGTGTTTAAAGAAAATCAACTGAACCTCCACAAGAGAGAGATTTTTGCATCTCTTTGGACAATAATTATTTGCATAGCTCTCCATTTTTCTACAAATTAATTTCTGTCTCTCTAGGGTTGTAAAATAGCCTAATCAAACAATGAAAACAAAGATAATCTGGAAGGTTGACTAGAAATCTTTCCTAAGACTTCTTTACAAGGCAATGGGAAAATCGCCTTTTAAGTTTTTAAAACTTATTCTAAACACAAAGTGATGTACAAACTGATTGGTAAAACTTTTCAACTTAGATGCTAAAATGTGTTTTAGGATAAATACTCCCTGATATGCCCTATGAGAGGCAGGACCTAACAAATCCTAGGGAGTATACTTCTAGCTACTTACTGGGTGAATTTAAGTTATGGAATCTGAGATGCCAAGACCTAAGAATAATTAAACAACAATCAGTACCTTCAAAACATTTTTAGCTTTTAAAGTACACAATAATTTTGTTAAGTGAACTCATTCTGCTCCTCTGAGAGTACATAGTTGTACAAAACTACTATGTATTTTTCTGTAAGCAAAACTATTTGGATGATACATCAATATATTGTGCAATAATATGCCTGTTGCAGGCAGCAACTACCAAAATAAGGTAAAGTGGACTTTGTCAAAATTTAAACTGTTTGTCCTTCAAAGAAACTATTAGGATGGTCGAAAGACAAACCATAGAATGAGAAAAAAAAATCTTTGCAAATCACATAGATGATAGGAGATTAATACCCATAATAAAAACTTAACAAACTGTGGAAAATTCTTCAAGAGATGGGAATACTAGACCACTTTACCTGCCTCCTGAGAAGTCTATATGCAGGTCAAGAAGCAACAGTTAGAACTGGACATGGAACAACAGACTGGTTCCAAATCGGGAAAGGAGTGTGTCAAGGCTGTATATTCTCACCCTGCTTATTTAACTTATATGCAGAATACATCATCCAAAATGCTGGACTGGATGAAGCACAAGCTGAATCAAGATAGCCGAGAGAAAAATCAATAACCTCAGATACACAGATGATATCACCCAAAGATGAACTAAAGAGCTTCTTGAAAGTGAGAGAGGAGAGTGAAAAAGCTGGCTTAAAACTCAACATTCAAAAAACTAAGATCATGGCATCTTGTCCCATCACTTCATGGCAAATAGATGGGGAAACAATGGAAATAGTGGCAGACTGTTTTCTTGGACTACAAAATCATTACAGGTGGTGACTGCAACCATGAAATTAAAAGACTCTTGCTCCTTGGAAGAAAAAGTTATGGCCAACCTAGACAGACTATTAAAAAGCAGAGACATTACCTCTCTGACAAAGGTCTGCCTATTCATTACTTACCTGACAAAGGTCCATCTAATTAAAGCTGTAGTTTATCTAGTAGTCATGTATGAATGTGAGAATTGGACTATAAAGAAAGCTGAGTACCAAAGAGCTGATGCTTTTGAACTATGGTGTTGGAGAAGACTCTTGAGACTCCCCTGGACTGTAAGGAGATCAAACCAGGCAATCCTAAAGTAAATCAGTCCTGAATATTCATTGGAAGTGTTAGAGGAAGCACACTGCTTGAAACCTCCTACCCTGGCCAGGCACCATAGTAACCATTTGCATGAGTTGTTTCACAACAGGAGGTCCTGGTAAGGAACACGGAACTAATAAGACTCCACCAACTGGAAGAGTTCAGGAAAGGTCAAAAGGAGACACCACATGTCTGACCACCTCCCAGAATCCTCTCTGGCATCCATCTTGGCTGAACAAAATTTCACCACCAGGAAGGACTCTGAGTCAGAATGATTGGCTAAAGACAACCTGGAAACTAACCCCATCACCATAAAACCCAAGACTGCGAGCCACGCGGCAGAGATGTTCTCCTGGGTTCCCTTCCCCTACTGCTCTCTGCCCGGGCCCCCTTTCACAATAAAATCTCTTGCTTTGTCAGCACATGTGTCTCCTCGCACAATTCATTTCTGAGTGTTAGACAAGAGCCCAGTTTCAGGCCCTGGAAGGGGTCCCCCTTCCTGCAATAGAAGGACCGATGCTGAAGCTGAAACTCCAAAACTTTGGCCACTTGATGCGAAGAACAGACTCATTGGAAATGACCCTGATGCTGGAAAAGATTGAAGGCAGGAGGAGAAGGGGACGACACAGGATGAGATGGTTGGATGGCATCACTGCCTCGATGGACACGAGTTTGAGCAAACTCTGGGAGTTGGTGGTGGACAGGGAAGCCTGGCATGCTTCAGTCCATGGGGTTACAAAGAGTCGGACACTACTGAGTGGCTGAACTGAACAACTTAGCATGAGCAATAAAAACCAATCTGAGCAAAAATGGGCACAGAACCTAAATAATCATTTCTCCAAAGAAATGATGCTTAATATCACTAATTACTATTGAAATGAAAACCAACTATTAATACTATGAAATATCACTTTACACATATTAAGATGATTAGTCAAAGAGATAGAAAATTACAAATATGTGAGGATGTGGTAAATTGGAATCCCATTCATTGCTGCTGGGGATGCAAAATGATGCAGTTACTGTGGAAAACAGAATGACAGTTTATAAAATCTGTCACACGAGTGTATGTTCTTCGATTCTTTGTCTCCTCACAACAAAGATTTGGAGTGACGGACATTAACGCCCCCTTGGCGAGTCACTGCTCCCAGGTCTTGGATAGACCGTGTTATAGCTCTCAGGTCTCAAATGGACCGTGTTATAGCTCTTAGACAAATCAGTGTTATAGCTCAGTGTTACAGCTCTATTTTATTTAGAAGATAGCAGGAAAATCCAACTTTGAGGCGTGAGGGCAGGTCGATCTAAAGACACAAGGAGAAGAGTGCCCCAGCGCATGGGAGAGAGAGAGAGCTGGCTCTGGCTCCCCTATTTATATGTTTATCTCTCCCTGGGCCTGTCCTATGTAAATTGGGCCAGCCAGGAGTGTTGTTTGTTTTACCTGGGTCTTCACTCCGGTCCTCGGTCCTCGGACCTTCTTTTGTTTCATTTTCGTGGGCTTTTCCCTTCCTTTTCTGTAGCCACCGCCATTTTGGACTCTTTTCCCTGTTCTACCTACCTAACAAATCTTAAAGAATTACCATATGATCCAGCAACTCCAATTATAGGTATGTACCTCAAAGAATTGAGATCAAGGACTCAAGCAGACATTTGATGTTTATAGCACAGCAATGTTTATAATAGCCTTGTTTATGATAGCCAAAAGAGGAAAACAACCCAAATATTTTTTTTTTTTAAAGAAGACAAAATGTGCTGAAGTTTTGTGTAGATCCTGAAGCTTGCCATAGGCATGTCATAAAACTTTCTTGATTCTTTATGGTTCGTAGAGCTTAATGTTTGTCCCTTAGTAGTTAGTCAAATATGACAAAATGTGACTGGTAAATGTTTAGGCTAATGGGTCAGTGTCATGGGTCCATTCTTTAATTAACTTTAACATTTTGCTAGTCTATGAATTGAGGTTCAGCATTACGATTGAGCATTTAAGAAGAACATATGTATCTTTCCAAAATGCAAATCTCACCCTTCTGAAAATTCTTTGGTGTCTCTCCATTGACTTCAGACAAAAATATAAATCTTTTAGGATGGTACACAACGCTTTTAGCATTTTTTAGACAACCTTGCTCTCTGTAATCAACTATCCTAATTGTTAAGTGAAAATAATCAAGTTATATTAACTTTCTCAAAATACAATGGATTCTCTCACAACTTTTCTCTTGTACAAACAGTTCCTTTTGCCCTGAATATCTATCCCCTCATCTCTTATTTGTTTTCCCATCTCAATATAGTTTTTAGCATACTCTTCTCCCCTGCTCCAGGCTAAATCTAGCCCTTCTCTTGATTTCCATTAGATCCTAAGCTTGATTCTGCCATTAGCATTTATCACATTAATTCTAATCATGCATATCTCTCTCTTTTCCTCAGTAGACACTGAAAACTTTCAGAGCCAGAAATGTATCTTTTGCATCTCTTTCCACAGCTTTCAACATAGTACTCAAAACAGACACTAAATGAAAGATGAATGATTAAATGATTTTGCATTTACACCTCACAACAACCCTGCCAGGGTAGGTAGATTTTCCTTTTTTACTTCTGAGGAAACAGATTCAAAAAGAATTAGTGGATACTCTCTGTTAGCTAAGATGACATAGCTAATGCATTGCAGAATCACAACTCAGCGCACACCCTCTGACTTCAAATAATACTACCATGCAGGCAATTCCTTCAAATATATGCCCAAGAAAAACAGATTGGCATTAATTCCTTATTGCCCAATTTCTGCCTTTTGAAGATCACTTGCTACAGGTTAAAAAAAAAAAAAAACGAAACAAATACTATTTGTATTTGGTGGGTAAAAGCTATACTTGAGAAAAATATGTCATTTAGCCCTTATAAATAGCACCAGAAAATCTACCATGTCTCCAGCAGAGACATGCTTGCACTTTTATAGTAATGAGTCTTTGTGCTAATATACCTGTATCTCCAAAAGTATTAAATATTAGCTTCTATTTGACTGATTGTTCAAAGAAAACAACAGGAGAAAATTATTTTTTTCTTTGATATTTTATTGAGCCTTTTGACTAAGAAAGGCTGGGTACAGGTTAGTCTGTGATGAGGGATGTTGTAATATTTTGCATAATAGAATAAATTAAATCTTTAAACAAATTTTAGTTTTGCTCATTTATTCACTTCTTCAGTTAATCTTTCTATTTATGATACAACTCATACTAAAAATGGCTAATATGCCGCCTGGTAGTTGTGTTAAAAGTCTTTGCTATAGGGATGAGAAAAATGTTTCAATTTTCATTTCTTCAGATATTTAGTAAAGCTAGAATTAAAAAAACACACACAGACTATAAACTGTCTTACAAAATACATTTTTATTCCTTTGAAGACTGTTTTGAACTTTTAATTGTATTTCTGTGATGTTAAAAAGTTCTAGGAAGCATTATGTATTCATATTTCTCAAATTAAATAAACAGTACAATGTCATTACCTTAAAGTGTCTCAGCCATGATTACATTGAAATTGCATGCTTTTGCTCTGTAAAATTACAAAGGAATAATAGAGAACTACCGATTCCTATTATAGTTTCATTTAATTTGTGCATAAAATCAAATTCAGTAAAAGTGTATTTTCAGTTTTTAATTAAATTATAATGTCTGTGTTCAGTAAATAACCCCACACAATTATTTTAGATAATAGCAGAGTAGTGAATATGTAGAAGCTAAAAACATTATCTTTAGGAAACTACAACTGTATTGAAAGAAAAACAGTATACATTTGTCAAATGATTTGTAGACATAAGTATTAGGCATCCACAAGTGATAAACCTGTATTATTAATGTGAATAGGGCTTTGCAGAGTGAGAAAACTGAATAAGTAGAAAGATTGAGGGATGGCCATCCATCATGCTAGTGTGGTAATGAAAAAACAAACCAGACATTTTAAAGTTATTTTAAGGTGCAAAATAAACCTGTTGATTGCAAAAAAATTGTTTCAGCAGAGAGATATGGGTATTTGGGGAGAAGTAGTCTAGAAGAGTGGAATTTTAGGTCTGAAACATAAGATACAATCAAAGTATGGAAGATCATGAATAGCACACTAAGAAATCTGAAACTTATAGGTAACCATATGTCAGTATGAGGGCAGGAAGGGAAGGAGACTATAGAAGATGAGGTGGTTGGAAGATATGGTCGACTCAATGGACATGAGTTTGAGCACATTCCAGTGAAGAGGAAAATTAAAATTTTACATAACCTCCTGCTCCTTCTGCTTCTGTAACTCAGCTTGCTCCTTGCAAAGTCTGGATCACATAAGTCACGTAGTCTCAGAAAGTGGGGACTCATGATACTAGGGACTGGAGCTTATCTCACTCACCCTTGTCATGCTCTTTGTAATTGCCCAGCCCCTGTAAACCCACTTAATCATGCCTGTCCATGTATAAAACTCTGTAACCCCTTTGTTCGGGGCTTAGAGCTTGGAGTGTTCACTCCTCTGGGCCCGCCAGTATAATAAACCTGAGTTCTCTGAGTGTGGTGCTTGGTTTCTCGAGGTCTGGTTTCTGCAACACCAGGAGATGGTGAAGGACAGGAAATCCTGGTGTGCTGCTGTCCATAGGATTACAAAGTATAGGACACAACTTACTGACTGAACAACAACATATGCCACTAAGCATTTTAGAACTGTTGTAGCTCTCTGATAGTTTCTTAAAAAAATTAAGAATAGATATGATTCAACAACCCTACTCCTGGGCCAGAGAAAACCATACTTCAAAAGTATATACACATTCCTCCCAGTGGCTCAGTGGGTTGAGAATCCACCTGCAATGCAGGAGACGAAACAGACATGGGCTCAATCCCTGGGTCAAAAAGATCCCCTGGAGGAGGAAAATGGCAACCCACTCCAGTATTCTTGCCTGAAAAGTCACATAGACAGAGGAGCCTGATAGGCTATGCTCCAAAGTGTCGCAAAGACCATGGCTGAGAGACTGCATGCACGCAATGTTCATTGCAGCACTATTTACAATAGCCAAGACATGGATGTCTATTGATGGATGAATGAATAAAGATGTGGTACATATACATAATGGAATATTATTTAGTCATTAAAAATGAAATAATGCCATTTTCAGTAGCATGTATGGACTTGCAGATTATCATACTAAGTGAAGTAAGTCAGACAGAGAAAGACAAATATGATATCACTTATATGTGAAATCTAAAAAATTATAGAAATGAACTCATGTACAAAACAGAAACAACTCAAAGACTTGGAAATGATGGTTACCAAAGGGAGAAGGTAGCAGGGAGGAATAAACTAGCAGGTTGAGATTAATGTATACATCCTACTGTTTATGACTTCCCAGGTGACAAGAGTGGTAAAAAATTCGCCTGCCAGTGTAGGAGATGCAAGAGCCATGGGTTTGATCCCTGGGTCAGGAAGATCCCTTGGAGTAGAAAAATGGGAGCACACACCGTTATTCTTGCCTGGAAAGTTCCATGAACAGAGGAGCCTGGCAGACTGAAGTCCATGGGGTCACAAAGAGTCAACCACCACTGAGCACCACTAGAGAACTCTACTCAATACTCTGTAATAACCTGTATCAGAAAAAATATGAAAAAAGAGGTATGTGTATGTTTATAACTGAATCACTTTGCTGTACACCTGAAACTCACAAAACATTGTAAGTCAACTATACTCCAATATAAAATAAAAAATTAAAAAGAATATTTTCTATGTGCCAAGTTCTCTTATAAGAACTGTACAAATAATCATTTAATCTTTAATATCTTCATACAAATTAAATATTCATTTTCTGTAATTTTATGCACTGTGTATTATAAAGAATCTGAAGCATCAGGAGGTTAAATAGCTTATCCAAGGTCACTTAGCTCATAAATAGCAAAGCCAATATTTGAACCAGGCTGTGGTGGTCTCAAATTGTTCCTTTTAACAAAAATTCTATATTGCTATGATTAGAGAAATTAGCCCAACATATGTAAAGCATAAAGACAACTCATTCAGCAATATTTTACAAAACAGAGAAAAGAATATGTACGTGTGGAAAAAATGACCTACCAATAGTGACTTGGCCAGTTACTGCTGGATTTACCATAGAGGTAAATTCTTTACTCCAAATTCAATGTCAGTCAGTCCTCCTACAGATGATACTTTATATATTCCAATATCAATATCTGTCTTTCATTACTTATAATAAGGGAATGGGTTGATTTATAATTTTATTGAGGTTGAATTGATTTGCAATATTATTTTTAGGTGTTTATACTTAGTCACTCAGTTATGTCCTACTCTTTGTGACCTCATGGACTGTAGGCCACCAGGCTCCTCTATCCATGGGGTTCTCCAGGCAAGAATACTGAAGTGAGTTGCCATTCCCTTCTCCAAGGAATCTTCCTGAAGTAGGGATCGAACCTGGGTCTCCTGCATTGCAGACAGATTCTTTTTCATCTGAGCCACCAGTGAAGCCCCTGTTTCAGGTGTGCAACACAGTAATTCAAAGTTTTCTTAGATTATACTCCATTCAAAGTTATTTTAAAATATTGGTTATATTCCTTGTTCTGTACAGTAAACCTTGTAGCTTATTTTCTACATAGTTGCTTGTCCCTTTAGTCTACTATCCCTCCTTTTCCCTCCCTGCTCCCCTCTCTCCCTACTGGTAACAACTAATCTGTTCTCTATATTGGTGAGTCTCTTTGTCTTGTTATATTCATGTGTTTGTTTTATTTTTTAGATTCCACATATAAGTAATGACATGCAGTATTTTTTTTTCTCTTTCTGATTTATTTCACAAAGCACATCGTCAAGGTTCATTGTGTTATTGCAAATGGTAAAATTTCATTCTTTTTATGGTGAAGTGATAAATCTATTGTATGTATAGTTCACATATTGTTTGAAAATAAAAATAAGATCTAAGGCATGTTTTGAGTTCTGCCAGTGTTTGACCTAAGTCATATTAGCCAAAACGCTGAAAATAAAAACAAATTTTCCAGAATGTAATGAAAGAGGCAAAAGTAGACCATAGAAAAAGAACAGATTAGGGACATATTATATCAAAAAGTCTTGTTTTCATATATCTCAGGAATAATAAAATTATACTGACTGGCCTTTCAGAATTGCCATTTTTCATATTTTATTAAACAAACACCTTCTTTAAAATCAGAGTACATAAATGTTTTCATATGAATATTTTGTAGAATATTAAATTGTAAAAAACATTTTCCTATCTTATAATGGTTATTTATTTTAGGTTGTCCTATTTTTTTAGTAAAATAAGCCATTATCTTCAACCCATTTATGTTAAATGCCTGTGAATATAGTATGATATATGATCAAATGGACTTTGTAGATATAATTATGGAACTAAGAAGCTGACTTTACAATATAAAGATTATATTGGATCACTATGTGGTCTTTTAAAAATGAAAGAAGAAGCAGAGGAGTCAGAGAAAGATGTGATGACGAATAGAAGATAAGAGAGATGAGGTAAGAGGAAGACTCAACCCACTGTTGCTGGCTTTTAAGATTATGGGGGCCGTAAGTCAAGGACTTGGTATCTAGAAGCTGAGAATGACCCAGTGTACATCCTTCAAGGAAACAGGCACCTCTGTCCTCCAGCTGCATGGAACTAAATTCTGCCAACAGTCTGCCTGCATTTGGAAGCAGATGCTTCACCAGAACCACCAACCAGGAAAGCTTAGCTCTGCTTCCACCTTGATTTGAGGCCAGGAAGACACTTTGGGGGCTTCCTAGATGGTGTCGTGGTAAAGAATCCATCTGCCAATGTAGGAGATACACGAGACATAGGTTTGGTCCCTGTGTTGGGAAGATCCCCTAGAAAAGGAAATGGCAACCCATTCCAGTATTCTTACCTGGAAAATTCCATGGGCCTAGGAGCCTGGTGGGCACAGTCCATGGGATCCCTAAGAGTCGGACATGACTGAGTGACAGGTACAAGACACTTTTGAACTTCCAGTCTAAAAACCTGGGAGATAATAAATTCATGTTTTATAAATTGTAAATGTGTGGTAATTTGTAAATGTGTCAGTAGAAAACTAGAGCTATTCCCCTCTTCATTGTAAGCATTTATTTGGACTTCTCCAGTTACATTCAGGAGAGTTTATATGGAATAACCTTACATTTTCTGGAACTGCATCATAAAATGTAGAGATTATAGAGATTATAAGAAAGCATTAAAGATAATTTACTCACATAGTTATTATTATTATTTGGTTGTGATAAGAGAAAAGAAATATTGAGGACACCTGGTAGACCCAGAAAGTTACAAAAGATTGGGAGGATCGAATGAGTGTAAAAGTACTGTGCTACAGTCATCAAGACAGTATGGTACTGGCACAAAGACAGAAATATAGATCAATGGAACAAAATAGAAAGCCCAGAGATAAATCCACACACCTATGGGCACCTTATCTTCGACAAAGGAGGCAAGAATATACAATGGAGTAAAGACAATCTCTTTAACAAGTGGTGCTGGGAAAACTGGTCAACCACTTGTAAAAGAATGAAACTGGATCACTTTCTAACATCATACACAAAAATTAACTCAAAATGGATTAAAGATCTAAATGTAAGACCAGAAACTATAAAACTCCTAGAGAAGAACATAGGCAAAACACTCTCCGACATACATCACAGCAGGATCCTCTATGATCCACCTTCCAGAATATTGGAAATAAAAGCAAAAATAAACAAATGGGATCTAATTAAAATTAAAAGCTTCTGAACAACAAAGGAAACTATAAGCAAGGTGAAAAGACAGCCTTCAGAATGGGAGAAAATAATAGCAAATGAAGCAACAGACAAACAACTAATCTCAAAAATATACAAGTAACTCCTGCAGCTCAATTCCAGAAAAATAAATGACCCAGTCAAAAAATGGGCCAAAGAACTACATAGACATTTCTCCAAAGAAGACATACGGATGGCTAACAAACACATGAAAAGATGCTCAACATCACTCATTATCAGAGAAATGCAAATCAAAACCACAGTGAGGTACCATTTCACACCAGTCAGAATGGCTGCAATCCAAAAGTCTACAAGCAATAAATGCTGGAGAGGGTGTGGAGGAAAGGGAACCCTCTTACACTGTTGGTGGGAATGCAAACTAGTACAGCCACTATGGAGAACAGTGTGGAGATTCCTTAAAAACTGGAAATAGAACTGCCTTATGACCCAGCAATCCCACTTCTGGGCATACACACTGAGGAAACCAGAATTGAAAGAGACACATGTACCCCAATGTTCATCACAGCACTGTTTATAATAGCCAGGACATGGAAACAACCTAGATGTCCATCAATAGATGAATGGATAAGAAAGCAGTGGTACATATACACAATGGAGCATTACTCAGCCATTAAAAAGAATACATTTGAATCAGTTCTAATGAGGTGGATGAAACTGGAGCCAATTATACAAAGTGAAGTAAGCCAGAAAGAAAAACACCAATACAGTATATTAATGCATATGTGTGGAATTTAGAAAGATGGTAACAATAACCCTGTATGGGAGACAGCTAAAGAGACACAGATGTATAGAACAGTCTTTTGGACTATGTGGGAGAGGGAGAGGGTGGGATGATTTGGGAGAATGGCATTGAAACATGTATAATATCATACAAGAAACGAATCTCCAGTCTAGGTTTGATGCAGGATACAGGATGCTTGGGGCTGATGCACTGGGATGACCCAGAGGGATGGTATGGGGAGGGATGTGGGAGGGGGGTTCAGGATTGGGAACACATGTAAACCTGTGGTAGATTCATATTGATGTATGGCAAAACCAATACAGTACTGTAAAGTAAAATAAAGTAAAATAAAAAAAATAAAGGGAATTGCAACATTTTTGTCAAAAATTAGTTGGAAATGTTTAATCAAAGTACTCAATGAATGGAGCACTAAAATAAAACTTTAGCTTTTTAGAAAAATGCAATGATTGAAGACAAAGCTTGCAAATAGGAAACCATGAAAATGAAAAAGAGGAATTGGAAAATTCTAGAATGTGCTTTGGGAAATCTTAACTTGACGGGAGAATCTTTGGACGGAACCTCTGTTTTTAAATGTATACATTTATATTCAATACCAGGAGGAATAACATTAAGAAAGGCCTACAATCCAAGTCTGACAGAACATTCAAGAGTCATAAATAGAGATCTATTAGTTGATGCCTTTTTATCTTATAATGACATTTACTAAGGAAAAGTAATCTGAAAGGAGGCAGAAAGGCAATGTGTAAAAGTACCTTGGCTGAAATGTTACATATTTTGATATGAAATAAATTAGAAATGAGAATCTCCTTCATCTAGCAAAATTTCCTTTGCACTTACCAGACACCTCAGCACCTGTAAAGAATATTTTCTCAATTAAAAATATCATGGGCTGCTTGTGGTTGCTGCAAGGGCAGAGGGTGTGGGAGGGATGGATTGGGAGTTTGGGACTAGCAGATGCAAACTATTATATATAGAATGGATAAGCAACAAGGTCCAACTGTGTAGCACAGGGAACTATATTCAGTATCCTGTGATAAACCATAATAGAAAAGAATATAAAAAAGAATATATATATATATATACATATATATGTTTAACTGAATTACTTTGCTATAACACGACATTGTAAACCAACTATACCTTAATAAAATACATTTTTAAGAAAGTGCTGTGCTAACTTTGGAGTGCTAGAGAACTACCAAGAAATATTATGGTGCATCATACTTTTATTAGTTACTATGTACTTAGAAAACCTTCATACTATACAATCTAGGGTCTTCTATTAGCATGAGTAAACATTTATCAAACAACATATCATATTACATATATAACATTTATAAAGTTTGCAGATTGGTTTTCAGTGTGTTTAATTTGATCCTCACAATAATCCAAGCAAGTAGGTGTTCTCTTTAAGGGACTAACCATTGTACTGATGACAAAATTAAGATAGAGAGTTCAAGTAACTTATTGTAATACAGGTATAAAAATGAATCTGTAACTCAACCTGAGTTAAGAGCTTCATTTTGAATTTGAGTTTTATATTTCGAACTAAAATTCATTTCTTATATCTCAAAATACACATTTTAATAAGTACCATGGCATTGTGCCATTCTGTTGACACCACTCTTAAGGAGACTTTGTCTGGGAGTTCAGTGGATTATATACAAGATTGCTATTTTAATTTAAACTTAAAATTCAAAAGGAAAAATATTTGTATCATTGGTCACATGATTGCCAAGGACATAGATTATTTGATTAGACTTAGATATGCATAACCTGGGTAACAAAGGCCTCAGTTTTATATAAGAAGATGCCTTAAGGATCTGTTTAAAAATAATTTGGAAAATAAAGAGAACAATATCTTTAACATTATTTCTACTCTAATGTGTATACTAATACTTCTTTTCAGGGCATGGTGCCCATCCACATCGTGCTTCAATATAACTTACTTAACTATGAGTTTTACTGAGAGTTCAGATGCAGAGCAACTCAATCAAAATGTTGGTACTTCGCTGAAAATAAATATAGAACATCATCTCTTTGTCAGCTGGAAGCCATTCTGGTCATTTACAAATCTTAAGCTACTAGGTGTTTATGCAAACTTGATTTTTGTATTTTCTCACTCTCCTTCAGTTGGTAAAGATTAAGGTTTTCTCACATGCTGTGTTTAGTTAGACAGATACTCTTCTTAAAATATCAAGAAATAAATTATTTGAATCATTGATTTAAGAAACCAAAACTGCTTTTAGTGTCGTCTTATGGTAAGTTACACAGTAGAAAGCAATAGCTAAAAACAGCTGCTTTATACAGCCAATTTTGCAAACAGCTAATTATTCAAAACATTCTGCCTATTTATATTTGGCATTTTTTAATATACATATTTACAATGGAAAATAAATATAGAAATTGAGTTCAAAAAGGCAGACTGAATATACATGTTTGTTGCTTCTCTTGCTAGTGATTCTCTTAAATATATAGGGTATGGATTTTTTAAGAATATTGTATAAAGAGGAGTAGAGATATCAAAGAAAATTAGATTTCAATGAAATTGTGCAAGAAAAGAGATAAAAGAGTGTTAATGATAGAAAATATGGGAGAGAAAACTACAACCTTTCAAGAGAGGGAACCAGAAACATTCTTGTGTTGACTGAGTTCCTCTGCCTGTTGAAATTCCAGCAGTGGGTGAATACAAAGGGATTAATTAAAGCCCTGTATAGAGGATAGCCTACTTCCTATTCCTCTCACATATCCCTGGCCCTCGGAGCAAAGGAACCTGATGATTACCCTCAGGAAAAAGATAAACAGAAAAGAAGGTTCTCCGAAACATTCCGAAAGCATCTTGGGAAAAAGAGAGAAGTTAATGTGAGTGTTGGCCAAGCAATTAACGCCCTCTCACTTTAGCTCTTCACACCCCCGCTGCTCTCCCACACTCAGGAACACAGCCAGCCACACCATTTCACTCTAGGGGCTGTTACACACACTACCCCCATTTCCCCATTTCCTGACTATTTTTCAAAATTATTTTTTACTTTAATGGAATATTTTATGTGTAAAAAGTAATAAATACAATAGAGATAAATAACATACAACAAATAATAACTTAAGCTAACAACTTGCAGTTACATAGACCATGACTGTATGCTTTTTCTCACATCCTATTCCTTTTTACCCTAAGAGTAATAACAATTCTGAATTTTGGCTTGTTATATATCGTTGCAATTGTTCTGGTACCCTAATAGTAAAACCACGGTATCAGGGATTCTTCTTAACTTTATGTCGTTGACATCATACTGCAAATTTCTTTTGTTACCACCCTTTTCACCCATACATTTTATGTTTTTGAGATTCATCCATACTGCTGCATGGTTCTATAATTATTTCTTTAATATGCTATAGAATTCCATTGCATGAATATGCTGTCAAGTTGTCACATATCACAGACATTTGTATCATTTGAGGTTTTAACTGAAATACTGCTAGTGAATGATTTTGTATGTGTCTCTTGGTGTATTTGTGCAAGTACAAGCTAAATGAAATTACTGGCTCTTGTGAAATGAATACTGTCAACTCTAACATATAGTGTCAAAAATATGATGATGAATGCTTCATTCATTTATTCAACTGTTAAATTAATATTTATGAAGCATAAATTATGTGCTAGGCACTATTCTAGGACCTAGGAATAAATCAGTGATAAAAACAAAAGAATTTTTGCTCTTATTGGAACTTATATTCTATTGACCAATAGTACAATATAAATATTTCTATTATTATGGAATTTTCTGTGTTTTTACTTTTTGCCAATATGATTCTATATTGTTCTATATTGTGTGTTTTTAAAATAATTTTAAATAGTTTTAAAAATAACTTTATTTAAGAATAAGTAACATGCATTAAACTACATATTTTTAAGGATGCATGCTAAGTTACTTCAATCATGTCCTACTCTTTGTGACCCTACAGACTGTAGCCCTCTAGGCTCCTCTGTCCATGGGATTCTCCAGGCAAGAATACTGGAGTGGGTTGCCGTGCCCTCCTCCATGGGATCTTCCCAACCCAAGGATTGAATCCACATCTCTTATGTCTCCTTTATTGGCAGGCAGGTTCTTTACCACTAGTGCCACCTGGAAAACCCATATTTTTAAGGGTACGATTTGATATTTTGACATAAATATATATTCATGACACCATTATCATGTACACAATAATGAATATATTCATCACCCCCTCATCAAATTTTTCTCATGAATCTTGCTGCTGCTGCTGCTGCTAAGTCACTTCAGTTGTGTCCGACTCTATGCGACCGCATAGACGGCAGCCCACCGGGCTCCACAGTCCCTAGGATTCTACAGGCAAGAACACTGGAGTGGGTTGCCATTTCCTTCTCCAATGCATGAAAGTGAAAAGTCAAAGTGAAGTCACTCAGTCATGTCCAACGCTCAGCGACCCCATGGACTGCAGTGTTACCAGGCTCTTCCGTCCATGGGATTTTCCAGGAAAGAGTACTGGAGTGGGGTGCCATTGCCTTGGTAATCCCTAAAAGCCATCTCTTATTTCCCTTAATTTCACATGCAACTATTGATAAGCTTCACTAAACCTTCTTGTAAATATCCTGATATCTTATGTAAGTGGAATCACAGAACATGTACTCTGTTCTCTTTGCATACTTGGCTTGATTATTTGAAAATGTACACATGCCCTAATATGCTTCCATAGCTTATTCCTTTATATTGCTGAATAATGTGCCATTGTATGAATATAACTTTTTGTTTATCCTTTCATTTGTTAATGGACATTTGAGTTACCAGATTTTGTCTATTACCAGGAAAGCATCTATTAACATTTGTGCATGGATCTTTAAATTGGCATATGCTTTTATTTCTCTTAGTAAATACATAAGATGCCTGGATAATGTGGTATGTTTATGGTTTAATTTTTTAAAAACTGTGAAACTGTTTTCCAAAATGATTGCTCCATTTTCTATTCCTTTCTGTACTGTATGAAATTTCCAGTTCTTCTACATTGTCAGAAACAGTTGGTGTGGGCAGATGTTAAGAATTTTACACATTTTACTAAGTAAGTAGTTCTGTCTCATTACAGTTTTATTTTTAAGTTGTGTTTCTCTCATGACTAATAAGATCAAGGGGCTTTTCATAAACTTGTTATTGTTGTTGAGTCACTCAGTTGTGTTTGACTCTTTGCGACCCCATTGACTGTAGCCCATCAGGCTCCTCTGTCCATGAAATTCTCCAGGCAAGAATGCTAGAGTAGGTTGCCATTTCCTTCTCTAGGGAATCTTCGTGATCCAGGGATGGAACTGGTGTATCCTGCCTTGGCAGGTGGATTCTTTATTGCTGAGCCACCAGGGAAGTTTGCAATTACAAACATTCTTTGGTGTAGTGTCCAGACCTTTCTCCAAATCTTTAATTGAGGTGGCTGTTATTTTGTTATTGAGTTTTGAGTATTCTTTATGTATTATAGGTACATTTTAAAGTCACATAGAAGTTTTAAAACATTTTTTTCTGCTTATTAGCTTATTCAGAAGCTAATAACAGAGCATATATTTTAGTTTCAATAATATTTAATTTGTAGTTTTTTTAAGAACCATGCTTTTCGTATTGTCTTTAAGAAATTTTTGACATATTTTCTCCTATTTTTTCTTTTAGAGGCTTTATCGTTTTATATTTAAGTGTAAAGCATTTTGAGTTTATTTTTCAGTATGATATGTGGTGTGAATCACAGATCTTACCTTTCTCTCTGTATACGTGTGGGTATGTATGTATATGTGTGTAGATAAGCATTTATTACAGCATCATTTATTTAAAAGACTTTTTTCTTTTTCCACTGAAATACCTTTGTCAAAAATCAATTATCTGTGTAGGTATGGGTTTATTTCTAGTCGTTCTTTTCTATTCTGTTGGTATTTCTTTGTTCATATACCATGCCATCTGGATTACTGAAGCTTTAAAATAAGTTTTGAAAACAGATAGTCGTTCAACTTTGTGTTTTTCAAATATTTTTGTCAATTTTATGTCCTTTGTATTTCCCTATGAATTTTAGAACTGTCTTGTAATTATTTTTACAAAGCAGACTGCTGTGAATTTGATTAGCATGCATTGTACATATAGATACATTTGGGGATAAATGAAATCTTAATATTATTGAATTAGATTCATGAGTGATATACAGCTTTATATTTACTTATGTCTTTAAATCTCTCATCAAAATTTTATAAGTACCATTGTATAGGTTTTTTTTTCATGTCACTTGCCATATATATTTCTAAGTACTTCATATTTTGATGGGAATGTAAATGTTTTAGCTAATATTCACTGTACTAGTATTATTCAGTACTAGTACATAGATATATGATGGATGTTTCCTTATTGGCATTTTATCCAGCAACCTTGTTATATGTAGTTACTGGTTCTGGTAGTTCTTTTTTTGAAGATTGCATTGGATTTTTATACCTAGACAAAATTGTCCTTTGGGAATAAAGGCAGTTTTGATTCTTCCTTTCCAGTTTGGATGCCTTTTTTCTTTTTCTTACCTGATTGTGCTGGCAAGTTGTACAATGTTGCATAAAAGGAGAGAAAATAGGCATTACTTACTTCCTTTTGATCTTAGGATAAAATAATTCAGTCTTTCACTGTTAGGTATGATTTTTAGCTCTAGGATTTTCCTAGATGCCCTTATAAGACTGAGAAAATTTTCTTCTGTTCTCACTTTTAAAAAATCAGGATTGGAAGTTGAATTCTGTAGAATACCTTCTCTTTGTCTATTGAAATGATTAAAAGGGTTTTATTTTAGTTTGTTTAGAGAAAGAATTACATTTATTAATTTTCAAATGTTGAACCAATCTTATATACCTGAGATAAACTCCAGTTAGGATATGTTTATTATTTAATTCCATCTGTTAAAATTACATTTATAACTTTTGTATCCGTGTTCATGAGGTTTATTATATTACTCTGTAATTTTCTTTTAATGTATTTGGTTTTGATTACTGACCTCAAAGAATGAATTGGGAAATATTCCCTCCTGTTCAGTTTTCTGGAAGCATATGTATAGATTTGGTATAGTTTCTTTCTTAAAAATTTGGCAGAATTTATCAGTGTAGCCCACTGAGCCTAGTGTTTTCCTTATGTAAAGGTTTTTGACCATAAATTATTTAATAGCCACAGGGCTTTCCATATTATCTGTTTCATCCTGAGTTACTGTGATGAAGATAATTTTATAATATACAACCCAAGATTCCCACACTAATACCTGTGACTATTAATATGATGAGATATCAAGACCATAATTATGCCATGCATGTGTGTGCATGCTCAGTCGCTTTAGTCGTGTCCAACTCTTTGCGACACCATGGACTGTTGCCCATCAGGCTTCTCTGTCGATGGGATTCTCCAGGCAAGAATATCAGAGTGGGATGTCATTTCCTACTCCAGGGGATCTTCCCGACCCAGGCATATAATCCGTGTATCCTGCATCTCCTGCATTGCAGACAGATTCTTTTAGCCACTGAGATACCTGAGAAGCCCAAATTATGCCATGCTACATGGCAAAAGATTTTGCAATTGTAAAATCACTTAATTAAAGTTACTGAATACTTTGAGTTAACTGAAAGAGGACACGGATCTACACTAAACACATCATCATTTTAAAGGCAGAGTGTTTTCTCCAACTGGGAGTAGAAGGGGAAATCAGAGAGATTAAAGCATAAAGAGGATTCAAAGTGTGTTGCTGGATCACAGATGCCAGCAGGGGAATGACCAGGATTGAGAAAAGAGCCTCAAGGAGCTAAGAGCTGTCCCTGACTGCAGCCAGAAAAGAATGGAGAACCTCATTCTTAAACCTACAAGAAATATATTGTGCTAACAGCAGGAATGAACTTCAAAGTACATTCTTCCCCAGAACTTCCATATGAGAGCTCTACCTGGCAGCCCACTCCAGTATTCTCACCTGGAGAATCCTCCATAGACAGAAGAGCCTGGTGGGCTACAATCTGTAGGATCACAAAGGGTCAGACACAACTGATGACTAAAACTCACTCACTCAAGCGAATACCTTGAATTTGGCCTTTTGAGTACCTAATCAGAGGACCAACTAAGTCTGTTTAGATTTCTGACACATAGAACCATAGGCTAATAAATGGTAAGCTAAATTTGTGGTAATTTGTATTCCAACAATAGAAAACAGAGTGCTTTGGAAGTTTGTGTCTTTTCAAGAAATTTGTTGTTAAATGTAGTAGCATAAACTTCATAATACTCTCTGATTATCATTTTATATGTATAGAGATAGTAGTTTTTCAATCCTGGTACTGTAATTTTGTCTCCTCTCATTTTTCTTGGTCTGGTTAGAGGTGGCAGACAGCCCATTGATCTACAACTCCTGGAATACACACCTTTGTATTATTTTCTCCCATTGAATGTGGGCTGGGCTTAATGACTTCTGTTAATAATGAACAGAGTGTAGCAAATGTGATGAGGCATCATGTCTAAGATTAGGTTACAAAATCATTCTGGCTTCTGTCCTGGCTCTCTCTTTCTTCCCACTTCTTTGTTTCTCTTTCTCTTCTTTTCTACCACCTTTTCACCTGCTCTCTCTCTTTATCAAGCTTCATTTTGGGAGAAACAAGATGCTATATTTGGATAGTTCTATGGTGGGAGGTCATCATGGCAAGAAACTGATGTCTTTGACCTACAGCCAGTGAGGATGTGAGGCTTGTCAACAGCAACATGAGAAACTTAAAAGCACATTTTTGCACACTTTTCAAACCCTGAGACGACTGCAGCATTAGCCGATACCTAAACTGTAGCTTGGTGAGAAACCCTGAGCTAGAGGACCATTGTTAAACTATGCCTGGATTCCTGACCCACAAAAACTAGGAGATAAAAATGTTTCTTGTTTCAAGACATTACGTTGTGGAGAAATCCATATATATATACATATATATATATATATATATATATATATCTCCACATGTATATATATATATATATATATATATATATATATATATATATAACTAATACAGATTTTTGTACTGGGAGTGGTATGATGCTTTATCAAATATCTACATGTGTAGGATAGCTTAGGAAGCTGGTAGTGTGCAAAGGTGGGGAAGGATTTTTAGCACAGTGTTAGACAAATCCTAAACTGTTTTTTACTAAACAACTTAGTAAAAATATGGAGGTTGAGAGCCTTTCCAGTAAGCACTTAAAAGGAAATGAGAAACATATTCTTAGAAATTGGAGGTAGGGACATATTTATTATGGAATGGCAGAAGCTTTAAACAGTATCTACTTAATGAGTATGAATAGTAGAAAATGTGAGTAATGAGTTGGATGATACCACTAAGGATATTTATAAGCAAAGAATTGAGGGTGGGTGTTGATGTCCACAAGATCACCCAGGCTTGATGATTCACTAAAAGGGCTCACACAACTCAGAAAAAGTTTTTATACTCATAGTTGCAATTTGTTACAGCTAAAGGATTCAGATTAAAATCAGAAAGAAAAGCAAGTATCCAGGAGAAACCATTTGCTACCTTCCATGTGTTCCCTTTCCCAATGATGTGGCACCTTAGAGCTTAAGAATAACATTTCAGAAGGTATATCTACCCTTGAATCTGATTTATATGGCTAGAGTTTGAGTGAAAGTCTCTCAGTCGTGTCCGACTCTTTGCAACTCCATGGACCATACAGTCCATGGAATTCTCTAGGCCAGAATACTGGAGTGGGTAGCCTTTCCCTTCTGCAGGGTATCTTCCCAACCCAGGGATCAAACCCAGGTCTCCTGTATTGCAGGCAGATTCTTTACCAGCTGAGCCACAGGGAGTGGGTAGCATGTCCATTCTCCAGTAGATCTTCCCAACCCAGGAATCAAACAGGGGTCTCCTGCATTGTAAGCGGATTCTTTACCAACTGAGCTATCAGGGAAGAGCCCAAACTGATGACTTTGAACTGATGCTATTATAGGATGAGATTTGGGGATTTATGGAAAGTGAATGTATTTTGTTTGAGGAAAGGATTAAATCATTAAAGGAGAAGGAAAGCACTGTCTTAGACAGTCTATGAAATGGGCCCTGATGATCTTGGTGATGTTCACAACCTTGTGTGATCCCCTTCTCACTCCTACGGGCTGGGTCTAGAAACTTGCTTCTAATTAATAGAAAATGGTACAAGTGACGGGGTATTGCTATAGAAACCAAGTTCCAAATATACTCTGGCTTTTTTCTTGCTCTTTTACTTTAATGTCCTCTCTTTCTGTCTCAGAACCTTGGTGGGAGAAACAAGACTGTGATAAATATAATTCAGAAGTGCTAGCTGCTAAGTTAGTATAAACTAGGGCTGCTGCTTCTGCTGCTAAGTTGCTTCAGTCGTGTCTGACTCTGTGCGACCCCATAGACGGCAGCCTACCAGGCTCCCCCCACCCCGCCCCCCCATTCCTGGGATTCTCCAGGCAAGAATACTGGAGTGGGTTGCCATTTCCTTCTCCAATGCTTGAAAGTGAAAAGTGAAAGTGAAGCCGCTCAGTCCTTTCCGACTCCTAGCAACCCCATGACTGCAGCCTACCAGGCTCCTCCCTCCATGGGATTTTCCAGGCAAGAGTACTGAAGTGAGTTGCTGTTGCCTTCTCCGAAACTAGGGCTACCAGTTCCATAATACAGAGTTTCTCAAACTCAACACTATTGACATTTGAGGCCAGTTAATTCTTTATAATTTGGAGTTTTTCCATGTATTGTAGGATATTTAGCAGCATCCCTCATCTTTAACTCCTAAATGCAAATAGTAACTTTCCAATAGTGACAATCAAATATGGCTTCAGATTATGCCACAATTCCCCTGGAGGAAAAAATATTCTTGGTTGAAAGCCAGATGTTCTGTCAGGTGAGTGGAGTTATCTAATACATTAGGAATTGTAATTTACTTAAAGAGACTGCAGGCCTATCAAAGTGAGTGCATCTCATGACATTGGGCAGGCTTTAGCAATATCAGGATAACTTCTAGAATCTTATGACTTCCACAAATTCAAATTTTTAGGAGCATTATATTTTGTTTTCTCTGTGTAGGTTTTAGGGTAGAATTGAGAATCATTATATAATTGAATCCTGTTACTATCATAGAAAGTGAGCAAGTGTTGAAATAAAAAGAATATTACCTACCTCATATAACATATACTATTGCTTTCCCTCTATGAAACCACCTTTTTACAACTCAGCATTCTGAAAATTAAGCACTATTATAAACCTTTTTGCTCATGCCTATTAAATTTGCCACTGATGCTAAAATTACAATGATTACTTATTGATGGTGTCTAGCATAACTGCAGTGAACAGTTTTGTCTTGGGCAAATTAAGCTGGAAATCCTACTTACAGTTTAAGTTAAGGCTCACAAATGACACTAGAAATAGATATGAAATGACAAAGACCAAGAAAGAAGAAACCCGTTGACAAACAGAATAGCAAAGGACATGTTGTGATATAGACTTAGTCAAAGTAACACGTCATTCTGTACTTGAATTCATCCTCCATTAATACTGATTAGTTTTGAAATGTAGTCTTTGAATAATGGCAAGTAGAATATTTTATGACTAGCCATATAGACATTTATTTTTAATCAAGAGAATGAGTGAGCTATTGAACTAATTAAAGGCATCTGAGGGTGTTAAATTGTGTCTCTGTGATTTCTCTTAGAAGTATACTAGCATTTAATGACAAACTAATTTATATAATCTATAGCCTGAACTTATGATTGAGCAACAAAGTTGACATTTTCCTCTTGACACAGAGATGCTTATTTATAAGTAGAGATTCTCTACAAAAATTTTCAGATATTTTAAAATTTAATCTTATATGATAATTAAATATTACTTTTTTGTCAGTGAAAAAAACAGTGAATGTAGAAAAGTGTAGAAAAGCTGGTGATCATATCAAGACAGAAAAAACTTCAGTTCATTTCAGTCACTCAATCATGTCCAACTCTTTGCGACCCCATGAGTCGCAGCATGCCAGGCCTCCCTGTCCATCACAAACTCCCGGAGTTCACTCAGACTCACATCCATCGAGTCAGTGATGCCATCCAGCCATCTCATTCTCTGTTGTACCCTTCTCCTCCAGCCCCCAATCCCTCCCAGCATCAGAGTCTTTTCCAATGACTCAACCCTTCACATGAGGTGGCCAAACCACATGCGAAGAGTTTCAGCTTTAGCATCATTCCCTCCAAAGAAATCCCAGGGCTGATCTTTAGAATGGACTGGTTGGATCTCCTTGCAGCCCAAGGGACTCTCAAGAGTCTTCTCCAACACCACAGTTCAAAAGCATCAATTCTTCGGTGCTCAGCTTTCTTCATAATCCAATTCTCACATCCATACATGACCACTGGAAAAACCATAACCTTCACTAGATGGGCATTTGTTGGCAAAGTATGTCTCTGCTTTTCAATATGCTATGTAGATTGGTCGTAACTTAAGATGTTCTTTTCATTATAGGGGACTGGAATGCAAAAGCAGGAAGTCAAGAAACACCTGAAGTAACAGGCAAATTTGGCCTTGGAATACAGAATGAAGCAGGGTAAATACTAATAGACTTTTGCCAAGAAAATGCATTGGTCATAGCAAACACCCTCTTCCAACAACACAAGAGAAGACTCTACACAGGGACATCACCAGATGGTCAACACCGAAATCAGATTGATTATATTCTTTGCAGCCAAAGATGGAGAAGCTCTATACAGTCAACAAAAACAAGACCAGGAGCTGACTGTGGCTCAGATCAAGAGCTTCTTATTGCCAAATTCAGACTTAAATTGAAGAAAATAAGGAAAACCACTAGACCATTCAGGTATGACCTAAATCAAATCCCTTATGATAATACAGTGGAAGTGAGAAATAGGTTTCTGGGACTAGATCTGATAGATAGAGTGCCTGATGAATTATGGACGGAGGTTCGTGACATTGTACAGGAGACAGGGATCAAGACCATTCCCATGGAAAAGAAATGCAAAAAAGCAAAATGGCTGTCTGGGGAGGCCTTACAAATAGCTGTGAAAAGCAAAGGAGAAAAGGAAAGATATAAGCAACTGAATGCAGAGTTCCAAAGAAGAGCAAGAAGAGATAAGAAAGCCTTCCTCAGCGATCAATGCAAAGAAATTGAGGAAAACAACAGAATGGGAAAGACCAGAGATCTCTTCAAGAAAATTAGAGATACCAAGGGAACATTTCATGCAAAGATGGGCTTGATAAAGGATATAAATGGTCTGGACCTAACAGAAGCAGAAGATATTAAGAAGAGGTGGCAAGAATACACAGAAGAACTGTACAAAAAAGATCTTCACGATGAAGATAATCATGATGGTGTGATCACTCACCTAGAGCCAGACATCCTCTAATGTGAAGACAAGAGGGCCTTAGAAAGCATCACTACGAACAAAGCTAGTGGAGGTGATGGAATTCCAGTTGGACTATTTCAAATCCTGAAAGCTGATGCTGTGAAAGTGCTGCACTCAATATGCCAGCAAATTTGGAAAACTCAGCATTGGCCACAGGACTGGAAAAGGTCAGTTTTCATTCCAATCCCAAAGAAAAGCAATGCCAAAGAATGCTCAAACTACCACACAAATGCACTCATCTCACATGCTAGTAATGTAATGCTCAAAATTCTCCAAGCCAGGCTTCAGCGAACCATGAACCGTGAACCATGAACTTTCAGATGTTCAAGCCGGTTTTAGAAAAGGCAGAGGAACCAGAGATCAAATTGCCAACATCCACTGGATCATCGAAAAAGCAAGAGAATTTCAGAAAAACATCTATTCCTGCTTTATTGACTATGCCAAACCTTTGACTGTATGGATCACAATAAACTGTGGAAAATTCTGAAAGAGATGGGAATACCAGAACACCTCACCTTCCTCTTGAGAAACCTATATGCAGGTCAGGAAGCAACAGTTAGAACTGGACATGGAACAACCAACGGGTTCTGAATAGGAAAAGGAGTACGTTAAGGCTGTATATTGTCACCCTGCTTATTTAACTTATATGCAGAGTGCATCATGAGAAATGCTGGGCTGGAAGAATCACAAGCTGTAATAACATTGCTGGGAGAAATATCAATAACCTCAGATATGCAGATGACACCACCCTTATGGCAGAAAGTGAAGAGGAACTAAAAAGCCTCTTGATGAAAGTGAAAGTGGAGACATGTATACTATCATGTAAGAATTGAATCGCCAGTCTATGTCTGACGCAGGATGCAGCATGCTTGGGGCTGGTGCATGGGGATGACCCAGAGAGATGTTATGGGGAGGGAGGTGGGAGGGGGGTTCATGTTTGGGAACGCATGTAAGAATTAAAGATATTAAAATTAAAAAATAAATAAAAAGCACAGACATTACTTTGTCAAGAAAGGTCTGTCTAGTCAAGGCTATTGTTTTTGCAGTAGTCATATATGGATGTGAGACTTGGATATAAAGAAAGCTGAGCACCAAAGAATTGATACTTTCAACTGTGGTGTTAGAGAAGACTCTTGCGAGTCTCTTGGACTGCAAGGAGATCCAACCAGTCCATTCTGAAGGAGATCAGTCCTGGGTGTTCATTGGAAGGACTGATGCTGAAGCTGAAACTCCAATACTTTGACCACCTGATGCGAAGAGGTGACTCATTTGAAAAGACCCTGGTGCTGGGAAAGTTTGAAGGCAGAAGAAGGGAATGACAGAGGATGAGATGGTTGGATGGCATCACCAACTCAATGGACATGGGTTTGTGTGGACTCCGAGAGTTGGTGATGGACAGGGAGGTCTGGTGTGCTGTGGTTCATGGAGTCACAAAGAGTAGGACATGACTGAGCAACTGAACTGAACTGAGAGATCTTTGTGTTTCTGCTTTGTGGTGAGAGGGCATGGTTTTTCTTTTTATTTTCCTTGTTTCATCAACTTCAAATTGCCTACAAAAAGCTTAGAAAAGAAAGGAAGTATAAACACTCACTTAGGAGTAATTTCCACTTAGGGGAGTCACAAGTAAATGAAAAATAATTTAATAAACTCTGATTTTCAGAAAATAAATGTTCATGTTAATTTTATTGATCCCACAACTTTCACCACTCTTTGATATATAGTGTGCAATTAGCAAGGACAATTAGCAATCAGTGATGAAGAGTCATGTTGCTTTATGATGTTGTTCTTGACACACACAGCTTTGTGGAAATGGTGACAAAATGTGCAGAAAGTAGTACTATTGAAATGATTATGAGACAATCACAATGGGTAACTTTTGTGTTTCTTTGGAGGCTAAAAACTGCTTGTCTCTAATAAACCAGGTTTGATATACTGCAGCTCCCAGGCTGTTAGGTTCTGAAGACTGAATGGTTGGTTGCATCCCCTTAATGCATGGGAAACCTGTGGTTGTATTAAGAATGTTTACATTTCCCTAATTCATAATTAAATTTTTAATGTGCTTACTTATTTGTTCTCCTATTCATCTTCAAAATAATTTCTGCTAAAAATTACCATCTTTTACTAAGAATATATGAAATTTAAATTTTCTGACACTCTCTCCTGGTAGTTCCTTTTTCAGTCTGTCAGTTCACCGTTGTGTACACTTGTTCAAATAGGTAATATCTATCTTTTACAACTTTTTAAAGTTACTTAAATTTTATCCTAAATGTGGCTATTTCTACCTGCCAAAACAATAATGTGTTTTGAACTACCTACACTGGTAAGTTTTGACTATGGTCAAAACGATGGTCAAAACTGGTATGTACATTAGTTTATCTGGGGTCAGACTGTATTAATTCAGGAAATGCAGAATGTGATTTTATTTAGCATATAAGCATTCAGAAAATTTAATAAGTATTAATATTCAACAAAATACCCTTCTCTTCTTGAAAAGTAATATATTTGAGAACTATGTTTAAGATACCAGGTACCATAAGGTATACAGGAAACTTTAGTCCTTAAGAGTTGTATTTATTTTAAAGAATACAGTCATTATATTTAGAAATACCATTGTTTATATTTGGGAACACATGTAAGAATTAAAGATTTTAAAATTAAAAAAAAAGAAATACCATTGTTTAGAGTAATTTAATTAAACTAACTAGTTAATATACCATAAATTTATTGAATTCAAGGTAATCAGTGGACAAAACAGTATTTATAGCGCTCCATTTCCTACACAGACTTAAAGGAATACATCATGTGGTGTGTTTAAGAGAATAACTGCTAGCTTATTATGTATTTGCCTGAAAATCAAATACAATATACTATGCAGAGACATAAAAATATAAAAAATTCTCTCAAAATTAATTTGTGCCTTATAAACTTAATTCATTATTATAACGTAAGACTTGGGAAAATGTCCTGATCAGGAATCTTTGTGGAGCTATTGATTTCACTTTTTCTCTGCCCATGAAGAGTTATTTTCTTGATGAAGGAAAAATTGAATAAGCAGTGCACACCAATACACTACTGTATCTAGAAAAAAATGCAAGCTACTTAGAATTATTTGGAATTTAGGTTAAATAATATGTCAGTGTAATATTTCTGGCAGATTAACTATAAAGCAACTTTTTATTACTATCTACATATTTTATATGTTTATATAGATATATATAACGTAAAAAATATTATCTATCTACATGATGTACTTATATTTGTATTGTATCAAAATTATTAGGCATATCAGAAGGAGAAATGAAGAAAAATATCATTTATAATTGTTTCAAATAGAATAACATGGAAGAAAACACAAATAAATTGAAAGATCTTTCTTGCTTATAGATTTTATAGGACCCCCCAAATCCCTCAGATTGTCAAAACAATCTTGAAAAAGAACAAAACTGAAGCTGTCATGCTCCTTGATTTCAAACTAATTACAAAGTTACAGTAATTAAAACAATATGGTATAGGCATTAAAAATGGACACATAGTGGAATAGAATAGGGCCCAGAAATAAACTCATACATATATGTTCAATTATATGTGATAGAAGAAACGGTAATAAACAATTGAGATATGACAGTCTGTTCAATAAATGGTGTTCCGGAAAATTGGAGAGCTACATGCAAGAGAATAAAACTTGACCACTGTCTTGCATGACGCGTGACAATAACTAAAATGGGCTAAAGAATGTAACACATAAACCATGAAAATTAGGGAAGGAAACAAAGGCAATCTCCTTGACATAGATCTTGCTGATGATTTCTTGAATCTGACATTAAAGCAAAAGTATCAAATAAATAAGTGGAACTACCTCATACTAAAAATCTTTTGAACAGCAAAAGAAATCATCAACAAAATGAAAAGACAGCCTACTGAATGGGAGAAAATATTTTCAAACCATGTAACTGTTAAGGGGCTAATATCCAAATATATAAAGAACTCATACAAATCAATGGGAAAAATAGAAAAAGAAAGACAATCTGAAGATTGAATAGACAGAAGATCTAAACTGAATAGGCAGAAGATCTGAACAGACATTTTCAAAAGATATCAAAGTTTGCCAACAGGCACATGAGAAGATACTCAACATCATCAATCATCAGGGAAATGCAAATCAAAACCACAATGAGACATTACTTCAGACATGTCAGAGGGGCTATTATCAAAAAGATGGGAAATAACAAGTGTTGATGCAGATATGGTGAAAAGGAATTTCTTTTGGTTTTTGCACTGTTGGCAAGAAGGTAAATTGGTGCAGCCAGTGTGGAAAACATTATGGAAGTCTCTCAAAAATTAAAAATAGAACTACTATATGAACCAAAAATTCCATTTCTGTGTGTTTGTCCAAAGCAAATGAAAACACTCAAAAAAATATACGCACCTTCATGTTTGATACAGCATTATTTATAATGGGTAAGGTGTGGAAACAACCTAAGTGTCTGTTGATGGAAGAGTAGATAAAAAGTTGTAATATTTATACAATGGAATATTATTTAGCCATAAAAATAGTGAAATTTTGCCATTTGTGACAACATGGATGGATTTTGAGAACATTATGCTAAGTGAAGCGAGTTAGATAAGTAGGATGGAAAAAATTATCTTATGATTCCTATAAGTGGAGTCTAAAAGAAAAATAGAAAAAAATATATCAAGTTTAAAGATACAGAGAATGAACTGAAGGTTATCAGAGATGCAGGTGGAGGAGTGAGAAAAAATGAGTGAAGGGATGAAAAGGTAAAAAAGAAAGCATAGCATTAAAAAGCAAAACACTAATACAAATTTTGTAAACCTCAAACAACCAAACAGATGTTAGTAAATCCATTCACAAAAAGTCCTTAATTTTATGTCTAACAAGTTTAATTAGCTGGATTCCTAACCCATAATAAATTACTAGTTAAAAAACATTAGGTTTAAATCTTACATTTTGATTTTATAGTAGCACCTTTGAATATATGGTCACCTGTCTTTTTTTTTTTTTTTTAATGAATAAAGGTTTATTAGAACACAGCCCCATCCATTCATGTGTATACTATCTATGACTGTTTTCAGGGCTTCCCAGGTAGCATATGGCTGTCTTTATTGCTGTAATCTACTTTGATATTGAAGCATATTTAAGTATGGTGGTGGTGGTGTATCTCACTACATATAGTGAGTAGAGTTTGTAGTATTCTGATGCCATTTTTAGATGTTCTTTAATCACTAGATGTATTTATATGTTTTGATGTTTGAGGTTTTGAAAGATAAAGAGTTGTCGTTGGAATTTGACAGTGTATAAGGTTGTAATCTAGAGAATTTAACCAGAAACAAAAATACTAATAAATTATAAACTGGAACAGAAAGAGTACAGTCAACACCTTTTTTGGATTTGCTTTTGTTCACCATTAATTTTGGCAGACTCATAAGTGATACTCAATTCAGTTCAGTTCAGTTTCATCGCTCAGTCGTGTCCAGCTCTTTGCAACCCCATGAATCGCAGCATGCCAGGCCTCCCTGTCCATCACCAACTCCCGGAGTTCACTCAGACTCATGTCCATCGAGTCGGTGATGCCATCCAGCCATCTCATCCTCAGTCGTCCCCTTCTCCTCCTGCCCCCAATCCCTCCCAGCATCAGACTCTTTTCCAATGGGTCAACTCTTCGCATGAGGTGGCCAAAGTACTGGAGTTTCAGCTTTAGCATCATTCCTTCCAAAGAAATCCCAGGGCTGATCTCCTTCAGAACAGACTGGTTGGATCTCCTTGCAGTCCAACGGACTCTCAAGAGTCTTCTCCAACACCACAGTTCAAAAGCATCAATTCTTCAGTGCTCAGCTTTCTTCACAGTCCAATTCTCACATCCATACATGACCACAGGAAAAACCATAGCCTTGACTAGACAGACTTTTCTTGGCAAAGTAATGTCTCTGCTTTTCAATATGCTACCTAGGTTGGTCATAACTTTTCTTCCAAGGAGTAAGCATCTTTTAATTTCATGACTGCAATAACCATCTGCAGTGATTTTGGAACCCCCCAAAATAAAGTCTGACACTGTTTCCAGTGTTTCCCATCTATTTCCCATGAAGTGATGGGACCAGATGCCATGATTTTCGTTCTCTGAATGTTGAACTTTAAGCCAGTGTTTCACTCTCCACTTTCACTTTCATCAAGAGTCAAAACCTCAAAAACTATATACTCAAATTTAATTGGTAATGACAGTCAGTTGAAAAATTAAACTTTTCCCAAGTTTAATTTCTTACCTCCAGAAAATCAGCACCTCTCTTATTTCCCTTTTGTATATGAAATAGGGCACATAAGGTATTTTGTGAACTGGCAAACTTTAACATCTATCTGGTTATTTTCTTTTTTGAGTCACTTCCAAACATGTGTCTCTCTAGCTTCTCCTGTATACTGTAGTTTGTTTCAGGTGGTTTTATATTTGTTTCTGCAACAGGAATTTAAAGAAAGGAACTCCGCTTAATGAAGGGTAAGATCATGCCAAATCAATCATTCAGACATTCCATTAGTCATTTCATCATCAATTATTTAATTTAGAATATTCATATCATAAATAATTATTAGCATAATTTTCTGTAAAACAACTGTGATAAGAAATAGCAGACAGTTAAAATATTTATGAATATGTTCCATATGGTCTAGAATGGGAAGAAACACATGAACAAAATGAGAGAAATGGAGGCAAATGGAAACTCTAAAGATGAACAACTAAAACACCTAAAATTAAAAATACACTGGATGGGGACTAAAGCATATTAGACATAGAAGAAAAAAGATTGATGCATTTGAAGACATAGCAATAGAAACTATTCAGACTCAAACACATAGCCTAAAAAAGGCTGAAAAAACCTGGCCATAAGTAAATCATGGGGAAATGTGAATCGAAAAGCAGAGAAAACCACTGTGATAAGCATTGGGCTCTTCCTATATGCCAGGTCCTGTGATCAGCATTTCACATAACATTTCATTTACCACTAGGAGGTGGGTACTGCATTTGTCCCTGTTTTTATGCGGGGAAAACAAGAAATGATAACAATGAATTTAAGCAAATTTTAATTATAAAACAAGTTTTATTTTATAAAACACTAAAATTTTCCAAGATGTTTATTTTCATGTTATAAATTCAAGCATCTTAAGTCTGCTGCTGCTGCTGCTGCTAAGTCGCTTCAATCGTGTCCGACTCTGTGCGACCCCATAGATGGCAGCCCACCAGGCTCCACCATCCCTGGGATTCTCCAGGCAAGAACACTGGAGTGGGTTGCCATTTCCTTCTCCAATGCATGAGAGTGAAAAGTGAAGTCTCTCAGTCAAGTTTACTGAAGCTCGAAATAGAACTGGATGATAAGCTGGATAATTATTATTAATTATAGACATTAAGAGTTTTATTTAACACATATAATTAGTTGAACCAAGAATAGAAATAAAATTTCTTACCACTTTCTTATTTGTTGTTCCATTTCTATGAATCCTTCCATGGTCACACCAGGTCAAATAGACAGATAAAGTTTTGGATAAGGTAAAGCTTTAAACATAACGTTGGAAAAACTAGATTTTAAAACACCAACCAGAATTCCACAGGTGGAAGAAGGTTTATAAGGCAGAGAGAACACTTGAGGAAAGGCCCAAGCAATGAAGCCCTCCAGATGTGTGTAAGAAGCAACAGATAATATATGTTGACTGAAGCAAAGATTTCACAGAAGGACTTATTACAAGAAGGCCAGAAAAATATGTTCAAACTAAACCACTGAAAACTTCAGATGCCACAGGATTTAATATAGAAGCATGTGTGTGCTGTGCGCTTAATCCCTCAGTCATGTGTGATTCTTTGCAACCTCATAGACTGTACCCCGACCCTGACCCTGCAGGCTCCTCTGTCTGTGGGGTTCTCCAGCCAAGAATATTGAAGTGGTTGCCATTTCCTCCTCCAGGGGATCTTCCCAACCCAGGGATCGAACCCACATGTCTTGTGTCACATGCATTTCAGGTGGAATCTTCACCACCTATGTGGGTTTGGGAATCCCATATAGAAGCAGAGACATTTAAATCTCAGCTCTCTGAAGTCTGGCACTTAGCATATGAGGTCATCTCCACCCTTAATATCACCCCAACAATTACCCTCAACACAGAGAGAGAACTGAGTTTAGTTAAGATTTTTATATATGTCTGGTAGATCTGATGATCGAATAAAAGGAAATGCACTTTCTCTTTCAGAGTGTAAAAAGCCGAACTATTTTACCTGCAAACCAGAAAGAGGGAAACGTGACCCAGGCAGGATAGACAAGCATGAAAGAGGAGCTGAGATGTGAGGCCATTGACAACATCAACGGAAGCTGCATTAGCATCAGCGTTGATTAGAAGCTGCTGGAGGTCACCAGCAGAAGCTTTTCTTGCAGCAGAGAAGAGACAGTGTTGTGAAGGGACAGACATAGAAGAGATGTGGTAAATAATAGTCACCTATTGTTCATTCATTTTAAAATTCTCCATTGAACTATTAAGTTTAAAATATAGAAGTGGTATGGAATGTCAGCTTTTCTGTTTCATGAAATCATGACAGGTAATGGTCTCTTCCCTGGTTTCTATCCAAACGCCAAAAGAGGAAAGTCATATTTAGGAAAGAATTTTTAGACCTATGAAATTTAATACTCTTGAAAAAGTGAAAGTGTCGATTGCTCAGTCGTGTCTGACTCTTTGCAACCCCGACCCCAATCCCATGGACTGTAGCCTGCCATCGTCCTCTGTTCCTGGAATTCTCCAAGCAAGAATACTGGAGTGGGTAGCCATTCCCTTCTCCAGGGGATCTTCCCGAGCCAGAGATTGAACCTGGGTCTCTCAAATTGCAGTCAGATTCTTTACTATCTGAGCCACTAGGGAAGCCCCTTTAAAATCTTAGACATATGCAATTTTATCTCTGGTTCTTACACCAGTATGACCACTGACAGGCTACATTACCAACCACATTAACTTGGCTCCAAAGCAAAATTTCTTTCATTATAACTGTAATTTTATGCTATTGGATATTCTTTTCTGTAGCAACAGCTGTTGAGTAGACCCCTATCATTTTGTCCTTTTGTTTTCCTCAAGAAAATGTCCACTGCTGCTCAGTATTGAAGCAAGAATATTTAACAATATTAGCCAGTTTTCTTTACCTTTTCTTCTTACTTAGTTCTTGACAAAGAAGTGATAATGGATTAATAAACTGGCAAAATGTACCAGTTTTTTTGTTATGCCTTATTCTTATGGACAGGGATTAAAGGGGATTCCCCTTTTGTAGTTTTTTCCTCTTTTCTCCTTCAAAGGAGCTTGTATGTCTTCTTTCCTTGGGTTGTCAAACTCAACCAACCAGTTTGCGCTCCTGCAGATAATGACTATAGTTGTCTAGCTGCTATACCTTTCTCTCTGGGTAAGAAAATCACACCAAAACAGTATCAGAAAGATTATTTAAGATACCAGATTCCATCTGTAGGCTATCATGCTCTTTAAGCTTCCATTTTCAGTTCAGTTCAGTTCAGTCACTCAGTTGTGTCCAACTCTTTGAGACCTCATGAATCACAGCATGCCAGGCCTCCCTGTCCATCACCATCTCCTGGAGTTCACACAAACTCATGTCCATTGAGTCGGTGATGTCATCCAGCCATCTCATCCTCTGTTGTCCCCTTCTCCTCCTGCCCCCAATCCTTCCCAGCATCAGAGTCTTTTTCCAATGAGTCAGCTCTTCGCATGAGGTGGCCAAAGTATTGGAATTTCAGCTTTAGCATCATTCCTTCTAAAGAATACCCAGGACTGATCTCTTTTAGAATGCACTGGTTGGATCTCCTTGCAGTCCAAGGGACTCTCAAGAGTCCTTTCCAACACTACAGTTCAAAAGCATCAATTCTTTGGCACTCAGCTTTCTTCACAGTCCAACTCTCACATCCATATATGACTACTGGAAAAACCATAGCCTTGACTAGATGGACTTTTGTTGGCAAAGTAATGTCTCTGTTTTTTAATATGCTATCTAGGATGGTCATAACTTTCCTTCCAAGGAGTAAGCATCTTTTAATTTCATGGCTACAATCACCATCTGCAGTGATTTTGAAGCCCCGCAAAATAAAGTCTGAGACTGTTTCCACTGTTTCCCCATCTATTTCCCATAGCTGTGAAAAGAAGAGAAGTGAAAAGCACAGGAGAAAAGGAAAGATATAAGCATCTGAATGCAGAGTTCCAAAGAAGAGCAAGAAGAGATAAGAAAGCCTTCCTCAGGGATCAATGCAAAGAAATTGAGGAAAACAACAGAATGGGAAGAGACTAGAGATCTCTCCAAGAAAATTAGAGATACCAAGGGAACATTTCATGCAAAGATGGGCTCGATAAAGGACAGAAATGGTCTGGACCTAACAGAAGCAGAAGATATTAAGAAGAGGTGGCAAGAATACACAGAAGAACTGTACCAAAAAGATCTTCATGACCAAAATAATCATGATGGTGTGATCACTCACCTAGAGCCAGACATCCTGGAATGTGAAGTCAAGTGGGCCTTAGAAAGCATCATTGCAAACAAAGCTAGTGGAGGTGATAGAATTCCAGTTTAGCTATTTCAAATCCTGAAAGCTGATGCTGTGAAGGTGCTGCATTCAATATGCCAGCAAATTTGGAAAACTGAGCAGTGGCCACAGGACTGGAAAAGGTCAGTTTTCATTCCAATCTCAAAGAAAGGCAATGCCAAAGAATTCTCGATCTTCCATTTTAGTTGTATTCAATTCACTACTGTATACTTGTTGCAAAAGTGTGTGTGGGGGGGAATTTATCATGTCATTCAACTAGAATCTCCTATATAAAGCTCTCCTTGAAACTCACTTAGAATTCTACCTGAAGATAGTGAATGTTTTCATGAGCAAATGGTAGCTGCTTCATTTTCTTTTATACACAAAACATTATAACAAATTGTGTTTCTCTTCTTGCTTCCAAAAAGGATACATTCAAACTTGAAACTGACCACAGCAGCTATGTTGATACATGTTTTAGTAATGCAGTAGTCCCCAGCTTTCCATGGCTTTGTTTTTAGACATTATTTTGTCATTTCATTGTTTATATTATTGATGTTAGTAATCTCAAATCCTTTGTTTGGAGAGGCAGAGTGGATACAAATGTGGCTACAATTCAAGTTATATGAAGTGAGAACCCACTCAGTGCTTTTCATTGTCTGGCTGCTGCTGCTGCTGCTGCTGCTAAATTGCTTCAGTAGTGTCCGACTCTGTGCGACCCCACAGACGGCAGCCCACCAGGCTCCCCCATCATTGTCCTAGCCACTGGCAAATCAAAATACAGAAGTGTTGACACTAATATTAGAGAACTCATATTTAAATTAAAAATATAGATAGGCCTGAGGAATGAATAATTATGAGGCATTATTATAGAGTTATGTACAAAGTTGTATGGGAGAAAGTGAAAATACCTTATAACTTAGATTGGGAGAGTTTTCTTAGGAATAAAGACATTTTATTTGATGAATAGTAGTTTTATAGCTACAGAATACTGATAAATACATCTTTTCTTAAAGAAAAACCTGTAGAGATAGAGAGATAGATTTATTTGTTGAAAGTATATGATGTTATAAGGAAAATGGGTATAGTTATAAGGCTACACTGTTTGATGGTGTAAGATTGTACACCATCTTTGTGTACATTGTAAACTGCAGCCCACAGAGCCTAAAATATTCATTATTTAATATTTACAGGATAAGTCTGTGATACTCTGGTATAGGGTATAGTTTGGTAGGGGTCCAACAGGGGTAGAAAGTGAAGCCAGAGATCTTTATGAAAAAGTCTCATACGCTAAGTTTGAACTTTAGCCTAAGAGAATGGTATGTAATGTGCTGGCTTTGTGTCACTTTGGCTAGAGTGAAATCCATAGCCCAGAATTCCCTTCTCTAAGTATTTCCAGTTAGGGTAGGCCATAAAATAGGCCCTAACAGGGAATTTTGTGCTAGATATGAAGGTGAGAAGTAAGGCAACAGGCATTTTCTAGTGGGCATGTATTGTCTCCAATCTGGTGGCTAATCCTATTAGTATCAGGGCAGCAGTCTTGTATCTGTTCAGCCTTCCCCTGAATTCTCCTTCAATTTCTGTGACTCTTGAGACAGGAGAATGATTATCTCTACTATGAAGAAACCTTTTATTTCTGAAGTTATGTTAAAAGTCAAAACCAAGGAATGAGTATTACCTAGTGTCAGACATAAAAGAAAATGTTTTCCTCAGATGATGAAATATATAGATGTTGGATCAAGGTTTCCTTAAGAAATTTTACCACAGATTCTCTAAATGGTATTACCACTTCTTCATAACAAAGTCAGGTATGTTTCAAATGATCTAAAATGATAAGTTCAGGCTCTTAAGAAGGAATTTGTTTTCTGCATATTGGTGTATAAATCAGATGTTGTTTTTAAATGATGCTATAGAGTTAAAGAATATTGGAGAAAGTCATTTGAGGAGAGACAGCTTTGATTCTCTACCTAAACCTACCTAATACACACACACACACACACACACACACACACACACACACACACACACACTCACACAAAACTGTGCTGTGAAATTTAGGAATTCGTGCAAGTATTCATCCTTGCAAGCAACACTGTGAAGAAAAATTTACCAAGAAAAACTTTTAAAAAGAAATTTAAGAAAAGATTTAAGAAAATCTTAAGAAAGATTTAAGAAAAGATTGATATCTTTCCATAAGAAATCAAGTTCCAGTTTCCATTATAGTTACTACACTTTTAACCCCATGTACCATACCATTTCCAGCTGAACCATTATATAAACTCGACTGGAGAGTACAAGAATAACTAACTATAATGAAGATATTGAATCATAAGGTGAAAGCTATTTCATGTTATTTGGACTCATTTTAGGAAGGAAAGGAAATGTATAGTGGATTAACAATGCTTTCTCCTCCATGTCTCATGTGAGTCCATTATTAATGAAGAATTTTGTATTGCCAAGATTTTACTTTATATTTTACTTAATAACTTAATTCATATCTAGTCACTGTATACCAAATCATTAGCTTCAGATTGGTTCCTGTCCTTATCATAGCTGGGAGAAGAATCTTCCCTGAAACCTTTTTTTTTTTTCTATTTTTTCTTCTCCCTGAAACCTTTTAGCATTTTATCTACACCTCCTTAATGGCATGTGCTGATTTAATCCTGAAGTTTCAATAAGTTGTGTAATTACTTAAAAATCTCAGATATTTAAAGATGTTTCTGTTTTTTATATGTATATTTAAAGAGTACTTTGTTAATACATTATGCACATTTTGTTGAAGAATAGCTATTAAATACTTTTACTCTCATTATTATAAAATATTTTTATATTTGATAGCTTTATGTTGAGTGATAAATTCTTTATGTATAATATATAGGAAATGTATATTAAATTCATAGACTTGAAAGTTTCCAAATTTTGCCCAATTACAGTAGCCTATATATTTAGTCCTATTTTAATATAATTAATATTTTCCTTTTTCACAATTATAGGTGAGTCTGAGTGATAATGTTATAAATTTAGACTCAGAATTCTACCAAAAATTAGAACTTTCAGCATGCATTGGAATTAAGTTTTTATCTTAACAAATACTTAACACCACAGAATTAATTTTAGTAGACAAAGACATTTGCTCAGTTTTAATGTCTCAGTGGAGTCAAATCTCTAAATCAATTACTAATAATTGAGATACAAATGTTCTACTTAAAATGCAGTAATCAAAGTGCTCTTTCAACTCCTCAAGGATTCAATTTTAGTGATGTTATTTCAAGACATTTGATATTAGTCATTATTTCTTTTCATATTTACAGTCTTTTCCTCCCAGCCATTCACTCTGTGGAATTCTTAAAATAATTGAAAATTATAAACCCAGAGTAAAGGCATTTACCATTTTTCATTTCTATAGATTTTCAGTGTGGTGGAGCTAGACAGTTTTTTCTGTAATTCTTCATCCTTAGGGATACTGACCAAAGGTTAGAGTTCCTTGGGAGATTAGTGGGAGCACTATGCCTAGATCAATTTCGTGAATAAAGAGTATAACCTTTAGACATTTTATTTTCCAAAAATAGAATTACTTCTTTCCTACCCTCCTGCCAAACCAACAAATTAAGTAGCTGGTATTCCCAGAATACATCTCCTTTCCTTCAAGATGATTGCTCATTAAGGTGTTATTTTTCACTACAGGATAGATAACATCTATTGGTTAAAGTATGAAGCATGAGGCATTTTCTTATGTTGATAGAACAGTATGACTATGAGCATTAAGGACTTGACAACCACACAGCTTCTCTAGGATTCCAGTAGCCATGGAGATGCTCATTGTTTTGGATAATTTGGATTGTGAAGATGGTGATTTCATTCACAGTTCTTAGGGTTTCATGCTTCAATTTTTGTAACTTCAAAGTAATTGTAAAGTCTTCTTACTACAGCTAAGATTGAGGTCACTTAATCTATACTTTGAAATTCCATTTCTTACAAAATCCTGTGGTTTAACAGAAAAAAAATATATATATATATGAAGTGCTCTAATTCAATGGTATATGACTCAGAATAGTCATTTCTGTCACATTTCCAGAAATGCTCTTTGAAAAGGAAGTGTGATATAAGACAGCAAAACATCTGAGTTGGAGACCAGTAGACATATTTTCAAATATCAGTTCTTCAATTGGTTCCCTTGGATATTACACTTAACTTCTCTTCAACCTGTTTCCTCAGCTACACAATGATGATAATATCAGTTGTGCAGGGGGTAAATTAAAAACAATAAATGTAATACAACTTCTTTCCCATCAGTCCTTTGAATTGTTCAAGTCTGTGATCTTAGATCCCACATAAAATCTCTCAACAAATGATTCTGTGTCTACCTTCCAAATCTATTCATTATTGATAACTTCTTACTCTCTCCACCACTACCATTTTGGATCAAGAGCTTATCTTATCTCACTAAATTGCTGTGATAGCCTCAGTGTATTTTCATGCTTTAGCTCTTTCCCTTTATATAGTCTGCTCTCTAGACAGCTGGTAAGGCTATTACAATTTTAAAAAGTCGAGACATGACAATCTCCTCGCAAAATCCTCCAAAGGCTCTTCTGCCTCAGGGCCAAAATCCTTAAAACATACCTCAAAGCCCTAAAGAATCTCTTGATGAAGGTGAAAAAAGAGAGTGAGAAAGCTGGCTTGAAACTCAACCTTAAAAAAAAGCAACTGAAATCACGTCATCCAGTCCCATCACTTCATGGCAAATAGCAGGAGGCTCCAAAACCACTACAGACAGTAACTGCAACCATGGAATTAAAAGACAGTTGCTCCTTTGAAGGAAAGCTATGACAAACCTAGACAGCATATTAAACAGCAGAGACATCATTTTGCTAATAAAGGTCCATATAGTCAGAGCTAATGTTTTTCCAGTAGTCGTGTATGGATGTGAGAGTTGGATCATAAAGAAGGCTGAAAGTGAAAAGTGAAGGCACTTAGTTGTGTCCAACTCTTTGTGACCTCATGGACTGTAGCCTGCCAGGTTCCTCCGTCCATGGGATTTTCCAGGCAAGAATACTGGAGTGGGTTGCCGTTTCCTTCTCCAGGGGCTCTTCCTGACTCAGGGATTGAACTCGGGTCTCCTGCACTGCAGGCAGACTCTTTACCATCTGAGCCACCAGGGAAGCCCAAAGAAGACTGAGTGCCAAACAACTGATGCTTTCAAATAAAGGTACTGGAGAAGACTCTTGAGAGTCCTTGGACTTCAAGGAGAGTAAACCAGTCAATCTTAAAGGAAATCAACCTTGAATATTCATTGAAAGGACTGATGCTGAAGCTGAAGCTCCAATACTTTGGCCACCTGGTGCAAAGAGCTGACTTATTGGAAAAGACCTTGATGCTAGGAAAGATTGAGGGCAGGAGGAGAAGGGGAGAATAGAGGAAGAGGTGAATCACTAATCAGATGTATGGCAATAAGAAACTTCCTGGGGTTAAGGGAAGTGTTCAAAAACCCTAGAATGTACACTGACTTTTCAATTTCTAGTATTCTCACCTTTGATGGATTGGGATGAAGAAAAATAGAAAGTAAGGCATTATGTTACATTGTGACTATAACTGTGACCCCATAGACTGTAGCCCACCAAGCTTCTCTGTCCATGAAATTTTTCAGGCAGGAATGCTGGAGTGGGTTGCCATTTCCTCCTCCAGGATATCTTCCTAACCCAGTGATCAAACCTGTTTCTCCTGCATTGGCTGGTGGATTATTTACTAGCACTACCTAGGAAGCCCATTATGTCATTCATTCATTGATGGACTGGGATGAAAGAAAAATAGAAAGTAAGGCATTATGTTACACTTTAAACTGTGATTCTTAGGATATATAGAGGCAATAAATATTAAATATTAATAGATTATGGAGATACTGGCATTGGGATCTTTGAAAACATAACATCATGGGCTAAATCTCATAAGCCTCAACTGAAATGTAGAAGGTTACTATGTAAGTTTAAGGAAAGGTTCATCTCCTCTAGTCTCAAGACAGAATCTGTTGACAATCAAGTTAGGATCTACATATAAGAAAGGCAAAATTGCAAAAGAGATAAATCCACAGCCTTGAAAGTGTCATTTTTCCCTTCTATTTCTTCTTCTTAGTTAAGACCTTGATTGGAAGAGTAAGATTTTGAGATCAGACAGTTTGATTAATGGTTCTGTGGAACTCAGACCACTAAATTTCCCTCAACTTTCTATGTGTTGATAAAAGATCTCTGTTCATTCTCAGAAGAGAGAAATCTCCCCTTCCTAGAGATTTTTTTTCTAAGACTTCAACTGAAGCAGACAGTATTAACCCTAGAAGAGGCAGCAATGCAAATTTGACTACTAGTCCAGATCTGGGTTTGTCTTCCTTTCCCAAAATGCGTTCTCCATTCTGACCAACTGAGAGTTTACCAAATGCCTACTCTTTTATGCATTTATCCTACACAACACTGCCTTCCAATCAGATACCGATTTTAAAACAACAACAAAAGCAAACTGTCAAGCAGTGGGTTTATGACCCTGGGCTATATAGGTGTTAATACGTATTTCATCAATTGCAAGTGGCTGGTTTAATATAACATGCAGCTTGTTTAAATAACTTGGAATACTTAGCTAACATGCCTTAAAGGGATTCACATCTATTGAAGTTGGGAGCTGATATTCAGAATGTGGTAAATATGCTAAAATGGTCATTGATACATAATGTTTTGTCTCCAGCGCTAGAATATATCAGTCCAGGAACCAAGAGAGATGGAAGTACCCCAGCGATACACTTTCAGAATCTATACTTTCTGTCTTCACTTCTTTAGATTCTGTTACAGTAAACATCCCGATTCCTTGTAATGGATAGAGTGCTTCTGCTTAGGGAATGCTATTTGTTCCTAGAAAACTAAGATTATTTCCAATATATTTTGGTCTTTTCCTTCCAGCAGACCAGCAAGTAAAGAAAAAAATAACTGAACTGTCAAAAGTAATTGACTCCAAATAAGATGAGAAGCTAGCATTGCTCTTAAACAATGGAAGAGGAATATCCTGAAATATGATTTCTCATCAAAGTTTCTTGAGGCTTTTGGGGTTAGTTATAAATTTGAATATATATTACAGCAGCTGTAGGCTGACAAGGGCAATGAAATGAAGAGCTCATCCCTTTTGGGAATTTGGGTCTCAGAGCAGCCAAATGTAACTGAAGATGAGATGAATCTAGAATAATGCTGAAAGATATATTTAATCAGATTAAAAGTGACCTATGGTTCAGTGGTTACATTGTTGACTGTAGCTTATTTTTATAGCCTTCTTGCCTTAAGACTTTGCAGAGATTTTAGTAGACCATCAATTGTATAGTCACTCTGTGTTGGATTGGATTTCAGGGAAGAAACAAGTGGAACAGTGTAGTGCAGGAAGTGATCTGTATTATATAACTCTCATGTACAACTTCATATCTAATTGTCTTCATTTGTTCACTTCCAGCCATGGCTGTTGTGAATCCCGTCTATACATACTCTGTTATTGTTCAGTTGCTCGATCGTGTCTGTTTGTGACCCGATTAGACTGCAGCACTCCAGGCTTCCCTGTTCATCACTATCTCCTGAAGCTGGCTCAGACTCATGTGCATTGAGTCAGTGATGCCATCCAACCATCCTGTCTTCTCTTGTCCTTTTCTCCTGCTGTTCTCTATCTTTCCCAGGATCAGGGTCTTTTCAAATGAGTAGGCTCTTCACATCAGGTGGCCAAAGTATTGGAGCTTCAGCTACAGCATCAGTCCTTCCAATGAATATTCAAGTTTTCCTTTAGGATTGACTGGTTTGATCTCCTTGCAGTCCAAGGGACTCTCAAAAGACTTCTCCAACACCATAGTTTGAAAGCATCAATTCTTCAGTGTTCAGCCTTCTTTCTGGTCCAACTCTAATATCCATACATGACTACTGGAAAAATCATAGCTTTGACTATACAGACCCTTTTTTGGTAAAGTAATGCCTCTGCTTTTTAATATGCTGCCTAGGTTTATCATAGCTCTTCTTCCATACATATACACTCTGAGAGTATCTCAAATTGGTCCTTTGCTTTACTTAGTTTCTTATTCTTTACTGATGTCATACTCAGAGACCACACGTAGTGGTGGCCACAGTGTGGATGCTACAAGAAATTTCTTGGTGTAAACACGCACATTTTGGTAGTGTGGGGAGTTAATGCTGTGGGGAGTAAACTTATGGTCAACAGGCCACGGGAACTCTTGAAAAAATGTCTTCCTCATTGTCCATCCTCTTAACAGATTATTTTGAATGAACTTCATAGAGCTTTTTAGGAGGACCCATGGGATGGAAGAACCCCTTCTACCAGTTGTGAACTCAATTACATATAGTGATATAGGTTTTCCCTTATTCTTGATTTGCATGCAGTGTTTCCTATGTTACTCACTTTCCTTTTATTTAAGTCTTGATTTTTGAGTTTGATTCATTGCAAATCATGTAACCCTTTAGAATGTAAGTTCCATATGGATAGTGATTTTTGTCCATTGTTCATTGCTCTGTCTCCAGTTCCTAATAGTGATAAATCTGCCAGAGTGCATGCCTTCATTAAACGTTTGTTAAACCGATGTATTAGACAGTGTTCCTCTTGGGCACTTCATTTCAGTACTGTCCAACTGTCTCCGTTTCTGTGTGCTTTAGAAATTTGCACATGTAACTGCCTTTGGCCTATTGAAGCTATTTGTTCACATGAACAAAAGAGCTGGAAGGTGTCTGGGATTTTTACATTCTCTCTCCTACTTTCCACTGGGACTGAGTATAGGAAAATGAAAGTCCAACTCTCTTGCCCCAAGGAAGGACAAGCCCTAAAGTGTAACTGATGTTCTAGAATTTTCTGTATAATCATCTATAGGTTGTGCCCAAAATGTTACTAGTGCTTATCTCCTCATTCTCTATCATACTGCTACCACACATTATTGAATTTTTTTACAAGCAGTTCCTTAAAAATTGGGAAATCCCACTTGATACAATGAAAGAAAATGCCAGGAATATAACAGATGCTCAATAACAGACAATATGCTTTTGAATAGCAGTTATTATTTATCAACGCTTATTCAAATGAAAGTACCATTATATCCTTCTTTTGAAAAAAATCAGGCTTCTTCTCCCTCTTATTATTGAGATCTACACTTTGAGACTCAGAGCTGTCCAGTTCTGAAAATTAGTTTCTATATTATTCTTTGTGACTGAGATTCTGTTTTAATAACATGGGAGTTAGCAGGTGTGTATAACATAAATATAGTACTCTGTATTTTCCACGTATGAATGATCATATGAATCAATGGAAAGCTGCCAAAAATGGATAATTAAATCAGTTCAGTTCAGTCGCTCAGTCGTGCCCGACTCTTTGCGACCCCATGAATCGCAGCACGCCAGGCCTCCCTGTCCATCACCAACTCCCGGAGTTCACTCAGATTCACGTCCATTGAGTCAGTGATGCCATCCAGCCATCTCATCCTCGGTTGTCCCCTCCTCCTCCTGCCCCCAATCCCTCCCAGCATCAGACTCTTTTCCAACGAGTCAGCTCTTCGCATGAGGTGGCCAAAGCACTGGAGTTTCAGCTTTAGCATCATTCCTTCCAAAGAAATCCCAGGGCTGATCTCCTTTAGAATGGACTAGTTGGATCTCCTTGCAGTCCAAGGGACTCTCAAGAGTCTTCTCCAACACCACAGTTCAAAAGCATCAATTCTTCAGTGCTCGGCCTTCTTCACAGTCCAACTCTCACATCCATACATGACCACAGGAAAAACCATAGCCTTGACTAGACGGACCTTAGTCAGCAAAGTAATGTCTCTACTTTTGAATATGCTAGCTAGGTTGGTCATAACTTTTCTTCCAAGGAGTAAGTGTCTTTCAATTTCATGGCTGCAGTCACCATCTGCAGTGATTTTGGAGCCCCCCAAAATAAAGTCTGACACTGTTTCCACTGTGTCCCCATCTATTTCCCATGAAGTGATGGGACCGGAAGCCATGATCTTCGTTTTCTAAATGTTGAGCTTTAAGCCAACTTTTTCACTCTCCTCTTTCACTTTCATCAAGAGACTTTTAGTTCCTCTTCACTTTCTGCCATAAAGGTGGTGTCATCTGCATATCTGAGGTTATTGATATTTCTCCCGGCAATCTTGATTCCAGCTTGTGTGTCTTCCAGTCCAGCGTTTCTCGTGATGTACTCTGCATATAAGTTAAATAAGCAGGGTGACAATATACAGCCTTGACATACTCCTTTTCCTATTTGGAATCAGTCTGTTGTTCCATGTCCAGTTCTAACTGTTGCTTCCTGACCTGCACACAGCTTTCTCAAGAGGCAGATCAGGTAGTCTGGTATTCCCATCTCTTTCAGAATTTTCCACAGTTTATTGTGATCCACACAGTCAAATGTTTGGCATAGTCAATAAAGCAGAAATAGATGTTTTTCTGGAACTCTCTTGCATTTTCAATGATCCAGTGCATGTTGGCACTTTGATCTCTGGTTCCTCTGCCTTTTTTAAAACCAGCTTGAACATCTGGAAGTTCACAGTTCATATATTGCTAAAGCCTAGCTTGGAGAATTTTGAGCATTACTTTACTAGCGTGTGAGATGAGTGCAATTGCGCAGTAGTTTGAGCATTCTTTGGCATTACCCTTTTTGGGGATTGGAATGAAAACTGACCTTTTCCAGTCCTGTGGCCACTGCTGAGTTTTCCAAATTTGCTGACATATTGAGTGCAGCACTTTGACAGCATCATCTTTCAGGATTTGAAATAGCTCAACTGGAATTCCATCACCTCCACTAGCTTTGTTTGTAGTGAGGCTTTCTAAGTCCCACTTGACTTCACATTCCAGGATGTCTGGCTCTAGATGAGTGATCATACCATCGTGATTATAGCAGGTGGAGTGTCAGGACTTATGGAATATCTGGGGAGGCTTCCTGGAAGAAGCCCCACTTTATTAGGTCTTCGTATTTTAGGAAGCTGTATTTTTAAAATTTTGTCTAGTTGATTTTAATGATTTGTCAAGCTTGGGAGCCTCTCAAGTCAGTAGTCCTGTTTGTTCTTGAAAGCATTGTCATTGATTTCACAAATAGGTTTTATTTTATAGTCCTGTACTGTCTGTTGCTGAACCCTTCAGAGACCTGGTTGAATGGAACAGTCAGGATCAATTTCCAGATACAACAACCAATGGTTGGGCGGGTTACTAAGGTTATTGTCATAGCTTGTTTTGAAAGTCACTCAGTCATGTCGGACTCTTTGCAACTGCATGGATGGTAGCCAGCCAGGCTCATCTGTCCATGAAATTCTTCAGTCAAGAATACTGCTGCTACTGCTGCTGCTGCTAAGTCTCTTCAGTAGTGTAGTGTCTGACTCTGTGTGACCCTATAGATGGCAGCCCACTAGGCTCCCCCATCCCTGGGATTCTCCAGGCAAGAATACTGGAGTGGGTTGCCATTTCCTTCTCCAATGCATGAAAGTGAAAAGTCAAAGTGAAGTCTCTCAGTCGTGTCCGACTCTTAGCAACCCCATGGACCACAGCCTACCAGGCTCCTCCGTCTATGGGATTTTCCAGGCAAGAGTACTGGAGTGGGGTGCCATTGCCTTCTCCAATGCCAGGCTCTTCTGTCCATGAAATTCTTCAGGCAAGAATACTAAGGTTATATAAACTTGTAATTATTTGAAGCTGCTTACCGTAAATTATTATGTATGTGTGTGTATATATATATAGATATATATATGAATGGTGTATAATAAAATATATGATATAAGAAGATAGGCGTTTTAGAAATAAGATTATTTTCACTATTGCAAATTAAGTTTTTAATTGTTAAAACTTATTACCTATGTTCTTCATATATCTATAAATGATTTTTTTCTTGTAAATTAGTTTTAGTTGCTACATTGTCCAAATGTAGTATGGCACAGAGAATTCAAGACAAGGTTTATTATAACATTAAAAGGAAATTTTAGAAGAAAATCTACTTATATAAATGTGATAACTCATAAAGAATGTGTATTTTTATCTAGCCATATTTACAGAAATAGATAAAATTAACCTTTATTTAATAGGGTATTACTTAAATTTTATATAAGCTTATATAATTATACATATATAAGTTTTCATTACAATCCCCAAAAAAGGCAATGCCAAAGAATGTTCAAACTACCACACAATTGCACTTATCTCACATGCTAGTAAACTAATGCTCAAAATTCTCCAAGCCAGGCTTCAGCAATACGTGAACTGTGAACTTCCAGATGTTCAAGCTGGCTTTAGTAAAGGCAGAGGAACCGGAGACCAAATTGCCAACATCCGCTGGATCATGGAAAAAGCAAGAGAGTTCCAGAAAATATCTATGTCTTCCTTATTGACTATGACAAAGACTTTGTGTGGATCACAGTCAACTGTGGAAAATTCTGAAAGAGATGGGAATACCAGACCACCTGACCTGCCCCTTGAGAAACCTATATGCAGGTCAGGAAGCAACAGTTAGAACTGGACATGGGACAGACCGGTTCCAAATAGGAAAAGGGATACGTCAAGGTTGTATATTGTCACCCTGCTTATTTAACTTATATACATCATAAGAAACACTGGGCTGGAGGAAGCATAAGCTGGAATTACGATTGCTGGGAGAAATATTAATAACCTCAGATATGCAGATGACACCATCCTTACGGCAGAAAGTGAAGAGGAACTAAAAAGCCTCTTGATGAAAGTGAAAGAAGAGAGCGAATAAGTTGGCTTAAAGCTCAACATTCAGAAAACGAAGATCATGGCATCTGGTCCCATCACTTCATGGCAGATAGATGGGGAAACAGCGGAAACAGAGTCAGACTTTATTTTGGGAGGCTCCAAAATCACTGCAAATAGTGATTGTAGCCATGAAATTAAAAGACACTTATACTCCTTGGAGGGAAAGTTATGACCAACCTAGATAGCATATTAAAAAGCAGAGATGTTACTTTGCCAACAAAGGTCCATCTAGTCAAGGCTATGGTTTTTCCAGTAGTCATGTGTGGATGTGAGAGTTGGAGTATAAAGAAAGCTGAGCACCGAAGAAATGATGCTTTTGAACTGTAGTGTTGGAGGCCTTTTGAGAATCCCTTGGACTGCAAGGAAATCCAACCAGTCCATCTTAATCATCCTAAAGGGGACCAGTCCTGGGTGTTCATTGGAAGGACTGATGTTGAAGCTGAAATTCCAATACTTTGGCCACCTCCTGTGGAGAGTTGACTCACTAGAAAAGACCCTGATGCTGGGAGGGATTGGGGGCAGGAGGAGAAGGGGACGATAGAGGATGAGATGGCTGGATGGCATCACCCACTTGATGGACATGAGTTTGGGTAACTCCAGGAGTTGGTGATGGACAGGGAGGCCTGGTGTGCTGTGATTCATGAGGTAGCAAGGAGTTGGACATGACTGAGTGACTGAACTGAACTAAACTGATATGTACATAATTATAAAATGTTTGTGTGATGTATGCTAAGTCATTTCTGTCATGTCCAACTCTGTGCAACCCTATGGACTGCCTCCTGCCACGCTTCTCTGTCCATAGAATTCTCCAGGCAAGAATACTAGAGTGGGTTGCCATGCACTCTTCCTGGGAATCTTCCCAACCCAGGTATCGAACCCTCATCTATTAAGATTACTTGCATTGGCATGTAGGGTCTTTACCACTATCGCTACCTGGGAAGCCTCTAAAATATGTGATATATATGTATGTTTATTATGTTCTGTTAAATAGTGATCAAAATACTTAATCAGAATAAAATAGGAAAGTAATAGTTATATTAGTTAATAACATTATTCTAACACTATAAAATGTATGAACTGTTCTCAGAGGCTTTATTTAATTTTATCTTTATAGCAACTAGGAATTTAGCATTACTAATAGGAGAAGGCAATGGCACCCCACTCCAGTACTCTTGCCTGGGAAATCCCATGGACGGGGGAGCCTGGTAGGCTGCAGTCCATGAGGTCCTGAACAGTTGGACACGATTGAGTGACTTCACTTTCACTTTTCACTTTCATGCATTGGAGAAGGAAATGGCAACCCACTCCAGTGTTCTTGCCTGGAGAACCCCAGAGATGGGGGAGCCTGGTGGGCTGCCATCTCGGGTCACACAGAGTCAGACACGACTGAAGTGACTTAGCAGTAGCAGCAGCAATAACTAATCAAAGGGAATGAAACAGGAATATACATAGGTTACTGGGCTTTGAGACACCTTGAAATAGATCATGTATCATTTTTTCCATAATGATATCTTGTGTGCTTACTTCTAAGTTGCTATATTTCCAAAATAGATTCTCTCATTTGTTTGTACAATAATCCTACAGCTACTGCTAAGTCACTTCAGTCGTATATGATTCTGTGCGACCCCATAGATGGCAGCCCACCAGGCTCCCCCGTCCCTGGGATTCTCGAGGCAAGAACACTGGAGTGGGTTGCCATTTCCTTCTCCAATGCAGGAAAGTCAAAAGTGAAAGTGAAACCTCTCAGTCGTGTCCGACCCTTAGCGACCCCATGGACTGCAGCCTACCAGGCTCCTCTGCCCATGGGATTTTCCAGGCAAGAGTACTGGAGTGGGGTGCCATTGCCTTCTCTGACAATAATCCTAGGAGATATCTAAAATTAACTATGTCTTATATTACAGAAATGTAAGCTCAGAAAAAATTGACTTGAATAATGTCAGTAGGGAAAAGACTAACTACTGTGTAAAAATAATTTTTTAACCATCAAAGCTTATTCACATTCGCTGTGCCACTAAGCTCTTCTTTTTCTTCTACTTAGTTTTCACATATAAGTGTAAGTTTAGTTATTTTACCTATATTTCCTGCTCAGCATTATCTCATAGAATTGACTAGGCCAATTGAGCAGAGACATTTATATGTATACGGCAAATTTTGTAAAATACACTTTAAGTAATACTTAAATATCATTTCTCTTCAGTCTTATAGTATTTTTTGTTTTTATAAAGCATTTATTCATTTTCATATTTTAAGTCATGAAAAAAATTAAAGACATAGAAATGTGAAAGATTTTGACAAGTACATGTTCTTAATTCTACAGTTAACATTTTTGCCATGCCTGTATATTGCATATCTTTCCACCTCTCCATTTCTCTTCTAATATATCAGTTCATCCTTCTTGAGCAGTTTTAATTTGTATTTACAATGTTTTCTCTATAAATCTAATATTTTTTAAATCTGGCATTGGTCTCTATTGCATTATTTTTTGTTTATTTTTCTCTTAAGAAATAGGTCATATTTTCTTCTTTTTGTGGTATGTAACTTTGGATTTAATCTTGGACATTTTGAATTCTGTGTTGTAGGAAGCATGAATTAAGCTCAGTTCAGTTCAGTCACTCAGTCGTGTCCAGCTCTTTGCGACCCCATGGACTACAGCATGCCAGGCCTCCCTGTCCATCACCAACTCCCACAGTCCACTCAAACTCATGTCCACTGAGTCAGTGATGCCATCCAACCATCTCATCCTCTGTTGTCCCCTTCTCCTCCCCCCTTCAATCTTTCCCAGCATCAAGGTCTTTTCCAATGAATCAGTTCTTCACATCAGGTGTCCAAGAATTGGAGCTTCAGCATCACCATCAGTCATTCCATGAATATTCAGGATTGATTTTCTTTAGGATTGACTGGTTGAATCTCCTTGCTGTCCAAGGGACTGTCATGTGTCTTCTCCAACACCAGAGTTCAAAAGTATCAATTCTTCAATGCTCAGCTTTCTTTATAGTCCAACTCTCACATCCATACATGACTACTGGAAAAACCATAGCTTAGACTAGATGGACCTTTGTTGGCAAAGAAATGTCTCTGCTTTTCAATAAGCTGTCTAGGTTGGTCACAACTTTTCTTCCAAGGACCTAGCATCTTTTAATTTCATGGCTACAGTCACCATCTGCAGTGATTTTGGAGCCTCCCAAAATAAAGTCTGTCACTTTCAACTGTTTACCCATCTATTTGCCATGAAGTAATGAGACCAGATGCCATGATCTTAGTTTTTTGAATATTAAGTTTGAAGCCAACTTTTTCACTCTCCTTTTCACTTTCTAGAGGCTCTTTAGTTCTTCTTCACTTTCTGTCATAAGGGTGGTGTCATCTGCATATCTGAGGTTATTGATATTTCTCCCAGCAATCTTGATTCCAGCTTGTGCTTCTTACAGTCCAGCATTTCTCATTAGGTACTCTGCATATATGTTAAATAAGCAGGGTGATAATATACTCAAGAGTGAACAAGAGTGAATTAAGTTAGGCTCAGCCAAAGAGTAATTTTTAAAGCAGCATTTATCTTGTATAAACCAAACTACATTCTTTGATTGAGTTGTTTGCTTGGAGTATCCCCTGTGCTTATCTGGTGCAAAGATTGATTAGATGTTTAGCTATCGCCCTAATTGGAGCTTTCTTTTTCTGGCATCCTTTTTCCAAGAATTTGCATCTTCACCTAGTGGCCATAGTGGCTTGAACACTATCCTTTAATTTGCTAGACAGTGTGACTTTGTGTTTTCCGTTAAAGTTTTAGCCAACCCACATGGTGCAGACTTTCGGGGAGCAGGTGGAACATTTGGCTAAATGTAATAAAAATGTGAAATTCTCAAGCTCTATTATCATCAGTCTCAGCCTGTCTTCAATTCTTCCTTTATTTATTTACCCTCTGTTGCATTCAAGTAGCTGTTGTGGCTTTGGGGAATTTTTTTCTAAATATTTTTTTCCATGCTTTATAGCTATTATTTGCATCATAGTTGTTCCTTTAGCAGTTATTTGTCCATGGTAGAAGAAGAACTCTCATGGTTACCTTTCAACTCACTACATTTCTATGACTGAAAACCTTTTTGTTTTTATGAGATTTATAGCAAAAGATATTAAAGATCTATTTAAGTCATGTAGCTTATTATACATAAAGATTTTGACTGTTTGTATTTACACTTGCGCTGGGCCTTCTCTATCTAATGAAAATATTTGGTCCACATTTATGATAATCCAAAGGCAAAATTAAGACCTATTTTCATATTTAATCTGTGGTCTATGGAAAATGAAAATTAAAGTATTCAGAGAAATATAGGCAAAAGAAAGCTTGCATATCCTCCTGCCAGAGTAAACACTGTAAAATTGGACTGAGTGAGAATATCAGGAAGATTGATCATTCAGCAGATGGCTGTAGTAGTAACAAAAAACAGGATTCTCTACTTGAACTGAGTGACTTTTTGCCTATGCCATACTCTTGCTAGAGGCTTCCTTGGTGGCTCACATGGTAAAGAATCTGCCTGCAATGCAGGAGACCCAGGTTTGATCTCTGGGTCAGGAAGATCCCCTGGAGAAGGAAATGGCAACCCACTCCAGTATCCTTGCTGGAGAATTCCATGGACAGAGGAACCTGGAAGGCTACAGTCTATGGAGTTACAAAGAATCAGACATGACTGAGTAACTAACACTTCTACTTTTCACTTTTTTGCTTAAATAAATTACATTAACTTTTCCACAGTCAAGAAATCTTTTATCAGGATGGTCATTTAAAATTATTGTCAACTAATCAAAGAGGTCATTGATCTGTTAATAATCTCACACGTTGCCATGAAAGGAACATCATTTAGTCATGTCTAACTTTTTGCGACCCCATGAACTATACAATCCATGGAATTCTCCAGGCCAGAATACTGGAGTGGGTAGCCTTTCCCTTCTCCAGGGGAACTTCCCAACCCAAGGATTGAACCCAGATCTCCCACATTGCAGGCTGATTCTTTACCAGCTGAACCACAATGGAAGCCCATTTCCATGAAACTCATTCTTATGTTGGCTATAGCACTCTCTCCGCCACTTAAGACACAACAAAATGGCAGAGAAATAGGAGGTTTTTTTTTTTTTTTCAGTCTATCTCTATTCCTTATTCTTTCTGCTAACCTTTTCTAGCCAGAATAATAGTGCTATCTTGACATTTCTCTCTAAAGTTAAACAACTTAACTCACTTCAGTTATGCACAAAAAGTATATTTTAATCATTTCAATGTAGTGTTATTTATTGTGCTTTATAGTAGATTATTTATACAATAACAGCTCAGTGTTTTAACATATACAATATCTGAGGAATTATAAACCAACTAAAAGGTCTATGCTGGCACATCAGTTCAGTTCAGTCCGGTGGCTCAGTCATGTCCGATTCTTTGCAACCCCATGGACTTCAGCACGCCAAGCCTCCCGGTCCATCACCAACTGTGGAGTTTACTCTAACTCATGTCTATTGAGTCAGTGATGCCATCTAAATATCTCATCCTCTGTCATCCCCTTCTCCTCCTGCCCTCAGTCTTTCCCAGCATCAAGGTCTTTTCAAATGAGTCAGCTCTTCGCATCAGTTGGCCAAAGTATTAGAGTTTCAGATTCAACATAAGTCCTTCCAATGAACACCCAGGATTGGTCTCCTTTAGGATGGACTGGTTGGATCTCCTTGCAGTCCAAGGGACTCTCAAGAGTCTTCTCCAACACCACAGTTCAAAAGCATCAATTCTTTGATGCTCAGCTTTCTTTATAGTCAAACTCTCACATCCACACATGACTACTGGAAAAACCATAGCCTTGACTAAACAGACATTTGTTGGGAAAGTAATGTCTCTGCTTTTCAATATGCTGTTTAGGTTGGTCATAAGCTTCCTTCCCAGGAGTAAGTGTCTTTTAATTTCATGGCTGCAATCACCATCTGCAGTGATTTTGGAGCCCCCCAAAATAAGTCTGCCACTTTTTCTACTGTATCCCCCTCTATATGCCATGAAGCGATGGGACCGAATGCCATGACCTTAGTTTTCTGAATGTTGAGCTTTAAGCCAACACTTTTGCTCTCCTCTTTCACTTTCATCAAGAGGCTCTTTAGTTCTTCACTTTCTTCCATAAGGGTGGTGTCATCTGCATATGTGAGGTTATTGATATTTCTTCCAGCAATCTTGATTCCAGTTTGTGCTTCATCCAGCCCAGCGTTTCTCATGAGGTATTCTACATATAAGTTAAATAAGCAGGTGACAAAAAAAAGCCTTAACATACTCCTTTTCCTATTTGGATCCAGTCTGTTGTCCTATTTCTAGTTCTAACTGTTGCTTCCTGACTTGTATACAGATTTCTCAGGAGGCAGATCAGGTAGTCTGGTATTCCTGTCTCTTAAAGAATTTTCCACAGTTTGTTGTGATCCACACACTAAAGGCTTTCACATAGTCAGTAAAGCAGAAATAGATGTTTTCTGGAACTCTCTTGCTTTTTCCATGATCCAGCAGATGTTGGTAGTTTGATCTCTGGTTCCTCTGCCTTTTCTAAAACTAGCTTGAACATCTGAAATTTCATGTTTCATGTATTGCTTAAGCCTGGCTTGGAGAATTTTGAGTATTACTTTGCTAGCGTGTGAGATGAGTGCATCTGTGAGGCAGTTTGAGCATTCTTTGGCATTGCCTTTCTTTGGGATTGGAATGAAAACTGACCTTTTCCAGTCCTGTGGCCACTGCTCAGTTTTCCAAATTTGCTGGCATATAGAGGGCGGCACTTTCACAGCATCATCTTTTAGGATCTGAAATAGCTCAACTAGAATTCCATCACCTCCACTAGCTTTGTTCGTAGTGATGCTTTCTAAGGCCCACTTGACTTCACATTCTAGGATGTCTGGCTCTAGGTGAGTGACCACACCATCATGATTATTTTGGTCGTGAAGCTCTTTTTTGTACAGCTCTTCTGTGTATTCTTGCCACCTGTTCTTAATATCTTCTGCTTCTGTCAGGTCCATACAATTTCTGTCCTTTATTGAGCCCATCTTTACATGAAATGTTCCCGTGGTATTTCTAATTTTCTTGAAGAGATCTCTAGTCTTTCCCATTGTTTTACTCTATTTCTTTGCACTGATCACTGAGGAAGGCTTTCTTATCTCTCTCTCCTTGCTATTCTTCAAACTGGTATATCTTTCCTTTTCTCCTTTGCTTTTTGCTTCTCTTCTTTTCACAGCTATTTGTAAGGCCTCCTGAGACAACCATTTTGCTTTTTTGTATTTTTTTTTTTTCCCTTGGGGATGGTCTTGATTCCTGTCTCCTCTACATTGTCATGAACCTGCATCCATAGTTCATCAAGCACTCTGTCTATCAGATCTAGTCCCTTAAATCTATTTCTCACTTCCACTGTATTATCATAAGGGATTTGATTTAGGTCATACCTGAATGGTCTAGTGGTTTTCCCTACTTTCTTCAATTTAAGCCTGAATATGGCAATAAAGTGTTTATGATCTGAGCCACAGTCAGCTCCTGCTCTTGATTTTGCTGGCACATCAGGTAAAAGCATTTAAAGAGACTTTGTTTGTGAATAGAAATAGGCTTTGCAGTAGAACTTTTCAGAAACATATCCTTATGGTTATTTAAAAACTAGTCCACAGGTATGTTTTCTGATTTTACAAATCTTGGGCACAAGTTTATTTTGTCATATTCCAAATGGCAAAAGCTAAACTGCAGAAAACAGTTTTTGTCTTGTCACCAGTTCACTCATCAAATATCAGTCCCTTCTCAGGAACTCATGTCTGATCAACAAAGCTCTAAATAATTTACAGATGCAAATGTCTGTCATATTGAGCATCAGCTTGTCTCAGTTCTATGAGTGACTAGCTTGGAGCAAAGCATGCTATTTCTGCTAAAACACTGGGTGACATGAAGCTTCTGAAAAAAAAAAAAAAGAATTACATAGGATAACCCAGATGAGAATAGTTTTGCATATCCAGATTTTAGTGAAAACAGTGGTAGTACTTTGTTATTTAGAGTTCACGTTACTATTGAATGTTGCAATATATGGTTGAGCCATCCTTTGGAGAAAAATGTGGATTTTGTGCTCAGATTCCCTTCCCAGATTCCCTACAAATTACACTCTGATCTTGGAAATAGAAATATCTTTAAGCTTGGTCATGTTTTGCACATTATACTATGTCAAGAAGTAAGGTTTACAGCAAATTGCCATTGGCTATCTATGTTACTCTTTCCATATATCTCACCCTCTCTTTCCCTCTCCCCATGTCCATAAGTCTATTCTCTATGTCTGTTTAAATTCTCAGGAAACTCAAACAGGGGCTCTGTATCAACCTAGAGGGGTGGGATGGGAAGGGAGATGTGAATGGAGTTTCAAAAGAGAAGGGTATATATGTATACCTATGGCTGATTCATGTTGAGGTTTGACAGAAAACAGCAAAATTCTGTGACTCAATTATCCTTCAGTAAAAAATAAGTTAATTAAAAAATGAAGTAAGATTTTCTGTATTAAGGACTCTTAACTCTTTTCTATACTTATAAATATTTCAGTCTCAATTGTACTAGAAATTGCCTATCTTACTATACACAGTAAGGTATATATCTAAAATTTTTCCAACAGTTGAGTTTTGGAAGGCATTTTCAAATGATATATTTTTATGGGACACTTAAAATATACATAGGCATGACAGATATTTTTTACCTGCACTGAGAGAATTTCTAAATGAAGCAAATGAAATCATGGTTTTGAAAGATGTTATCTTTGTATCATATATAATCTTATTGTCTATTTCCTTGAGTTCATTAAAATCTGAAAATGCTCTTCTTAAATATGTACAAAACTTGTAGGTAATATAGAAAAAAGAACTGTAGAAAATATGTTTAGCTTTTAAGCATTATGATTAAAGTATTGCAAAATAGTAACTGGGCCCACTATTCATCTGTGTAAGCTAATTAACCACTTGGAAGTAAGGGCATCTTTTGCTCTCAAATACCCTGTTATTAACATCTGAGAAAATATATAAAATATATTATTATTTTGGTTAAAAGAAACAGAAGCAAGGAACTCAGAAGCTAGGTCATGCTGTGTTGATGTTAAGCAATGTCAGATGTCTGAATTAATATATATTCTATTTGGAAGCAGTGTAGGTATGTTAGTACATAATAACAGATGGCTCTACTTTTATCTTTCATATTTGATGTGGAATTTGCTGCAAACTATAGTAATTCTGTAGAGAAGGCATTGTGCTCTTAAATTATATAAAATTTTCATTGTTTGTCTTGGCTAAGATTTCTTTTGCTCTCAAAATACTATCAAGTTAAAAACAAGAAGGAACTCTGCACATTTCTTCCCCTGTTGAAATTAAACATGATCTCAACCAAGGGCTATAATCGTCCTTGTTCTAGTATGATTCCTCAGGTAACTGTAATTGAAAGGAGTAAAATATGCAAAGAAAATCATTGAAAGGAAACATCTTTCAGAACTGTAATTAAATAGATTGGTTGTGTGAAATAAATTAAGAGCAAAGTATAAAATAGGGGAGACACAACAGAATGCAAATCATACAATCAAGAAGAAATACTCTTGACCCTTTTGTTACATGTGTTTTCCCTAGTGATTTGCCCTTGGAACATTTCAACACCATTGAGAGTGAGCAGATTTTAAGGAACAAACCTATGCCAGTTTCCTCTTTGTAGAATGCCTGAAGAGATGGCAACCCAGGTGCACGATTATTGTAAATGCTTCCTTTAGACTAAGAATGGGTTATCTTTGCTGGAGCAAGCTTCATTCATTATTCAACACTCTTGTTGAATGCCTGACCTACCCTAAAGATGGAGATAGGAGCAGAGAACAATGTCTTAAGGACATTTCTACACCAGCAAACTTTTCTACAACCTGACTCAAGGGTTTTGTTTGTGTATAAAAGCATTCTATTTTAGGTGAATAGTCTCTCCTGTCTTATTTTTACTTTTTGTGATAAATCCAACATATTCTTCATGGGAATATTTATTGATATTTTTCCCTCATGTTGTCAACCTTAGAAGTTGTAAACTGTAAAGTTTCTAACTGGAACTGGTAGATGTTGGGACTATAATTTATGAATTGTTCTGAGCTCTACTCCTTTTGTGTAACACAAGAAATACTGACAATAGTATTAATTTTATTATTTTATGAAATCATTTTATTAAAATAGATCAGCCACCATATGACAAATGTTTTTTTTTGTCTTCCATCAGAACTGTCATTAAAAAAACTTATACTTTCTTATAGTATCATAAAAAGACATTTCTGGATTATTGAATTTCAGAATTGATTTTCAAGTCTATGTTGTCTTTTCCTTTCTATATCATGTTTTTTTATATCTAACTTTGTGTAACAGAGGTGTGCCATGATGGTCTCTGGAATGATTATAAATGATATTCTATCACATTACTTCTGTAGAAATGTCAGAATGGTTCTGAAATCATGTGATTCTGGACTCATGTAATGTTGGCAATAATGGAACCATTTTTAGCTTCATTATTTGGGTATATGTGGATTTAAGTCAATAGCGACATATTTTGGAAAATTATTTCCTCCAACTCTAATAGTATCAAGTCCATTAATTGTATTTGTTGGAGAATATTTATCTCTGTGCACCATTACATTGTTCTTCTCAGACAGTGTTGTAAAGACCTCCCCATTGATAAAGTGCACTAATGGCTCTGAGAACACTCTTTTAAATGTGTTGATTAAATATTTACTATTGTATGAAGTTTTGTGATTTAAGTTCAAAGGAAAATATTTATATTTTTCTTCAAAGGAGTGCAGTATACACCAACTTTGTATGATTATATTGTCAAATTATAGCAGGTCAAATTTTGGATATATATTGAATGTATGCTTTTAGATTAAACCAGTTCATTTATTATAATGAAGTAGTATGAATCTGGTTGTTAGATATGTCCACTTGGTGCCTCAAAAACCTGATAGAGATTCTTAAAATGAGATCATTTGCAATGGCTATGAAAATTCAATTTATATTCATATAATGAGTAACAGCACTCATTGGTGTTATTTATATTAAAGGTATGTCACCAGACAAGTATAAAACTATTTTTGTATTTATTGTTCATCTCTCTACTGAAGTTAATTTTGCTTTAAAATACCGTGAAGGCTACTTGAAAAGAATTCTTCTTGTTCTCTTTATACACATTCAATGAAATATGCATATAACCCCCATAAGGATCAGTTCAGTTCAGTTCAGTCACTCAGTCATGTCCGACTCTTTGCAACCCCATGGACTGCAGCATGCCAGGCCTCCCTGTCCATCACCAACTGCCAGAGTCTACCCAAACTCATGTCCATTGAGTCAATGATACCATCCAACCATCTCATCCTCTGTCATTCCCTTCTCTTCTTGCCCTCAATCTTTCCCAGCATCAGGGTCTTTTCAAATAAGTCAGCTCTTCGCATCAGTTGGCCAAAGTATTGGAGTTTCATCTTCAACATCAGTGCTTCCGATGAACACTCAGGACTGATCTCCTTTAGTTTGGACTGGTTGGATCTCCTTGCAGTCCAGGGGACTCTCAAGAGTCTTCTCCAATACCACAGTTCAAAAGCATCAATTCTTTGGTGCTCAGCTTTCTTTATAGTCCAACTCTCACATCCATACATGACTACTGGAAAAGCCTTGACTCAGTGGACCTTTGTTGGCAAAGTAATGTCTCTGCTTTTCAATATGCTGTCTAGGTTGGTCATAACATTCCTTCCAAGGAGTAAATGTCTTTTAATTTCATGGCTGTAGTCACCATCTGCAGTGATTTTGGAGCCCACTAAAATAAAGTCATGATTCTTGCCTAGAGAATCCCATGGACAGAGGAGCCTGGTGGGCTATACAGTCCAGGGGGTCGCAAAGAGTCGGACACGACTTCACTTTCACTTTCACTTTCTAAGAATACCTAAGAGAAAAATCTCAGGAATATTGTATTTCTATTATTAAAGATCTCTTTATCATTAATTGAATTTTCTTTGGTAAAAATGTTACAAGTGCTGCTCAAATAATCAGACTTTCAGATTTATGAGCCGTGTTTATGTGAGTAGTGTCTGAAAGAGAAAGCATCTTGATAAATTGCCAAGTAACTCTTCTATTCTCCTTTCAAACCATCTTAATCCAGCACATTAAATTATTTTTAGTTAAGTCATCATGTTACCATGAATCTTTATTTTTTATGAAATAAGGGAAAAATTCTGAGATCTTCTTAATGGACAGACATGAGAAAGTTTATAGGTAGGAGATAGTGCAGACACTGCTCTATGATTTTTGATCACAAAACAGGTAGAAAGGAAGAAAGAGTAAGTTTATCACTTATTTTTGAAGCACAGCCTCCAATTTTTAAAGAGGTTCCAACATGATGGTCCTTTATTAGTGACTGCAAATGTAATTCCATCAGGTTTTACCCAAGCAGAAACTTTTTTTAAAGATCTGCTAGCAATTCGACTTCATAGGTAAGGGATAAGATAGGTTCTTTAATTAAGATCTGCTAGCAATTCGACTTCATAGGTAAGGGATAAGATAGGTTCTTTAATTGATATGTTATTACTCTCTGGTTAAAATGACAATTAGTTTAAACCAAATCAAATAAAAAATCAAACACAAAACTTTTAGCTTGATGGTGTATGATCAGTAAGATAATTTGTGCTGCTGTGAAATTATCACAGAAAAAAATTAGAATAATAAAGTAAAATAAAGGATTGGGGTTCCTGAACTAGAAAAATGCTCTAAGTTAATTTCTGAAATTTAAAAAAAGTAGGGAGAAAATGGCAGGGTTTTTTTTGTTCATTGTTTGGAACAGTGTCTGTTCTTTGAGAAAATAAGAGAGTAAAGAGTATGGGAGAGAAAAAATAAAAATGCCATCAATTTTAAGCTAAGTTCTAAATTTTGCAAATGTATTAGGCACTAAAGGAGGTAGTGTAGAAACAAAAATCCACAATTTGGAAATAAGAAAAAAATATAGCATGCCTTCAATATCTTCTGGGGCAACAACTGTAACAAGGATTTATCTTGGGATTGTGTTATACTAAATTAATTTCTTTGTTACTACTGATCAAACATCCCATATGTAATAGAGTTCTTTGTTGAATAATAGCAGTGAGAGTTGTCACCCTTGTCTTGTTTCTGATTTTAGAGGAAATGCTTTCAGTTTTTCACCATAGAGAATGTTTGCTGGGGGTTCGTTGTATATGGTCTTTATTATGTTGAGGTTTATTCCTTCTATGCCTGCTTTCTGGAGAGTTTTCATCATAAATGGGTGTTGAATTTTGTTGAAGGCTTTCTCTGCATCTATTGAGATGATCATATGGTTTTTATCTTTCAACTTGTTAATACGGTGTATCATATTGATTGATTTGTGTATATTGAAGAATCTTTGCATTCCTGGGATAAAGCCAACTTGATCATGATGTATGGTCTTTTAAATTTGTTACTGGGTTCTGTTTGCTAGAATTTTGTTGAGGATTTCTGCATCTATATTCATCAGATGGCCTGTAATTTTCTTTTTGTTGGTGGCATCTTTGTCTGGTATTGGTGTCATGGTGATGGTGGCCTCATAGTATGAGTTTGGTAGTTTTCCTACGTCTGCAATTTTCTGAAAGAGTGTGAGCAGGATAGGTGTTAGCTTTTCTCTAAACTTCTAGTAAAATTCACCTGTGAAGCTATCTGGTCCTAGGCTTTTGTTTTTTGGAAGATTTTTTATTACAGTTTTGATTTTCATTCTTGTGATTGATCTTTCCATTTCCTATTTCTTCCTGGCTCAGTTTTGGCTTACTTTTGTAAGAATGTGTCCCTTTCTTCCAATTTTTCCATTTTATTGGCATATAATTGCTCATGTGCTTAGTCCCTCAGTCATTTCTGACTCTTTGCAACCCCATGGACTATAGCCCACCAGGCTCCTCTGTCCATGGGATTCTCCAGGCAAGGATACTGAAGTGGGTAGCCATTATCTTCTCCAACAGTTACTTACAGTAGTATCTTATGATTCTTTGCATTTCTGTGTTGTCTCTTCTTTTTCATTTCTACTTGGGTAAAGGTTTGTCAGTTGTGCTTATCCTCTCAGAAAACCAATTTATGTTTTGTTGATTGTTGCTATAGTTTATTTTATTTCTTTTTCACTTATTTCTTCTTTAATCTTTTTGATTTCTTTCCTTCTACTAACTCTGAGTTTTTTGTTGTTTTTGTTGTTGTTCTTTTCCAGTTGCTTTACTTGTAAGATTAGGTTGTTTATTTGATGTCTCTCTTGTTTCTTGAGGTAGGCTTGTATTGCTATGAAATTCCCTTTCAGCACTACTTTTACTGCAACTCGTAGGTTTTGAGTTGCCATATTTTCATTGTCATTTGTTTCTATTTTGATTTCCTTTTTGTTTTCTTCAGTGATCTGTTGCTTATTTAGAAGCATGTTTTTTAGCTTCCATGTGTTTGTGTTTTTTATAATTTTTCCTGTAGTTGACAAATAATCTTAGATTGTTGTGATCAGAAAAGATGCTTCACATGATTTCAGTGGGTTTTTTTCCCTTTAATTTACCAAGTCTTGATTTGTGGCCCAGGATGTTATCTGTCCTGGAGAATGTTCCATGTGCACTTGAGAAAAAAGTGAAATATATTGTTTTCAGATGAAATGCCCTGTAGATATCAATTAGGTCCAACTGGTCCAATGTATCACTTAAATCCTGTGTTTTCTTATTACTTTTATGTCTGGATATTCTGTCCTTTAGTGTGAATAGGGTATTAATGTTGTTGTCATTAACTTAGCTGCTCAGTCATGTCTGACTCTTTGCAACCTCATGGACTGTAGCTTGCCAGGTTCCTCTGTCCTTAGGGATTCTCCAGGCAAGAATACTGGAGTGGGTAGACCTTCCCTTCTCCAGGAGATCTTCCCAACCCAGGGATCAGACCCAGGTCTCCCATATTGCAGGTGAATTCTTTACCATCTGAACCACCAAGAATCCTACTATTCTTGTGTTATGTCAATTTCTCCTTTACCAGTTGTTATCATTAGCCTTATATACTGAGGTGCTCCTATATTAGGTACATATATTTTTATAATTGTTATATCTTCTTGGATTTATCCTCTGATTGTTATGTAGTGTCCTCCTTTTTCTCTTATAATGGTGTTTATTTTAAAGTCTATTTTATCTGATGTGAGTCTTTCTGCTCCTGCTTTATTTTCTCCATTTACACAGGATATCTTTCCAGCTCCTCTGTTTCAGTCTATGTGTGTCCCTAGGCTTGAAGGGGGTTTTTGCAGATAATATATATAGGGGTCTAATTTTTGTATACATTCAACCAATTTATGTCTTTTGGTTGGAGCATTTAGAGTCCCATACAGGATGAACCTAAGGAGAAACATGCCAAGACATATATTAATCAAACTAACAAACATTAAATATAAATAATAACTATTAAAAACAGCAAGGTAAAAGCAACACATAACATACAAGGGGATCCCCATAAGGCAAACAGCTGATGGTTCAACAGAAACTCTGCAGGCCAGAGGGAATAGCAGGATATACTTAAAGTGATGAAAGGGAAAATCTACAACCAAGATTACTGTATCCAGCAAGGATCTCATTCAGATTCCAAGGAGAAATTAAGAGCTTTACAGGCAAGCAAAAGCGTAGAGAATTCAGCACTACCAAACTAGATCTTTAACAAATGCTAAAGGAACTCCTCTAGACAGGAAACAGAAAAAGCCTATAAAAACAAACACAAAGTAATATAGTAAATGGCAACAAGATCATACTTATCAGTAATTACCTTAAATGTAAATGGGCTAATGGAGTTCCTTGTTAATTTGCAGAATTTTGTCCAGTACAAATGCGCACAATTTCTGTCCAGTGTTACAGATAACTTCAAATACTTATGGTCTATTGTACTTTAAACATGTTGATATGTCTCTGCAATCCTATCCTAACATTTTCCTTTTTACTACCTTTGAATATCCTGCCTTCTTAAAATGCTTGAACAGGTCACAACATATTTTTGGTTCTCTCATTAGTAAATGAGGTAAAGCAATCTAAGAGACTAAGAGCAAAGCAAAAAAGTTAAAGCATCTTTCTTATCAAATAGAAAATATTCTGATAAGAATACTTATATATCCAGTATAATCTCATGAAACATCATCTCCCAAACCTAGACTGATTCCATATGGCTCATTTGATAAACAAAGAAATATTTTTTAAAAATACAACAAAAAATTAAATGTTTATTTTTTTTTATTTATTTTTTTGTTTTATTTATTTTTATTTATTTATTTTTTTTATTTTTAGTTTTTTATTTTTTAAATTTTAAAATCTTTAATTCTTACATGCATTCCCAAACATGAACCCCCCTCCCACCTCCCTCCCCATAACATCTTTCTGGGTCATCCCCATGCACCAGCCCCAAGCATGCTGCATCCTGCATCAGACATAGACTGGCGATTCAATTCACATGATAGTATACATGTTAGAATGCCATTCTCCCAAATCATCCCACCCTCTCCCTCTCCCTCTGAGTCCAAAAGTCCGTTATACACATCTGTGTCTCTTTCCCTGTCTTGCATACAGGGTCGTCATTGCCATCTTCCTAAATTCCATATATATGTGTTAGTATACTGTATTGGTGTTTTTCTTTCTGGCTTACTTCACTCTGTATAATCGGCTCCAGTTTCATCCATCTCATCAGAACTGATTCAAATGAATTCTTTTTAACGGCTGAGTAATACTCCATTGTGTATATGTACCACAGCTTGCTTATCCATTCATCTGCTGATGGACATCTAGGTTGTTTCCATGTCCTGGCTATTATAAACAGTGCTGCGATGAACATTGGGGTACATGTGTCTCTTTCAATTCTGGTTTCCTCGGTGTGTATGCCCAGAAGTGGGATTGCTGGGTCATAAGGTAGTTCTATTTGCAATTTTTTAAGGAATCTCCACACTGTTCTCCATAGTGGCTGTACTAGTTTGCATTCCCACCAACAGTGTAGGAGGGTTCCCTTTTCTCCACACCCTCTCCAGCATTTATTGCTTGCAGATTTTTGGATCGCAGCGATTCTGACTGGTGTGAAGTGGTACCTCATTGTGGTTTTGATTTGCATTTCTCTAATAATGAGTGATGTTGAGCATCTTTTCATGTGTTTGTTAGCCATCCGTATGTCTTCTTTGGAGAAATGTCTATTTAGTTCTTTGGCCCATTTTTTGATTGGGTCGTTTATTTTTCTGGAGTTGAGCTGCAGAAGTTGCTTGTATATTTTTGAGATTAGTTGTTTGTCAGTTGCTTCATTTGCTATTATTTTCTCCCATTCAGAAGGCTGTCTTTTCACCTTGCTTATATTTTCCTTTGTTGTGCAGAAGCTTATGATTATCTCAATAGATGCAGAGAAGGCCTTTGACAAAATTCAACATCCATTTATGATAAAAACTCTCCAGAAAGCAGGAATAGAAGGAACATATCTCAACATAATAAAAGCTATCTATGACAAACCCACAGCAAACATTATCCTCAATGGTGAAAAATTGAAAGCATTTCCCCTAAAGTCAGGAACAAGACAAGGGTGTCCACTTTCACCGCTACTATTCAACATAGTTCTGGAAGTTTTGGCCACAGCAATCAGAGCAGAAAAAGAAATAAAAGGAATCCAAATTGGAAAAGAAGAAGTAAAACTCTCACTGTTTGCAGATGACATGATCCTCTACATGGAAAACCCTAAAGACTCTACCAGAAAATTACTAGAGCTAATCAATGAATATAGTAAAGTTGCAGGATATAAAATCAACACACAGAAATCCCTTGCATTCCTATACACGAATAATGAGAAAGTAGAAAAAGAAATTAAGGAAACAATTCCATTCACCATTGCAACGAAAAGAATAAAATACTTAGGAATATATCTACCTAAAGAAACTAAAGACCTATATATAGAAAACTATAAAACACTGATGAAAGAAATCAAAGAGGACACTAATAGATGGAGAAATATACCATGTTCATGGATTGGAAGAATCAATATAGTGAAAATGAATATACTACCCAAAGCAATTTACAAATTCAATGCAATCCCTATCAAGCTACCAGCCACATTTTTCACAGAACTAGAACAAATAATGTCAAGATTTGTATGGAAATACAAAAAACCTCGAATAGCCAAAGCAATCTTGAGAAAGAAGAATGGAACTGGAGGAATCAACTTGCCTGACTTCAGGCTCTACTACAAAGCCACAGTCATCAAGACAGTATGGTACTGGCACAAAGACAGACATATAGATCAATGGAACAAAATAGAAAGCCCAGAGATAAATCCACACACATATGGACACCTTATCTTTGACAAAGGAGGCAAGAATATACAATGGAGTAAAGACAATCTCTTTAACAAGTGGTGCTGGGAAAACTGGTCAACCACTTGTAAAAGAATGAAACTAGATCACTTTCTAACACCGCACACAAAAATAAACTCAAAATGGATTAAAGATCTAAATGTAAGATCAGAAACTATAAAACTCCTAGAGGAGAACATAGGCAAAACACTCTCAGACATAAATCACAGCAGGATCCTCTATGATCCACCTCCCAGAATGCTGGAAATAAATGTTTAATTCAAGAAATTTAAATGAAAACTATGATTTTTTTTCACATTTCTCATCTTTTTCTCTGGAAGAGTTGTATATTTTCTCAAAATTCTTTGAGTAAAAATTAATACATTAGTAATAAAGCCACATCTAAAAGAAAAGAATATCTAGAATTCATATATACAAGGAATTGTATTTAAGAATACTTGAACATGAACTAAATCTGAATATATATGGAGAATTATCTTTGTGGTGTGTAGGACAGAGGTGACATGCATTAATAACTTAATAGCAAAAATTCAAAAACATGTTTTTACATGTTGAAATCAATAGCTTTACCTATGATAATTTTACATAATTTCTACTGTTATCAAATTTGCTTTACTTCAAACATAGTCAAATAAATAAAAACTTGCTATACTCTAAAGGAAAATATTTTTGTATAGGAAATGTGATTTAAAAATACCAGTCCAGAAAAACAAAAAGATCGATTATGTTTAGAGCAACAAAAGATGAGAAAGTGTTTTTGAAATAACATTTTTTTTTTTTCAGGAAAAGCAGACAGAATTTAGTTTTCTAAGCATGCTCTATTATTCTAAAGAGAAGGTTCTGGAACACCCCTTACACAAAAACTACCTTCAATCAACCTAAAATGACAGAAACCTTAGTCATTGGAGCATCCCTTGATTGTTTCATTAAAATTCATTTTCCACACAGCAAAGGCATTAAACTGCAAATGTTTTCCCCTTAGTTTAATAACTGTTATAACCATTTATAACATTGAATAGACCAGAAATTTAAAAATAACCTCAATATTTCTAGTCAAAAAGATTAAAAGATAAATTATTTTTGCAAGAGCAATACTATTGACATTAAAGTGCCCTAGATGATGGAAAATGGTTTTCAGGAGCATAGTCATTTTTCTCTAGCATATCTGTAAAAACCTATGTATTCTTCAAAATTCAGGTCAAATACTACTTAAAAATTTCTCTGATTTCTCCTCTTCTAGCGCAGAAGGAAGAAATGCATCACAGATATCCCTAAAATAAAATGTTTTTCAGCAGTTAAAAACATAATAGGACTACATGAATGAACATGAGTAAATTATAAAGTCAGAAGATAAGTTAAATATGGTAAGGCACACTTTTGTCACAACAATCCTTATTATCCCCATTTTACAGATGATTGAAAGTGATTTTTAAGGTTATTCTGTATTTTAATTTATTTCATATCAAAGCACAAGCAAACATGTAGGAATGTGTCATTATCATTCAGATAATATGTTTTTTATATTGGAGTTAAGGAAGTATTTCTTTAAAAATATAAATGTACAAGAAGAGAAATGAAAAGAAAAACAAAAATTAGAAAAGCTAGTCTTCTTACTAGTTGGTGGGATGCATATCAAAGTAGTGAGACAGTATTTCCCAGTCTTCAGATTTCCAGAAATTATTAAGCCTGATGACATCAAGTGTTGGCTTCAAGTGAGAACAGGAACTACAGTGCATTGTTAGAGAGGGAATCAATTGTCACAACCGCATCAGAAATTATTGGATCACAGCTAGTATAACTGAAGCTTATACACCCAGTAATACAGAAAGTCTGTTTATTTATGAGAGAAACTCTTACACTTATGGCCAGGGTTATGAGTAAAATAAGGTAACTTCTATAATTCTTTTTCCCAAAGTAGAAAAACAGACAAGTAAATGTCATTTTGTAGGGACAATAGGTGATATTTGATTTAATCATTCAATTCAACTAGGTATCCAATTGCATAATCAACTTTAGTGCAGAAGTTCAAGTAAACAAATTTCATCTACAAGTGTCAGTATAAAGCAATCTAAATATATAGTTTAAAAATGAACTTTCAAATGTTTATAGACAATATTACATGATTAAAATTTATAATATTCAACTAAAGTTCAAAAACTGCATTTATCAAAATTTGTGTATAAAATTAAATGACAGCAATACAAAATAAAACTTTCCTTTGTTTTATTTCTCAGCTCTTCTCCTAAAGATCCTTTTTTAAGAATAATATGAATTTCTTAGTTATGTATGTTTTCTTTTCTTTTCTTTTTTTTTTGCAAGATGGACCAGTGGATTTTATTTTATTTTTTTAAAAAATTTTGTTTTTACTTTATTTTACTTTACAATACTGTATTGGTTTTACTATACATTGACATGAATCCACCACAGGTATACATGCGATCCCAAACATGAACCCCCCCCCCCCCCTCCCTCCCCACAACATCCTTCTGGGTCATCCCCTTGCACCAGCCCCAAGCATGCTGTATCCTGCATCGGACATAGACTGGTGATTTGATTCTTTTTCTTTGTGTAAGTCTTTGTTATATTTGTTTTATATTAATTATTGAGTACAATCTGATTTTTTAAATATGTGTTGGTACATATGAGTTACTTATATCTATTGACTGAGTAAAATAGTAATAGAACAATGAGAAATTGTCAATTCTGAGTAGTTAAATTTAAAAAGAGCTAAAAGGACACTCATTTATTGTGTGGGGATGTGAAAAAATGAGGAGTCAATGATGATTCAAAATTTTTTGCTTAAGCAACTTGTGTTAAAGTTGGGACTATTTACTAAAAATAGAAACACAGGTAAAAATAGGTGTCTGCAAGACAGTCAATTGGTTTTGCATGTCATAAGTGTGAAGGCCACTAGACCTCCAGTGAAGTTGTCCTGGAGGCTATCAGATATACAAGTCTGGCACTGAGTATGAGGGTTTCATGTAGCTACAAATCTGAAAGTCATGGTCATTTATTTGATATTTAAAATCACAAGGTGGGTTTATTCACCCAGCAGATGACTGTGGTTTTGAAAGGGAAAATGTTTAAAGAGAGAGCTGTGATAGTAAGAAAAGCAGAAAAGTTTAATATCTCAGAAGTCAAGTGAAGGAAATGTTTCCAACAAGAGTGATTATGATTAATTTATTCAAATGATGCTGAGAAGACGAATAATTGAATATTAGATTGGGTAACATGGAGGTTATTGGTGACAATGAGTAGAGGATAATGCTATACAGATAAAGTCCTGATTGAAAGTAGAAAGTGCTCTGGAAAACTCCTTTGAAATTTCTCCCTTTTGGATTACAACGCCTGTAAATTTAGATAGAAAAAAGTCAGCTGTCCCTTTTAACTTTACCATCAGAGATGTCTTTGTGAATTCTAAGAAGAAATTTTCTGCCATTTTGTCCAATCCTAGTATTCTATCTAGATGCCTCTCCAGAGGGTGTTTTTTTTTTTCTTTTTTTAAAAAATGTATTTCATATTATTGTTAGCTTGGGGAGGAACACATTTTTCTACTTGGCAATTATCACTCTCTTTTTGTGGGATATATCAAAATGGACAATACAAAAAAGCAAAAAGATATGACACTGAAAGATGAACTCCCCAGGTTGGTGGGTCCCTGATATGCTACTGGAGAAGAATGGAAATTAGATCCAGAAGAAATGAAGAGGCTGAGCCAAAGTGGAAATAATGCCCAGTTGTGAATGTGTCTGGAGGTGAAAGTAAAGTCCTATGCTGTAAAGAACAATATTGCGTTAGAACCTGGAATGTTAGGTCTATGAATCAATTTAAATTGGAAGTGGTCAGACAACAGATGGCAAGAGTGAACATTGACATTTTAGGAATCAGTGAACTAAAATTGACTGGAATGGGTGAATTTAATTCAGATGAGATCAACTACTGTGGGCAAGAATCTATTAGAAGATATGGAGTAGCCCTCATAGTCAACAAGTACCTGAAATGCAGTACTTGGGTGCAGTCTCAAAAATGACAGAATGATCTCTGTTTCTCTCTTCATTTCTGAGGGAAACCATTCAATATCAGAATAATCCAAGTCTATGCCCTAACCACTAATGCTGAAGAAGCTGAAGTTGAATGGTTTTATGAGGACCTACAAGATCTTCTAGACCTAACACCAAAAAATGATGTCCTTTTCATCCTAGGAGACTGGAATGCAAAAGAAGGAAGTCAAGAGATACCTGGAGTAAGAGGCAAGTTTGGCCTTGGATTATATAATGAAGCAGGGCAAAGTTAACAGAGTTTTGCCAAGAGAATGCACTGGTCATAGCAAACACCCTCTTCCAACAACACAAGAGTTGATTCTACACATGGAAATCACCAGCTGATCAATACTGAAGTCAGACTGATTTCATTCTTTGCATCCAAAGATGGAGAAGCTCTATACAGGCAGCAAAAACTGAGATTAGATGTGCCTGAAGAACTATGGATGGAAGTTCATAACCTTGTATAATAGGAGGTGATCCAAACCATCCCCAATAAAAAATGCAAAAAGGCAAATTGGTTGTCTGAGGAGGCCTTACAAATAGTTGAGAAAAGAAGAGAAGTGAAAGGCAAAGGGGAATAGGCAAGATATACCCATTTGAATGCAGAGTTCCAAAGAATGGAAAGGAGAGATAAGAAAGCCTTTCTAAGTGATCAATGCAAAGAAAGAGAGGAAAACAATAGAACAGGAAAGACTAGTGATCTCTTGAAAAAAATTAGATATACTGAGAGAACATTTCATGCAAAGATGGGTACACTAAAGGACGGAAATGGAGGACAGAAGCAGATAATATTAAGAAGAGGCAGCAAGAATGCACAGAATAACTATACAAAAAAGATCTTAATGACTTAGATAACAATGATGGTTCACTCACCTAGAACCAGGTATCCTGGAATGTGAAGTCAAGTGGGCCTTAGGAAGCATCACTATGAACAAAGCTAGTGGAGGTGATGGAATTCCAGCTAAGCTATTTCAAATCCCAAAAGATGATGCTATGAAAGCGCTGCACTCAATATGGCAACAAATTTGGAAAACTCAGCAGTGGCCGCAGGACTGGAAAGGGTCAATTTTCATTCCAATCCCAAAGAAAGGCAATACCTTTGAGTGCCATTTGCAGTACAATTGCACTCATCTCACATGCTAGCAAAGTAATGCTCAAAATTCTCCAAGCTAGGCTTCAACAGTACATGAACCAAGAACTTCCAGATGTGTGAGCTGGATTTAGAAAAGGCAGAGGAACCAGATGTTAAATTACCAATGTCTGTTGGATCATAGAAAAAGCAAGAGAATTCCAGAAAAACATCTGCTCCATTGACTACATTAGCCTTTGACTGTGTGGATCACAACAAATTGTGGAAAATTCTCAAAGACATGGGAATACCAGAACATTTCAACTGCCTCTTGCTAAACCTGTATGCAGTTCAAGAAGCTACGGTTAGAACCAGACATGGAACAACAGACCGCTTCCGAATTGGGAAATGTTATTTTGAGACTGTATATAGGCAAAGCGATTCAGTTATATCCATACAAGTGTCCATTCTTTTTCAAATCATTTTCCCTTTTAGGGGAAACAACCTATTTTTCTTCCTAGGTGTCTGTCTTCTCAACTATCAAGTGAATGAAGTTGCTCAGTCATGTCCAACTCTTTGCGACCCTATGGACTGCAGCCTACCGGGCTTCTCCGTCCATGGGATTTTTCAGGCAAGAGTACTGGAGTGAGTTGCTTGTATATTTGCTCAGCAAATTTTCTTAAAATATCAGATAATTAGAACTTATATTAGGCCTCCTTTCAAATATTTTATTGCTAATTATTATTATCCCGTCTCTAACACATTAACTAAATGACCTTAGACAAGCTACTAACCACACTTTGCCTTGATTTTATTTTCTCTGAAGTAGGCATTGGGAAACTATGAGGCTTGTGTTTATGTGTGTGTGTGTGTGTGTGTGTGTGTGTGTGTGTGTGTGTGTTTCAGAGGAGGGCATGGACTAAATAAATTGATTCTTGTTAACTGCTTGAAACAATGTGGGGAACCTGGCTAACACTTTGAGTTTAGCTACATCAAAATTCTGACCTATCTTATTATAAGATAATAAATTTGTGTGTTTTAATCCATTATATTTGAATGAATTTCCTACAGAGACAATAGAAAACTACTATAGCTTTGTTGCCTATTACTACTTTGAAAAGATTTACAAAAACAGTAAACATTTTAGGTGTTAAAAATCTGTGCCCCATCTATAAGGAATACTCTGAGGTGGGCTGTGGCTTGATTAGACTTCCTGGAACATGCCGCTCTTAAAAGAACTGATGTGCTTGGAAAATCTGTAGGGCTCTGATTTATAATTTAAAACTTTGAGTTGTATTCTGAGGTAACCACAAATTAAATTCAACCAAACTTTGGTCACCAAGTGGGGGAAGGGGTAGGAGGGAAGAATCTTATTTCTTTTAGTAATTTTTTATTTGGGTAATGTTTTTTCTGTGTTCCATATTAAGGCTTTTTTTTTTTTTTTTTTGCTATCACTTGGAATAGTTCTTTTACAGAGCATATTGCTTAGCTCAGTAACCTGACGTATGCACTGGAATTGTGAAATGTCTCATGAATTTGCCAATCCCTAGAGTGGAACCAAATGGCCTTTAATGTAAAGGGCAGTAATGCAGGGGGCTGTACTTCAGGTGCTGCTAAAGCCTCCTCTAATCAGGTCTAAATTTTATAGTAAACTGGTGGAAAGACTTTGTTTAGTTTCTGCTCAGGCCAAGGGAGTCACTATCTTGTCCTTACAATTTCAAAGCAGGAAGAGCAGAACCTCAACTTGAAACACACTTAAGTTTCACAGATCTCGCATGATCTTTGACAAGAATTCCAGATGCACTTGTGCCCAAACATTTAAGGTGTTAGGTATTCTGCGGATGCAGTGATTGTCCCAGCCTAGCTTTGGTATCAACCTTCTGGTATGTCTTTACGTTGATCATTTGGAGAGTCAGGGGTGAAAGATAGGTGATGTAGCGCTTCTGTTTTTAATAATTACAGCTTAAATTATCCAGTAATTTTTAGTCCTGAAAAGGGACACCAGGATGCTACCCAGGATTACTGAAAAGTCTTTCCGTCTAATGAGATAGTCTGGTAATTTCCTAGTTTTTATCTTCAGTAGAAATATTTCAAAGTGGCATGTGGCCACTTGATGCAGAGTCTGGGTTTCTCTATAATAAAATCCCTTTGCCAAATGTAGGAGTTGCAGACTTGCTACTGGCAAGAGTGAAGCAAATGGGTGAGTAAAACTATCCTGTTGTGGGAGCATTTTCCTCTAGGAGTTGAGTCTTGATAAAAGTGTCAGTGCAGGAATCCCACTCCTGGGAAGCTAACAGAATCACCTGATGGGGCCTGCAAAGTGTATCTGGGCAATAATATTGGAGTTACTTGAGGTGGCAGGCAGGATGCCTGTGTTCTGATGTGCTTGGGTGAGTAGCTGAGCCCAGCCAAGGAGAGGTTGGATGATTGAGAAACCAAGATTCTTGGTTAATCTGAAGACATCATTTGGGAACCAAAAATCTTTTAACAAATAATCTCTTGGTCCTCGAGCCACATAAATCCCCTGAAAAGTGAATTTTTTCCAGCAAAATTTTGTGGGGGTTATGTTATTGAGGAACTGAGATGACTATATGGGAAAAGTTATTTAATAGCATAGAAATCTAAAGACCTGCAAGGAGACTTAAAAATCCCAACCCTTGTTACAACTTTTTTAAAGATATGTGGAATTATCAAAGTGCACATGAATCAAGTTTTAATATGCTGTATGATGGGTGGATGAGGCTGTCCATTGTACCATTTCTTTCTTTGAATTCTCAGGCATGGTTTGGCAGTGCAAAAACTATGTGTCATTAACAAATTCAATAAAAAGTAAATATATGGAAAAATAAATAAATAAAATAAAAATCTTAAGATGTTCTTATTCTGTTCCTTGACTACTGCTACAGAATGATCCTGGAGTTCGTTGAGCCTAGAATTTGAAGCGCTATCAGAATCCAAGTACTGGGTTTTGTCTCTTGTGCAGCCTGTGGCTTTGAACAAGTCACAAACACTTTGAGCATCATTTTCCTCATCTTTAAAGAGAGAATAAAACATTTACCTATGTTAAAGAAAACATTTTAAATATTTTGCATTTACTAATATGTGATAGACACACAATTATAGCTATTGTTGCCTTAGTTGAGTTTATTACCTCTAGAAATTCTAAAGCAAGTACTATTTAAATAGTTTTATTTTTTTTAATTTTTGTGTTACACATTATTTTGTGGACAACTAGTACACTCTATTTGGGGAAACTATAGTTAGTGTAGTTTTTCTTCTTAAAACCGTTTTTTTTTTTTTAATTGTTGATATGGGCTAACATGGGTACCTTCTTACTATTAATTGGTTATTCCTAAACCCATGAAGAAGCAGCACAGTCACTCCCATCACTTCTAAAAATTTCTCATTTCTGGCAAATATATTCAGATCCCAGAGAGTGACGTGTGGAGGGAACCAACTGTGACAAGATCTGTCAAACATGTTCTCTCAGACAAAGGACAAGTTTGTAACTCATAGCAACTCCAGATTTATTACTGTTCCTCAAATTCTATTTTCATTATGTAGAAATTGATATACTAAGTCATTTTCTTATATCTCACATACTTACTTACATCAGATTCTTTATGAAAAGATAAAAGGTGGAATGATTAATTTCTAGAAGTTTTAGCCATATCCAGGGTAGCTCCTGTTAATGTATGCCTAATTAAAAAAAAATAATGTAATTAGTCAGTCATTAGATGATTTCTTATCCTAGTAAAAAACGAAAATGAATCTTGAAATCACTTTAGATTTTTTAACCAGGTAAAATTAGGTTCTTTCTGTTGGATATTCTAGATATAATTAGAATGAAAAACTTCAACAATGCAGAAGATTATGTTCTTTGTGTTTCATTTCAGTCTTATTTACTTCTGTTCATTTTTAAAATTTAAAATTATTCACATTTTTGGTACATGCAGAGTTTTCTTGTTTAATAAAGTATAATGCTTAGTACCAAGATTTCTCTGTAATAATTACATATATCTTCATTAAACTTTTAGATGTCTCTTTCATTTCAGTTCTTAGTTAACACAGAGATACTTAGTGGATTACTAGAAAGGGATCATTAAGGACGCAAGGGTATAAATGAATAAAAGATAGTCTCTTCAATAAGTGGTGCTGGGAACATAAGACAGCTACATGTAAAAGAATAACGTTAGAATATTCTCTAACACCATACACAAAAATAAACTGAAAATGACCTACATATAAGAACAATACTAGCAAGACAGGGAAAGAGACACAGATGTGTATAACGGACTTTTGGACTCAGAGGGAGAGGGAGAGGGTGGGATGATTTGGGAGAATGACATTCTAACATGTATACTATCATGTGAATTGAATTGCCAGTCTATGTCTGACGCAGGATGCAGCATGCTTGGGGCTGGTGCATGGGGATGACCCAGAAAGATGTTATGGGGAGGGAGGTGGGAGGGGGGGTTCATGTTTGGGAATGCATGTAAGAATTAAAGATTTTAAAATGTAAAAAATAAAAAACTAAAAATAAAAAAAAAGAAGAAGAAGAAAAAAAAATAAAACTGCTAGAGGGAAACGCAGACAGAAAACTCTGACATACATTGTACGAATGTTTTGTCGGATCTATCTCCTAATGTTGTTCCATGTCCAGTTCCAACTGTTGCTGCCTGACCTGCATACAGATTTCTCAAGAGGAAGGTTAGGTGTTCTGGTATTCCCATCTCTTTCAGAATTTTCCACAGTTTATTGTGATCCACACAGTCAAAGGCTTTGGCATAGTCAATAAAGCAGAAATAGATGTTTTTCTGGAACTCTCTTGCTTTTTCGATGATCCAGTGGATGTTGGCAATTTGATCTCTGGTTCCTCTGCCTTTTCTAAAACCAGCTTGAACATCAGGGAGTTTACGGTTCACGTATTGCTGAAGCCTAGCTTGAACAAATTTTGAGCATTACTTTACTAGCCTGTCAGATGAGTGTAATTGTGTGGTAGTTTGAGCATCCTTTTGCATTGCCTTTCTTTGGAATTGGAATGAAAACTGACTTTTTCCAGTCCTGTGGCCACTGCTCAGTTTTCCAAACTTGCTGGCATATTGAGTGCAGCACTTTCACAGCATTATCTTCCAGGATTTGAAACAGCTCAACTGGAATTCCATCACCTCCACTAGCTTTGTTCGTAGTGATACTTTCCAAGGCCCACTTGACTTCACATTCCAAGATGTCTGGCTCTAGATTAGTGGTCACATCATGATGATTATCTGGGTTGTGAAGATCTTTTTTGTACAGTTCTTCTGTGTATTCTTGCCACCTATTCTTAATATCTTCTGCTTGTGTTAGGTCCATACCATTTGTGTTCTTTATCAAGCCCATCTTTGCATGAAATGTTCCCTTGGTATTTCTAATTTTCTTGAAGATCTCTAGTCTTTCCCATTCTGTTGTTTTCCTCTATTTCTTTGCACTGATTGCTGAAGAAGGCTTTCTTATCTCTTCTTGCTCTTCTTTGGAACTCCACATTCGGATGCTTATATCTTTCCTTTTCTCCTTTGCTTTTCACTTCTCTTCTTTTCACAGCTATTTGTGAGGCTTCCTCAGACAGCCATTTTGCTTTTTTGCATTTCTTTTCCACAGGGATGGTCTTGATCCCTGTCTCCTGTACAATGTCACGAACCTCATTCCATAGTTCATCAGGCACTCTATCTATCAGATCTAGGCCCTTAAATCTATTTCTCACTTCCACTGTATAATCATAAGGGATTTGATTTAGGTCATACCTGAATGGTCTAGCAGTTTTCCCTACTTTCTTCAATTTGAGTCTGAATTTGGTAATAAGGAGTTCATGATCAGAGCCACAGTCAGCTCCTGGTCTTGTTTTTGTTGACTGTATAGAGCTTCTCAATTTTTGGCTGCATAGAATATAATCAATCTGATTTCAGTGTTGACCATCTGGTGATATCCATGTGTAGAGTCTTCTCTTGTGTTGTTGGAAGAGGGTGTTTGCTATGACCAGTGCGTTTTCTTGGCAAAACTCTATTAGTCTTTGCCCTGCTTCATTCCGCATTCCAAAACCAAATTTGCCTGTTACTCCAGGTGTTTCTTGACTTCCTACTTTAGCATTCCAGTCCCCTATAATGAAAAGGACATCTTTTTGGGGTGTTAGTTCTAAAAGGTCTTGTAGGTCTTCATAAAACCGTTCAACTTAAGCTTCTTCAGCATTACTGCTTGGGGCATAGACTTGGATAACTGTGATATTGAATGGTTTGCCTCGGAGCAACAGACTGGTTCCAAACAGGAAAAGGAGTACGTCAAGGCTGTATATTGTCACTCGGCTTATTTAACTTATATGCAGAGTACATCATGAGAAACGCTGGACTGGAAGAAACACAAGCTGGAATCAAGATTGCCGGGAGAAATATCAATCACCTCAGATATGCAGATGACACCACCCTTATGGTAGAAAGTGAGGAGGAGCTAAAAAGCCTCTTGATGAAAGTGAAAGAGGAGAGCAAAAAGTTGGCTTAAAGTTCAACATTCAGAAAATGAAGATCATGGCATCCAGTCCCATCACTTCATGGGAAATAGATGGGGACACAGTGGAAACAGTGTCAGACTTTATCTTTTTGGGCTCCAAAATCACTGCAGATGGTGACTGCAGCCATGAAATTAAAAGATGCTTACTCCTTGGAAGAAAATTTGTGACCAACCTAGATAGTATATTCAAAAGCAGAAACATTACTTTGCCAACTAAGGTCCGTCTAGTCAAGGCTATGGTTTTTCCTGTGGTCATATATGGATGTGAGAATTGAACTGTGAAGAAGGCTGAGTGCCGAAGAGTTGATGCTTTTGAACTGTAGTGTTGGAGAAGACTCTTGAGGGTCATTTGGACTGCAAGGAGATCCAACCAGTCCATTCTGAAGGAGATCAACCCTGGGATTTCTTTGGAAGGAATGATGCTAAAGCTGAAACTCCAGTACTTTGGCCACCTCATGCGAAGAGTTGACTCATTGGAAAAGACTCTGATGCTGGGAGGGATTGTGGGCAGGAGGAGAAGGGGACGACAGAGGATGAGATGGCTGGATGGAGACTCGATGGACTTGAGTCTGGGTGAACTCCGGGATTTGGTGATGAACAGGGAGGCCTGGCATGCTGCAATTCATGGGGTCGCAAAGAATCGGACATGACTGAGCGACTGAAATGAACTGAACTGAACTGAATCTCCTAATGTATAGGAAATAAGAGCGAAAGTAAACAAATGAAGCTTAATTGAACTTAAAAGTTTTTCTACGGAAAGGTAATGATTGGCAAAATGAAAAGACAACCTATTGAATGGGAGCAAATATTTGTAAATGATACGATCAATAAAGGATTCCTATGTGACATATGTAAACAGCTCATAAAAATCAACATAAACAAACAAGCAAACAATTTAACTTTAAAAATGGGCAGAAGAGCCGAACTGACACTTTTCCAAGGGAAATGAAGATGCCAACAGGTACATGAAAAGGTGCTCAACATTTCTAATCGTCAGGGGAATGCAGATCAAAACCACAATGAGCTGTCACTTCCTACCTGTCAGAATGGTTATCATCAAAGGGAACACAAATAATACATGCTGATGGGTATGTGGAGAGAAGGAAACCTGTACTGTTGATGGGAATGTAAATCGGGGCAATCACTGTGAAAAATATCCAATAGTATGGCAGTTTCTAAAAAAGCCAAAATTAAAAATACCACATGAGACAGTGATTTCACTCCTGGGTATATATTTAAATATAAACAAAAAGATAATTTGAAAAGAATAAATACACCCCATGGTCATAGCAGTATTATTTTCCTTTTTTTAATATAAATGTATTTATTTTAATTGGAGGTTAATTACTTTACAATATTGTATTGGTATTGCCATACATCAACATGAATCTGCCACAGGTATACACGTGTTCCCCATCCTGAACCCTCCTCCCTCCCTCCCTCCCTCCCCATACCATCCCTCTGGGTCGTCTCAGTGCACCAGCCCCAAGCATCCAGTATCCTGCATTGAACCTGGACTGGCGATTCGTTTCATATATGATATTATACATGTTTCAATGCCATTCTCCCAAATCATCCCACCCTCTCCCTCTCCCACAGAGTCCAAAAGAGTATTCTATACATCTGTGTCTCTTTTGCTGTCTTGCATACAGGGTTATCATTACCATCTTTCTAAATTCCATATATATGTGTTAGTATACTGTATTGGTGTTTTTCTTTCTGGCTTACTTCACTTTGTATAATCGGCTCCAGTTTCATCCACCTCATTAGAACTGATTCAAATGTATTCTTTTTCATGGCTGAGAAATACTCCATTGTGTATATGTATCACAGCTTTCTTATCCATTCATCTGCGGATGGACATCTAGGTTGCTTCCATGTCCTGGCTATTATTAACAGTGCTGTGATGAACATTGGGGTACACGTGTCTCTTTCAATTCTGGTTTCCTCGGTGTGTATGCCCAGAAGTGGGATTTCTGGGTCATAAGGCAGTTTTATTTCCAGCTTTTCAAGGAATCTCCACCGTTCTCCATAGTGGCTGTACTAGTTTGCATTCCCACCAACAGTGTAAGAGGGTTCCCTTTCCTCCACACCCTCTCCAGCATTTACTGCTTCTAGACTTTTGGATCGCAGCCATTCTGATTGGCATGAAATGGTACCTAATTGTGGTTTTGATTTGCCTTTCTCTGACAGTGAGTGATGTTCAGCATCTTTTCATGTGTTTGTTAGCCATCTGTATGTCTTCTTTGGAGAAATGTCTATTTAATTCTTTGGCCCATTTTTTAATTGGGTCATTTATTTTTTTGGAATTGAGCTGCAGGAGTTGCTTGTATATTTTTGAGATTAGTTGTTTGTCAGTTGCTTCATTCTAAAAAGCCATAGCCATCAAGACAGTATGGGACTGGCACAAAGACAGAAATATAGATCAATGGAACAATATAGAAAGCCCAGTGATAAATCCACATACCTATGAACACCTTATCTTTGACAAAGGAGGCAAGAATAGACAATGGATTAAAGACAAGCTCTTTAAAAAGTGGTGCTGGGAAAACTGGCCAATCACTTATAAAAGAATGAAACTAGAACACTTTCTAACACCATACACAAAAATAAACTCAAAATGGATTAAAGGTCTAAACGTAAGACCAGAAACTATAAAACTCCTAGAGGAGAACATAGGCAAAACACTCTCCAACATAAATCACAGCAGGATTCTCTATGACCCACATTCAGAATATTGGAAATAAAAGCAAAAAAAAAAAAAAAAAAAAAGGGACCTAATTAAACTTAAAAGCTTCTGAACAGAAAGGAAACTATAAGCATGGTGAAAAGACAGCCTTCAGAATGGGAGAAAATAATAGTAAATGGAGCAACTGACAAACAACTAACCTCATAGTAATATTATTTACAGTTGCCAAGATATGAAAGCAAATTAAGTGTCCATCAACAGAAAAATGGCTAAAGATGTGATATGTATGGGTACAATGAATCCTTCTCAGCCTTAAAAAAGAATAGAATTTTGCCATTTGCAGGAACAAGAATGGACTTGGAAGGCAATACGCTAAATGAAATAAATCAGACAGAGAAAGGCAAATACTGCATGATGTCACTTACATGTGAACTCTAAAAAACACAACAAACTAGTGAATATAACAAAAAAGAAGAAGACTCATGCATATAGAAAACAAACTAGTGGTTACCAGTAGGGAGAAGTAACAGGGGGACGGGAAGTATAGAAGTGGAGTGGAGGATAAAAAATGCAAACAATTGGTATAAAATAAGTTACAAAGATACATTTTACAACAAGCTAATGCGTTTGACTGTGTGGATCACAGCAAACCATGGAAAATTCTTAAAGAGAAGAAAATACCAAACCACCTTACCTGTCTCCTGAGAAGACTGTATGCAGGATAAGAAGCAACAGTTAAAACTGGATATGGAACAATGGACTGGTTGAAAATTGGGAATGGAGTATGTCAAGGCTGTATATTGTCACCCTGCTTATTTAACTTATATGCAGAGTACATCATGAGAAATGCAGGGCTGGATGAATCAAAAGCTGGAATCAAGATTCCTGGGAGAAATATCAACCATCTAGTCAAAGCTATGGTTTTTCCAGTAGTCATGTATGGATGTGAGAGTTGGACTATAAAGAAAGCTGAGCGCCAAAGAATTTATGTTTTTGAACTGTGATGTTGGAGAAGACTCTTGAGAGTCCCTTGGACTGCAAGGAGATCCAACCAGTCCATCCTAAAGGAAATCAGTCCTGAATATTCATTGGAAGGACTGATGATGAAGCTGAAACTCCAATACTTTGGCCAACTGATGCGAAGAACTGACATTGGAAAAGACACTGATGCTGGGAAAAATTTAAGGCGGAAGGAGAAGGGGACGACAGAGGATGAGGTGGTTGGATGGCATCACCCACTCAATGGACATGAGTTTGTGCAAACTCTGGGAGTTGGTGATGGACAAGCAAGCCTGTCATGCTGCAGTCCATGGGGCCACAAAGAGTTGGACACACTGAGTGACTGAACTGAACTGATCTTCCCAATGGATGCTGATGTGTTTGCATATTTGATGTTTGAAAAAATAAATATGCCAGAATTATAGTAGATATTTTATCTTTGGCAAAAACTAGAGGCTAGGACAATAGTTAACTGTAGTAGTCATTAAAGTCTGGATTTGAACAGTTCTTAAAACTCTAAAAAGCACTTTAAATTTTAATTTAGTTACTCATAAATGACTTTGCTAAAAATGATGCCTAAGCTCAATATGTCAAGAACAGTTTAGAACACAGCACACTCTTAATATAGGCCCTTTCTTTCTATCATCTTTATTCGATATAAAGCAAGCTTTTACTTATTTTTGGATAATAGACATATTTTAAGAAGTTCCACATTTTAAAAATATGTCACATTGGGCTAAATATAAACACAATAAAGATATTCATTAAATTGGTTTTGGACTTTTGTGTGATATGCTAGATTTTTCAGCTAGAAAGCATTGTAACAGTAGAGACATAGACATAGGAAACAACAGACTTGTGGACACAGCAAGGGAAAGAGAGGGTGGAACAAATTGAGAGAGTAGCATTGAAACATATATATTACCATATGTAAAATATATATATTACCATATGTAAATAGAAAGTGGGAAGTTGCTGTATAACAGGGGGCTTAACCTGGTACTCTGTGACAACCTAGAGGGATGGGATGGGATGGGGTGTTCGGGGGTAAGGGGCATTTAAGAGGAGGGGACATATGCGTACTTATGGATGAACACATTGTTGTATGGCAAAAACCAACACAACATTGTAAAGCACAAAAATAAACAGAGAATAAAGTTTTAAATAAATGGATAAATTTAAAAATTGAATATAGCACGAAATAATCATAGAAAATGTCTCAGTAACTGGGTTTGGGAATGTTATTATTAAATCTCTTATGGAATTACACAAGATGGAAACCTTGGAAACAATGTAATGATACCTCCATTTTACACTTGGAAGTTGAGAGTCAGGGCAACGTTATTCGGTTGGAACAGAGTTAAGTAACTTGACTATTTAGTGTTATGTAAGAACTGCTGCTGCTGCTACTGCTAAGTCTCTTCAGTCGTGTCCGACTCTGTGTGATCCCATAGACGGCAGCCCACCAGGTTCCCCCGTCCCTGGGATTCTCCAGGCAAGAACACTGGAGTGGGTTGCCATTTCCTTCTCCAATGCATGAAAGTGAATTCGCTCAGTCATGTCCAACTCCTGGCGACCCTGGGACTGCAGCCTACCAGGCTCCTCCATCCATGGGAATTTCCAGGCAAGAGTATGGAGTGGGTTGCCAATGCCTTCTCCTCTATGTAAAAACTGCTGTTTAAAAACACAGAAATGCTGTAAAAGATCTGACCTTTTCAAATATTTGAAGATGAACAATTTTGAAAACGGCTGAATGAATAGTTGAAGATTGCGAGTTTTATAAGGTATTGTATTATGTTCTATTAAAGAACTTTGGCTAAAATTTGTTACTAAAGGATATATTTGAAGTAAATCATATCTACTGTAACATGGGTCATTTTTATATAATTCGTATACTCTACATAAAATTTGGTCCTAGAACTTAGTTATAATGCAGTAAATTATTGTATTAGATGTTATATATATAACATATATGTTATATATGACATAACATATATAACATTGTATTATATGTTATATCTATAATAACATAGAAATTCTAGGACATGTTAATGTCCATGTAACTGCATAACTTTTTAAATAAAGCTGATACTTTAAATATCAAAATAAGTAAGAATTTAACATTTTAATTATTTCTACAAATAATCTGATAAATAAGCAAATATGCTATATATCAAGAGGTAAAGATTACAATAGAAAATATGGCATGATTTTGAACTTCAACTCCAAATTTTTAAATATGTATCTAATTAGAAAGATGAGAAAGATTACATCTGGTATCAAATATATTAAAGCATTAGATTTAAGTAACATTTGATAAAACATTCTAATGTTTCTTTTTTTCAACTTTTAAGTAAAGAAAGAATAATGCATATCTTGCTTAAATTTATGATTTATTGTCATCAAATTGCATACACTATTTCTCTGCCTGTGTATAGCTTAGAGAGAATATTAAGATATGTTGGGGGTATTTGTGCTCAGCACTTGCATTTAGAAACTTGGCAGATCTGTAGGAAGATTATTACTGCCTTGATCTATCAACTCTATCGTCTGAGGTAAGTCAATGTTGCAGATAATTATAATGAAAATGCTGGAGCAGTTCTGATATATAAAGTAAAACTAAGCCTGTTTCACCTAAACATTATTTGTTGTTCCTTTGTTCTGAACCACATGAAAATGTTAAACAACATAAATATTATTAAAGTATATGCTAAGTTGCTTCAGTCGTATCCGACTCTGTGCAACCCCATAGACGGCAGCCCACCAGGCTCCGCCATCCCTGGGATTCTCCAAGCAAGAACACTGGACTGGGTTGCCATTTCCTTCTCCAATGCATGAAAGTGAAAAGTGACTGTGAAGTCACTGAGCCGTGTCCAACTCTCAGCGACCCCATGGACTGCAGCCTACCAGGCTCCTCCGTCCATGGGATTTTTCCAGGCAAAAGTACTGGAGTGGGGTGCCATTATTCAACATTAATTCAGACCTGTCAGAGGGACAACCAGGAAGGTACAGAAGTCCTGACTTACATCACTTCTACACGGGCTTTTACTGCTTGCTAGCTCTGTCACTCAGTGCAGGTCACCAGGATATAATATGCTTAGCAACGTCAAATGAATTACTTAGAGTTCTTTTTAGTGGTAAAATTAAGTTTTTATTGAGAAGTAATAAAAGGTTGCAGTATCTGTAAGAACTTGGAACCATTTGCAAAAATATATAAGATGCAGAAAATTCAAGGAATACAGTATATACAGAATATATTTAAAAGTCATCTTTGAAGTTGTTTTTGTTTTTAATGTTTTTATAGTTGTAAATAACAATTACAAATTTGCAATACCAGTGCTACTGTGTCACAAATAGTATTTCTGTTTGTCATAGAGACAGAAAAGATTGGATTGGGGGCAGGCTATATAATTGATTCTCCCAATTGGGACAATTTTTAGAGTGGAAGGATTCTTTTAAATAACTGTTCCAGGAAAAGAGGAATACAATAGAAGTCTCTTAGAAAAAAAAAAAAAACTCATTCCAGTTTTCTTTTGTATAGATGACCCAGGAGTTCAAAGGGATTTACATGATTTATCCCCATCATGTGATGCATTGATGGTAGAGCTAAAAGCAAAATTCCGGTTTTCTGACCCATAGTTCACTTTCTGGAAATTCATAGTAACCACAGTGAATTGATGAGAATTCAAGCATGTTGTATCAAAGAATTTTCTGAATATACTTATCTACCTAAAAAATTCATTATTATCAAGATTAAAGTACTTTTTCCATTAGCAACAGAAAAGAAAACACAGGATGTTCTTGTTTTGTATGGTTCTTCAATTGTACAAATTTCAGTTGCCGTGGTTTAGTTCAGTAATACCCGTTGTTTAGTAACAGTGTTCAGATTTCTATTACCCCAGTGTAATAACTGTTAGTAAATGCATAAAGCACACCTCTCTCTGCTAGCTCTTCAGTTCACAAATTATAACAGATCTAGATCATGATCATGACCCATTCTATCAATTTATTCAAAGGCTGTCAGTGATTGGTCACTGTGCGTCTCCTATTTAGTGCAAATACAGAGGGCAAAATATATGTATTGCCTCCCTTTCTTCCAGTAATAAACCCACTTGATATTTTACAAAAATTAGTAATCAGAAGTGGGAATTGGCCAAAAAAACGAAGTGCAACAAAGAAACGAAATAGTAGTTAGTGGAAATGAAATTTGCGAATGGAGTTACAGAAGAAATAGATGACTATGGCAATATTGACAGTAACCCTACTGGAAGGACTAGATATGCAGCCACTTGACTGTAATGAAGGTGAAATTGTCAGCATAAATGAGGAAAGCGATCTTGATGAAATGATGATGGTGACCTAGAGGAAGTGACACCAGCAAAAGCTTCACATTATAGAATCTTTTGGAGGTATTTCATGGCACTGAAAATGCAAAGAATATAATGTTGGAGCTGATCCAAACTTTTGAAGGAGTAAGACAATTTTTCCAAGTCATAGAAAGGGAAATGCTCCTCAAACTACTCTTTTTTTTTTCAATCTGGTTAATATTTTATTGACTAAAAAGATGGATGGTGCATTCCTAAGTAAGAAAGCAGGGGAGGACAGAAGTGGGGAGTATGGGTGAGGTATCTTCTTTTTTAAATTTTTATTATTTTATTTTATTTTTTTATTTTACAATACTGATAGGTTTTACAGAAAACACTTCAATTATCAAAATTTCTAATGTTTGAAATTATAGTGCATAAAATAAATATCAGGTTTTTAAAATTTCTCTGCGCATTTGTCATTGACATTAATAGAGATTCTAACGTTTTGACAGAAATTTGTAAAGCTCATTGAATGATCACAGTTGTTTTAGATTGGTTATTAAATTCTCTTTATGTACTTTCAGTTCACAAATTTACATTGCCGTCTCATGATACCATACAAGGTGAGGATTACTTGTAACATACATGTTTGAACAGTTTTTTCTTTTTCTTTGTAAGTTGTGGTTTTTATCACATTGATGATTTTTTGTAACCTTTTAATTTTGATATAATTTTGGATTTATAGAAAAGTTGCAGTTGTAACAGTAACTCCCAAATACCCCTTACCTATAATCAGCAGTTATGGAATTTTAATTCACTTACTTCATTGTTCTTTCTTTCTCTTGTCTCTCTCCATCTGTCTCCCTCCTTTTCTCCAACCCTTCATCTGTCTTCATCTTGCCTCTGAACCTTTTAGACTAGTTTGTTTCCTCGAGTGTCCCTTGATTTAGGTTAGTCCCATGTTTCCTCATGCTTATAGACAGGATATGTGTATATTCTGGCAGGAGTACCATGAAAGGGAGGCTGAGTTCTTTCTAGTGAATCTTGTAGTTCTATTACTGATAATATCAATTTCAATTGCTTGATTGAAGTGATATCTGCTAGATTTTTCTATATTAAAATCACTACTTTTGACTTTTAATTTACGTTTGTAGGAAGATATTTCAAGATTTGTAAAACCTCATTTTTTTTAGTTTAATTTTAATTGGAAGATAACTGCCTTACAATGTTGTGTTGGTTTCTGCTATACAAGAACGTGAAAGAATCAACCATCAGTTCAGTTCAGTCGCTCAGTCGTGTCCGACTCTTTGTGACCCCATGAATCGCAGCACGTCAGGCCTCCCTGTCCATCTCCCGGAGTTCACTCAGACTCACGTCCATCGAGTCAGTGATCCCATCCAACCATCCCATCCTCTGTCGTCCCCTTCTTCTCCTGCCTCCAATCCCTCCCAGCATCAGAGTCTTTTCCAATGAGTCAACTCTTCGCATGAGGTGGCCAAAGTACTGGAGCTTCAGCTTTAGCATCATTCCTTCCAAAGAAATCCCTGGGTTGATCTCCTTCAGAATGGACTGGTTGGATCTCCTTGCAGTCCAAGGGACTCTCAAGAGTCTTCTCCAGCGCCACAGTTCAAAAGCATCAATTCTTCGGCGCTCAGCCTCCTTGACAGTCCAACTCTCACATCCATACGTGACCACAGGAAAAACCATAGCCTTGACTAGACGGACCTTAGTGGGCAAATTAATGTCTTGAATATGCTATCTAGGTTGGTCATAACTTTTCTTCCAAGGAGTAAGCGTCTTTTAATTTCATGGCTGCAGTCACCATCTTCAGTGATTTTGGAGCACCCCCCCCCAAATAAAGTCTGACACTGTTTCCACTGTTTCCCCATCTATTTCCCATGAAGTGATGGGACCGGATGCCATGATCTTCATTATACATATACACATATCCCCTCCCTCTTGGGCCTCCCTCCCATCCCAACCCCCATCCCACAATACTATTTCTTATGAAAGGTTAACCCACTAGCTTCAACATCAATTAATGATACAACTTGGGTGTTTTAAGTACAGTAAGAGATAAAGGTGATTGAAAATAAATTGGTATGATCTCTCTTTGGAGTAATTTGATAGTGATTAGCAGACATTTAAAAACTAAAATATATAGTAATTCTTTTGTGAAAATTTGTCCTAAAGAAATAATCCTTGATCTAATTTTCTCAGTTACACTTAAAATCAAAAAGTTAAAAAATAACCTAAGTAACATATCAGTTGCTGCTAAGTCACTTCAGTCGTGTCTGACTCTGTGTGACCCCATAGACAGTAGCCTACCAGGCTCCCCCATCCCTGGGATTCTCCAGGCAAGAACACTGGAGTGGGTTGCCATTTCATATCAGCAAGAACTGCCAAATACAGTACAATGGAGTATTGTTGTTTAGTCACTAACTCATGTCAGACTGTTTGCCACGCCTGGACTGCAGCACACCAGGTTGCTCCGTCCTCCACTATCTCCTGCACTTTGCTCAAATTTGCGTCCATTGAGTCAGTGATGCTATGTAAGTATCTCATCCTCTGTCAACCCTGCTCCATTTGCCTTCAGTCTTTCCCAGCATCAGGTCTTTTTCAATGAGTCAACTCTTCACATCAGGTTACCAAAGTATCAGTTTCAATTTCAATTATCAGTCCTTCCAATGAATATTCCGGGTTGATTTCCTTCAGAATTGACTAGTTTGATCTTTCAGTCCAGGGGCAATCTGAAGTCTTCGCCATCACCACAGTTTGAAAGCATCAGTTCTTTGGTGCTCAGCCTTCTTTATGGTACAACTCTCATATCCACACATGACTACTAGAAAACCCATAGTTTGACTCTATGAACCTTTGATGGCAAAGTGCCATCTCTTCTTTTTAATATGCTGTCTGGATTTGTCATAGCTTTTCTTCCAAGGAGTAAGAGCCTTTTAATTTCACAGCTGCAGTCACTGTCCACAGTGATTTTGAAGCCAAAGAAAATAAAACCTGTCACAGTTTCTATTTTTCCCCTTCTATTTACCATGAAGTGATGGGATGGGATGATGTTAAATTCAAAGACAGATTTTTCACTCTCCTCTTGCACTCTGAAAAAAAAAAAAGAGAGAGAGAGACTCTTTAGTTCCTCTTCACTTTCTGCTATTAGAGTGGTATCCTCTGAAGTTGTTGATGTTTCTTGTAGCAATCTTGATCCCAGCTTGTGATTCATCCAGCCTGACATTTTGCATGATGTACACTCCATAAAAATTAAATAAGTAGGATCACAGTATACAGCCTTTTGGTGCTCCTTCACAATTTTTAGACAGTTTTTCCATGTCCGGTTCTAACTGTTGCTTCTTGACCCACATACAGGTTTCTCATGAGACAGATAAAGTGGTCTGGTACTCCCATCTCCATAAGAATGTTCTGCAGTTTGTTGTGATCAACACAGTCAAAGGCTGTAGAGTAGTTGATGAAGCAGAAGTAGCTGTTTTTTTCTGGAATTCCCTTGCTCTCTCCATGATCCAAAGGATGCTGACAATTTGATCTCTGGTTCCTCTGCCTTGTCAAAACCCCATTTGTACATAGGGAAATTGTTGGTTCATGTAATGCTGAAACCTAGTTTGAAGGATTTTGAGCATTACCTTGCTAGCATATGAAATGAGTGCAATTGTGTGGTAGTTTGAACATACTTTGGTATTGCCCTTTTTGGGGACTGGAATGAAAACTGACCTTTTGCAGTCTTGTGGCCACTGCTGAGTTTTCCAACTCTGCTGACATATTGAGTATAGCACTTTAATAACAGCATAATCTTTTAGGATTTTAAATATCTCAGCTGGAATTCCATCACCTCCACTAGCTTTGTTTATAATAATACCTCCTATCACCCCCTTGACTTCACAGGTCAGATTGTTGGGCTCTGGTGAATGACTATACATTGTGGTTATCCTGGTCATTAAGGTTTTTTTTTTTTTTCTTTTTTCTTTTTTTTTTGGTATGTTCTTCTGTGTATTCTTGCCACATCTACTTAATCTCTTCTGCTTCTGTTATGTCCTTTATAATTTCTGTCCTTTTTCATGTCCATCCTTGTATGAAATGTTCTCTTGATATCTCCAGCTTTTTTGAAAAGATCTCTCTGGCCTTTCCCATTCTATTGTTTTCCTGTATTTTTTTTTTAAATTGCTCATTTAAGAAGGCTTTCTTATCTCTCTTTTCTATGAAATGGGATTTTATGGAACAATAGAATACTAGACAACTATTTAAATGTACATGTTTGAAAAATACTTGTCATTATTCTTTTTTTTATTTTTATTTTTATTTTTTTTTAGTTTTTTATTTTTTAAATTTTAAAATCTTTAATTCTTACATGCATTCCCAAACATGAACCCCCCTCCCACCTCCCTCCCCATAACATCTTTCTGGGTCATCCCCATGCACCAGCCCCAAGCATGCTGCATCCTGCGTCAGACATAGACTGGCGATTCAATTCACATGATAGTATACATGTTAGAATGTCATTCTCCCAAATCATCCCACCCTCTCCCTCTCCCTCTAAGTCCAAAAGTCCGTTATACACATCTGTGTCTCTTTCCCTGTCTTGCATACAGGGTCATCATTGCCATCTTCCTAAATTCCATATATATGTGTTAGTATACTGTATTGGTGTTTTTCTTTCTGGCTTACTTCACTCTGTATAATAGGCTCCAGTTTCATCCATCTCATCAGAACTGATTCAAATGAATTCTTTTTAATGGCTGAGTAATACTCCATTGTGTATATGTACCACAGCTTGCTTATCCATTCATCTGCTGATGGACATCTAGGTTGTTTCCATGTCCTGGCTATTATAAACAGTGCTGCGATGAACATTGGGGTACATGTGTCTCTTTCCATTCTGGTTTCCTCGGTGTGTATGCCCAGCAGTGGGATTGCTGGGTCATAAGGTAGTTCTATTTGCAATTTTTAAGGAATCTCCACACTGTTCTCCATAGTGGCTGTACTAGTTTGCATTCCCACCAACAGTGTAGGAGGGTTCCCTTTCTCCACACCCTCTCCAGCATTTATTGCTTGCAGATTTTTGGATCTCAGCCATTCTGACTGGTGTGAAGTGGTACCTCATTGTGGTTTTGATTTGCATTTCTCTAATAATGAGTGATGTTGAGCATCTTTTCATGTGTTTGTTAGCCATCCGTATGTCTTCTTTGGAGAAATGTCTATTTAGTTCTTTGGCCCATTTTTTGATAGGGTCGTTTATTTTTCTGGAGTTGAGCTGCAGAAGTTGCTTGTATATTTTTGAGATGAGTTGTTTGTCAGTTGCTTCATTTGCTATTATTTTCTCCCATTCAGAAGGCTGTCTTTTCACCTTGCTTATATTTTCCTTTGTTGTGCAGAAGCTTTTAATTTTAATTAGATCCCATTTGTTTATTTTTGCTTTTATTTCCAGCATTCTGGGAGGTGGATCATAGAGGATCCTGCTGTGATTTATGTCTGAGAGTGTTTTGCCTATGTTCTCCTCTAGGAGTTTTATAGTTTCTGGTCTTACATTTAGATCTTTAATCCATTTTGAGTTTATTTTTGTGTGCGGTGTTAGAAAGTGATCTAGTTTCATTCTTTTACAAGTGGTTGACCAGTTTTCCCAGCACCACTTGTTAAAGAGATTGTCTTTACTCCATTGTATATTCTTGCCTCCTTTGTCAAAGATAAGGTGTCCATATGTGTGTGGATTTATCTCTGGGCTTTCTATTTTGTTCCATTGATCTATATGTCTGTCTTTGTGCCAGTACCATACTGTCTTGATGACTGTGGCTTTGTAGTAGAGCCTGAAGTCAGGCAAGTTGATTCCTCCAGTTCCATTCTTCTTTCTCAAGATTGCTTTGGCTATTCGAGGTTTTTTGTATTTCCATACAAATCTTGAAATTATTTGTTCTAGTTCTGTGAAAATGTGGCTGGTAGCTTGATAGGGATTGCATTGAATTTGTAAATTGCTTTGGGTAGTATACTCATTTTCACTATATTTATTCTTCCAATCCATGAACATGGTATATTTCTCCATCTATTAGTGTCCTCTTTGATTTCTTTCATCAGTGTTTTATAGTTTTCTATATATAGGTCTTTAGTTTCTTTAGGTAGATATATTCCTAAGTATTTTATTCTTTTTGTTGCAATGGTGAATGGAATTGTTTCCTTAATTTCTTTTTCTACTTTCTCATTATTCATGTATAGGAATGCAAGGGATTTCTGTGTGTTGATTTTATATCCTGCAACTTTACTATATTCATTGATGAGCTCTAGTAATTTTCTGGTGGAGTCTTTAGGGTTTTCCATGTAGAGGATCATGTCATCTGCAAACAGTGAGAGTTTTACTTCTTCTTTTCCAATTTGGATTCCTTTTATTTCTTTTTCTGCTCTGATTGCTGTGGCCAAAACTTCCAGAACTATGTTGAATAGTAGCGGTGAAAGTGGACACCCTTGTCTTGTTCCTGACTTTAGGGAAATGCTTTCAATTTTTCACCATTGAGGATAATGTTTGCTGTGGGTTTGTCATAGATAGCTTTTATTATGTTGAGGTATGTTCCTTCTATTCCTGCTTTCTGGAGAGTTTTTATCATAAATGGATGTTGAATTTTGTCAAAGGCCTTCTCTGCATCTATTGAGATAATCATATGGTTTTTATTTTTCAATTTGTTAATGTGGTGAATTACATTGATTGATTTGCGGATATTGAAGAATCCTTGCATCCCTGGGATAAAGCCCACTTGGTCATGGTGTATGATCTTTTTAATGTGTTGTTGGATTCTGATTGCTAGAATTTTGTTGAGGATTTTTGCATCTATGTTCATCAGAGATATTGGCCTGTAGTTTTCTTTTTTTGTGACATCTTTGTCAGGTTTTGGTATTAGGGTGATGGTGGCCTCATAGAATGAGTTTGGAAGTTTACCTTCCTCTGCAATTTTCTGGAAGAGTTTGAGTAGGATTCTTTAAATGTGAATTTATTCATTCTTAATGCCGCTGTTGCTGCTAAGTTGCTTCGGTTGTGTCCGACCCTGTGCGACTGCATAGACAGCAGCCCACAAGGCTCCTCTGTCCTTGGGATTCTCCAGGCAAGAATACTGGATTGGGTTGCCATTTCCTTCTCCAATGAATGAGGGTGAAAAGTGAAAGTGAAGTTGCTGAGTTGTGTCTAACTCTTCACGACTCCATGGACTGTAGCCTACCAGACTCTTCCATCCATGGGATTTTCCAGGCAAGAGTACTGGAGTGGGTTGCCATTTCCTTCTCCCTTATTCTTAATGCAGATATTTTAAAGCAAAGAAAAACTCTATTGTTATTTTTGTTTCTTAGTTGAATGACTTATCATTATCAAATATCATATTTGTATATTTCATAGGGCTTGTCATTTTCATTGGGTTCATTTTTGTTTGTTTGTTTTATTGTTTTTCAAACCCATTTTCATAGGGTTTCTTGTCAAGAAACATGTCATGAAACTCTCTGGAATTCTCATTTGTATTCCCAAAATTTGAACATTTATCATTCACTGAATGTCTGTTCTTTCTGGCAGTCTCTATGATCTTCCCTGAATTTGTTACTTTTATTTATTTTATTTTAATGTTGTCATGACTGTGTATATGCTTCCACTTCTCCTAAGTTCCGTTCAAGAGTAGCCTCTTCTGGGAAGAGCTTATCTGACTGCCTGTGCTTCACTTTGTTGTTCATATCCCCCTGATCTGCTATAGGATATGCACCCCTTCATATAACAATTTCAATATAATTACATTGCAATAATTTGTTTCTTATTTCCAAGTATACTGGCACCCACAAGTTTACCTTCTTTTTATCTCCATAAAATTGCATATAAATTGATTGATACAACATCTATTTTAAAAAATGCTTGAAATATTAAATAGCTGGCAAATTGTGATGAAAATTTTTTATGAAACTTACTCTTTGACCTCACTAAAACATGTAGAACAGCTATTCTCAAAAAAATATATATATATATATATTATATATATATATATGATTTAAGTCTACCACTGATTGTTAATGTATTGAAAATAGATTCAGAAAGATTTTAGGAATTTTCTTTTTTCTAATTTTGAACCCTATGCTAGATTTATACTAAACTGTTAGGTTTTCAGTCTTTCCTAAACCAGTCTGTCCAGTTCAATAAAAATGTATTAACTGCTGACAGTATGCCTTAGAAAATGCTAGCAATGGGGTGATGAAAGAAGAAACTTTTCCTAACTTTTATAGCATAACAGATCCCAGGATTATTTGCCCTCCAAGATAATATATAGCTACTAATAGGTAGAAAGGAAATGAGGATAATGAAAGAAGAAAGAGATGAAGGTATGAGGTAATTGTCATAATCCTAGAACTTTGTAATTTTACAAGCAAAAATACATCAGCTAACTAACAGACCTCTTTGTTTCATATCCTTTTACTCATATCATCTCTCTGGAACACAGGCAGAATAACTGTCTTGTCCCTGCAGCCCAGCCAGGAGCCATAATAACTTTGAATAGTGCAAGGTATCCCTGAGTCTATAAGAAAAAGTACATGATAAAGGTTTGCAGTAGTTTAATCAGAGCTTAAAAGGCTTTAATCATCAAGTTTAAAGAAAATGGGTTTGAAATTAGTGATATGGAAATTTAAATTTAATACATGTGTTGCCTAAGTATACAATTCATGTTTGTTTCAAGAGAATAATATACTCAAAAATACATAAAGATCACGAATTTAACTGTATACACTGAGGTAAGTGAATTCAGAACATGATGTTTAGGTCCACAATGGAAAATCATGTCTTCAGTTGGCCTTTTCTCAGATGCAGTGTGTCCTTCCAATATGTGAAAAAAATCAATATGCATGAGAATATGAGAAGATAAATAAGATGATAGCATGAGCATTTTTCAGTGAATAATCAGTGAATAATGGCATAATTTTTCTTGTATTTTTGAATGATTTCTGTTTTAAAAATGCATGTGTGGGAGAGTTCTGCTTTTGAGGATAACATTGGGGAGATTTTTCTTTTCCTTTTTTTTTTATAAAGTGTGGAGGTGGTTGGAAAGGCTAATTTAGGACAGGGCGTCCTGGTGCTCCACTCAGCTGATTTGTTGCAGCAGTCAGTCACTTTCTTTAGGTGCCACAGTGCTCTGAAGCCCTATTATCTGCCCTCACAGGCCATATTTCTTAAAATATGACTTAAAATAGGAATGACTTTCTGAAATGACTATACACTGGTTGACCTCCTTCCTTCAAGCCACTGTGACCTCCTGGAATTTCCATTGAGCCTATGAGGTCAAGCATAGAAATAGATCTAAATTAATCTGAAACCTCCTGGATTCCATTGTTCAGTAGTTCCCCGACCCCCCCTTTTTTTTTTAAAGCAACAAAACTATTTTTAAAAATTAGTAGGAAGTCACATTTATAAAAGTGCTAAAAAATGGAGCAGCTCTATTTGAAGAGGTGGAATTTCTCTCTTCCCTCTCAGAACCTTCTCCTACAGCAGTTTCTCAGACACTTTCTAAGCATCTCCTTGTATCTATTATGTGCCCTTTGAGAGCCACTGGGAAACCTGGGAAATGACAGAACAGGAAGAAGCCAATGGAAGGCAAAATGGCTGCAGACCTATTCTCTGGACTGATCATTAAATTATTATTTCTTTTGTAATTATGCATATACACATTTGGCTTCATGCTGAAGGAATTTGAGTGACTGATTCCTGACTGAAGCTTCCATTCTTTATTTTTTTTTTATCATTCATTAACTTGTCAAGTTTCTTTACTTATAATCTTGTTCTGTCATAGCTAGAACTTTTGCCTGATGACAGTATCACTAGAAATTATTCAAAATGTATTACTGGCAAATGTGCTTTAATTTTTAAAGAAATTGTGTTTCTATTCCTAGGTTAAAACTTACCATTGACAAAGGAAAGATTGGTTAACATTCCCTGTCCTTAGTTTTCTCATATGTAAAATAAGAGTTCTAAGAATTTAGCGACTTGAAGTATGCAAAATTTATCAACTTTGACACTTGGCTCATACATGTTATCAATAGTATTACTCTTACCCTAACCTTTGAAGATAGAAAACTGCCCCTTATGTCACAGTTGTCTTTTGACTTGTTACGAAGAAAGGCACGCACAAAGCTTAAATTTTTTACTTTTTTTTTTTTTTTTGGTGGAGCTTCTTTTTTTTTTTTTTTGGAAAAGAGTTTCTTAGTTTTAGTAGAAGGAGCTCAAAGTTTTCTTTTCTTGAAAAATGAAATATGCTTAAATATTTATCACCTACTGACAGTGACAAATTATTATATTTAACTTGTGTATGATCTGTGTATTATCTTCCTTAATACACATAGATCCAATATGTAATCTGTATGTAACCTTTAGATTACTTATTGGATGGGGAAACAATGGAAACAGTGACAGGACTTTATTTTCTTGGGCTCCAAAATGACTGCAGATGGTGACTGCAGTCATGAAATTAAAAGACACTTGGAAAAAAAGCTATGACAAACCTAGACAGTGTATTAAAAAGCAGAGACATTACTTTGCTAACAAAGGTCTGTCTAGTCAAAACTGTGGTTTTTCCAGTGTTTATGTATGGATGTGAGAGTTGGGCCATAAAGAATGCTGAAAGCTGAAGAATTGATGCTTTTGAACTGTGGTGCTGGAGAAGACTCTTGAGAGTCCCTCAAGGAGATCCAACTAGTCGATTCTAAAGAAAATCAGTCCTGAACATTCATTGGAAGGGCTGATGCTGATGCTGAAGCTCTAATACTTTGGCCACCTGATGCAAAGAACTGACTCATTAGAAAACACCCTGATGCTAGGAAAGACTGAAAGCAGAAGGGGAAGGGGACAACAGAGGATGAGTTGGTTGGATGTCATCACTGATAGATATCATTGATGGACATGAGTTTGAGCAAACTTGGAGTTGGTGATGGACAGCGAAGCCTGGCATGCTGCAGTCCATGGGGTCACCAAGAGTCGAACACAACTGAGCAACTGAACTGAAGTGAACTCATCTAAGCTTTAGACTTATAAACTTCAGCCCTATGAAGCATAAAGAATAAAACAAACGACACTACCTTCACAGCCTCAAAATAAGCAGTTTATTTATATATTTCTCAAAAAAAGTAACTACAAGAAAACGAAGGGATTCATGAGTCTTCATCAAAATTGAATCTTCTGGTTATCAAAAGACATTTCCAAAAGGATAAAAAATTAAAAGTAATTGAGAGAAAATATTTTATATATGTACATCTTACAAAGAATTTACATATTGGAACTCTAAAGAATATCAATACATCAATAATAAAAGATAATATATTAAGAAAAATACTGAGAGAGATACCACTATATATCCATATTAATAGTGAAAGATTATAAACTAAGAACACAAAATATTGGTGATATTATAGAGCAACTAGAACTCTCATACATCTCTCTGCTTTTGAAGTATAAAATTGTATTTTCACTTTGGAAAACTCTTTAGCAGTTTTTTAATAAATTTAAATACATACCTACCTCATAATTCTAGTCTTATTTACAGCATTTACTCATTTGTTCTCAAGAGACATGAAACATATATCCATAAAAAGACCTATACAAAAATGATTTAACAGTTGATACATATAATAACTAAAATTGAAATAACCAATTGTTTATAAATATGGTTGAATAAATAAGTGCTGATATATCCATACAATGGAATACTTCTTAGTCATTAAATATAAGACTACTAATATATGCAACATAACAGGTAAATCTTAAAAGCAGTATATTGAGCAAAGTAATTCAGGTAAACAAGAATGCATATGATTATAATTGCATAATGATTTTATTTATATGAAGCTCCAGAAGAGGCAATCCATGGTAATAAAAGTTAGAACAGTATTGTTTACAGGGAGTAGGTATTGATTTTAATAGAACATGGACAAACTTCCTAAAGTAATGGAAATGTTCTATGTCTTCATTTAGGTAATGATTACATAAGTGCATTCATATGTAAAAGTTCATCAAATTGCACAATGAAAGTTATATATTATACTGTGTAAATATTTTTCTTCAGATTAGAAAGGATAAAATTCAGGAAATATTATATTAATATATTGCTTATCAATCTAAAAAGTACTGATGGAATCATTGTTTTGAGGGTCTGTGTGTAAATATCTTTATTTATCTTTGCATCATATTGAATGGACTGCTTAAATATACTGTTTAATTTTCTATCACTCAGATAAACATTTTTCTTAGTATCATAGCTGATCAGAATTTACCTATTGATCTAACTAGAATCTCAATGAAATATGTGTAAATCCACTCAATTTTTGCTTTACTTCTTGTCTTCCATAGTTAATTGAAAGCAAAAATTTCAGAAGTAATCCTCATATCAGAGCTAAATAATAAAAATTCTGAAAAACATCCATATCATTATATATTAAATGCCAGATTGAAGATTACTTATAGTTTGCCTTTCTAAAATACACTTACCGTTCTTATCCCACACCTTTATTTTTTCCTCCCCTTTTGAAAATCATGAAATATACATTATATTTAGAAAATTGGAGAGACTAATATGATGAAAACTCTTATATGTATCACCCAGATTTAACAAATATAAACTTTTTATATTTGTCATATCGGTTGGAAAATACTTTTTCCAAACAAAATGTTATAGATTCCATTCAAGTTTTCTTTGTGTCCTGCCCTAAGTTTGTTCTCATTCTTCTCTCAGAAGTCATTCAGTTCAGTTCAGTTCGGTTGCTCAGTCGTGTCCAACTCTGCGACCCCATGAATCACAGCACGCCTGGCCTCCCTGTCCATCACCAACTCCCGGAGTTCACTCAGACTCACGTCCATCGAGTCAGTGATGCCATCCAGCCATCTCATCCTCGGTCGTCCCCTTCTCCTCCTGCCCCCAATCCCTCCCAGCATCAGAGTCTTTTCCAATGAGTCAACTCTTCGCATGAGGTGGCCAAAGTGCTGGAGTTTCAGCTTTAGCATCATTCCTTCCAAAGAAATCCCAGGGCTGATCTCCTTCAGAATGGACTGGTTGGATCTCCTTGCAGTCCAAGGTTTTTATACCTTAAAAGATATTTTTCTATGTGCCTTTTCAACATATAGTATAAGTTTGGGCATCTTACAAATATATGTAAATCCACTTATCTTTATCTTCTTTCCTAATTTTATTTTGCATTAATTTATTCTATTTTTTACTTTAAAATGGGAAAGTGAAACTCAGTCATAGGAAAATCAAATTGCCATTGATTTTATTTTACCCTGTTCTCCATTTATTCATCAAATTAATATTTATAGGCGTAATGAGGAAGAAAAGTGAGAATTATTTAACAACTGTTTTGTGCCAGGCATTGTTTAAGCACTTTGTTTAAATCATCTCATTATATTTTTAAATGCTATCAACGTCATTAAACATCATTAAGAGTAAAGACTTAAGTTATAGATGGGGTTGTGTTATTGTTCTTGTTGTTCAGTCAGTCATATCTGACTCTTTGTGACCCCATGGACTGAAACACGCCAGGCTTCCCCTGTCCTTCACCATCTCCCAGAGCTTGCTCAAACTCAAGTCCACTGCATCAGTGATGCCATCCAACCATCTTGTCCCCTTCTCCTGCTTTCAGTCTTTCCTAGCATCAGGGTCTTTTCTAATGAGTCAGCTCTTTGCATCTGGTGGCCAAAGTACTGGAGTTTCAGCTTCAGTGTCAGTCCTTCCAATGAATATTCAGGATTGATTTCCTTTGCAATTGACTGGTTTTATTTCCTTGCAGTCCAAGGGATTCTCAATAGTCTTCTCTAACACCACATTTCAAAGGCATCAATTCTTCAGCGTTTAGCCTTCTTTATGGTCCAGATCTCACATCCATACATGACTACTGGAAAAGCCATAGTTTTGACTATATAGACTTTGTTGGCAAAGTAATGCCTCTGCTTTTTAATAAGCTGTCTAGACTTGTTATAGCTTTTCTTCCAAGGAGCAAGCTTGGTTTTAATGATCAAGAGACCTATAATGTGTTTGGAACAGGATAATATTAACATAAAACTACAAATAATGCAAATTAACATATGAAAAATGCTGGAAGAATACTAATCAAGAAAACAACAACAAATTAGGTTGTAAATATTTACCAAGGTCAGGGAAGGATTCATGGACCCCCCTCATGCTTGCCTTAAGTGAAACAATAAACTCTCGGTTTTCAACCTGTCTCGTATTTAAATTTTTTTTCTGGGGTTTCCTTCAAAAGTTCTGTTGAACAAAAGGCTTTTCCTCCTTACAATTTAACACACTTTTCCAGCCTCTATTCAACTACCTTACTTCTTAGGTCCAGTAGATGTTTCACTCATAGGAAATAGAGATCATCTGTAGCAAATTCCTGTCTCTTCTTCTCTGTAAAACATAAAGAGTTCATAATGTCCTTTCCTGCTCTTGATTTCTAGCTCAGTCCTTGGGCCATAGTGATGCTAAGAGATATGATGTGACCAGAGGTTAGAAATTACTTGCATATTTGGGCTTAAGTTCCTGCATTCCTGCCTTTTGCCATGAGACACACTTGCTTCAATTAGTCACTGAACCAAAGAGGCTTGGATAGATAAATCAGACCTGGACCCAGTCTGCATGTTGGAGCCAATCCTTCTAGTGCACAGTCTAAGTCATCTGAAGCCCAGCTTATCTATAGATACAAAAGTCCAAAATAAATGCTTATTTTTGCACGATACCAAAATTTTCAGATACCTCGTTAATGCAGTATTATTGTGTCAATAGCTTACTAATGTGCCAGCGCCCCCCAATTTTAAATAAGTGCAAACAAATTTTCTCTTGATTCCATGTATAAATGCGTATCATACACACCTCTGAAATCATTCTCTTGAATGTCAAATAAGAACATTTGAATGGCTTGTAATTAAAAACCGATATGTTATACTCAGAATTAATCAGTTCAAAATTCCATCAACTATTTATTTCCCCACTACTATTACAAGTCATCTTCTTTATAGTCTCCCCTCCCAGTTGAGGAGAAGGAAATGGCAACCTACTCCAGTATTCTTGCCCAGAGAATTCCATGGACAGAGGAGCCTGGCAAGCTACATTCCATAGACTCAAAAAGTCGGACATGAGTACCCACTTCCAGTTGATATAATTTGACCTTCTGCCCAAACCAGAACAATGGGCAACATCACTAACTCAATTCTCTTTCCATTATCAGTCCATCCAATTATTAAGTGTTTTTATTTTATTTCTTAAATATTTCTTTAATCTTCCTTATTTATCTTCACTGTTTTATTATAGATTCTTGTTATTGATCTTTGCCCCTCTTTCCTTCCTGGCCCATTCCGTGTGACCTACTAATCAGTTTTCTTTATTGTTGCTATGAAAGTGAAAGTGAAGTCGCTCAGTTGTGTCCGACTTTTTGTGACCCCATGGATTAGAGCCTACCAGGCTCCTCGGTCCATGGAATTTTCCAGGCAAGAGTACTGAAGTGGGTTGTCATTTCAACTTAAGGCTGATCATGTCATTATCTTTGCTAATATCTTCAGTGGTAAGACAACTTAGTATTGGGAGCTAGTGGTATGTAGGTAGCTAAAAGTGAAAGTGAAGTCACTCATTCATGTCCGACTTTTTGCAACCCCATGGACTGTAGCCTATGAGGCTCCTCTATCCATGGAATTTTCCAGGCAAGAGTGCTGGAGTAGGTTGCCATTTCCTTCTCCAGGAAATCTTCCCCACCCAAGGTTTGAACCTGGGTCTCCCACATTGCATGTAGAAGTTTTTACCATCTGAGTCTCCAGGGAAGCCTTTTTGGCTTCTTCTGCTATTTCCCCCTCTTTACATTATTCAATCCAATCATCAAGAACTACTCACTCTTCAGGGATTCTGTGCCTCTCTGATGTCTTTAAGCTTTTACACATGCTTTGACTACAACATGCTTCTTAATTATTTTACCTTTTAGTTTGATTAAATATTATTTATTATTCGAACATCAGTTTCCAGCATAATCTTGTCAAAATTCCTAGTCTAGGAAGATTTCTTTGAAGAAACTCTTCCTCACTCTTTCAAATACAGAGTTAGGATTAAAACCTTTTATGTATTTCCCTATACAATTTATAATCTTGTTGTTGTCTTCATTATTCTTATTATTGGATTATATTACATTTGTATTTTTACTTTGATTAAATATCATGACATCCACAGTTCCCTTTACTCTGATTTCCCTAGTACATACAACAATGATTCTCACATGGTATGTGTGTGTTTGTGTTCAGGTGATAAGTCATGTCTAACTCTGTGACCCCATGGGCTGCAGCATGCCAAGTTCCTCTGTCCATGAGATTCTCCAGGCAAGAATACTGGAGTGAGTTGCACCATGGATAAATATAGAAAGGGAAGAAAGAGGTTGCTAAAAATAAAAAAAAAAAAAGTTGTCATAAACTTTTCTTAGTTTCTTTAAATGGTAATTGTTCATATACATTTCACTTTGGGTTCCTCTTTACATTTAAATTGTCAGTATACTGGGGAAAACGTAACTTGTTTTAACAGATTCTGTTATTCTATTTAAATGTAAAATATCTTGTATTTAATAAATGTTGTTTCTGACAAATATGCAGTTGATGTAGTGATATTGAAAATCCAAGGCCCAAAGAGAAAATAATAATTATGCAATGTCTTGTTATATATCAGATGGTCTTGCAGGCGAGGCAAATTTTAAAAATAATTTTATACATTTATGTTTGGCTGTGCTGGATCTTCATGGCTGCCTCAGGCTTTTTTCTAGTTTCAATATGCAGGCTTCTCATCGTGATAGCTCTCCATTGTGGAGCACAGGCTCTAGGGCACTCAGGCTTCAGGAGTTGTGGCATGTGGGCTCAGTAGTTGGAGCTCCAGGGCTCTATGGCACAGGCACATGGGCTTCATTGTTCTGTGACATGGGGGATCTTTGTGGATCAGGGATGGAATCCATTTCTCCTGCTTTGGCAGGCAGATTCTTTACCACTGAGCCTCTGTGGAAGCCCTGAGGCACATTTTAATCTTTACCTTATTAGAGATTTTTTTTTTTCCAGGCTGAGCCTAAGAATTGAGTTGACATAAAAACAGATCAGCAGAAGAAAACATAAACATTTATTTAATACATGTTTTATGTGACATGGAGCATGAGAACCTTTATAAGAAATGAAATCCAAAGAAATGGGAAAGACTGCCTGCTTTTATATTAGATTGAACATAGAGAGGGAATTGTATAAAAGTAGCTAAACTATTTTGGGAAGTGGAGAAAAATGGAAACTGTGACAGACTTTATTTTCTTGGGCTCCAATATCACTGTGGATGGTGGCTGCAGCCCTGTAATTGAAAGAGGCTTGCTCCTTGAAAGAAAAGCTATGATGTACCTAGAAAGTGTATTAAAAAGTAGAGACATCACTTTGCCAACAAACGCTTATAACTATGGTTTTTCCTGTAGTCATGTACAGACATGAGAGTTGGACCATAAAGAAGACTGAGTGTCAAATTAATGCTTTCAAACTGTGGTGCTGGAGAAGACTTGACAGTCCTTTGGACAGCAAAGAGATCAAACCAGTCAATGCTAAAGGAAATCAATCCTGAATATTCTTTGGAAGGACTGATGCTGAAGCTGAAGCCCCAGTACTTCACCACCTAATGCAAAGAGCTGATTAGCTGGAAAAGACCCTGATGCTGGGAAAGGATGAGGGCAGGAGGAGAAGGGGGTGACACAGGATGAGATGGTTGGATGGCATCATTGATTCAATGGACACGAGTCTGAGCAGGATCCAGGAGATAATGAAGGACAGGTAAGCCTGGCATGCTGCAACTCATGGAGTCGTGAGAAGTCCAACACGACTGAGTGACTGAACAACAAAAGAAAGATAATAATCTTAACAAGGTCTGTTTGTGTAGAATTCTGTATGACCCAATTCTTCTTCACTGATGATAAGAAATATTACTTTTCTTCTGGTATAACATGGGCGTCTTTCACATGGGAATTTCATCTCCTATTTTAAAGAAAAATAAGGAAATCACAGTCTTTTTCTTTTACTCTGTTTATCAAGTGCCTTTAAGTCAAAATTGCTAGTACACCAGAAAGGTATGTTTTTGGATGACATGCTCCAAACTTCAGATTACGTATGCTGAGTATGAATAATCCTTAAACGAAGGATAGTGTGTCAGTCAAAGTTCAGATTTAGTATAAATATTCAACAAAAAGAGACCAGAATGAAAGGTATTGTCTAATAAAAAAAAAGAAACAGAATTATTAAAAAAAAAAAAAAGATATCAGATATCATGAGCAGTCGTGACCCCTAAGGCTATGAAATCAGAGCTTCTGGGTGAGAGTTCTGCTCACTGAATAACAGAGAAATTGCTCTGGTGGCATGATGGTGAAACATGCTAGAAATTTGTCCATTAAGGTGTTAGGAAAAGGTATTCATGGGGGGGGTGTCTTGCTGGAGACACATCTTTATGAAACTGCCTGAGAGGGTGCCATGGAAAGCTGCTGGATGCTACTGGCTGCCATGCACTGCAGGATCCTAGAGCTGGCACCATAGACGCTGGCAATGCAGGAGCTACATGTGCTGCAGGAAACACCCCAGAGGCACCAGAGAAACAAAAAGCAAACCCTTTCCTCTTGCAGTATCTGTCTAGCATTCTTTATGATAGATAACCAAGAAAAATTATTTAAAAGACCTAGTTCCATTTTCCAGAGCAGGCAATTGCAAGTCAATCTGGAGCTGAGAGGCAATGAATTTATAACACTGTAGGTATTATCACCTACTTTTTTAAGCTGAGGGCATAAAGTCTTAGAATGGCTTAGAAAAGCTCTAAATTCATTCATCTTTGAAAGTAAGATTATGGTGGGAGGTGACGGAGAGGTTGAATAAGTGACATAAACCTAGAGGATATTTATTTTCAGATTTCTGGAATGGTTCCCCAGTAGTAGGAAATGCAATGCCTTCAATAGGAAACATTAATTTGTTTCCCAGTAAGGATATTCTTTATATACATATATATGTATATATGTATATATTGCATTACTCTGAGATCAGGAACTACAAAATATTGCCATTTTTCCCAAACTTGAACTTCTTACTTTGTATTGGGGTATGGCCAATTAAGCTTTCTCTGGTAATGAATCCACCTGCAGTGCAGGAAACCCTGGTTCAGTTCCTGGGAGGGGAAGATGCCCTGGAGAAGGGATAGGCTACCCACTCCAGCATTCTTGGGGTTCCCTGGTGGCTCAGATGGTAAAGAATCCGCCTACAATGTGGGAGAACTGGGTTGGGAGGATCCCCTGGAGGAGGGCTTGGCAACCCACTTCTGTATCCTTGCCTGCAGAAACTCCACAGACAGAGAAGCATTGTAGGCTGTAGTACATGGAGTCACAAAGAGTCAGACATGACTGACTAAGCTCAGCACCGCACATAGCCAGTTAACAGTGTTGTGATAATTTCAGGTAAATAGTAAAGGGACTCAGCCAAACTCTGCTCCCATCCAGACTGGCACCTAACACTGAGCAGAGTTCCATGTGCTACACAATAGGTCCTTGTTGGTTATCCATTTCAAACAGCAGTGTGTAAATGACCTTCCAAAAATCGGTAACTATCCCTCCCCTCTGCTGGCAATCATAAATTCATTTTCTAAGTCTGCCTAAGTCTGTGAGTCTCTTTCTCTTTTGTAAGTAAGTCCATTCATATCGTTTCCTTTTAGATTCCACCTGTAAGGGATGTCATGCAATATTCCTCCTTCTCTATCTGACTTACTTCACTCGGTGTAACACTCTCTAGGTCTATTCATGTTGCTGCAAGTGTCATGCTTTCACTCTTTTTAAAGGCTCAGTAATATTCCATTGTATGTATATGTACTGAATCTTCTTTATCCACTCCTCTGTCAATGGACATTTAGGTTGCTTCCATGCCTTGCCTTTTGTAAACAGTGCTTCAATAAACATTGGGGGGTGTGTCCTTTCAGATCATGCTTTCTCTGATATATGCCTAGCAGTGGGATTGCAGAGTTATGATGATTATGTGCCATTTATTCTAATGTCTGTGATTTTATTTTTTACTTTATTTGAAAAAGTTGAATTTAAAAATATAAATGTGTTTTCAACTTGAGCTCCAATTCTAAAATTCAGTTTAACACTCTGCATTAGACATCATTTTACTTTTGAATGACAAAAAGACAAAACAAAACAAGCAATAAATAACAGTTCTTTCATTTATCAGGATAACATCCAGCTTTTAGCAAGTGAAGGATCTGCTATATTTACCAACAGGAATCTAATGAATAGCTCAGGGAACTCTGCTTAATGTTATATGACTAAATGGGAAAAGAATTTGAAAAATAGTAGATATATCTATACATAAAAAATAATAAACTACAAAAAAAGAAGGAAAGTGAAGGCTGAACCTATTTTGAAATCACGTGATGGATGCTTGGAGTTTTCTGTTCTGTTTCTCATTAAATTTTGGTTTTAAGTTTCTGATAATTAGTTTTGAGAATGTTAGTATGCTCAGGATAAATGAAGTAGGTCTTATCAGAAATACTCAAAGAATGCCACAAAATACAACAAATCCCAGAGTACAATAATATTCTAAGTCAGTTTAAAAGTTGAAATCCCTATGGCTGCTTTAAATTGTTAACTTAATGAGAAAGGTATCGAAGAGTAAAATAAAATTTTCCCATAGGGAACCTATACGTGCTTGATAGATTAAAATTCACTCAAACGTGTTTTATTTTTCCCCATGAAAAACACAGATACTTTCTAGAATTTATAATTTAAAAAATACGATTAATTTTTTCTTAAACCATAGCTCTTTTGGTCACCTTTCTTGGCAGGGGTATTAGTTGCTCAACAGAAAGAAACTGTTGGTTGCACTTACTCATTTTAAAACAAGGAGAGTAGTAACAAATGATTCATTAAGTCAGTCTTTTTGGTCACTTGTCAAACTGTGAATAATGTAGGATTGTCATTTGAATGAGTCATTTTCAAAAGTCATATCATTTAAGTGGGTAAAACTTTTTAGATCTGCAGGAATCTACACAGTCACCTGAGACTGTGGCATTTGGTGCAGTATATCATTTATACTACAATACTTAAAATCCATATTAAAGGCATTCGGAACTATAGCTACCCTGAAAGTAGGCTTTTCTAGAAGCTGAGTGACTTTAAAGTGTCAACATTTATAGTAGAAGGTAGCACCTAACATTTAGGATCTTGTGAATTATTTACCATTTATATGATTGTAAGAATAGAATCTAATCTGTAAAACTTCACTAGAAGCCTTAGACATATCTTAAAAATTGGAGTTTATAGTAACTATGCATCAACTTTTAAGAAAAATGATTTCCTAAGAAGCCGCATATTTCATCTCTGATATACATCAAATGTGCTTTTGAACTTCTGTTACGTTTTGAAAGCTTTCTCCATGTCCTTCCTGCCTGCTGCTGCTGCTAAGTCATGTCAATCGTGTCCAATCTGTATGACCCCATAGACAGCAGCCCACCAGGCTCCCTTCCCTGGGATTCTCCAGGCAAGAATACTGGAGTGGGTTGCCATTTCCTTCCTTGTTATTTGCACTGAATTTTTGGAAACTCATTAACGTATTTAAAATATTTATTAAGAGTGGTCATAATAGAATGTTTTTGTTGTTCAGATATCATTGTTCCAGGTGCCTTTATCAAAAACAATTCCATTTCAGTTCTTAAGGTTTAATTTACCTGTTTATTCTCCTACTTTATGAATTGTTAAATTATATAATTAAAATATTTGTAAGGTTTACTGCATAATCACACTGTTCTGTGTCGTACCACCTTTGTCACAGCAGTTTTCATAAAAGTTCTGTAATTGTGGAAGTTGTTAATGTGCATGCTTCTATTAATTATATGTGTTCCCCAGCATTTAGCACAGTATCTTCCCTCAAGATAAATGATCTTATAGCAGTTATTTTATAGTCATTGTGTACTACCCAAATTGTGCAGAATGCAGCCCGAAACCTAGAGTAATTAAAAAAAATACATATGTAGCTCCTATGCTGTGCTTACTCTTTGGAAGAAAAGTTATGACCAACCTAGATAGTATATTGAAAAGCAGAGACGTTACTTTGCCAACAAAGGTTCATCTAGTCAAGACTATGGTTTTTCCAGTGGTCATGTGAGAGTTGGACTGTGAAGAAAGCTGAGCGCTGAAGAATTGATGCTTTTGAACTGTGGTGTTGGAGAAGACTCTTGAGAGTCCCTTGGACTGCAAGGAGATCCAACCAGTCCATTCTGAAGGAGATCAGCCCTGGGATTTCTTTGGAAGGAATGATGCTAAAGCTGAAACTCCAGTACTTTGGCCACCTCATACGAAGAGTTGACTCATTGGAAAAGACTCTGATGCTGGAAGGGATTGGGGGCAGGAGGAAAAGGGGACGACAGAGGATGAGATGGGTGGATGGCATCACTGACTCAATGGATGTGAGTTTGAATGAACTCCAGGAGTTGGTGACGGACAGGGAGGCCTGGCGTGCTGCGATTCATGGGGTTGCAAAGAGTTGGACACGACTGAGTGACTGAACTGAACTGAACTGATGCTTTGCTAAGTGAAAGCCCATGCACCTAAACTCATTCTCTTCATTTAGCAAAATATCTATTTAGTAAGTATGAGCAATTAATTTATTTTCTTAATTCATAGTAGAATAAACAAACATAACTGTGGGAGAAGAGTGAAGAGCTATGGTTTTAGAATTCTAGCATATTAAAGCCCATTCACATATCTTAAAGATATGGCAACAAAGACCCTCACTTTACTGTTACAGAAATTTAGGCTTACCTTGGGGTATGTCTCAGGCTTCTCTGGTAGCTCAGCGGTAAAGAATCTGCCTGCCAATGAAGGAGTCGCAGGTTCAATCCCTGGGTCAGTAAGATCTCCTGGAGAAGGAAACAGTAACCCACTCCAGTATTCTTGCCCAGGAAATCCCATGGACAGAGGAACCTGGCAGGCTACAGTCCATGGGGTTGCAAAGAGTAAGAAAAGACTTAGCGACTTAACAACAACTGGGGTATGTCTAGAGAAACTGAGTTCAAATGGAAATTTTTATTACAAATGGACATTTTTATTTTATTAAGCCTTATTGCTCAAGGCTTATTGAGCAGTGCTGTAAATAAACCTGTAAGAAGCAGGTTTAAGTAGAGAGAGAAACTGGACTGAGATGATTGTTGACAAAGGTCTAACCCAGCCACTTGTGGAGCTCTGAACCTGGGAAACTCCTGCAAAATTGTCCCAAATTTGGGCTTCCCTGATAGCTCAGTTGGTAAAGAATCTGCCTGCAATGAAGGAGACCCCATTCGATTCCTGGGTCAGGAAGATCTGCTGGAGAAAGGATAGGCTACACACTCCAGCATTCTTGGGCTTCCCTGGTGGCTCAGCTGGTAAAGAAGCCTCCTGCAATGTGGGAGACCTGGGTTCAATCCCTGGGTTGGGAAGATCCCCTGGAGAAGGAAAAGGCTACTCACTTCAATATTCTGGCCTGGAGAATTCCATATAGTCCATGGGGTTGCAAAAAGTCTGACACGCCTGAGTGACTTTCACTTTCACTTTCTTTCAAGGCAAGAGGACAATACTTTGTACATCTAATCAATCTGTCATGAGTACCCCTGATCAGCCTGTCACTGGATCAGGAAAAGGGGCATATTCTTGGGTGAGAAAGAACCCTTCTGCTGAATTCCATTCCCAGAGGTGGATCTCAGGTATGAGCCATCAGCAGTTAACTCTTCCAGCATCTGGGAAAATGACTGTCCTTCTGAAGGGACAGATTTGGGTGGAGCATCCCGGTTGTCATTAATGTTATAGAAGAGCCCCAAACGTTACATTGCCATACATCTCATAATGTATCCCTGAGCGACAGCACACAGATGGAAAGGATGACCACTAGCAGGAAGCTCTCTGCACTCACTTAAATTGACCCACGCCTAGCCCTTAGAGAATAAAAGCAACAGTAGAGTCCTGGAAAATTTAGAAGTGCCATTGCCGAAGAATAATGCTGCTGCTGCTAAGTCGCTTCAGTCGTGTCCGACTCTGTGCGACCCCATAGACGGCAGCCCACCGTGCTCCCCCGTCCCTGAGATTCTCCAGGCAAGAACACTGGAGTGGGTTGCCATTTCCTTCTCTAATGAAACTGAAGAGTGAAAGTGAAGTCACTCAGTCACGTCCAACTCTTAGCGACTTCATGGACTGCAGCCTACCAGGCTCCTCCATCCATGGGATTTTCCAGGCAAGAGTACTGGAGTAGGGTACCATAGCCTTCTCCAAAGAATAATGAAAATAAGTGAGTTTTAGGCACCAATATTTTCCATGTGCAAAGGACATGGTAGTTTGACAGTTGAAAATTTATTTACCAAAATGCCGCAAGTTCCCATTTTACGATGTTTACTCAGCTGCAGAAATGGCTTTTTGTTCTTCAAGTAGACATTAATTACTCTGGATCTATTGGAGGGAATTCCAACTTTAGCTGATTATTTTTTTCCCACAAAACAATCCCGAAGTTCAATTTTGTTTTGACAACAATGCTTGAATTAGAAAACACTGCACAGGGACAGAACAGGGAACCCCAGTTAAAATCATCTGTAACCTGACATTTGGAGTGTTTGAGTTTTTTAATAATGGAAATAGATATAAGTCAATGCTAATTTTAGTTTGTTGCATTGGAGAAGGAAATGGCAACCCACTCCAGTGTTCTTGCCTGGAGAATCCCAGGAACAGGGGAGCCTGGTGGGCTGCCGTCTATGGGGTCACACAGAGTCAGACATGACTAAAGTGACTTAGCAGCAGCAGCAATCTACTACCTAAAGGGAATTTTTCATGATTTGCCCTACTCAGCTGTGTCCAAGTCTTAGCAACCCTTTGGACTGTGGCCCTCCAGGCTCCTCTGTCCATGGGACTTCTCAGATAAGAAAATTGGAGTGGTTTGCAAATTTCCTTTTCCAGGGGATGTTCCCAACCCAGGGATTGAACCTGCATCTCCTGTGTCTCCTGCATTGCAGCTGGATTCTTTACTGCTGACCCATTGGGGAAGCACATTCATGACTCAGTATTTCTCATTAAATGACGCCTTGACCATGATAGCATTTAATGAAACTTGTGGATTATTTTTATTGTAGACCATGATAACATTATATATATATAGATAGATAGATAGATAGATAGATAGATAGATAGATAGATATATGTGTGTGTGTGTGTGTGTGTGTGTGTGTATGTATACATACACACACACACATAATGAAAAGAAGTAAATGTTAGGCACCAATGTTTTCCCATGCCCAAAGGAACATGGTAGCTTAAATATACATACATTGGGCTTCCTTTGTAAATCAGTCAATAAAGAATATCCTGCAGTGCAGGAGACCTGGGTTCAATTCCTGGGTCAGGAAGATCCCCTGGAGAAGGAAATGGCAACCCACTCCAGTATTTTTGCCTGGAGAATACCATGGACAGAGGAACCTGGCAGGCTATAGTCCATTGGGTTACAAGAGTCGGACATGACTTAGTGACTAAATCACTACCATATACATGTAATCATATATATATATATATATATGAATGTACCTGGAAATGAGATTCTCTTTTTCTTTCATTTTGTGTTCATTTGGATCCAGTGTTTGCATCAGTTCAGTTCAGTTTACTTGCTTAGTCATGTCCGACTCTTTGTGACCCATTGGCGGCAACATGCCAGGCCTGCCTGTCCTTCACCAACTCATGGAGTTTACTCAAACTCATCCCGATTGAGTCAGTGATGCCATCCAACCATCTCATCCTCTGTCGTCCCCTTCTCCACCCACCTTCAATCTTTCCCAGCATCAGGGTCTTTTCAAATGAGTCAGCTCTTCACATCATGTGGCCAAAGTATTGGAGTTTCAGCTTCAATATCAGTCCTTCCAATGAATATTCAGGATTGATTTTCTTTAGGATGGACTGGTTGGATCTCCTTGCAGTCCAAGGGACACTCAAATGTCTTCTCCAAAACCACAGTTCAAAAGCATTAATTCTCCTGTGTTCAGCTTTCTTTATAGTTCAACTCGCACATCCATACATGACTACTGGAAAAACCATAATCTTGACTAGATGGACCTTTGTTGACAAAGTAATGTCTCTTCTTTTTCATATGCTGTATAGGTTAGTCATAACTTTTCTTCCAAGGAGTAAACGTCTTTTAATTTCACAGCTGCAGTCATCATCTGCAGTGAAAAATAAAGTCTGCCACTGTTTCCACTGTTTCCCCATCTATTTTCCATGAAGTGATGGGACCAAATGCCATGATCTTAGTGTTCTGAATGTTGAGCTTTAAGCCAAATTTTTCACTCTCTTTTTTCACTTTCATTAAGAAGCTCTTTAGTTCTTCTTCACTTTCTGCCATAAGGGTGGTGTCATCTGCATATCTGAGGTTATTGATATTTCTCCTGGCAATCTTGATTCCAGCTTGTGCTTCTTCCAGCCCAGCGTTTCTCATGATGTACTCTGCATATAAGTTAAATAAGCAGGGTGACAATATACAGCCTTGACATACTCCTTTTCCTATTTGGAACCAGTCTGTTGTTCCATGTCCAGTTCTAGCTGTTGCTTCCTGACCTGCATACAGATTTCTCAAGAAGCAAGTCAGGTGGTCTGGTATTCCCATCTCTTTCAGAATTTTCCACAGTTTATTGTGATCCACACAGTCAAAGGTTTTGGCATAGTCAATAAAGCAGAAATAGATGTCTTTCTGGAACTCTCTTGCTTTTTGAGAGATCCAGCAGATGTTGGCAATTTGATCTCTGGTTCCTCTGCCTTTTCTAAATCCAGCTTGAACATCTGAAAGTTCACAGTTCACTTATTGCTGAATCCTGGCTTGGAGAATTTTCAGCATTACTTTACTAGTGTGTGAGATGAGTGTAATTGTGCAGTAGCTTGAGCATTCTTTGGCATTGCCCTTCTTTGGGATTGGAGTGAAAACTGACCTTTTTCAGTCCTGTACCCACTGCTGAGTTTTGCAAATTTGCTGGCATATTGAGTCTCTAGTTTTATTCAAAGCACACTAAAGCGCTACAACTCCTAAAAAATAGGCAGTCACTCATTTCGCTGTGGGAGCCTAAATCATTAAAATATGTATTTGCAAAGCAGTATGTTTTTTTTTAAACTTTGAACATGTTTATATCTTTGACATATTAGATGTACCGTAGTCATTTATTCTAAAATACCATAAGAAATGCTAAAAAAGTTTCTGCCCAATATTTTTTTGAAATATTATTTGTACTATTGGCAAATTAAAAATAGACTAAATAGTCAATAAAAGAGTTACTATGAGGTAAGTTGTATATTTCTAGTAATCAGTTCAGTTCAGTTCAGTTTCTCAGTTGTGTCCAGCTCTTTGCTACTCCATGGACTGCAGCATGACAGGCTTCCCTGTACATCACCAGCTCCCAGAGCTTACCCAAACTCACATCCATTGAGCTGGTGATGTCATCCAACCATAAAAGAAGAAGTATTACCAGCATAGAAGATGATGTGAATATAAAGTAGGGAGATACGACCATAAACCAAGGATTGCCAACAACCTCTGGAAGCTGGAAGAGTTAAGGAACAGATTATTCTCTGGAGCTTGTGAAGCCAGCGTGGTCCTTCCTACCTCTTGATTTCAGACATCTGGCCTCTAGAACTTAGTGAGATTAGATATCTGTGGTTTTAAGACACCAACTTTGTGTTAATAATTTGTAATTTGTGACAGCCACAGGAAACTAATACAGTAATATTCAGATAATAAGATCTCTTTAAACTATACTATACCTTAGGATGGGAGGTTAGTACAGCTTTGCTCCAAAACTAAATGGAAAATGCATTTTATTTTAATTGCATGCAAACCATTACTAATTTTTTTTCTTAAATGGATAAAAAAAAAAAAATGTGTTTTCCAGAGCAGTGGCTACAGGATATGTTAGTCTGCTCCAGCAAAGATTTCACATTTGGGATAGTGGCTATGATCCTGCTGCTTCTTGTCAGAGTGAAGTAGTTCCCTGCTTTCCTCCAAGGTCATTCTGGTTTTGGTACAATGTAAACAAGTAAATTAGGTGGATATAAAGTAACTGCTTCTCTGACATAAAATATATATATATATTTTTTAACACTGCATCTGGTCCCATCATTTCATGGGAAATAGATGGGAAACAGTGGAAACAGTGTCAGACTTTATTTTTTTGGGCTCCAAAATCATTGCAGATGGTGATTGCAACCATGAAATTAAAAGACGTTTACTCTTTGGAAGAAAAGTTATGACCAACCCAGACAGCATATTCAAAAGCAGAGACATTACTTTGCCAACAAAGCTCTATCTAGTCAAGGCTATGGTTTTCCCAGTGGTCATGTATGGATGTGAGAGTTGGACTGTGAAGAAAGCTGAGAGCCAAAGAATTGATGCTTTTGAACTGTGGTGTTGGAGAAGACTCTTGAGAGTTCCTTGGACTGCAAGGAGATCCAACCAGTCCATTCTGAAGGAGATCAGCCCTGGGTGTTCTTTGGAAGGAATGATGCTAAAGCTGAAACTCCAGTACTTTGGCCACCTCATGTGAAGAATTGACTCATTGGAAAAGACTGATGCTGGGAGGGATTTGGGGCAGGAGGAGAAGGGGATGACAGAGGATGAGATGGCTGGATGGCATCACTGACTCAACGGACGTGAGTTTGAGTGAACTCCGGGAGTTGGTGATGGACAGGGAGGCCTGGCGTGCTGCAATTCATGGGGTCGCAAAGATTTGGACACGACTGAGCAACTGAACTGAACTGACTTATATTTTAGGACAGGTTTAATTTATAAAATAATGGATTTAGTACAGTCAGTTTCCAAATACTCTCTCACTCATTTTCTGTTATAATTAATCTAACCTTGGTATGGACTTCCCTGGTGTCTCAATAGTAAAGAATCCTCCAATAATGAAGGAGGTGCAGGAGACACAGGTTTATTCCCTGGGTCAGGAAGATCCCCTGGAGGAGGGCAAGACAACCCACTCCAGTATTCTTGCCTGGATTCCATGGACAGAGGAGCTTGGTGGGCTATAGTCCATAGCATCGCAAAGAGTCAAACACAATTTAGCAGGCACACGCAACCTTGTTATGGTACCTTTGTTATAAACAGTAAACCAATATTGATACATTATTCTTAACTATTCCACAGTTTATATCAATTTACTTAATTTTTACATATATTCTCTTTTTATTTGAGGATCCCATCCAGGATACCACCTGGATTTACTTGTTATATTTACTTGTTATATCTCTAAGCTCCTCTTGGGAATTTTTCTCAGACTTCCCTTGTTTTTGATTACCTTGATATGTTTGGTAGTTATTTGTCAAGCATTTTGTAAGATACCTTCTATTGAGATTTGTCTGATGTTTTTCTCATGAATAAACGTATGGGTTTGGGGAGGAAGACCCAAAACAAAAGTTCTGTTTTTATCATGTCATGTCAAGGGGTAAATACTGGCAAGATGATTTATTACTTTTGATAATGACTTGATAAACTACTTGAGATAATGTTTGTCATGTTTTATCACTATGATATTAATATTTTCCCCCTTTCCATTTTATACTCTTTTGGAAGAAGTCACCAGGTGAAGTTTCCATTCTATGCTTCTCATTTTTAAGGACAGATTATGTAGAATCAACTACTTGAACTTTTTTCCAAAGGAAATTTATCTTTTTCCTGCTTTTTTATTTGCCTAGTAATTTATTTATGATTTATTTATATTTATATAAGTATAGATATATTTATTTTGTATATTTATTTTGTATATTTATTTTGTACTTTGGGTGTATATTTATTTTGTACTTTGGGTGTAGCACCAAATTATTTTGTCACTCAAATTGTACCAGCGTTAATCATTGGGGGAGCTCTTTTAGTTGGCTTCTGTGTTCCTCTGACATACTCCCATCAGTGCAAATTTTATTGACTTTTTTTTTTTTTTTAGATCTTCCTTACTTTCTGGCACTACAAGATGTTCTGAGTTCATCTTGTATATTTCTTCCCCAGTTTAGAATCATTCATTTCTCTAAGGACTTATGTTTTCACTTATTGGGAAATGATATTAGAAAGCAAGATTGGCTTGCTAGGTGTGTTCTTTGCTATTGGAACATCATTGCCTCTAGGTAATCTCATATAGCAGAATAAGGAAATATACATGGGTGTGTCTTTGTGTGTAAATATCCTCACTTATGCTGTTTCTTTATTTAATCATCTGTGCTTATATTAAACTAAACATGAATTTGTACTGATGTTTCAACTATAGTCCATTACAGTATGGGTCATCCTAGCCTCCTCCCCTTGCTTATCTGTAAATTCTTGCTCCAACAGTGAGAAACCTAACTCTCAGCATTGGCCAGGCATTTTGTTAATCTTTCAAATTCAATGTACCTATAGAGTAATATCATAATTGATACCCCAGTGGGAAGCAACTTTGTCAACTAAAATATAGTGATTATATTTGATTCCTTTTCACTTCAGTCCCATAGAGTCAATTTATGAGCAAGGTTACTTAGATTAGCACTTTTTCCTCCAATTCTCTCCCCCGAAGTTATGTATATATTTGTAATACAGAAGGGCAATGCCAAAGAATGTTCAAACTACCATACAGTTACACTCATTTTACTAGCTAGTAAGGTTATGCTCAAAATCCTTCAAGTTAGGCTTTAGCAGTATGTGAACCAAGAACTTCCAGATGAAAAAGCTGAGTTTAGAAAAGGCAGAGGAACCAGAGATCAAATTGTCAACATTTGTTGCATCACAGAGAGAGCAAGGGAGTTCCAGAAAAACATATACTTCTGCTTCATTGACTATGCTAAAACCGATGATTGTGTGGCTCACAACAAACTGGAAAATTCTTAAAGAGATAAGACTACCAGACCACCTTACCTGTCTCCTGAGAAACCTGTATACAATTCAAGAAACAACAGAACCACACTTGGAACAGTGGACTGGTTCAAAATTGGGAAAGGATTATGTCTAGCCTGTATACTGTCATCCTGTTTATTTAACTTATATGTAGAGTACATCATACGAAATGCTGGACTGGATAAATCACAGGCTGGAATAAAGATAGCTGGGAGAAATAGAAACAACCTCAGAAATACAGATGATACCACTCTAATGGCAGAAAGTGAGGAAAAACTAAAGAACATCTTAATGAGGGTGAAAGAGGAGAGTGAAAAAGCTGGCTTAAAACTCAACATTCAAAAAACTCAGATCATGACATCTGGTCCCATCAGTCATGGCAAATAGAAGGGGGAAAGTGAAAGTAGTGACAGACGTTATTTTCTTGGGCTCCAAAATCACTGCGGATGGTGACTGCAGCCATGAAATTGAAAAATGCTTGTCCCTTGAAGAAAAGCTATGACAAACTTAGCAGCATATTAAGAAGCAGAGACATTACTTTGCTGACAAAGGCCCATATAGTCAAAACTATGGTTTCTCCAGTAGTCAAGTATGGATGTGACAGTTGGACCATAAAAAAGGCTGAGTGCCAAAGAATTTATGCTTTCAAATTGTGGTGCTGGAGAAGTCTCTTGAGACTCCCCTGGACTGGAAGGAGGTCAAACCAGTCAATCCTAAAGGAAATCAACCCTAAATATTCATTGGAAGGACTGATTCTGAAGCTCCAATTCATTGGCCACCTGATGTGAAGTGCCAACTCATTGGAAAAGACCCTGATGCTGAGAGAGATTGAAGGCAAGAGGAGAAGGATGCGACAGAGGGTGAGATGGTTGGATAACATCACCGACTCAATGAACTGTGAGTCTGAGGAAATTCCAGGAGATAGTGAAGGACGTGAAAGACAGGGAAGCCTGGCTTGCTGCAATCCACGGGGTGGTAAAGGGTTGGACAGATCTTAGTGACTGTACAACAACAATACAGTTAGAATCTCCTGTCACAGTGTACATTCCTCCCTGGGATCCCGTAGTCATTTTTAAATAACTTTTTAATTTGCATAGATTAAAGTTCATTCTTTGTAGTGTAAAAATATGTGGGTTTTGACAAATGCTTAATGTCAAATATATACAATTAGAATGAAGTGAAGTGAAGTGAGCTCGCTCAGTCATGTCCGACTCTTTGCGACCCCATGGACTGTAGCCCACCAGGCTCTTCCATCCATGGGATTCTCCAGGCAAGAATACTGGAGTGGGTTGCCATTTCCTTCTCCAGGGGAACTTCCCGACCCAGGGATAGAACCTAGGTCTCCCACATTGCAGGCAGGCGCTTTACCCTCTGAGCCACCGGCGAAGCCCCTACAATTAATTACACAGAATAGTTCAACTGCTCCCCAAAGCCTCATGATTAGCTAGTTTTGCTCTAAGCCACTAGCAACCACTGATTTTTGGTCTCTATAATGTGTTTCCCATCATGCAAATTGAAGTTCATAAAGTAATTGAAATTATCCAGCAGAAAACTTTTTCAGAATGGCTTCTTTTGTTTAGCAATATACATTTTAGTTTCCGCCATGTCTTTTTCTAGTTTAGAGTTCATTTCTTTTTATTATTGAATAATATTCCATTCTATGTTTGTATCACAGTTTATCTATTCATTCACCTACTGAAAAATATCTTCCTTGCGTTCATTCCCGCATGATCGGTTGCTCAGTCACACCCAACTCTATAACCCCATGGACTGCAGCCTGCCAGGCTTCTCTGTACATGGGATTTTCCAGGTGAGAATACTGGAAAAGGTTGCCTTTTCCTACTCCAGGGGATCTTCCTGATCCAAGGATTGAACCAGTGTCTCCTGCATTGACAGGGGAAATTCTTTACCACTGAGCCACCTGGGAAGCCCTCATTTGCTTTCAGTTGTTGACAGTTATGAATATAGGTTCTGTAAACATTTACATGCAGGTTTTGTGTAGCCATGCATTTTCAAAACAGTTATTACCTCAATTGCTGGATTTTATGGTAAAAATATAGTTAGTTTTTCTAGTAATTCCCAAAGTGTACCCTAAAGTGACTATACCATTGTGCTTTCCCACCAGTAATAAATAAGAGTTCCTGTTGCTCCATCCACTTTATCATTATTTTGTATTTGGTGTATCCTTTGTAACTGATAAGCATTATTGTTTTACTTTACAATTCCTAATGATAAATTATGTGTAGTTTTTATAAGCTTCTATGTAATTTGTATATCTTACTTGGTGATATAGCTGTTAAGTGCTTTTGTTCATTTTTAATTGGATTTTTAAAAATTGAAGTTTAAAGTTTCTTTGTCTATTTTAGATAGAACCCTCTATTTTATAAGTGTTTTGTAAAAATTTTCTCTCAGTCTATAGCTTTTCTTTTTATTCCCTTAATAGTGTCTCTCATAGTACAGTTCTTTAATTTTAATAAAATCCAAATTATTAATGTTTTCTTTGCTAGATCATTGTATATTTTTGTTACATCTGAAAACTCACTGTAAAATCAAAAAGTATGTTCTCTAGAAAAATCAATTCCCTGAAATTTTGCCACATTTTAATCCATATCCTTCTATTGGATCTTAAGCTAAAGAGTTGATTGGAATATATTTTTAACACCAATTCAACTGGAAAGAGATTGGCATTACCCAGATTTAACTTTGGTTCTGTAGTTACTTCATGTGAGAACTTAGGCAAATTAATTTATCTCTTTGTGCCTTAGCTTTCTTATTTTTAACATATTATTGATAATAGTATCTATCTCATAGTTGTTGTTAAGTTATAAAGGAGCTAATACATAAGTCTTACAATGACTGTGGCACAGGGTGGAATCAATATAGTGAAAGTATTAGTTGCTCAGTCATGTCCAACTCTTTGCAATCCAATGGGCTGTAACCTGCCAGACTCTGAATTCTCCAGGCAGGTGATCTCTTATTTTCATGATCATAACATTTTGAGTTGTTAGTGTTTTATCTGTTTATATTCTATTATCTTTTGTAAATTTTTTTTCCCATTTTTGGACTTGATGAAATACATTAGGTTTTGTAGTTACGGGTCAAAGTTTTATAAAGAACTTTCAATTATCCTGCTAGGACCTTCTTTAATTTCTTATTTTTTTTAATGATTCAATGCTTCATTTGGAAGAGTATTGATGTCTTTCTTTAGTCTGGTTACTTCTGCATTTTAAAGCACTTATTTTTCAGTTCCTGTTCTTTTGATAACATTTTTTTAAGCTTCTAGTGCTAAAACTTTCCCCCAATTTTGGCAGGAGTACAAAAGTAGATTGAATTTGCTTATGAGCTGTTACTCAGAAGTCAGTTAAATGAATTCAAAAATCATTTTTAACTCTTCCAGTCAGTAGAATAATAATGATAGTAATAAAAGAAATAAGTGTATTTTGCATGCCATTCTGATAATTGCTTAATGGCTCTCATTTCTCATTTTTTCTTTTTATTAGTATATGCATATTCTTAGACATTTTTATTACATTATTCCATTATTGCAGCATTAAAACAGTTTCATATCTACTCTAATGTTTTGGGGATATAGACGGAATATATGTTGGGGTGACTGATTGATAACTCATTCAAGACATTTTATTGAACATCTCTAAATCCAAGTAGGCTGTTAGGCACATTGGTAAATCAAAGGACTTTTCTTCTCAGCTCTAAACAGCTGGTTTTCTAGTGAAGAAAAAGGTATTAAGCAAGAAAAATGAATAAATAAGTGTATACTTACAAACGACTGTTGTGAAGTAAATAATAATCACTAGTGATACAGACTAAGATTGAAGACCCTGCTTATATGGGGTGCTCAGGGAAGGGTGTCATTAAAACTTATTTGATTAGCAATTCCTTAAAGATAAAGAGAAAGCTTTTTTAGCTGTCTCCTATAATTAGTTGGATATAAAACAATATAGACAACAGACTGGTTCCAAATAGGAAAAGGAGTACGTCAAGGCTGTATATTGTCACCCTGCTTATTTAACTTCTATGCAGAGTACATCATGAGAAATGCTGGGCTGGAAGAAGCACAAGCTGGAATCAAGATTGCCGGGAGAAATATCAATAACCTCAGATATGCAGATGACACCACCCTTATGGCAGAAACTGAAGAGGAACTAAAAAGCCTCTTGATGAAAGTGAAAGTGGAGGGTGAAAAAGTTGGCTTAAAACTCAACATTCAGAAAATGAAGATCATGGCATCTGGTCCCATCACTTCATGGGAAATACATGGGGAAACAGTGGAAACAGTGCCAGACTTTATTTTTCTTGGCTCCAAAATCACTGCAAATAGTGATTGCAGCTATGAAATTAAAAGACGCTTACTCCTTGGAAGAAAAGTTATGATCAACCTAGGTATCATGTTGAAAAGCAGAGACATTACTTTGTCAGCAAAGCTCCATCTAGTCAAGGCTATGGTTTTCCCAGTGGTCATGTATGGATATGAGATTTGGACTGTGAAGAAGGCTGAGCGCTGAAGAATTGATGCTTTTGAACTGTGGTGTTGGAGAAGACTCTTGAGAGTCCCTTGGACTGCAAGGAGATCCAGGCAGTCCATTCTAAAGGAGATCAGCCCTGGGATTTCTTTGGAAGGAATGATGCTAAAGCTGAAACTCCAGTACTTTGGTCACCTCATGTGAAGAGTTGACTCATTGGAAAAGACTCTGATGCTGGGAGGGACTGGGGGCAGGAGGAGAAGGGAACGACAGAAGATGAGATGGCTGGATGGCATCACGGACTCGATGGACGTGAGTTTGAGTGAACTCCGGGAGTTGCTGATGGACAGGGAGGCCTGGCGTGCTGCGATTCATGGAGTCGCAAAAAGTCGGACATGACTGAGTGACTGAACTGAACTGAACTGAAAACAATATAGAAAGTATGTTGAAGGGATAACAAAAGATATTAAGGAGTAACCTCATAATCTTGGTAAATTATTCATTAGTCATGTTCCAGTATAAAATTTGACAGGATTTTCTGTTCTGATTCTTCTCAAGTTATATCTCATAGGCAAACTTGATCCTATTATTTTCTTAATGCTGTAATGTGTTAGATTAGGACCAGATCTGGTTCTCTGTTGTCATCCATCAAAGTTTCTTCGAGTTGAGTCTCTACTCTTTCCCCTATTTCATGGTTTATTTGTGCATGTGTTCTAAGTTTCTTCTGTCGTGTCCAACTCTGTGGGACTCCATGGACTTTAGCCCACCAGGCTCCTTTGTCCATGGGGGTTCTTCAGGCAAGAATACTGGAATGGGTTTCCATGTCCTTCTCCAGGGGATCTTCCTGACTCAGGGATCAAAGCTGCATCTCTTATATCTTCTGCACTGGCAGGTGGGTTCTTTACCACTAGTGCCACCTGGGAAACCCATATAATCTGCATGCACACATATATAAATCAAATTTTGAAAAACTAAACATGTTACATTTTAATGATCTCAAGCGCTCTGGACTCCTGAAAGAAAAGGCATCAAATTAGTATTTCTTATTCAGATATACAGATTGGAAAAACTGACTCTTCATTTTGTGTGAAAGGATTTTAATTGTATAATGCAGAATATATAATTTCATCCCATCTAAATGGGAGAAATCTATATATATAAAATGATGGCAAAGAGTATAATGTTACTTATGGAGATGTTAGCCATATATAACTTATAGAATTTTATTAAACTAGACTACAGTACAGCAAGAAACCCATTTGCTTAGTCATGGTAATCTAATTTGCAGAGCGGTATTATAATTTAGAAAAATAAAACAAAAATAATTTTAGATAGTTGTTTGAGATATGCCCCCAAATATATGACATAATACTACCCTTTCTTTCCTGCTTTGGGAAGCAGTAAGTAAGGAGGAAGAAAAACACTATTTTTTCCCCCCCAGATTGGAAATAAAGTAGAAATACTAGGCGAGATCACCATGCACAGACTCTACCTTTAATCAGTTTGCACAACTGTGGCAAGACATTAGATTCCCCACAAGACATAGAAAATACATACTTGATGTGTGTGTTTTAAAAACCTAACGCTACCACAAAACAATTAAATTTGTATCACTGTAGATGTGGCTCACACTCTGGAGAATGTAAAAAGCTCTCCCTTGTGACTCTTCAGTGAAACCAGAATTGAGAATCATAGCTTAACTCCTTTCTTTTGCATAAGCAAACTCCCTATTCTATTATGGTAAAATATATTCTTTTAGTTTGCCTAACCATAGAATCACAGAAGGCAATGGCACCCCACTCCAGTAATCTTGCCTGGAAAATCCCATGGACGGAGGAGCCTGGTAGGCTGCAGTCCATGGGGTCACTAAGAGTCGGACCCTTACTGAGCGACTTCACTTTCACTTTTCACTTTCATGCATTGGAGAAGGAAATGGCAACCCACTCCAGTGTTGTTGCCTTGAGAATCCCAGGGACAGTGGAGCTTGGTGGGCTGCCATCTGTGGGGTCACACAGAGTTGGACATGACTGAAGCGACTTAGCAGCAGCAGCAGCAGAATCACAGAAGTATTTTAATTTTTTTCAATGAGGTACAGGGTAAGCCTGAGGGGAAACATTTTTTGGGTTCTTCCTTGGTGGTACTTTGCCATCTTTATTATGGTACTGTATTTTCACTAAATTTTCATTAAATGAATAATTTAAAAAATAGGTCAAATATAAGTATTTAGAATAGAGAAAAGAGAATATAGGAAAGTAGGCAACCATTTGAATTAGTTACCTTATTAGTGAATAATATCAAAGTAATGTAATGAGAAATAGATAATACTTGGTTTATGAAATCTCAATTTATCAGCTTTTATTATGCCTAGCCAGTTATAAAACTAAAAGATACAGAATAATCTTTAACATAAATCACAGCAAGATCTTTTTTGACCCACCTCCTAGAGCAGTGAAAAAAACAACAAAAATAAACACATGAGACCCAGTTAAATTTAAAAGTGTTGGCACAGCGAAGGTAATCATGAACAAGACTAAAAGACAACCCTCAGAATGGGATATTTGCAAATGAAGCAACTGATGAAGGATTGATCTCCAAAATATTCCAAACAACCCAATCAGAAAATGGGCAGGGGATTTCCCTGGTGGTCCAGTGGTTAAGAATCCTCCTGCCAACGTCAATGTAGGGGACATGTGTTTGATCCCTGGTCCAGGAAAATTCCACGTGCTGCTGGAGCCCCCTGTACCACAACTACTGAGCCCACGTGCTCTAGAGCCTGTGCTCTGCAACAAGAGAAGCGGCTGCAAGGAGAAGCCTGCACACTACAGCTAGAGACTAGCACCCACTTGTTGCACCTAGAGAAAGCCCATGCCCAGCAATGAAACAGCGTAGCCAAAAATAAATGAAAACTACATACATAAATAATTACTTTAAAAATGAGTGGAAAACCTACATAGACATTTCTTCAAAGGTGTACAGATGATCATCAAACAGATGAAAAGATGCTCAACATCACTAATTATTAGAGAAATGCAAATCAAAGCTACAATGAGGTATTACCTCATAGCAGTCAGAATGGCCATCATCAAAAGATCTACAAATAAATGCTGGAGAGGGTGTGAAAAATAAAGGAATCCTAACACTGTTGGTGGGAATGTAAATTAGTTCAGCCACTAAGGAGATCAGTACAGAGTTTCCTTTAAAAACTAAAAATAGAACTATCCTATGACCCAGCAAACCCACTACTGGTCATATACCCTGAGAAAATCATCATTCAAACAGACACATGCATCCCAGTGTTCACAACAGTACTATTTGCAGTAGCCAGGGCATGGAAACAACCTGAATATCCATCAATGAAGGAATGAACAAAAAAAGATGTGGTGCATATATACAATGGAGTATTACAGTCATAACAAGGAATGAAATTGGGTCATTTGTAAAGATATGGATGGACCCAGAAAGTGTCATACAGAGTGAAGTCAGAAAGAGAAGAGCAAGTATCATATATTAATGCATATATGTGTAATATAGAAAAATGGTATAGATGACCTTGTCTGCAAAGCAGAACTAGAGACACAGATATAGGGTACAAATGTATGGATACCAAGTGGGGAAGGGTGTGGGGTGGGAGGAATTGGGCGATTGGGATTGGTGCATATACATTATTGATGCAGGGTATAAAATAGAAAATTGATAGAAACATAGTATATAGCACAGGAAACTCTACTTAATGATCTGTGGTGTTCAAATTGAGAGGAGAATCTGAAAGGGAGTGGATATATGTATATGCATAGCTGATTCATTTTGATATGCAGTAAAAGCTAAGATAACATTGTAAAGCAACTATACTGCACTAAAATTAATTAATTAAAAAAGGAAATTTCAGAGGTGATTCTATCATCTAACAGTAATATAAATTAGATAAATGAGTATATTTTGAAAATGATGAAAAGTCTCTTAATTGTAAGACATATATATGTATATGTATATATATATGTATATGTGTATATATATATATTTGCTCAGTTGTGTCAGACTCTTTGTGAACCCCATGAAATGTAGTCCACCAGGCTTCTCTGGGGATTCTCCAAGCAAGAATACTGAAGTGGGTTGCCATCCCCTCCTTCAGGGGATCTTCCCAACCCAGGGATCAAATCCGGGTCTCTAGCATCGTAGGCAGATTCTTTACCAGCTGAGCCACCAGGCAAACTTTCACCAGAAAGTTTAGGATGCTTCAGTGGAGAAGCTACCCACTCCAGTATTCATGGGCTTCTTTGGTGGTTCAGATGGTAAAGAATCCGCCTGCAATGCAGAAGACCTGAGTTCAATCCCTGGACTGGGGAGATCTCCTGGAGGAGGGCATGGCAACCGACTCCAGTATTCTTGCCTGGAAAATCCCCATGGACAGAAGAGACTCATGGCCTACAGTTCATGGAGTCACAAAGTCAGGCACAGCTGAGTGATTCTATAATCTAACAGTAATATAAATGAAATAAATGAGTATATTTTGAAAATAATGAAAAATCTCTTAATTGCTTAAGATATTTTATATATATATATTTATATATATATGTAAATGAAGAGATTTTAAAGGATACCAATAGTTGAAAAGTCTTAACTAGTAGAAAAGGTATGAATTCCAAAAACATTGAAATTAACAACCTCAGTTTGAATATATGTGTCTTTTAGATCTCTCATTGCAGATACATTCTGAATATTGCTATATAAATGCTTCACTTTAATATAAAATTCCAAACCTCAGATAAGCATTTCTTTCTTTCTTTCTTTTTTGCATTTTAATAGAGAATGATGAGAATAGCTTATGCTGAATTGAGCAAGTGGTTAAAACCTAATGGTTCAGAGGAACCTGGCATTTAGAGAGAATTCATCAGGACCAGATGTTTAGGGCCTAAGTTACTGAAGTTTGATAAAAATTTCACGGTGAGTCATTCTCTCTACAGAGTCTCACTAAAGGAAAGTTGCTCTGCCTTCTCCAGCAACATAAAAAACTACTAACTGCTCCTTTGAATCTTCCATACTATAGCCATACCAGCCATGTTATGTTCCTAAACAGCACCACGTTGCTTATTTTTTGCTGAATTTTATAAAAGAAAAACTAAATTAGATACAGCAGAACAGTCCAGAAGGATTGTATTCAAGACTCTTGCCGTAGGAGAGAGATACTGAACTAGATTTCAGAGACAAAGGGCAGGAAAGCTGGGGTGAGCTAATGGAAAAGTACTAGAGGACATTATGTGGAAGGCAGTCAGTGTTTTTGACCATCTGTGTTTGCTAATTATTCCTTATCTAGATTAGGCTTCAGCCCTCCCACAGAGATTGGCATAAAGAAAGGCTCTCTCCTTGATTTCAAACTGATGGCTCCCTGGTCTTTGAAGTCATTCCTGACATTCCTAGTTTATAAAACTGGTAGGAAACTGAAAGAAGATTTACATGTTGAAGTGGGTAGAGAAGGAATTTGCAATTATATTTTCTAAAGTAAATTCTCCAAGAAAAAGTAAGAGGTCTAAAATCAGGACAAAGCTTGTTGCAAGCTGAGGAAAATGTAAAGCCATATTGGCAGTTTTACTCTTTTCCTTCTTTTTCACATACATTTTCCTCTATACCTGTTACCTCATTAAATTGTATTCAGTTTTTAAGATTTCAGCTTTGTTATGTCTCCTTTCCAAGTTTCTCTCTCTGCTTTTTAAAGCCAGACTAGGTTTCCTACTTTTACTTTCCTAACGTATTTTATTTTTCTGTAAACAGTACATTATATAGCACTCTGACAATAGCATTTGCCCATTCAGAGATTCTCTGACAAGAAATGATGTCCACTCAAATCAATCATCAGTGAAACTGAACAATTACCTTTAGTGAGTTAGGGAGCTCCCTAACGTTCTGGAGAAATCTTAAGCCCTTAACTTGCAAAATACTTGCAAAATGAAAATGAGCACTAATCTACAACTACCTATCAGAGTGTACTACCCTTGTTATCCTAGGAGAGTATTTAGAGAAGATAAATTGGGCATTATAGATAGGAGAGAGTCAGAAGAAATTAATTAGCTGCAGGTGCCTGAAGGACAGGAGACACTTCCAGTGCAAAGTACACAAGTGGGCATAGCAAATTCAGGTATATTTTGGCTAATTATAAAAAAACTAAATCTGTCAATGTGATAGGCAATAGCTCTGGAAAATAATGTTCTAAAGAACAGGTACGGTTCAGTTCAGTTCAGTCGCTCGGTCGTGTCCGACTCTGCAACTCCATGGACTGCAGCACACCAGGCCTCCCTGTCCATCACCAACTCCTGGCGTTTACTCAGATTCATGTCCATTGAGTTGGTGATGCCATCCAACCATCTTATCCTCTGTCATCCCCTTTTCCTCCTGCCTTCAATCTTTCCCAACATCAGAGGTTTTTCCAATGAATCAGTTCTTTGCATCAGATTCCCAAAGTTTTGGAGTTTCAGTTTCAGCATCAGTCCTTCCAATGAATACTCAAGATTGCTTGCCTTTAGGATGGACTGGTGGGATTGCCTTCAAGTCCAAGAGACTCTCAAGAGTCCTCCAATACCACGGTTCAAAAGCATCAATTCTTTTTTTTTTTTTGGTACATGTCCAGCTGATGATTTATTTTTTTTATTTTTTATTTATTTATTTTTTTTAGTTTTTTATTTTTTAAATTTTAATATCTTTAATTCTTACATGCATTCCCAAACATGAACCCCCCTCCCACCTCCCTCCCCATAACATCTCTCTGGGTCATCCCCATGCACCAGCCCCAAGCACAAAAGCATCAGTTCTTCAGAGCTCAGCTTTCTTTATGGTCCAACTTTCACATCCATACATGACTACTGGGAAAACTATAACTTTGACTAGACAGACTTTTGTTGGTAAAGTAATGTCTCTGCTTTTTAATATGCTGTCTAGGTTGGTCATAGCTTTTCTTCCAAAGAGCAACTTTCTTTTAATTTCATGGCTGCAGTCACCATCTGCAGTGATTTTGGAGCCCCCCAAAATAAAGTCTCTCAATGCTCCCATGGTTTCCCCCATCTGTTTGCCATGAAGTGATGGGACCAGATGCCATGATCTTAGTTCTCTGAATGTTGAGCTGTAGGCCAAATTTTTCACTTTCCTTGTACACTTTCATCAAGAAGCTTTTTAATTCTTCGCTTTCTGCCATAAGGGTGGTGTCATCTTCATATTTGAGGTTATTGATATTTCTCCTGGCAATCTTGATTCCAGCTTGTTCTTCAAAGAACAGGTAACATTCTGGTAAAAAAAAAACAAAACACACATTTCTTTTTTTGAGTCTTTTCCTTCATTAGAAAGATGCCAGGGACTAGAGGTACAGGGAGCAAGATTTAATACTCAGGTTAGGAGATTAGCAAGTGACTGGATGGGTAAACTGTGTTGTTGCTAAGAGTAAGTGGGTTTAACCAATGAGCTGCAGTCTGCAGGAACTGTCTTAGTTAATCCCTTCAGGATGCTATAACAAAATGTCCCAGACTGGGTATCTTGTAAATTATAGCAATTTATGTCTCACAGTTCTGGAAGTTGGATATTTGAGATCAGGGTGCCAGCATGGTTAGGTGAGGTCCTTCTTCCAGGTAGCATACTTTTCCTTGTACTCTCACATGAAGGATTCAAGGGGCAAAGGAGCTCTCTCAAGCCTCTTTTGAAAGGATATTAAATATCTTCTAAATGTATCCCTTCATATTGAGCGTGAGAATTTCAGCATATGAATTAGCATTTGGTGAGACACAAATATTCAAATCATACATAACAGGAACTAAATTTCAGGGTATGTAAAATACCATAAGATAAGAAAGAGAAATACAGTGAAATGATTGCCCTATAAGATAAGAGAGATACAATGAATTCATTGCCCTATTAGTCACTGAATCTGGAGTTGCCCACTTATTTTCTAACTGTATCTGGATTGGCTGAGAACATAGTATATTTAAAAGTAGAGTCAGAGGACATCCATCAGCCCAGATAGAAGAAACTTGGAAAAATAAGGGCTTATTCTTTTCTAAGATTATATAGGGAAATTCTTCTGGAATGTGTTCTAGAAATCCTACCTCCTTTCTATGCCTAAGCAGGTTAGATTTATTTTTGGCAGTATTATATCCTGACAAACATTTTATCTAAATTTTCTCTATCCAGTAACTAAATCATATGTTCTTTTAATTGCTTCTATCTTGGGATTCCAACATATTTTCTAAGAATGTAGTAACTCAAACAGCAAAAGAATACAGCTGTGCTTTGGGGACCCCATGATTCCATAGCCTCCCAACTACTCTCATTTGTTTCCCTGGAGGGGAGAAATGTTCCTGAAGGGGTGCTGACTAATCAAATTATAAACAAGAAATGTGAATGAATAAATGTTCTTCAAGGCTCTTTTCTATTATCAGTGAAATAGGTTAGCAATGAGGAACTGCAAAGATATGTGTCTTATATGATCTATATTTTTACTCAAATTAAAATTGAACTTTTCATTACATAAAAGTTGATATAACAGCATCACAATCTGGCACTTCTACTCTTTCAGCATGTCATGCAAAGGTCGCAGACTTACATTTGATAAAAGAAGCATGATGTCACTGAACATTAATAAAGTCCTAATTTCTAGATAAAAAGAACAACACATACATTAGGAAAATAATGGAGTCTATATTAAATATTACTCTAGACCTTAGAGCTATTACTCATCACATTCCACTTGTTCAACCATGACCTCCATGGATCTTTTATTGTACTGAACCCTGAACACCCATTATGCAAAGCATAATTGTAACTCAGAGAGGTAAAATAATATTAATCAGGGATAACACTGCAATGGACTTTGACCCATAGGTATAAATCTAATAAATGTGTAGGATTTTTCCCCCATAATATAATGAGTTCTTCCTTATATCATTACTCATGGGACCAATGTGAAATCATAATAGGAATATTTAAGACAATTAATGGGACAGATAAGAAATGATCGTATGGTTTTAATTTCCTAATTATTTTAATGCCCCAAATTAAAGATATACATCAAGTTATATCCATTAAATCCGGCCAGTCATATTTCTTTGGAATAATGTGATAAAAGAGCAAAAGTAGAAGTCAGATAAAATTAAGCAAAGAAAATGTTAGGCTGACTGTCAGAGAAGCAATATCCAAATGATTAAATCAGATGGATTGTGAAAGAGTCTATTAAGTAAAGTGGTTAAAAGTGCCATCTCTTAGGCCATAAAAATAGACTGCACTAGGCATTTTACCAAAGGAAACTGTTCTTCAGTGGTTTGATCAGATAAACACAGGTCATCAAAATCTCTGATTCTAAGCAACCCTATCATCTACCTGTTTTGGTTTTTTTTTTTCTTCTGACATCCATTTGTCATTTGTTTAATGATTCAAATTCAGCTCTTTGTCAATCTGCACTGTTTCTGCTTTGAAACAACCTATTTTGGTATATAAATAAAAATACTTTAACCTTTCACATCCCCTATGCTACCCATCCCTACTAGCCACACACACATACGCACAGAATTCTTTTTATAAAATTATATATTCAAACCTCTTGACACATGAAACGTCAAAATAATCAGGAAAATAGTGGAACCAGTGTGTTTACAAGTCCATGCTATCGTTTAGAAAAACTTGGCTTTAAACATGTGAAGCCATGCATGTTGCTCTGTTATTATTTATTTCCAATGGTTCAGCATATGACTTTTTCTCCAAATTCAAGAGACTTACTAAAGGCTAATGTGAAATAATTTCTTATATATATATATATATATATATATTTTGAGGAAAATTGAGAAATATAGATATTCACAAACCAGATTGTTGTCATTTCCAGTAGGGATCAGAACTAAGAATTGTGGGTAAAGGATAAATTGGAGCTTATTTTTCCATTGCATGTTCTTTTATGAAATTTGTAGTCTTTATCACATGCATACATCATCTTACAAAACTAAAAGGAACAGAGACACAGATGTTTAGAACGGACTTTTGGACTCTGAGGGAGAGGGAGAGGGTGGGATGATTTGGGAGAATGGCATTGAAACATGTATACTATCATGTAAGAAACGAATCGCCAGTCTATGTTCAATACAGGATACAAGATGCTTGGGGCTGGTGCACGGGGATGATCCAGAGAGATGATATGGAGTGGGAGGTGGGAGGGGGATTCAGGATTGGGAACTCATGTACACCTGTGGCTGATTCATATTAATGTATGGCAAAACCAATACAGTATTGTAAAGCAAAATAAAGTAAAAATAAAAATTAAAAAAATAATAATAAAAGGAACAATATCAAAGTCTTGATAAATATTCCAAAAAAAACCTTAAGAAAAGAAATATTTCCAAAAAGAGATACAACCCCAAACTCATAAGGAATTGCACTAGGAATTACACTCCCAGATATTGTGAAATGTATAAAAAAAATTGATTGTGAACAATTATTTGAAATTAGAAATATTGGGAGACCTTAAGTTTTCTAATAAAAATGCTTTTAAGAAAATAAGTCTTACTGATATTCTCACTTGTAAGTTACTAAGCTGAACATCAACATCAAAAACTTACTTTAATATCATCAAAGACTCTAAAAAAGTTGTGTTGTCTTTATAAAATTCCTGTTGATATAAACTCAGCCTCTCCAAAGCATTTTATGCTTCTTTCTGTGTGACTGTTGCAAGAGTACCTGTCAAAGTGGTTAGCATTTTACCGCTTAACCCTTTTCATCATTGTCATGTCTCTTATCTAAGAAATTTGACAAGAAGCTAGGGTCTGGGGTCATAGTCACAAAAGATCTAGATTCCATAGAATAATAAATAATTGGCGATCTACCTTGGCTTACAGGTAACATTTTCCATAGTTTTTCATTCATCTCCTTGTTATTTGCTTTGATGTGGTATTGACATATTTGCTTTTGCCCTGTTAAATGTTGCTTTCCTTTGATCAGTTTTGGAACAAAGTAAAACCTCAGAAACATCTAAGTCATCAAAGCAAATGGCAGGAAGTCCTGGGAGGGATTTTGTAAGTACATTAAAAGAGGACTTCCAAAGATTTAGTTCAGTTCAGTCACTCAGTCGTGTCCGACTCTTTGTGACCCCATGAATTGCAGCACACCAGGCCTCCCTGTCCATCACCAACTCCTGGAGTTTACCCAAACTCATGTCCATCAAGTGGGTGATGCCATCCAGCCATCTCATCCTCTGTTGTCTCCTTCTCCTCCTGCCCCCAATCCCTTCCAGCATCAGAGACTTTTCCAATGAGTCAACTCTTTGCATGAGGTGGCCAAAGTACTAAAGTTTCAGCTTCAGCATTATTACTTCTAAAGAACACACAGGACTGATCTCCTTTAGAATGGACTGGTTGTATCTCCTTGCAGTCCAAGGAGAAAAGGTCAGTTTTCATTCCAATCCCAAAGAAAGGCAATGCCAAAGAATGTTCAATCTACTGCACAATTGCACTCAGCTCAAACACTAGCAAAGTAATGCTCAAAATTCTCCAAGCCAGGCTTCAACAGTACATAAACTGTGAACTTCCAGATGTTTGAGCTGGATTAGAAAAGACAGAGGAACCAGAGATCAAGTTGCCAACATCACTGGACCATAGCAAAAGCAAGAGAGTTCCAGAAAATCATCTACTTCTGCTTTATTGAGTACACCAAAGCCTTTGACTGTGTAGATCACAACAAATTATGAAAAATTCTTAAAGATGGGAATACCAGACCACCTGACCTGCCTCCTGAAAAATATGTATGCAGATCAAGAAGCAACAGTTAGTTAGAACTGGACATGAAACGACAGACTGGTTCCAAATCAAGAAAAGAATACTTCAAGGCTGTATATTGTCACCCCCATATTTAACTTATGTGAAGAGTACATCATGTAAAATGCCAGGCTGGATGAAGCACAAGCTGGAATCAAGATTGCCAGGAGAAATATCAATAACCTCAGATATGCAGATGATGCCACCCTTATGGCAGAAAGTGAAGAACTGAAGAGTCTCTTGTTGAAAGTGAAAGAGAAGAGTGAAGAAGTTGGGTTAAAACTCAATATTCAGAAAACTAAGATCATGGCATCCAGTCCCATCACTTCATGGCAAACAGATGAGGAAACAATGGAAACATTGAGAGACTTTATTTTTGGGGAGCTCCAAAATCACTGCAGATATTGACTGCAGCCATGAAATTAAAAGATACTTTGTCCTTTGAAGAAAGGCTATGACCAACCTAGATAGCATATTAAAAAGCCAACAAAATCTGTCTAGTCCAAGTTCTGGTTTTTCCAGTAGTCATATATGGATGTGGGAGTTGGACTATAAAGATAGCTGAGCAACCAAGAATTGATGCTTTTCAACTGTGGTGTTGGAGAAGACTCTTGAGAGTCCTTTGGACTGCAAGGAGATCCAACCAGTCCATCTTAAAGGAAATCAGTCCTGAATATTCATTGGAAGGACTGTTGCTGAAGCTGAAACTCCAACACTTTGGCCACCTGATGTGAAGAACTGACTCTTTGGAAAATACCCTGATGCTTGGCAAGATTGAAGCCAGGAGGAGGAGGGGACAATTAGGATGAGATGGTTCGATGACATTGCCACTCAGTGAACATGCGTTTGAGCAAGCTTTGGGAATTGGTAATAGACAGGGAAGCCTGTCATGTAGCAATCCATAGGGTTGCAAAAAATCGGACACAACTGCCTGACTAAATTGAAAGATACCTGTTCTTCCTGAGCACCCAGGTAACTTCATTTCCTAGATCCTTTGCATTTAAGAGCAACACTGGAACTAGCCAGTGGAATGAGATGGAAAATGATGTAATTACTGCTAACAGTCCATGCCTTGCAGGTGTTTATTACAGCACTTATTAATTTACCCTGTCCCCTTTTTTGTCTGCATCATAAATCCAGAAAATTGGACATTTATGTGCATCTGTGACTCTGCAGGGATCTAGTTCAATTGTTTTTCTGCCGTAAATGATGTAAAATTGTAAAAATCATTTTAGACTATCTTAGATTGAAAGATCGAATTAAATTTTTCATGACAGATCTAATTGTGGAATTATTTTTTTCCTGAAATGATTGTTTTAGCTTAAACTTCACTTAGGATATTGTCCTTTTCAAGTGTGATTCGTCAGACAAATTAGTGTTTCCATATATATTTAAGCAGGTATATATTATGTAGCTTATGCCAACCACCTTTATCCAAATATAATCAATGACTTGAAGTTTTCTATTTGTTTCATATGATTTCAGAATATACCACTGTTTTCTGTATATAGTGAACATGAAAACTGTATTACTGTTACAGCAACTTTATGCATTCTTTAGTTGGGAAGATCCCCTGGAGAAGGAAATGGCAACCCACTCCAGTATTCTTGCCTGGAAAATCCCTTGGACAGAGGAGCCTGATAGACTATAATACATGGGGTTGCAATGAGTTGGACATAACTGAGCAACTAACACACACACATACTTTCAAAATCAGTTGTAAATATTGTTAATTATAAAGTCATGCTTGATGAATTTTAAAAGTTTGTCTACCTCTGTGTGTTGTAATTGAGAGTAAATTTTCTAAAAATTGATTTTTAACATGTGTAATATATGGATTTAACATGCCATGAACATAATGAAATTGTTGCATACTGGAATAGAAAATGATTTTTTAAAAGTTAAACTGATAAAGCAATGTATTATTACTTTTTGAGTATCTATTTCACTATATTTTTAGTGCTTTTTTATCATATTAGTGATGCTCACTCCACCAAATATGAATATTGTAACAAATTTCTCTCCTACCTTTCTCTCAGAGATTGTTTTTGTATTGGAGAGAGTGTGTAAATTCCTAATTTTTCAAATTCATCACAAGAGTTTCTGATTTAAAATAAAACTCTAAGAACTTTATCAAAATGATTAAGATTGAAATTTAAGGTTGGAGTATGTGACTACAGAGACATTTGGTGGTTGTTAATTTAGTCTGGAGGACTTTTGAACTGGTTGTTGAATTCTGAAACTATTAGAGATCTGAGAAATTTAAGAAAGATTTCACTTAAAATGTTTACAAATTTCTCCACCAATGATTACCTACAATAACCAGTTTCTTATGATGACACTAAAACCTCAAAACAGATGAGATGATTCAGGGATCACTAGATTAAGATACAGACAATTTATCACAACAGTCTGGAGCCATGATTTGATATTCACTTCACTACTATAAAGGAATACTGTGTATTACAGGACACTAGGTATATAACTGCCTTCCCACCCTGGAGTAATATTTCTAAGGCATACTTAGACATTCTTGATTGAATCTGAAACTAATGCAGAAATCTCCATTCTGTGATAACACTGGAGCATTATGGTTTCCAAACAGTAATGCCAGTTTGGCTCTGAGCATTTGTAATTTGTAACTCTATTCTAGGTTTAAGCAATATAGGTTATGATTATTGATATCTGGATTGTGAGGTTGCCACAGAAAAATTCTGAGTAAGGCCAGTACATCTAGGGGTCTAGCTGAAATCTAGGGACAAAGGGTCGACCACTCTAAGAATCTTCCTTGGTGCTGTTTTTCAAGGATGTGTTTGATGTTAAGGACATATAACATTTGTGTGGAACTCTATACTTGTTTCCAAGGGTTGTCCCAGACGGTTTGTTTGTTTTAAAATCCCTTAGATCTTTTAAGTATTAGTTGCATGAGGACTTAAACAACATAAAAAAAAATTGCTATGTTTGTTATAAAAAGGCAGTGTTTTGAATAGAGGCAATAGCTGTTGTTTTCGAGGGAATTCAGCTTTAACTTGTGTGGTGGACTAGATATCACTTAGATTATATCTAGGATTTTGAAACTACAGCTCCTAACCTGGGGGTAGGGGAAAGAACTTGAATTACTACAAATGAATATCATGGGACTAAGGAGCTCATGGGAATGGAAGGTCTTTTGATAAAGCAATAGTTACTATACTGGCAATTGCGGCTGACGGGAGATGGCACAGTATGGGTTTAAATGTCCCATTGTCCTGAGAATGTGTACCACCACTACCTGTTTAATCACAGATGAGTGACAGGACAGAGCTGTATTCTACTGGAACTGGCCAAAGAAGCCTAAGAATTTTTAATTCAAGAGTCAACTTCTTTCTAGCTAGTAACTTTGAGAAAGTTTTGTAAATATTATTAAACATTTTATAATAGCCAGGACATGGAAGCAACCTAGATGTTCATCAGCAGACAAATGGATAAGAAAGCTGTGGTACATATACACAACGGAGTATTACTCAGCCATTAAAAATAATACATTTGAATCAGTTCTAATGAGTTGGACGAAACTAGAGCCTATTATACAGAGTGAAGTAAGCCAGGAAGAAAAACACCAATACTGTATACTAATGCATATACATGGAATTTAGAAAGATGGTAATGATAATCCTGTATGTGAGACAGCAAAAGGAACACGGATATATAGAACAGTCTTATGGACTCTGTGGGAGAGGGAGAGGGTGGGATGATTTGGGAGAATGGCATTCAAACATGTATAATATCATATGTGAAACAAATCTCCTGTTCAGGTTCCATGTATGATACAGGATGCTTGGGGCTGGTGCACTGAGATGACCCAGAGGGATGGTATGGGGAGGGAGGTGGGAGGAGGTTCAGGAAGGGGAACATGTGTACACCCATGGCATATTCATGTTGATGTAGGCAAAACCAATACAATATTGTAAAGTAATTAACCTCCAATTAAAATAAATAAATATATATTAAAAAAGAAAGTTTTCTGAATATTTTGTAATTAATAATCTCAACATGACAATAGTAGCACCATTGCAATGTTGCAGGAATAAAACTAGTAAATATCTTAAATTATAAACCAAGGAAGTTTTATATCATTAACATTCTTATATTAGTTATTTTACTGTTTACCACAAAAATATTTATAGTTCTATCATTTTTCATTCAGAGCATTTTATTCAGTACATCTTATAATTTTAGAAAATATAATTAATTTTAGTCAGTCAGAGAATGAAGAGGATATTATATTACCTAATTTAAGTTTGTTAATATTATTGCTTGTTTTTATAAGAAGATTCTTTGAATTATAGGTTTGATCTACTTTAAATCATGGAAATTTCTTTGAGTTTTTAATTACTATATGAAGAGTGAGTCTATGGCAAATTGTTGTAGAATTATTGATTCTGATATTACAAATGCTGCTTATATCTCTTTAAGATTGTATCTTTCCTAAACAAACTTTATTGAAACATCTAATTATTCCAATATCAGGAGAGAATACTTTTATTTGTCAAATAACCAGATAAAGGTTAACATATCAATATTTAACATTTTTATTAGGCTAGATTGATCTTGCTTTTAGTTAAGAGAAAACTATTGTGTGCTGGTAATTTACAACCCAAATCCTTAAGGTATGAGTTTCTTTTATTTTTAATTTCAGAAGTGAAATTCTGGGATTCTTATCCATATTAATTCTTTATGGTTAAAGCAACAGAATTTCACAGAGAAAAGTAAAAGCTTATTTTTTATATCCACATTATAATCTTTACATAGGCAAATTTCTTTTTCTCATATCCATTTATCAAAATCTAAACCTTATGTTTATTTTATTTTATTTATCTTATTTTCTTATTTTTTTTTTCTTTGGCTCCAAAAGCACTGCAATTGGTGACTGCAACCATGAAATCAAAAGATGCTTGCTCCTTGGAAGGAAAGCTATGACAAACCTAGACAGCATATTAGAAAGCAGAGACATTAATTTGCCAACAAAGGTCCATCTAATCAAAGCTATAATTTTTCCAGTGGTGGTATATGGGTGTGAGAGTTGGACCATAAAGAAAATTGAGCGTCAAAGAATTGATGCTTTTGAACTGTGGTGTTAGAGAAGATTCTTGAGTGTCCCTTGGACTGCAAGGAGATCCAACCAGTCAATCCTAAAGGAAATCAGTTCTGAATATTCATTGGAAGGACTGATGCTGAAGCTGAAACTCCAATACTTTAGCCACCTGATGCAAAGACCTGACTCATCTGAAAAGACCCTGATGCTGGGCAAGATTGAAGGCAGGAGGAGGAGGGGATGACCGAGGATAAAATGATTGGATGGCATCACCAACTTGATGGACATGAATTTGAGCAAGCTTTGGGAGTTGGTGATGGACAGGGAACCCTGGCATGCTGCAGTCCATGGGGCCGCAAAGAGCTGGACATGACTAAGTGACTGAACTCAAGTGAACTGAAACCTTAAGTGAAGTTGCTCTGTCGTGTCTGATTCTTTATGACCCCATGGACTGTAGCCTACCAGGCTCCTCCACCCGTGGGATTCTCCAGGCAAGAGTACTGGAGTGGGTTGCCATTTCCTTCTCCAGGAGATCTTCCCAACCCAGGGATCGAACCTGGGTCTCCCGCATTGCAGGCAGACGCTTTACCATCTGAGCCACCAGGGAAGAAACCTTAAGTATTCACTTAACTTTAAGAAATGGAAATGTGCTGTTGCTTAGGGAAAAAATCACTCTACAAATCAGAATCCTAACTTTCCAGTCAAAAACCAGCACTTTGTGAAGAGAAGACTATGGGAGATATCATTAACTATATATCACAAATCCCCAGATTGGGATCTATATTGTCATTGGATGATATTGTTTTCTGAACTCATGATGAGAGGTGGCCTTACTTTTTATGGCTATCTGCAAAGTCCACTACAGCTGACAGTGACTTGCCATGAACAGTGGTCTACAAATCAAACACTACAATTTATTTCTGTATTAAAGAACTACTGACAGTTGGTTCAGAAAGGTTTTCTTTTTTCAAATTAAATACTAGCATAGTATATTGAAATGCCAAATCCTTGCTGTACTTATACACACAGAGTTTATCAAAGCTTCTTAAAATTTAAAATCTATTTCCAGGAGAAAATTCATGACACATTTATTCCTATTAATATATATATATTTCTTTATATCTTACCATATGAAAATAGTATTGTGCATATTATAATGGAATGTTTGTATACACATATGAAGATGAACTACTTTTTCTTGGGCTAAATTAAATGAAATTAGTTTAACATAGATCATAAAATTCACCTGTTTGATTTTCAATGTTAATAAAATGTGAAGAGAAGTTGATCATCATATGCTGAATTATTAACAATCCTCATATGCCTTTCAAAGACATTTGTGTTAAAATATAAGCCTAATGTGGTCACCAAAATACACAAATAAAAAAGCTATGAAATTAAGTTCAAGGGAAAGCAAAGAACTGACAGTCATCCTCTAGTACAATTTTATGAGATATGAAGGAGTAAAATTTCATTTTCCCTTCATATGATATTAATATATGTGTATGATTCTGATTACTAAGGAGTTATAAAGATTTACTGAAGTCTTGAGTGTGCTTAGTCACTCAGTCATGTCTGACTCTTTGTGACCCCATGAACATAGCCCACTAAGCTGTTCTGTCTATGGAATTCTCCAGGCAAGAATACTGGAGTGGGTTGTCATTTCCTTCTCCAAACTCTTGAGTAGTTTCCTAAAAAGTTGACTCTATATTATATAAACTATGAGTACCCTCTGTGGAATAAAGTTTTTGGCAATAGACTTTAGAGGAATTTTCTTGCATATTGACAAATGAAGGAGGTAATTTAGAAAGTCTTCTCAAATATACTCTGTTTTCTATGTACTCCTATAATATAGCTGAAAATGCAGTAAGTATAAAGAGCCTTATAATGAGAGTTGCATGTGCAATTAACTTATTTAGAAGAGAGTATTATGTTATTTTTGGCTTATTTATCCTCAAACATCAAACTTCCTCCAAGATGTTATCATCATATATATGGGCACCATTATATACCTAAATCCTACTTAGTATATTGTAATTGCTCAATTAATTCTTATTCGATTTAATGATGTCTTTGTATAAATCCAAGGGAAAGAAAACATATTCATCTCTTCTATGATGTAAGTGTGGAGAATTTTAACAATAATTTATAGTACAAAGACATTTTACATTATAAATTTATATCAACCAAACCCTCATGAAATTATGCATATATTTGTTGCAAGGTAAGTTTACCTTTTGACATTAATTGGTAGAATTTTTCTCAAGTCCTCATGCACACACCAAAAATACTAGTACTGTTATGTTTTGTGGTACTACTGTTATTGTATTAATATGAGTTACAATTAATATTTTCAAAGATAGTATTCTTTTTTTCTCATTAAACTTCTTTTTTTTAATGGGTCTCAAATTCTATGACAGATTTTTGGTCAAGTTGTTTTCATTAAAAATTACTGGTTTTAAAAACTAATAATTTAAAACTGCCGTCCACAAAACATTCTTTCCTTCTGAAGACTTTACGATGCATTGTTATCATTAACAAGTCTTTTACTATTAAACGTAAATGGCCAATTGAAACAAATAGTTCTGAGACAGTTCTTTCACCATTGATTAAGACTGGGGTGGCAGGTATTGGGGATGATATTCATTTAGTCTTCTGAGCATTCTGGGGAGACTTGGTGACCTTGCCAGCTCCAGCTGCCTTCTTGTCCACTGCTTTGATGACACCCAGAGCAACCATCTGTCTCATGTCATGCACAGCAAATGGCCCAGGGGAGAAGAGCCAGAGAAACTCTCTACACACATGGGCTTGCCAGGAACCATATCAACGATGGCAGCATCACTAGATTTCAAGAATTTAGGGCTGTCTTCCAGCTTTTCCCCAGAATGATGATCAATCTTCTTCAGCTCAGCAAACTTGCAAGCAATGTGAGCTGTTTGACAATCCCGCACAGGTGCATATCCAGCACTGATTTGGCCTGGATGGTCCAAAATAATCACCTAAGCTGGGAAGCCAGCTGCTTCCATTGGTGGGTCATTTTTGGTGTCAACAGCCACATTGCCATGAAAAGCATCTTTGACAGACATATTCTTGACATTGAAGCCCACATTGTCCCCAGGGAGGGCTTCACTCAGTGTTTCATGGTGCATTTCTACAGACTTCACTTCAATTGTTACATTTACTGGAGCAACGGTGACCACCATGCCAGGTTTGAGAACATCAGTCTCTACTTGACCCACAGGGACAGTACCAATACCACCAATTTTATAGACATCCTAAAGGGACAAACACAAAGGTTTGTCAGTTGTGTGATTTGGTGACAGGATGCAATCCAAAGCTTCAGGCAGGGTGGTTTCATTGGTATTGCCATCCTTATGGGTGACTTTCCATCCCTTGAACCATGGCATGTTAGCACTTAGCTCCAGCATATTGTCACCATCCCAGCCAGAAATGGGTACTAAGGCCATTGTATCAGGGTTGTAGTCAATTTTCTTAATGTAGGTGCTGACTTCCTTAATTTCCTTGTATTTCTTCTGGCTGTAGGGTGGCTCAATATAATTCATTTTGTTAACTCCAGCGATTGTTTCACCCCAGAGTGTAAGCCAGAGGGCATGCTCATGGGTCTGCCCCTTCTTGGAGATAACGGTTTCAAATTTATCAACACCAGCAGCAAAAATCAGAACAGAACAGTCAGCCTGGGATGTGCCTGTAATCATGTTTTTGATGAAATCTCTGTGTCCTGGGGCATCAGTGATGGTAACATAGTACTTGCTGGTCTCAAATTTCCACAGGGAGATATCAATGGTGATACCACACTCACATTCAGCTTTCAGTTCGTCCAAGACCCAGGCATACTTGAAGGAGCTCTTTCCCATCTTGGCAACCTCCGTCTTTAACTTTTCAATTGTTCTCTTGTCAATGTCACCACATTTGTAGATCTGATGGCCAGTCGTGGTAGACTTCCTTGAATTAATATGCCCAATGACAACATGTTGATGTGGGTCTCTTCCTTTCCCATTTTTGCTTAGGTTTAATGGTGGTTTTCATGACACCTGTGTCCTGGCAGCAAACCCATTGCAAAAAAGCCTAAGGTACTATTCTTTTTAAAAAAAACTCAGAATTTATTTTTCTTTTTCTTTAGAGAGAACTATAGTTATCTTTTATGATAAAAACAGCAATATACAGACATTTTTAAAAGTTAGGGAAATATTTTTTCTCTCTTGTATAGCATTTTGGGGAACTCAGGGAGAAGCTTTCTTCAGAGTGGATCAAATCTTGATCTGCAGTTTGTCATTCATGTTGATGTATGGCAAAACCAATACAATATTGTAAAGTAAGTAACCTCTAATTAAAATAAATAAATTTATATTTTAAAAAATTTGAAGTATAGTTGACTGACAATACTATGTGAGTTTCAAGTGTATAGCAAAGGGATTGATATATATGTATATATATCAGATTATTTTCTATTATGAATAATTACAAGATATTGAATAGTTCCCTGTATTATAGAGTAAAACTTCTTTGTTTGTCTATTTTAGGTATAGTAGTTTGTATCTTTTCCTCCTTTACCCCTAATTCATCACTACCCCCTCCCTTTCCACTTTGGTAACCATAAATTTGTTTTCTTTGTCTATGAGTATGCTTCTGTTTTATATATAGACTCCTTTGTATTACTTTTTAGATTCCACAAATAAATGATATAATGTTTTCCTTTCTCTGGTATATCCGTATTGCTACAAATGGCAATATTTCATTTTTTTTATAAGTGGATAATATTCCATTCCATATATATAGTACATTTTCTTTATTCATTCATCTGCTGATGGGCACATGGGTTGTTTCCGTATCTTGACTATTGTAAACAGCAGTACAATGAACATTGAGATACATATCTCTTTTAAAATTAGAGTTTTCATCTTTTCTGGATATATGCCCAGGGGTGGAAATGCTGGCTCATACGATAGCTTTATTTTTAGTTTTTTTAAGGAACTTCCACACTGTTCTCCATAGTGGTTGCATAAATTTATTTTCCTACTAACAGGGTAGGAGGTTTCTCTTTTTCTCACATTCTCTCCCTCATTTATGATTTATACAGTTTTTGATAATACCCATTCTGATTGGTGGGAGGCAGTACCTCATGGTTTTGATTTGCATTGGAAAAGAGATGAGATGGCTGGATGGCATCACTGACTTAATGGACGTGAGTCTGAGTGAACTCCGGGAGTTGGTAATGGACAGGGAGGCCTGGCGTGCTGCAATTCATGGAGTCGCAAAGAGTCAGACATGACTGAGCGACTGAATTGAACTGAATACTTGTGATGTTGAGCATCTTTTCACATGCCTATTGACCATTTGTATGTCTTCTTCAAAGATATGTCTATTTAGGTCTTATACCTATCTTTTTTTTTTTTTTAATATTGAATTGTATGAGATATTTGTATATTTTGGATATTAACCTCTTGTTGGTAACATCATTTACAAGTATTTTCTCCCATTCCATAAGTTGATAGTTTATTTTGCTGATGGTTTCCTTTGCAGTGCAACAGCTTTTAAGTTTGATTAGGTTCTCTCTTTTTTTTTTTTAATTTTTGCTTTTATTTCTTTTGCCTTGGGAAACCAATCTGAGAATACATTCAAGAATGCTTTGCCTGTGTTCTCTTCTAGGAATTTTATGATGTCATCACTTACATTTAGGTCTTTAAACCTAAATTTATTTTTTTTCTTTTTTAAAAAAAATTCATTTATTTTAATTGGAGGTTAATTACTTTTCAATATTGTATTGGTTTTGTATACAGTGTGAAGGAGTGTTTCAGTTTTATTGATTTACATGTAGCTGTCCAGATTTCCTCCAATACCACTTGCTGAAGAGCCTCTCTTCTCTCTATCGTAGATTCTTGCTTCTTTTGTTATAGATTAATTGACCATAGGTATGTGGCTTCATTTCTGGGCTTTATTCTGTTCTATTGATTTATATATCTGTTTTTGTGTCAAAGCCATTCTGTTTTGATTACTGTTGTTTTGTGGTATTATCTGAAGTCTAAGAGGATTATGCCTCCAACTGTGCTCTTTTCTTCCATATTGCTTTGGCCATTATGGGTCTTTGTGGTTATATATAAATTTTAGAATTATTCTAGTTCTGTAGATATTACATAAAATCTGTATATTGTATTGATAATTAAGCTACATATTTCTAATTTCCTTGATTACCATGGGGCAATAAAAATTTTAATGTAATTTAGAAAATATTTTGAACTGAGTAATAATAATAATTAATAATATATGTGAAAAGTTGCAGGATATAGTCAATGCATAGTTGCAATTAAATTTGCTGTAAATAACCTTCTACAAAAAAAAAGGAGAAACTTAAATTATGTTATCAGCATAAAAAATAGAAAAAAGTAAAAAGGTAGCAAAAATTCTCCTCACAAACAAAACTCTAGACCCATAATGATTTTACTTTCAAGTTCTAGATAACATTCAAAGAAAGTAACTGCAAAGTTAAATTCTTCAGAGATTAGGAATATGCTATAAGTTACTGTACAAGGCTAACATAACCTTCTTTCCAAAATCCAAAAAGGACTTTAAAAGAAATGAAAAATTACTGATTGATAATTATAAAATTAGAATCTATAAATCTGTATATATTTTTGTCTAGAACTTTATATATTTATTTGTGTGTATATATATGTGTGTATGTATATATATATGGATGGATCTATTATGTCATAATGAATATAAATATACACTGAATTTTATCAAGTTTGATCAAAATCTATTATATTAATGACATAGAAATTTGTATGATTATATAAATATATAGAAAAAATTTGATAAATTTCAATGTATATTTTTATAAAAACTATTCAAAGAATAATTTGACAAATTGATTAAAAGTATTTACAAAATACCTTAAGAAAATGTCATCCATTCTGGGGAAATCACTGAAAAGTCTCCCTGAGACTGGGACTGGAAACTCTTAGGAATGCCAATTTAACACCACTTCTATCAATCATTATTTTGGAAGACTTTGGCCAAGTAAAGCAAGAGAAGGAAATTAAAACATAGGACTAGGAAGGGAGAAAACAGTTATGCTTCCGAATGATTTAATAATATAGGTAGAATCCCCCAAATTTTTTACAGGCAAATTATAGGATTAATATGAAATTTTACCAGTGTAACTGACTGGATCTTTCTGTAGTTGTTCTTCTCATTAGTAGTATCAGATTTTAGCCGTTAGGAATCCAAACTGGTCCCTTAGTCTGTTTATCTCTTAGTCCCTTCAAAAAATCTAATACTCACACAACTTGGGCCAAGCTCTGACTAAAAAAATGGGGGAAAAGAACAGCTCTAATGTTTAGTCTGTCTGTATGACACATTCCAATCCAGTTGCAACCCATCTTTCAATCCCAAGTGGAAGTCCAGGAAGATACCAAATACAGTGGTTCTGGCATTTTCAGGAGTTGGTATAAGTTAGGGTTATTATTGTGCATAAAAAGGTACAATCCCACTGAGGAAGCGTTAGTTCTTAACTATTCCTCTTTATTACTTTTAGGGAATTTTTTATTGGAGTATAATTGCTTTACAATGTTTGTTAGTTTTTCTGTACAATGAAGTCAATCAGCCATAGGTATACTATATCTTCTCGCTCTTGGATCTCGCCCCTGCTCCCAAAGCCCGCCTCTCTAGGTCCTCACAGAGCACTGAGCTGAGCTCCCTGTGTTACACAGCAGCTTCCCTCTAGCTCTCTATTTTACACAGGATAGTGCATGTATGTCAGTCCTAATCCCCCAGTTTGTCCCACCCTCTCTTTCCCCACCATGTCCACATGTCCATTGTTATTGTCTGTGTGTCTATTTCTCCTGCTTGTTAATTTTAGTTATTTCATGTATTACTGCAAGAAACATTTGCTGAGCACCCATCATAGAACCCAGGCTGTCATAGGTGCAGGAGACACGGTGGTGCACAGACAGACATGGTTCCTGCTCCCTTGTGGTAAGACACTACCAGTGGCCAAAATGGGAGGGATATTTTGAGCTTCAATAATAATAATGGTAGTTAACCCATTCAGTATGTTTAAATTCATAATATAAGGATAGTAAGAACTAATTCATTATCCAGACAATTAGATAAATGAAAGGAAAGGACAGCATATTTATCTCATCTTTCCCATACATACTTTACCACTAGGTAACCAAGTTGTAGATACAGATAATCTTCTTATAAAATTATTCTGGCTAATAAAAAAATAACATTTTACTGTTTTACAGCTGGGTAAATAGATAGATGTAGGTATTGAGCATCGTCATTAAGCTGCTTGCATTTAAAAGGAGAGAAAAACAGTTTGTATATCCTGTGGTCACACCACCTCTAGTGTTTGCTTGAATATATGCATCAGGCTGCCAATGTGAAATTAATTCAGGGGACACATGGGCGTGCTGAACTGAATGACGAATATCCAAAATCTAGAAAGCAGGCAGCTCTATGCATGACAAGTCTTAGGTCATAAAGAGATGAACTCTATGAAAAACAAAGTAATTAAAGAGAATCTGAAGTTTAATACCAGAATTGAAATATAACAAGTTATAACAATGGAAGACTATGTTATTAATGCCCAATGATATATATTTGAGCAATATAAGTGTAAAGAAATTGATGGAAGCAATATTATAAAAGCTGATGGTTTTTACTTATGGTGGGTGACAAGGATCTTTGATTAAGAAGGAGATACAGAGAACTTCCAACGTGGCCAGTGAAGTTCTGCTGACTATTCCAGGGCAGGACCTGGCTGGGCATATAAGGCTGTTTATCTTATAATAATTTATTAGGTTATACATAGGTTTGAGTCATATTCTGTATCTGTGCTTTGTTAAGTTGAAACCAAACAAAATCAAAAGATGCAAAATCTAAACCTTCAAGTATAGCAGAAATTACGATATTCATGACAGATTTTGATATATAAATTGCAGCTTTTGTCTACTTCTCAGTGTTCCTAGTAGGTGCACAAGCACTTTAAGATTTAAAATTGAGAAAAAAAGAAAAAGCCTTACTCTTTCTTTCTAATGACAGAACCAATTGAAAGATGAACAAATGGGGAAGAGAGGGAGATGGCGATCACATATTTCTGAATTCCTGATAATCTGGTAGGGGAAACTGCCTCTAGATTGGTAACCAGGTAAATTTATGAATATTCTATCGGTGGTAGTATTCATCACTGGATACTGTGGAGGTATAGTGTCTTTTATGATTTATGAAAAGGAAGAGCTGTGAACATAAACATTCACATGACAGGCTTGCTTTGCAAAGAGAAGATGGAAGGATTGATTGAATGTGTGTGTGTGTGTGTGTGTTTTTTTCCCCCAAAGCTGATCATTCAAGGAGGTGTGTGTAAAGGTTTGGAAAAGAAAATTACTTTTGCGGTCATTCCCCATTATAAAAACAGACCCAGAAGAAGGAATGTTCCATGAAAGAATATAGCATTCTTTATACATATAAACTGCAGCTCATTTTACCATCCTATTATCTCTTATTTTTGAAATGTTTATGTTGTTTACAGTTTTTCACCGGAATAAATCACATTTTTAACCATATCCCGTGTGTATATGCATCCTTGGGTGTATCTCTGGTAGATACACTGCTTCATAGAGAAAATTTCATTCCTTTCAGAAACTGTGGTCAATTACAACAAACTATTTCTAATTTATAATCTCATAATATGAAGTACTCCTTTTCCTGTTTGGAACCAGTCTGTTGTTCCACCTCCAGTTCCAACTGTTGCTTCCTGACCTGCATACAGATATCTCAAGAGGCAGGTCAGGTGGTCTGGTATTTCCACCTCTTTAAGATTTTCCCACAGTTTATTGTGATCCACACAGTCAAAGGCTTTGGCATAGTCAATAAAGCAGAAATAGATGTTTTTCTGGAACTCTTTTGCTTTTTCCATGATCCAGTGGATGTTGGCAATTTGATCTCTGGTTCCTCTGCCTTTTCTAAAACCAGCTTGAATATCTGAAAGTTCACGGTCCACGTATTGCTGAAGCCTGGCTTGGAGAATTTCAAGCATTACTTTACTAACATGTGAGATGAGTGCAATTATGTGATAGTTTGAGCATTCTTTGGCATTGCCTTTCTTTGGGATTGGAATGAAAACTGACCTTTTCCAGTTCTGTGGCCACTGCTGAGTTTTCCAAATTTGCTGGCATATTGAGTGCAGCACTTTCACAGCATCAGCTTTCAGGATCTGAAATAGCTCAACTGAAATTCCATCACCTCCACTAGCTTTGCTCATAGTGATACTTCCTAAGGCCCACTTGACTTCACATTACAGGACATCTGGCCCTAGGTGAGTGATCACACCATCGTGATTATCTGGGTCATGAAGCTCTTTTTTTGTACAGTTCTTCTGTGTATTCTTGCAACCTCTTCTTAATATCTTCTACTTCTGTTAGGTCCCTACCATTTCTGTACTTTATTGAGCCTATCTTTGCATAAAATGTTCCCTTGGTATCTCTAATTTCTTAGAAGAGATCTCTAGTCTTTCCCATTCTATTTTTTTCCACTATTTCTTTGCATTGATTATTGAGGAAGGCTTTCTTATCTCTCTGGTTCCAAATAGGAAAAGGAGTATGTCAAGGCTGTATATTGTCACCCTGCTTATTTAACTTATATGCAGAGTACATAATGAGAAACACTGGGTTGGAGGCAGCACAAGCTGGAATCAAGATTGCCAGGAGAAATATCAATAACCTCAGATATGCAGATGACACTACCCTTATGGCAGAAAGTGAAGAAGAACTAAAGAGCTTCTTGATGAAAGTGAAAGGGGAGAGTGAAGAAGTTGGCTTAAAGCTCAACATTGAGAAAACGAAGATCATGGCATCCAGTCCCATCACTTCATGGCAAATAGATGGGGAAACAGTGGAAACAGTGCCAGACTTTATTTTTCTGGGGCTCCAAAATCACTGCAGATGGTGACTGCAGCCATGAAATTAAAAGACTATTACACCTTGGAAGGAAAGTTATGACCATTCTAGACAGCATATTAAAAAGCAGAGACATTACTTTGTCAACAAAGGTCCATCTAGTCAAGGCTATGGTTTCTCCAGTGGTCCTGTATGGATGTGAGAGTTGGACTATAAAGAAAGCTGAGGGCCGAAGAATTGATGCTTTTGAACTGTGGTGTTGGAGAAGACTCTTGAGAATCCCTTGGAGTGCAAGGACATCCAACCAGTCCATCCTAAAGGAGATCAGTCCTGGGTGTTCATTGGAAGGACTGATGTTGAAGCTAAAGTTCCAATACCTTGGCCACCTGATGTGAAGAGCTGATTCATTTGAAAAGACCCTGATGCTGGAAAAAAATTGAGGGCAGGAGGAGAAGGGGACGACAGAGGATGAGATGGCTGGATGGCATCACAGACTCAATGGACATGAGTTTGTGTGGACTCTGCGAGTTGGTGATGGACGGGGAAGCCTGGCATGCTGTGGTTCATGGGATTGCAAAGAGTCGCACATGACTGAGTGACTGAATTGAACTAAACTGAACTGAATATGAAATATTCCATTTCAGATTCAGTCTTGTCTAGCGAGGAACCAAACGTGAAACAATTTCAAAAACATGTTATGGAAGACAAAGTAAAGTGTGTTTGATAGAGATTCAATATTTTTAATAGCTATAGTCAAAGGTAGATTAAACAGTCATCACACACACTAAAATGCAGAAACAGGATTAGGTTTCTTGGTTATCACAGTTCACTGCATTCATCTAACTGCCTCATATGTCAGTTCAGTTCCTAGCATGCTTCAGTTGATTAGAGTCCTGCCACAGCATCTCTGATCAGTTTTTATTATCTTTTATGTTCCAACAGCACACAGCACACCCAAACATACTCTAGCATACCTTTCCATTTTCCTTTGTGATTACAAATTTCATTGATAAAAAATGAGTATCAACAAAGGTGTATTCCTTTTTTATCTATTTATCCCATCATCTAACATCCTTGACAGAAAGTTGATCTATAGGAAATAAAAATATGAATAAGTTGTAAAATGATCACAATCGTCGGGGTTCAGTGTTCCTACTGACAATTCTGTGATAATGCCTGACAGCAATGGGTGAATTTTGAGTGACTGTCTCACTGTTATTCATGAATGTTAATCTTTAAAATCTTTATAATGTGTTCTGAATCAGCCTGGAGAATCTTTATGCATTAGTCCTTTCTAGATTGAAGGATCTCAAGAGGACATGGGGAAGTGTGGAGTTTGACTATGATTTTCAGATTACTGTACATTGACTGTGGGTGAGATGAATAAGCTCCAAGGTCTCAGTTAACTTTAAAGTACTTCAGTGTTCCTTTAAAGAAGAAATGCTGCCAGGTCCAGATGGATTTCCTTGAGTCATTTAGAACTAGTGTGCTAACTGCTAAGTCACTTCAGTCGTGTCCGACTCTGTGCGACCTCATAGACAGCAGCCCACCAGTGTGGGATAACATCAATTTACTATGAAAGACATGTAGAGTTCAGACTGCACATCTGACCCTAATTACAAAAGATTTGTACCAAAAAAAAAATTTGTATTTTCAAATATGTATTTTAGTTGTCTGTTCCTGAGGTAATCTAACTCATATTGAACATATTTTATTCATGGGTAAGAATGTCAAGTCCATTATAAATTTCCTGGCAAGGTAGTTACTGGAGAATAGCTCTCTAGCTGCCTCCTGCAACTCACTTTTCAATTGTCTTAGAACAATTGTGTTCTGGCCCTGGACAGTTTTGTCCTCAGATCTGTTTCTCACACTTGCCTTATTTGTCTACCTAATGTAAGATTTATGTCAAAGGATCTATTGATTCTTGCAAGCTGTGTTTCTCTGGCTCTTGTTTGATTTTTTTTTTTTTAAACCGGAGTATGCCCTTGGAAGTCTCTAGTGGGAGATTAGAAACCTCCAGCACAGTAGATGGCAGGGCATGTCTTTCTCTAACTCTTTGTCTAAGGCTACACTTCCTGAAGTGACTGACCAGCATGCTCAAATTTGAGCTTCTGCCATGCTCTTTGGATTCTTGTAATTCTTTACCTGTAGCAAATGGGCTTTGCCCATAACACCAGGGAGCCGCAATGACGTGTATTGTTCTACAAGCCCCTTTGTGAAAATATATAAGCAATATAGCTGATGGGAATTAAGTGCCTATGTCTGGGAGATTATTTATATTTGGTTATTCATTCATTCAATAAAAAAGTCAGTGAGCACATGGCATGAACCAGACAATGTCTATGTGTTGAAATTACCACACTGAATAAACCCCAACACATTTGTCTTTTAAATTTTGCTCTGTTTTGGAAGAAGGCAGGGAACTAAGCAACTAACTAACTGATTACATAAGTAAATAGTCTATAATTTAATAGAAAGTACTCGATTTATGGAGAAAAAAATCAATGAGACAAAGGGTACAAACAATATTATGGGAATTTCCATTTTAAATAGGTTAGGTGGAGGAAGTCTTTGTGAGATGATGATGTTAGAAAATTATTTACAAGGAGTGAGGAGTGAACCATATACATGCTTGGTGCCTCATACACAGGGGACCTGGAGTGGGACAGGACTGGGCCTAAGTGACAGCAGTGTGAAGCAAGTGTGGCTGCTGGGGACCCTGTAAGCATGGAGTGGTAGAAAGTAAGGTCAGGGTTGTGAGTGGAGACTGAGGATGTAGAGCCTTTTAGGACATTTTATGGACTTAAGCTTTTACTCTGAGTGAGTTGAGAAACCATTGGAAGAGTGATGTGGTGTATTTTGCATTTTCAGAGCATCTTCTGTGTACTGTGTTGAAGGTAGACAAATACTGTGAGAAGCTTTGCTGAAAATGGGGATGGAGAATAAATTATAACCAGAAAAAATGTGAGGTCAAGAAATGTGTTATTCATGCTTTTAGGTTGGGAGTGATACTAACATGTTTAATGAACACGAGATGTGTATGTTTTAACAAAGAGAAGAGATATTGATTATGCTGGAGAGAGAAGGGAAGCATGCTGAATCCACATCTTTGAATACATATGAGAAGGGCAAATGTGGTATCTTTGTCCTTAGATGCACAGAGAATTTAGTACTAAGGGGCTGATGGAGGAAAGGAATGTATTTCAGATGCTATGAAGGTTAGATGGCAATGAGCAAAGCTTGTAGAATCTAATCTATTTTTCTCAGTAAAATAACAAGTCTAAGTTGAAGTGAGACTGAAATGGTATTGAAGATTTTAAGAGATAAGAGAATGAATTAGAATAGCCACCTGGGAAGTAGAAGGCTAAACAGACCAGTTAAATATATAATATGCCGACTAGGAAGCTAAAGACACAGTGAGGAAAACAGTCAGAAATTTTATGTCTCAATCTTTATGGCTATATATTTTCCTCCAGGTTAACTTAAACTGCACCAGTTTTTAACCAGGGTTAGGATTTTGTTAAGCAGGTATGATAGAGCAAGAATGTATTAGGACATACATGGTCATATTCAACATAATTCGTTGAATATTGAGAGTGGGTTTAGGTCTAGGTGCTGAGAGAAGTCTCAACATAGGGACAGATAAGGATCAGAAGAAAGTTCATAGAACTGATGATTTCTCACTTCCAATGGGGTCAAAGGACTGCTGTCGTCAAAAGACTAGAATGTAGAATGAGCTGGAAGATGGATGGTAAAGGTGGAGAATGGATACCTGACACTGAAATAATGATTGCCTTATGGACAAAGTTTGGAGTATATTCATGTTCATGAAAATGTAACTGAAGTAGAATGAAAGTCAACATCATTGGTGTAGAGGTGTTCAAGTAGGAAGCCAGAAAGTGAGAAATCTTGTCTTTGGGGGTATTGAAATCATTAAGAATTAAATGAGAAGCAGTCTTATGGCAAGGGACATAATCTAGGGTATCTTTGAGAAATCAGAAAGATTCTACAAGGTAGGTGGTGATTGTAATGTAAATAGCATAGTCTAAGTATAAGCAAATAAAGACAGGCATTATTAGGCAACAGAAGAGGAAAATATTTTGAAGTGGCAATGAAAAGCAATGGGGAAGCATACCCTAGTTGCAAATACAGATGCAGAAATGTTGTGTAAGATGGAGACAGAGTTCCTATTGCAGCTATCATACCTATAATTCTTGCTTTTTCTGCCTCCTCCAGGCAAAAATAAGACACTGCATCTCACATTGGTTTTGTTTTGCTCATTTTCATCTCTCCTATACTATTAAATGAATAAAGGCAGAAATCAAAGCTGGAACTTTAGAGACAATGGAACTAAAATGCAAAAATAATTCAAGAAATAGTTCCTGATTTAAAAAGAAAGAACTCTGATTGAAAATTTTAAAGACATAAAGTCATTTAAACAATCAAGTGAAAGTGAAGTCACTCAGTTGTGTCCGACTCTTTGCGACCCCATAGACTGTAGCCTACCAGGATCCTCTGTCCGTGAGATTTTCCAGAAGAGACTCACTAAATTATATTTCTTTGGAATTTTCAAGCAACCACAACAAAGTAATCTCCAATAATTCAAGAAGCAAAAATTCAATTTACAAGAAAAAGAACAAGTTGAGTCATCTTAAATAGCTAGAATAAGTAGAATATTAGCGCTTCAGAACTATGAAGAAAAACAAACTATCCAAGAATCCCAAATTCAGTAAATGTGTACCTTTGAAGCTAATAGATATTCTCACATATTCAAGGTCTTAGATATCAGATTGGCCAATGTTATGGAAAAACCCAAATGGATTAGTTAGCCAACTCAATAGTATAATGATGCCCTCATATATGTCACCATTAGAAAACAATTGAAAATAAATGAAAGAAATTATCAAAAGGAAAATGTATAAGGAAATTCTGAAGCTAATAGCATATTAAAAGAGTTTATTTCAGTAAATATCATGTATGATCAAATTTAAGCTTAATTATTTCCCCAATAAATTATCTAAATTAGTAAGCTAAACACACTTCCAAAACAACTATATGCTTTTTAGGAGAAAAGTACTTGGTTTTGCTTTATCTCATCTTTCTCTGAGCAAAGAAAGAGAACTCCTCTGTGAACTGTCTATTGGTTTAGCAAATGAATAAACAAACACATTTGTGAAATCATGAGAATACCTCAGACTATTATTCATGAACTTTGAAAGTATTTTCTATTTTTAATATATGCAATTGTTTTTACATGATGGTAGTTCATTTTTTCAGTGATGGTTTCTTATTATGGTTCTGTCAGCTGCATATGTAAAATTAGGGCATTGTCATTTGATTTATCTTCTAATCAAGCAAAACTTCTCCCACCTTTTGAATCACAATGCAGGAGATTTCTGCTGTCTTGCTAGTTCTAAGATTCTATTTCCTTACTTCTCCACAACTTTTAACAGCTTCAAATCCCTTGTCTCACTTCCCACATTTCTTCATTTAAAAGAATCTCTTGACTCAAACAATATTTATGTCCTACAAGATCTCACGTAAACCAAAATAGATCCTCATGAATATCCAGATTCCACTTGGGAGAACAATTTTTTTTTTTTTTTTTTTTGTCTATGCAGTATGTAATTCTCCAACAGAGTAATGATTTGCATGGAAAAGAGAAAGCTAGCAATTTCTCCTCTCTATTCATTGGCACAAAGTAGCAGCTGTAATGTGCAGTGTGTCTGCATGTAGAAAATTCTTTAACATATTCTTAAGACAATGGTATTTAATAACCATGTTAAAGAGGTTATTTCTGATATGTTATAGATGGGTGACCCCATTCTTAGCAAAGAAAAGGCAGTGTTTTTAACCTGCAGTCAGCTTCCCAGTCTTGCTCACAGATTTCTGTACTAAAGATGCACAAAGGCTTTTTAGTAGTCCTAGATTTTGTGTACAATTCAATGTTATTTATGATCAGAATGAGCAAATAACTAATAAAACATAATTGGAAAGTTGTTTGATAATTATTGTTTGAAATTATCTGTGATAATTTCATTTTAATGTTTGAGTTAATACTAACATACTGAGAGCACTGGGATAAAGATCCTACATTTAAACTTGGAAAAATACATGAGGTAGGTAATACTATCTTCATTTACAAAAAAGTGACATTCAGAATGGTTAAATGGTATTAAATCAGGTGTCAGAGGAAAATGTGATTCAGTGAAATTCAATCACTTGTCCAGGTAGTGTCACGGCTAACATTCAAATCCAGGGCCTTGCAACAGAGATCAGTCTTTCTTAATTTGTTTTTCTGTTTATTTGTTTCATTCATTGCTTTTTTTTCTAAAAAGTTATGATTTTTAAGATATAATGAAAGATATGAGTATAGCACTTGCTCACAACTTTAGATTTTATCCTGTGAGATGTGCTTTGTGATATTTAAATTTTTTATTGATTTTTAAATTTGCAATTTCAACTTCGATTTGCTATGAAGTTTCTGGTATTTGGTCTTCCTTGGTGGCTCAGAAAGTAAAGAATCCTGTGATGCCGGCAACCTGGGTTTGATCCCTGGATCTGTAAGATCCCTTGGAGAAGAGAATGGCAACCCACTCCAGTATTCTTGTCTGGAGAATTCCCATGTACAGAGGAGCCTGTCAGGCTACACTCCATGGAGCTGCAAACAGCTGGACCTGACAGGACATGACTGAGCTACTAACACTTTCACTTTTCACTTCAGGTATTTGGATGTTTGCTATTGTTATTTCTGACATCTAACCATCTGCAATCAATTTTGATTATATGGACTTTGTGTTAAAGAATATATCGTAAAACCGTGGTCTTTTTGATTTACTGGAGTGTCTTCAAATTTTGTGCATGCAACATGAATTTATACGGACACTGAAAACAAAGGACTTTCATACGTGTACTTGATTTTGATTTTGTGTACTCTATATCTTTATTTTTTGTTTTATTGCCAAAGATTACTCTTTTAAACCAATACATTTCTATGAATTTCACATCATAAACTTTGGCATTTCTAACAGTTGCTTTTAATATATTTGAGACTATTTTTAAACAAAGTGTCATGAATATTATAGATTATCATTATAAATCTTCTGCTACATTAAAGTCATTTTCTTTGAATGTCAATTATTTTATATTAATACTCATACTCTTTTATTTAACTTTTTTGCCATTTAAAAATTTTCCAGCTATTAATTTCAATAGGCAGTGCATGATTTTGCTTACAGGAATTTTTTGCAATTAATATCATCCTACAGCAGGTAAGTACATTTTAAATTCCATCAGGGACACTTTTTACATTAAAATAAAAATTAATTATAAAGTAAGCATACACCATAACTTCAAAAACACTGAATAGCATTAAGAACAAAAATATTGTCTTTGCATAAAGCTCTTTTGTTTAAACTGATCAAAATTAGAATTATTTTGAGTCTCTGAACCAATGGGTTCACACAATACAATTAAATGTATATTCATGTAGTTTTGTTTTGTTTTCTTTTTTTAAGCAAGGTGAAATATATACTTCGCTCTAGAATATTCTTTTATTTTTTACTTAACAGTATATCAATGCTGTTCACTCATACTGATACACATAGTCCAGCCCATATTTTTAGAATCATAAAATATATGACAGGGACATAATTTAGTCCCTTAAAAACTAATATATATTTGAATACTGTTATGTATTTTTGTACATATATTCTTATATTATGATGCTTTTATTTTTATCAGATCTATTTTTAAAATGTATACTTGATTAATGAAAATACACATGACGTTTTCTTAACTAATATCACCAAATTGCTTGCCCTCTTCCAGAACAGCATTTTGCAGTTCACAATCCAGTCAGCGGTATGATGGCCACACTATAACGTTTTCTAAAGTAATGTACATTTTTACCCACTTTAAATTTCTCCACTATAATAGCGACCTGGTATTTTAGGTTACATCCTTAATTACTAATTTGGTTGAATGCATACCTATATTTTAGCAGCCTGTTCATATTTTTAACACTTTTTTTGAGTTAATCATTCCCTGGTGGCTCAGATGGTAAAGAATCTGCCTGCAACACAGGAAACCCTAGTTCTATCCCTGGGTTGAGAAGATCCTTTGGAGAAGGGAATGGCTGCTCTCTCCAGTATTCTTGTAGCCTGGTGGGCTACAGTCTATGGGTTCATAAAGAGTCGGACATGACTAAGCAACTAAGCACACACATACATTTTAAAAAATATGTACATTTATCTTGATGTTTTACATATCTTTCTCCTAATCCATTGTATATATGCATATTTAAACATTTATTTAACCAAATCAATTAATATATTCAAGTACCTGTGTTTTCTATATTTTTCTTATACTGTCATATTTAATTTATACCTACTCATAACTATTGTTTGATATCTGTCTCTGGTATGTTGTTTAAAGAGTAATACTGTTTGCTTGTTTGCACTTTCATTCCTTGAATCCACTTCAATAAAATCTAGCTACAGTTCTTTTCAGAGCAGAATCAAGTTATTCTTTCTACTTCAATCCCACTAATGGTCTCAATATTATAATTTTATAAATAGTTATTATATTATAATAATTAATAAGGACTTCTCAGGCAGTGCAGTGGTAAAGAAACCTCCTGTCATCGCAGGAAATTCAAGAGACACTGGTCCGATCCCTGGGTGGGGAAGATCCCCTGGAGGAGCAAATGGTGATTCGCTCCAGTCTATTTGCCTGGATAATCCCATAGACAGAGGAGCCTGGTGGGCTACAGTCCATGGGGTCGCAAAAGTTGGACACGACTGATCATGTACACACAATAATTATACATGCCAATTTTTGAGTAGACAAATACAACCTACATTTTGGAAATTAAATTATATACTTTCCTGCATTTTTATGCTATAGAATATTTAGATTTAGGGATAATATACATCATCAAACATCTTTTTTGGACAAGTAGGAATCAATTTATAAAAATAGTCTTATTAAGTATAATCTATACTATTTATACTTAAATGTATGGCAACTGAAACTTTGACAATTTTTTTTTAAAGGAAAACATTAACTAGACACTTGGATATAACTAGAAAAATTATAACATATTTTCTTGAACATAGTATTAGTCACTTAGTCATGTCTGACTCTTTGCAACCCCATGGACCGTAGCGCGACAGACTCCAATGTCCATGGGATTTTCCAGGCAAGAATACTGGAGTGGGTTGCATTTCCTTCTCCAGGGGATCTTTCCCGCCCAGGGATCAAACCCTCCTCTTATCTCCTGCGTTGCAGGCAGATTCTTTGTTGTCTGAGCCACCAGGAAAGTTTTCTTGAATATAACAGTACCCCGAAAATAAAAACCTACATTTCCTCAGGAAAAGATCCCATTGTATAGAATACTGTTAAATGTCTACTTGGAAGGCTAATTTACTAGTTTAAATCATTTATTATTGCCTTCTCTGTTACACAGAATGACTACTATGTGAAAATTAATTATTGGGATAATGTGATAGAAAAATAAAGTTGAAAAAGTGTTGTCTTTATTTGGCCTCCCCTGATTCAGTTCTTGAGATAGGATTAGACAGTAAGTAGGCAATGTCACCCCACTCCAGTACTCTTGCCTGGAAAGTCCTATGGACAGAGGAGCCTGGTGGGCTGCAGTCCATGGGGTAGCAAAGAGTTGGACATGACTGAATGACTTCACTTTCACCTTTCACTTTTATGCATCGGAGAAGGAAATGGCAACCCACTCCAGTGTTCTTGCCTGGAGAATCCCAGGGACGGGGGAGCCTGGTGGGCTGCCATCTATGGGGTCGCACAGAGTCAGACACGACTGAAGCGACTCAGTAGCAGCAGCAGCAGGCTATTTGAAAGTACTCCTAGGAATCATGAATCAGAGTCTCTGGAAAAGAGAAAGACAAAAGCTAGCTAGTTAGTGCTATGATCAATCCATGATTATCACTGTGGTAAACTGGAGCTTAAACCTCCTGGGGTTTCTGGGAGTCAATATAAAACACTCACCTCAGAGATATTTCACCTAATCAATTCCTGTGTATGTTTGGTTGAGGTCAACTATCTGGGCAAGAATTCTACAGAGACATTCATTTAGCAGAAAAAAAGTCCTCATACAGAATTTCAAAAATGATCTTATTGAGAAGTCAACACCTGTAGGCTGTATACCCACAGAACCAGAGCCTAGTGTTGGTCATTTGAACTATCCTTGAATTACCAACTTTATTTAATTTTTTTCTTCATATATATATATATATACATACATATATATATATATATATTTTTTTTTTTTTTGCCACACTGCAAGGTTTGTGAGATGTTAATTTCCCAACCAGGTGTCATACCTGAGCCCTTGGCAATGAAAATGTGGAGTCTTAACTATTGAACCCCAGGGAATGCCCTGAATCATCAACTTTAAATCTCTGGTATACACTCATTTTCACTACAACAAAACATCATCCAAATTTTCCATTATTCCCTAATGTGGCTTTATCTACTACCAACACTTAAGTGAGTCACTGATTTCATATGAACACTCCAAGGTATTTAGATATCTTTTTATCTCTTTGAACAAATCAACCAATGAGACAAATTGAAAAGAATCATTTCTATACTTTTGCTAAGGCAAAATACTTGCCTAGAGTTTTTTTTTTTCCTTCATTTTACTTGATTTCTCTCTTCAAGTAATGTCCATTCCATGAAGTATTTCTCAGGTCTTACACCTAATAATCAACAAGATGGAAACAGGAAGAGAGTCTGTATAAGTAGGTATTTTCTCTGTTTGGATTGTATAGATTTGAGTATGCAGAAGAGGTCAGAAAACTCCATATTCAAAGCTGAGTTGAAAATTAAAGACAAAACAAAACCATAAAAACATAGATATCAAAGCCAGGAAGAACCATTCCTCCTTAAAGTTGTTTAGATGGGTTTTCTTTTTTTTTTTTTTTTTAGCTGACCTTCCTTGTTGTTTTTTGGTGTATATTGTATTAGTTTGCTGTGGCTACTGTAAGAAACTATCACAAACTTGATGGTTTAAAGCAACAGAAATTTAACTTTTCACAGTTTTTGATGCCAGAAAATGAAAATGAATTTCACTGTGCCAAAATCAAGATATGAACAGGTTATGATCCCTCAGGAGGCCCTAGTGGAAAATATGTTCCTTATCTGCTCCTGCATCTGACAACTTCCTACATTCTTTGGCTTGTGGCCTCATCGCTCTAATCTCTGCCTTTATGGTCATAGTACCTTCTCTTCTTCTTTGTATAATTTCTTTCTGTTGCTCTCTTATATGAATATTTGTGATTGCATTTAGAGGCTATAATCCAGGATAATATTGCTATCCCAAGATCATTAGTTTAGTCACTGTGCTGGGCTGTCGTTAGTCACTCAGTCATGTCCAACTCTTTGTGACCCCATGGACTGTAGCCTGCAAGGCTCCTCTGTCCATGGGGATTCTCCAGCCACGTATACTGAAGTGGGTTCGCATGCCCTCCTCCAGGGGATCTTCCCAACCCAGGGATCGAACCCATTAAGTGGATTCTTAACTATCTGAGCCACCAGGGAAGCCCCGATTTAGTCACATCTGAGAAAAAGGAAAAAAAAAAAACTTTCCATATAAAGTATTGTTTCTAGATTTTAGGGATTAGAAGATAATGTCTTTTGAGGACCATTATTCAGCCTGTTATACATACCATTTGACCAAATGATCATGTGCCCCTACTCTAATATATTTTTAACTTTGTGATTTAAACTTTCACATACTATTGCATAATTTGTTTTTAAAGTATTTATCTCCTGCAGTAGTCAAAATAGATTTAACTTGTGTGCTGCCTATTTAGAGAAGAACTTGAGTCTCATCCTCATATTTCTTGTATGTACTATTATGCTAGGTACATGGAAAAGCTAACCAATTGTAGTGGAATCAATGTATATCATTAATATTAAATGATCATATGTCCATGTCCACCCCTTATTTTCTTTCTCACTTTGCTTACACTCTGTTTCTTGGAGTTTGAAATACTAATCAAGCATTTTGTTTTGCTTAAAGTAGAGTAATATTGTAATTTAATGAGTTATTTATTTCAACAAGTCTTAAAGATTAATCTTAATTTGCTCATTATATGGTGTAAAATGTAGTTGATTCATCAGGTGTTAACTACATTCTACCATCATAAAACTGTTGTTTATTTCAGGGTGTTATACCATCTGTTATGTATGCTATAATCTATTGCTTATGACAGTTCTTGCAGCCAGCATTTTAGTCCTGAGACAAGCTGTAAGGTTTGAAGCACGTTATTAAGGCTTCCTGGGTTTCTGTGTCTGTATACAATAAATTGCTTGATTGCATCCCAAGTATATTTGAAGGATTAAAATAAATTGTATGTTAACTAATATAAAACTCTACAATTCAAAGAGAATTAATGCTACCACTGTTGCTCCTAGTACTACTTCTGATCTTAATAATAGTAATACGACCTGTGGTTCTGTCCTTGTCTAATGTGTCTGGTATTGTCAATATTTTATGCCCTATACATACAGCCAGGTAAACCATTCAGACCATCCACATTTTATTATTATCCTTATTTATTATGACAATTGCTTTCCATAAATATTCTGAGAGATTTTTTTAAACGATTTTGGTTCTACTTGCAATGATAAGAAAACCACGTGTGTGATTATATCTAATACTTTTTCTTTGGCACTGTAGAACATTAGGGAGTGGATCTAATTTTCAAAGTGAAGTAGACAGAAACACAGGGAATTCCCCTCTTCAAAAATATTTTTTCAGACCTCTCGCCAAGTAGAACAGCAGACTCTCGCTTCAAAGCATGAAGAAATACCCAGTTTTCCATCAGAAACAAGTCTTATTAAGACCCTCATCCACAGTGAAGGCCAATTCTCTATGTACTGGATGTTCATTGGATTCGAGTTTAACTTTGGTGAACACTTTCCTTTTGAGAGACAAATTTTATGTATGTCTGGCATAGAGCAGCTAACTAATGAGATCAGCTCAATGTATAGCACATGATGCTCTTAAAATTTTTTGAATAAATAAATCATCACAACCTAGTAAAGACCCAGATAAAGAAAAGGAAACTTTGAAGAGAATAATAATAAAAAAGTTTGTCAGATAGTGATAATGGTAAATGTAGAAGAAAAGAGTTGCCTAAATATAGCATAAATGCCCCAGATACAAGGCACATGGTGGTTATTTAGTTAATTATTTATTTCATGAATAAATGAGAGAAGAGTTAAGATTAAAGAGGTATTCAGAAAGCAAGTTAGCTGAATAAATATAAAACATTTCTTTATTTTTTCACACAAAAAAATAGTATAGAAGAATAATTTAGAAATCTATAAGCATTAGCTTTTCTCATGGCCAGTCTCTTAAGCTTATGGGCATCAATTCCAATAACAGATTTCTAGTCCATAACAGGAAAACTTCTCCATTTATAGTTATAAACCATAATATTCTATAAACTATAAAATTTCAAGCTTTTAAGGTTAAATCTAATGGAAGATGCGCAAGACTTTGTTGCTGGAAACGAATTTGAAAATATGTATAAACGTGTGTATATACATATGTACTTATACAGTTTTAGATATATTAAGAAGACTTAACATTGATTTAAATAAACAATGCTATAAACATGTCAGTTTTCACCAAATCAATCTGTATTGTAACACAAGATCATTAAGATCCACAATAGTTGTGTATACATAAAATGTATTACAAAAATCATATGAAATTCAAATGACAAAGAAAAAGTTAAGAAAATTTTGAAGAAGAAGGTGAAGGAGACTAAAAGAAACATATACTAAAGGGACAGATACTTCTATTAAGTGTCCTAATAAACTTAGAACACTGAATACTACTGCTGCTGCTGCTGCTAAGTTTCTTCAGTGATGTCCGACTCTGTGCGACCCCAAAAACAGCAGCCCACCGGGCTCCTCCGTCCCTGGGATTCTCCAGGCAAGAATACTGGAGTGAGTTGCCATTTCCTCCTTCAATGCATGCATACATACTAAGTTGCTTCAGTCATGTCTGACTCTGTGCGACCCCATGGACAGCAGCCCACCAACCTCCTCTGTGGGATTCTCTAGGCAAGAATACTGGAGTGGGTTGCCATTTCCTTCTCTGAATATTACTTCAGGAGTAGACAAACTGACAATAAAACAGACTAAAGTTTCCAGGAAAAGATCCACACATATTGGGTCATTCAATTTATGAACAAAGTAGCACTGCACTATTGTGGGTAAAATTGGTCTTTTTAACCAAAGGTTCTACCTCAATAAGGTATCAAAATGTTGAAAATTTATGTGTGTGTGTGTGTGTATTGTGACTTCAACCTCAAAAACCAATTCACATTATACAAAAGCTAGTTCCAGGAGGATTCCGACCTAAATGTGAAAGATGAATCAGTAAAAGTTTTTAGAAGAAAATATAGAGCAACTTCTTCACCTTTGAATACTTCCAATAGACAAAAACTCCTAAATAGAGTGTATGGACTCTCTCTGTCACTCACACACAAACATACAAATAAAAAATAAATCCACAAGTAACCGTAAAGAACATAAGTTAGAGAACAGCAAAATTAAGAATTTGTGTTCATCAAAAGATCCAATTAAGGTAGTGAAATGGCTCGCTTCAGAGTATACAGAAAGCATTTGCAATATATGTATCTCTCAAATTCCTTGCATCCAAAATATATAAGTAACTACTAATAATTAATATAAATTTAATAGATCAATGGAAAAAATAGGAGAAGATTAGGCTCACATTGTAAAAAGAAACAGCCACATGCTCAGTCTATCTTTACTAATGTATTCAATCTCAGTAGTTAAAAGAGAAATATGAATTCAAAACACAGTAGCAGACTGCTCCACAGCCACCAGAATGGTTAAAATGAAAAAGATTTTAAAAAGCAAACATAAATACAGGGTAACAGTGTGAAGCAAACAGTATTGTAATGCACAGCTGGTAAGTGTTCATTTTTGGCAGTATCTATTGTCTCAACCTATTTATGCCCTATGACACATCAGATTGACTCCTAGTTAAATATCCAACAGAAGTATATACATGGGTTGACCAAATAGATATATGGAAATGTTCATATCCCAAAACTAGAGACATATACTCTGCATGAATCTCAAACACAACATTAAGTTAAGGAAGCCAGACACGTAGGAGTCCACATTGTGTGACTCTATTTATATAAATTAAAAATAAGCAAACACACATGTGATTAAACATGGCAGGATAGCAACTGCAGATAAAGAGGGGAGGCTTCTGAAGTGCTGATTATGTTCTATTTCTGTCAGTATGTTGCAGGAATATTCTTTTAAATCATTGATGTATGTAAGTATTGTATGTATACTCTATGCTTCATTTAAACTTTTTTTTTTAATTATAAGGATAGATTTATTATCATCCCAAAAGAAAATAAAATTTGAATTTTTAGAATGCACATTAATGTAGGTCAGAATTTCCCAATGTGTTTATGATTGTGACAGAAGTAGAAAATAAGTTGAGTAAAACTGAGAGGGAAATAACTGGCCCTTGCTGACATTTTCATTTTTATATACTTAACTTTCAGGAGGAGTTTTAACAGATTATGGCCATCATACAAGATGCCAAAGAAGGACATTCACTCATCTCCTGTGAGAACTCCAAAATTACACCTCATTGCTGAACAACCATCAAGAGAATTCTGGATCCCACCAAAAAAAGATACCCCACATCCAAGGACAAAGAAGAAACCTCAGCAAAATGGTAGGAGGGGCAAAATCATGTTTAGAATCAAATCCCATACCCACCAGAGAAACTCAGAGGGTTCAAACAACCCTTGTGTGCACCAGGATCCAGAGACCCCACAGAGACTGAGCCAGAACTGTGTTTGAGTGTCTCCTGCAGAGGTATGGGTCAGCAGTGGCCTGCCACAGGGGCAGGGGCTTTGGGTGCAGCAGACCTGGGTATGGCATAAGCCCTCTTGGAGGAGGTAGCCATTAACCCCACCATACAGCCTCCAGAACTAACACAGGTCTGGGGAATCAGACTTTTACAGGGTACAAACAAAACCTTGTGCACACCAGGACCCAGGAGAAAGGAGCAGTGACCCCACAATAGACTGACCAAGACTTCCCCATAGGTGACTCAGGAGTCTCCAGCAGAGGCACGTGTTGGCCGTGGCCTAGATGCAGGGTCAGGGGCACCGAGTGCAGCAGTGCTTGCATGGGACCTTTTGAAGGAGGTCACCATTATCTTCATTACCTCAACCTAGTTTGGCCTCAGGTCAAAAAACAGGGAGGGAACCCATCCCTGCCCATCAACAGAAAATTGGATTAAAGGTTTACTAAGCATGGCCCTGCCCATCAGACCCAGTTTCCCCCTGTTAGTCTCTTCAGTCAGGAAGCTCCCATAAGCTTCTTATCCTTATCCATCAGAGGGCCAACAGAATGAAAACCACAATCACAGAAAACTGGTCAAACTGATCACATGGACCACAGCCTTGTTTAACTCAATGAAACTATGAGCCATGTCGTGTAGGGCCTCCTAAGACAGACAGGTCATGGTGGAGAATTCTGACAAAACGTGGTCCACTGGAGAAGAGAATGGCAAACCACTTCTTGCCTTGAGAACCCCATGTAATGGCCAAATTTGGCCTTGGAGAGCAAAATGAAGCAGGTCAATGGGTAACAGTTTTGCCAAGAGAATGCACTAGTCATAGCAAACACCCTCTTCCAACAACACATGAGAACACTGTACACATGGACATCAAAAGATGGTCAATACCAAAATCAGATTGATTATATTCTTTGCAGCCAAAGAAGATAGAGAGGTTCTATAGAGTCAGCAAAAAAAAAAAAAAGACCAGGAGCTGACTGTGGCTCAGATCATGAACTCCTTATTGCCAAATTCTGACTTAAATTGAAGAAAGTAGGGAAAACCACTAAAACCACTCAAAGTGAAAGCGAAAGTGAAGTTGCTCAGTCATGTCCGACTCTTTGCGACCCCGTGGACAGTAGCCCACTAGGCTCCTTCGTCCATGGGATTCTCCAGGCAAGAATACTAGAGTGGGTTGTCATTTCCTTCTCCAGGGAATCTTCCCAACCCAGGGATTGAACCCAAGTCTCCCACATTGCAGGCAGACACTTTAACCTCTGAGCCATCAGGGAAGCCACCTAAATCAAATCCCTTATGATTATACAGTAGAAGTGACAAATAGATTCAAGGGATTAGATCTGATAGGGTGCCTAAAGAATTATGGATGGAGGTTGGTGACATTGTACATGAGGCAGTGATCAAAACCATCCCCAAGAAAAAGAAATGGAAAAAGGAAAAATGGTTGTCTGAGGAGGTCTTACAAATAGCTGAGAAAAGAAGAGAAGCTAAAGGCAAAGGAGAAAAGGAAAGATATACCCATTTGAACGCAGAGTTCCAAAGAATAGCAAGGAGAGATAACAAAGCCTTCCTCAGTGATCAATGCAAACAAATAGAGGAGAAAAATAGAACGAGAAAGACTAGAGATCTCTTTAAGAAAATTAGAGATACCAAGGGAACATTTCATGCAAAGATGGGCTCACTAAAGGACAGAAATGGTATGGACCTAACAGAAGCAGAAGTTACTAGGAGATGGCAAGAATACTCAGAAGAACTATACAAAAAACATCTTCACGACTCAGATAACCACAACGGTATGACCTAGAGCCAGACATCTTGGAATGTGAAGTCAAGGGGGCCTTAGGAAGGATCACTACGAACAAAGCTAGTGGAGGTGATGGGATTCCAAATGAGCAATTTAAAATTCTAACAGATGATGCTTTTAAAGTGCTACACTCAATATGCCAGCAAATTTGGAAAACTCAGCAGTGGCCACAGGACTGGAAAAGGTCAGTTTTCATTCCAATCACCAAAAAAGGGCAATGCCAAAGAATGTTCAAACTACTGCACAATTGCACTCATCTCAGACACTAGTAAAGTAATGCTCAAAATTCAAAGCCATGCTTCAACAATACATGAGCCGTGAACTTCCAGATATTCAAGCTGGATTTGGAAAAGGCAGAGGAACCGGAGATCAAATTGCCAACATCCGTTGGATCATCGAAAAAGCAAAATAATTCTAGAAAAATATCTACTTCTGTTTTATTGACTACACCAAAGCCTTTGACTGTGTGGATTACAACAAACTGTGGAAAATTCTGAAAGAGATGGGAATGCTAGACGACTTGACCTGCCTCTTGAGAAATCTGTATGCAGGTCAAGAAGAAACAGTTAGAACTAAATATGGAACATCAGAGTGGTTCCAAATAGGGAAAGGTGTACTTCAAAGCTGTATATTGTCACCCTACTTATTTAACTTATATGCAGAGTACATCTTGAGAAATGCCAGGCTGGATGAAGCAGAAGCTGGACTCAAGACTGTCAGGAGAGATACCAATAATCTCAGACACAGAGATGACACCACCCTTATGGCAGAAAGCAAAGAAGAACTAAGGAGTCTCTTGATGAAAGTGAAAGAGAATAGTGAAAAAGTTGGCTTAAAATTCAACATTCAATAAACTAAGATCATGTCATCCAGTCCCATCATCCCATGGCAAATAGATGGGGAAACAATAGAAACAGTGGGAGACTTTATTGTTTTGGGTTCCAAAATCACTGCAGATTTTGACTGCAGCCATGAAATTAAAAGACACTTGCTCCTTGGAGAAAAACTATGACCAACCTAGACAGCATATTAAAAAAACAGAGACATAATTTTGCTGACAAAGGTTCATCTAGTCAAAGCTCTGGTTTTCCAGTAGTCATGTATGGATGTGAGAGTTGGACTATAAAGAAAGCTGAGTGCCAAAGAATTGATGCTTTTGAACTGTGGTGTTGGAGAAAACTCCCTTAGACTGCAAGGAGATCCAACCAGTCAATCCTAAATGATATCAGTCCTGAATATTCATTGGAAGGACTGATGATGAAGCTGAAACTCCAATATTTTGGCCATATGATGCAAAGAACTGACCCACTGGAAAAGATCTTGCTGCTGGGAAAGATTGAAGGTGGGAGGAGAAGCGGACAACAGAGGACGAGATGGTTGGATGACATCACCGACTTGATGGACATGAGTTTGAGTAAGCCCCAAGAGTTGGTGATGGACAGGGAAGCCTGGCATGCTTCAGTCCATAGGGTTGCAAAGAGTTAGACAAAACTTAGTGATGAACTAAACTGAACTTGGTTGATTGAATGTCAAGATCTTGACTAAGTTAAAGTAGATTCTGGATTATGACACTTTTGAATAAACCTAAATAATTATAAGGAGGATTAAAGTAATCCTCCTTATAAGGAGGATTTACTTATAAGGAGTTAATTATAAGGAGTTTTTAAAGTAATCTAACCCTTGCACTTATTTTTATGGGGTTAAGATGTAAATGCTTAATGTGGTATCTTTTCTGGATTTTTTTAAAAAAATATAGCTTGATACATCTGCAGCTTTATGTTATGAGTTATTCCCTGGTGGCTCAGACAATAAAGCATCACCCAGGTTTGATTCATGGGTCAGTAAGATCCCCTGGAGAAAGAAATGGCAATCCACTCCATCAATCTTGCCTAGAAAATCTCATGGACGGAAGAGCCTGATAGGCTACAGACCATGGGGTCACAAACAGTCAGACACGACTGAGCTACTTCACTTTCACTTTATGTTATAAAACTTATTTTCATTCAATTTTTGCAATTAGTAATCTTAGACTATTTTTCCTTTTTTTCCACTAGCCATACATTAAGCACAGTAAAAGTATTCTTGGGGATTTGTCTTCAGCCAGTATTCTTTTTTTATTCTGTACAAAATCCCTAATTTCATACCTTACCATAACTTCATATTTAGAAGTAAGGCAGCTATTTGCATTGATCACTTTGAAAACTCTTACACACTTGTGATTGGTATTTGTTCCTGTCTGTTGAAAAACCTGTATGATATTCTTCCATTAACGCAAAACATTTTCAGAGTTATATTTATTATTTCCTTGCTGACTTGTGTCAAGATTTTCTAATGTTAAATTTGTCCTCATCATTTTTATCAACTTCTGAATCACATTGATTCTAACTTTGCAAATGCCTTTCATAACTGTTCTCTTCTTTTTTATTCCCAGTTCTATTGCCCTAGTTTATGATCTTATTACTTTAATTCAATTCACATCCACAATCATCCATTAATTATTTACTATGAAGTAGGAGCTGTATAAGGAACTAAGGAAATGAAAACAAAACAAAACAAAACAGTACAATTTTTGTTCTTTAGTTTTGTGCACTCTTTTGTGGGAAAGCAGAAAGAGTAATCATATGGTACTTTTGGGGCTTCCCTGGTGGCTCAGAGGTTAAAGCGTCTGCCTGCAATGTGGGAGACGTGGGTTCGATCCCTGGGTCGGGAAGATCCCCTGGAGAAGGAAATGGCAACCCACTCCAGTACTCTTGCCTGGAAAATCCCATGGAGGGAGGAGCCTGGTAGGCTACAGTCCATGAGTTGCAAAGAGTCGGACATGACTGAGTGACGTCACTTTCACTTTCTTTAAGTATAAATTAGAAGTTTAGGTGCTAGTTGAGCATAAACTGTGCTGTGCTTTATCACTTGGTCATGTCCAGTTCTTTCCAATCCCATGGACTGTAGCCTGCCAGGCTCCTCTGTCCATGGGATTCTTCAGGAAAGAATACTGGGGTGGGTTGCCATGCCCTTCTCCAGGAGATCTTCCCAATCCATGGATTGAACCTAGATTTCCCACATTACAGGTGGATTTTTTACTGTCTGAGCCACCAGGGAAGCAATTTTATCACATAGTTGTTCTTTTTCTCAATCTTAGCACTAATAATATGTTTAGCAATATAATTGTTTTTTATGGAGTCTGTCCTGTATTGTATGCTATTTTGTAGCATCTCTGGCACTTACCCACTAGATGCCAGTAACACCCCATCCCCAGTTGTGAAAATAAAAAAATGTCTCCAGACATTGCCACATGACCCCTGAGAAGGGGGGAAACATTGTCCCTCATTGAAAATTGCTGCTATAATAAAGTAACCCATTTTCTCCTACAAACTTCATGAATTACCAAAACAGTTATTTTCCTAATATACTTTAAATATTTGTAACACTTCTCTGAAACCCACTAAAGATGGTCAATTAATGAAGTTAATGAATGAAGGTCAAACCTCTGAACATGACATTTAAGCTATTACTTCAAGCACAATATACTTTTCTTGTCTCACCATCAAATACATCCTTTCCTTCAATCAAAGATAATGTTAGTCCAAGTGTTTGTTGTTTCTACACATGTCCCAAACACTCCACAAGCTACACCTTCTTTGAAATTCTGTCTACTGTTTTATTAATACTATGCCATGGTGACCTTAAACAAATCATTTTTATTTTCATTTTTTAATTTATTTACCCTTACTATGGATATCATAATGATAATTTCATAAGAGATTGTAAAGTCCAAATGAAATAATGCAAATAAAGATGATAATAAGTATTAATAAATTATAGATGATATTATAATCCCTGACACTTCAGCTTTTGCTATTATCCTTCAAGGCTCACCTCATGTGACATTTTCTTTATTTCTTCTAAGCACTTCAAATGAAATTTATCATCTCTCATACTACTTCCCATAATACTTGGTTCTTAACCACTATAATATCTTTTGATTTCATATCAGATTCTTTGTCATGCTTCTTCTCCATTACTTCAAGAAGTAGTCCTAGGCCAGGTTTTGTTAAATTTTGCCATATTCCACTGCTCTGCACAAAATAAATATTGAGATACTTGAAAATTTAGTGCTATGAAAAACACACTATTAAAAGATAGTTATAATTGTTAGCATTTTTTGAGCACCTATTATTTTTCAAGGCATAATCCTAGGAGTATCATATAAACAATTATTCTTGACAGTTTTAAAGACCTAATATTAATATTCTTAATTTACATGTGTAGAATCTAAACCTTAGGGAAAAGTTATGAATGCAAGTCTACACTTTTAATAACTAACAAATTCAGGATTCAAACTTAATTATTGTCTGTCTGATTCTAAAATTCTTGATTTTGTGTTGTAATATGCAGTCCATCAACATGAAATCTGTATATAATCATGGTTGATCCATTGAGAATAACAATGTATAAAACAAATATAATGGGAATCATAAATATAATTCAAAATGTTTCATTAGGTACATTAAAACAAGGTGAAATTAATTTTAATAATATGTGTGTGCATTCTCTGTCAGTGAGTTGTGTCCAACTCTTTGCAACCCCATGAACAGTGGCCCACCAGGCTCCTCCGTCCACGCAGTTTTTCAGGAAAGAATACTGGAGTGGGTTGCCATTTCCTTCTCCAGGGAATCTTCCCTACCAGGAATCAAACTCATGTCTCCCATGTCTCCCGCATTGGCAGGTGCATCCTTTACCATTGCACCACCAGAGAAGCCATTTAATCATACAGTAGACTTTAACTCATTAAATACAGAACATTATCATTTAACATATAATTAAAATTATTAATATGATATTTTAACCTCTTTTTTAAAAGATGTATAGTCTTCTGTTATACTAGAGGCTGTGTGTGTGTTCATGCTCAGTTGCTTTAGTTCTGTCCAACTCTTTGTGACCCTGTGGACTATAGACCTCTAGGCTCTCAGTCTCTGGGATTCTCCAGGCAAGAGTAATGGAGTGAGTTGCCATGTCCTCCTCCAGGGGATCTTCCCAACCCATGGATTGAAACCAGGTCTCTTGCATTATAGGTAGATTCTTTGCCACTGAGCCCCATAGTTGGAGGTTACTTTAGGGCAAATTTTAACGAGTGAGATGAAAATAGAGTTCATTGTATGAAGCTTCTGAATAATAATTTAATCGTTGGCATGAGAATTTTGTCATTTTCCTTACTTCTTTATATGTAAATAGAAGAAAAACAGAAAAGAAGAGCTCATCCAGGATATATTCGAACTTTTGAACAAATCTCAAAATCCAGCTATTTTTTATCCAGTCCATAATATACATAGACTTCTCTGTGTATGATGCTAAACACAATAGCTGAGTGAATGAAAAAGTAGTATCTGAGAAGAGATCTGAAGCCACAAGGCAAGTGAATTCTGAGTACAGTTCTAGGCAGAGGAAACTACAAGGGAAAAGACCTGAGGGTGGAAAGGTATTGAAAATGAATGTACCCAAATGTTTCAATTACCAGTATCACATACCAAACTTCTGCACATTTTAGTAACTTAAAAAAGAATCACTTATTTTGTTCACAGATCTGCAGTTTGAAAGTTATTTGGTGAAGGTGATTCATCTTTGTTTCATGAGGAATTAGTAGAGGTTGAGAAGACTCTTAAGAGTCCCTTGGACTGCAAGGAGATCCAACCAGTCTATCCTAAAGGAGATCAGTCCTGGGTGTTCTTTGGAAGGACTGATGCTAAAGCTGAAACTCCAATACTTTGGCCACCTCATGCGAAGAGTTGACTTATTGGAAAAGACTCTGATGCTGGGAGGGATTGGGAGCAGGAGGAGAAGGGGGTGACAGAGAATGAGATGGCTGGATGGCATCACTGACTCGATGGATGTGAGTTTGAGTGAACTCCGGGAGATGGTGATGGACAGGGAGGCCTGGCGTGCTGCAATTCATGGGGTCGCAAAGAGTCAGACATGACTGAGCGACTGAAATGAACTGAACTGAACTGAGAACTTAGGACTGGAGCATCTGTTTCCAAAATAACATGTTCACATGATGAGAGACTCAACTGGGATTATGGGTCATTTTGTCTGTTCCTCAACAAGTATGCTTTCCCACATTCTAATTAAGTTTCCTTGCAGTGTTTTGGCTAGATTCTAAGAAGGAACATTTCACAAATATTTGGAAAAATATGTATTTCTTTTATGACCTAGAGTTTTAGGTCCTATAGGAAGCATGAATTCTGCTCTAGTCACAATTCTATCCAGATTCCTAGGACAGGAAACATACACGTCACCTTCTAATAGGAGGGATGTCAGTTCACCTTGCTGCTACTGCTAAGTCACTTCAGTCATGTCCGACTCTGTGTGACCCCATAGACGGCAGCCTACCAGGCTCCCCCCGTCCTTGGGATTCTCCAGGCAAGAACAGTGGAGTGGGTTGCCATTTCCTTCTCCAATGCATGAAAGTGAAAAGTGAAAGTGAAGTCGCTCAGTCGTGTCCGACTGTTCACGACCCCATGGACTGCAGCCTACCAGGCTCCCCCGTCCATGGGATTTTCCAGGCAAGAGTACTGGAGTGGGGTGCAATGGAATGAGAAGTATTGTTGAAACCAGTTTTGGAAAATACAGTGTGCCACAAAAATGAAATGAGAACTGAATTCACCCAGCTTGTGTCATTTGCTAGATGTCTTTTTTTTTTCAAGATTTTTTTTATATGAACCATTTTTAAAGTTGTTACTGAATTTGTTACATTATTGCTTCTGTTTTATGTTTATTTTTTTTACTTTTTTTTTTTTTTGTGAGGCGCGTGGAATCTTAGCTTTGCAACCAGGAATCAAACTTGCATGCCCTTCATTGAAGGCTAAGTCTTAACCACTAGACCACCAGAGAAGTCCATAGATATCTTTTTAAATACCAGAGATACCAAAGTAAACAGAAGAGACAAAAATCACTTGTCTTCCTTATGAGTTTTATATTCTAGTGAAATGAGTGAGTGATAGGGAATGACGGTAGGAGTGTAGATAGAGCCTGTCAGGACATGCTAAGAAATATGAGTTTTGTTTCCAAGTATGATAGCTTTTATGTAGGGAAATTATATGGTCTTACAGTTTCAGTATCACTCTACATGATTATGGGGACCAAACAGACTTTCTGTGTGTGGTGGAGGTGGGAGTGGGGAATGGAAATTCCAAGAGCAGTTAGGAGGCCAATGCATCATTCTAGGCAAAAGGCGATGGGGAGGCTTAGATCAGAGTGATGACAATGGATGTGGCAAAAAGTTTCAAGATATGCTTTGATGGTAGAGGCAAATTTTAGATTTTTGGCTCAGATGTCAACTGTGAGAGTAAGAAATTAATTAAGGATAATATCCATTATCATTCTAGTTGGAGGAAGCAGGCAATAAAAAAATAAGTAAAATATTTAGTAACAAGTTGCTTTCAGTTCAGTTCAGTCATACAGTCATGTCCGACTCTTTGCGACCCCGTGAATCACAGCACGCCAGGCCTCCCTGTCCATCACCAACTCCCAGAGTTCACTCAAACTCACGTCCATCGAGTCAGTAATGCCATCCAGCCATCTCATCCTCTGTCATCCCCTTTTCCTCATGCCCCCAATCCCTCCCAGCATCATAATCTTTTCCAATGACTCAACTCTTTACATGAGGTGGCCAAAATACTGGAGTTTCAGCTTTAGCATCAGTCCTTCCAAAGAGCACCCAGGGCTGATCTCCTTAAGAATGGACTGGTTGGATCTTCTTGCAGTCCAAGGGACTCTCAAGAGTCTTCTCCAACACCACAGTTCAAAAGCATCAATTCTTCAGCACTCAGCTTTCTTCACAGTGCAACTCTCACATCCATACATGACCACTGGAAAAATCAAAGCCTTGACTAGACAGACCTTTGTAAAAAAGCAAAATGGCTCTCTGGGGAGGCTTTACAAATAGCTGTGAAAAGAAGAGAAGTGAAAAGCAAAGGAGAAAAGGAAAGATATACCCATTTGAATGCAGAGTTCCAAAGAACAGCAAGAAGAGATAAGAAAGCCTTCCTCAGCGATCAGTGCAAAGAAATCGAGGAAAACAACAGAATGGGAAAGACTAGAGATCTCTTCAAGAAAATTAGAGATATCAAGGGAACATTTCATGCAAAGATAGGCTCAATAAAGGACAGAAATCGTACGGACCTAACAGAAGTCGAAGATATTAAGAAGAGGTGACAAGAATACATAGAAGAACTGTACAAAAAAGATCTTCATGACCAATATAACCATGATGGTGTGATCACTCACCTAGAGCCAGACATCCTGGTATATGAAGTCAAGTGGGCCTTAGGAAGCATCACTACAAACAAAGCTAGTGGAGGTGATGGAATTCCAGTTGAGCTATTTCAAATCCTGAAAGCTGATGCTGTGAAAGTGCTGCACTCAATATGCCAGCAATTTTGAAAAAACTCAGCAGTGGCCACAGGACTGGAAAAGGTCAGTTTTCATTCCAATCCCAAAGAAAGGCAATGCCAAAGAATGCTCAAACTACCACACAATAAGTTGCTTTAGGATTTAACAAATTAAAATAGAGTTGTTAGAGGAGGATCACTGAGAAAGTGACCACAATAAAGATGAGGAGATGTGAGAATGGGTAGAGATATTATATGGAGGAAAACATACCCGAGAGGACATATTATTAGAAAATGCTCTGAAGCAAACAGCTAGAATGTTCCTCAACAGTGAAGCTGGTAGGATTGAGTGGCAAGGAAGATAACTGGTAATGAGGGACCCTGATATGCAAGACTGTATCATGCTGGGGGGCATGAAGATGTAAGGACTTTATCTTTTAGTCTGAATGAGATAGGAAGTTTTGAATAGGGAGGTGACAAAAACTAATTTATATTTTAATAAGTTCATTCATTTTTCTGTATTAAGATTCAAATGAAGTAGGGAAAGGTTGGTAATCCAGAGATCAGTTAGGAGGCTATGTCTGAATTTCAGATGATATTAAAAATTACTTAGACATCTCACATGCTAGCAAAGTAATACTCAAAATTCTCTAAGCCAGGCTTCAGCAATATGTGAACTGTGAACTTCCTGATGTTCAAGCCTGTTTTAGAAAAGGCAGAGGAACCAGAGATCAAATAGCCAACATCCGCTGGATCATGGAGAAAGCAAGAGAGTTCCAGAAAAACATCTATTTCTGCTTTATTGACTATGCCAAAGCCTTTGACTGTGTGCATCACAATAAACTGTGGAAAATTCTGAAAGAGATGGGAATACCAGACCACCTGACCGGCCACTTGAGAAATCTGTATGCAGGTCAGGAAACAACAGTTAGAACTGGACATGGGAAAACAGACTTGTTCCAAATAGAAAAGGAGTACGTCAAGGCTGTATATTGTCACCCTGCTTATTTAACTTCTATGCAGAGTACATCATGAGAAATGCTGGACTGGAAGAGGCACAAGCTGGAATCAAGACTGCCGGGAGAAATATCAATAACCTCAGATATGCAGACGACATCACCCTTATGGCAGAAAGTGAAGAGGAACAAAAAAGCCTCTTGATGAAAGTGAAAGAGGAGTGAAAAAGTTGACCTAAAGCTCAACATTCAGAAAACAAAGATCATGGCATCCGGTCCCATCACTTCATGGGAAACAGATGGGGAAACAGTGGAAACAGTGTCAGACTTTATCTTTTTGGGCTTCAAAATCACTGCAAATGGTGACTGCAGCCATGAAATTAAAGACTCTTACTCCTTGGAAGAAAAATTATGACCAACCTAGATAGCATATTCAAAAGCAGAGACATTACTTTGCCGACTAAGGTCCATCTAGTCAAGGCTATGGTTTTTCCTGTGGTCATGTGCCGGGGGCCAGCGTGAGGAATTCCGCCCATGGCAAAGGTCATGAGGAAGGAAGCTTGGCATACGCAAAGGCGTGATCAAGCCTCAGGAAACCCCCTGTTCCCGAGCATCTAACCCCAAAACCAGAGTCTGTTTTATGCTCTCACCTACACCTCTGACTTTACGGGGGGGCTCTCCCCCATAGCTGTTTCTCTTGGAGAAGGAGTAAACATGCAGCTCCAAGGCAATAAAAATTCTTGGGCGTGACAAGAGTGTTTCAAGGTTATCTAGCCCACCTGTATAGGTTCGTCCGGCCACATGTGATTGTCTACAGCCTCCTAACCTGAGAGGCACGAGATGTTTTAGACTTACTAAAGGCAAATTATTTTGGGGAGTTAAAATTATTAGTATAGTTGGTTAGGAATTATATTGGTGAAGGGTCTCTTCATTTGTTGTGTCAATAATTGCTGCTGATTCCCTGCTCTGGGTGGGACAAGGATGTCTCAGGTCAAACCTCTCTGCTGACAGACTAGCTTGTGTGACAGGATTATCCTTACTGCTGCCACTAGGCACATGATTGTTTACTACCTCTCAACCATAAACAGCACAGAGAGTTTTGGAGTATTTTGAGAGTCTTAATTAGCATAGGACTTTTTCTTCTTGTTGAGTCAATAATTGCCGCCAGGCCTCTATATCCTTAGGCACCTGGGAATATATTAATCAATGTATTTGGAATATAGCAAAGGAAATATAGTAGTTTTTGATGTTAGCAATACTAGACTTTTTGATTTAATGGATTTTCTCTTTTGTAATAGATCACTGTACTTTGTTATATATCACTGTGTCCTTGCTATGTAAAAATGTAGCTTTATCATATCTTAAGACTAAATAGATCTTAAGAGGAGCATTGGTGAAAGGATTTTCATTTGTTGGGCTGATGTTTGCTGCTAAATCTCCATGTTCCCTACCCTTATAATGAATATAACTAACATATAGGAGAAATAAGTATTAACCTTTAAACATATAGGAGAAATAAGTATTAACCTTTAAGCATATAGGAGAAATAAGTATTAACCTTTAAGACTAATCATGTTAACCTTGGCTTGAATAAATTCCTTTCTTGATTGTAACTCACTACACCCTCACCCTATAGGAATGTAACTTTATTTGGAGGGTGGTGCCCGGTTTAAGAAAAAACACCCTTGGAAGAAATAAGTTTTTTTGGTTATCAGAAAGAAAGGATCATAAAATGTCAGCAGGTCTCACTCATGGCCAGAAGATGATGTAATATTCCTAAGACCTTTTTTTTATACATTTATGTGAAGCACCTGATTTTGATAAAGGTCAGGACTGCTGACCCCCGCGTGACTCTGTATTCATCCCTATGTGTAACAAAAGGTATATAAGCAAACCCAAAAATAAAGAAATCGGATCAGTTTCCGGAAAGACTGATTCCCCCATGTCGCTTCTTTCTTGCTCCCGTTTTTCTGGCTGAATTCCCATCTGGAGCATGGATGCTATTTCACGTAATCCAAGTTATTCAGCCTCCTTTTCTCCACTGATCTTCCTACTACACTATCCATTTCTAATCTCTCTATATCTGTGATTAAATATGTATTTTTCCAAAGACACCGACTCCGTCCCCCCACCTTCGAATCACCCTGGATCCACTGGGGCTGGACCCCGGCAGTCATGTATGGATGTGAGAGTTGGACTGTGAAGAAGGCTGAGTGCCGAAGAATTGATGCCTTTGAACTGTGGAGAAGACTCTTGAGAGTCTCCTGGACTGCAAGGAGGTCCAACCAGTCCATTCTGAAGGAGATCAGCCCTGGGATTTCTTTGGAAGGACTGATGCTAAAGCTGAAACCCCAGTACTTTGGTCACCTCATGCGAAGAGTTGAGTCATTGGAAAAGACTCTGATGCTGGGAGGGATTGGGGGCAGGAGGAGAAGGGGATGACAGAGGATGAGATGGCTGGATGGCATCACTCATTCAATGGACATGAGTCTGAGTGAACTCCGGGAGTTGGTGATGGACAGGGAGGCCTGGCATGCTGTGATTCATGAGGTCACAAAGAGTCAGACATGACTGACCGACTGAACTGAACTGAACTGATGGAGGAGATGGTAAGAGGTGGATACATTTCAGATTGTTTAGGAATGTGGGAGAGATTTTCCTGTTAAGTGTGATTTGCACATAAAGTTGGTTTTTGCAAATTTTCTGTTTCAATTTTCCTGAAAATATACCATAAGCTGCTACTATGGTGTACCACACACCCATAGCTTTATATCCAAGAGCCATTCTTCTATGTAACACTGAGTTCCTCTACAGGATTCATCCTCAGCTAAAGGGCTTATCTCACTGAGGGTTATCCCTTTCCCCCAGGGGAGGTGCATCCTTTGATTTAGCAAAATGGCAATATCAAACATCACTACTTTGTATTGGAACAATTATGAAGGACCATCCTTGTTCCAGAATTGTGACCTCTATCACAATCCTCTATAGAAAACTAGGCTTGTGTTTTATCTACATTACATTTCAACTTCCTCTGCCCAATCCTGAGGTCTATTCCTTACAAGTATTAATCCTTAGAGAAATCTCTAATAAGCCTCCTACCTAATAATCTTTGCCTTGAAGTCTATTTACCAAGGAGACTTCTTGTAATATAAAGTTCCTGGGGATTTGTTGTGATGATAGCTGTTTGTTGTTTTTTGTTTTCCAAGAGTAAAAGTGTGAATAGTCAGAACTAAGATAGTGGCATCAGTCAGTTCAGTTCAGTTGCTCAGTCATGTCCAACTCTTTGTGACGCTGTGAACTGCAGCATGCCAGGCCTCCCTGTCCATCACCAACTCCTGGAGTTCACCCAAACTCATGTCTATTAAGTCGGTGATGCCATCCAGCCATCTCATCCTCTGTCGTCCCCTTCTCTCCTTGTTCCCAATCCCTCCCAACATCAGGGTCTTTTCCAATGAATCAACCCTTTGCTTGAGGTGGCCAAAATATTGGAGTTTCAGCTTCAACATCAGTCCTTCCAAAGAACACCCAGGACTGATCTCCTTTAGGATGGACTGGTTGGACCTCATTGCAGACTCTCAAGAGACTTCTCCAACACCACAGTTCAAAAGCATCAATTCTTCGGTGCTCAGCTTTCTTCACAGTCCAATTCCCATATCCATACATGACTACTGGAAAAACCATAGCCTTAGTCGGCAAAGTAATGTCTCTGCTTTTGAATATGCTATCTAGGATGGTCATAACTTTCCTTCCAGGTGTAAGTATCTTTTAATTTCATGGCTGCAATTACCATCTGCAGTGATTTTGGAGCCCCAGAAAATAAAGTCTGTCACTGTTTCCACTGTTTCCCCATCTATTTCCCATGAAGTGATGGGACTGGATGCCATGATCTTCATCTTCTGAATGTTGAGCTTTAACCTAACTTTTTCACTCTCCTCTTTCACCAAGAGGCTTTTCAGTTCCTCTTCACTTTCTGCCATAAGGGTGGTGTCATCTGCATATCTGAGGTTCTTGATATTTCTCCCAGCAATCTTGATTCCAGCTTGTGTTTCTTCTAGCCCAGAGTTTCTCATGATGTACTCTGCATAGAAGTTAAATAAGCAGGGTGACAATATACAGCCTTGACATACTCTTTTTCCTATTTGGAACCAGTCTGTTTTTCCATGTCCAGTTCTAACTGTTGCTTCCTGACTTGCATATAGGTTTCTCAAGAGGCAGTTCAGGTGGTCTGGTATTCCCATCTCTTTCAGAATTTTCCACAGATTATTGTGATCCACACAGTCAAAGGCTTTGGCATAGTCAATAAAGCAGAAATAGATGTTTTTCTGGAACTCTCTTGCTTTTACCATGATCCAGCAGATCCAGCAGATGTTGGCAATTTGATCTCTGGTTCCTCTGCCTTTTCTAAAACCAGCTTGCACATCAGGAAGTTCACGGTTCACGTATTCCTGAAGCCTGGCTTGGAGAATTTTGAGCATTACTTGACTAGCGTGTGAGACGACTGCAATTATGTAGTAGTTTGAGCATTCTTTGGCCTTGCCTTTCTTTGGGATTGGAATGAAAACTGACCTTTTCCAGTCCTGTGGCCACTGCTGAGTTTTCCAAATTTGCTGGCATATTGAGTGTAACACTTTCATAGCATCAGCTTCCAGGGTTTGAAATAGTTCACCTGGAATTCCATCACCTCCACAGCTTTGTTCTTAGTGATGCTTTCTAAGGTCCACTTGACTTCACATTCCAGGATGTCTGGCTCTAGGTGAGTGATCACACCAACGTGATTATCTGGGTCATGAAGATCTTATTTGTACAGTTCTCCTGTGTATTCCTGCCACCTCTTCTGAATATCTTCTGCTTCTGTTAGGTCCCTACCATTTCTGTCCTTTATTGAGCCCATCTTTGCATGAAATATTTCTTTGGTATCTCTAATTTTCTTGAAGAGATCTCTAGTCTTTCCCATTCTGTTGTTTTCCTCTATTTCTTTGCATAAGCTAATGACGTAGCCTTACTGAATTACAGGAGGCATTACAAGACATTTGTATACTTACAGTAATAATTCAGTAAAGAAGGAAAAGTTGATTCAGTACAGTGAGGGATAGGATCTAGTGAAAAAATGAAGGGGTAGGAATTTAATTTATTCTTAGTAATAGAAAAGAAAGCAGAGTACATAGCAAGATTTAGGTGGATGGATAGATTTAGTGATAGGAGCTAATAGAAATTCACTTAAATTTACTTCCATTTTGTTAGCGAACTAGGAAGCAAGATCATTAGGGGGCTGTGATTATTGCAAGAAGAATTTAGAAATCTGAGGAGAAAAAAAAGTCTGGAAAAAGTTATTTTGAAGTCTCAGAGAATAAGTGGACAAAGCAAATAATGTTTTAGTACTGAATAGAAGAAAAGAAAATGTGTAGTTTGTTTTCTTCCAGTCATATGTAGTTTTACAGATGCTAACGTATAACAAGTGCAGAGCTGGAATTAAACACAGTTGGGCTTTTCTATGAGAATGTAATAAAGCAAGATGGACAACGAGAAGTTGAAAGTACATGAGAGGGAATGATTACAAATATGAGCCAGAGTTTAACCCCAGCAAACAGGCAAGTGAATATAAGAGGGAAGGGAAACAATGTGGGGAAAATAATAAGATCAAATACGGTTCACAGTGAAGTGCTTAACTCTGGGAGTCTGTATTAAATGAAATGAGCTAGAAAAATTGGAGATAGTGGTCATGGGAATTTTGAAATTTTGATGATGGAAAGGTTACCATTATTGGTAGTGACAAGGACTAGGCTATGATCACAGAAGTAAGTAGTTATAGTATAGAAAATGTGGTATGTTGAGAGCACTTCAAGTAAATGAGAGGTCAGTGTGTCATTGACAATTATGAAAAGAGTCGTGCTGCAGAAACTGATCAGGATCTAACATGTAGAGATTTTTATGTGACTGCAATAAGGAGGAACTGATTTTTTTTAATGAAATTCAGAACTGCATGGTTTTAAGGAAGAAATGGGAGAGTGGTTTGAAAATAGTAATTAAAACAAGGAGACAAATAATCTAGACCTATTGATATGAGGGATTTTGAAGAGCAAATACCTACTATCTGAGAACTTATAGGTTTTCTCACAGGAGAATTGAGCTTTGTTAAATAACCTTTGTTAAAGAGAGAAGGAGAAGAGAGGGGGTGGGTCAGTTCAGTTCAGTTGCTCAGTGGTGTCCAACTCTTTGCAACCCCATGAACCACAGCACGCCAGGCCTCCCTGTCCATCACCAACTCCTGAGGTCCACTTAAACCCATGTCCATTGAGTCAGTGATGCCATCCAACCATCTCATGCTCTGGCGTCCCCTTCTCCTCCTGCCCTCAATCTTTCCCAGCATCGGGGTCTTAACCAATGAGTCAGCTCTCTGCATCAGGTAGCCAAAGTATTGGAGTTTCAGATTCAACATCAGTCCCTATAATGAACATCCAGGACTAATCTCCTTTAGGATGGACTGGTTGGATCTCCTTGCAGTCCAAGGGACTCTCAAGAGTCTTCTCCAACACCACAGTTCAAAAGCATCAATTCTTCAGTGCTCAGCTTTCTTTAAAGTCCAACTCTCACATCCATACATGACTACTGGAAAACTACCAAGGAGCAAGCGTCTTTTAATTTCATGGCTGCAATCATCATTTGCAGTGATTTTGGAGCCCCCCAAAATAAAGTCAGCCACTGTTTCCACTGTTTCCCCATCTTTTTACCACGAAGTGATGGAACCAGATTCTTAGTTTTCTGAATGTTGACCTTTAAACCAACTTCTTCACTCTCTTCTTTTACTTTCATCAAGAGGCTCTTTAGTTCTTCTTCACTTTCTGCCATAAGGTTGGTGTCATCTGTATATCTGAGGTTATTGATATTTCTCCCAGAAATCTTGATTCCAGCTTCTGCTTCATCCAGCCCAGCTTTTCTCATGATGTACTCTGTATATAAGTTAAATAAGCAGGGTGACAATATATAGCCTTGACATATTCCTTTTCTTATTTGGAACCAGTCTGCAAGGAGATCCAACCAGTCCATTCTGAAGATCAGCCCTGGGTGTTCTTTTGGAAGGAATGATGCTAAAGCTGAAACTCCAGTACTTGCGCCACCTCATGCGAAGAGTTGACTCATTGGAAAATACTCTGATGCTGGGAGGGATTAGGGGTAGGAGGAGAAGGGGACGACAGAGAATGAGACGGCTGGATGGCATCACTGACTCGATGGACGTGAGTTTAAGAGAACTCTGGGAGATGGTGATGGACAGGGAGGCCTGGTGTGCTGCGATTCATGGGATCGCAAAGAGTCAGACACGACTGAATGACTGAACTGAACTGAACTTTTTTTCCATGTCCAGTTCTAACTGTTGCTTCCTGACCTGCATATAGGTTTCTCAAGAGGCCAGTCAGGTGGTCTGGTATTCCCATCTCTTTCAGAATTTTCCACAGTTTATTGTAATCCACACAGTCAAAGGCTTTGGCATAGTCAATAAAGCAGAAATGTTTTTCTGGAACTCTCTTGCTCTTTCAGTGATCCAGCGGATGTTGGCAATTTGATCTCTGGTTCCTCTGCCTTGTCTAAAACCAGCTTGAACATCTAGAACTTCATGTTTCACGTATTGCTGAAGCCTGGCTTGGAGAATTTTGAGCAGTACTTTACTAGCATGTAAGTGAGTGCAATTGTGAGATAGTTTGAACATTCTTTGGCATTGCCTTTCTTTGGGATTGGAATGAAAACTGACCTTTTCCAGTCCTGTGGCCACTGCTGAGTTTTCCAAATTTGCTGGCATATTGAGTGCAGTACTTTCACAGCATCATCTTTTAGGGTTTGAAATAGCTCTGGAATTCCATCACCTCCACTAGCTTTGTTCATAGTAATGCTTCCTAAGGCCCACCTGACTTCACATTCCACAATGTCCGGCTCTAGGCGAGTGTGAGTGATCACATCTTAGTGATTATCTGGGTCGTGAAGATCTTTTTTGAACAGTTCTTCTGTGTATTTTTGCCACCTCTTCTTAATATCTTCTGCTTCTGAAAGGTCCATATCATTTCTGTCCTTTATTGAGCCCATATTTGCATGAAATGTTCCCTTGGTATCTCTAATTTTCTTGGAGAGCTCTCTTGTCTTTCCCATTCTATTATTTTCCTCTATTTCTTTGCATTGTTCTCTGAGGAAGGCTTCCTTATCTCTCCTTGGTGATCTTTGGAACTCTGCATTCAAATGGGTATGTTTTTCCTTTTCTCCTTTGCTTTTCACTTCTCTTTTCACAGCTGTTTGTAAGTCCTCCTCAGACAGCCATTTTGCTTTTTTGCATTTCTTTTTCTTGGGGATGTTCTTGATCCCTGTCTCCTGTACAATGTCACGAACCTCCATCCATAGTTTATCAGACACTCTGTCTATCAGATCTTGTCCTTTAAATCTGTTTCTCACTTCCGCTGTATAGTCATAAGGGATTTGATTAAGATCATACCTGAATGATCTTAAGGGACTTTCCTCGTGGCTCAGACCATAAAGCATCTGCCTACAATGAGGGAGACCTGGGTTCAATCCCTGGATGGGGAAGATCCCCTGGAGAAGGAAATGGCAACCCACTCCAGTATTCTTGCCTGGAGAGTCCCATGAATGGAGGAACTTTGTAGGGTACAGTCCATGGGGTCGCAAAGAGTCGGACATGACTGAGCAACTTCATTCACTTCACTTCACTTCACTTCCCATACCTGAATGGCCGACATAGATAATTGCACTCATGACATACTGTGTATTCCGAACAGCAAGTGGAAAGCTTTTAAGTGTTGGAGTGTGGTGGAAATTAAGCTTAAAAATGGGCCATTTCTATAAATCAGTCTACAACCAAACAACTTTTTATTTACTTTCATAATGCTGATACCTGAAAATATATGATGACTTCTGCATATATGAATATCATGGTTTAAAAAAAATGCTGTTTTTCCACCATGAACTGACTGTCAACAAACTTGGTTCCTCTGGTAAACTTGTGAAAAACTTAGTATGTTTCTATACTCCTGCAGATAATCTTTACTACTAAACTACTTTTCTTTGATAAATGTTTTTGTCTCTAAGTCTCCCTTTCATTATGTACTCTTCCTTGTTTCATAATAATCAGCTTATCTATGTATTATTGTCTCTCAATGGTAGAAAAATATTTAGGGAGAAGGACATTTTAAAAATAAATATTTAATGATACTTTTAGGAAAAGCATAGAATGCTCAAAGAATTTGCTACAGATGCTTCCAGGAAGTGGGGTCAAGAATTGAATCAATATCATAAATAGAAGCAGTCTGTGTAAAGAAAAGATGCCACTGTTCTCCTCCTCAAATTCGTATAATTTATCTTGTGTACTCTTCACTCTGAACTAATGGACAGATTAGTGCCCAAGGGGCTCTGTTCCTGGGTATCTTCACTGCTCACACTGATCATGTTTACAGGGTAGTAAAACTCTTTTTCTGCTGACCACACATCTTTCAACCATATTATCTTCGACTGTCTCTTTGCAGTTTTAGATAAAGTCAAACAAATCTTGGCAGACCTGGAATTTTATGTTTGGATCTCGATTCTCTCATTTCTTCCCCTATATGTAAATTTTATGAACTTAGATTTCTTTATCAAGAAGTTCACTGTGTATTTTTTCATAGTTTCTCTGAAATCATAAATGATGGACTTTCTGGGTTTGAACCTGGAAGTTTCATGTGAGTTTCAGTTCCAAAAGATTGAATGTTTAATCCCTCAGGTTTTGTGTATTTCCACAATCTGTTATATGTCATCACACACACCATAGCTGGCCTTAGAGGTGACAATGAAATGGTATTTGACCTTTAGCAAGGATGGTGGACATTTATACTTTGCAGTATTCTAGAGCTCCCAGTTAACCATGTAATCCCCAGTACTCAAAACTATGAAACATTCGAAGAACAGAAAGTAACTTTGTATGTAGAATAGTTTCAATAAACATGATTTATTGATTGATTCAGCTACAATAATGATATGATCAAGAGTATAAAACTAATCATGCCAATAATAATGTACAGTCAGATCATTTATGCTGGTGGTTCTCAATAGAAATGGCACTGATCCTGTTACTGAGTCCAGTCTCCTACACTTTGCCATCTGACAGGCCAATAAATCAAGAGACAAGGTATTGAGCAAGGAACAGTGACTTCATCTTGAAAGCCAGCAGACTGAGGAGATGTGAATTAGTGTCCCAAAGAACCATCTGACCTGAGTTAGAAGTCAGGCTTCTTTTAACTAAATGAGAAGGAAGTGTGGGTAGTTGTCACAGGCTACTTAGTGCTGGCCAGACCCCAGAGAGAATGTGGTAATGCTTTGTTCTTGCAGCTGCTCGTGTAGGTCTGCTTACAATGTTCCTGTAAACCTCCAATAAGAAAATTGTTACTTTCTCTCCTATGACTTTTTGTCTGTATTTGAATGAAAATAAGTTATACTTTTAAAAGTAAAGCCTGGGAAGCAGAGCTTTACTGTGTATTTCAGACTTTAGGCAGCGTTCTTTTACAGAGGGGGAGAGCCAGCATTGCTAAGCATAGGAAACAGAACACGAAGATTAGAGTTAACAGAATAGATCCAATCTGGATTTATATGTTCTTCTCTGCTAAAATTCCCAGGAATACTTTTGGAAATTTGGTACAGTTTTTATTGTCCAAATACTGGAGAATGTTACTGATAAGCGACCAAAGTTGCTAAGCCCCCTACACTGCTGAAGACAGTCCTGCACAAGTACTGAATGATATGAATCTATAATTCCTTTTCACACATGAGTACATGACACATTTGCAAAGTTTTAATATGCAGCAAATTTTTAAGAAATACATATGATGTACAAATCCAGAAATATTTTAGTGTATTCTTAACACTTACTAAGTTAATATTTCAGAATATCACACTGCTGTCTGCAGCCCTGCTCACAGTATTTAACACAATGCAATCTTCCTTCTTTTGTTATTGTTGCATTCACAGAAGTTCAGAAAATGACTCCCATTGTAAGTGTATGATTTGACTACTGTAATGTATCAACAATAACTGTGGCTGAAAATTTCCATATAAAGATGATGTTTGAAATTACTTTATTGTATGACTCTTTCATAGTATTTTGAGACGTGGACTTTAAAAAATGATATATGAGGAAGTAATATCCAAGAGAATAGCTAACCTTGTTACTTCAGTGTGGTGTAAGGATAAAACTTGTCAATAAGGTAAGCTAAATTCAATTCTGTATTTTAAGGATGTCTGAAATGACACTTCTGCTTCTCTAAAGTAGAAGTTACAACTACTTGATTGCACCTTAGAATCACTCTCTAAACCCTTGATGTCAAGGTCACCATCAAGGCTTAGTAAATCAGAAATATAAATCAACATTCAAATATCAGATCATTCAACACTGTAGATAATTCAGGTAAATCTCTACCAATGAAAGTATGCAAAATCAAGCTCTCAATGGAGACCATACCTGAGCAAAGTGTAGTTATACTTCATAATATACTGTGTTCCAAACATCATTCATACCTCCTTCATACTCATAATTATTCAAATATCACCTACAATGCTAGAGGAGCTATCTGACTTGGTTTTTCATATCTATAACCAGATCTAGACCTAGATGTACATCAATTACTATATATCAGAGTTCAATAATGTTTTTTCCTAGAAAATGTCAAATAGTAAAGAATGCTCAAACTACCCCACAGCTGCACTCATCTCACACGCTAGTAAAGTAATGCTCAAAATTCTCCAAGCCAGGCTTCTGCAATACATGAACTGTGAACTTTCAGATGTTCAAGCTGGTTTTAGGAAAGGCAGAGGAACCAGAGATCAAATTGCCAACATCTGCTGGATCATGGAAAAAGCAAGAGAGTACCAGAAAAACATCTATTTCTGCTTTATTGACTATGCCAAAACCTTTGACTGTGTGGATCACAATAATCTGTGGAAAATTCTGAAAGAGATGGGAATACAGACCACCTGACCTGCCTCTTGAGAAATCTGTATGCAGGTCAGGAAGCAAAAGTTAGAACTGGACATAGAAGAACAGACTGGTTCCCAATAAGAAAAGGAGTACGTCAAGGCTGTATATTGTCACCCTGCTTATTTAACTTCTATGCAGAGTACATCATGAGAAACACTGGACTGGAAGAAGCACAAGCTGGAATCAAGATTGCCGGGAGAAATATCAAGAACCTCAGATATGCAGATGACACCACTCTTCTGGCAGAAAGTGAAGAGGAACTGAAAAGCCTCTTGATGAAAGTGAAAGAGGAGAGTGAAAAAGTTGGGTTAAAGCTCAACATTCAGAAAACGAAGATCATGGCATCTGGTCCCATCACTCCATGGCAAATAGATGGGGAAACAGTGGAAAGAGTGGCAGATTTTATTTTGGGGGGCTCCAAAATCACTGCAAATGGTGATTGCAGCCATGAAATTAAAAGACTCTTACTCCTTGGAAGGAAAGTTATGACCAACCTAGATAGCATATTCAAAAGCAGAGACATTACTTTGCCAACAAAGGTCTGTCTAGTCAAGGCTATGGGTTTTCCAGTAGTCATGTATGGATGTGAGAGTTGGATTGTGAAGAAAGCTGAGCACCGAAGAATTGATGCCGTTGAACTGTGGTGTTGGAGAAGACTCTTGAGAGTCCCTTGGACTGCAAGGAGGTCCAACCAGTCCATTCTAAAGGAGATCAGTCCTGGGTGTTCATTGGAAGGACTGATGCTGAAGCTGAAACTCCAATACTTTGGCCACCTCAGGCAAAGAGTTGACTCATTGGAAAAGACTCTGATGCTGGGAGGGATTGAGAGCAGGAGGAGAAGGGGACTACAGAGGATGAGATAGCTGGATGGCATCACTGACTCGATGGACATGAGTTTGGGTAAACTTCGGAAGTTGGTGATCGACAGGGAGGCCTGGCAGGCTGTGATTCATGGGGTCACAAAGAGTTGGACATGATTGAGTGACTGAAATGAACTGAAATGAACTGAAAGATTTAGAATTTGAGGGCCATCTCTTTTCTCTTCTGATTTCTCAGTTCAGCAGTTGTACCATAGAAACAGCAGTAGAAATTATATAAATAAATTGATTGACTGTATTCCAATAAAACTTTACATACAAAATTAGGCAGCAGGCTGAACTTGGTTCAAGAACAATAGTTTGCTGACTCCTGATTCAGATGCATGCAAACACACACATGCATGAGCATTCTCCTGAATTGTAGCTTATTTTTAGTATCACGCACAGATTTTAAAGATGTAGCTTGAGTTTGCCATGTACATACCCTTGTAAGTGCTGCCCAGAAAGAAATACAGTACATTTCCAAGAATGGTTTTGATGTCCGCTTTCCTGAAATTTAACATATTAGACTGCTCCCTATTCACTTTCTTGACTATTATTATCTTTAAAGAAGTTTTTACTTCCTTTGCACGTTCTTGACACTTGATATCAAGATAAAATAAATGAATTCTATGTAGTTTAAATATCAAGTACTGGATAGCATTTATATTTTTTCTGTGTTCTGATGACCTATACAAATCAAGAATCAATTAATTACTCTGCTTTTCTGAGGGAGGCACTCTACCCATAACCAAAGAAAGTGTGGCCTTTACTGCCATTGTGTTTGTGTTGCCTATGAATATTTGTTCAGTCTCTGTTAGGATACATTGTTTACATGCTTATGTTAGCATCTTGATGAGTAAACCTTGGCTAAAAAACAGAAGATCTGAATTTAAGTCTCAGTTTTACACTTGCTAGAAATGAGTCTGTGATTAAGTAAACAGACCTGAGGAGACTTTATGATCTTGCAAATGAAAAGCAGTAATTATTGCATTCTTGTTCATCTCACTTGCTTTGTGAAAAGTATTTCATCATGAAATATATATTTGAGGACAATGTTTGAACTTCCAATAGAATAAAATCTAGTGAAAAGCTCACTCTCCATAGTTCCTGGGCTTCCTTGGTGGCTCACTGGTAAAGCATCTGCCTACAATGAAGGAGACATGTGTTCGATCCCTGGATTGGGAAGATCCCCTGGATCGGGAAGATTCCCCTGGATCGGGAAGGTCCCGTGGATCTTCTAGATCTTTCTCCTGGATCTTTCCTTGGGTAGACAAAGAAATGTCTACAGTTTCCAGTATTCTTGCATAGGAAATCCCAAGGACAGAGGAGCCTGGGGGGCTACAGTCCATGGGGGATGCAAAGAGTCAGACATGAATGAGTGACCTAAATAACAACATGGTTCTTATTGCACTTTCTATCTCTTAAAATTACTTTTAATAGTTAAACATATAAATATCAGATATGTAGATAAGCTTGGACAGAAAATAAAAATACTCATTTTGTTATCCATAATCTAGTAGCTATTAAAAAGCACTTCAACCTACACTTCCATTATTATTATCATCATATTTGTTAAGGTACTTATTTGTATGAAAGATACACTGCTTTTAATAATGCTTGTTCTGCTGTTTCTCTTCATATTTCTCTGAACATCTATTCAGAAGGCAGTTAAGTAGCCTTCATTTATCAAGAAGAAAGCTGCCTTCTTTACTACGTGGCCTGTGTGAGTTTCATTCCTGTACTTTCCAGGAGACCTTTATTCTGGTATTATGTGTTATGACATAGGAAATCATTTATATAGCTATTTCTAAGAACCTCCATGCCTGCTTCTATTAAACTAAAATTTTAATGAGTTGTAAAATTATCCCTTGGTCATTCATATGTTTCAGTTTACTGGCCCAAACTTCAAAGTATTCATTATTCATTTACTCTCCAAATTGCATTGGATATCTACCATACATCAGTGTATATATGTTCTAACACCTGGGAATAAAACTATAATCAAAACAGACAAATGTATCTGCCTTTGTGCCAGTGAGAGTTTAGTTATGTTTTATTTGTAAAGCTGAACAAACAAGTAAGTAAGAAATAAGGAAAAAATAAATAAAACATATATAAGTCACAAAGAGTTGGACACTACTGAGCAACTAAGCACAAAGTAGTGGCAGAAGTACTTTGCCACTACTGAACCAAATTCAGCCTGTTGCCTAATTTTGTATGTAAACCAGTACAAATGTCTGTTAGCCTGTAGGGATGATTAGTTTGGGTGTGATAATCAGAACTGGGTCCCGGATGACTGTATAATTTTCAATATCCTTTATATGTTCTTCTACAGGTGTAGCCACCCACATCAAAGATACAGGATTTCCAACCAGCATTCCTCATACCTAACTGTTTTTATAAATTTGGTTTGTGTTCATTTTATTTTCTGAAAGGATTTCCAGAAAGCACCAAACTCCTCTTCATTAGAAGAAAATAATTAAATGAAAGATAGAGTAACTAATATGATGCTGCTGCTGCTGCTGCTAAGTCGCTTCAGTCGTGTCCGACTCTGTGCAACCCCATAGACGGCAGCCCATCAGGCTCCCCTGTCTCTGTGATTCTCCAGCAAGAACACTGGAGTGGGTTGCCATTTCCTTCTCCTGTACGTGAAAGTGAAAAGTGAAAGTGAAGTCGCTCAGTTGTGTCCGACTCCTAGTGACCCCATGGACTGCAGCCCACCAGGCCCTTCCGTCCATGGGATTTTCCAAGCGAAAGTACTGGAGTGGGTAACTAATACAGTACAATTTCTTATTTATCTTCATTGTGTTCATCTGACTGTTAAATATAGGATGGACTAGAATAAAATGTGGGGATTTGTGCCTTTTATATTATTATTATTAGAAAACTTCCCTCCCTTCAAATTGTCACCATAAACGCAATACTATTACCAGTATAGGAATATTGGATATATTCAGCAATCTTTTCTTTTGAATGATTAAAAAATATGTGAATACATATATGAATAATAAAAAAGCATTTTTCATTGCCTTCTGTGTCAAGTATTTTCCAGTTGTCCCTCCAGGGCTTCTAGTAAAGTTTCTGTCCCCTTGGGAGCTAACAGGTATAGACTGTATCCATTTCTGGAGGCCTGTGGCACTCTTCTCCATTCAGACAATGGAAATAAGAAAGAGGATGTATGGTCAGGAGGAGAGAGTGGCATTGGGATATTTACCACCCGAGGATAGTCCTAACCTTGAGAAGAAATCCTAAACGGACATTTCTCTTCATAATGGATCATTCATCCTTCTAACAATGCTGCTCTACAGGATTCTCTTTCACTTCCAATTTTATTAAACTCTTCTCGTTCTTGTCATCCTACAGATGGTGATGCTCCGTGGCTGCTGGCCTCTCTCTTGTGTGTCCCCTACACCCTACCCATGCCTCAGTAATTAGAGCCCTTATTTATAATTCCTCTTCAAATTATCCTAATTTGCCTGTGGCACCTGTCTTCTGTTAAGACTGTGACAAATACTCTTTGGGTTCCACTGCTGCTCTGCACGGAGAAGGTGATGGCAGCCCACTCCAGTACTCTTGCCTGGAAAATCCCATGGATGGAAGAGCCTGGTAGGCTGCAGTCCATGGGGTTGCTAAGAGTCAGATACGACTGAGCGACTTCACTTTCACTTTTCACTTCATGCATTGGAGAAGGAAATGGCAACTCACTCCAGTGTTCTTGCCTGGAGAATCCCAGGGACAGGGGAGCCTGGTGGGCTGCCATCTACGGGGTTGCACAGAGTTGGACACGACGAAGTGACTTAGCAGCAGCAGCAGCAGCTGGTCTGCAAATACAAATACAGATCTTAAATGAAGGAGGAAGAATAGGCATCTTGATATACATGGAAACGTTTTGCTTGTCTTATTAAACTTATTTTCCACTCAAATTGGCTAAGACTTCCATTCTAGGGCACTCAAATGCTAATGGAACATTAACTCTTGAAACAAAGAGATCAATCTAATTCACTAATTTTCTAGGAGGAGAAACTGGGACAGAGTTTCTAAGTCTGGATCAACTTTGTCTGGAGTAACTGGAAGACATTTGACTGATCCAAGTCACTATTATCTGGCATCTGCATTATAATCATAGCCTCTCAAATGGATTTCTCCCTTACACCTCTGCTTATAATGAATTATACTCAATTTCATGGGGAGAATAAGATCACTTATTTGTTCAAAACCTTCCAATGGCTTTCCATTTCATTCTGAAGTAAAACAAAAGTTCTTGAAATTACTGCATGATCTAGTGCCCCAACCCCGACCCTGGGATCCTAGTAATCTTACTTTCTCTCTCTCCTCTCCTTTAAACCCTCTTATTTGAGCCCTGGTAGGACCAACTATTTCTGTGTATGTTTTATGAACTTTGCTTGAGTGAAAACTCTCTCCACATTACGTGTTCACTGATACTGAAATGTCACTTTATAAAAAAGAACTCACCTTCCCACTTAATTTAAAATACAGCCTTCACCTGTGATATATAGGTTTAGATATAGATAGATTCTTTCCTTTTGAGCTGTTTTGTTTTTTCAATGTGCCACATTAATCATCCTATATATATTACATTGCATTTAATTGTCTATTTTTATTTTTTGCTCTATTAAAATAGCTCATCAAAGGCAGGAATTTTATTTTATTTTTTCCATTTTGTTCATTGCCAGTCCCCGAAGACTACAGAATCAGTAGCACGTAGAAGACACTCGAATGTTTGTTGAAAAAATAAATGACTTGTAAAGCTTTGTTTGTTTTTATGATGAGATAATCAAGGTTGACAAGCAGTTTAATGGTTTTATTCAGATTCTTGTAAAGATACAAGGACTTAGAATATCCATTCATCATCTATTAGATTTTCTGTTATCTGCAGAATTACTACTATTTTACTGTATGACAGGTTTAATTATATATTATACTAAAGAATGAATAAAAATGCCCTGCTTTTTGAGATGCAGCTTTAGAGAAAAAGGCAGCTGGAATATAATCAAGCAAGAGAGTATATGGGTCACACTGTCCATTTACTTATCCACAAATTATACTTGGATATATTGGCAATAATATAGCAGGAATGTAAATTGATGTTCACTTTCTTATTACATATATTTCCCACACCTACTATTATGTGAATATAATTATGATACAAAATTTGTATTGCAAGTAGGTAATAGAGAAAAGGACTATATTTTGTTCTCCAGGAGAAAGCTATAGGAATTCATTTTCTATTCTTTATTACAGACTCAGAGATTTATAGTACTACTTACTGCATTTCATAAATCAGAACTTTGGAATAGCAGTCTCTCTCCTAAAGGTATGCCTCATGGAATTAAGAAAGAACTATTAGCAAATATGTTGTGCAAAGTGAAAGATTCTGGTATCCATGTACTTACTTTCATTGAGCCCTATAAATTCTGGAAAGAAACTTATTATCTAAATGGGTTTGCACATGCTTCTTTTATAGAACTTGGATTTCTCATATTTTTTAAGTTTCATAGAAAACTGTATATTTCTGTTTTTAACTTCCTGAATGACAACAGAGTCAAGAATTTTATAAAGTGAGGCCTGCTTTTTTCTTTTAAACTTTATTTTGATAAAATTTCAACACAAAAATGTTTCTAGAATAATCAGAGAATCCTGTATAACCTTCAACCAAATTTCTCCAAAGTTAACATTTTGTCATATTTGCTGTTGTTTTCTCTTGCCCTCTTTTGTTTCTATATCTGTCTGTGTACACATTACATATTCATACACATGCATATTATTTTCTGAATCTACCAAGTTATAGATATGATGCCTTAGTATGTGGATCTTAAATTTAGGGTTTAATAATCAAGACAATAGAGCAGGATAAGAATCAAAGATTTTTTTAAAAAAATGTTTTCCCTGTTTAAATATATTTAAGAAAGACATTGACATGCAATTTTATAGGAAGATAAATTTAAGAATAGATTTTTAATCACATCTTCTGGTAATGTCCTGTATGTGTACCCCATTCTCCAAATTGAGTGTACTGTTAACCCTTGGGAAGATTGTCTTTTGGGGCTTTCTTTGAATATTTATTTATTATATGAGATAATGCTTGAAAACCATGCTATACCCAATTAAGGATGAAGAAGAAAACCACACTCAAATGAATCAAAGTTCTTTACCAATTACCATGTGGGAGGTCATATTTCCTTTGACTCTTGCTCTGTTTAATTAAGCTTTAGTTGATATCAGAAGAAATGAGCTTTAGTTAGGACTGCCAAGTATCTGTTAACCCAATTCTTTTTAGTAGTGCTTGATATGAACTTGTAGTTTTACTAGGGGATGCATATCTCTTTAGAGCACTGCTAATAATAATTATGGTAGACAGTCTATTTTGAATTCCACTTTTATTTTTAGAATTTCAACAACATATGACATTGACAGTTAAACAGCCAATTACTGTGTCTAATGCTGATGATTTTGCTGTCCATTAAAAGAAGGTTTCACACTTGAACTAGCAGAAAATCTAAATTGGCCACAACTTAAGATTGCACTAAACTGATTGAAATATAATTTATTTCCTTTAATCAGGCTTCCCTGATAGCTCAGTTGGTAAAGAATCAGCCTGCAATGCCGGAAAACCGGGTTCAATTCCTGGGTTGGGAAGCTCTGTTGGAGAAGGAATATGCTACCCACTGCAGTATTCCCAGGCTTCCCTTGTGGTTCAGCTGGTAAACAATCCACCTGCAATATGGGAGACCTGGTTTCGATCCCTGGGTTGGGAAGATCCCCTGGAGAAGGGAAAAGCTATTCACTCTATTCTGGCCTAGAGAATTCCATGGGCTGTATAGTCCATGGGGTAGCAAAGAGTCAGATACTACTGAGCGACTTTCACTTCCTTTAGCCATGAATATGTTCTCCATAAATCTACTTCTCATTAAAAGAAAATATGTCTTCTTTGATCTGTACTCTAAAATTAAAATTTTTTTGAAAAATATAATTAAAAAAATTTTTTTTTTAAAATTATTTGTGTCTGGAGATACCAGTATGTGTAAGAAGCCACAATGGTAAAGAGGGAGTCTGATGAAAAATAATATATGGTCCAAAAGCACTTGTGAGTTTCACATATTTAAGAATCTAATATGAACTATGAATGACTGCTAAAGATTAAATAACTACAAATTCTACAAACTCTGCAACAAAGAAAGTTGTTTATCAGATCTAGAACCAAAGGTAACTCTGTCATGGCTTTGAAAACAGATTTTTAATTTTCTTTTCAGTCAATTCCTATGCATCTCCTCAGAAACATATCTGATGTAGACTTATAACAGAAATGGTTATTTTTTGTGATCACTAAGATGATGTGAATGCATAAATTGAAGCATATTAGTGGAAAGTAGTGCAAAGAGTGATAATAATTATCACATTTAGATACAAGTAAGAGAATACACACAATTATGTGAGTCATTTCTCATTAATATAAAATTTAAAATACTTTAAGGTAAAACAAGACACTGTGAAGTAATTTACTGACCAGACTTTTCAAGATATTTGAGATTTTAGATATCCAAAGCAAAGGAAAATAAACTGTTAACTATATATAGGAGCAATAGGTACACAGAATTTCAAAAAAAGTAATGTGGGGATAGAAGTCCTCAGATTGTTAACATGAACATATTCCCACATTTTAAAATGTGACATAATTAATTATATAATTAGAAGTGTCTTCTAAGTAATTAGTCAATTGAGGGTGGCTTAGATGGTAAAGAATTTACCTACAATGGAGGAGACCCAGCTTCGATCCCTGGGTTGGGTAGATCCTCTGGAGAAGGAAATGGCAACCCACTCCAGTACTGTTGCCTGGAAAATCCCATGGTTGGAGGAGCGTGGTAGGCTACAGTCCATGGGGTCTCAAAGAGTCGGACACAACTGAGCGACTTCACTTTCTTTCTTTCTAATATAGTAAACAAGTGATTGGATATAGATAATTAAAATGCATAAGCACAAAACTCAGTAACATGAATAGAACTGCATTTTAGAAAAATTTTAATGATCCATAAGTTAAGGGTCATTTATATGAAATGAATTGTCAAATATTTCACTTTGGTAGAGCAAATATGTTTGTAAAATGAAGATGACAGTGTGGTGAGTCAGAGCTTAACAGGATGTTTGTTGACTGAAGAATTAGAATATATGTGAGAAATGACTCATTTTGAATTGCTTGATTCTGTTTGCTAATATTTCTTCATATGCATAATTTTGGTTCAGTTTCTATTGACTATGTTCCTGTTTATATATCACATTGATACGTACTTCTTTGCAAGTCTATTACGTTTTGTGTTCATGCTTTACATTGTCACGTTATGCATTGAGTGCCCAAATTATTTTCTTTTTTTTTAGAATTTATAATTTTATTTGACTGACATTTAATTTATTTCTGTAGCATCTTGAACTTTTCTAGACTTGATTTTTAAATTTATATTTTTACTGAAACATAACCAACATACTGTAAAAAAAAAACGTTTTCAAGTATAGAATTCAGTGAATTTTAGTATATTCTAAAGCTCTCTAATCATCACCAAAATCAAAAGTTTTTATCACCCCCCAAAACAAATCTTATATCCATCAGCAGCCATTTTCTCCCTCTCCCAGTCCCTGGCCAACACTCATCTTTCTATCTCTATGTAGTTTACCTAATCTGGATATACTATAAAAATGGAATTGTACAATGTGTGGCCTTTTATGTTTGATTTCTTACATAATATGTTTCAAAGGCCAGCCAAGTTATAGTGTATGCTAATATATTGTTACTTTTTATGGCTAAATACTGTTCCATTGTACAGATAGATGAGTTTGTGTTTTTCCATTCATCAATTCATAGGCATTTGCCTAGTCTGCTTTTTAGCTATTATGAATAAGCTGCCATTAAAATTTATGTGCTAGCTTTTTGTGTGAGCATATGATTTCTATCCTCTTGAGGGTATGTGTGCAAGCTAAGTTGCTTCAGTCATGTCTGACTCTTTGTGACCCTATGGACCATAACCTATAAGGCTCCTCTATATGTGGGATTCTCCAGGCAAGAATGTGAGTGAAGTCGCTTAGTCGTGTCTGACTCTTTGCAACCCCATGGATTGTAGCCTACCAGGCTCCTCGGTCCATGGAATTCTCCAGGCAAGAATACTGAAGTGGTTGTGATTTCCTTCTCCAGGGGATCTTCCCAACCAAGGGATTGAACCCAGGTCTCCTGCATTGTAGGCAGATGCCTTACCATCTGAGCTACCAGGGAAGCCCTGGAGTAGATTGCCATGTCCTCCTCCAAGGGTCTTGGGCATATATCTAGTGCTATATGCTAACTATATTTAACACTATTTGTTGTTGTTGCTCAGTCACTAAGTCATGTCCAGCTCTTTGCAATTCCATGGACTGTAGCATGCCAGGCTCCTCTGTCCTCTACTATCTCTCAGTTTGATCAAATTTATGTACCATTGAGTCAGTGATACTTTCTAACCTGTTCTGGCCTCTTCTCCTTTTTCCTTCAATCTTTCCCAGCATTAGGGTCTTTTCCAGTGAGTCAACTCTTCACATCAGGTGGCCAAAGTATTGGAGTTTGAGCAATGGTCCTTTCCAACGAATATTCAGGTTGATTTCCTTAAGGATTGACTGGTTTGATCTCCTTGCATTCCATTGTTAGGAATGACCAAACTGTTTTCCAAAGTAGTGGCACCGTTTTACATCCCCACCAACAATGTAGAGGATTTCAATTGCCCATTCTCATCAACTGTTTTTATCTGTTTTATTGCAGAGCCATCGTATTGTGTGTGAAGTGGGATATCACATTTCCTTAATAAGTTGAACATATTTTCATGTGCTTATTGGTCATTTGTATACTTCTTTGAAGAAATAATCATTCAGATCTTTTGTTCATTTTCCATTTGGGTTTTCTTTTTTACTGTTGACTTGTAAGAGCTCTTTATATATTAGAGATTAGAATATTTAAGTATATGATTTGCAAATGTTCTCGCTCATTATCTGAATTGTCTTTCCACTTTCTTGATTTGTCACTGGCTAGCCACTCCAGTACTCTTGCCTGGAAAATCCCATGGGTAGAGGAGCCTGGTAGGCTGCAGTCCATGGGGTCACTAAGAGTCGGACACAACTGAGCGACTTCACTTTCATTTCTCACTTTCATGCATTGGAGAAGGCAATGGCAACCCACTCCAGTGTTCTTGCCTGGAGAATCCCAGGGACGGGGGAGCCTGGTGGGCTACCGTCTCTGGGATCGCACAGAGTCGGACACGACTGAAGCGACTTAGCAGCAGCAGCAGCAGCAGCAAAACTTCCAGTGAAATGTTGAATAGAAGCAATGAGAATAAACATCATTGTCTTGTTCCTGGTCTTAATAGGTACAATTTCAGTCTTTTGCTATTAAGTATAATGTTAGCTGGGCTTTTCCAATGGTGCTAGTGGCAAAGTACCTCCCTGCCAGTGCAGGAGATGGGAGAGACTTGGGTTTGATCCCTGGGTCAGGAAGATCCTGTGGAGGAGGGCATGACAACCTGCTCCAGTATTCTTGATTGGAAAATCCCACAGACTGAGGAACCTGGCAGGCTGCAGTCTGTAGGGTTAAAAAGAAACAGACACAGCTGAAGTGACTTAGCATGCATGGACACATTATATTAGTTATAGGTTTTTCATAGATGCCCTATATCAGACTGGGAATGTTCCTTTGTATTCCTTGAGTGCAGAGTGTTTTCATAAGTAGAGTGCTTTTTGACAAATGCTTTATTGTTGTCTATTGAGATAATAGTTATATTTTTTTTCTATTTTTGTTAAGATGGTACAATAGATTGATTTTTACATGTTGAAGTGATCTTGTATTCCTGAGCTAAATACTTCTTGGTCATAGTATAGAATGCTTTTTATATGTTGTTGGATGCCGTTTGGTCATATTTTGTTAATATATTTGTGTCTATATTCTTATATGACATTTTTTTCTATGATTTTCTTGCTTTCTGATGTGTTTGTTTGGTTCTGGTATAAAGATAATACTGACTTCATAGAATAAGTTGGTAAGTTACACTTTCTCTCTCATTATTTAGAAAATTCTTCTTTAAATCTTTGGAAGAATTCAGCAGTGTATCCATGTAGGCCCAGGCTTTCTTGTGTTAGACATTTTCATATGCTAACTTTATTTCTTCACTTGTTATAGTTCTAGTCAGATTGTTTATTTTTTCTAGTCAGTTTCTGTACTTTGTGTCATGCTCACAATTTGTTCGTTTTATCTAAATTACCTAATTTTTTGTCACATATTTCTTCATAGTGTTTTCTTATCCTTTCTAATTTTGCAAGGCTGGTAGTAATCTCTCCTTATTTATTTCTGATTTTAGTAATTTGAGCCTTCTTTTTATTGCTTCCTTTTGTTTATCTAACAAAGATTTCTAAAATCTTTTTAACTAACTTATGCTTTGGTGATTTTTATCTATAGTTTTTTTTTTTTTTTTTGGTCTACTTAATTTTAACCTCAATTTTTAGTATTTTCTTTCTAATGCTGGTTTGGGTTTAGTTTGCTCTTCTTTTATACTTCCTTAGGGAGGAATGTTAGATTATTGATATAAGATCATTTTTCTTTTTTTTTTTATTTTTAATTTTATTTTTACTTTATTTTACTTTACAATTCTGTATTGGTTTTGCCATACATTGACATGAATTCACTGTTTGCTGCTGCTGCTGCTTCTAAGTCACTTCAGTTGTGTCTGACTCTGTGTGAACCCCTAGACGGCAGCCCACCAGGCTCCCCTGTCCCTGTGATTCTTTAAGCAAGAACGCTGGAGTGGGTTGCCATTTCCTTCTCCAATGCATGAAAGGGAAAAGTGAAAGTGAAGTCGCTCAGTTGTGTCCGACTCTTAGCAACCCCATGGACCGCAGCCTACCAGGCTCCTCTGTCCATGGGATTTTTCCAGGCAAGATTACTGGAGTGGGGTGCCATTGCCTTCTCTGAATATAGGTGTTTACAGCTTTAAATTCCCCTCTGTTTTGGTTTTATCCAGTATGTTCTTTGCTGTGTTTTCATACTTTTTTTTTACCTCAAAGCATTTTCAAATTTCCCATATGTTTTTTTGGAACCACTTTTTATTTAGAACTGCATGATTTAATCTCCACAAATTTCCATCTGTTATTGACATGATTTTATTTCATTGAGATTCATAATGTATTTTGTTTGATTTCAGTCCTTTTACATTTAATAAGGCTTGTTTTATGGCCTAATATTTGGTCTATCTGGACAATTTTTCTGATGTACTTGAGAAGAATCTGTATTTTGCTGTTGTTATATATAAGCATTCTCTGTGGAGTGTTCATGCATGGCTTTAATTCTAAATGGTTTATAGATGTTACTGAGGTTTTCTGTTTCTTTATTGATTTTCTGTTTATTGTTTTATCCATTGTTGAAATTGAAATGTTAAACTTTCCAGCTATTATTGTCAAATTGCTCTTTCTCATTCTAATTCTGTCAGTCTTGTTTCATGTATTTTGGGCCTTTGTTGTTAGGTACTGTTAGATTTACAGTCATATCTTTTTGATAGATAGACTCCCCCCCACCACCACCATTTTATAATTATAATTGTATTTCTTTGTCTACAGTAACAATTATTTGACTTAATGCTTTTGTCTAATATTATTATAACTCCTTCAGCTCTCCTTTGATTACCATTCACATGGTGGTATATCATTTTCCATACTTTAATTTTCAAGCTTTATGTTTCTTTGGACTTAAACTATATCTCTGATAGAAAGCGAACAGTTGAATAGTGTTTTTTAATCCACTCATTCTTTTTTTCAGTATCTTCCCCTCTCAACCTCTACTAGCTCATTTTGTACGTTAAATTTTAACTTCTGCAGATTTAAATTAATTTCTTAATTTATAATAGTCTGTCACTTTCTAATGCCAAAGTCATCTCAATAGTTTACAAAATTTGTAATGTATATCACTTCTTCCCTTCCACTCCCTCTGGCCATTATTTACAAGTTATATTTTATACATTACAGGTCAATAGATATATAATTTTTTTGTTATATTTTTCTTCACTTTTAAAATAGGCTCTTTTTAGAGCAATTTTATATTTACAGCAAAATTGAGTGGAAATTACAAAAAGATTTATAATCATTGCTTAATGCAGCTATATTTTAGGTTAGATAGCAGACAAAAAGTTTTCTAACAAAAAATACATTGTACCTTTTTATGTTTACATGTTAGTTTTCTTTAACTCTATGCCTTTTATTTATTCTTGTAGATTCAAGATCTCATCTAGTGTCTTTTCAAAACTACGTATCAATTATATTTCAAAAAATAAAAAATTCCTGAAATTTAGCATTCAGTCTACATAGTTCTCTTTATCGTAGAAAAACAGCATAGTGACTGTAAATTGCCATATTTAATTTCTTATGTGTTTACTGAGTAAATCAGTAAGCTATTTTATGGTATTTTCAACTATTACTGATAACTTAGAAATATCAAGTGAGAAAATATTTCTATATGATTTACATATTTGTCTCGTGCAAACAAGCATAGTTAAAATAAACTATGGAATTATGAACAAATAGAAGGATGGCTAAACAAATATGATGTGAAACAACAGCCAGATATCTGCTAAGTAAGAAATCTATAGAAGGGCTTCAGTGATGAAGACTCTGACTGCCAATGCAAGAGACATGAGTCTGATCCCTGTCCTGGAGGATCCCACATGGTGTGGAGCTACCAAACCTGTGAATCGTAACTATTGACCCTGCATTCTAGAGCCCGGGAATTGAAACTACAAAGCCTACTCACTACAACAACTGAAGACTGTGTCCTAGAGCCCATGCTCTGCAACAAAAGAAACCATGCACCACAACTAGAGTAGCCCGTTTGCCACGACTAGAGGAAAGCCCATACAGCAGCAAAGACCCAGCACAGGCAAATATAAATCAGTCAGTTCAGTCGCTCAGTCGTGTCTGACTCTTTGCGACCCCATGAATCGCAGCACGCCAGGCCTCCCTGTCCATCACTATCTCCAGGAGTTCACTCAGACTCACGTCCATTGAGTCGGTGATGCCATCCAGCCATCTCATCCTCTGTCGTCCACTTCCCCTCCTGCCCCCAATCCCTCCCAGCATCAGAGTCTTTTCCAATGAGTCAACTCTTCGCATAAGGTGGCCAAAGTGCTGGAGTTTCAGCTTTAGCATCATTCCTTCCAAAGAATACCCAGGGCTGATCTCCTTCAGAATGGACTGGTTGGACCTCCTTGCAGTCCAAGGGACTCACAAGAGTCTTCTCCAAAACCACAGTTCCAAAGCATCAATTCTTTGGTGCTCAGCTTTCTTCACAGTCTAACTCTCACGTCCATACATGACCACTGGAAAAACCATAGCCTTGACTAGACAGACCTTTGTTGGCAAATTAATGTCTCTGCTTTTGAATATGCTATCTAGGTTGGTCATAACTTTCCTGCCAAGGAATAAGCATCTTTTAATTCCATGGCTGCAATCACCATCTGCAGTGATTTTGGAAACCAAAAAAATTAAGTCTCTCACTGTTTCCACTGTTTCTGCATCTATTTGCCATGGAGTGATGGGACCGGTTGCCATGATCTTAGTTTTCTGAATGTTGAGCTTTAAGCCAACTGTTTCACTCTCCTTTTCACTTTCATCAAGAGGCTCTTTAGTTCTTCTTCACTTTCTGCCTTAAAATGTAACTACTGCTTTAAGTCCAAAACTTAAATGAAATGGAAATGTTAGAACTTGTACCTGGGTTTGATGCAAAATTGATCTTAAACCCTTTAATTAGATATTTTTATTACATAATTAAATAATAGTGTACCTTTCCAATTTTCTCAAGTCATCTATTTATTTTCTTTTGTTTCTTATTCTGAAATTAACTTTTCTGACCAATCTTAAGTAATCACACTTTGAAATACTAAGGTATCTTTTCCTGGAGACACTGAAAATCAGTAACTATTTGACATAACGTACAGCTTTTCTATTCATATAAACTGTCCATAAATAAATGTGTTAAAATAAGCTTTCTCATGTTATAAAATAATCATGCTAAATATAGTTTAAGTTTGCCATCAACTCCATCCCTATATTTTTCAGTGCCTTACTATTAAAAAGGAATATTATTTAAAGGTATTATTCTGATAGTATTAGCTGTGTCAATTTGTAAATATCAAGGGCTTTACCTGAAAATTGCAGTCTTTTACAATAAGCAATCAAAATATGCAAACCTCCCTTCCTAAGAGAAATGCTAGGCTGGAAGAAGCACAATCTGGAATAAAGATTGTTGGGAGAAAAAACAATAACCTCAGATATGCAGATGACACCACCCTTATGGCAGAAAGTGAAGAGGAGCTAAAAAGCCTCTTGTTGAAAGTGAAAGAAGAGAGTGAAAAAGTTGGCTTAACACTCATCATTCAGAAAACGAAGATCATGGCATCTGGTCCTATCACTTCATGGCAAATAGATGGGGAAACAGTGGAAACAGTGTCAGACTTTATTTTGGGGGGCTCCAAAATCACTGCAGATGGTGATTGCAGCCATGAAATTAAAAGACGCTTACTCCTTGGAAGGAAAGTTATGACCAACCTAGATAGCATATTGAAAAGCAGAGACATTACTTTGCCAAAAGAGGTCTGTTTAGTCAAGGATATGGTTTTTCCAATGATCATGTATGGATGCGAGAGTTGGACTGTGAAGAAAGCTGAGCACCGAAGAATTGATGCTTTTGAACTGTGGTGTTGGAGAAGACTCTTGAGAGTCCCTCGGACTACAAGGAGATCCAACCAGTCCATTCTGAAGGAGATTGGTCCTGAGTGTTCTTTGGAAGGAATGATGCTAAAGCTGAAACACCAGTACTTTGGCCACCTCATGCAGAGTTGACTCATTGGAAAAGACTCTGATGCTGGGAGGGGTTGGGGGCAAGAGAAAAAGGGGACGACAGAGGATGAGATGACTGGATGGCATCACCGACTTGATGGACGTGAATTTGAGTGAACTCCGGAAAATGGTGATGGACGGGAGGCCTGGCGTGCTGCGATTCATGGGATCGCAAAGAGTCAGACATGACTGAGTGACTGAACTTCCTAAGATAATGTATGGATTTACTTCTAAAGGTCTTATTCCTTTTCTGTCTCCTGCCACTTGAACCCCATACTTTGCAACTCATTCTCATACCAGGTCTGGCTTCATGAACACACCTTATGTTTGCTGGGTGTCACCATAGACTCTAGGTATTTATTAACATATAGATCTTTAGTGTCCACGTATTATTCCTTCATATTACATTGGGAACTTTACTTCATATCATTTCTAGCCTCCCAGTTGGTTCCTGCAGAGATTTTCAGGGTCCAAACTTCAAGGTATTGAACCTCTGCTTTAATGTTCTTCCTGGTTCTGCTCTCTTTTGCATATTCTCTTTGCAGGCTTTGACCAAGGTCTCTTGCTTCCTGCATGCTATATCTTTTTACTGTCTTCCCTTTTGTAGTGGAAACACAACTGTGGAAATGACCTGCTATTATTTAAGCCATATATCTGACCATCTGAGTCCCCTACTCCGTATCGTAAACATAAATCTCTCAGTTTTCTCCACTGAATGTTTGTACATTATGCTGTAACTGTGTTTCTCTATTAATATTTTTTTATTCTCATTTGTATTTTTCAGAAACATAAATAGTGTAATGAGTTAATCAGTGTTGTTGAGTAATAATAATTTAGTTTGAACTGTGTTGAATCTGGGAGACTGAAAATAATTTTCAAAGTTTAAGATGTGACAGTGAACAAACAACTAACAAAGCATATAACTGGAGATGATGAAGAGACTGTCACTTCTTTTACTCTTTTTCCATCCCTCGTTTTTCCCAAGAAAAGCTAGGTTTTGCCAAGAAAGTACAAAAGCAAGCCATGGAAATATTTTAAAGTAGTAAAGATGTTCACACAACCAGGAAATGTTGTCAGAGTTTACTACTTAAAATACAACAATATCTACTCAAGGTTATAACTAGAGGTTTACCTTAGGGATTCCAGTTTTCTCATTTTATAACATCAGTTTATTAGAAATAATTAAGTGAATATTTAAAATCACACATTTGCTCCCTAAAGACATATATGATGTTTATGGAGGTAGAAATATGTGAATAATACAAAACATGTACATTACTTTTATTCTAATAAATGTGGCTGCCTCAACAGTTCGGCCATCAGAAAAGATCAATAGATATGAGTATTTAAGAAATCTCTTACCTGTTTATTTTATATGTTTTCCATTTAACATTTAATAATTGTTTCATATGTTCTGGACACAATTCTGCATTAATTAACTGCATGCACATTTTATTAGAAAGCTTTAATTAGTTTTCATATTTTATCAAGGAGGAAACTAAAATACAGAGAAATTAAGTAACAATACTTTATATATTTTACAGTCCATGTAAAATCAATATTAAAGCTAAGGCTGATACTGTTTTAAGAATGAGCAGACTCCTGTGTTTAATTTGCTAGTTTTGAAATATGTTTTCATAGCTGATTAATTCTACTATTTTAATATTAACTAAACATTCTATAAACTGTGAAATGCAGAATAGATTTTTTTCTCATTTGGCTTGGGACACAGCCTTGTGTTAGAAGCTCAGAATCCTTTCATCTCTAACCATGTCATATGTTACTTTTTAATATTTCCATGTTTCTTACTAATGTCCTTCATTTATTGATCATACAAAGGTTAATTTAACTTAACCCAATTCTTTATGTTTCATGTCCAAATGAAATATAATAAGGTAAATATAATATAATAAAATATATAAATAAAATATAATAATGACATAAGATATATTATAGGCACATATATTAAAGATTAAAGAAAGTACAATGCAGTATGAGTTTTCTTAAAGTTCTCCTTTAAGAGAAATTCTAACTCTAACATCTTATATGTATGTGTGCATTCGTGTCCAGTCATGTCCAACTCTTTGCTACTCTATAGATCATAGCCTACCAAGATCTTCTATCCATGGAATTTTCCAGACATGAATACTGGAGTGGGTTGCCATTTCTTTCTCCAGGGGATCTTCCCAACCCAGGGATCAAACCCACACCTCTTATGCTTCCTTCATTGGCAGCTGGGTTCTTTACAACTAGCACCACCTGGGAAACATCTTATATTCCATAACTCAATTCCATTTTTCATATTATTTCAGTTTTTGGCCTGGGAATTATTATTTAACTTTTGACTTGGAAAATGCATATTCCTATTCAAATGCTTATTTTAGTTGTACCAGATTACAACTATTATTGTTCTCACTAGGTGCCATAATTAACATAGTTGTAGAAAATGGGCAGCATAACCTTAAAGGAAGCAAATGATGATTACTTATGCATTCATTCATTTATTCATTTTTCTTATGGAGCAGTAAAATTAGGGGCATGGATGACTGTGGGAATGTTTTACAGCCCTGCTAAATATCAGAAGGTGGTAAAGTAGGGAATGTTGAAATGAGAAGGTAAATAAATATGGTCATTATATTGAAATTAAACAAGGATAGTAGGTGACAGTCACTTCTGCAGCATCTTGCCAGGTTCAATTTATGTGAAATAAAGACAACTCGAAGAGAGTGAATATGAGTACCCTGTAAGGTAAACTGTATTCTTGCTTATTCTGAAGGAAGAATGATGCTATGCAGGTAAACCACTTGTAAATATCTTTACTTTTAATTTGATTATTTCTTTGCTGCTACTGTTGCTTTGTTTTTTTAATTCATCTTTTTTTTTTTTTTACCACACTTTATCTGAAGGACTTTTGCTTTATTTTATATTTTCTTTTACTTTATTAATTTTAAAGGAAGGTCTCTATAAAGCATGCATCAAAACATAGATTCCCAAAGCTTCCTTCCTATCCAATCTAAGCTGGCCTGAAGACTAATGGTTGGATGACTTAACTTGGATGTTGAATGATAGTAAAAAGAGATTGGTCAGATTAGCTTTGGACCTCCCTGAGAACTTCTATCTAGTTAATTCACTAAATAAGTTCACTTTGCTTTGTTCAGGTTTGGGGGTCAAGGATGGTCAAGCCACTGAACCTAGACCTTTTTTGTTCTCTGAGTGAAAAGACACAATTTATAAACACATACTGTTTACCAATTTGAGGGCTTTAGTAACTTTTTCCTCTTTGTCATGTGTTTGTTTATTTCAAAGTGGCTACCTCCTCCTGGAAGACCTCACACTTCCTGTATAAAGTCTCACTATAATCTTAAACTTGTTTTGGGAAAACACTATAGATATAAACATAAACTTAACCTAATATTAGCCATATGCAGAACTCTGAATATGTTAAAATTAATAAATTAATACACAAAGAGGAAACAGAAATTCAGTAAAAACATATTCAAAAAATCAATAATCAACTTTTAAAATTGAATTGTAAGGCCTCAGAACAAAATGCTTACTCCAAATCACTGTTTTTCAAAGACTGAAACTGTCTGAAGCATGCCAGAAGTATATACTTATCTTGACTCAGATTCACTTTCACCAGTCAATTATACTTTTTTATTCCCTCAGCTTCTTTTCTGACCTCATGAATGAACAGCCCCCTTTTTCAGAATTAACCATCTTTATGTCTTCTTTGGAAAAACGTCAGGTCTTTTGCCCAATTTTCAATTGAGCTGTTTGGGTTTTTTATATTACATTGTGTAAGTTATTTATGTATTTTGTATATTATCCCCTTATCAGATATGATTTGCAAACATCTCCCATTTTGTCAGTTATCTTTTTGTTTTATTAATGGTTTCCTTTGCTATGCAAACATTTTAAAGTGTAATATATTAACAGTTGCATTTGTTTATTTTTTATTGTTGTTTTTACCTCAGCATATGGGCCCAAGAAGATATTGCTAGGACAGTTATTGTAGAGCTTATTGCCTATGTTTTTATCTTGGAATTTTATGATCTCAGGTCTTATATTCAAGTTTTTAATCCATTTTTATTTTTTTTGTATATGATCTAATAGTGGTCCAGTTTCATCTTTTTGCATGAATTTGTCTGCTTTTCCCAATAGCATTTATTTAAAAGACTGTTCTTTCTCCATCGTGTGTTCCTGCCTGTTTTCATGTGTTAGTGGTTCAGATGGTAAAGACTGCCTGCAATGCAAGAGACGCAGGCTCCATCCCTGTATTGGGAAGATCCCCTGGAGAAGGAAATGACAACCCACTCTGGTATTTGTGCCTGGAGAATCCCATGGACAGGGGAGCCAGGCCATCTACAGTCCATGGGGTCACAAAGAGTTGGACACGACTGAACGACTAACAGTTTCACTTTCTTTCGCCACTAAATTAGGAGCTGCATTTGTCAAAATTTATAACAATGTATATACAATTGAAAAATACATTAAATTAATTGAACTATAATATTTTTGGATTAAGTGGAATTGAATAACAGAAAAAATTACTTTAGCATGCTAGTATAAACTTTCATTTTGTTTTTAATTTTGGGCTTTGTGGAACTATTTTATATATCACAAAAGTGTTTTGTAATGATATTAAAATTATCTTATAAAGACAAATGGAATGTGATAATTTCTCACATTTCAATGCTGTGTTCAAGTTCAGTAAAAATGCTCTTTTCAACATTAAATTTGAGCTTAGGAGGTTCACACAAATTATTCCCTTGTCATTTTAAGTACTTCAATAGTTGTATGAGTTAGATAATATGGTTTGCATTTCATAACTTACTTAGCTTGTTTTATTTTTCTTAACCAGGAAAGATTTATATCACTAGGAATTGTATAAGGGAAAAGTAGTTACTCAAGATACAGAAATTAAGTAGATCTAAGATGGTGACTGAAGCCATGAAATTAAAAGACGTTTACTCCTTGGAAGGAAAGTTATGACCAACCTAGATAGCATATTCAAAAGCAGAGACATTACTTTGCTGACTAAGGTCCGTCTAGTCAAGGCTATGGTTTTTCCGGTGGTCATGTATGGATGTGAGAGTTGGACTGTGAAGAAGGCTGAGCACCGAAGAATTGATGCTTTTGAACTGTGGTGTTGGAGAAGACTTTTGAGAGTCCCTTGGACTGCAAGGAGATCCAACCAGTCCATTTCTGAAGGAGATCAGCCCTGGTGTTCTTTGGAAGGAATGATGCTAAGGCTGAAACTCCAGTACTTTGGCACCTCATGCGAAGAGTTGACTCATTGGAAAAGACTCTGACGCTGGGAGGGATTGGGGGCAGGAGGAGAAGGGGACAACGGAGGATGAGATGACTGGATGGCATCACTGACTCGATGGATGTGAGTCTGAGTGAACTCTGGGAGTTGGTGATGGACAGGGAGGCCTGGCGTGCTGCAATTCGTGGGGTCGCAAGGAGTTGGACACGACTGAGCGACTGAACTGAACTGAACTGAAGATGCTTGACAATACCATAGTCAACTCCATAAAACTTGCTTGACAGTAAGATATTTTAATGATTCACATAATATAAATGTTGGTACAATGGAATTAAAAGAACACTTAAATGGCCAGAGAATAATAATTAAAGATGGTAGGAATTTTCTTCATGAAGTTATAATTCTAGAATACTTCTCATATTTAACTTGTTTATATTCTGCGTGATAAACAGAATGGTCTGGGCTACTTACACTGGAGCCGATTATACAGAGTGAAGTAACCCAGAAAGAAATATACCAATACAGTATACTAATGCATATATATGGAATTTAGAAAGATTGTTAACGATAACCCTGTATGCAAGACAGCAAAAGAGACACAGATGTATACTTGCTTATTTCTAAGTTATAAATTCATCAGCTAGTATAATCTGCCTTATCTGAATAATTCTGTTATATTTAAAGCATTGTAAATAGTGTTTACATCTACTTTTAAACAAAGATATTTTGCTGTGTTTATGTGAATATAACTTAATAAACTAAATATAGATATTTTTGTTGTCATATCATGAAACATGATGATTGAAGTGCTTTGGATGATTCTATTATGTTAAAAATATATATTATTAGTATTAAACTTTAATAGAATAACATAGTAAATTCTATGGGTATCCATAACAGTAGGTTGAAAAAGTAGATTGAAATCTAAATTTGGCTTCACACCAACACTACAACTGTCAACTTATTTTCAAAATTCTTCCAGAATATTTCCACATATAATGTTTGTTTTCAATTTAAATTTATTGTCTTTATTTGTATTATTTACTTCCTATATCAGGTTAAAAGTTCTTAAAAGAGCTAGACAGAATTGTGTACTTTTCTGTTTGTGTGTGTATGTGTTTAATGATAAAAATGGATAGTGTTTTTGAAATAGTCTTTGCACTTTAAAATTAAAATCTCAATTGATAATTATGATAATTAAGTGATGCTGTGATAATCACCATACTTTGGGGGTGTGCAAATCATTACTGTTGAAATGTGCAATTGGGTCTTAAATCGTTATTCAGTTCAGTTGAGTTTAGTTGCTCAGTCGTGGTGTCTGACTCTTTGTGACCCCATGAATCACAGCACGCCAGGCCTCCCTCTCCATCACCAACTCCCGAAGTTTACCCAAACTCATGTCCATTGAGTCGGTGATCCCATCCAGCCATCTCATCCTCTGTCGTCCCATTATCCTCCTGCCCTCAATCCCTCCCAGCATCAGGGTCTTTTCCAATGAGTCAGCTCTTTGCATGAGGTGGCCAAAGTATTGGAGTTTCACCTTTAGCATCAGTCCTTCCAATGAACACCCAGGACAGATCTCCTTTAGGATGGACTGGTTGGACTGGTTGGACCTTCTTGCAGTCCAGGGGATTCTCAAGAATCTTCTCCAACACCACAGTTCAAAACCATCAATTCTTTGGTGCTCAGCTTTCTTCACAGTCCAGCTCTCACATCCATATATGACTACTGGAAAAACCATAGCCTTCGCTAGATGGACCTTTGTTGGCGAAGTAATATCCCTGCTTTTCAACATGCTATCTAGGTTGGTCATAACTTTCCTTCCAAGGGGTAAACGACTTTTAATTTCATGGCTGCAATCACCATGTGCAGTGATTTTGGAGCCCCCCAAAATAAAGTCTCTCACTGTTTCCCCATTTATTTCCCATGAAGTGATAGGACCAGATGCCATGATCTTCATTTTCTGAATGTTGAGCTTTAAGCCAACTGTTTCACTCTCCTTTTTCACTTTCATCAAGAGGCTTTTTAGCTCCTCTTCACTTTCTGCCATAAGGGTGGTGTCATCTGCATATCTGAGGTTATTGATATTTCTCCCAGCAATCTTGATTCCAGCTTGTGCTTCTTCCAGCCCAGCGTTTCTCATGATGTACTCTGCATAGAAGTTAAATAAGCAGGGTGACAATATACAGCCTTGATGTACTCCTTTCCTATTTGGAACCAGCCTATTGTTCCATGTCCAATTCTAACTGTTGCTTCCTGACCTGCATACAGGTTTCTCAAGAGGCAGGTCTGGTGGTCTGGTATTATTACTAGATTATTATTGGAGAAGGGAATGGCTATCTACTCCAGTTTCTAGCTTGGAGAATTCCATGGGCAGAGGAGCCTGGTGGGCTATAGTCCATAGTGTCAAAAAGAATTGGACAAGAATAAATGACTAACACTATTAATTTACTCAAAGAGATTTTTTGTGGCAAACAGTGATTGAGCAACGCAAAATAACAGGTTTGCAAAGGATTAAATGATTTCAATTATGATTTTGATAAAGATATATTGATTAATAAAGTCAAACTGGAGGCAAATACAGGTCTTATAGGAAAATAGCAGGCATGAACTATTACCTAGACTTTATTTGTTTAATAACAATTTAGTCTCAAACATTTCAATATATTTTTGGTAGTAGCATATCAAACTTTTATTCAATTAATGGACATCAAAAATACTGAGCATATACTAAATTTTATATAAGTTATTGCAAACACAAATATATGTTATGATGGAAATTTTTCTGTTATTGACATGTGAACTTGAGTAATAAACTTGAAAGCTAAGTAAATATATTCATTGGAATATGTAGGGGTTGGTTGTAAGGGAATAATAGATTCTACTATGTGTCAGATTCCACTAAATTATGTGTTGACCTCACCATTTAAAGCTCACCTTGTAATCCTGGCAGATATCTTGATTTATAGTTTTGAATATAAACATAAAGATAATAGTTGTAGATTTTTATTAACAACATAATCTCTGAAACATTGCTAAGACATTAAATATTTTTTTCACTTTTATTATGTAAAATTTGAGTTTATGATAGTGAATTATTTTCAGTATATAATTTATAATAAAATTTGACAATTGAACTTTTTAAAATATAAAGGTTATTATTTATAGATAATGTGCCCATTGCTTATATATTTATGGTATATTAATTATACTATATTTGCTATATGTTGCTGTAAGCATCTTTGACAAATGACTATATTTGTGCCTTTTGTGATACACTTTTATAAATTATATATATAATTCAAAGTCAGCAATCTAAATCTATTTCTGACAAATCTTAAACTGCACTTTTTTCAGAAAAATAAAACAAATATGATTCTGCCAAAAATCGGGCACCTTTCTTCAAACAACGATGACATACACTATACAAAAATATAATTGTATTTCAGTTCAGTTCAGTTCAGTCGCTCAGTCATGTCCGACTCTTTGTGAACCCATGAATTGCACACTAGGCCTCCCTGTCCATCACCAACTCCCAGAGTTCATTCAAACTCACATCCATCAAGTCGGTGATGCCATCCAGCCACCTCATCCTTTGTTATCCCTTTTTCCTCCTGCCCCTAATCCCTCCAAGCACATACAGTTTTAATAATTTAAATGTTTTTTCTTTATTTCCTTCTTCCTTTAAATTTTTATTAGGTACCTAAGGGCTTTCTAAAATTTATTATTTTTTTCCAGGTAACTGTGTCATAGCAATAGTATTGTTTTTCCAGTTTATAACTTGCCTAGTAATGGTTTTAGCAATCTTGCTTCTCACTTACTGCCTACTGCTTTTGTATATTCTTTTTCTAAAAAATTAAGTTGAATTTACTCTTAATCTTGTATGCTATTCATTTCTCTATTTTTCTCTTTTTCCTAAGGACAGCATTTCGGCTTATGAATTCCCACTTGGTATAGAAAATTACTTCGACCGAATGTTGTTATGCACATCCTCCACCATTCAGTTATGTAATAAGTTGTTTGATATGATAGCTTTTACTTCTTCTTTGACTCAATAAACATTTAGTATGGTGGATTTGCTCTAAGTGATTTTAGTGTTGCAGGTGAAGGGGTTGTGGGATTTACTCAAATGTTTGCATTAGCATCTAGAACCATTGCATTGTGATATAAGCACACATCCTATACAATTTCTTTGCAATATGCTGAACTTTTTGGAAAGTTAAGTAGTAATTTAAAATGTGTTTAGTGAGCACTTAAGAAAAATTTCTATTCTCTGTATTTAGTAAGGTCCAATGAGTTTGTCTAATTGACTTTTAATTCCTCATTGCCTAGAGGACTGCTAGAGACATAGGAGGCAATTGATAAATAATTGTTGCCCGAATGAAGTGTACATAAATTCAGCTATTTAAGTTTAGAACATATACGAATGCATTTCAGAAACTTGTAATTTGGAATAACAGATTCAAGAAATAGGAAGCATAAAATCCTGCCAGTCAGAATGTGAGAAAACTACAGGTTTACTTTATTTTATTAAGATCAAATAATGAACAATGCTTTCATTTTTTCTTGTTTTTCTTATGACATGAAGTTCACTCACAAAGAAAATTAAAATTGTGGTGGAGTCAGGTTTAAATTGCATCTTGATTGACTACTTGAGGGATATTTTTCATTTAGAAGGCTTATCTAGAGTCAATGCACTATAGTTAATTGATTTCCATGACATATCACCTATTTCCAAATACATAAACATTATCTATTAGTAAATCCAAAATACTAGCATAAATCTCATCCCCAGTTTTGCATGGCAGCATTGTTCTCTGTGATTACTAATTTTCAAAACAAATTATATTAAAATATGGCTTCCTTTCTATGATAAGTGCTCATCTCTTTGATAGTTTATGAGGTCAATTCAACTTTAATAACTTATTTGAGGTGATAGAATATATCAGTGTTGACAGGATTAATAACTGAGGTTTTTGTGTCCAGGACAAAGGATTTCCTTATAGTAATAGAGCTTTCCAATTTTCCATTGAAATTCATGACATTAAATCATTTGTTATAGCAACTGTTTCTGTTGTCAAAAACATGAGAAAATCACTTCAGTATAGATTCAATAACACAAAATTGAAGGATAAACAAAATGAGAAACATATTGTTACGTTAAAGACTCTTTTCATAATTTCATTTTTATATTAATAAGTTAATATCACATATTTTTTCAAACACAAAATATGAATACATATTCATATATTTTTAATATAAATAATTATAAAACATATGATATATACCTGGGAAACAAGCTTCTCAAAGACAACATGTATATTGAGATAATCAGTAAATGTAGTATTTAATCAAAGCTAATTTAGTTTCTGAAAAGAAACATTTATTTGTTAACAAAATATTTATAAATAAGTATGTAGGGAAGTATAGGATCCAATTTACATGCTATGAACCCTAACTTTCTCAGTGGATACAACCACTACAAATAATAACTGAGGAAAACAAGAAAACTCTAGTAGTCTAGTTGTCTTAATTCAAGATCTATCAATTTATTAAAAGTCATTTGTGCTCAGAGGTAGCTTACCGGAGACACACCAAACACTGGGGCCTGGAGTACAACTTGTACATGTGCTGTCCTAGGGCAGGTAACAAGAAAAATGAGTCCAAACTGCCTTACCAAAGAATATAGAGGAAAGGAACACCACCTTTGAAATGTCAAGGTCTTGAAATAATCGTGACTATCTTGCAACAAGAAAAAAGTTGTACAAACTGAAAATCAATGACTTTTCTTGAACATGTCAGAGAATAGAGATCACAAAACAAATACCTACACTGAAATCTTGAGAAACAGGCAAATATGAAGAACCAGAGTTGGGGGTCACTTTAGCTGGAGTAGGAGCTGCTAGAGCCATAAAATGGTGGGTACACCTAAACAGTAACATTGACACAGTCAGAGAGGCTGTTTGGAATCCAGTGAATGTAAGAATCTCCTTGAAGCCACAGACAAAGGGTAGGTCTCACTTTGTGGATTCTACTTCCAGAAACTTTACAAGATTCTCACCAGGATGAGCCAAAAGTAAAATCACCTCAGGTCTCTGGCAAGGGAGGGAAAAATAAACCGTTTCAAATATGAGCAGAGCATTCTTCATAATAAAGGCCAGCTATCCGGGCAAAAAGATTTTTATAGACTTATCTCATCTGAAGGAAAGCGCATTTCTCTGAATTTCTGTTTCTCTTAACATATGGAAACAAACAAAAAAGTAAAAGAAACTCTTGTGAAAGAAACAAACCAAGAACATAGATCAACTCACACACTGAAATGTAAGCATAAGATTATAGAATTTTTTCCTACACCACTTCTTAACAAGACATTAACAAGGCTAAAACATAATAACAATAGATTATAATGGAAAGTGTTTCAAGTCTCAACCTGTATTTAAGGCATCCTTCAGTTCAGTTCAGTTCAGTTCAGTCGCTCAGTCATGTCCGACTCTTTGCGACCCCATGAATCACAGCACGCCAGGCCTCCCTGTCCATCACCAACTCCCGGAGTTCACTCAAACTCACATCCATCGAGTCAGTAATGCCATCCAGCCATCTCATCCTCTGTCGTCCCCTTCTCCTCCTGCCTCCAATCCCTCCCAGCATCAGAGTGTTTTCCAATGAGTCAACCCTTCGCATTAGGTGGCCAAAGTACTGGAGTCTCAGCTTTAGCATCATTCCTTCCAAAGAACACCCAGGACCAGTCTCCTTCAGAAGACTGGATGGATCTCCTTGCAGTCCAAGGGACTCTCAAGAGTCTCCTCCAACACCACAGTTCAAAAGCATCAATTCTTCGGCACTCAGCTTTCTTCACAGTCCAACTCTCACATCCATACATGACCACAGGAAAAAATATAGCCTTGACTAAACGGACCTTTGTTGGCAAAGTAATATCTCTGCTTTTCAACATGCTACCTAGGTTGGTCATAACTTTCCTTCCAAGGAGTAAGCATCTTTTAATTTCATGGCTGCAATCACCATGTGCAGTGATTTAGGAGCCCCCCAAAAGTAAAGTCTGATGCTGTCTACACTGTTTCCCTATCAATTTCGCATGAAGTGATGGGACCGGATGCCATGATCTTCATTTTCTGAATGTTGAGCTTTAAGCCAAGTTTTTCACTCTCCTCTTTCACTTTCATCAAGAGGTTTTTTGGTTCCTCTTCACTTTCTGCCATAAGGGTGGTGTCATCTGCATATCTGAGGTTCTTGATATTTCTCCCGGAAATCTTGATTCCAGCTTGTGCTTCTTCCAGTCCAGTGTTTCTCATGATGTACTCTGCATAGAAGTTAAATAAGCAGGGTGACAATATACAGCCTTGATGTACTCCTTTTCCTATTTGGAACCAGTCTGTTGTTCCATGTCCAGTACTAACTGTTGCTTCCTGACTTTCATACAGGTTTCTCAAGAAGCAGGTCAGGTGGTCTGGTATTCCCGTCTCTTTCAGAATTTTCCACAGTTTATAGTGATCCACACAGTCAAAGGCTTTGGCATAGTCAATAAAGCAGAAATATATGTTTTTCTGGAACTCTCTTGCTTTTTCGATTATCCAGCGGATGTTGGCAATTTGATCTCTGGTTCCTCTGCCTTTCCTAAAACCAGCTTGAACGTCTGGAAGTTCACAGTTCACATATTGCTGAAGCCTGGCTTGGAGAATTTTGAAAATTACTTTACTAGCATGTGAGATGAGTGTAACTTTGTCCTAGTTTGAGCATTCTTTGGAATTGCCTTTCTTTGGGATTGGAATGAAAACTGACCTTTTCCAGTCCTGTGGCCACTGCTGAGTTTTCCTAATTTGCCTGCATATTGAGTGCAGCACTTTCACAGCATCAGCTTTTGGGATCTGAAATAGCTCAACTGGAATTCCATCACCTCCACTAGCTTTGCTCATAGTGATGCTTTCTAGGCCCACTTGACCTCACATTCCAGGATATCTAGAATAGGCGAATGATCACACCATTGTGATTATCTGGGTCATGAAGCTCTTTTTTGTACAGTTCTTCTGTGCATTCTTGCCACCTCTTCTTAATATCTTCTGCTTCTGTTAGGTTCATACCATTTGTATCCTTTATTGAGCCCATCTTTCCATGAAATGTTCCCTTGGTATCTCTAATTTTCTTGAAGAGATCTCTAGTCTTTCCCATTCTGTTGTTTTCCTCTATTTCTTTCATTGATTGCTGAGGAAGGCTTTCTTAAGCAAACCAAAACACAACAAGGGAGACAAAAAGAAGACCACTGGATAAAAATGAAGCCCCTGGCACCTACCACTGTAGCCACAATTAAACATTCAGCCCAACTGTCAGTTGAATTAACACAAATCTCACACTAATGGCCTACTTACCTTAGCTTTTGTTACCTGTTATGTTACATGCATTTTTCAAAAAAAAAAAAAAATTGCAAGTCATGCCAAAAAGCAAGAAGAAAATGAAGACCCAATGTAGGCATCAGTACTTGACTCAAATATGCTGCAGATTTTGCAAAGTAGAAAAACATGCAACATAAGATGGAAATTGTAAACAGAAGTAAGAATTAAAGAAAATTCTTGAATAAAAAAAATGTGATAGAAATGATAAATACCTTTGATGAACTTATCAGTAGACTGGACAAGGCTGAGGAAAAAATTCGTGACCTAGAAAATGATGTATGGCAAAACCAATAGACTATTGTAAAGTAATTAGCCTCCAATAATAAATAAATTAATAAATAAATAAAACAGATTTATTGAAATAAAATTCACATACCATACAGCCAATAAAAGAAAATATGGTAATGATGCTTTCCAGAATTAAAATGCAAAGAAAATGGGATGACATTTAAAAAATATCAGATTATCCAAAATAGTGGGACATATCAAAAGAATAATTCACATGTAATTGGAGCACCAAATGAGAAAAAAGATAACAGATATATTTGAAGTGATAATGGCTGAACACTTAAAATAAATTATTGACAGAAACATAACCAGAGATCTAAGAAGTTCAGAGAACACCGAACGGTGGTATAGATACCAAATGTCTACAACTAGGCCTGTCTTGCTGCTGCTAAGTCGCGTCAGTCGTGCCTGACTCTGTGCGACCCCGTAGATGGCAGCCCACCAGGCTCCCCTGTCCTGGGATTCTCCAGGCAAGAACTCTATAAACAACCAGAGACAAAGAGAAAATCTTGAAAAGAGCCAGAAGAGTGAAAGAGCACATTACTTATAAAGGAGAAAATATAAGAATAAAGCAGACTTGTCAGATATCATGCAATCAAGAGAAGAATGGAATGAAATTTTAAGGTGTTGAAAGAAAATTTTAGAAATATTCAATTTTGCATAATTGAAATGCATTCACTTCCACATAAAGAGATGAATAGGCAGGATACAGAGGATTTTTAGGGCAGTTAAACTACTCTGCATGATAATATAATGATGGATACATGTCATTGTATGTTTCTCAAAATCCACAGAATGTACACCACCAAGTGAAAAGTGAAAGTGTTAGTCACTAGTCAAGTCCAATTTTTTGTGACCCCATGGGCTGTAGCCCACCAGGCTCCTCTGTCCGTGGAATTCTCCAGGCAAGAACACTGGAGTGGGGAACCATTCTTTTCTCCAGGGCATCTTTCTGATTCAGGAATTAAACCCAGGTCTCCTGCATTGCAGTCGGATTCACTATCATCTGAGCCACCATAGAAGCCCCACAACACCGAGCAATGACCACAATATAAACTATGGACTTTGGGTGATAAAAGCATGTCAATGCAAATTCAAGGATTGTAACAAAGGCACCACTCTGGTAAGGGATGTTGCTAGTGAGAGAGGCAGTGTGTATATATGGAAGAGGGTATCTGTAACTGTGTGCTTTCCACCCAGTTTTGCTGAGAACATATTTCTCTAAGAATAAAATCTATTTTATAATATTAAAACAAAATTATCATGCCCAGATGGTCCCAGTTATGGCTGATATAAAATTTATGTAAGATTTTTTAAAATAAAGAATGCAATACAGATAGATATTAAAAATACAAAGTTATATGAGTTAAGAAAAAATGCAGTACACAATTTGAAACTATAATCAACATAATAAAAAAGTTGAGAATCCTACTGTATTATTTTAACTAACTAGTGATATGACTGTTTTGAGCAGGTTAAGGAACAAAAATCAGATACTGTACAATATGAGAGAGCTTTACCTCCTGATAGGATAGAGCCGTTAATTAACTAACATTTAACTCTGAAGAATAAAATATGATATGGAGACATAAAATGTTAAAAAATAATTAATTCTAGATTGTAGATTGTAAATAGCTGTGGTAAAAGAGTTGTTTTTATTGTAAGCACTTATATTTGTGTTTATAGTTATATATAACATGTTAATCTAATGATGTTATATTTAATACACATATATATTATGATAAAAATTTTAAAAATACATGCCAATATCATGAGTTTAGAAGATATGACATTGTAAGCTTGAATGCAAAGATTAAAAATTCTGAGAGGTTTTATTTTATTTTTTCAATTGCTTTCCAATTCACATACTTTCTGTCATCATAACAAATAACATTCCACAATAAATATTTCTGGTAATCTTCTAGAGAGACAGAAGGGAAAGGCTTTTGGAGTTTCTTATTGGACAGGTCCCATCTGGTGCTCTTATCATTTGTATGGACTGTGAACATTTTATGAGTTAAAGCATCTGTCAATTAGCACTGTAAAATCCACAGATGGATTCTGGATTTTTATAGCACATTGCTGCCAAGGATATACTTTAAATTTACACATGCCCTCTTCACCAGCCAACAGTCTCCCATCAAAATAAGAAGTATTACCTAAATCACATATGTAATTGAAAGAGAAGGATTTCAGTGCTAACTTTGTAAGCAAGAGGATGCATAGCGCCCTGAGTTAAAGGTAAAGGTAAAGTTAAAAGTAAGGTAAAGGTAAATGCCATTGGATGGCCAAAAAGAAATGTTAGAGAAGGTTTCACACATTATAAATAGGTGATCATATAAACTTATCATCTAAACTGAGATACTTTTAAGAGAGAAACAGAGTGCTATTAATTATTTAGCCAAGATAGCAGGCCTAAATGGACTCTGGTGTGCTTAGTCACTCAGTCATGTCCAACTCTTTGTGACCCCATGGACTGTACCCTACCAGGCTCCTTTGTCCATGGAATTCTCTAGGCAAGAATAATAGAGTGGGTTGCTATGCCCTCCTCCAAGGGATCTTCCCAACCCAGAGACTGAAACTGGGTATCCTGCATTGCAGGCAGATCCTTTACCATCTAAGCCACCTAGGAAGCCCCAGTAAGAAGCAAAGTACATATCAAATATTGGGATCTCCTTAGTTATCCATGTCTTAAAGACATTTGGGATTATTAAGACTCATCTGTATGCTTGCACTGAGCATTTATTGTTTGCTTGTTTGGCATCCATATGCTTTACTTCCATTGATAGCTCTACATTTTGTGTGTTCAGTGAGTTCTCCCATATTTAAGTTCATATAATCTGGTAGAGCTTTACTCCAAATTTTTATAGGCCAAAGTTGTTTGAAATAGAAAAATTATGTACTAGCATAATTTCAGTTAGAGTGTTTTGTTTGATTGTTTATTGATATCTTAATGGAGAAATTAACTCATTAATGTTTAGCTCATAAACACATAAATTAATAAGAAAAGGAAAGGTTAAGTAAGGAGATATAAAGACAGCTAACCCAGTCTCTTCAATAATCCTCTTATCCATATGCATCAGAAGACAGAATGAAAACCACATTCACAGAAAACTAACAAATTTGATGACATGGACCACAGCCTTGTTTAGCTCAATGAAACAATGAGCCATGCTTTGTAGAGCCACTCAGGATGAATGCATCATGGTGGAGATTTCTGACAAAACATGGTCCACTGGAGAAGGGAATGGCAAACCACTTCAGTATTCTTGCCTTGAGAACCCAAAACAGTATGAAAAGGCAAAATGATAGGACACTGAAAGATGAACTCCCCAGGTCAGTAGGTGCCCAATATGCTACTGGAGAAAAATGGAGAAATATCACCAGAAAGAATAAAGAGACAGAGCCAAAGCAAAAACAACACCCAGTTGTGGATGTGACTGGTGATGGAAGTAAAGTCCGATGCTGTAAAGAGCAATATTGCATAGGAACCTGGAATGTTAGGTCCATGAATCAAGGTAAATTGGAAGTGTTCAAACAGTAGATGGCAAGAGTGAACATTGACATTTTAGGAATCAGCAAACTAAAATGGACTAGAATGGGTGAAATTAACTCAGATGACCATTATATCTACTACTGTGGGCAAGAATCCCTTAGAAAAAATGGAGTAGCCATCATGGTCAACAAAAGACTCCAAAAGGCAGTGCATGGATGCAATCTCAAAAACTGAATGATCTCTGTTCATTTCCAAGGCAAACCATTCAATATCACAGTAATCCAAGTCTATGGCTTGACCAGAAATGCTGAAGAAGCTGAAGTCGGATGGTTCTATGAAGACCTACAAAATCTTCTAGAACTAACACCAAGAAAAGATGTCCTCTTCATTATAGGGGACTGGAATGCAAAAGTAGGAAGTCAAGAGATATTTGAAGTAACGGGCAAATTTGGCCTTGGAGTACAAAACGAAGCAGGTCAAAGGCTAATAGAGTTTTGTCAAGAGAACAGTACTGGTCAAGCAAGCACCCTCTTCCACAAAACAAGAGAAGACTCTACACATGGACATGACCAGATGGCCGACACCAAAATCAAACTGATTATATTTCTGCAGCCAGAGATGGAGAAGCTCTATACAGTCAGCAAAAACAAGACCAGGAGCTGACTGTGGCTCAGATCATGAACTCCTTTTTTGTCAAATTCAGACTTAAATGGAAGAAAGTAGGGAAAAGGACTAGACCATTCAGGTATGACTTAAATCAAATCCCCAATGATTACACAGTAGAAGTGACAAACAGATTCAAGGGATTAGATATGATAGAGTGCCTGAAGAACTATGGATGCAGGTTTGTGATACTGCACAGGAGGCGAGGATCAAGATCATCCCCAAGAAAAAGAAATGCCAAAAGGCAAAACGGTTGTCTGAGGAGACCTTAAAAATAGCTGAGAAAAGAAGAGAAGCAAAAGGCAAATGAGAAAACGAAAGATATACCCAATTGAATACAGAGTTCCAATGAATAGCAAGGAGAGGTAAGAAAGGCTTCCTTAGCGATCAATGCAAAGAAATACAGGAAAAAAATAGAATGGGAAAGACTGAGATTTCTTCAAGAAAACTAGAGATACAAAGAAATTATTTCATGCAAAGATGAGCGCAATAAAGGACAGAAATGGTATGAACCTAACAGAAGCAGAAGATATTAAGAGGAGGTGGCAAGAATACATAGAAAAACTGTACAAAAAGATCTTCATGACCCAGATAACCATGATGGTATGATTACTCACCTAGAGCCAGACATGCTGGAATGCGAAGTTAAGTGGGCCTTAGGAAGCATCACGATGAACAAGGTTAGTGGAGCGTTTGGAATTCCAGTTGAAGTATTTCAAATCCTAAAAGATGATGCTGTGAAAGTGCTGACCTTAATAAGCCAGCAAATCTGGAAAACTCAGCAGTGGTCACAGGACTGAAAATGTCAGTTTTCATCCCAATCCCAAAAAAGGCAATGCCAAAGAATGTTCAAACTACTGCACAATTGCACTCATCAAACACACACGAGCAAAGTAATACTCAAAATTCTCCAAGCCATTCTTTAACAGTGCATGATCCGTGAACTTCCAGATGTTCAAGCTGGATTTAGAAAAGGCAAAGAAACCAGAGATAAAATTGTCAATATCTGTTGGATCATCAAAAAAGCAAGAGAGTTCCAGGAAAACATCTACTTATGCTTTATTGACTATGTCAAAGCCTTTGACTTCATGGATCACAACAAACTGTGGAAAATTCTTAAAGAGATGGGCATACCAGACCACCTGACCTGCCTCTTGAGAAATCTGTATGCAGGTCAGGAAGCAACAGTTAGAACTGGACATGGAACAACAGACTGGTTCCAAATTGAGAAAGGAGTACGTCAAGGCTGTATATTGTCACCCTGCTTATTTAACTTATATGCAGAGTACATCTTGTGAAATGCAGGGCTAGATGAAGCACAAGCTGAAATCAAGATTGCTGGGAGAAATATCAATAAACTCAAATATGCAAATGACACCAGCCTTATGGCAGAAAGTGAAGATGAACTAAAGAGCCTCTTGTTGAAAGTAAAAGAGGGGAGTGAAACAGTTGGCTTAAAACTCAACATTCAGAAAACTAAGATCATGGCATCTGGTCTCATCTCTTCATCACAAAAAATAGAGAAGTAATGGAAACACTGACAGACTTTATTTTTTTGGGCTCCAAAATCACTGCAGATGGTCAATGCAGCCATGAAATTAAAAGATGCTTGCTCCTTGGAAGAAAAGTTATGACAGTATATTATAAAGCAGAGACATTACTTTACCAACAAAGGTCCATTTATTCAAAGCTCTTGCTTTTCCAGTAGTCATGTATGGATATGAGAGTTGGACTATAATGAAAGTTGAGCACCAAAGAATTGGTGCCTTTGAACTGTGGTATTGGAGAAGACTCTTGAGAGTCCCTTGGACTGCAAGGAGATCCAACCAATCCATCCTAAAGGAGTTACTAGGAAGACTGATACAGAAGCTGAAAGTCCAACACTTTGGCCACCTGGTGAGAAGAATTGACTCACTGGAAAAGACCCTGTGTTGGGAAAGATTGAAGGCAGGAGGAGAAGGGGATGACAAAGGTTAAGATAGTTGGATGGCATCACCAACACAGTGGATATGAGTTTGAGTTGTTTCTGGGAGTTGGTGATGCACAGGGAGGCCTGGCATGTCACAGTCCTTGGTGTTCAAATGAGTTAGACACAATGGAGTGACTGGACTGACTAACTGACTGAATTGAATCTCTTACTCTTTTATTCTGCACTTCTCTGAGTTGTAAGATTACTTAAAAAACTGGAAATAGAACTGCCATACGACCAAGCAATCCCACTGCCTGGCATACACATCAAGGAAACCAGAATTGAAAGAGGCACATGTACCCTAGTGTTCATCACAGCACTGTTTACAATAGCCAGGACATGAACGTAACCTAGATGTCCATCGGCAGACGACTGGATAAGAAAGCTGTGGTACATATACATTATGGAATATTACTCACTATTAAAAAGAATGCATTTGAGTCAGTTCTAATGAAGTAGATGAAACTGGAGCCTATTATACAGAGTGAAGTAAGTTGGAAAGAAAAAAACCAATACAGTATATTAATGCATATATATGGAATTTAGAAAGATGGTAATGATGACCTTATATGTGAGACAGCAAAAAAGATACAGATGTAAAGAACAGACTGTTGGACTCTGTGGAAGAAGGTGAGGGTGGGATGATTTGAGAGAATAGCATTGAAACATGTATATTATCATATGTGAAATAGGTCGCCAGTCCAGGTTTGATGCATGAGGTAGGGTGCTCAGGGTTGGTGCACTGGGATGACCCTGAGGGATGGGATGGGGACGTGGGTGGGAGGGAGAGTCAGGATGGGGAGCATATATACACCCATGGCTGATTCATGTGAATGTATGGCAAAACCCACAATATTGTGAAGTAGTTAGCCTCCAATTAAAATATAAAAAAAAGCAGACAGAAGAGATGAAGGAAAAAGATCAAAGAATCTACCTGCAATGCAGGAGACACATTTGCATGGAAGCTCCAGGGTTGGAAATATTCCCTGGAGAAGGAAATGATAACCCACTCCAGTATCCTTGCCTGAGAAGTCAAAAAATATGGACAGAGGAGTCTGGTGGGCTACATGCATGGGTTTGCAAAAGAGCTGGACATGACAATGGCCAAACAAGAAACAAATGCAAAAACTTTTATACTATAAATATTCTTTCATTGGTAATGATTGCCTATCTCTTCATTTGCAGTTTACTCTTCTGATGATATGGAATATGTCTCTTGTTTTCTTCAATTGAAGTAATTCTCTGGTTTTCTTCCATTGAGGTAATGTGAACTTGACTTCTGTTATTTATTCTTATAATTCTCATTTAGACTAGAAACAGAAATTAGCATCCAGCTTATACTTATATATTGAGTTTAACTCTCTTGTAGTACTTTTTCTTATTCCTGATATTCAACATGATATTCTAAAATTAGACTTCTTATTATAAATAATGCAAAAAAACCCCATGGATCAGTTTAAAATACATAGCATTTTATGAATAAAAATTAATGAATTACTTATTTACTACTGGGAAGAAATTTCAAGATCACATTAGTCAAAAAGAGACCTGAAATATAGCCTAAAACTCTTATTTCACCATTCTCAACTTCCACTACTTAGCACAGCCTGTGTTAATATTTCTAAAAGTTTTACTGTACCATTTTTGTGTAGTTAATATTATTTTCTAATTTACGAGCTTCACACTACTTCTCTTCAGCAAAATGTCATATATACATATATAAAATAGGCACTTATAATTTTGTGACAGAATTAACTCTTAAAGATAGCTGCCATAAAGAATTATGGGCTAAATCAGGTATACTAAAAATACCATTTTATTTTGAGGTTAGGTATACACATGTCAAAACAACGAGATGAACATGTGAAGTACTCAGTCAATCAACCAATTATGTTGTCTACACGATGCCAGAAAGCTAGCTTGATTAATATTTGTCCCCAGCCAGGTAAATTGACTCAATACAGCCAGTGATGCTATGTTATACAGAGCAAAGTTGATCATGTCATATTGCTGCTTAACAATCTGTCCATAACTTACAGGATAAAACCCCAAATCCTTAGCTTGACAGAAAAGATCTTTCAAGATCTGTCCATGATTTGCTCTTCTGACTCTTCTAACATCTTTTCCACTTTACCTTAACCACTGTGCTATTGATGATTATATTCAGTACCTTCCCCCTGACATTCCAGACACGTTCACGATTCTTTTCTGCGGGCTTTTCCTATGCTAGCATGCTCCACCATTACCTGCTGTGCCCACTATCTTGATTTTTCACTTGGATATTCCTTATCACTCTTTAAACTATAGTCAAAAGGTCTCATTGTCAGTTATGCCTTACCTTGAACCTGCTCAATTCCATTTGCTCCCCCAAATTTTTATTTGGGGCAAAGGAAACACATTGTTTGAGTTATTTGGATGACTATATAAATAAACACATTAATTAGTTGGTCAGCTATTTATGTAGTAGTATCTGAGTCAACATTCCTAAGGTTAATTATGTATCCTTGGCCCCCTTCCATTTCAGTTCACTTGAAAATGTGATATATACTTTCAGTTATGTGAAAAAATTTGTGATCAAAGTAGTAGACTCTTTATGTAAGCTCGTTGGTGTTACAAAAAAGAATCTAGAAAAACCTGACTTGTTGCTGTGTTTATTATTTTTGTTAATGGGCATTTTTACTTAAATATTCATAAACTTTAATATACATTTAGTAATGATACTTAAAAAAATTTTTTTTTTTTGTTTCATCATTTTCAACTTTCTTCCACAATGACTCTGGTACATAGATGACAGACAGAATTCCGGATATAGTTCAGTGTATCATGTTGAAAATTGGGGGGAGTAAAGAACAAATGAATTTCATCTATTTTCCCATCTTTATTTCAGAATCAACTTTTTTTCTCTTTTATCTGAAGCACCACATTCTCCCAATTTCCTCCTGTCTCGCTGCACCTTTCAGTCTCCTTTGAGACTTTTCTCACTGCTCATACATTCTAACACAGTTATGGCCAAGGGCTTAGTCCTTGGGTCTCTGTGTTCCACACTCACTCTCTTAAATCACATCCTGTCAGATGACCTAATAAATCAAATGTTATATACACTGATAGTTTCAAATGTATCTCTTCTGCCCATATCTCTCCCTAAACCCCCAGATCTACTGCATATACCACATCACTGTTCACATGAGCAGTAGATATTTTAAACTCAATTTATTCAAACTGAATGTCTAATTGTCTCCCCTCCCTAATACCTTTGATCTTTCCACCTTAAATAATGGCCATTTCAATCTTCTAATTGCTCAGAAAAAGTAAGTAGGTAAATAAGTAATTTGCTGGATTGAAAGATAGATGATAGATAGATAAGTAAAGTTAGACAGACAGGCAGAGTTGGAAACATCATTAAAACATCTTTCTTATATTCCATATGTAGGCATATATCACAGATATTGTGAGTCTGGTTCTAAACCACTGCAATAAAGTAAATATAATAAAACAAGCAATGAATTTTTGTGTTCCTAGTGCATATTTAATTGATGTTTACACTATGCTATAGTCTTTAAGTGTGCCTTAGCAGTATGTTTAAGAACATAATAATAATAATATATATTATTATTTAATATATATATATAGCAGTATGTCTAAGAACACAATATAATAATATATCAGTTCAGTTCAGTTGCTTAGTTGTGTCCAACTCTGCAACGCCATGGACTGTACCATGCCAGGCTTCCCTGTCCGTTAACAACTCCCGGAGCCTACTCAAACTCATGTCCATTGTGTCGGTGATGCCATTCAACTATCTCAACCTCTGTCATCCCCTTCTCCCACCTTCAATCTTTCTCAGCACAGGGTCTTTTCCAATGAGTCAGTTCTTCGCATCAGGCGGCCAAAGTATTGGACGTTCAGCTTCAGCATCAGTCTTTCCAAAGAATGTTCAGGACTGATTGCCTTTCGGATGGACTGTTTGGATCTCCTTGCAGTTCAAAGGACTCTCAAGAGTCTTCTCCAAACCACAGTTCAAAGGACCAATTCTTTGGCGCTCAGTTTTCTTTATAGTCCAACTCTCACATCCACACATGACTACTGGAAAAGCCAGAGCTTTGACTAGATGGACCTTTGTTAGCAAAGTAATGTCTCTGCTTTTTAATATGCTGTCTAGGTTGGTCACAGCTTTTCTTCCAAGGAGCAAGCATCTTTTAATTCCCTGGCTGCAGTCACCATCTGCATTGATTTTGGAAACCAAGAAAATAAAATCTGCCACTGTTTCCATTGTTTCCCTATCTATTTGCCACAAAGTGATGGGACTGGATGCCATGATCTTCTTTTTTCTGAATGTTGAGTCTTAAGACATCTTCACTCTCCTCTTCCACCATCATCAAGAGCCTCTCTAGTTTCTCTTTACTTTCTGCCATGAGAATGGCATCATCTGCATATCTGAGGTTGTTGATATTTCTCCAAGAAATCTTGATTCCAGCTTTTGATTCATCCAGCCCTGCATTTCGCATGATGTACTCTGCACAGAAGTTAAATAAGCAAGGCGACAGTATACAGCCTTGTTGTGCTACTTTCCCAATTTTGAGCCAGTCTGTTGTTCCATGTCTTGTTCTAACTATTGCTACTTGACCTGCATACTGGTTTCCCAGGAGGCAAGTAAGGTGGTCTGGTATGCCCATCTCTTTAAGAAGTTTCCATAGTTTCTAGTGGCCCACACAGTAAAAGGCTTTAGCCATGCCTTCTACAGACACAGCCCCTTTGGCCTGATGTGCATCTTCCATGTCTTATTTTCCATGGAAAATTCCATGTCTTATTTTCCTTGCTTGCTTCCTTCACTTCCTAATATCTTCTATAATTCACTTATTTAGTTTGTCATCTATCACACTTAAGTAGAATTTAAGCCCCATAAATGAAGTTATTTTTGTCTGTTTTGCTAAAAATAAAGTCATATTTGTTGAATGAATATTAGTGATTTTCTTGCAAAAGTTGAACTATGAATTGTGACTGTAATCTTTTACTGAATACACTTCAACTCCAAACCCCAGTATTTGAACATCAAACAAAACTATAAGTGCCCTCTTTATTATAGAGTAATGATAACCTTTTCACATGTGAATATATCAGAATTTACACCTTTAATAGGTGGTTTCACAGCCTATGAAAAAGGTAGGTGCATGCTCAGTTTCTTCTCCTAAACATGATAATTGAACAACATTTCTCTTCCTATTAGAGAATCTAGAAGAGCTCCTGCCATATTTTTAAAAATATATATATATCTATTCATAGAATTTCAAGCAATGAGAAATCTATATTGCTGATAGATCAGATATGACCATAAAAAAACCCAAGGGAAAAAAGGCTTCAGGGCAATCTTCCATCCTTCAATTACTTCATACATAAAAATAGACAGGACTTTATGTTTTCAGAAAAGTGTGTGTATGTGGTCATGGAAATTTGACAGCGTATTTGTATATTATCTATTCATTCCTTGTATATATGATTTCCACATGGACATTGTTACTTCTTGGAAGGGATGCTATTTATTTTTTTGTACAGGAATTTTGTACTTGTTGCAAATTATTTTGTATCCCTGTTTCTAACTACCAAATTATAGCAATCACTTTTGTTTCTAGTACTGTCACAAATGTTTCTATGCCTTTTCAAAAACCTTCTAAGTTGGTAGTTGAATACTGTTTCTTAAAATAATTGGTTTACACTATTGTATCAAAATAAAGTGTCTATTTAAGTAAATCAAAGATGACAGTATGCCTCATCAGCTGGTACTACCACAAATTTGTGATTTTACTCCTTTGAGTGTTTATGACTACATACATTCATCTCAGGGTTTCATGGAATTTAACTTACAGCACAAGCTATTGAAAAAGAACTGCAATAATCAGAATCCATAGTACCTTATAATTATATTTAAACACTGTTTAGTAGAAAAAAATTTGGGGATTTCTCTAATGTTTGATAGTGAGAATCAGCATCCAATATAATAGGTTATTTCAATGAAAGCATATGCCTAAAGCACATGCTTATTTCATTAACAAATAAAATGGACTGGTCCAAGATTTTATAGCCAGGATAAATATTAGGGAGGAAGATTAAAAAGGTAATTAAAAATAGCACCAGTTAATCATTTGGAACAAAATGCTAATGGAACTTTCTGGGGAAGTGTTAGAAATTTAGTATTCATACTCAGCTAGGCCAGAATAGCAATTAAAAGTAGTGTTGTTTTCAGATCTAAGGGCTTTTTAATAGCAGTACAGACCTTATTAGATTTGCTTACAATTATTCATGAAGAAAAAATTTTAAAGAACGTGCTTAATAAATCACTAATACACAAAATATGTTACTATTAATGATATGCTACACTATATTAAGAAAAAAATTGAGCATTTTTGTATTAATTTAAATTTTTTAAAAGCAGAGTTTAAGGGTAGTTCATCTGATAAAGAATCTGCCTGCAATGCGGGAGACCTGGGTTCAATCCATGGCTTGGGAAGATCCCCTGGAGAAAGGAAAGGCTACCCACTCCAGTATTCTGGCCTGGAGAATTACATGGACAGGGGAGCCTGGCAGGCTACAGTCCATGGGGTCACAGAATTGGACATGACTGAGGGACTTTCAATCTCATTTTCAATAGCTAACAGAGCTCTGATTTTAAAAAATTAAAAAAGCAGAAATCAACTTTCAATGGAATGAAACTCAAAAGTTTAAGTACTTTGAAATAATACAGCATTGTCCATTGTCTATTCTCTTGGATATTAAGAATTTTTTCAGAAAGTAAAATATTTGAGATAGAGTAAAATAAGCAAGACTTGAGAAATCATGCTATAAAGTGTGCTCCTGAGTTATTATTGGGTGACTACACACATGAAAATATATTCATTTTACTTTTTCTTGCTAATATTTGCTGGGATTGACATTAAAAATCTGTATTATGATTTAAGATAACCAAAGGAGGTATTGATAAATAATAAACATAATTCTTCTGGCCAAAGTACAGTAACACAGTCTAGATTTATCCTCCTGTCTGAAAACAAACAAACAAAATATAACAATCAAGACTTGGAAAACAATTTCTGTTTTCAACTTTGTGAGACATGAAGTTTCTCTTAAAACTATTCAACTCTGCTATTTTATCTCAAAATTTGTCACAATAATATGAAAATGAATAAATGATCACTGGCAAATTTAACTTGTAGGTCATAGCTTGCTGACCCATGGAATACATAAAACAATGATTTTTTAAATATTAAAAATCAAGCAACAAAAGACAGTCATTCCTGAGATATAGGAAACAAAGCTGGCAAAATGATTTACCAGCTTACTGCCTTTTCTTGATCATAGTGTTGTGGAGAAGAGTTCAGGTTGGGGCACAGTAAGCACTTCAATTAAGAATCCAGAGTGAATTGCCCAGGAAGACCTAGGCAGCTAGAGTCTACAGGAAAGAACACTGGAGAGAACAGCTAGACAGATGAATCCTGGAAATCTGCAGACTATCCTGCTCAAGTAATTCAGAGTGCTTGTTGCCCATGCATGAGAGAAATCCACTTGACGTCAAAGGGTGTAGGAGGGATACCATTTCTAAAAAATGGAGGGAACAGTACCCAGAGTTCACTTAAAACCAGGAATAATTCCTATTCCTTCAAGTCAGAAAGGCAAACCTCATAGTTCATAAAGTATTAAATAGAGTCCTCAAAAGACTCCTTGCCTTTGTAATGGGAAGTAATTAGCTCTTGTCCTATTTAATACATAAATGCTGCTCTTGTCTTATTTAACAAAGAAGTGACTAAAAACAAGATACAAAAGGGCAAACTGTCTCTAGTAATTTAGCTTCAATCCAGATTAAAGCTCAAAAATATGTGTGAAAAAGTGAAGTTGTTAGTCACTCAACCATGTTTGACTCTTTGCAACCTCATGGACTGTAACCCACAAAGCTCCACTGTCCATGGAATTCTCCAGGCAAGAAAACTGGAGTGGTTAGCCTCCCTTCTGCAGGGGATCTTCCCAAGCCAGGGATTAAATCTGGGCCTCCTGCATTGTAGGCAGATTCTTTTATGTCTGAGCCTCCAGAGAAGCCCCCAGAATATGTATAGGCAAACAAATACATCTAGAACCCAAAAGGTAAAATTCACAATATCTGGCATTCTTTCAAATTTGACTCAGTATACAAAGAAAGAAATATATAATCCATAATTAGCCTAACTTGTGTATTTTAAGTTGCTTCACTCCTGTCCAACTCTTTGTGAGTCCATGAACTGTAGCCCACTAGGCTCCTCTGTCCATGGAATTTTCCAGGAAAGAATTCTGGAATGGGTTGCCATTTCCAGTAGGTGATCTTCCTGATCCAGTGATCAAACCCATGTCTCTTAGGTCTCCTGTATCGCCAGATGGGTTCTTCACCACTAGCACTACCTCGGAAACCCTAGCATAACATAAAGTAGCATAAACAAAGCCCCAAATGTCACAAACACTATAATTAATAGGCAAGAACATTTAAAAATACTATTATTATATTTCATATCATCAGAAAGGCAGAGAAAATATTGAACATGTTAAGTAAAGAAAAGGAAGTTTTCAAAATGACTGAAATCGGACTTCTGGAAATGAAAATCAAATGTTAGTATTAATAACAATGCTGCATGGAAATAATGACAGATTAGATATTTCAGAAGAAAATATTAGCAAACTTGAAGATATAGCAACAGAAATCACCCAAGGCAAAACAGAAAGAGAATAAGATACACTCCTAAAAATAAACAGAATATCATTGATCAATGTTATACCTTCAAGTGTCTTAATATATGTGTAGCTGAAGCTCCTGAGGATGAGGGGAATTTTGAAAATATAATGGTCAAATAATGGTCAAATTCTATGAAAACTACATAACCTGGGATCCAGGAAACTTGTGACTTCCAAGGTTAAAAATCTTGAGCAAAACTTCAAGGCAAACCATAATTTAGATGCACAAAATTAGTTATAAGTAAAAATATCTTAAAAGCTCTAGATTTAAAAAGAATCATGTTAGGTACAGTGGAACCAAGTTGCTAATTAGAAACAATGCAAGTAAAGAAGCAGTGAAGCAACATATTAAACTTTACTTTTAAAAGTCTGCTTACAATTGTATAGCCAATGAATATACCTTTCAAAAGAAAGGCAGAACTTTTTCTGACATATAAAAGTTAAAACTAGTCATCATAAATAGATTAATAATAAAAGTAAAGTTAAAGAAAGTCCTTGTAGGGCAGAGCAGTGGGAGGGGCAAAAACTAACTCCTAACATACATACAAAATGAAAAGCACTGGAAATTATAACAACATGAATCTATATATAGGGTGTTTTTCTTATTAATCAATATTTAACTTTTTTATATTAAAAATGATAGCATACTGTGGAGTTTACAACATATTCACTACCAAAATGTATAACAACAAAACAACAAAGGCCAGGAAGAAAAATGTAGCATTATATCATTATCATACTTTCATACTATATTTATAAAGGTATGTAACACTTGAAATTTGAATGTAATAAGATAAAGACATGTAATATAAACTGGAACACAAGTTTTGGTATAACAAACTATAATCAATAAAAACCAACAGTGGATACATAATGGAATCATTTTTTAAAAAAATTTAGTACAAAAGAAGGCAGAAACAATAGGAGAACAAAGAGGAAAATACATAATAAATATTAATATGGTAGATTCAAACTTAAGCATATCAATTACCTTATTAGTTACAAATCAAAATACTACACTTAAAGGTAAATTATCAGATTGGATAAGAAGGAATAACTCAACTATAGACTGCCAATGCAAAGTTCATTTTAAAGATAATGACAAGCAGCCAACAAAGTGTTAATCTCAAAATATATGAACAGCTCATGCAACTCTATGCCAAAAGAAACAAACAACCCAAACAAAAAAGGGACAGAAGATCTAAATAGTCATTTCTCCAAAGAAGACATACAGGTGGCCAAAAAGGACATGAAAAGATACTCAACATAACTAATTTTTAGAGAAATGAAAATCAAAACTACAATAAGGCCTCACCTCACACCAGTCAGAATAGCAGTCATCAAAATGTCTACAAACAACCAGTGCTGGAGAAGATGAGAAAAGGGAATCCCACTGGACTGCTGGTAAGAATGAAAATTGATACAGCCACTATGGAAAACGGTGTGGGAGTTCCTTAAAAAACTGAAAATAGAGCTACAATATGATCCTACAATCCCACTTCTAGGCATATATCCAGAGGAACTCATAATCTGAAAGGGCACATGCACCCCAATGTTCATCGCAGCACTGTTTACAATAGCCAAGACATTGTAAGCAAACCAAGTGTCTATCTCCAGAGGAATGGATAAAGAAAACGCGGTACATATATATAATGGGATATTAATCAGCCTTTTAAAAGGACGAAATAATGCTATCACAGCAAAATGGATGGAACCAGAGATTATCATACTAAATGAAGTCAGACAGAGAAGGACAAATATACAGTATTTCTTATATGTGCAATCTAAAAAAAAAGGTACAAATGAACTTATTTACAAAACAGAAACAGACTCACAGATGTAGAAAACAAACTTATTGTTACCAAGGGGGAAAGTTGGGGGGAGAAACAGAGACTGGGATTGACATATACACACTGCTGTATATAAAATAGATAACTAATAAGAACCCACTGTATAGCAGAGGAAACTACTCAGTACTCTGTAATGACATATATGGAAATAGAATGAGTATATGTATATATATGTATAACTGACTTGCTTTGCTGTACAATAGAAACTAGCACAACATTGTAAATCAACTATAGGCCAAAAAAATTTTTTTTAAATAAGCTTAGAGATTTAAAAAAATTGCAGAAAGAAACATGAAAGGATACAAAAAAGATACATCTTGAAAACACTTAAAGAAAGCTAGAACAGCTATTTTATATCAGACAAAGTAATATTAATTATTTAAAAATTATACAAGCTCCTTATAAATGCAAGAATTACAGAAATTAGAAAAAAATTCATACCCTTGATATTACTTCAATTCCCCAGCTATTGTTAGGAAGATTGCATGTGAAAATTGTGTTACTCTAAGCCAGTGGGTCTCAATCTTGCTTACACATTCATTAGAATACCTAGAGAACTTTTAACAATTCAAATTTTCAAGTTATACCTAAAACTAATTAAAAGAATGAATGGAGAGGGGGAGACACCATAATCGGTATTATTTTTAATACTCTCCAGATGATTTCAGTGTGCAGCCCATGTTGGAAAATATGTCTGTAGGCAAAATCTGACTTCTGGGCTCCTCCTATGTGTTCAGTCCTTCAGTCATGCCCAACTCTTTGTGACCCCCAAGGACTGTAGCTTGCCAGATTTCTCTGTTAATGGAATTTTCCAGGCAAGAATACTGGAGTGGGTGTTTAAATAAGGCACAGCTGAAAATGAAGTAGTAGAGTTAATATGCCTGCTACAACTCTTGCATTTAGTCAGTATTATATTTGAAAGCATAATAAATACAAAGTAGAAGCAAAACTACTCAGAAAATTATGATGGAAAGTATTTCTTCAAATTATAGTGCTTAATTCTGGAAAAGAAACTGGTTGAAGGGGTATAAAAAAGGTGCAGGTAAATCTTATGTTATTAAGGTTTATTTAGGTAGTAATTCTCAATTACATTATTACCCTTTCAGTTTATTTCCTTAAATTCTTAATAAGGGAAAAGGAATCTTTAAAAACTATCTGTAATATAAATTGACACAGAGACAGCAGCACAATTTTTCTACATGTAAAATGTATTCTTTCAACTAAAGATAGAAATCAAACAAAGATATAAAGGCAGCAAACCCTGACTCATTAAGATAAAAGAGTAACTTTTCTGTACCTCTATTAAAAGAACAAAGTTCAAAGAATTGTCTTTCTAAGTATATGAAATCAGAGAAGGCAGTGACTGTTAATTATAAAATTATAGTCTGACAACTGGATGAAAATCAAGCAATACATTTTAAATATTAAATTGCTTAGGGATTTATTAGTAGAGAGACATTGAAATCCAGAAAAAAAAAAAAACTATCTCTAATGAAGAAAGCATATGCTTTATTGTCTCAAAGTTGTTTTTTAGAAAATAACAAATTATAGCTTCAGGAAAATAATATCAGATCACAGCTAGAATACTTTTCTTGGATAAACTCAGGACCTTATGAAAGGTATAATTATTACTATAAAGAGGAAAAAGTTGTAATTATTACCAGAATTTCCCTTTCTGGACCAGAATAAAAAATGAGATTGCCAGACTGAATTGTTTCTAGGGGATATTGTGAATAAAAATGAGGATTCAAAGAATAAGAATGAGGATTGACTTGAAAGACTGAAAACAAAAATAACATTACTGACATTAATATTAACTTTCACAGTATTAACAAAAAGAAACCAATAATAAATGGTTTCTTAAGTATAATTTTATACAAAATTTTTTAATTATATTAAATAATGAAAAATTAATATTGATGAAGCTTATGCTACCAATGATGAATCAACCTTTAGGATCCCCAGTTTAAATTGGAATTAAAAATTGAATGTATAGAAATAGTCTTCACTTTTCTGCATATGAAATCAATTACATATTAGTCCTCTGAGTATGGATAGGGAGAATCTAACTTTTCACCCTGAAAGGCCTCATAACTTTTTCCAATTTATTCAGTTCCTGTGGGTAAATGATCTTTCTTGAGATATTCCTACACTTTCTTTTTTCTTTCTCAGTTCCAATAAAGTTTATATGAACCTCATGGTGTTAAGTGATAGGTATTCAGTCTTATGTTCTGTCTTTCTAGTCTTCACTGGATTTAGCTAAATTGTTTTATCCATTTGTTTTTTAAGTATCTGGGATATTTTTCAGTGCATGTACAAATGGGGTGCTGCTGGACAGGCCACACATGGAAATTCTCCTTTCCCACGTTTTATAACCATAAGACCCCATTCTACTTGAGCTCCATCCTAGTTCTCATAGGTAAATTCAGTTTGTCATTCATAACAAAATAATAGTAATGACAGTATTAAATATCCTAATAAACTATGAGTAAAGAGCAACACTGATGCTGAAGTTGAAACTCCAGAATTTAGGTCATCTGATGTGAACAGCTGACTCATTGAGGTCAGATTGAGGGTGGGAAGAGAAGAGGGCATCAGAGGATGAGATGGCTGGATGGTATCACCAATGCAATGAACATGAACTTGGGCAAACTTCAGGAGATGGTGAGGGACAGAGAGACCTGGAGTGCAGTAGTCTACGAGCTCACAAAGACTCAGACCAGACTGGGTGACTGAACACCAATAAAGAACAACATACTTAACCTAACAATGAGGTACTAAAAATTTATTGTGTGCTACTTGCTTGGAAATTATTAGAAGCTATGTCTTTATTTTAGAAGTAAAAATAAGTATGTCCACTGACATTTTTTTCCTAATTAAGCTAGTGCTGAATGTCTAACTTTGTACCATAAAAGAAGATAATAACACAAACTTTAAAACTGGAAATGAATAAAACAGCTAGGATTCCCATATAGTACAGTTGTCTACACAGAAACCAAAAAGCTATCTTTAGAGATACTGGTAGAATTGAAAACTTTAAAAATTTGCTGAATATGAAAACTCTAATATATAATAATAAATCAAAATTTTAATACTGGAAATAGAAAAGTAAATAAAAAAATTTCAAAAGGTGTTATGTACCATATTATCAGAAAAACAAAGTAACTAGGAAAAAATTTATAAGATTATGTTAAAATATTATCAAAAGGCCTCACTTTAAGTGAAGAATTTTTATAAGTGAAAGTTTTGTTCTGTTTTCTTATTCATGTGACTGGAGACCAGGGACAAAGAGAAGATTCCCATTTCTAGGTCCCGCTGAATTATGCCTGATTATCCGATTCCCCAAATTATTCAAGTGCTATAACGTATTTTTGAATAGCAATTTGTAAGTACCACATATTTACATCTATACTGAGAAGTATTTAAAATTCTCTTTGTAAATTATTGCAATATTTTTATTTATATATAATCACTATAAAATGATACTTGCTTTTCTAAGCTTTGCAAATAATTATGCTTACTATAATAGGCTTGGAAATGATGCATACATTTAGTAATCATAGCTAAATTTTATGATTATAAGTGACAGATGTCTGTGGCTTGCAATCATTTCAACTTGACATTTTCAATTATTATAGCTATAGTGATGAAAGAAGATTAAGGAACTCTTAGATGCCAAATCCCATTATTTCAAATTTATATATAGTTGTCAGGGCTTGATAATTCCAAAGAGATATAACTGTACTTCAGTAAAAATGCACATGGAAGGTCCTCTTGGCAATTTGAAATGGAATATAACCTCTCAAAAATAAAAAATGAATGTAAATCTATTTTTTCATTCTAAGTTCTCCTTGAAAATGATACTGTGAACTTGTGAACTTAAAATGAAGCAGTAATCAACAATAAGAACATATTGCTTAGTAAATTTTAACAACTTAATTACAAGCCCTAAGTTTCTTTAAAAATATATAATTCAGAGTATATAATCAAGGTTAGAGATGTTACTATTGTTTCTTAAGTTTATAAATATTACTGCATTGTATAATATTTTTTCCTCTTATTTAACATTTCTCTCAGCAATTTGCAGCCCATCCCTTTTCAATTCATTTTTGAAAGGGGATGATTTATAAAGAGTATCATATTTCATCCTTGAAACTTGCATAGAAATTTTTCATACCATAGCACCTTTATTTTGAATTGCATCTCTTAAAAATTAAAAAAATAAGTTTATCCTGCATCCACTTATATTTATAATGTTATATTTTGTATGGGAAGATAGCCCTAAGTTACAAATAAGGTTCTTCACTTTATCACTGAGCTGGTTAAAAAATTCACACATATAAATATATCATGCACATTGAATAAAAAAATGAGATGAGGTTGGGGTTGGAGAGGAAGTATTTGTTTTAATATTTGAAAAATTTAGCATCATCTTCCAATTTCTCTTTGATACTGTCCTCTGATGTCCATCTAAATATTTTTCAGAAACCATGGTGTCTCAAAAGCAATCAATGATCAACTGAGCCCAAATTACCTTCCTTCTTAACCTTCTTGCTACATTTTTAAAACATACTTCTTTTGAGATATAATAGATATATGACAGACTAATATTTTTAAAGTATAAAATCTAATTAAATTTTGACATTTGCATACACTGGTGAAATCACCATCATAGTCATAATAGTAAATGTATCACATCACCCTCAAAACATGCATTTGTAACTGTTCATAATACCAACTCTCCCAACCCTCTATGTTTTCTCCCTCTGCTCTAACTATTGACCTCCTTTCTATTTCTATGCATTAGTTTGAATTTCCTAGAAATTTACGTAAATAGAATTAAACACAATATACCATTTTAGCCCAAGATGGTTAAACTGATATGTATTAGGGATAAAAATACTAGAGATGGATGTTGCATTTGGATCATCAGGTAAGATTTAGTGGAGAAAGAGGTTTTTTTGAATGAGGACCTAGAATGGTAAGGCAGTGAGCTATTAATATGTATGTATCTGTAGAAAGAACGTGTGTGGATAGAGTCTTAGCAAACTCATTAAGAATAAAGGAAGCCAATGAAGTGGAAACAAGGTAAATAATGTAGAGGATAGCATGAGACAAAGTCAGAGATGTAATATGCTATCTTAGTTTCCTAGGGCTGCAATTACCAAGTACCACAGATTTGGTGGTTTAAATAACAGAATTTATTGTCTCATGGTTCTCGAGACTAGAGATCCAAGATTAAGCTGTCAACAATGGTTCTGAGAGCTATGAGGGAAGAATCTGCCGTCCTCCTCATCTAGCTTGTAGTCATTTGCTGGCAATGTTCGATATTTTCTGGCTAGTAGAAGCATTGCCTCTATCTCTACTTTTATCCTCAAATGGTATTATCGTTCTCTGTGTGTGTGTTGTCTGTCTTTATCCAAATTCTCCTTTTTTATAAGGATACTAGTCATCCTGAAATAAAGGCTCACCTTACTCTAGTGTGATTTCATCCTAAGTTAACTAATTATATCCTCCATGTACTTATTTTCATATAAGGTCACATGCTGAGGTACTGAAAGTTAAGACATCAACTTACAAATTTTGTAAGGATATAATGCAAACCACAATAATAATTCAGCTCATACAATGGTATACATATGTAGAAAAGAAATAATGCTTAAATTAAATTATTTCAGAAAAGACAGAAGGAATCTACAGATCTCTATTTTTTTTATGAGGACATCATAAACCTAATACCAGAATTAGACAAAAGTATTACTAGGAAACAAAATTATAGGCCATAACATCCCATGAATACAGATAGAAAAATATATATATAAATCCAATCAAAGAGAATCCTGCAGTATCTAAAAAGGATAATATGTTATCAACAAGTTGAATTTTTCCAGAGATGTAAGTTTGATTTGACACTAACAAGTAAATCATGATAACCAATCAAATCATTACATAAAAGGTTAAAATATGAGTATTTATCATATTTATTCTCAATAAATCAAGTAAAACTTTCATAAAATTTAGCGAATATTCATTTAAAAGGTCATTACCATGCAGATTCACTGGAATTTCTTCATTCTAGTAAAGGGTACTACCAAGAGCCTAAAGATACTTAATAGTGACACAAAGAGATATACTTAGCAGTGAGGTATTACCACTCTTTCACAAAGATCAGAAATGAGGTTAGGAGGATTTCCCTGGTGGTCCAACAGTTAAGACTCCGTACTTCCAATTCAGGCGGCCTGGGAACTATTTTCCCACATACCCACTGTCAAGAAAAAAAAAAGAAAAGAAAAGAAAAGAAATACTGTGCTTTTTGTGATAGTTACACAGCTCTGTAAATATAACAAAAATCATTGAATTTTACAAGTAAAGCAAGTGAATTGTATGATATATAAATTATAACAATTTTTAAAAATTATCACAATAAGATTTAAAAAAAAAGAAATAAGACCAAGATGCACATTCTTTTAAGTCTATTAATTAGTGTACTGGAAGTCCAGACAACTGCAATACAGCACCAAAAACAAATAAAATACATAATAATCTAAAAGGAAGAGCAAAACTTGCATTTACTTGAAGACTTGTATGTGACAGTTTAGAGCAATTCTGTTTATTAATACTCTCAATCTGTAACTATTTGAAAGTCTATTCAAAATGGAAAATATTAGGCAAATTGTGGCATATTAATATAAGGGAATACTATCAGTCAGTAAATACAAACTATGTAATATGAATATCTTGGCCGATTTGTATACATTCTGGAAGGAAGAAACTGAACTTAAAGTAAAACATGGATTTAGGTTAAATTTAATCAAATAAATCATTGTTAAATCATTAATTATCTTTAAAGATTTTGAAAAGCTACTTAGTGGCATGTTTTCTACATCTTTGCCTAACAGGCTTCAGTCTTCATCTTGATAATATTAAAAAAAAAAACAACACAAATTTTTAATGGCCTCAAAAAACTCTCATACATGACACATAGGTTAGCTTCCAAATTCTCTGTTAATTTGATTTGGTGTTAGGCAAGTATTCTGTTCCTTTAAGTGATGTAAGATAATTTATTTAAACCAAAGATGGTTTCTGAAAAAACTGTACCTGAAATTATCATGCTAAGTGAAGTAAATCAGAAATAGAAAAACAAATACCATAAAACATTCCCTTGTAGCTCAGATGGTAAAGAATCTGCCTGAGATGGTAAAAGAATCTGCTGAAGAGACCCAGCTTCGATCCCTGGGTCGGGAATATCCCTTGAAGAAGGAAATGGCAACCCACTCCAGTATTCTTGCCTGGAAAATCCAATGGACAGAGGAGCCTGGTGAGCTACAATCCATGGGGTCGCAAAGAGATGGATATGACTGAGCAACTAAAACTTACCACTTATATATGGAATCTAAAATATGACATAATTGAACTTATCCATGAAACAGAAACAGATTCACAGCACAGAGAACAGACTTATGGTTGCCGAGGGGGAGGTGGGCGGTAAAGGATGGACTGGAAGTTTGGGGTTAGGGATGCAAACTGTTACATATAGGATGGATAAACAATAAGGTCTGTATAATGGAGAGAACTATATTCAATAGTATAATGCAGAGAACTCTATTCAATGTAGTAAATCATAAAGGAAAAGAATATATATATATATGTGTGTATGTGTGTGTATAATTGAATCATGTTGTAAAGCAAAATAACACAACATTGTAAATCAATTATACTTCAATAAAATAAAATTTGAAAAGACACATGCATTTTATTAAGAATTAAATAAATACCTTCTGAATGGAATATAGGAAGAAAATGAGGTGATATTGTCACATGATTTTGTTCTGAGATTGAGAACTCTCTATTTTCAAAATTAAAAAATAAAAAACTAAAAGAATAGAGACGAATGTCACACTAATCCAAATGTGGCTTCCTTCATGGCTCAGTGGTAAAGAATTCACCCACTGTGCAGCTGATGCAGGTTCAGTACAGGAGATGCAGTTTCAAGGATCTCACCACTTTTCTTTCCTTTCTCTCTCTCTCTCTCTGCTTCCTCTCATGCCGGAGTCCAGCTCCAGCAGCCAGGGATTCAACCTGAAGAGATGGACGGTGTTGGCAATGATGATGTAGCCTCTGACTCATAGTAGGGGACTACATGTTTATTTCAAGCTTCAGGTTCTCTTTTATACTTTGACAAAAGCGTTAGGTCAGAGGTTTGACTTAGTTTCCCCCACCCAGATTTACTGTACTTAACTTGTGATTACATAGTAACTCATGCAACATTCCTCAGTTTATTTCTTATCTTTCTAAATCCTGTTTGCCCCAAGCATCTTAAGATATTAAGATCATTATGTCCTAAAAGGGCTTCTAGCTATTCTTAATTAATCCTAAACCCTAAACTTCGAAAACTTCTTTTGCCATAAACATTCCCTTCACAAACAGGTCTCAGATAATAATCCTTCCCATGGCCTCAAGCTGCAGCCTACATGCTCATCCTGGAACATTCTTTGTAAAGATCCTTGAACAGATTATTTTTGGGGCACAACTGCAAAAGGCTCTGTGCTTTCTCATGTTTCTCTTAAGAACAATAAGCACCTTAACATTCTTTCCAGTCAACTTAAAGAAAGGAAAGAACAAGTCAGATCACAAGGCTTAACTCCTTCATCCCAGGACTTCGAGATGAGGAGAGGGGGTTGGGGCCGTGCCTCCATTTTGTCAGTAATGCCTAACACGGCTCCGACACTCTCACACAGACACTCACACATCATTAAAGGTTATCTTCTAATTCTCTTCTGCCCACACATTTTTCTTTATGTCAGTCTAACAATTCTTTTCATTTTCACTTTGACAGGGAGAAAAAATTAGTAGCATTCTATCTTTCATCTTGATAGTTACCTGACTTTTAAAAGTCTAACATTTGTTAAACCATGGCTTAGCTCTGATTATTTCGTGCCTTCTGATAACTCTTAATTTCAGTTATATTTGCAGACAGCTAGTTTTCTGGAGTCTCAGTAATTTGTTGACATAAATTGTTGAAAAATATCCCTTGACTTGTGTGTTCTGATGAGCCCAGTATTTCATTCTGAGTATCAGTGTTTGGTGAAGATAAGCCTGGCAAGTCTGTTAGTCACAGACAGGTCTGCAAGTGAAGGAGGCAATGAGCTTCAAGTTTAAAACAGATCTTTATGCTTAAAACAGACAGGGTTTCAAACAATCATATTGGATTTTTTTTTTTTTACATCAGTTGGGATTTTAAAACTACATGGAAAATTCAGAAATCTAGTATTTTTTTAAATTTTATTTTTGTCCTTTCCTTCAGCAAAACAAAACAAAACAAAACTAACCCTACTTATCACTGTGAAATGAAAAATTTTAGCCCAGGATCCTTAAAAAAATTCACTATTTATTTTAAAAGCAGTCTATAGAAAGTTTTAAATTTGGGGTCAGAAGTTCAACATTCTAAAGTATTTATCAGTAAGCAATACTGAATTTTCTAAAATCTTATTTAAATACATCTTAAGCAACAGCATTTATATAATTTGAAAGCAAATAAAAAATATTTAAGTATTGCTGTTGTGAACAAGCTATTGTTCTGTTTTCGTGTTTTCTACTGTCATGAAAAATACATTGATAAGAATAAAATTTATCTTCTATTACATTCTAATTACACTGCTAGAAAATTAATATATGTTTGTTATAAAGTTAATAGTATTTTTGGATGATTAACCTAGGAGACTGTCATATAAAATGCATTTTCTTCGATTCAGATGACAAATGCCTGTCACCTATAGTAATTTACAAAATAATGATCTCAGAGAGTAAATTTTATTTCATGGATGATGAAATACTAAATTACTTTGCTCTTGAATTGGACATAGCTAATCAAAGCTGTGGTTTTTCCAGTAGCCATGTATGGATGTGAGAGTTGGACTATAAAAAAGCTGAGCATTGAAGAATTGATGCTTTTGAACTATGGTGTTGGAGAAGACTTGAGAATCCCTTGGACTGCAAGGAGATCAAACCAGTCAATCCTAAAGGAAATCAGTCCTGAATATTCACTGGAAGTACTGATGCTGAAGCTGAAACTCCAATACTTTGGCCACCTGATGCAAAGAACTGCCTCATTGGAAAAGACCCTGATGCTGGAAAAGATTGAAGGTGGGAGGAGAAGGAGATGACAGAGGATGAGATGGTTGTTGGATGGCATCACCGACTCGATGGATATGAATTTGTGCAAGCTCTGGAAGTTGGTGATGGACAGACACACCGGGTGTGCTGCAGTCCTTGGAGTAGCACAGAGTCGGACATGACTGAGCAACTGAACTGAACTGAACTGAGTTGGACATTCTATTTTAACCACACTTTCAAATATTTCTTTCTTTTCTAAGGACGTTTAAAGCCAAATTTCATACCTTTGAAGTGCAACTTTGTATATGATGGCAAAAATGTTCAGGAAATTGGTTAAAATCAGTATTTCACTCATTTACTTTTTAATGCCATCAATCCAAGTTCTTTTTTTTTTTTTTTTCTTCCAATGCTTCATGTTTGCAATGTGAACCTTTAATTCATTTTCTTATCCAGGACTATTTAAGCATACAAAATATTTTCCAAAAGATCTTATTATATCCTAAAAGGCCTACTGCAATATATAAAGCAAAATTCATTTCAGAGTTTGTTCCCTCATATTAATACATATATATGTAAATATGTATAGTTTTGTTGGATTTAGTTTTGGCATTTCGTTGTTTCTTTCTTCTAAATTTTGGGTTGTTTCATATAGGTCAACAGAGTTTATTTTGGGATTAACATAGAAGGACCCAGTGTTGGACAGGATAAACATTTAAAAGAGTCTTTAACATTTATAATCTTGTGAAAATGTAATGTCGAATAGTGAAATCAATTTTGGTTAGACTCTCAAGCTCTATTTAGCAGCATTCTGAAGTAGTTCAAAGAGTTTTCAGAGGATCCTAATTTATAACCAGGAAATAGCTTAAAAATAGAAAGCTTCTTAATAAAGAGGCCATTTATGTACCTCACTCACTTACTCTGAAGGATTTCTACTGGGTATAATATTTCAAGTGATTTTTCTGCCTAATAATTTCCCAATGGTGAGAACACTGTCTCTGAAAATTGGAGTATAATTTGTATAGCAGGTTTTCTATGTTATGGTAGTTAATGAAGTACCTAGACTTTTTTTAAATACTTGCCTAAGCATTAGGTAAATATACAGTAAGCTTCTCTCTCTAACATGTGATTAATCAGTGAATCTTCAAATAAAATTTAAAAGGCATTCTCATTCCAAGGAGTTATAAAGTTCAGTCTCAGTTCAGTTGCTCAGTCATGTTTGACTCTTTGTAACCCCATGTCCTGCAGCAAGCCAAGCCTCCCTGTCTATCACCAACTCCTGGAGTTTGCTCAAACTCATGTCCATCGAGTCAGTGATGCCATCCAATCATCTCATCCTCTATTGTCCCCTTCTCCCACTTTCAATCTTTCCCAGCATCAGGGTCTTTTCAAAAGAGTCAGTTCTTTGCATCATGTGACCAAAGTATTGGACTTTCAGCTTTAGTATCAGTCCTTCCAATGAATATTCAGGAGTGATTGCCTTTAGGATGAATTGGTTGGATCTCCTTGCAGTCCAAGGGACTCTCAAGAATCTTCTCCAATATCATAGTTCAAAAGCATCAATTCTTCATTGCTCAGCTTTCTTTATAGTCCAACTCTCACATCCATACATGACTACTGGAAAACAGGAGCTTTGACTAGATGGACTTTTGTTGGCAAAGCAATGTCTCTGCTTTGTAATATGCTGTCTAGGTTGGGCATAACTTTTCTTCCAAGGAGTAAGTGTCTTTTAATTTCATGGCTTCAGTAACCATCTGCAGTGCTGTGAAGCCCCAGAAAATAAAGTCTACCACTGTTTCCCCATCTATTTGCCATGAAGTGATGGGACCAGATGCTATGATCTTAGTTCTCTGAGTGTTGAGTTTTAAGCTAACTTTTTCACTCCTCTTTCACTTTCATCAAGAGGCTCTTTAATTCTTCTTCATTTTCTGCCATAAGGGTGACAAATTTGCATAAGGCAAATTTGTCCTTGGAGTAGGGAATGAAACAGGTCAAAGGTTAATAGAGTTTTGCCAAGAAAATGCATAGGTCATAGCAAACACCCTCTCCCAACAACGCAAGAGAAGACTCTACACATGGACATCACCAGATGGCCAATACTAAAATCAGATTGATTATATTCTTTGCAGCCAGAGATGGAGAAGCTCTGTATAGTCAGCAAAAACAAGAAAGAGAGCTGACTGTGGCTCAGATTATGAACTCCTTATTGCCAAATTCAGACTTAAATTGTGGAAAGTAGGGAAAACCACAAGACCATTCAGGTATGATCTAAATCAAATTCCCTATGGGATCACACAGCGGAAGTGACAAATAGATTCAAGGGATTAAATCTGATAGAGTGCCTGAAGAACCATGAACGGAGGACTGGATAAAGATCATAATAAAATAATTTAAGAATAGTGAACACAGCAAGGAGAATATTTTAGAGTGAGGGATTCAAAGACTATTGTCCTTTGAAAAAACTCATCACATTTTGATGGTGTACAGTTGATAACTCTCTCAGAAAATTCCTAGGAGTTTTATCATTCTCAGCAGTTATTTCCAAAAATAATAAGCTAATTGGTGAAGGCAATGGAATAGTAAAGCCCTGTTAATGTACATTTCTCTGAATATGGATGGGTTTGGTTCTTATTATGTATTCAAAGTGTAAATAATACATAACTGAAAAAAATGCTTTCTGTGTGGAATTAATACTTTTATCTACATTTGTAAAATCAGTGAATGACTGGAAAATCTCTACCACATTTTGGCACTCTTAACATTTTTGTATGTTAATACTATCCCTGTGGTAAAACTATCCAGACCATTATGATCTCTGTATTATATCCAGGGCCAGGAAGGGAGTAGCAATGCATGTACAATGTGTTTGTGTGTGTGTGTGTGTGTGTGTGTGTGTGTGTGTGTGCATGTGTTATCATAGTCATAGATAAGAGGGAGGTTCAGTTGGAAAATACAATGTTTGTTTATCTGTCAGCTGTTGCCTTTAACAATTTATATATATTTGGAGGGAAGGTATACATTTTCTTATTTAGAAGCAATGTTCTTTATTGGTTACTTTGCAGATGTATGGTAGTTTCTCAGTAAAATTAAATGAATGATGAGATTCAGTTTACTCAGATAAACCACCAGCTCAGCTTCTAATTGCCTGACAAATGTGAACAAATAAGTTCACCTCACAAATTTTCCCTCATTTGAAAAAAAAAATAATGAAATCTAAATGTATATTATAAGTAGCATTTAAACCTTTAATATATATAGTGTAAGATATTGGTCCAGTTATCCCTGAGTCGGAAAAATCCCCTGGAGAAGGAAATGGCAACCCACTTCAATACTCTTGCTTGGAAAACCCCATGGATGGAGGAGCCTGGTACACTCTATGGGATCACAAAGAGTCAGACACGACTGAGTGACTTCACTTTCACTTTCATTATTTTAAATGTGGCTATCTGATCTCTGATCTTTTCAACACCTTTTAATGAGACTATTCTTCTTCCATTGTATATTCTTGGCTCTTTTCTTGTGACTTGATTGATCACGTATACTTGAGTTTATTTCTGGGTTTTGTATTCTGTTCCACTGATCTGTGTCTATTTTTTTTACAAAACCATATTGTTTTGATTATTATAGCTTTTTAATATAATTTTAAATCTATAGATTTATATATTTTATAGATTTAGAAATTTATAAAATATATAAATAAATCTATTACATCTATAAAGTCTATAAATTTCATATATTTATAAATTAATAGTTTTTAATCTATAGATTTATAAGTTTATAGTTTTAATATAATTTTAAAGTGATGTTTTCAGCTTTATTCTTCTTGCTCATGATAGCTTTGTCTGTTCATGTTCTTTTGCAGTTCTATACAGATTTTAGGAATGCTTATTATAGTCAAGTAGTATTTATAGTCAAGGGTATTTCAACCCACAGGGATTGAACCCAGGTCTCCTTCATTGCATGCGGATTCTTTACCAGCTGAGCCACAAGGGAAGCCAAAGAATACTGGAGTGGGTAGCCTATCCCTTCTCCAGCATATCTTCCCAGAAACTAACAGAGTCTCCTGCATTGCAGGTGAATTCTTTATCAACTGAGCTATCAGGTAAGCACTCAGCATCCACAACATTCACAAACAAAGCAATGTGATCTTCACATTTACAAAATGAAGAATGAAAATCCTATCATAATTCTATCATAATGTAGGAAAACTTTTGACACAATTCAACATCAATTTTTCATTAAAAAAACTCTAAACAAAGTAAGTATAGAGGCAACATACTTCAACGTGATAAAGGCCATGTATGTCAGTCCCACAGCTGACACAATACTCAACAGTGGAAAACTGAAAACTTTTCCTCTAAGATCAGAGAAACTACATAGATACCCTCCATTGCCACTTTTATTCAACATATTAGAAATCCTAACCAGAAAAATAAGCAAGAAAAAGAAATAAAAAGCATTTAAATTAAAAAGGAAGAAGTAAACTGTCACCATATAGCAAATAAGGTCAATAAACTTGCAGGATAAAAAATCAATGCACAAAAAATCAATTTGTTTCTATATGCTGATAACAAACTGCCAGAAAGAGAATGTAAGGAAAAAAAAATCCCATTTACAATTGCATCGAAAAGAATAAGCTACCAAGGAATAAACCTAACCAAGGAGGCAAAAAGCCCATAGTCTAAAAACTGTATATTAATGAAAGAAATTAAAGAAGACACAAATCAATGGAAAGTATTCATGCTCATGTACTGAAAAACTTAATATTGTTAAACTTGTTATACAACCCAAAGCAATCTGCAGATTTAGTGTAATCCTTATCATTATCAAAACTACAATGGCAGTTTTCACAGAAATAGAGCTTTAATCATTTATAATTGTATATTTTAAAATTCTGTAGAGGGTGAAGCTTATTAACCATTAACATTGCTCTCTTGCATATTATCTAATGTTAATTAATGATGCTGATTAGTTTTCATCATTTGCTTTTCCTTTTTTTAATTGGTTCTACAAGTTGTTTTCACCAAAGCCATGATTCATCTATATTTTTCTTCTACTAAATTTTAAATCTTCTTGGTCTGATGAAATATTCTATCAGTAATATTGTCTGTTAAATAGTTCTCTAACTAGATATTAAAATAAATTAGGTGTACTTTGAATTTCCTTAATTTAATATTTGTAGATTGAAGTTGACTTGATTTCAGGTAACATTGTAGGATATTTTAAATTTGATAGAACCTACAATTAAAGGGTTCAATAAAAGTGTTTTAAACAGGAAAGCAGTTTTCAGTTAACTTGCAGTTTGCATTATATAATGTCGTATAATTTGTCAGTGCTTTGCCTAATTTATAATAATTATCACAATAATTGTTATAGCCACAATAGTAACAGAATAGAACTGTGCTGCTGCTGCTGCTGCGAAGTAGCTTCAGTCATGTCCGACTCTGTGCGACCCCATAGACGGCAGCCCACCAGGCTCCTCTGTCCCTGGGATTCTCTGGGCAAGAACACTGGAGTGGGTTGCCATTTCCTTCTCCAATGCATGAAAGTGAAAAGTGAAAGTGAAGTCGCTCAGTCGTGTCCGACTCTTAGCGACCCCATGGACTGCAGCCCACCAGGCTCCTCCATCCATGGGATTTTCCAGGCAACAATACTGGAGTGGGGTGCCAACATGTTATTTTTAGTCACATAGACCTTTGACATATAGAAGCATTCATCTTAGATTTCTTAATCCTAAAGTCTAGATAATCTAAATGTGTCCCTAAAATTTTGCAACAAGGAGCTGATCTGAGCCATAGATTTGGTCACCTGATGCAAAGAGCCAACTCATTGGAAAAGACCCTGATGCTTGGAAAGATTGAGGGCAGGAGGAGTAGTTGGTGACAGAGGATGAGTTGGTTGGATGGCAACACTGACTCGATGGACATGAATTTGAGCAAACTCTGGGACGTAGTGGAGGACAGAGGAGCCTGGTGTGCTAGTCCATGGGGTCACAGAGAGTCAGACATGACAGCAACTGAACAACTAGTCCCTGAAATTATAATGTCTGAGATAGTACATTTCTGGTGGTACATTTCTTTCTGCTTCTTGACTCATATATGACATATAGACTCAGATATGAAACTCAGACTTTAGTTGACTTTCAACAAAACTCATACACACAGGCACACACAGACACAGGGAAAACAGGCAAACAAATGACAATAATATAAAAACCTTCTCAGAGTAAATATTTCAGTAAGGTAAATTAATAATTTATGCTCTCATACAAAATAAAATTAATGACTGTCAAATGTTTCATTTAGTTTGCTAATTAATGAAAGAGCCAGAAAGATATTACAACAGGTTCAAAAGTAAATTGAAGAACCAAATATAGATAGGCAATTAAGAAATGTTGAAAAATGAATTTAAAATAGACATAAAACAGGTGTATCCAGAGACAAACTTCAATTGTGTTTTGTGGGATGAAATTAGTCATGTTTGTATGAATCAGAATAATTTACATTATTATTAATTTTCTACAATCTACAGATTTTTGCAAGAGCTCAAAGACAATGAGAGGCTTAGATTACCTGAAGGAGTGTGCTAGGCAGGAAGCCCATAATCTCTTCTCATTTATTCCTAAATTCTTCAGTTTTTCCTTATGATGTCCACCCTCACATCCTTTTATCTTAATATTATCGAACATTATTCCAAAATGTTTTGATCTGATTACTTTTATTTATTCAACAGATGTGCTAATTAACCATAAAGGTTATTTTGGGACTTTCTTTAGAAATCTAGAGACTCAGAGTATTGAACAATTACTATGCCCACAAAATTTAATTTTGTCTTGAAGTTTTCATCAAGAATATTTGCTTGGACTTTTTAAAAAAGCTGCATTATTTGGTTTCTCAAGTCTAGAAAACCATGTTGAAACCTTATATACTTAAGAGTGGTTGCTCATACATGATTCAATGCGAATTATCCTCAAATATGGAATTCCAGTGAGGTCTTGGTTGTACAATCAATTTGTCCAATTATATTTTGGCAAAAGGGAGGAGAGATTGATTTTAGGTTTTTTTTTTTTTTTTAATTTTATTTTATTTATTTATTTATTTCTTTTTTTTTTTCTTTTTTAAATTTTAAAATCTTTAATTCTTGATTTTAGGTTTTAAAATAAATAAATATTTTTTCATAAAAAATAAAAATATTTAGTAAGAATTTTATAATCAGCAGGGAGTCATTGACAATCTGACTTCATTTTTAAATATTTCATTTTACAAATATAAAGTTTAATAAATAGTTGTAGGTTCAATAGCTTGAGAAAATGAGTTTTCTTGTATATCTGAAATAGAAAATTAATGTTAATAAATATTCCAAACATAAAACTACAATAAAATTTTTCCCATCAGTTGTTTCACCTCTATATAATCAATACCTGCTCTCTTGGATTTGGGGTAAGCAGTGTGTGAAGCTGTCTGCTTCTTAATTAACAGGAATCCTGGTTCTCTAGAATTAATCCACTGTTGCAGCCTGAACATTTTTCATAAAATGGCAGTTCAGAAGCCAAGATTATTATAGAGGAAAAATATCACAATATAGTTATTTGAAGATATATATTTTATATACTCTAAATATCAAGTAAAGTGATTTAGTAAGTCTAGAGCAGAGTTCAGACATTTCTATTTTTATTAAACTTCATGTGTAAGTGCCCCAAAAAGAAACTAATAGCCTCAATGCTACTAGATTCAAAGTAACGCATTAAGCTTTTGACAAATTAAACACTTTCAGTAACAATAAATTATAATCAATAACTCTTGATTTTATCAAATATCACCAGGAAAATGACCCCTGGAACTCTGATACATGTAAGAAAACTATAAGAGAAATACTTCATAAAAATACTTATCGCTGTTTCCCTTATGTTAAAGCATGATTGGGGTGAGACATTAACCATTTTGAAAGGCTCACAAAATATGATCTTTTATTGACACCTCCTTTTATGTTTTTGTTTTTAAAAAAGATAACAGAAAAAAATCATTGTGATTTCCAGTGTCCAGTGGAGGTAAATCCCAAACTGGGTCGTTTTAATCTGTAAATGATGTTGCAAAAGTTGTATTTTTTCCAGTGTTTCAATATTAATTTAGAAAGACAAAAAAAATCAAACAATTATCAGAGGAAATTTTGGGCAATTGATTAAAATAGCAATGGAGGCACAGTGGTAAGGAATCCACTTGCCAATGCAGGAGACACAGGAAATGCAGGTTGGAAATTACAACCTGCTCCTGTATTCTTGCCTGGAGAATCGCAAGGACAGAGGAGCCTGGCAGGCTACAGTCCATGGGCTTCCAAAGAGTTGGCCATGACTGACCATGCACACAACACAACATATAGGCACCATGGGTGTCTAAGAAATAATAATTAATTACATATTAAAGCAAAGTGGGAAAAATAGTAACAGGTAAGTTATAACAGTTGTAAAGAATCATTTCCTTCATAAAGGAGGATCATTTCCGTATTTTCTCCTCTTAAACAATCAAAGATATAATGATGTTGATATAAGGCACAAAAAATGTTCTAGAAGAACATAAAAATCTCTGTTATCTTGGCAGATTACACTCACATTTTACAAATTATTTCAAGTGTAGTCAAAGGCGTTAATCAGTAAACCAGGCAAACAAGCTTATTAAAAGTCAGAAAACTTTGCCAAGATTTTAACACCTTTCATAATTTCTTAGCAGACCCTTATATTGTAAATTTATGCAAATTAATTCACTTTCCACATTTTGTCCTTCATAGTATTCTTTCATTTTCTGGGGAAAAAATGCCACCTTTTCTTTAGTACAGCTTACAGTAGATCTTTGTGGTCAGAACTAATTTCATACTAATATTAAAATGTTATTTCTGCTATTATGTGAAGCACTTGTGGTTGCTATCTTAAAATTATGTGATAAAAATTTAAAGAAAATTTTTGGTTCCAGATTTCAATATGTAAGTACAAAAAGTTATAATCTACACATGGTGAATTCTTAGTGTCATTGGTAAATCCTAAGAGTGTAAAGTAGTGTGGAGATTTAAAAGCACAAGAACCACTGCTTTAGGACATAAGTACTCTTTAACTTGAAAAACAAAAGCACATACATTTGTATATTTCATACTCAGAATATTGTTCTGAGTATAGTCTCAACCACCTATAAAAGTAATAACTTCTAACCAAAGTAACATATTCTATTTCTTAGCCAAAAAGTGGGAGGAATATAATTGAGAACTTTCACATATGAGCATTTTAGCACATTAGTGGAGTTCATTCATATACACAGTACAACTTTCCACAATCACACACATTCCTTATATGACCTCACACAATGACAAATTGAACATCTTTATTATAACAGCTCAAAGCAACGGACTCTGTATAACACATTCAAAAAGAAAAACTATTAAATCACAATTAGTAATCAATGCTTTGGTATTCTTAAACTTATTTGCATAGCCAATAATTATCAATTAATTTTCAACTTGTCATTACAACTGAATTACATTTCAGATTTTGACTCTAAGTTGCATAAAGATCTAAGAAGGATCTTGAAGCTGAAGTTAATGCTACCGAAATAAGTTTGAAGAACAATATATTGATAAATTAGGAAGTTTATAAAGTTCATAAATATTAAACATTGTGGAGTAACATTACCTTATTTTTATACTCATGAATATTTATGAAAAAGCTAACTAAAATAAATGTATAACTATATTATATTTAAGACTCATAAAGAAAAGCATAGCTGTCTCTTAAACCAAAATTATCCTTATTCTTGTAAAAGTTTTGATTAATTATATATTTTAGATTCTTAAAATGTTTCAGTTAGATTCTATAAGAATTTCTTTTAGTCTCGTACTGTCAAAGTATAAGAAATTTAATATTTCATTATTTCTGAGAATTTTAAACAATATTTAAATTACATAAAGCACTTATTTCTATTCAGTTCAGTTCAGTCGCTCAGGCATGTCCAGCTCTTTGCAATCCCAAGGACTGCAGCACGGGAGGCCTCGCTGCCCATCACCAACCCCCAGAGTTTATTCAAACTCGTGTCCATTGAAACGGAAATGCCATCCAACCATCTCATCCACTGTTGTCCCTTTCTCTTCCCGCATTCAATCTTTCCCAGAATCAGGGTCTTTCAACTGAGTCAGTTCCTCGCTTAAGGTGGCCAGATTATTGGAGTTTCAGCTTCAGCATCAGTCCTTCCAATGAATATTCTGGACTGATTGCCTTCAGGATGGATTGGTTGGATCTCCTTGCAGTCCAAGGGACTCGCCAGAATCTTTTCCAACATCACAGTTTAAAAACATCAATTCCTCGGCACTCAGCTTTCTTTATAGTCCAGCTTTCACATCCATATCTGACTACTGGAAAAAAATAGAGCTTTGACTAGACGGACTTTTGTTGGCAAAGTAATGTCTCTGCTTTTTAATATGTTGTCTAGGTTGGTCACAACTTTTCTTCCAAGAACAAGTGTCTTTTAATTTCATGGCTGAAGTCACCATCTGCAGTGATTTTGGAGCCCCCCAAAATTAAATCTGTCACTGTTTCCATTGCTTCTCCATCTATTTGCCATTAAGTGATGGAACCAGATGCCATGATCTTAGTTTTCTGAATGTTGAGCTTTAAGCCAACTTTTTCACTCTCCTCTTTCACTTTCATCAAGAGGCTTTTTAGTTCCTCTTCACTTTCTGCCATAAGGGTAGTGTCATCTGCCTATCTGAGGTTGTTGATATTTCTCCCAGCAATCTTGATTCCAGCTTGTACTGCATCCATCACAGTATTTCTCGTGATGTACTCTGCATATTTGTTAAAAAAGCAGGGTGACAATGTATAGCCCATATCCCAATTTGGAACCAGTCTGTTGTTTCATGTCCAGTTCTAACTGTTGCTTTCTGACCTGCATACAGATTTCCTAGCAGGCAGGTTAGGTGATCTAGTATTCCCATCTCTTGAAGAATTTTCCACAGTTTATTGTGGTCCATGCAGTCAAAGGTTTTCGCATAGTTAATAAAGTAGAAGTGGATGTTTTTCTGGAACTCTCTTGCCTTTTCAATGATCCAATGTATGTTGGGAATTTGATCTCGGTTTCCTCTGCCTTTTCTAAATCCAGCTTGAACATCTTGAAGTTCATGATTCAAATACTGTTGAAGCCCATCCTGGAGAATTTTGAGCACTACTTTGCTAGCCTGTGAGAAGAGCACAGTTGTGCTGTAGTTTGAGCATTCTTATGTATTGTCTTTCTTTGGGATTGAAATGAAAACTGACCTTTTCCAGTCCTGTGGTCACTGCTGAGTTTTCCAAATTTGCTGACATATTGAGTGCAACACTTTCACAACATCATCTTTTAGGAACTGAAATAGTTCAACTGGACTTCCATCATCTCCATTAGCTTTGTTTGTAGTGATGCTTCCTAGGGCCCACTTGACTTCACACTCCAGGATGTCTGGCTCTAGATAAATGATCACACCATCGTGATTATTTGGGTCATGAAGATCTTTTTTTGTACAGGTCTGTGTATTCTTGCCAACTCTTCTTAATATCTTCTGCTTCTATTAGGTCCATACCATTTCTGTCCTTTATTGAGCCCATCTTTCCATGAAATGTTCCCTTGGTATCTCCAATTTTCTTGAATAGATCTCTAGTCTTTCCCCGTCTATTGTTTTCTTCCATTCCTTTGCACTGATCACTGAGGAAGACTTTATTATCTCTCTGTGTTATTCTTTGGTGCTCTTCATTCAAATGGGTATATCTTTCCTTTCCTCATTTGCCTTTTGCTCTCTTCTTTTCTCAGCTATTTGTAAGGCCCCTTCAGACAACCATTTTGCTTTTTGCATTTCTTTTTCTTGGGGATGGTCTTGATCCCTGCCTCCTGTACAATGTCATGAACCATTATCCATAGTTCTTCAGGCACTCTGTCTGTCAGATCTAATCTCTTGAAACTATTTCTCACTTTCCCTGTATACTTGTAAGGGGTTTGATTTAAGTCATACCTGAATGGTCTAGTGGTTTTCCCTGCTTTCTTCAATTTAAGTCTGAATTTGGTAGTAAGGAATTCATGATCTGAGCCACAGTCAGTTCCTGGTCGTGTTTTTTCTAACTGTATAGAGCTTCTCTATCTTTGGCTGCAAAGAATACAGTCAGTCTGATTTGGGTATTGACCATCTGGTGATGTCCATGAGTAGTCTTCTCTTGTGTTGTTGGAAGAGGGTGTTTGCTATGATCAGTGTGTTCTCTTGGTAAAACTTTATTAGCCTTTGCCCTGCTTCTTTCTGTACTCCAAGGCCAAATTTGCCTGTTACTCCAGGTGTTTCTTGACTTCCTACTTTTGCATTTCAGCCCCCTATAATGAAATGGACATCTTTTGGGGTGTTAGTAGGTCTTCATAGAACCATTCAACTTCAGCTTCTTCCACATTACTGGTTGGGGCATAGTCTTGGATTACTGTGATATTGAATGTTTTGCCTTGGAAATGAACTCAGATCATTCTGTCGTTTTTGAGATTGCATCCAAGTACTGCATTTCAGATTGTTTTATTGAGTATTATGGCTACTCCATTTCTTCTAAAGGATTCTTGCCCACAGTAATAGATGTAATGGTCATCAGAGTTAAATTCACCCATTCCATTCCATTTTAGTTCGCTGATTCCTAAAATGTCAATGTTCACTCTTGCCATCTCTTGTTTGGCTACTTCCAATTTGCCTGGATTCATGGACCTAAAATTCCAGCTTCCTATGTAATATTGCTCTTTACATCATAAGACTTTATTTCTATCACCAGTCACATCCAAAACTGGGTTTTGTTTTTTCTTTGGCTCCATCCCTTCATTCTTTCTGGAGTTATTTCTCCACTGATCTCCAGTGGTGTATTGGGGACCTTCCAACCTGGGGAGTTCATCTTTCAGTGCTCTATTGTTTTGCCTTTTCATACTGTTCATGGGGTTCTCAAGGCAAGAATACTGAAGTGGTTTGCCATTCCCTTTTCCAGTGGACCGCGTTTTGTCAGAACTCTCCATGACCCATCCATTTGGGTGGCTCTACATAGCATGGCTCATAGTTTCACTGAGTTAGACAAGGCTGTGGTCCATGTGATCAGATTAGTTTATTTTCTGTGATTGTGGCTTTCAGTCTTTCTGCCCTCTGATGGAGAAGAATAAGAGGCTATAAGCCAATTAAATTGCTTTCTTTTAGTTTAAAAGACTTTATCAATCTAATAATACTTTGTAGAGATGGGAAAGTATTTCATATTCATACACAAGAGGTAAAGGCCCTTGTGATTTATGGACATATAGACCTAGAGATGCAGTTTTAATTGTATAATTCAAGAAACACAGAAGACAAAAATTCACCATTTATCAAAAAGCTCTTTCCTTCATTTTATGAATGAAATTCTTAATTGGTTTGACCTCAAATTAATCATGCAAACAACAGACTAAAAGACCAAATTTCTTCTTTGAGTCTCACTCAAAAGCTCATACATTTTTTTAGTTCATTTCAGATCTTCTTCAAATTATGACGTGCTAACATATCAAAAAGTTATATCAAATTGAAAATACTGTTAATTTGAAAATGCCTTTAATAAACGTATGTGACCAAACATAATAAGGTGAGCCTAGTCCACCTTGAATGTGTTCAGAACACTCACAGTAGCCTACAGTTGAGCTAAATCGTAACACAAAGCCTATTTTATAGTCAAGTGTAGAATGTCTCATGTAATTTACTGAAAGCTATACTGAAAATAAAAACAGAACTGTCGCATGGGTGCGGAACTATGGTAACTATTGGTTGTTTACCCTCATGTCTGCATGCATGTTGTACGCTGTGGCTTACTGCCCTTGCCCATCACCATGAAAGTTTTCTACTGCACATTGCTAGCTCAGGAAAAAAATCAAAATTTGAAATTTTTTAATGAAAGTATATTGTTTTCATAAAATTATTAAGCTGAAAATGTGTTAAGTTGAAGTATTGTTAAGTTAGGGACCTTCTGTACATCTGTTGTTGACCATTAAATGGTCAGATTATAAAATGAAATTTCCAATCAATGTTGCTACCAATGGGGTAAATACCAGATATGTGAAACAAACCAAAATCTAAAAGAAAACACAATATCAGTGGAGAGGGAAAAAAGAAGGAAATGAAAACAAAATCTAGAGAAATATCAAAGTTGTTTCACTGTTTGGATTTTACCCCAGAGAACCAAGAAAATCTATACCTGAGCTCAAACTGCTCCTGAAAAATTCTTGTCTGACAACATATTTACCTGTTCTTATCAAGTGAATTAATTAGGTATCTTGATGGATGAATTCAGAAGTGATATACAGTATTTTTTTAAAAATAAAGGCATGTCAAAGATTTTACTTAGTTTACAAAGTAATAAAAAAGACTGATAAGACATTATAGCTGGTTCAAAGGAAAATTAAAAGAAATACACACACACATATAGGCAAATAAAGTAAGCTGGAATAAATTTATAAATACATGCAAAATGAATTTATCCCTAGGGCAAGAATCAATTAGATGTCTCTGATAAAATTAACTTCTATAGAGAAGAATCATTTACTTTGTTATAAGTTTCTGCACTTATAGAGTTGTCAAAGATCTCAAAAGCACTGAAAGTCTGAGATAAGCCATGGGGCACCTGGATAGGATATCTATGATCTTTTTTGTCCATTTAAATTTTTTCATATATTTTTCTTACACTTTTGGTGTAAAGTGCATTTTTGGTACTATTGAGTAGAGTGCCTACTTCTAAATCGTTCAGGGCCATTATGAGGTTTCTCATTATAAACAAAAAAGCTAAAATATAAATGTGATAATTCTGTAGGGGCTTAATTGTAAAGAACCCACCTGCAATGCAGGAGACATAGGAAACGTGGGCTCGATTCTTGGTTTGGGAAGATCCCCTGGAGGAGGAAATGGTAACACACTCCAGGATTCTTGCTTGGAAAAATCCCATGAACAGAGGAGTCTGGCAGGCTATGGTCCATAGGGTCACAAAGAGTCGGACATGACTAAGTGACAGAGCAGCAGCAGCAGCAGCAGTAACAGTAAATGTAATAATTATAAACTCAAAATCAGACCCTAAATTGTCCTGCATTCGCAGGTTCTCTCCAACCTCTGAACATACTGAGAATCTAAGCTTTTTCCCTGCAGCGTAACAAGTCCCCCACCCTTTTCTGTTCTTCACACCTATACTGTGTTCTCTGTTCGACCTTTCAGAAAAATGCAGAAGAAGAAAACAAAACAACATACAGATTTACAAGAGTAAATACTTGGGACTTTGGAAAGAAAATTTTTCTTTCACTTGATGTTGATGTGTTGTCAGTTAAAGTAGAGCCAAAGGTTATGAGTTACCACTTTGATAACTACTTTGAATAAAAGATATAGGTAGGTATAAACAATATGCATTTTATGCAAATAAACCTGATGAGCTATTAATTAAGTTTAAATTGTATTCACTTATAAAGATTAAATTTATCTTTAATTAAGAACAGATTAGCATATATAATTGTTAACCAATTCGATAAGGTAGGAATAAACAAAAGAAATAAAACAATATTAAGGATAGAGGAAAATAGGAAATATAAAGTTCATTGTGTTTATCTTGACTTTCAAAATGAAATACCTGTTCCAATGGAAGTCTTAAAATGAAATATTAAAGATAATCAAATTGCAATGATTTTGATGTAGTGGTTATGATACATTTTTCTTTAAATACAAATATGCTGCTATTCCAATTAAATTTAGGACACAAAGTCACATCATAATGTCACTGCTAAGTTTAAGGAATCTGTAAGGCTTTCATGTCAGGAAAACTAAAAGGCAGTGTGGATATTATGACTTAATGCCCTTTACCACTGGGAATTCCTGGGGCTCAAAGTAATAATGTCTTACACATTAATGTGCAGTGAAGTGAGTGCTGTGTTAATCTTCAGAGAAAGTTCAAATCTTTTGAGAGGAAAAGGAGAAAATATCAACTGTATTAACATCAGAAAATTATTAGGAAACATTAGATCATATGGATGTTCAATATTGTATATTTCTCTCTCTCTCTCTCTCTCTCTTTTTTTTTTTTACTATTTACACTATTGTAAAATCGCTAGACCATTCAGGTATGACCTAATTCAAATCCCTTATACAGTGGAAGTGAGAAATAGATTTAAGGGCCTAGATCTGACAGATAGAGTGCTTGATGAACTATGGATGGAGGTTTGTGACATTGTACAGGAGACAGGGATCAAGACCATCCCCATGGAAAAGAAAAACAAAAAAAGCAAAATGGCTGTCTGAGGAGGCTTTACAAATAGCTGTGAAAAGAAGAGAAGCAAAAAGCAAAGGAGAAAAAGAAAGATATAAGCATCTGAATGCAGAGTTCCAAAGAATAGCAAGGAGAGATAAGAAAGCCTTCTTCAGCGATCAATGCAAAGAAGTAGAGGAAAAGAACAGAATGGGAGAGACTAGAGATCTCTTCAAGAAAATTAGAGATACCAAGGGAACATTTCATGCAAAGATGATCTCGATAAAGGACAGAAATGGTATGGACCTAACAGAAGCAGAAGATATTAAGAAGAGGTGGCAAGAATACATGGAAGAACTGTACAAAAAAGATCTTCACAGCCTGGATAATCATGATGGTGTGATCACTCATCTAGAGCCAGACATCCTGGAATGTGAAGTCAACTGGACCTTAAGAAGCATCACTACGAAAAAAGCTAGTGGAGGTGATGGAATGGCAGTTGAGCTATTTCAAATCCTGAAAGATGATGCTGTGAAAGTGCTGCACTCAATATGCCAGCAAATTTAGAAATCTCAGCAGTGGCCACAGGACTGGAAAAGGTCAGTTTTCATTCCAATCCCAAAGAAAGGCAAGGCCAAAGAATGCTCAAACTACCGCACAATTACACTCATCTCACATGCTAATAAAGTAATGCTCAAAATTCTCCAAGCCAGGCTTCAGCAATATGTGAACCGTGAACTTCCTGATGTTCAAGCAGGTTTTAGAAAAGGCAGAGGAACCAGAGATCAAATTGCCAACATCTGCTGGATCATGGAAAAAGCAAGAGAGTTCCAGAAAAACATCTATTTCTGCTTTATTGACTATGCCAAGCTTTTGACTGTGTGGATCACTATAAACTATGGAAAATTCTGAGAGTGATGGGAATCCCAGACCACCTGACCTGCCTCTTGAGAAATCTGTATGCAGGTCAGGAAGCAACAATTAGAACTGGACATGGAACAACAGACTGGTTCCAAATAGGTAAAAGAGTACATCAAGGCTGTATATCGTCACCCTGCTTATTTAACTTCTATGCAGAGTACATCATGAGAAACGCTGGACTGGAAGAAACACAGGCTGGAATCAAGATTGCCAGGAGAAATATCAATAACCTCAGTTATGCAGATGACACCACCCTTATGGCAGAAAGTGAAGAGGAACTAAAAAGCCTCTTGATGAAAGTGAAAGAGGAGAGTGAAAAAGTTGGCTTAAAGCTCAACATTCAGAAAACAAAGATCATGGCATCTGGTGCCATCACTTCATGGGAAATCGATGGGGAAACAGTGGAAACAGTGTCAGACTTTATTTTTGGGGGCTCCAAAATCACTGCAGATGGTGATTGCAGCCATGAAATTAAAAGATGCTTACTCCTTGAAAGAAAAGTTATGACCAACCTAGACAGCATATTCAAAAGCAGAGACATTATTTTGCCGACAAAGGTCCGCCTAGTCAAGGCTATGGTTTTTCCTATAGTCATGTATGGATGTGAGAGTTGGACTGTGAAGAAGGCTGAGCGCTGATGAACTGATGCTTTTGAACTGTGGTGTTGGAGAAGACTCTTGAGGGTCCCTTGGACTGCAAGGAGATCCAACCAGTCCATTCTGAAGGAGATCAACCCTGGGATTTCTTTGGAAGGAATGATCCTAAAGCTAAAGCTCCAGTACTTTGGCCACCTCATGCGAAGAGTTGAGTCATTGGAAAAGACTCTGATGCTGGGAGGGATTGGGTGCAGGAGAAGGGGACCTCAGAGGATGAGATGGCTGGATGGCATCACTGACTCGATGGACATGAATTTGAGTGAACTCTGGGAGTTGGTGATGGACAGGGAGTCCTGGCATGCTGTGATTCATGGGGTCACAAAGAGTCGGACATGACTGAGTAACTGAACTGAACTGAACTGAAACCAAAACTATTGATTGATGCTCAGTTTAACATTAAAATTTTAAATAAGAGTTTTTTTTCAACTCAAAATGTAAACATATGCTTGTAAAATTCTTTCTAAACATATGGTCATGTTTTATTGGCAATTTTTAAAAATTATCTTGAGTCTAGTTGATCTGTTTTGGTTTAATTTGGATTAATGTCAAATGAAAGTAGGTGGATATCTGCAAATATGTGTATTTCTTCCAGGAGGATATAAAGTTACAGCTTATCTTTCAAAATGTGTAACTGCATGCTCAGTCATTTCTGACTCTTTGAAGGCCCCATGGACTATAGCCTGCCAGGTTTCTCTGTCCATGCAGTTCCCCAGGCAAGAATACTGAAGCGGGTTGCCATGCCCTCCTCCAGGTGATCTTCCTGACCCAGGGATCAAACCCATGTCTCCTGCATCTCCTGCATTGCAGGATTCTTTATCTCTGAGCCCCTGGGGAAGCCTTGCAAGATACATTGTGAAACAATAACAAATGCATAATTACATAATCCATGGTATCCTTTTATTAAGCCCTTAAAACTTTATTGTGTTCCCAGGTTTTAGTCTTAGAGAGAAGGAAAGCATTTTGCTATGTGGTGGGAAGTTACAAGAAGTGTCTATTTAACCTTCTTATCATTGGAGCAGCTTTGTTGTTCAGTCACTCGGTCGTGTTAGACTCTTTGCAACTCTATGGACTGCAGCACGCCAGGCATCCCTGTCCCTCACTAACTCATGTCCATCAAGTGGGTGATGCCATCCAACCATCTCATCCTTTGTCATTCCCTTCTCCTCCTGCCCTCCATCTTTCCCAGCATCAGGGTCTTTTCCACTCTTCGCATCATGTGGTCAAAATACTGGAGCTTCAACTTCACCATCAATATTTCAAATGAATATTCAGGGTTGATTTCCTTTAGGATTAACTGGTTTGATATCCTCACAGTCCAAGAGACTCTTAAGAGTCTTCTCTAGCTAGTGACTGCAATTTTCCCTTATGAGAGAGGATTTACAAATAATTCACTTATACCTGATTCTAGAATATCCTGAACTTTATCAAATCTATAGCAGTCACATGAAATGATTCTGTTCTAACTCAAAACTAATAATGGGACTTTTTAAACTAAAAGCAAAATACTGAGACCACATAATTAGCTACTATCTTGAGAAAACCTTATGGAATCTGCTTTTAATTTTTTTAAATGATGATTTTTGTTGAAAAAAAATTAAGGTAGTTAAAACTTTGCTCTATTGTCAGATAATCTTGAATTTTACTTATATCTTTTTTCTTCCTTTTGCCCACAAATTTGGATCTGGATAATATTAATCATAGTGCTTAAGTAATTTAAATTATTTTTATACTTTTGTTATTATGCATAAAGAATGCAACATTTAGTAATGCCATTTAAGTTAAATCAGTTCCATGAAAAGAGTTTATAAATTCTAGAAGCATTGCATGAGAATTTTATGAGATGTTCTGAATAACATGATATTATTTGAATATAGATTTTTCATTTGTAAATACCATTAAAAAATTTTTTTTTTTAATGTGACGATGAGCTGTTAACTAGCTCTATGGAGAGACCCATGCGGTAAGGAATTAATCTATCCTGCCAATAAACATGGAGGAATTGAGCTCTCCCACTGAAAGCTGTGTTATGGGTTGAACATAATACATTTTGGGGGTGCCACACAAGTTCATTTGCTGATATTTTAACCTCCTGTTTCTCAGCATGTGACCTTATTTGAAAATAGATTAATTGAAGACAAAATTAGTTAAAAATTAGGTCATTAAGATAAGACATTGTCTAATATTACTGGCATCCATATAAAAAGGAGACATTTGAACACAGAAATAGTAGAGGGAAGACAGTATAAATAGACACAGGGAGATGATGCCTTTTACAAGCAAAGGACAAATGTGAAACAAATCCCAAATCTGCCAACACATTAAATGTGAACTCCTAGCCTCCAAAACTATGAGACAAAGAACTTCTGCTGGCACTTTGTTATAACAGCCCTGGGAAAGTAAATGCATTAAGTGGAACAATAGTTTCAAGGTAAAATGAGGAATTGATTACTATAAATATGTTCATCCACACACTTGTTTCATATGAACACTTTGGTGATTTTTGAAAATAACATTGAAGTGTAAATGAAAGTCAGAAAATATAAGATAGCTCTAAGATAGCTCACATTCTGTGATATAATTAACACAAAAAATCTTTATATGTTCATCTCTGCTTATTTGTGTTTTTATTTTTCACAAACAGGAATCATTGTAAACAAATGATATTCAGATTATGCAAAAGCTTAGGGAAAGAACATTCCAAGCTCTTGTGCATGAAATACTTATGCTCAGTAGATAGAATTAAATCTTCCTTACAGGAAAAATATTAGGCAATGGTAGCCTTCAGCAGTAGTAATTTATACTCTAAAGTTTTATGAGTTGCTTACTGGCTTTATTATTTAGAAAGCAAAATCCATACTTGCTATAGAAACTTCTATAGTTGTTTTTATTTAATAAATTTAAAGAGTGCAGCATATGGCTGAACTGTGATATCAGCCACAAAGGACTTTTTAAAATATATTTTATTCTAAAATGTGTATCAGGTATTATAATTCAATTCAGTAAGCATTTTTTGAGAATAATACTTCACCAGATTTTGTCCCTAGTTTCAGTTTCATGTATAGGTAAATAATACTTTAAGAATGCTATTTTTTTTTCAATATTTCTTAAGTTGGGCATCTTTCTATTCATGAAGTAACTAAGCTTTTCTTACTTTAGAAAGGGTGTTTATGAGCAGAAAAAAAAATTATAGAGTCTAGGATGTTGACCAAGAAGGAAGAAATCATGACATAGACAATATCTTTTAATTTATTTATTTTTAATTGGAGGAAAATTGCTTTCCAATGTTGTATTGTTTTTTGCCATGCATCAGCATGAATCAGCTGAAGGCAGACATATGCCCCCTTCGTCCTGAATATCTCTCCCAGCTCCCCACCCAATCCCTCAGACAACCCCTCTAGGTTGTCACAGAACACTGTTGAACTCCCTGCATCATACAGGAAATTCCCACTAGCTCTCTATTTTACATATGGTAATGTGTGTCTTTCAATTCTACTTTCTCAATTCATCCTACCCTCTCTTTCCACGTTGTGTACACAAGTCTGTTCTCTGTGTATGTCTCTATTGATGCCCTACAAATAGGTTAATCAGTAACATTTTTTTTTTAGATTCCTTATATATGAGTTAAATACAATGTTTGCTTTTCTCATTCTGACTCTGTATAACAGGCTCTAGGTTCATCTACCCCACTAGAACTGACTCAAATTGTTCCTTTTTATGGCTCAATAATATTCTATTGTATATATGTACAATAACTTCTTTATCTATTTATCTGTTGATGGACACCTAGGTTGCTTCTTTGTCCTGACTATTATAAATATTGCTGTAGTGAACACTAGGGCCACAGTCAGCTCCTGGTCTTGTTTTTGCTGACTGTACGGAGCTTCTGCATCTTTGGCTGCAAAGAATATAATCAATCTGATTTCGGTGTTGACCATCTGGTGATGTCTATGTGTACAGTCTCTCTTGTGTTGTTGGAAGAAGGTGTTTGCTATGACCAGTGTGTTCTCTTGGCAAAACTCTATTAGCCTTCACCCTGCTTCGTTCCATACTCCAAGGTCAAATTTGCCTGTTATTCCAGGTGTTTCTTGACTTCATACTTTTGCATTCCAGCCCCCTATAATGAAAAGAACATCTTTTTTCAGTGTTATTTCTAAAAGGTCTTGTGAGTCTTCATAGAATCATTCAACGTCAGCTTCTTCAGCGTTACTGGTCAGGCCATAGACTTGCATTACCATAGTATTGAATGGTTTGCCTTGGAAAAGAACAAAGATCATTCTGTCTTTTTTGAGATTGCATCCAAGTACGGCATTTCAGACTCTTGTTGACTATGATGGTTATTCCATTTCTTCTAAGGGATTCCTGGCCACAGTAGTAGATATGATGGTCATCTGAGTTAAATTCACCCATTCCAGTCCATCTGCACTGATTCCCAGAATGTCTACATTCACTCTTGCCATCTCCTCTTTGACTACATTCAATTTACCTTGATTCATGGACCTAACATTCCAGGTTCCTATGCAATATTGCTTTTACAGCATCAGACCTTGCTTTTATCAACAGTCACATCCACAACTGGGTGTTGTTTTTGCTTTGGTCCCATCCTTTCATTCTTTCTGGAGTTATTTCTCTACTGATCTCCAGTAGAATATTGGGCACCTAAAGACCTGGGGAGTTCATCTTTCAGATCATGAACACCGTATTGCCAAATTCAGACATAAATTGAAGAAAGTGGGGGAAAGCACTAGACCATTCAGGCATGACTGAAATAAAATCCCTTATGATTGTACAGTGAAAGTGAGAAATAGATTTAAGGACTAGATCTGATAGACAGAGTGCCTGATGAGCTATGGATGGAGGTTCGTGACACTGTACAGGAGACAGGAAGCAAGATCATTCCCAAGAAAAATAAATGCAAAAAAAGCAAAATGGCTGTCTGGGTAGGCCTTACAAATAGCTGTGAAAAGAAGAGAAGCCAAAAACAAAGGAGAAAAGGAAAGATATACCCATTTGAATGCAAAGTTCCAAAGAATAGAAATGAGAGATAAGAAAGCCTTCCTCAGCAATCAATGCAAAGAAATAGAGGAAAACAAAAAATGGGATAGACTAGAGATCTCTTCAAGAAAGTCAGAGATATGAAGGGGACATTTCATGCAAAGATGGGCTCAATAAAGGATAGAAATGGTAGGGACCTAACAGAAGCAGAATATATTAAGAAGAGGTGGCAAGAATACACAGAAGAACTGTACAAAAAAGATCTTCAAGATCCAGATAATCATGATGGTGTGATCACTCACAGTAACCTAGAGCCAGACATCCTGGAGTCTGAAGTCAAGTGGGCCTTAGGAATCATCAGTACAAACAAAGCCAGTGGAGGTGATGGAATTCCAGTGGAGCTATTTCAAATCCTAAAAGATGATGCTGTGAAAGTGCTGCACTCAATATGCCAACAAATTTGGAAAACTCAGCAGTGGCCACAGGACTGGAAAAGGTCATTTTTCATTCCAATCCCAAAGAAAGGCAATGCCAAAGAATGCTCAAACTATGGCACAATTTCACTCATCTCACATGCTAGTAAAGTAATGGTCAAAATTCTCCAAGCCAGGCTTCAGCAATATGTGAACTGTGAATTTCCAGATGTTCCAGCTGGTTTTAGAAAAGGCAGAGGAACCAGAGTTCAAATTGCCAACATCTGCTGGATCATCAAAAAAAGCAACAGTGTTCCAGAAAAACATCTGGAACTTCTGCTTTATTGACTATGCCAAAGCCTTTGACTATGTGGATAACAATAAACAGAAAATTCTGAGAGAGATGGGAATACCAGACCACCTGACTTGCCTCTTGAGAAATCTGTATGCAAGTCAGGAAGCAACAGTTGGAAGCAGACCTGGAACAATGGACTGGTTCTAAATTGGGAAAAGAGTACATCAAGTGTGTATATGCTCACATTGCTTATTTAACTTATATGCAGAGTACATTGTGTGAAACGCTGGGCTGGAAGAAGCACAAGCTGGAATCAAGATTGCTGGGAGTAATATCAATAACCTAAGATATTCAGATGACACCACCATTATGGCAGAAAGTGTGGAAGAACTAAAGAGCCCCTTGATGAAAATGAAAGAGAAGAGTGAAAAAGTTGGCTTAAAGCTCAATAATCAGAAAACTAAGATCATGGACTTTGGTCCCATCACTTCATGGGAAATAGATGGGGAAACAGTGGAAACAATGGTTGACTTTATTTTTGGGGGCTCCAAAATCACTGCAGATGGTGATTGCGGCCATGATATTAAAAGACGCTTACTCCTTGGAAGAAAAGTTATGACCAACCTAGATAGCATATTCAAAAGCACAGAGACATTACTTTGCTGACTAAGGTCTGTCTAGTCAAGGCTATGGTTTTCCAGTAGGCATGTGTCAATGTGAGAGTTAGACTATAAAGAAAGCTGAACACTGAAAAATTGGTGCTTTTGAACCGTGGTGTTGGAGAAGACTCCTGAGAGTCCCTTGGACTGCAAGGAAATCCAACCAATCCATCCTAAAGGAGGTCAGTCCTGCGTGTTCATTGGAAGGACTGATGTTGAAGCTGAAACTGCAATACTTTGGCCACCTGATATGAGGAGCTGACTAGTTGCAAAAGACCCTGATGCTGGGAACAATTGAGGGCAAGAGGAGAAGGAGATGACACAGAATGAGATGGTTGGATGGCATCACTGACTCAATGGACATGAGTGTGGGTAAACTCTGGGAGTTAATGATGGACAGAGAGGCTTGGCATGCTGCAGTTCAATGGGTCGCAAAGAGTCAGACGTGACTGAGCTACTGAACTGACTGAACATTGGGGCACATATTTCTTTTAGAATTGTGATTTTCAAAGAGTATATGCCCAGTAGTGGGATTCCTGGTCATATGATAGTTTTATTCCTAGTTTTTATTTTTTATTTTTTTAAGAAATCTCCATACTGGTCTTCTCCATAGTAGCTGTATCAATTTACATTCCCACTAACATTGCAAAAGGATTCCCTTTCTCTACACCCTCTCCAGCATTTATTGTTTGTAGATTTTTCGATGATAACCAATCTGACCTGTGTAAGGTGATACTGCATTGCAGTTTTGATTTCCATTTCTATAATAATAAACAATGTTGAGCATTTTTTTCTTGTTATTTGTTAGCCATCTGTGCGTCTTTTTTGAAGAGATGTTTGTCTAGGTCTTCTGCCCATTTTTGTTTTTTATTGGATTGTTTGATTTTCTGCTATTGAACTCCTTGTATTTTTTTTTTTTTTTAGATTAATCCTTTGTCAGTTGCTTCATTTGCAGTTATTTTCTCCCATTCTGAGGGTTGACTATTCATCTTGTTTGTGGTTTCCTTTGCTGTGTAAGCTTTTAGGTTTATTTAGGTCCCATTTGTTTATTTTTGTTTTTATTTCCATCACTTCAGAAGGTGGATCATTGATAATCTTGCTGTGATTTATGTCATAGAATGTTCTGCCTATTTTTTCCTTAAGAGTTTTATAGTTTCTGGTTTTACATTTAGATCTTTGATCCGTTTTGAGTTTATTTTTGTGTATGGTAGCAGGAAGTGTTATAATTTCATTCTGTTACACATAGCTGTTCTGTTTCCTAGCACCATTTATTAAAGAGACTGTCGTTTCTCCATTATATATTCTTGCCTTCTTTGTCAAAGATAAGGTGCCTATAGGTGTGTGGGTTCATTTCTGGACTTTCTATCTTGTTCCATTGATCTATATGTTTGGTATTGTGCCAGTACCATACTGTCTTGATGACTGTAACTTTGTAGTATAATCTGAAGTCATGAAGGTTGATTCCTCCAGCTCCATTCTTCTTTCTCAAGATTACTTTGATGACTCAAGGGCTTTTGTGTTTCCATACAAATTTTGAAATATTTTGTTTTAGTTGTATGAAAAATGCCACTGGTATTTTGATAGGGATTACATTGAATCTATAGATTGCTTTGGTTAGTACAGTCATTTTTGCAATATGATTATTCCAATCCAAGAACATCCATTTGTGTCATTTTGCATTTTTTTCATTAGTGTTTTATAGTTTTCTGTATACAGCTCTAATATTTCCTTAGGTAGGTTTATTCCTAAATATTTTATTCTTGTTGTTGCAGTGGTGAATGGGATTGAATCCTGAATTTCTTTCTGATTTTTCATAGTGTATAGGAGTATAAGTGATTTCTATGTAATGAATTTGCATCCCATGACTGTATTAAATTCACTGATTAGCTCTATTAATTTTCTGATAGCATCTTTATGGTTTTCTATGTCTAATATCATGTTGTTTGCAAACCCAATCTAGATTTCTTTTATTTCTTTTCCTTGTCTTATTGCCATGGCTAGGACTTTCAAAATTATTGAACAATAGTGATGAGAATGGGTACCTTTATCTTGTTCCTGATCTTAGAGTTTTCAGGTTTTCCTCCATTGAGAATAATGTTTGCTATAGGTTTTTCATATATGGACTTTATTATGTTGGCCTTTATTGAGATATGATCCTTCCATGCTCAGTTTCTGAAGAGGTTTTATCATAAATGAGTCAAAAGCTTATTCTGCATCTATTGAGATTATCATTTTTTAAATCTTTTATTGTGTTAATATAGTATATCTCACTGATTGATTGTATAGAGAAGAATCCCTGCATCCTTTGGATAAAGCTGACTTGATTATGATATATGATTATTTAAATGTGTTGTTGATTCTGTTTGCTAGGGTTTTGTTGAGGATTCTTGCATCTATACTCACCAGTGATATTGGCCAATAACTTGCTTTTTTGGTGATGTCTCTGTTTGGCTTTGGTATGCAGGTGATTATGGACTTGCAGAACATATTTATTTATTTTATTTTTAAAAAATTTTATTTTTACTTTATTTTACTTTACAATATTGTATTGGTTTTGTCATACATTGACATGAATCTGCCATGGGTGTACATGAGTTCCCAAACATGAACCCCCCTCCCACTTCCCACCCTATATCATATATACAATGGAGTATTATTCAGCCATTAAAAAGAATACATTTGAATCAGTTCTAATGAGATGGATGAAACTAGAGCCGATTATACAGAGTGAAGTAAACCAGAAAGAAAAACACCAATACAGTATACTAACACATATATATAGAACATATTTAAAAGTATTGCTTCCTATGAAATTTTTTGGAAGAGTTTGAGAAGGATAGGCATTAGCTCTTCTCTAAATGTCTGAGAGAATTCACCTGTGAAGCCATCTGGCCCTGGGCTTTTGTTTTATGGGACATCTTTCATCACAGTTTTGATTTCAGTGCTTATAATTATTAATAATTTCCATTTCTTCCTGGTTCAGTCTTGGATGGATGAACTTTTCTAAGAATCTGTCCATTTCTTCCAGGTTGTCTATTTTATTGGCATGTTCATAATAGTCTTTTATGATACTTTGTATTTTTATATTGTCTGGTATAACCTCTCTTTTTTCATTTCTAATTTTATTGATTTGAGTCTTCTCCCTTTTTCTGTTGATGAGTCTGGCTAATTATTTGTCTATTTTGTTTATCTTCTCAAAGAATCAAGTTTTAGTTTTATTGATCTTTGCTGATAGCTCAGTTGGTAAATAATCTGCCTGAAATGCAGATGACTCTGGTTCGATTCCTGAGTCTGGAAGGTCCGCTGGAGAAGGGATAACCTACCCACTCCACTAATCTTGGGCTTCCCTTGTGGCTCAGCTGGTAAAGAATCCACCTGCAATGCAGGAGACCTGGGCTTGTTGCTTGGGTTGGGAATATTCCCTGGAGAAAAGAAAGGCTAACCACTCCAGTATTCTGGCCTGGACAATTCCATGGACTGTATATACCAAGAAGTCACAGAGAGTCAGACACGACTGAGCAACTTTCACTTTTGTTGCTTCCTTCATTTCTTTTTCATTTATTTCTGCTCTGATCTTTATTATTTTTTTCCTTCTACTAACTTTTTTTTTTTTCATTCTTTTTGCAGTTTCTTTAGGTGTAAGCTTAGTTTGTCTGTTCAATACTTTTCTTGTTCTTTGAGGTAGAATTGTGTTGCTATAAACTTCCCCTTTAGAACTGCTTCTGCTGCATCACATAAGTTTTCAGTCATCATTTCTCATTGTCATTTGTTTCTAGGTATTTTTGATTTCCCTTGTTATTTCTTCAGTAACTGGTTGTTTATTTAGAAAGGTATTGTTTAATACCCATATATGTGTGCTTTTTTTTTTTTTACAGTTTTTTCTGTTATTGATATAAAAAGTCATTACTAACCTTCAATATATTTGCTGAAGAAATCTTTCAAATATATAAACCTTTATGCACCTTCTAAGCCTTAGAATTTAAGTGCGCTGATATTTATTATCCCTGTTAGTTCTTGAAATGACCAATAAAATATGACCATTAGTATCTTTAGTCTCCATGATAGAGAGAATGAGTCTTACTAAAGTTGTTGATAACAAATCAGAGCTGGAAATATATATATATATATATATATATATATATATTTTTTTTTTTTCCTGTAAGCCGTTTTCTGAGTATCTGCTTTGTGCTAAGCACCAGGAAGCAAAAGTGAGTAAGATGTGATTTCCCATCACCTGTACCTTAGACCACACTCTCAAGTACTGAAAGATAACACCGTTTCAAGAATCTACCCTGCGACTTAACTTATTCTGCTCCTTGCTTATTACTGGTGTCTGGAGGTCCCAGCCTGTTATAAACTTCAGATCAGAAAGATAGGTATGATATTCTGTCCATTTTCCCTAATAGTATCTAATTTAATCAAGCTTATAGGCATCCTGTCTAGAGCTTCTGTGCTGGGGAATAATGATTCTAAAGTTTTCCTACTCACAGCCTATTGCAGGTCCTCTCATGCACTAATCCCTCTAAAAGACTGCATTCAAAATTAAACCACAGAGTTCAAGTTCTTCATCTATTTTCCAAATGATAAACATTTGCTTCCCAATGCTTTTGAGAAAGAAATCTAAATCTGTAGGTATATTAGCAAGTTCTCATTAAATAAACAGAACACTAAACGTGAGTAGGGAAAAATCATCATAAGGAGCCCCTCCCTTGCCTGTGAAACACTTAAACGTTTTGACATTGGTATACTTGTTCAGAGAGTTGGAGGGTCCACAGGGTTGAGTCAGTATTGATGAAAACTTGTCAGAATCATTTTCCAGTGTGGTATTCCCATTCAGCTCTTGCCCCATTTGGTCATGTGCAGTCATCCTTGCACTGCTGTCATTGTTTCTTCTTCTTCTTTTTTTTTTTTTTTTTTCCATCCAGACAGAGATAAGCTTCTTCTCTGAAAGAAAATTGATTTGGTCAGTTTGAATTCTTTCAAAAAATCAGCTAGCAGTTTATTTTTGGCTTGAACTGATACATGTTGTTTAGTTCTTAGGAAAATATATAACATGGAATTGGCAATGAGGACTCTGCCCACATCCCTGATGAAACTGTAGAATCATAGCAGTAATATTTTTTTACAGAAAGCTCTTAATTTTGCACCCCAGTAGAGACTACATGGTGGTGGTGCTGGTTTAGTCGTGAAGTCCTGTCTGACTCTTGCGACCCCATGCACTGTAGCCCGCCAAGCTCCTCTGTCCATGGGATTTTCCAGGCAAAAATACTGGAGTGGATTGCTATTTCTTTCTCCGGGGAATTTTCCCAACCCAGGAATCGAACCCAGGCCTCCTGCATTGCAGGCATATTCTTTACCAACTGAGCTATGAGGGAAGCCCAGAGACTACACAGGAACACACAAATGGCCTGTGTAATAATGTATAGAATCTTTGCAGTTACACGCTGTATTGAAACATGAGAGAGAAAGAGATTTAAATTGCCGTATTCCAAAAACTCTGCTTGGAGCCAAGTGGTATTGTGATGACAGAAGCAAAATAGCTAATCTAATTTAGGTATTACAGCAACCCTTGATCTTAAACAAGGCAATGACAGACCATGATAGGAATATCAGCACTGTATTTGGCTGACTTTCTAAATTATAGCCAATACCATTTTGGATCAAAGTAGATCAGGAGCAATAGTATGATTCTCATTCTTATGTACGGTTTGAGACTGGGAAAATAGCCAGGGGACAATGCATCCTTGTGCAGACAAAACATCTCTGAAAGTATATTACCTCTTTAGTGGGAGGATGTGACAAAAAGTGAAATCTTCTTTGTACTGTGAAAGAAGAGTGGGCATCAAGAAATCAATTAATTGCTTAGAGGTGATAATGAAACTCATCCTGAAGCAGTCAGCTACAGATTGAATCAGTCTGGAAAGAATGGCAGACAACAGAGAATGTTATTCTTTGGTTTCCTTGGGTTTATACATTTTAGTTTCAGCAAATAAAATGAAATTATCAAGGTGAAAGCATTCAAGGATAGCTAAGAATGTAAATGATAGGATTCACTGTTCATTGTCGAGGTGAGTCACTTACTAATGACTTTTCTTTCTTTTTTTTAAAATGAGGCCGTATGTGATGATAGGGAAAATGAGTTTCTGTTCATTTTCTTCTTTGAGCTTATTTTTCCCCCATTCTTGGTAAAATCTTGGGTAGAGAATATTCCAGTTTAATCAGTGTCAATAATAACACTCTGAAATTAACCAAACTTTACTCAAATGCACATAAGCAGTTTATATTTGAGAGATTAATAAACCAATTATTAAATTAAATATAATTTATTATTCAGTTTAAATACAGCCAACCATTTATGTTTTATTACATTTTATTATAAAATCATTATAGGATTATTTTAGGATCACTATCTCTACCATAAAATAGTTGTTGTTCTCGTTCAGTCGCTAAGATGTGTCTGAATCTTTGTGACCCCAAGGACTGTAGCACACCAGGATTCCCTGTCCTCCACTATCTCCCAGAGTGTACTCAAACTCATGTCCTTTGAGTCAGTGATGCCATCTAATTATCTCCTCCTCTGTCGCCCCTTTCTCTTCCTGCCCTCAATCTCTCCCAGCATCAGGGTCCTTTTCAATGAGTCAGTTTTTTGCATCAGGTGACCAAAATATTGGAGCTCCAGCTTCAGCATCAGTCCTTTCAGTGGGTATTCAGGGTTGATTTTCTTTAGGGTTGACTGGTTTGGTCTTCTTGCAGTCCGAGGGACTCTCAAGAGTCTTCTCCTACATCAATTGTTTGGCACTCAGCCTTCTTTATGTCTCAACTCTCACATCTGTACATGACTACTGGGAAAATCATAGCTTTGATTATATAGAAATTCGTTGACAAAGTGATGTCTCTGCTTTTTGATATGCTGTCTAGATTTGTCATAGTTTTCCTTCCAAGAAGCAAGCATCTTTTGATTTTATGGTTGCAGTCACCATCCACAGTGATTTTCAAGCCGAAGAAAATAAAATCTGTCAGTTTCCACATTTTCCCCATCTATTTGCCATGAAGTGATAGGACTGATGCCATAATCATAGTTTTCTGAATGTTGAGTTTAAGCCAACTTTTGCACTCTCCTCTTTCAACTTCATCAAGAGACTCTTTAATTCTTCTTTGCTTTGTACCATTAGAATGGTATCATCTGCATATCTGAGGTTGTTGATATTTCTCCCAGCAGTCTTGATTCCAGCTTGTGATTCATCCAGCCCAGCATTTCGCATGATATGCTCTGAGTAGAAGTTAAATAAGCAGCCTTGACACACTCCTTTCCCAATTTTGAACCAGTCCATTGTTCCATGTCCAGTTCTAACTTTTGTTTCTTGTCCTAAATACAAATTTCTCAAGAGGCAGGTAATGTGATCTGGTGTTCCCATCTCTTTAAGAATTTTCCACAGTTTGTTGTGATCCACACAGTCAAAGCTTAAGGTCTTAGCTTACTTAATGAAGCAAAACCTGATGTTTTCTTCTGAAATTTTCTTGCCTTTTTTTTTAATGATCCAAAACATGTTGGCAGTTTGATCTCTGGTTCCTCTGCCTTTTCTAAATCTGGTTTATACACCTAGAAATTCTTGGTTCACGTATTGTTGTAAGTCTAGCTTGAAGGATTTTGAGAATTAGCTTGCTAGTATGTGAAATAAGCAAACTGTCCTCTATTTTGAACATCTTTCGGCTTTGCCTTTCTTTGGGATTGGAATGAAAACTGACCTTTTCCAGTCCTGTGGTCATAAAACTGCATTATTACTAAAGCGAAGTTACATCAGTAATCAGCTTTTTGTGTTTTTTTTCTTCCTTTGGAATTTAGTATCTATCCTTTCCTCTTATAAATAAAAAATAAATGATTATATATAAACATTGTTTGAGTGTATATATTATAAAAGGTTATTTTCTACTTTCTAATATTCTATACTTACAGAATATTTTTTAACTATATATGTGTCTTAGTCTTACATCAACTTTTCTTAAATAAAAGGTTGACTCCAATTGTTTTCAAGCTTTGTTAAAAATTAATTTGCACCAGGCAAATCTGTATATATATATCAAAATTATCAAAACAGGTACAGTAAATGAAAACTACTTACTCAAAACAATATTTTCTTAGTTTCTTCCCTTATGAATCTGCCTCTCAAATATCAGTGGCTGACTTTTAATGCTATTTTTTTAAAATGTTCATTTAAATGTGTCTTTTTTTTTTTTTTTTAATGTGGTTTAGGTAACTGTTCTTCAAAAGTCTCCATGAGGACTTCTGCACTCCAAAAAGTCCCCAACGTGTGTGCTATACTCTTTATCTGGTTTCCTATAGTTCTCCTTAAGCCTGGTCCTGATCCCTCTCACCTCTCTAGGACTCAATCCCAGGTAAAGACTTCTGTCTCTGACTGCCTATGGGAAACTCATCCATCTACATTGCCATGCTAAAAAATGGGAGTGCATGCTTTCTCCATTATCTTTTATCCTCAAACAGCCATCACTAGAAGCTCTATATTATCTCTCAAGTTCATAATCCTCAGGGCAAGTACACACCAATAATATGTTTATCCTCAAATCCCAGAATTCAGTGTTAAGCTCCTTCAGATACTTTTACCATGCCTTACTCTCACTGCCACACCAGGCTAGGGCTACGAAGTTTTGCACAAAATAGTGGTCTCTCCATTTTATAAATTTCTTCAAGTTTCCAACAACTAAGTTTGGGAAGGAACATTCTTCCTTTCCTTCATGAGAAAAAAATAGAGAAATTCTTCATATTCCTCATAAAACCAAATACCAGTAATACTTACTTTTTTCCAAGTATAATTTATGTTTGTTTGTTTGTTTGTTTTTGCTTATATAAAGGATTGGATTACTAAGTAAATGTCACATGCTGTTTACCAGTTCTTTTCAGGAAAGTATCTGACTTAATTTGGAAGAGAGGGAAATTTAGTTCCGCCTTTCTTCCCTATTTGTCCCTCTAGATAAAATTTTGAATCACAAAGTCTCAACTGAAATTACCTTATATATTAATGGAATATGATTCATTTTGACTTACCATTCATCCAATTATTATAGTTTAGCTAGAGCATTTTCATGATAACTTGGACAAATTATTAAGCTCTCACCATATTTTTAGCATGATACTAGGTCAAATGTAAAAGTATAACATGGTGGTGTTTCATTTGGAGAGTCAATATTTAAACATATAATTCAACAATTACAGAAAAAACAAAGACAAATACTATTGCTATAAACATGCTAAGAGTAATTTAGTGTTTGAAGAAGATTAGAAAGGATGTAGACTACTATAATCACTAAAATATTTGAAGTTAGCTTAGACCTTGAAAGATACAGAGCAACCTGGGCCAGTATAAAGGATAGATTAATTCTGAAGCTGTGGGAATATCAAAGCAGTGGAGTTGGCAGGCGTGGCACATGAACATAGAGGAGAGTAACTTGACTAAATTCTAATAAGAATATTGAAAAATAATAGGAAGTGTAATTTTGAAGAGGAAAGAAAGAGTGAGACCTATTAGGGGAGATACTAATTAACATAAAAATAACTTGATAGAGCCATTAGAGTACTTAACTTGTAGGAAGTATAGAAAAATGACAATTTAAGGAATGATCAGCTAATTTTCTAGGTATATTCTCACAAAATTAAGAAAAGAAATTAACTAGGCAATTAAAACCACAATGACAATACTCTACTGAGCATATATTAAGTAAAACAGTGACAGATAAGGTGAGACATATGAAAAATATATGGTAATAATCGCCTTCAATGAGTTTATGTATTCTAAGTGATGCTGTTGTTTAGTCATGTCCAACTCCTTGTGACCCCATGACTGCAGCATGCCAGGCTTCCCTATCCTTCACTATCTCCTGGAGCTTGTCCAGGCTCATGTCCATTGAGTCAGTGATGCCGTCCAACTATGCTGTACTCTGTCATCCCCTTCTCCTGCCTGCAATCTTTTGCAGCATCGGGGCCTTTTCCAATGAGTTGGCTCTTTGTGTCAGGTGACCAAAATATTGGAGCTTCAGCTTCAGCATCATCCTTCCAATGAAGATTCAGAGTTGATTTTCCTTAAGATTGACTGGTTTGTTCTCCTTGCTGTCCATAGGACTCTCAGGAGTCTTCTCAAGCACTACAGTTTAAAAACATAAATTCTTTGGTACTCAGCCTTCTTTATGGTCCAACTCTCACATCCATATGTGACTACTGCAAAAAACATAGCTTTGATTACATGGACATTTATTGGTAAGGTAATGTCTCTGCTTTTTAATATGCTGTCTAGGTTTGTCATACCTTTCTTTCCAAGGAGCAAGTGTCTTTTAATTTCATGGCTGCTGTCACCATCCACAGCGATTTTGGAGCCCAAGAAAATAAAATCTGTCACTGTTTCTACATATTCCCCATCTATATACCATGAAGTTAGGGGACCAGATGCCATGATCTTAGTTTTTTGAATGTTGACTTTTATGCCAGCTTTTTGATTCTCTTTTTTCTCTTTTATCAAGAAGCTCCTTAGTTTCTCTTTGCTTTCTGCTTTAAAGATGGTGTCATCTGCATATCTTAGGCTGTTGATATTTTTCCCAGCAATCTTGATTCCACCGTGTGACACATCCAGCCTAGCATTTCACATGATCTACTCCTAATATAAGTTAAATAAAAGGGTGACAATATACAGCCTTGACACACTCCTTTCCTGACTTGGAACCAGTCTGTTGTTCATTTTTGGTTCTAACAGTTGCTTCTTGAACTGTATACAGATTTCTCAAGAAGCAGGCCAGGTGGTCTGGTATTTCCATCTCTTCAAGAATTTTCCAGTTTGTTTTGATCCACACAATTAAAGACTTAAGCATAGTCAATGAAGCAGAAGTGGATGATTTTCAGGAACTCTCTGACTTTTTCTGTGATCCAACTGATATAGGCAATTGGATCTCTGGATCCTCTGCCTTTTCTAAATCAAACTTGAATATCTGAAAGTTTTCAATTCATGTACTATTGAAGCCTGGCTTGGATTTTGAGCAAGACCTTGCTAGCATGTGAAATGAGTGGAAGTGTGTAGTAGTTTGAACTTTTCTTTGGCATTGCTGTTCTTTGATACTGGAATGAAAACTGATCTTTTCCAGTTCTGAGGACACTGCTGAATTTTCCAAATTTGCTGATATATTGAGTGCAGCACTTTAAGAGCATCATCTTTTAGGATTTGAAATGGCTCAGCAAGAATTCCCTGACCCCCACTAGCTTTGTTCATAGTGATGCTTCCTAAGGTCCATTTGACTTCACATTCCAGGATGTCTGGCTCTCAGTGAGTGATCACACCACCATGGTTATCCAGGTCATTAAGATCTTTTTTGAATAGTTCTGTGCATTCTTGCCACCTCTTCTCAACATCTTCTGCTTCTGTGAGGTCAATATCATTTTTGTCCTTTATTGTGCCCATCTTGTCATGAAATATTCCCTTGATATCTCTAATCTTGAAAAGATCTTTAGTCTTTCCCATTCTATAGTTCCCCACTATTTCTTTGCATTGCTCACTTACTTAGGAAGACTTTCTTATCTCTTTTTACTATTCTCTGGAACTCTGCATTCAGATGGGTATGTCTTTCCTTTTCTCCTTTATCTTTGGCTTCTCTTCTTTTCACAGCTATTTGTAAGGCCTCCTCAGACAACCATTTTCCTTTTTGCATTTCTTTTCCTTGGGGATGGTTTTTGGCAACAGTGTTCTAAGTGAGTAATTGATAAACAAATGTTTCCCTCTTAACATGAAGGAGTCTAGATATTCTTAAAAATAATAGTTATGCATTACTCTATTGTAAAGGAAGAAAACAATATATTGGTTCAGCTCAGTTCAGTCGCTCAGTCATGTCCGACTCTTTGCAGCTCCATGAATCACAGCACGCCAGGCCTCCCTGTCCATCACCAACTCCCAGAGTTCACTCAGACTCACGTCCATCGAGTCAGTGATGCCATCCAGCAATCTCATCCTCGGTTGTCCCCTTCTCCTCCTGACCCCAATCCCTCCCAACATCAAAGTCTTTTCCAATGAGTCAACTCTTCGCATGAGGTGGCCAAAGTACTGGAGTTTCAGCTTTAGCATCATTCTTTCCAAAGAAATCCCAGGGTTGATCCCCTTCAGAATGGACTGGTTGGATCTCCTTGAAGTCCAAGGGACTCTCAAGAGTCTTCTCCAACACCACAGTTCAAAAGCATCAATTCTTCTGCACTCAGCCTTCTTCACAGTCCAACTCTCACATCCATACATGACCACTGGAAAAACCATAGCCTTGAGTAAACGGACCTTAGTCGGCAAAGTAATGTCTTTGCTTGTGAATATGCTATCTAGGTTGGTCTTAACTTTTCTTACAAGGAGTAAGCATCTTTTAATTTCATGGCTGCAGTCACCATCAGCAGTGATTTAGCCATTCTGAAGGAGATCAGCCCTGGGATTTCTTTGGAAGGAATGATGCTAAAGCTGAAACTCCAGTACTTTGGCCACCTCATGCGAAGAGTTGACTCATTGGAAAGGACTCTGATGCTCGGAGGGATTAGGGGCAGGAGGAGAAGGGGAAGACGAGAATGAGATGGCTGGATGGCATCACTGACTCTGTGGACGTGAGTCTGAGTGAACTCCGGGAGTTGTTGATGGACAAGGAGGCCTGGTGTGCTGCGATTCATGGGGTGGCAAAGAGTTGGACACGACTGAGCGACTGAACTGACTGACTGACTGAAAAAGTATTATCATAAATTATTTATCATCAACTCATCAAATAATTGTTGAGTACCCATTCTATTCCAGAAAGTGTTTTTAGAAAGACAAAGCAGGGTTAAAAAAAAAAAAAAGAAGAAGCATCTCTGTCCTACGGTGCTTGCATTTTCATGCGGGACCTGGTGGGAGGAGACATGTGAGGAAGTATATCCGAGGGTGCTAATACATGATAAAGGGCAGCAGGAATACCAGGATAGAGGAAAAGAAGATCATTGTTTTTATTTAGGATATTCAGGAAGATGCTAAGATAAAATTTAAGCAGAGTTCTTAAAAACTTGTAATGAATACGGTGGTGGTGGTTTATTTGCTAAGTTGTGTTTGATTTTGGGCATCACCATGGACTATAGTCCACCAGGCTCCTCTGCCCATGGAATTCCCCAGACAAGAATACTGGAGTAGGTTGCCATTTCCTTCTCCAGAGGATCTTCTTGACCCCAAGAATACTGGAGTAGGTTGCCATTTCCTTCTCCAGAGGATCTTCTTGACCCATGGATTGAACCTGGGTCTCCTGAACTTGAGGCAGATTTCTTACTGACTGAACCACAAGGGAAGCCCAATGAATAGGATATATTTTTATATACACTCTAGGCAGAAAAGATAGCAAATGCATAAATCCTGACACAGGAGCTTAATCAGTATGTGTGAGGGGGAAAAATAAAATAAAATCAAGAAAGTCACTGTGTCTGGAATGAAGAGAGTGAGAGAAGAGCAGAGAGTGAAGGCAGAGGAAAAAATGTCAAGATTCTGGTCAATGTGTATATGAATGACAAGTCCAAGATAATTTGTATCATGCTAAGCCTTGTTGGTCATAGTGAAGTTTTTTGCTTTTATTTTGAATGGGCTAGCAGGACATTGGTAGATTTAATCAAAGAAAGAACTATGGAGATCATTCTGAAGACTATCAATAAAGATCAAGTGAGAGTTATGACCAAACTAGACAGAATATTAAAAAGCAGAGACATTACTTTGTAAACAAAGTTCCATCTTGTTAAGGCTATGGTTTTTCCAATAGTCATGTATGGATGTGAGAGTTGGACTATGAAGAAAGCTGAGCACAGGAGAATTGATGTTTTTGAACTGTGGTGTTGGAAAAGACTCTTGAGAGTCCCTTGGACTGCAAGGAGAACCAACTAGTCCATCCTAAAGGAAATCAGTCCTGGGTGCTCATTGGAAGGACTGATGTTGAAGCTGAAACTCCATATTTTGGCTGATGCGAAGAACTGACTCATTTGAAAAGACCCTGATATTGGGAAAGATTGAAGGCAGGAGGAGAAGGGGATGACAAAGGATGAGATGGTTGGATGGCATTACTGACTCAATGTACATGAGTTTGGGTAAACTCCAGGAGTTGGTGATGGACAGGGAGGCTTGGTGTGCTGTGGTTCATGGGGTCACAAAGAGTTGGACATACTGAGCAACTGAACTGAACTGATCTGTGATCATTAAAAACCTTGGCAAGAACTGTTTAGAATGATAGGAAGAAAAAATATTGGTGATTTATTTGGGGATGAAAAAGATGAGAGGAACAGGAGAAAGCAAAAATAGATAACTCAAAATATTTAAATTACTAGTAGTCAAAAATTAGGAGAGGAGCTCAAAGGAAGGTAGCTTAGAGAGAGGTGCATAGTTTTTTGTTTTTTGTGTTTGTTTGTTTTTTTTTTTTGGTAGGGGTTTAGCGGGTATATTGCTCTGTTTTTAAAATAATTTTATGACCTTCAACCTCAAAGGAACCTTGATACATTTGTACAGATACAAGTTATAGGCAGATGTGGGAACATACAGCAGTTTTCTGATGATCGCTTCCATTTCCTTAGTGAAACCCAAAAAAAAAAAAAAAAAAAAGAAGATTGAAAAAGTGCTTGAAAGAGAGAAAATAAAAGATGAAGTGGTTGCTGAGGAAAGGAGATTGACTGGATTAGACACATGTAGTAGAATTGCTAGGCAGTATCAAGGTTCCTTTGTGAAGAATAGTCATAAAGTTAAAGTGAGACCAGTGAACATGTGTTTCTCTCCTGTCATAGTCGACTGCCTTGTTTGTATGTGAGGAGGAGAACAAAAAGCTGGACTCCTGCAGTGCTGACCTCCATCTCTGTGGAAGAGAGAGATTAAAAGAATTAAGAATATATGCATTGGAATGATTTTAATGAAAAGCCATGGAATCAGAGCTTGATAATCAGGAAGGTGAGGTTATAATGGGAATGGAAAATAGGGAAATATAAGATCAATGGATTGTAGGTCCAGGTGGACAGAAAGATGCTTTACAACAAGTGCTCTGAGGGAGTGGGTTGGAAAATCAAATGTGATTTTGGGGGAAAGGAGTGCTTCATATTGAAATAACAAAAGGTTTATAGTTTGATGTTGGCCTCCTCGGTGGCTCAGATGGTAAAGTGTCTGCCTGCAATGCAGGAGACCTCGGTTTGATTCCTGGGTCAGGAAGATAGCTGGAGAAGGAAATGGCAACCCATTCCAGCACTCTTGCCTGGAAAATCTCATGGATAGAGGAGCCTGGTAGGCTACAGTCCATGGGGTCCCAAAGAGTCAGACACAACTGAGCAACTTCACTTTCACTTTCTTATAGTTTGGTAAGTATGAGATTTAAGCAATAACTTCAGGAGTAGATAACTGGGGTAGTTGGACATACTGAGAGAATCCTAGGTATTGAAAAGATTATCTGCATGGTAAGTACAAATAGTAATTAAACATAAGACGCTTAAGTCTCCCTGTTGAAAATAAGAGAAGACAAGTCTTCCCTCTCCTTATATTAGAGTAGTTACTTTGTAAAACTTAAGTTCTTTCTCTGTCTCTTTGAACTGTATATAAATCTTTTTAGAAACTAGACAAGCCTCTTCCCAGTTATATGACTCAGGGATGCCTTTATCAAGGACCTAAACATCTGTGGGAGGGTAGAAGCCTAACTTTAATGGATGTCTTGCTCCATGTTGTAAAAGTATATCCTGTCATAAAGATACAATAACTTTGTTTTTCCTCTTGATAAAGTCAGTTAACACCAATAGTAATTACCAGATGAATTTGGGATAAATTGTTTTTGAAAATAGTGCTGCTCAGTTTCCGTATTAGAGGACAAGTTATTGGTTATCTTGAAAACAAGTAAATAATGGGCTTTACCTGTTTGGCTATTTAAAGAATGAGATGTCTTTCTGTCCTTGAAATCTCTTAGCAGATTGCCAGTAATATACATCACATTCTGGTTTAATACTTATTCAGTAGTAAAACTTTTTATTTCTACTACTCTAGTTCCTGGTGGTTCAGACGGTAAAGAGTCTGCCTGTAATGCAGGAGACCCGGATTTGATCCCTAGGTCAGGAAGATCCCCTGGAGAAGGAAACAGCAATCCACCACAGGGTTCCGGAAGAGCCTGTCTGGCTACAGTCCATGGGTTCACAAAGAGTCGGACACGACTAAGCAACAAACACTTTTGTTGTATTTCCTCAACAGCTTGGGTATTAAAATCATGGAGAATCATGACAATAAACCATGATTCAAAATCCTTCAGAAGTAAAGAGTGACCTAGACATCTCTAGATGAATACAACAGAAAGAAAAAGGCAGAGTACATACAAATGGGAGACCTGGGCTTCAGAATTATATTGCACAGGTATACATCACAGCTAAAATGTGATAACAAGGTGGTATTTTCTATACGGTCATTGTATCAAATATTTAGAATTAACTACCTGTAAGTTTGACTGTGTGGCTTGGTATGGTTAAAAATGTAGAGATGCACATTATGAAATAATGAGTCAGAAATGTTTTCTTACATGAAGAATTAAACATCAATAAAACAACAATTTAAGAAATGTCACAAGCCAGTACATGAGTTATTGTCAAATGAATTGTACAGACAATTTGTGTTATAATTTCAAAAAAGCAAAGAGGTCACAAATTTAATGAGTTGGAAAGATTTTTGTAATTAATATGTATGGAGCATTCTCTTTATCAAATCAAAAGGATCATGACTAAACTAGCTTTCAAATAGCACCCAGAATGGGACATATACCCCATGGGGGCTCAGTAAGTACTAATTATCATAATATCAAAGAGTGAGAGGCACCTCATCTAATTCAGCCCTAAGGCATCAGGCTTAAGCCATCATGGATAGATGAGAGGGTGTCTGAGTTTGAAAATCTTCCTTGAAAAACCTATTTAAAATAATTTCTGCTTAAAATCTTTTCTTGTTTTAAAACCTATCCAATTTTCTGGGCAATTACTACAACTTAGCACATATGCTACCCATACCTGCTAAATTGCTTCAGTCATGTCCAACTCTTTGCAACCCTATGGATCATAGCCTACTAGGCTCCTCTATCCATGATAGGCATGAATACTGAAATGGGTTGCCATACCCTTCTCCAGGGAATCTTCCCAACCCAGGGATTGAAACTGTATCTCTTCCATCTCCTGCACTGACAGGCAGGTTCTCTATCACTAGCACCACCCCGGCAGCCCAACTATTATTACATTTGTAGACAGTTCAATCATAAATGTTAGACATCATAATTATTTGCAGTTCTCTTTAATGAATTCTTTTTCTCATGTAATAGATGTCAGAATCAGATATAGATACAGAACTCAAAGTCCTGGCATTCATTCATTTATGCATTTATTCATTTATTTATTCAATATGTATGTTTGAGTATTATATTTATTCAGTTCAGTACGGTCACTCAGTCATGTCTTACTCACTGGGATCCCATGGACTGCAGCCAGGCTTCCCTGTCCATCACCAACTCCCGGAGCTTGCTCAGATTCATGTCCATTGTATCTTGATGCCATCCAACCATCTCATCCTCCATTGCCCCCTTCTCCTCTTGCCTTCAATCTTTCCCAGCATCAAGGTATTTTCCAGTGAGTCAGTTCTTTGCATCAGATGGCCAAAGTATTGGAGCTTCAGCTTCAGCATCAGTCCTACCAATGAATATTCAGGACTGATTTCCTTTAGGATTGACTGGTCTGATCTCCTTGCACCCCAAGGGACTGTCAAGAGTCTTCTCTAACACCATAGTTCAAAACCACACCACATTATATTTATTACCATACTAAAAAGCTCAAACTTTGAAAATGAAAATAGCACATTTCTTATTTCACAGTTACAGTGGGTCAGATATTTGAGAATAGTTTAACTGGATAGTTCTTTTTGTTTGTTTCCACTGTTAAATAAAACACATTTTAATTAAAAAAAAAAAAAGACTGACATTTTATACATTGCATTTCCTTCAGAAAATCAAAAGCAAAGGATCGTTCATATTTCCTAAAAGGTCATCACTGCAGATTGGAAACACAACTGTCGAAAAAACAGCTGAACTTGCACATGAAGCCGTCTTCCCCCTTAATTGCAGAAGTCAAGTTTTCTCAGATGTCAATACAGAGTTGAAAGCAGTTGGTAAAACTTTGCAGATTACTTGTGCTTGTTCCAGGCTGTTGCACTGGTAAACCCACAGGTTGTATTCTTGGTTGCTCGCATCTGTGGTCTTCAGAGCCAGAAAGCTCTTTCCTGCCTCGAGACCGTCGTGGAAACACACGATCTGGATGATTAAATACAGAGCGAGCCGACACAGAACACCATACTGATCTGATGTGGATACCTTTATATAATACTTGGAAATTCCCATAATAAATTCTTCCTCCAAGTTCTGCCCAGGTGTCTGAATTGTTGCTTTGTCCTGTGTTCTTGGTGGAATCGGTGTCGAGGCTTGCCACGGTGCTGGAACATGACAGTCCCCCAAGGTTAGAGTCTACCAACTTGCTCTTGGTACTGATTTCACTGCTCTGGGAACTGCTACTGCTGTAGTGCTTTTTGCCTTTAAGAAACACCTTCTACCATAGCCTGATGCACAGGTGCTTCCTGCCCAATTGAATGCTACTCTACCATCTTCAAAGGTTCGACAGAGTGTCTGCAAAAGTAGCATCCTTTAACTCCTACACTGTCAATTCTTGACAGAAAAGCAAGGTACCTGGGAAATCCCATGGACAGAGGAGGCTGAAGTGCTCTAGAGTCAGACGCGGCCAACTCGCCGCCCTCTGTGCTCAGGGCAGCCACTTTGGTTCTAGCTGGATGGTTCTTACTTAGGATCTCTCAAGAGATGTTAATCAAGATATTAGCTAGTACTGAAGTCAATTCGACTTAACTGAGATAGGTTCTGCTTCAGAGCTCACTCACTAGTCTGTTGGTTGGCAAGTCTCAAAATGTCCCTGCTCTAAGTTTATTCTTGTGTCTCTGTTGGGCTGCCTCAGAATATACAGCTGATTTCTTCCAGAAGCTTGTGATTTGAGAGAAAGTGAGAAAACATCCAAATGCCACAATCTTTTTTATAACCTAGTATTATAAATGATGGAATTCCCAGATGGCTCAGTGGTAAAGAATATGCCTTCCAATGCAAGAAACTTGGATTTGATCCCTGGTTTGGGACGATCCCCTGGAGGAGGAAATGGCAACCCACTCCAGTATTCTTGCCTGGGAAATCCCATGGACAGAGGAGCCTGGCAAGGTACAGTCCATAGTGTTGCAAAAAATTGTACATGACTGAGCCACTAAGCACACACACATTAGAAATGATGGTCTATCACTTCTTTCATGTTCTGTTTTTTTTTTTTTTTTAAAGAATCATGAAGTCAAGCTGACACTTAAGGGGAAACTCATTAGGAGACAAAAATATCACAAATATTGTTCTGTGATTTTTCTAATCAAGTGATTATAAATCACTTTATAATTGGTAAATTATCTAACAAAGATGGGCAAGTACAGACTACATGAGGAATGAGCAATCATTAGAAGGCATATTGGGAAGAACTGTTAGTGAAATATCACATCAAAAAGCATACTGAAAGATAAAATTTGGAAAACTGAAAAGTGTCTTTTGCATTGATCTTCATCAGTTGCACATTTCCCAGTAGAAGACCCAAGTGAAATATTGATAGGTACTTAGAGCTTTCGTAATTTTCAAGGCTTTAAGGAAAAGCAATAAATAATATATAAAGGTTTCCTTTTACCTTGTCAAATACAGTCACACATCAGACATGGATTCATGCTGAAGACTGAGACTTTGTATTCAGCTAGGCCTCCTCAATTTTATAGAACTCACTCAGGACTGTGAATTTGGTACTAGGTGACTAGATAGTGGGAATTTCAGTAAAGTAGGAAAAAAAAAAAAACTGTAAAAAAAATTCAGATGTCCAATCAACAAGTGTGCATTAGAATTTGAAGTATACTTATGAAGACATTAAAAATAATATTAAATAATTTTATTATTTGCATCCAGTTTTAGGAAGATTAGGTAATAAGAAAGTTAATTTGTTTTACTTAATTTATTTCCTTTTACTTTTTTATAGCTATTTAAAATATCCTTTCTGTGTTAAAACTCATAAACAATTAAATAGAATTGAGTATGTGGAAAATTTATTGAAAAAATAAGAAATTAATTATTATGATTACCCTTATTGATAGATTATCACTTTATTAAAAAAAGAAAAAGTTAGAAACTGTTTCTAAAAAAAAGTAATATAGTCTTCACAATATTATAGAAAGGGCTCTGAATGTTTTTAGTTATCTTTCTACTCAACTGTGTGCCAAACAATTATATTTATTTTTTCAAAGAGAAATGAATTGCAATCCAGTCATAACTGACTCTATATCCAATTATTTATTTAAAAAGAAAAAAGACATTTGTTTTGAATAACTACACCAGTGGAGTTAGATAAATTCGTGGGACAAAAATCTCTGAAACTCTGTGTTGTTGTCAAATTGAAGGACTTTTCAGGTGTTTAGGTTGTAAATAAAATAAACAGAGCAACAAGGCAGTAGAGAGAGCTATACTTTGTCATAGACAATATATGCACAAATCAGCTCAAAACTAGATCTGATCTTAGCATTGTGATTAAAACATGCATTTAGTTTATTTAAACCTTCTGAGCTCTAAGTGTTGATATTGGGAATAAATAATTGTACATAATCCAAAGAATGGCTGCAAATATCAAATGTAACACTATATAGATTATTCTATTATTTTAATTGATTTTTCATTGAAGTATAGTTAATTTGCAGTATTGTATTAGTTTCTGGTATACAGAAAAGTGACTCAGTTATACACAAACATGCATAATGTTTGTATCCTTTCCATTATGGTTTACCCCAGGTTATTGAATATAGTTCCCTGTGCTATCTAGTAGGACCTTGTTGCTTATCCTGCAAGGCTTATTACAAATCACTGGCCTACTATGTGGTTGATGATAAAACATGAGCTTTTCTGTTTTTTATTATTAGCAGTATGAAAATTGAAACTTGAAACAATTAGTAAACAGTTAGCTTTGTCTATTTTTAATTCTACATTCTCAGATTCAGCCAACTACAGATCATGTACAACGCTTGTGATCTACAGTTGTTTAATCTGCAGATACGTAATCCACAGATATGAATGGTTAGCTATGGGACTTAAACATCCCTGGATTTGGGTATCCACAGCAAGTCCTAGAGCCAGTTTACCAATACTGAGAGACAACAGTAATTTTACAAGTAGTGATAAATGCTGCTTAGAAAATTTTATAGAGATTGATCCTGTATCAAACAACAAAGACCTTATCAATTTATTATCAATTTATTAAGTAAAAGACAGAAAAGGAATGGTATTAAATCCACAACTGTATAAAAAATGAATATTGTTAAAATGGAACTTATTAGAATTAAATCTTTTGCTCTATAAAAGATCTTATTGAAAGGATTAAAAAAAAAGCTAGAGATTAGGCAAAATATTTTCCAATCCTATATCTGCTGAAAGACTCATATTTAAAAATATTTAAAGAGCATTCAAAACTCAACAGAAAAACAAAAGTAAACAATCCAATTACAAAATTATCAAAGGACATGAAAAAATGTTTTACCAAAGAAGTACAGATGGGAACGCATGTACACCCATAGTGGATTCATGTCAATGTATGGCAAAACCAATACAGTATTGTAAAGTAAAATAAAGTAAAACAATAAGAAAAAAAAACCCAAAGAAGTACAGATGGGAAATAAGCATATATAAACAGATATTGAATAACATTACCTTTCAGGGAAAGGCTAACTTAAAAACATGAAGAGCTAGTACTATACATCTATCAGAATGGCTAAAAATAAAAATAAAATAGCTGTAATATCAAATACTTACAAGGTTTCAGGAAAATTGGATTTCTTACATGTTGTGTGTGAGGATGTAAAAATGATACAGTCATTCTGGAAGGTATTTTCACTCTGGAAAATAGGTTTCATAGACACACACACGCATACATATATAAGGCTCTTGCCTTAACGACCCACCAGATGCACTTGGGTGTTTGTCCAGAAAGCAAAAACTTTTACCCACACAAAAACTTGCAGATAGTTGTTTATACCAGCCTTATTTGTAATAGCCAGAAACTGGAAACAACCAAAATGTCCCTCAGTGGGTGAAAGATTTAACAAATAGTGGTATTTTTATTGCCATGGAATACTACTCAGGAATAAAAACAAGTGAATTATTGGTATATACAACAACTTGTATGTATCTCAAGGCTATTATGTTGTGCAAAAAAGCCAATCTCAAAAGGCTGCAAACTACTATATAATTCCATTGACATGAATTTTTAAAATCATAACAGTACAGAGATAAAAAACATATGTGTGGTTTCCAGGGACTGAGGATAGTAAGGATGGGATTTGACAGATAAAGAGGTACCATGAGGTGACCCTTATGCTGATGCAGTGGCTATGTATCTTGATTGCTGAGGTGATTACATGAATCTGCACATATAATAAAATGGCATAGAACTATATGTGCCAATTGTACCAATGTCAGTTTCTTAGTTTTGATACTGTACTATATTTATGTAAGGTATAACCATTGGATGAGCCAGGATAAAGTTTACACTGAACCTCACTATACTATCTTTGCAACTTCCTGTGAATCTATAATTATTTCAAGATTATTTGTTAAGTGGGTTAAAAAGATAGGCATCTCAATTCATCAGTTCCTCAAAAATGTCATCAAAGAACTTTGTCAAAATGATCCTGAAAAAGTCCTTCTAAAGAACAGGCTAATGATGAAAGTACTTCTTCAAACTTTTAGTTTATCACACATGAAAAATTAGAAACTATAAAAATGTAATATGAATTTTACTAGTGGTTAGTGTTATTGTAGCATGTTAAACTATTTATTATTTGATTAATCTACAATTCAATTTTAGAGGGTACTCAGACTGCACTGAGTCCTATAATATTAATCTTTCAGGCAGACTGATAGGCATCTTTCTCAAAATAATTTTATTACTACAATTTTATGTGTAACTAGAAAATTCAAGATGCTATATAATATTTTTCCTACATCAGTGAGCAACTATGTCACACTTGTGAACTTTAATCTACGTTTGATCTGCTCCAAAGTCTCTGGTATTTCCAATGTAGTAAAACTATAAACTATTTTCTCTTTTACCCTCCATAGGTATGTTGTTAGTGTGTGTGTGTGTGTGCATTCTTCCTCGCTCAGTCATGTCCAACTATGTGATGCTATGGACTGTAGCCCACCAGACTCCTCTGTCCATGGGGATTCTCCAGGCAAGAATACTAGCGTGGGTTGCCATTTCCTCCTCTAGAGGATCTTCCCAACCGAAGGACTGAACCCAGATCTCTCTCATTGCAGGCCTATGTTTTACTGTCTGAGCCACCAGCCATTTCTGAAAAAAATAAAAAATAAAAAACCTTGGCCATCAATTTCTAACTCAGATTTTCCAACAAATTGTCCCTTTAGCCCATCTCATTGCTTTTGTGTAAAAAGTGGTTTGTCTGACACTCCACAGCTATTCTAGAAACTTAAGGTCATATAAGGAAGGGCTACAGGACTGATTTCTGTATTAGAGGTTGCTGGTCTTCATAATGGAATGATTAGATCTGATTTACAGTGGAATCAAGGTTTCCCTTGTGGCTCAGCTGGTAAAGAATCTGCCTGCAATATGGGACACCTGGGTTTGACCCCTGGATTGGAAACATCCCCTGGAGAGGGCAAGGGCTACCCACTCTAGTATTATAGTCCATGGGGTCGCAAGGAGTTGGATGTGATTGAGCGACTTTTACATACACAGCGGAATCAAACCTTGCTCTAGGTAACACCCTACAGAGAAGCTGATAATCTGCTGCAGCCCCAAAGCAGCTGTTATTTCTCACTCAGGTGAACTTCTAAACAAATAACTAACTTTGCCCAAAGGGGCCAAGGTCTCCTTGGAAGGAGCCTAACAATTTCTTAATATTTCTTTTGCTGTCCTCAGTAAAGTTTTCAGAGTGTGAATTGTGTGGCTATTTAAAAACTCCAGGTTGACATCTCCACTTACACTTGAAAAAAAAAAAAATTCTAGTATCCACTGAGAAATTTAGACTGATAAAGTCCACGTATTGGATGTTTGCAATTAGCTTTCTGGGGACTGCCAAGTAGAAGTCAAATCTGGGGTAGCTGACCGCTGACTTAATGTAATTTCCATGCTTTTCAGTGTCTTTGTCCTCTTCCTAGGCCCATCCAAATTCCTCTTTCTGTCATTTTCCCTACTATTCTCTACAGAATCTCTATTCCATGGGAAACAACTCCCACACGTCCTCAGCAGTATTCACCACCGATTTCTCATCTTTCACTAGAACCTAAGTTTCCTCTAATATTAGTCTGTTCCTGCATTCATCATGAGTGTTCTCTCTACCATTCTCCACTTAGCTCAAGTGAGGATTGACTTTTCCATAGCTTTCCACTTCTGCTTTCATCTTATGTAAAGGTCTTCCATCTTTAAAAGTTCTTGGTACTTATCTATCCTATCCAGTATCACTCTTCTCCCTCTTTATCTGCCAAGCTTCTAATTTATCCTGTTTAAATCTTGATGATTAGAATCTTCTCTGGCATCTTCTCACATGACTTCACCATATATGTGATTGGCCCATGTATAAGCCTTATACAATTTTTTTTCTGTTTTCACACTGTAGCTCTTTATCTCTACACTGCTTAAATGACTAATTTCCATCACTCTCCCCTCATTATCATCGTCATGACCACATGTTCTGTCTTTCAAATGTACTCTCACTGTTTCCAGCCAATTTTTTTCTCCTGCCTTTTCAGCATATTCAGCTTTCTGTGAATAAATTTAATTCTTGTGATCTCTTTACTTCTTTCATCACTTAATACCATTACCAGCTTAGTCCCTTGTCTTTTTCTTGCAACAATCCAGTACATACACTATGGGTAATCAATCCATAAATTTACATGCTCAGTTCCTACAGGGTCATTCACTCAGTATTTAGGTGAAAATCATCCAAATTAGCAGTTTGTTTTCTTTGAAAATATGGCCTCTAACCTCAACAAGATGTTGTTACTAATTGGAGATCATTGTACATATCACTGGCTAGCTTCTTCTTGCATTCCTAAAAGAGCTCCCTCAGAGCTTTGCTGGCATTTTCTTGCTCCCTGATTTACAGTTTTCCTCATTAGTTGGTGACCAAATTGTTCTTATCTAATTCCTTCTAATTTCAGTTGAGACTTGATTCTTCCCTACTATATTAAAGATAAATACAAATGGCAACCCACTCCAGTACTCTCGCTGGGAGAATCTCATGGACAGAGGAGCCCGGTGGGCTACAGTCCATGGGCTTGCAGAGTCAGACATGACTGAGTGACTAACACTTTCACTCTCACTTTTCACATATATTCTAGTTTGTATTTGTTCTCATCACCTCTGATACTGATCCATCACTTTGATTTCTTCTGTTTTTACACCTTCAACTTCTCTTTCTTTCTTTCAGAATATTTGTGAAATCATTCCATCATATTCTGTTCCATGTTTATTTTACATATTCTTTTAAATACTTATTTATTGTGCTTTTTTCCAATCCTAACTTCAAAATAAAAGACTACTTTAACTTTCTTCAGTTTATTCCTTTTCATTTTCAACTTAATACATTGTATTTTATGTTGTTGTTTCTTCATCACTAGTTGAAACTGCCATTTCAAAAGCCATGGTCTAAGCACTAGTGAAGTTAACTTCTTGATTGACCCTTCTTTTATTTTTGTTGACACTTACTTTCTTATCAAGCCTCTCTTTCTCCAACTTCTTTCCAGGTTCCCCATCTTCTGCTCATCTCTTAAACATCCGTATTCAATAAGGACCTCCTCTTCTGCCTTTTTACATTATATTCTTCTTATGATCTCATTCCATTTCTGGTTTGAATTGCCACCAGTGGACTGATGACATGAGTAACATTTTTTTTTTTTTTCTGCTCAAAACTTTAGCCAAAATATATTTAACCTGTTTATCAAAAATTATATCTCCAGAAAGTATAAACAGTGGATGAGAATGGCTTAAGATCCACACTGCCTGAGTTTAGGTCTAGGTTTTGCCATTCACTGCTGTGTATGATTAGACAAATTGTCTGTGTCAATTTTCTTTACCTAAATTAAAATTAAAGTAATTTCTCATTAATATTGTTGTTGGGAGGATTAGACATTTAGCATTCATATAACACTTAGAATGGTGCCTTTCATGAGCTTTCAACAAATGTTATTTCTTCCTAATGGTTTTAAGAAAGAAGGAAAGGACATATTTGGATTTATGTGTCTATTTATTATAGGAATACTGTAAAGAGATCTCTAAACTATAATTCTTAGATTTCTATGGACTCACTGGCCTTTTATACTACTCTTCAATTCCCCTGGTATTTGTAAATACCAGCCTTTTTCGGTATCTTTTTTATTGTATTTACAATCCCCCTGGTACTTTTAAATACCAGGTTGGAGTATTTACAAATACCAGGCCCCAAATGGCATCATTTACCTTCGTGCCCATGATACCAAACCTAGACTTAGTGCCTAACCTAACTGCAGTTTTTACCTTACCCAGAAATATTGTAACCAACCAGTCTGGAATATTTTCTTTTCCACCAATGAGGTAATCTGCCACTTGGGCCCTTTCCACCCCCAGAGAAACGGAGAAAAACTGCATGATAAAACCCTGGCTTTTCCCATTCCTTCCCCCACAAAAAGATATTCTAGCCTAAAGATAACCCCCACTTTTTTTTCTTTTGCTAATATTTAGCTCCCATTCCCTACCATTCTTCCTATAAAAAATCTTCTATTTTGTACAGTCCCTCAGCAGGCTCTTCTAGTTGTTAGAGGAATGCTGCCTGATTCATGAATTTCCTAATAAAGTCAATTAGATCTTCAAATTTATTCAACTGAGCTTTTGTTTTTTAACATAATATAGTTCAGTTGAAAGGATCCCTGTAACCCCCTTATTCTTGTCTGGATTCTGAATCTATTGCCACTGAAGTGAATTGGGCCTTCTGATACTTTTCATGGACTATTTAAATAGCTATAGACTTGGCTCTCTCCTAATCTGTTTTCTATGTATTGTATTGACTGATATTTTTAAACACAACACTAATTATGTCACTGTCCTTTAAAGATCTTTTCAAGGCTCTGTACTGCCTTTGGAGTTAGATCAGTCTCATGCCATGCCGTAGAGTACCACCATGACTGATCATGACTGGTCTCTCCAGCCACTTTTCTCACCAGCTGTTGCTCAAGCTCCGTGGAGCAGGTATAAGAACTATACAGTCAGGCTGCAGAAAGGGGGACCCCTTCCAGGGCCCAAGAGCGAGCTCTTGTCTAACACTCAGAAATTAATTGTCCAAGGAGATAAAGCAAGAGACTCTATTGGGAAGGAATGCCCAGGCAGAGAACATTAGAATGAGGGAACTCAGGAGAACTGTTCTGCCACCTGGCTTGCAGTCTCAGGTTTTATGATAATGAGGTTCGTTTCTGGCCAATCATTCTGACTCAGCATCCTTCATGGTGGCACATGCATTGCTCAGCCAAGAGGGATTCCAGGGAGGAGGATTCTGGGAGATTGGTGGGGGATACGGACTGGTGTCTCCTCTCTCCTTTTGACTTTCCTCAAATTCTTCCAGGTGATGGTGACTTGTTAGTTCCACTTTTGTTACCAAGACCTCCTCTTACAAGATAACCCATGCAAATGGCCACTATAGGGTCTGGTTATGGTGGACAGTTTTGGTCAATGTCCCCCTTAACCGACTGAAATATTCTGACCTCCCTCTCTCATGTTTCTTCACTTCCAGATTTTCCCAGCTTTAGCAAGTCTCCTTGCTAATGGATCACCTCTTCCTAGTCCAGATTAGGTGCCACTCCTATGGCTCATTTGCATACCTCTAGCTTACCACTTGGGCTTTCCAGGTGGCACTAGTGGTAAAGTACCTACCTGCCAATTCAGGAGACATAATGAGACACGGGTTCAATCCCAGGGTCAAGAAGATCCCCTGGAGAAGGGAATGGAAAATCACCCCAGTATTCTTGCCTGGAGAATCCCATGGACAGAGGAGCCTGGTGGGCTATTGTCCATGGGTTGCCAAGAGTCAGACACGACCGAGTGACAGAGCATACACATGCACATATCCCCATGAAACTTCAGACCTTCAGTATCTGCCTTTCACCTTTGCATCTCTAGCACCAAATGCAGAGCTTAGAACATAGTGTTGTATAAATTTCTGTGTGAAGAATGCAACTGCATTAACTATATCTTATTATAAAACTTTATTTTTTACTCTTAATATTTCCTGGAACCTAACCACAACAGCAGAAAATCATCTATATAAAAGGCCATTCTTCTATAAACTCTAAATAATCTGACAGTTTTCTTTTTCTGTTTCTTTCTTTCTTTTTTTTTTTTTTTTGTCTTTTAGATAAAAGCAAGGATTCTCAATTCAGTTCAGTTCAGTTGCTCAGTCATGTCCGACTCTTCGCAGTCCCAGGGACTGCAACACACCAGGCCTTCCTGTTCATCACCAACTCCCAGAATTTACTCAAACTCATGTCCATTGAGTCACTGATGCCATCTAACCATCTCATCCTCTGTTGTCCCCTTCTCCTCCCATCTTTAATCTTTCCCAGCATCAGGGTCTTTTCAAATAAGTCAGTCCTTCACATCAAGTGGCCAAAGTACTGAAGTTTCTGCTTCAACATCAATCTTTCCAATGAATGTTCAGGACTGAACTCCTTTAGGAGGGACTCTCAAGAGTCTTCTCCAACACCACAGTTCAAAAGCATCAGTTCTCCAGCTCTCAGCTTTTTTTATAGTTCAACCCTCACATCCATACATGACTACTGGAAAAACCATAGCCTTGACTAGATGGACCTTTGTTGGCAAAGTAATGTCTCTGCTTTTTAATATGCTGTCTAGGTTGGTCATAACTTTTCTTCCAAGGAGTGTCTTTCTTTCATGGCTGCAGTCACCATCTGTAGTTATTTTGGAGCACTCCCCCCCCCCCCCAATAAAGTTTGTCACTGTTCCCACATCCAAGGTCAGGAGTGGTGCCTGCACTTTGCTGGAGTAGCTGTGTGGAGCTACCCCACGTCCAAGGTCAGAGAAACCCCAGTAAGAAAGTAGGCACTGGAGCAGCTATAAGGAGATACCTCATGTTCAAGGGCAAAGGAGAAGCACTAGCAAGATGGTAGGAGGGGTGAATTCATGTTTAAAATCAAACCCCATTCCTGCCAGAGAAGCTCAGAGAGCTCAAACAAACTTTGTGTGCACCAGGACCCAGGAACCCCACAGAGACTGAGACAGAACTGTGTTTGAGAGTCTCTTGCGGATGTATGGGTCAACAGTGGTCAGCCACAGGGACAGGGGCTCTGGGTGTGGGTATTGCATAAGTCTTCTTGGAGGAGATCACCATTAAGCCCACTACAGAGCTGCCAGAACTTACATAGGATTGGGAAATTGACTTTTGCAAAGCACAACAGAATGTTGTGCACCAGAACCCAGGAGAAAGGAACAGTGACCCCACAGGAGACTTGCCTGTGGGTGTCTGGGAGTCTCTGGTGAAGGCGGGGGTCAGTGGTGACCTGCTGCAGGGTTGGGGGCATGGACTGTAGCAGTACAGGCACGAGATCTTTTGAGGAAGGTCGCCATTATCTTCATTACCTCCACCATAGTTTCACCCCAGGAAAATAGCAGGGAGGGAACACAGCTCCACCCATGAACTTCTTATTGCCAAATTCAGAGTCAAATTGAAGAAAGTAGGGAAAACCACTAAACCATTCAGGTATGACCTAAATCAAATCCCTAATGATTATACAGTGGAAGTGAGAAATAAATTTAAGGGACTGGATCTAATAGACAGAGTGCCTGATGAACTATGGACGGAGGTTCGTGACATTGTACAGGAGACAGGGATCAAGACCATTCCCAAGAAAAACAAATGCAAAAAAAGCAAAATGGCTGTCTGAGAAGGTCTTACAAATAGCTGTGAAAAGAAAAGAAGCCAAAAACAAAGGAGAAAAGGAAATATATAAGCATCTGAATGCAGAGTTCCAAAGAATAGCAAGGAGAGATAAGAAAGCCTTCCTCAGTGATCAGTGCAAAGAAATAGAGGAAAAGAATAAAATAGGAAAGACTAAAAATCTCTTCAAGAAAATTAGAGATACCAAGGGAACATTTTATGCAAAGATGGGCTCGATACAGGACAGAAATGGTATAGACCTAACAAAAGCAGAAGATATTAAGAAGAGGTGGCAAGAATACACAGAAAAACTGTACAAAAGACATCTTGACAACCCAAATAATCATGATGGTGTGATCACTCACATTCACCTAGAGCCAGACATCCTGGAAAGTGAAGTCAAGTGGGCCTTAGGAAGCATCACTATGAACAAAGCTAGTGGAGGTGATGGAATTGCAGTTGAGTTACTTCAGTTCCTAAAAGATGATGCTATGAACGTGTTGCACTCAATATGCCAGCAAATTTGGAAAACTCAGCAGTAGCCACAGGACTGGGAAAGGCAATGCCAAAGAATGTTCAAACTACCGCACAATTGCACTCATCTCACAGGCTAGCAAAGTAGTGCTCAAAATTCTCCAAGCCAGGTTTCAGCAATACGTGAACCAGGAACTTCCAGATGTTCAAGCTAGTTTTAGAAAAGGCAGAAGAACCAGAGATCAAATTGCCAACATCTGCTGGATCATAGAAAAAGCAAGAGAGTTCCAGAAAAACACCTGAAACTTCTGCTTTATTGACTATGCCAAAGCCTTTGACTGTGTGGATCACAATAAACTGTGGAAAATTCTTTAAGAGAAGGGAATACCAGACCACCTGACCTGCCTCTTGAGAAACCTGTATGCAGGTCAGGAAGCAACAGTTAGAACTGGACATGGAACAACAGACTGGTTCCAAATAGGAGAAGGAGTATGTCAAGGCTGTGTATTGTCACCCTGCTTATTTAACTTATATGCAGAGTACATCATGAGAAACGCTGAGGTGTATGAAGACCAAGCTGGAATCAACACTGCTGGGAGAAAAATATCAATAACCTCAGATATGCAGATAACACCACCCTTATGGCAGAAAGTGAAGAGGGACTAAAAAGCCTCTTGATGAAAGTGAAAGAGGAGAGTGAAAAAGTTGGCTTAAAGCTCAACATTCAGAAAACTAAGATCATGGGATCCGGTCCCATCACTTCATGGCAAATAGATGCGGAAACAGTAGAAACAAGGATTCTAAATGAGTATTATTCTTTTTTTTCCTAAACTGACCTCAGCTCTTCATATTTGTGACCACTTTAATTTCTCAGTGAAGACTAATAGTAGTACTTATGTTTGTTAATGAACAGAATGGAAGAGAGATTTGGACTACAAGGAAAATATTTTAGCAAACTACAGATTATAATGGTGATGGTTTCTTTATATGCTAATTAATTTCCCTATTCAAAGTTAGGCTTCTAGGGATGTTCTTGGCTCTGAACTGCCCACCCCTTTTTCCCAGTCTCTGTGACTTCTAGACTTTCTTCATGAAATATTCACAATTACAAGCAGCACTTGAATCTCAGAACTTAATATTAAGGAAAAGGTGTCATACACAAAATAGAATATTCTGTATAATTCAATTGACAGGAGGTACAAAGTAGACAAAGCTAATGTATGCTCTTAGACATGAGGATGGTGGTTACTTTAAAACCCAGTGACAGGAAAGGAATACAAGGAGCACATCTGGAGGAAATGTTCTATTTCATGATCAAGGTGCTGGTTGCATGGATGTGTTTATTTGTGAAAATTCACTATAGCTTAAAAAACTGAAACAGTTTTTATGAGGAAATGGTTATTATTATTTCCAGTTGAAGATGGGGCATCTGAGGTTCTGAGAGGCTGATGACTTGGTCGAGGTTGTACATTCCTTCAGTGGCAGACCTGAGTTTAAATCTAGGCTACCTGCCTCCAGTATCCAAGTGCATAACCATTCTGAGGAGTGATATCTGCATGGAAATTGTGACTTACATAGGACTCAATACAGGAGTATAATATCAGGCCTTTCAAATAATTTATGATACTGTAGCAGCCTTTTCTGTGTCTTTTATATTCAGTCTTTAATGGAAGCATTTTACTTAGATTTGAATCTTGGAGTTTAATATGAGATATCAATGAATCGGAAAGACTGCATTCTAACTAGCTCATGTTTTTATAGCATACAAAGAAGGCTTTTTAATGTATAAATCAGAATCATGACACAAAACTAAAATATGTAAAGATATGTCACCCACTTTTATTATTTTTAAAAAACCTTCACTTGAATGATTTGTGTCTTCAGCATCAACTTTGATGAGTTTTGTCACTATATGAGTATAATGTACATTTTGTTCATAAAATAATCAAAATATAACTATAGAAAGAAGATTTATCATTACTCTGAGGACATAGTTTTTGATAAACACCCAAGTAGATTATGTGTTCACAACTTGAACTAGAAATAAGTTATTGAATTATTTTGATTGTTATATAAGTATATATGACATAATACATCACATATATATCTTACAAATAGAGAAAATACCAATGTAATCACTGGTATAAAATAACTGTCATAGATTAATAAATAATTTCTTCTGACCGAGTTAACTTTTTCTCATTAAGATGGGAAGTGAAATGTTTTATCAAAGTGCACATAGAATAAGTCCTTTTGACTTCCTTGAAAAAAAACCTTTGATAAAATTCCACATGACAGGATGATGAATAAGCTGAAAGCTTCAAAAACTCTAGGCATTTTATCCAAAACACTAAAACAAGCTAAAAGGGATAATGGAGATTACTTTAAAAGTGGCTTATGGCCACATTCTTTGGTAAGTGTTAAATGGGGTTTTATAAGGTCACTTTATTGAACTCCACTACTTTAAAGACATAGAAACACATATTTTTAAAGTATAAAACTAGAAGAAACTATTATGCATCACTGTGATACATTTAATAAAGCCAACCATTTTTAATTGAGATCAGAGAGTAATATTGTCATGAATACATTCAAATTATAAATTTACTTTTCATTAATTTAGAATTATCACATGGGCTTTATGTGATATTACCTTTAGTATATATTTTAAGGTATCACTTTATTTTTTATCAAATATTTATAGATGATAGCTCTATATAAGTATCATTGGTTAGAATGAAATTGCATTAAAATTCAGCATGAAAATGAGCTATCAAAGGGATATTGAATTAAATTAATTTCCACCCTATTTTTCTCCCTGAATCTCATAAGAGGTATCAAAGTATAAAACAAAAAAGGGAAATTCCATTTTCTATCAAACTGGGTTATGGTTACAATTCCAAAACACAGTGTGAGAAACAGCCCTTCCAGGATACACTAAAATGTGGAACAAACAGAAGGAGGATGTGATGGCATACAAACCAGCTCTCAGAAGTGCCACTTACCTGAAGTGACTACTCCCTGAGAACACTACCATACAAAGTATAAAGTAACCACAGTTCAGTTCAGTCGCTCAGTCTTGTCCAACTCTTTGGGCCCCATGAATCGCAGCACGCCAGGCCTCCCTGTCCATCACCATCTCCAGGAGTTCACTCAGACTCATGTCCATTGAGTCAGTGATGCCATCCAGCCATCTCATCTTCTGTCGACCCCTTCTCCTCCTGCCCCCAATCCCTCCCAGCATCAGAGTCTTTTCCAATGACTCAACTCTTCACATGAGGTGGCCAAAGTACTGGAATTTCAGCTTCATCATTGTCCCCTCCAAAGAAATCCCGGGGCTGATCTTAAGAATGGACTGGTTGGATCTCCTTACAGTTCAAGGGACTCTCAACAGTCTTCTCCAACACCACAGTTCAAACGCATCAATTCTTTGGTGCTCAGCTTTCTTACAGTCCAACTCTCACATCCATACATGACCACTGGAAAAACCATAGCCTTGACTAGACGGACCTTAGTCGGCAAAGTAATGTCTCTGCTTTTGAATATACTATCTAGGTTGGTCATAACTTTTCTTCCAAGGAGTAAGCGTCTTTTAATTTCATGGCTGCAGTCACCATCTGCAGTGATTTTGGAGCCCCCAAAAATAAAGTCTGACGCTGTCTACACTGTTTCCCCCATCTATTTCCCATGAAGTGATGGGGCCAGATGCCATGATCTTTGTTTTCTGAATGTTGAGCTTTAAGCCAACTTTTTCACTCTCCACTTTCACTTTCATCAAGAGGCTTTTCAGTTCCTCTTTACTTTCTACCATAAGGGTGATGTCATCTGCATATCTGAGGTTATTGAGATTTCTCCCGGAAATCTTGATTCCAGCTTGTGCTCCTTCCAGCCCAGCATTTCTCATGATGTACTCTGCATATAAGTTAAATAAGCAGGGTGACAATATATAGCCTTGACATACTCCTTTTCCTATTTGGAACCAGTCTGTTGTTCCATGTCCAGTTCTAACTGTTGCTTCCTGACCTGCATATAGGTTTCTCAAGAGGCAGGTCACAGGGAGGCCAATAATTGAGAAAGACATTTCCACCGAATGACAAAGGAATAGACACTAATAGAAAGGGACATGTTGACTTGCCACCTTTATTTAAGAACTGTTTGAACTATTTTAAGAAATGTCATTTAATCTGAGAAGAAAAAGAAAAAGTAACTGATGAAAAATGAAAAAGTAGTAGAGAATAAAAAGTCACCAATGGAGAAAGTGTTTATACTATGATTTCTGTAAGAACAGGCTTACATGTTCTCCAAGTAAACTGAATAGAAAACTGATGTCTTTTAAGATCCTTTAGCAGTGCTCTGACCAAGCCAAGGCTTCCTCAAGCTTCCCAAAATGAGGCTGCAACCTTGTGTGTTTGCTTCATTGTGATTTAAGGAAGACTGGTAGTTATGTTCAAAAAGACCCCTTTAGGGCAAAACTTGAACTGTGTAAATATGAAAATCATTAAGTTTTAATCAATGATCTAACTAAATTTGAACCAGGTTAATCTGTAAATATGATTGACTATTAATAATCTGGATAACTATACCAGTTCATTTATACCCAGCTGACTCAGAGTTCGCAGGATAAAAAGAATAGCTGAAAGGCCCAATGAATGTTAAGAAAAAAATATAAGATAAACAGATACTGGAAAAAGTATTTGTCAAAACTCTTTCAAGATGAAATTTGACAAATTAAGAATGGAAAAGAATCTTCTTGACCTGATAAAATGTACTTAAGAATACTTCACAGCGAACATCATATTTAACAGTAAAGGCTAAAGCTTTCCCACGAAGATAAGAAATAAAACAAGGATATTTGTTCTCACAATTTCTAATTAACATTTTTCTTGATATGGTAGCCAGAGAAATCATGCAGATAACATGCTCTTGTAAGTAGAACAACAAATGAAATAAACACAAAGACACCTATGCTGAGGCACATCAAAATCAAATTTAAGGTGAAGAAAAAGAAAACAGAAAAAGGAAAATGACACATTACATACAAAATAATAGGGATATGATCAAAGACTGATCTCTCACCATGTAACTTCATAGGAAGCTGGAGAAGCATTTTTTCTATCATTTTGATAGAAATGAAAATAACAAGTGCTTAACTCAGAATTATATCTCCAGCAAAAATATAATTCAAGATGAAATATGGCATTTTTAGAGAAAGGAAAGTAGCCAGAGGACCTGTGCTTTAAAAAAAAAAGAAATCCAAGGAAATTGCTTTAGGATAAGGCAAAGTTGTATCTAATGGAAAAAGAAACCCTCTAAAGCACTGGAAATAGTATCTAGGTGAAGGCACAGGATTATATTTTTTTGCCATTGTCCCTCTTAATTCATTAACAAAACTGTTTAAAGCTAAAATCATAACATCATCTTGTGGAGTTTGTGATATATTTAGATGTACAACATGTAACTGTAACATAAAGTGTGAGTGACTATATGAGACTGTAAATCTACTAGATGTCTATATTTTATGTGAAGGATTATTTTATTTCCTGTAAGTAGACTGTGAAAAGCTTAACATGTCAATTTTAATCTCTAGAACAAAAATTATAACACCAACATAAAAATTAAAATGGAGCTCTAAATATACTCAAGGCAAAAAAGACAGAGAAAAGATGAGTAAAAAAACAGATACAGAAAAGTAGAGCTTCAAAATTCTGAAGTCAGTAATTAACAGAAGTAAAAGAAAAAATAGAGACCACCTCAATCATAATTGGAAGTTTTAACAACTTTGTCAGAAATTCACGAAAGAATTGGATAAAAAAAATTAGCAAAGATGTAGATCTTAAGAACACTATGAACTACCTTAATTTTATACTTATAGAACACTACCTCAAAATGCTTTGCAATTGTTCATAATTACAAAGATGGGCTACAATAAACACCTTAAAAGTGTCTAAATTAATTTTTAAGTACTGAAATAATACAGAGTATGTTCCTTTACCACAGTAGAATTAGAAACGTAAAAAGTGAGATAACAAGCAAATGCTCAAATATATGGAAATTTAATGACATACATAAATTTTCTTTGGGTAAAAGAATATACAAAATATTTTGAACTCTATATTAACATATGTTTATTTTAGTAAACTTACACTATTTGCCTACTTAACTTTTTTTAATGACATATTTCACTACACAGGAAATCTGATCTCTCTTTACCAGTTACCCTCCAGTCTCACCTTTCTCTCACACACAAAAATGTATTCACAATCAAATCAGTAAGTAGATACACAGATCAGCTGGTCAGACTATGTGTGACCAGTGACGAAGACCATACGAACTTTTTGTTAAGTAGGGCTGTTGTGATAAAAATTCATATTCCCAGATGGACTAATCAAGAAAATTTACAACTTTATCTTTCAACTAATGAAATTCTTGCAGTAGTCGACCCAAGAAAAACCTTAATGTAATGCACACTTCAACTTACATCCTAACCCCTTCAAATCAGAAACAAGCATAAGACAGATAGGATATTAGTGCAGGATCTAATATTTCTTCATAAATTGATGAAGTATATAAGTAAAATGACATTCTTGGAAAAAAAACAGATAAAACTGTTTCACAGTTTCCAGATAAGTTGCTTTAGTTAGAGTGATGGACCTTCAGAAGAACATCTACATTCCAAATATTCCAAAATATTAAGTAGGGATTGAATATATACTTCTACAAAACTGATTATTTTTTTTCAATGGATGTTACAAACTTTTGAGAAACAGTGTGCTGTAATAAAATTTGTTCATTTACAAAGAATCATGGAATGATAGAAGAAGCAGAATCATTAATTGTAGAAGTCTGTAATTAAATCATGCTTCTATTGTTTTACCTGCTGTAGATGATTATACCAACATCTTATGGTTCTTGTGCCTCATACATCCACATGGTAGTCAAAAGTGTAACTTCTCTCCCCCTTTCCTTTCAGAATACTGTACTGGTGTATCTGTAAATGGGAGAGATAATAACAGCTGCCTTATTTAATAATGACACAGGGGAAAAAATTACTTGAGCTCCAGAAATATTCAAAATATACAGGAGAGATGGATATCTCAGGTTACTGAAAGAATTAATTAAAATAACATTTTAATTAACCTGGAATATAATAATAAATACCATATATTCAATTGACAAATCAACAAATAGTTATTTGGTGGTTCTTATGTGGCATATATATATATATATATATATATATAATTGTTGAAGATAGAGAATTACACAGAAGGAAGACGTTTCCTTGCCTCGTGTTCCTACCCATGAGTGTTCCTGACCTCATATCAATGGATTTGTAAACAAATGAGCAATGCCTCTAAGTGTAATGGCAGGTCATGTTAGGAGTGATAAATAAGAATAAAACAGTATGTTGTTTAGAACTATGAGGGAAAGCCTTTCTCAAGAGGTGCAGAAACTGAATGTCATGAAGAAATAAATCATAAAAGTGCTGGGGGATGCACACACTGGCCAAACAGAAGAAACAGCAACTGCAAAGCCTCAGGGAGTAATCAGGGAATTTTCAAGAAACAGTGAGGAAAACAGTATAATTAGAGCACAGGAAATAAAGGATAATACCAGAAAAGCATCTGCTATTGTTGTTCAGTCACTCAGTTGTGTCCGACTCTTTGTGACACCATGAACTGTAACCCACCAGGGTTCTCTGTCCTTTACTGTCTTCCAGAGTTTGCTCAAACTCATGTCCATTGAATTGGTGATGCTTTCTAACCATCTCATCTTCCACTGCCTACTTCTCCTGTTGCCCTCAGCAAGGCATAGACATTACATAATTCCTTGTACACTATAATGATTACTTAAGATTTGTTCTAAATATGATTAGAAACCTACTTGATGATTTTGAACAGAAAAATGTCACAATTTCGAAAATGGTTACTCTGGCTCTTCCTTTATAATATATTCTAGAAGTTGTTTAGGGAGTGATCAATTGACATTATCCCAGTAGAGATGATGACTATCACTAAGGTGGATTCTAGGCAAGCAGTGACTTATAGTTGCATTTGGAATATATTTTGATTGTAGAGTCAACAGAATCTGAAGATTAGTCAGATGTGGGATACTGCTCTTGAGCAAATGAGTGAATGTTCATGTCACTTACTGATAGAATAATACTGGAGTTAAAGGCAGATATTAGTTAGTGAAACAGTTACACTTTTGTAACATTGATCTTGAATTTTTTCTTTTCCAAATGAAATGTCACATCAGCTATTGAATATATCAATCTGAAATTCAAGAGTGAGGTCAGGGATGGTTACATACATTTGGGATTCATTAGTGCTGAAAGAGTATTTAAAGCCATGATAATAGATGAAGTCGCACATAGAATAAGCATAAATGGGGGCAGAGAGGATAACAGACCTAGCATTAAGGCTTTCTAAACAGAAAAATTTGTTAAAATTTGTGATTTGGACTTATTTTTGTGAAAACAAAACATTCTTTGAGCATGGGTAGAAGGATCTAGTACGATAGGAAGAAAAACCAGAGAGCCTTGTCTCGAAAATTCATCAAGTATTTTAGACAGAGTAATAAGCTCTGAGGAATTAGGCTAAATAAATAATATGAGGACTATAAATTAATTATCATTTGGCTATATAGCAGTACTTGGTAACTTTCATTAGAATTTTTCAGAAGAGTAATGGGGATAAAAATCAATGAATTAATAAATTTACCAAATTGTGTTGTGTGGGATTTACCTTAGCATTGGTTCTAGTAGCCCCTGGTTGCCTTAATCGATTCAATGCATTCCATTTCCCTAGCCATAGTGAACTAATCCAGGAAGAGGAAGCAAGCTATTCAAGTGAAAAGATAAGCAAGGTGACATTATTCCAATTTCTGTGAAAAATCATCTGTGTCTCTCACTCTGAGCACTGTGCTGTGACGATTTGAGAATGGCTGCAATTTGTTATGCAGTGAGGAACATCTTGAAATCACCATGTGGACAGGGTATTGTTGTGAATATGTGGTTGGGGAACAAGGAGATGCCACATGTCTTCTAAAGAGTAAAGCTGTGTTAAGGAAGCAGAGGTGAAAGATGGGGAGAAACAGCCCTTGTTATACCATTTGAACTACCAGAGAAAGTTGTGTCTAATGATTCTACATCTGAGCTATCACTTCTGAGTGTCAGAAAGTTCTTTCTTGCTTTAAGTTATTTGAATTTGCCTTAACAATATTAGCAACAACAAAAACTTAACTGTTATAAGAATCTTGTTCTGCATTTCATTGACTCAAACCCAAGAGGGTGTTAATATAGTTTTCACTAAATAGATGACAAATTTGAATTGGCTAGCAGGAAATTTTAAGCTGTCATACCATGTAAAATTAATACCAGTCTCTGTGGGTTAAAATGTAAAAATTGTATGTACTGAAATCAATCAACTGTGATATATTGTCAACACTTGTCATATATTTAAAGATATCTATCACTATACTCATTTAACAGAAAAAAATATTTCCCAAAGCTTTAATAGCTCAAAAAACCATAGGAATGACCAGTAGTCACTTGGAAAAAATGAGTGATTTCATGAGCTGTATCTTTTTTTATCTTTCTCCTTAGCAAACTAGATCACGAGCTGGAAAAGGAACACTGAAAAAGAGGCAAGGAGAACTAGGAAACTGCTTAAATTAATTGAGTCAGCTATGCACTTTAAAAAATATCCATCTATCAAATGAAAGGGCTTCCTTAGTGGCTCAGACAGTAAAGAATCTGCCTGCCATGTGGGAGACCTGGGTTCGATCCCTGGGTTGGGAAGATCCCCTAGAGAAGGGTATGGAAACCCACTCCAGTATTTTTGCCTGGAGAATGCCCATGGACAGATGAGCCAGGTGGGCTACAGTACATGGGATCACAAAGAGTCAGACACGACTGAGCAACTAAGCACATCAAATGAAATAGGTAAGTTTCAGTTATACCTTACTTTAAACTGTACTAATATAAACTGGGACAAAATGATTCAGATAATATGCATCTGAAAGAGCATAGATCAGATGTGCAAGTTTTATCAGCAAAAAAAAAAAAAAAGTGGATGCAAAAATTAGGAGCAAAAGAAAGGCATAGAAAATTTGGTAACTGAATGTGTCTTGGAGAATGACTATGTACTATCACAAGTCAAGTAATTACCAGCTGGTAAAGGCTGAGCACTGAAGAATTGATGCTTTTGAACTGTGGTGTTGGAGAAGACGCTTGAGAGTCCCTTGGACTGCAAGGAGATCCAACCAGTCCATTCTGAAGGAGATAGCCCTGGGATTTTTTGGAAGGAATGATTCTAAACCTGAAACTCCAGCACTTTGGCCACCTCATGCAAAGAGTTGACTCATTGGAAAAGACTCTGATGCTAGGAGGGATTGGGGGCAGGAGAAGGAGATGACAGAGGATGAGATGGCTGGGGGGCATCAATGACTCGATGGACGTGAGTCTGAGTGAACTCCGGGAGTTGGTGATAGACAGGAAGGTCTGGCGTGCTGCGATTCATGGGGTCGCAAAGAGTCAGACACGACTGAGCAACTGAACTGAACTGAACTGAATCTTTGGTATGGAAAGATATTTTGCTTGGCTAGTTTAAGCTAAACCAATGTTTAAAAAAACTAAATAGTGTCTACTTCCATTGGGATGGGAAGGATGTGAAAGATCTTTACAGTAATGGAAAAAATAGAGAAATGTAATAAAATTTATCCATTTGTATAGGAAAGAGGAATATAGCATTTTGAGCCCCCAGTCCAAGTTGACATTGATACATGGATGCATCATCATAGTCCTTTAGTTTATAGTTGCAGCAGATGGAGATAATGGTATGAATGAATTTGTGTTTAAAATTCTCAACAGTGAATCAAGTGACTGCATAGAACTACCTGGTCACCAGAGTCACATAATTGGCCGCTAGAGTAACCCCTCCATAGAGTCCTTGGCCTATAGTGCTATCTTCCTCATCATATTTTAGCATCTGAAACTAGCAACCCTCCATTCCTGACCAGGATAGTAAATGCTATATATATATATATATATATATATATATATATATATATATATATATATATATATAATTTCAGGGGAGCTGTAGAGATTAAGCCACCCTTAATGATCTAAAGAATTCAGGGAGATAGTCCTGACCACTCTTTATATATCCATTAAGTTTACTAGTCTTGTCCCTCAGAAACTGAATGTGTCTTCAGAATGACTATGTACTATCACAAGTCATTAGAAGCTTTATCTTCCACCTTGTCAGATAGCATGTCATTGTTAGAGTCAGCTAAAAAAGCCTGCAGAGTATCAGCCTCCTCTTGTTGCCCAGTATCTTGCATCCTCTACCAAAATAATGCACAGAGATCGGAATTATTTAGTCATACTACAGAACAGCACATTGATCCCATATATTAATGACAGCATCATGACCCAGAAAGGCAACCAAAAGTTCCTAGTATGCTAGAGATCATGGTAAGCAAGATACACACTAGAAGGCAGGTGATAAATCCTGTAAGAATCAAAGACTGAACTTCAGTAATGTTTTCAGAGGTTCAGGTATCATGAATGTGCCGGTAAATCCCAATCTAAAGTAAGAGACAATTACTGCTTCTTGTAATCACTGCTATGAAGAAGGAAACACAATCTTAGTAGACCTCTGTATTCTGGAGACAACTTACCCCACACTTAAGAATATTGTTCTTCCAATACCCTGGGTGATACAGAACAATGCAACATTTGGCAATGACTGAGCAAGAATGGGTTCTACAAGGAATGCAGAAGCACTGATCTGGCTTCTCAACCAATGGAGCAATGGGAGGTTTTCTTCATTCTCTCTGAAGGTCAAGAAAATTTAACCATGTAGAATCGCGGTGGAGAATAAGCTGAGTTTATTAAAAATGGCTCTAGTGACCTTAGGGAAAGAGGTTAAGACCTTTGTCTGCTTTCCCATCCCCACCCCTCTGACCTTATGTTTCTGTGTAAAGAATAATAAAAAAGCACTGGAGAAAGATTATGTCCCCTAATCACCCAGGCACAAATAGCAGACAACTCTGGAAAGGACCTTGCTACCTATTTTTCATTTCTTTTCAATTTTGAAATGAAGGTCATTATAGAGTTAAAATTAGAGTAATAAGTGAACATAGACTTAAACAATTTAAATGTCAAAAAATGTTAATGAGAAAGCAGAGACATTACTTTGCCAACAAAGCTCCATCTAGTCAAGGCTATGGTTTTTCCAGTAGTCATGAGTGGATGTGAGAGTTAGACTGTGAAGAAGGCTGAGCACTGAAGAATTGATGCTTTTGAACTGTGTGTTGGAGAAGACTCTTGAGAGTCCCTTGGACTGTAAGGAGATCCAACCAGTCCATTCTGAAGAAGATCAGCCCTAGGGTTTCTTTGGAAGGAATGATGCTAAAGCTGAAACTCCAGTACTTTGGCCACCTCATGCGAAGAATTGACTCATTGGAAAAGACTCTGATGCTGGGAGGGATTGGGGGCAGGAGGAGAAGGGGTCGACAGAGGATGAGATGGCTGGATGGCATCACTGACTCAACGGCCGTGAATCTGAGTGGACTCCGGGAGTTGGTGATGGACAGGGAGCCTGGTGTGCTGAGATTCATGGGGTCACAAAGAGTCGGACGTGACTGAGTGACTGAACTGGACTGAACTGAACTGAATGTCCTGTGAGGTTATTAATATATATCAATATAATTTATGAGATTTGTAGTGCAAAGAGTAGGGGAATTAAATTGGATTAAGTAATAGTTTCTAGCATTAGTTAGTAAATGGTCAAATTGAGATAAATTGTAGTAAGTCTATGAGGTAGAGGCAAAATAAAAATCATGTAAATAAAATTATAATAAAGGAGAAATAGAAGTAAAAAAACACTGAACAAATGAAAAGAAATCAAAAAAGAAAGAATAAAAGTTCAAAGAATATATGAAACAAATAGAAAAAAATTTAAGGTGGTCCATTTAGAAATTACATTAAATGTAAGTAGGTTAGCGCATCAACAAAAGGAAAATATTGTCAACATAGATTTTTCAAAAAGGAAGGCAATGGACATATCTTTTTACAGGAAGCATTACTATACATTGACACAGAAGTATTAGAAGAAAAGGTCTGGAAAACATCTACAAAAAGATAAAAAAAGTGTGAATGAAGAAATTAGATGTTCTTGAGAGAAGTGACTATTGGAATTAACAAAAGGGATGTAGGAAAGTTTTGCTAAATGAGCAAGGTGAAATAGGGTATTGGATACACCAAAGGGCAGAGATGCTTATTTAACTAACATTCTGGAGAAAATATAAGGCTATTGGACTTTATGCACTGTGGATAGGTTAGCTTTTCATCCCAACAGGAATATTTGATTGTGCTTTTTCACCATGAATCATGAGACAAGTTCATCAGTTAAGACACTCACTCCAGCCTCAATAAGCCTCTTTAAGTATAGACGTGAAATAGGCAGATAAGTGGGTACAAATTGAGTTGGACTTTTGTTAGATGACTGTGGCAGGCAAAGGGATAATAGGTTCAGAGTTTTGCAAGTGATTATAAATCTGAACCATGGAATCTCAGGTGAAAATAGATGAAGTTATCACTGAGGGTAAAAGTGTCTAGAACTTGAGGTTTTGACTAACATGCTATACTTCTTGCATGGTAATTAGATATATTATTTATATATATATATGCAGATTGGAACAGCATATCAAAATAAATGATAAGAATCTATACTATAACAAGTTCATTATTGTACATTACTCATGTGCATAGCAGTAAAAAAAATCCTTGGGTAAAAACATGACTTGAATAACATTTAGAAATGGGTCTAACTGCTCTAATTTACCTCATACTCTTTAAATGAAGAAGAACAATATTTGAAGGTTTATTTAATCTAATATTGTTTATGGATTTTATTTAAGTACTAAATAAATACGTGTTTGGATAAATAGTCCATTATTAAGATATTCAGAAACAGTCTGGGCTTTACACTAGTCTTAAGAATTTCTAGCATTGAATAAATGTTAAGTGAAACAGCACTAAAAATGCATAAATGGCTTCCCAGGTGACACTAGTGGTCAAGAACTCACCTGCCAAAACAGGAGACATAAGAGATTTGGGTTCAATCCCTGGGTCAGGAAGATCCTTTGAGGAGGGCAGAGCAAAACTCACCCCAGTATTCTTACCTGGAGAATTCCATGGATGGAGGAATCTGGTGGACAATGGTCTATACGGTTGCAAAGAGTTGGACATGACTGTGATGGAATTCCAGTTGAGCTATTTCAAATCCTGAAAGATGATGCTGTGAAAGTGCTGCACTCAACATGCCAGCAAATTTAGAAAACTCAACAGTGACAACAGGACCAGAAAATGTCAGTTTTCATTCTAATCCCAAAGAAAGGCAATGCCAAAGAATGCTCAAACTACCACACAGTTGACTCATCTCACACGCTAGTAAAGTAATGCTCAAGATTCTCCAAGCCAGGTTTCAGCAATACGTGAACCAGGAACTTCCAGATGTTCAAGCTAGTTTTAGATAAGGCAGAGGAACCAGAGATCAAATTGCCAACATCCGCTGGATCATTGAAAAGCAAGAGAGTTCCAGAAAAATATCTCTTTCTGCTTTATTGACTATGCCAAAGCCTTTAACTGTGTGGATCACAATAAACTACCTGCCTCTTGAGAAACCTATATGCAGGTCAGGAAGCAACAGTTAGAACTGGACATGGAACAACAGACTGGTTCCAAATAGGAAAAGGAGTATGTCAAGGCTGTATATTGTCACCCTGCTTATTTAACTTATATGCGGAGTATATCATGAGAAATGCTGGGCTGGAAGAAGCACAAGCTGGAATCAAGATTTCCGGGAGAAATATCAATAAACTCATATATGCAGATGACACCACCCTCATGGCAGAAAGTGAAGAGTAACTAAAGAGCCTATTGATGAAACTGAAAGAGGAGAGTGAAAAGTTGACTGAAAGCTCAACATTCAGAAAATGAAGATCATGGCATCCGGTCCCATCACTTCATGGGAAATAGATGGGGAAACAGTGGAAACAGTGACAGACTTTATTTTTGGGGGGCCCCAAAATCACTGCAGATGGTGATTGCAGCCATGAAATTAAACGATGCTTGGAAAATTATGACCAACCTAGATAGCATATTCAAAAGCAGAGACATTACTTTGCCAACAAAGGTCTGTCTAGTCAAGGCTATGGTTTTTCCAGTGGTCATGTATGGATGTGAGAGTTGGATAGTGAAGAAACTGAGCGCCAAAGAATTGATGCTTTTGAACTGTGGTGTTGGAGAAGACTCTTGAGAGTCCCTTGGACTGCAAGGAGATCCAACCAGTCCATTCTAAAGGAGATTGGTCCTGGGTGTTCTTTGGAAGGAATGATACTAAAGCTGAAACTCCAGTACTTTGGCCACCTCATGTGAAGAGTTGACTCATTGGAAAAGACTCTGATGCTGGGAGGGTTTGAGGGCAGGAGGAGAAGGGGACAACAGAGGATGAGATGGCTGGATGGCATTACCGACTCGATGGATGTGAGTTTGAGTGAACTCTGGGAGTTGGTGATGGACAGGGAGGCCTGGTGTGCTGCAATTCATGGGGTCGCAAAGAGTCGGACACAACTGAGCGACTGAAATGTACTGAACTGAAGCGGCTTAGTACACATAGAGCAAAGTTTTGATAATGGGAAAGGTAAAACAAGGCATTGAATACATTTGGATTTGTTCATAGGATAAGTTTGGTTAATTTTTTTAAGTCTTGGTTTTGAAACCCTCAAACTGTGATTTTTAACCACAAATGTTTTCTACATGAATTTATCCTTTTACCCTGACATGTGTGCTCCGTCGTATCTGACTCTTTGCAACCCCAATAACTGTAGCCATCCAGGCTCCTCTGTCGATGGGATTATCCCCGCAAGAATACTGGAGTGGGTTGACATTTCCTTCTCCACGGGATCCTCCCCACCCAGGGATCAAACCCATGTCTCCAATGGCTCCTTGCATTGCAGGTGGACTCTACCCACTGAGTTATCAAGAAAGCTCAATTCCTTTCCCCTTATTAGTTAAATATATCTTTGCATAAAGAATGAGATATAAATGTTGTTATGAGGTCAGACATTATTGAAGCCAGGATTATTAAAAGGAAAAAAAAAAAAAAAGAACAAGCTCAAATCTTGCGGCTATTTGAACATGCTGCATTGCTGCTTACATTCTGAGGTCTACCTTAACCCCAAATGTTGTTTCTAATCAAATGATAGTAGGTTGAATAAGCCGGTTACAATTTTGTGATTAGAGATTAGTTTTCTAGAAAACAAGGTAAATTAAACTTTAATTGATTGCTTCTCTCTTCAGTTGTAATTTTTAGGTTTGATAATAGCAGGAAAAAAAGATTTTGGATCCTATTATTTTAGAAAATACTTTTAAATATTGTACTGTGTGGGGATAAGACTAGCATGTTAGTAACCTGATAGAAACAGAATGAAAAATATCACTTATTTTAAACTACAGTAGAAAAGGAATCCCATATTTTGATCATTATATTGCCTAAGAGTGAAGTCTTAGACTCTGGTATGGATCTTGGCTCCAGCACACACTAGTTGGGTGCATTCATGAATTTTATTGTCGCTGTTCAGTCTTCCAGTTGTGTCCAACTCCCTGCGACCCCACGGAATGTAGCATACCAGGCCTCTCTATCCCTTACCATCTCCTGAAGTTTGCCCAAGTTCATGTCTTTTGCATCGGTGATGCCATCCAACAATCTCATCCTCTGATCCCCTCTTCTCCTTCTGCCCTCAATCTTCTCCAGCATCAGGGAATTTTTCAATGAGTTAGTTGTTTGCATCAGATGAACAAAATGCTGAAATTTCAGCATCAACATCAGTCTTTCAAAGGAGTATTCAGGGTTGATTTCCCTTAAAATTGACTGGTTTGATCTTGCTGTCTGAGGAACTCTCAGGAGTCTTCTCCAGCACCACAGTTCAAAGGCATCAATTCTTTGGCGTTCTGCCTTCTTTGTGGTTTAGCTCTCACAACTGAACGTGATCACTGGAAAGACCATAGCCTTGACTATACTGACCTTTGTCCACAGAGTAATGTCTCTGCTTTTCAATACACTGCCTAGATTTGTCATTGCTCTCCTGCCAAGAAGCAAACGTCTTCTGACTTCATGGCTGCAGTCATCATCTGCAGTGATTTTAGAACTCAAGAAGCAGGAATCTGTCACTACTTCCACTTTTTTCCCCTTCTATTTGCCATGAAGTAATGGGGCTGGATGCCATGATCTTAGTTTTTTTATTTTTATTTTTTTATGTTTAATATTGAGTTTTAAGCTGTCTCTTTCACTCTCTTTCTTCACTCTCATCAAGAGGCTCTTTAGTTCCTCTTCACTTTCTGCCATTAGAGTGGTATCATCTATATATCTGAGTTTGTTGGAATTTTTCCTGCCTATCTTGATTCCAGTAACTCATCCAACCTGGGATTTCTCATGATGTGTTTAGCATATAGGTTAAATAAACAGGGTGACAGTAGACAGCCCTGTCGTGCTCCTTTCTCAATCTTGAATCAATCAGTTGTTCCATATATGGTTCTAACTGTTGCTCCTTGACCCGCATTCAGGTTTCTCAGGAGACATGGTATTCCTTTAAGAGGTTTCCATAGTTTATTATGATCCACAGAGTCAAAGGCTTTGGCATAGTCAATGAAACAGAAGTAGATATTTTTCTGGAATTCCCTAGCTTTCTCTATGATCCAGTGAATGCCAGCAATTTGATCTCTGGTTCATTAATTTCCTCAATTCTAAAAACTTTAGTATGGTAATCTCCAAATCAGAAGCAATAATATCTATCCCTGTTAATTGTTCTGACATTTTAAATAATATATTTCATAGCAACTGTGCAATGTTTGATTCAATCTGAGAATGCTGTGAATGAAAGCTATTTTTGTTATTGCTATATTAGAATTAAATAAAATTAATCTATGAGTTTGACACACTCTCCTGGCACAGAATGTGAAAAAATAGGCTTTGGCTGACATTTTCTTTGAATCCATATCTAATTAGCTTGTAATATATTAACTCAGTGCATAGTTACACTATATTTATAGAAGAATTGCTATAGTGAACCAAATTAAAAGAGCATTTCAACAAGTTGAACAGTATAGAAATAGAATAAGCTATTGCAAACTACAAATTTATTGTAGTAGCTTTAAAAATCTCATATTAACCTTTTACTCCATCATATCTGGAAAAATATTATAATTTTTATTGGTATAATTTATATACAAAAATTCAACCTAAATAGACATATAATGTGATGGACTTTAGATATAGTCCTGTAACCAAAGCACAATTGATTTACATAGGTCTAACAGTCTCATCACTCCCAAAATTGCCCCTTTTCCCTTTGGAGTCAATTCTCTTCCCCCAGTAAAAAGACCTTGGCAATCAGTAATAAGTTATGCTTTAAAAAAATGTTTATAGTTAAGATACTTTTACTGTTACATGACGTGGCAAGCATAATATTAAGTTCTTACATACTGTCCATCCATCTTCCTCTCATGTAAACATCTTCAATAATCATAGACTGATGATGAAAACTAGGAGATTAATTTTGGCATAGTATATAAAGTAAGTAGCAGAATATTTTGAAACTTCATTGATTTTTATACCAGCCTCTATTCCAGGATCTAATCTCCAATCCCACTTTGCATCTAGTAATAAATCTAATGGGAAAGATCTTTATGAACATGCAAGCATTCTGAATTTGCTTAAATTTCTAGATGTTAATTTTAGCAACCATCAGATCTACCTCATGGCAATCACTGCTATGTTAGTTAATGGTGATTTCTGTTTTCCTCATTCTTTTCCTGCACTCAAAGTTTTATTGAGAATAATATATATCTCAATTTAATCAGCTTTACCAAACTAAAAAATACATCATTTTATTCACTTACATAATTTCTCATTTAACTTTATAATGCATGCAAGTCATTAGAGTATAAAACTCCAATGAATTCAAAGCTCTAAATTCAGATCAGCTCAACCTTTTGCAAATTGGTGAGTGAAATAACCTGCCATGTTGTTGTCAATACTGTCAATCTCCCATGTTTCCAAAGGATGTGGGGATTGATATCTTGAAAGCCCTAACTTTTGCTAATCACTTAAAAAGATATTCTCCATTTATTGAATCTGTTTTTGAAGCCAAACATTGCACCTGACTTAAGTACATATATTTTTTCCATTTAATCCTCATAAGTAATAATTAGTGAAAATACAAGACTTTCACATATATAAGGAATAGACTGTAGACTAAGAAACATGTCTCATTAAAAAAATTTAATGTGTATTAAAATGCCTAACAGATCACAATACTGCAATGCAATTCTGATACCAACCATTTGGATTTAGTACAGACTTTCAAAATTGAGGAAGCAGTCCCAAACAGACTGTCCACAGTTCATATGCCAGACATAAGTTTGAGGGTCCCAAAGCTACCCACATTTCTGACAAACCATGTACAGATTTAGGAATTCCCACCACACCTTCAGGTTTGATAATTTACCAGAATAACTCACAGAACTCAGGAAAGTGTTATGTTCACGACTAGAAGTATATTGTAAAAGATACAAATCAGAACTATTCAAACGAAGAGACACATGGGCAAGGTCTGGAGGGTCTAGAAATGGAGAGCTTCATACCCTCTTTTTGTGGAATCAGGATGTGTCACCTTTCCAGAGAGGATACTTTCCAGGTCTCAGATGAGTCACTGGGATGGACCTCCAACAGTGGGTTCTTAGCTTCATGTAGGAAAGAATTCAAGAGTGATCATAGAAAGTGAAAGACACATACTCCATAGACAGAGTACAGGCCATCTCAGAAGAGAAGAGGTCATGGGAGAAACACATTCTGCAAAAGTGCATGCATCAAAAAGCAAAAAGCAACTTGATCATATAGTACCAGAATGATAGCTTTACCTAGGATATAAGCATTCTACCTTTTGAAAAAGAAGCAGTCATTAATAAATATCAAGGAAAATACCTGCTATCTGCAAGTTAGTTTTCACTTTAAAAACAAAGTATATATTATGCTGCTCAACCTATCTTCCTGTGCAGTAGTTGAGGAGAATCAGGAAAAGTCGGTGAACTGGAATTTATATCAATAAAAATTATCCAGTTTGAAGAAGAAAGACGAAATATATATTTTTGAAAAAAAATCAGCTGAGCTTCAAGGGCTTGTGAGGCAATATTAGAATATCTAATACAAGATAACAGAAGGTTTGGTGGGAGAGACAAAATTATTTTTCCTCTACCCTTCTAAGATCTTGGTTGAGACCCTTCTGTATCAACACACAGAAATCCCTTGCATTCCTATACACTAATAATGAGAAAGTAGAAAAAGAAATTAAGGAAACAATTCCATTCACCATTGCAACAAAAAGAATAAAATACTTAGGAATATATCTACCTAAAGAAACTAAAGACCTATATATAGAAAACTATAAAACACTGATGAAAGAAATCAAAGCGGACACTAATAGATGGCGAAATATACCATGTTCATGGATCGGAAGAATCAATATAGTGAAAATGAGTATACTACCCAAAGCAATTTACAAATTCAATGCAATCCCTATCAAGCTACCAGCCACATTTTTCACAGAACTAGAACAAATAATTTCAAGATTTGTATGGAAATACAAAAAACCTTGAATAGCCAAAGCAATCTTGAGAAAGAAGAATGGAACTGGAGGAATCAACTTGCCTGACTTCAGGCTCTACTACAAAGCCACAGTCATCAAAACAGTATGGTACTGGCACAAAGACAGACATATAGATCAATGGAACAAAGTAGAAAGCCCAGAGATAAATCCACACACATATGGACACCTTATCTTTGACAAAGGAGGCAAGAATATACAATGGAGTAAAGACAATCTCTTTAACAAGTGGTGCTGGGAAAACTGGTCAACCACTTGTAAAAGAATGAAACTAGATCACTTTCTAACACCGCACACAAAAATAAACTCAAAATGGATTAAAGATCTAAATGTAAGATCAGAAACTATAAAACTCCTAGAGGAGAACATAGGCAAAACACTCTCCGACATAAATCACAGCAGGATCCTCTATGATCCACCTCCCAGAATTCTGGAAATAAAAGCAAAAATAAACAAATGGGATCTAATTAAAATTAAAAGCTTATGCACAACAAAGGAAAATATAAGCAAGGTGAAAAGACAGCCTTCTGAATGGGAGAAAATAATAGCAAATGAAGCAACTGACAAACAACTAATCTCAAAAATATACAAGCAACTTATGCAGCTCAATTCCAGAAAAATAAACGACCCAATCAAAAAATGGGCCAAAGAACTAAATAGACATTTCTCCAAAGAAGACCTACGGATGGCTAACAAACACATGAAAAGATGCTCACCATCACTCATTATCAGAGAAATGCAAATCAAAACCACAATGAGGTACCACTTCACACCAGTCAGAATGGCTGTGATCCAAAAATCTGCAAGCAATAAATGCTGGAGAGGGTGTGGAGAAAAGGGAACCCTCCTACACTGTTGGTGGGAATGCAAACTAGTACAGCCACTATGGACAACAGTGTGGAGATTCCTTAAAAATTGCAAATAGAACTACCTTATGACCCAGCAATCCCACTGCTGGGCATACACACCGAGGAAACCAGAATTGAAAGAGACACATGTACCCCAATGTTCATCGCAGCACTGTTTATAATAGCCAGGACATGGAAACAACCTAGATGTCCATCAGCAGATGAATGGATAAGAAAGCCGTGGTACATATACACAATGGAGTATTACTCGGCCGTAAAAAAGAATTCATTTGAATCAGTTCTGATGAGATGGATGAAACTGGAGCCGATTATACAGAGTGAAGTAAGCCAGAAAGAAAAACACCAATACACTATACTAACACATATATATGGAATTTAGGAAGATGGCAATGACGACCCTGTATGCAAGACAGGGAAAGAGACACAGATGTATAACGGACCTTTCGACTCAGAGGGAGAGGGAGAGGGTGGGATGATTTGGGAGAATGACATTCTAACATGTATACTATCATGTAAGAATTGAATCGCCAGTCTATGTCTGACGCAGGATGCAGCATGCTTGGGGCGGGTGCATGGGGATGATCCAGAGAGATGTTATGGGGAGGGAGGTGGGAGGGGGGTTCATGTTTGGGAACGCATGTAAGAATTAAAGATATTAAAATTAAAAAAATAAAAAACTAATAAAAAAAAAAGACAGATTAACAGGAGAAAAATAAACATAATTTTGTAACATGTACACTTCCTTTTTACATAGAAGAGACCCAGGAAAACAGTAACTCCCTAAAATGGCCCAAGCCATCATCTTTAATACCATCTCCAGATAAAGATTAAAGAAGATTTGGGGGAGGGAGGGCCAATTAGGGGGATTACCAGGAAAAGCACAATAGACAAGGATATGGATGTTATGCAAATATAAATCACTGTCTTCTCATTTGATGAGTTTTTGAAGATTAGAGTCACCCTTCTCTTTCTAGTACAAAGAGGGAGACACCCTTAGAAATAGAGATTTCCCTTATAAATGTGAATGTCTCCTACAAAGGGGGTAACTTAATCTCAGGTTTCAGAGTTTTTCCTGTCTCTTGTTTCTTAAAAATAATCAACCGAATATAATTCTTATGCCAAAGAGGTATATTTTGGAGTAGTATATTATGCTCCCCTTCAAAACCATCTTAGCTCAACCACAAAGAAAAAATCAATGCCATTCCTAGACCTTTCTGTTACAGAAGTAGAAGACAAACTTAAGGCGGGTGTTGTGATTATAGCTAAGTTACTCCATGGTATTACTGCCTCTGGGTTCATTTTATTTGCCAGATGGCCTGCAGTGATCTTAACCTCACAGTAGCCCTTCACACAAGCAGATGCCCTAGATAGCAGCTGGCAGAGTCACAAGTAAATGTAAGTTCATTAGAACTTACGCATTACCCTTTGTGAGCCGCCCTTTGTGATTCTCTCCTGCCTCCCAATGCTTTCTCATTATGCACACTTAGACAAGACCCCCATGGGACTTATCAAAGTCCCACTTTTAAGATTTCAGTTGGCCAATGTAGCCTAAGCTCAGGAACTCCAAAGCACTGCACCCACAGATCTTAATAAAGGCACGTGCTTCCTTGAGGTATGTGGGTACTGTCTCCAGGATCTGTAAATAATAAGCTTCTCTATTTCAGTTTCTCTTATGGGCTGTTGTTGAATCATCCAGAATCCCATGTTTCACCTAACACTCATGAATTTTACAAATTTATGACAGAGGATTAGGAAAGCAACCTAATCCTAGGACCCAAAGCCCAAGCAATGATTGAGAAGTCATAGAATCAAAAGCTATTTACTCCTGGAAAAGGGATAGGAAGTAAGCCTTATCTTGTTCTGAGTCACAGATTACACAGTACTACCAGAAGAGGAGTAGAACCAGGTCTCTGCCCTGGAAGGAGAGAAAAAAGGATAGTATTGTTAAAAAAAAAAAAAAAAAAAATCAACTGAGTAAATTTGAAAATCAAATTGGCTTCTTTAAATGATTTATGAATTGACCAGCATCCCATTTAACAAGTGAAAAGAAGCCTTAGCATGTATGCAAATAGAAAGGTTTTTTAGGCCAAAGGGACAAGGAAAGAGTAGATTACCTCCTCTTTCTTTACAGAATGAAAGAGGCCAATCTGATGGATTTCCTAACTAGTACTGATCAGGAAACTCCAGACTGATTTTCTAAGAGAAATTCCAGACTGATTTTCTATATTTCTAAGAGGAACCTAAACTTCAGTCAGGGTTACGTCTTGGTTTGCTGACATGGGGCACAAGTGATTTCATTTTGGGCCTGTTATTTCTTTAAACAGTACCTATGAGACTATACAATTGTTATGTAGATAACACAAATTTTCATTTGTTGAGGATCTTTGTAATGCCAGGTACTGGGATTTTCATGTAGAGGATTTCAATCTATACAAAAACACGAGGTTAGATGTTAACTCACTTCGTAAGTTGATAAGCTAAGGATCAGAAAGTTTAGGCACATTTACTGTGTTACAGTATAAGAATGGGATAGAGTTGGGACTTAATCCTTGGTGTATCTGGATTAAAACCTCATGCTCTTTTGATTATTCTCTGCATCCCAGTCCCCAAACTCCTCTGACAAATTTGAAGGAGAGTTTTTAAAAAATCATGAGAAGAAGTAAGTGTTTTTTAGCTTCTGGAAAATAGCAAATGGTGGAAATAAAATATGAAGAAATAATATTTTAAAAGATAGAGTACCTGAGGTCAGTAATAGTAGAAAAGCTTTATTTTTATCCGAAGACTAAGAACTTACTTGAGAATAAAGTCAATGGTAAATTTATATACTGCCTATTTTCAAGGTGGTTCTCTTCAGTTGCTAATGAAGCTAACCTGTGCATTTGTAAGGGATAGCAATTATTTGACTCACTCAGTCCTCCTCATTTATTATTCTGGGACATGTGACCTATTTGCAGGGAGAGTTGCTTTCACCTCTCATCTAAAATCATGATACCTTATGAAATGTTTCAATCATAGTATTTTACTTCCCAGAACTAAAGACTGGGCAACTAAACATAAATGTGTGAGAAATTACCAATATGACTAAAATAGTCATTACCATTAGTTTGGGAAGAATTAGAGCTCTTAAAAGCAAGAATAAAGGAAACAAAAGAGTTTATCATCAGAAATAAAGATAATGTGTCAATACTGTAAGTAAGTGTACAAAAGATATCAATTACAGTTAGGATTTGACAGCAAAATTTCAAGTCATAGATACTGCGAAGAAAAGAAAAAGTAAAGACTAATCTCACCATTAACTTCAATTTTAAATATCTAAATAATAAAAACAATAATAAGCAATTAAAATCTAACAAAAGAGTTATATTATAACCTAGAATTTATCTCAGTTAAATTAACAGCATTTCTATTTAACGTTGTAATGTAAATGCTAAATAGTAGTTAAGAAAAAAAAAGAAAAATGAAAAGCATGATAAATAAAACAATAAAAGAAATCATTGTCATTTTTACAAAGAAAAATCCAAGAAAATGTATGGATAAATTTGGTGAAATTTTAAGAAATATTTTAAATTTACAAGATATGAAATTAATATGCTATAACCAATAATAGATTTTATGAGACAACAGATAAATGATATAAATGAATGAGATAGAATTTATAATGGCATAAAATTACAAACTACATCCATGAGGTTGAGGTTGCAAAGAGTGACCGAGGTTACAAAGACACGAATGAGTGACCTTCACTCACTCATTCGCATAAGAATAAACCTATCTAAAATTAGACTTTATAGAAAAAATTAAAATATTCAATAATATCAAATAAAGATTAGATACATAAATGGAAAACTACATTATCTTTGTGGGTGGGAAAATTCAGTATTATAAAAATGTCAATTATTTCCTTCTGATATCAGAATTCACTATAATGCAATAAAAATGTAGATAGTTTGAAATAATACAGGCTAATCATCAAATAGATTTAAAATTATGTGCACACACACATCTGTGGAAAATTGTAACAGAAATGATGCTAACAGTCAGTAGGAGGGCTTCCTCGGTGATCCAGTGCTTAAGACTTCATGCTTCCAATACAGGGAGCACAGGTTCAATCCCTTGTCAGGGAACTAAGATCTCATAAGCCATGTGGCACAGCCAAAAGAAAAAAAAAGCAATTAGTGGGAAAGACTCAACTATAAATTATGACATAAAAATAAAATATACTGAAGAAAATGTATGTGATATCTGGTTGTAAATTAATTCTAATTATCATTGTTTATTGTAAAGTCACAGACCATCTAAGAATAAAAGGATCAAGAATGTTAAGTCTTGAAAACAGTAGCCAAAATAGCTGATGTGGCTATTTTAACATCATACAAAGTGGGTTTTATAGCAAGGAATATTACTAGTGGTATAGGAGGATATTTCCAGAACAGGCACAGTGAAGGAAATAATAAAGGTAAGATTAGAAAGTAATGAAACTGAGAAGAGAAAAGCAAAATAAAAATCAATTAATCATAATTCTGGGTCTTGAAATTGATCAAAAAAATTGATGAAATGATAAGATTTATTAGTAAAAAAGTATTAATAGAAAATAACAGTGTTAGAAATAGATGAGAGATTGCAACAGACTCTATAAATATTAAGTACTAAAGCTCACTTATGAAGAGGGAAATAACTGGAATAGCTGAGTATATACTAAAGATGTTAAAATCATAGTTTAAAATTCCCCAACTAGGAAACTCCAGGAAAAGATGCATCACAGTACATTTCTGCCCAACAGTTAAGAAAGAAATAATACTAATCCTACAATCATTCATTCAGAAAGAGATATAAAAATAATACTTTTCAACATATTTTATGAGGCTAGCGTAACCCCCAAACTCAATCAGAAAAAGTTATTACAGAGAAAGAAAACTATGTTTCTGGTCTCAGGATTATAAAAAAAAAAAGAGAAAAAACTCAACATGCTGCTGCTGTTGCTAAGTCACTTCAGTCGTGTCCGACTCTGTTTGACCCTAGAGACGGCAGCCCACCAGGCTTCCCTGTCCCTGAGATTCCCCAAGCAAGAACACTGGAGTGGGTTGCCATTTCCTTCTCCAATGCATGAAAGTGAAAAGTGAACGTGAAGTCGCTAAGTTGTGTCGACCCACAGCGACCCCATGGACTGCAGCCTACCAGGCTCCTCCGTCCATGGGATTTTCCAGGCAGGAGTACTGGAGTGGGGTGCTGTTGCCTTCTCCCAAAATTCAACATAGTTGTAGCAAATTGAATTTATCAATAAATGAAAACCATATTATGAGGGAAAGGGGAAAAGAAAGTTTTTGCTTCTCTTTACACTCCTACTACTACTCTTACCACCTCACTTCTGACAAAATGAATGGATCTTCTGATACTCCAAGCAATTCTCTGACATCAACTGGGTATCTTACAATTAAGCTATATTCTAACAACTGTCTACCTGGAGATAGCATCAGATCTTACAAGTGTCAAGAGGGGAAAATCTCCCCCTCTATCCCTCTTGAGTTCTTAGACTAGACAAAGAATAGCATCAACACAAGACAGATTAACAGGGGAAGAAGAAACCAATTTTAATTCATATGTTCAGAGGTCTCTTAGAAATGGGACCTAAGACGTGGCCAAGGCAGGAAGATTTTACTGTTTTTAGACAAATAATAAATGTGTAAGAAAATGAGAGGACAAAGAAATTTAGGTCTTGGTTGCTCAGTTTGGTGAAACATCTTAACAGAGTTTGGGCTTGGGGCAGTAAATTAAAGAAAAAACAGGTTTCTCTGAATTCCCTATGTTTGGCAGTAAGTGTATCTTTATTCCTTCAGATGCAGGAGTGCACATTTCACATTAAAGGTTTATTTCTTGCTATCAAGAGACAGAAAGGAGTGTCACAGTGTCCCTCAAGCATTTTAAGTAATTTTAATTCAAAATAATCAGTATGCCATTATGGCACATTTGGGGGTAGCTCACCTTGTTCCCCAAGCATCAAATTAAGGGCTCAGTCCCCAAAACTGCCCCCCACCCCTTACTTCAGCTACCAATCACAAGTCACCTATGCTCCTGATCAACTTGCTGTGAATTGGAGATTCCTATGACTTCCCCCTAATGTTCAGTAATTTGCTAGAGTGGGTCACAGAACTCAGAAAAATGATTTTCTTACTAGCTTGCCACTTTATTATAAAAGGACACAACATAGGAGTGGTAGTGGTGGTGGCTTATTGGCTAAGTCATATCTGAATCTTGAGACCCAATGGACTGTAGCCCACCAGGTTCCTCTGTCCATGGGTTTTCCCAGGACACTGAATCCAAGAATTGAAACCAAATCCCCTGCATTGCAAGAAGTTTCTTTACTGATGAGTCACCAGGGAAGGCTAACATAGGAGTTTAGTTCAGTTCATTGGCTCAGTCGTGTCTGACTCTTTGCGACCCCATGAATTGCAGCATGCCAGGACACCCAGTCCATCACCAGCTCGTGGAGTTCACTTGAAATCATGTACATCGAGTTGGTGATGCCATCCAGCCATCTCTTGTTGTCGCCTTCTCTTCCCACCCCCAAGCCCTCCCAGTATAAAAGTCTTTTCCAATGAGTCAACTCTGTACATGAGGTGGCTAAGGTATTGGAGTTTCAGCTTTAGCATAAGTCCTTCCAAAGAACATCCAAGACTGATTTTCTTTAGAATGGACTGGTTGGATCTCCTTGTAGGTCAAGGGGCTCTCAAGAGTCTTCTCCAACACCACAGTTCAAAAGCATCATTCTTCGGCACTCAGCTTTCTTCACAGTCCAACTCTCACATCCATACATGACCGCTGGAAAAACCATAGCCTTGACTAGACAGACCTTTGTTGGCAAAGTAATATCTCTGCTTTTCAATATGCTATCTAGGTTGGTTATAACTTTTCTTCCAAGGACTAAGTGTCTTTTAATTTCATGGCTGCAATCACCATCTGCAGTGATTTTGGAGCCCAAAAAGTCTGACACTGTTTCCACTGTTTCCCCATCGGTTTCCCATGAAGTGATGGGATCAAATGCCATGATCTTCGTTTTCTGAATTTTGAGCTTTAAGCCAGCTTGTTCACTCTCCTCTTTCAGTTTCATCAAGAGGCTTTTAGTTCCTCTTCACTTTCTGCCATAAGGGTGGTGTCATCTTCATATCTGAGGTTATTGATATTTCTCCCGGCAATCTTGATTCCAGCTTGTTCTTCTTCCAGCCCAGCTTTTCTCATGATGTACTCTGCATATAAGTAAACAAAGCAGGGTGACAATATACAGTCTTGATATATTCCTTTACCTATTTGGAACCAGTCTGTTGTTCCATGTTCAGTTCTAATTGTTGCTTCCTGACCTGCATACAGATTTCTCAAGAGGCAGGTCAGGTGGTCTGTATTCCCATCTCTTTCAGAATTTTCCACAGTTTATTGTGATCCACACAGTCAAAGGCTTTGGCATAGTCAATAAAGCAGAAATAGATGTTTTTCTGGAAATCTCTTGCTTTTTCCATGATCCAGTAGAGGTTGGCAATTTGATCTCTGGTTCCTCTGCCTTTTCTAAAATCAGCTTGAACATTTGGAAGTTAATGGTTCATGTATTGCTGAAGCCTGGCTTGGAGAATTTTGAGCATTACTTTACTAGCGTGTGAGATGAGTGCAATTGTGTGGTAGTTTGAGCATTCTTTGGCATTGCCTTTCTTTGAGATTGGAATGAAAACTGACCTTTTCCAGTCCTGTGGCCACTGCTCAGTTTTCCAAATTTGCTGGCATATTGAGTGCAGCAGTTTCACAGCAGCATCAGCTTTCAGGATTTGAAACGGCTCAACTGGAATTCCATCACCTCCACTAGCTTTGTTCGCAGTGATGCTTTCTAAGGCCCACTTAACTTCGCATTCCAGGATGTCTGACTCTAGGTTAGTGATCATACCATCGTGATTATCTTGGTCATGAAGATCTTTTCTGTACAGTTCTTCTGTGTATTCTTGCCACCTCTTCTTAATATCTTCTGCTTCTGTTAGGTCCAGACCATTTCTGTCCTTATTGAGCCCATCTTTGCATGAAATGTTCCTTTGGTATCTCTAATTTTCTTGAAGAGATCTCTAGTCTTTTCCATTCTATTGTTTTCCTCTGCTTCTTTGCATTGATCGCTGAGGAAGGCTTTCTTATCTCTTCTTGCTATTCTTTGGAACTCTGCATTCAGACGCTTATATCTTTCCTTTTCTCCTTTGCTTTTTGCTTCTTTTCTTTTCACAGCTATTTGTAAGGCCTTCCCAGACAGCCATTTTGCTTTTTTGCATTTCTTTTCCATGGGGATGGTCTTGATCCCTGTCTCTTGTACAATGTCAGGAACCTCCCTCCATAGTTCATCAGGCACTCTATCTATCAGGTCTAGGTCCTTAAATCTATTTCTCACTTCCACTGTATAATCATAAGGGATTTGATTTAGGTCATACCTGAATGGTCTAGTGGTTTTACCTACTTTCTTCACTTTAAGTCTGAATTTGGCAGTAAGGGGTGTATAGGTCAGGGTTTGGAGGAAGAGGCATAGAGGTCTATGCCTGTTTCACACACATGGCTCTCCCAGTACTTCCTGTGTTCACCAACCCAGAAACTCACCAAATCCTGTAGTTTAGGGAGTTTTAGGGATGCTTCATTGTATAGGCATGATTGATTAGGTCACTGGCCATTAGGAGTTAATTCAGCCTCCAGCTCCTTTCCTCTCTCCAGAGATCAGGAGATTGGGTTTAAAATTCCATCTCTCTAATCACATGATTATTTTAGGCAAACAGCACTCATCCTGTTCTTACCTAGGAACTTTCCAAAAATCACTTCATTATCATAAACTCAGATGTAATTGAAAAGGGCTTATTAGGAATAAAAACATATACATTTCAGTTTTTTCTTTCAGGAACAAACACATGAAGATCATAACAGAAGTTTTCCCTAGAGCTCTATCACTGAGGAAATGGCAAGAGATTTAGGAGCTAAGTGCCAGAAACCATGGATGAAGACCAAAATACGTATTTCCTATTATATCATAATGTGACAATGACCAAGTAGGGTTTATCCTAGGGGAAAAAAAATTGTCCAGTATTTGATAAATCAGTCACTATGTCACCATAATAACAGGCTAGACTGAATAAACAAAACAGTATGATCATACAAATGGCTCATAATGCTTAACAATATCAAACAATAACTCAATCAACAAATAAGATGAAGAGCTAAATAGACATATTTCCAAAGAAGGCATACAGATGGCCAACAGGCACATGAAAGGATGTTCAACACCACTAGTTATGAGAGAAATGCAAATCAAAACTATAATAAGATGTCACCTCACACCAACCAGAATGGTTGTCATTAAAAAAAATTTTTTTTTAATCCACAAAAAATAAATGCTTAAGAGGATGTGGAGAGAAAAGAACCCTCCTAACGCTGTTGTTGGGAATGTAAATTGGTACAGCCACTAGGGAGAACAGTAAAGAGATTCCTTAAAAAAGTAAAAATAATGTTATCTATGACACTGCAATCCTATTCCTGGGCATATATTCAGAGAAACATGATCTGAAAGGATACATGCACCCCAGTGCTCATTACAAAGCTGTTGACAGTGGCCAAAATATGGAAACAACCTAAATATCCATCAACAGAGGAACAAATAAAGAAGATAATGGAATATTACTCAGCCATTAAAAAGAATGAAATAACACCATTAGCAGCAACATGGATGGACATAGAGATTGTCATACTGAGCGAAGTAAGTTAGAGAGAGAAGGTAAAATATTGTATGACATCCTTTAAATGTGGAATCTAAAAAAAAAGAAATGACACAAATGAGCTTATAAAACAGAAACCAACTTACAGACTTAGAGATCAAACTTAAAATTGCCTGGAGAAAGATGGAAGGATGGGGAAAGGGATAGGGAGTTTGGGATGGACATGCACAGTCTACTTTACTTAAAATGGATGACCAATAAATACCTATTGTATAGCATATGGAACTTTGCCTAATGTTGTGAATGGGAGGGGAGTTTGGGGAGAATAGATGTATGTATGACTAAGTCAATTACAACATTGTTAAGCAACCATACCCTAGTACAAAATAAAAAAGTTAAAAGAAAACAAAAACACAACTGTGATAACAATGAAACAGTATGATCGTCTCAGTACAATAAATGCATAAATGTGTTTGAAAACTGTCAGCACAATAAGATCTGTAAAGAACATTCTCATTCTTACAGAACAGTTTCAGAAAAACTAAAGTTCATATTCCATTTTTCAATAAAATCTTATTTCTCCCCCTGTAATTTTGGGAACAAGACAATGAAATCTGATTTCACTTTTTCTATTTACCAGAGTATGTAATCAGTATAATAAAGATATTAAGTGCTTACTTATGGAAAAGGAAATACGACCCTCTATTAATAAACAATTTGACTATTTAGAAAAGCCTCCAATTATGCTGCCAGAACTACTAAGCAGTTTGGGGTAACCATAGAATGATTTAAGTATACAAAAAAAAAATCAATAGACTATTAATATACTAGCAATGAAAAAGTGAAAACTGAAACAAAAGTGCCATGTATAATATTAATGAAAAATGAACTATTTAGGCAGAAATATAATAAAATATATACAATACCTATTGAACTACAAAGTTTAACTGATCAAAGGAAACCTCAAAAATTGAAAAATGCACTGTGTTCATAGTTCAGAAGATTCAAAATTGTCAAGGTATCAATTCTGCCCAAATTTATCTGTGGATGTACTGCAATTTCAATCACAATCCTGGAAGGTTTTTTTTGGTAGAAATTGATAGACTGATCCTAAAATTTATATGAAGCAGATTGAGCCTAGAAGAGACAAAACAATTATCAGAAATAATACATTTGGAGAACTCACATTATTTGATTTCTAAAGTTTAATATAAACCTCAAGTAACCAAAATAGTGTGGTATCTTCTCAACCCAGGAATCAAACCCAGGGATCAAACCCAGATCTCCTGCATTGCAGGCAGATTCTTTACCACCTGAACCACCAGAGAAGTCCATTGCTTTTAGGGTAGGCATAGAAATAAGTGGGAGAGAATAGAGTGTAGATCAGGCACACAGTTGGTATTCGATTTATATTTGACATAGGTGCCAAGGACATTCAGTTTTAAAAGAATTATTTCAGCAAATGGTTCTGGAATTATTGGACATCTCTATGTAACCTATATGATGCAGACATCTATATCTAACTGGATTTTAAATTTCTTTCTTATTTTTCATCTTAATGAGAGAAATACTTTTGTTTACAAGAACTTTTTCCCCAGCTTAATGTAGAAAAGGATATCCTACCCAAACACCAAGAACATTATTGGGATTCTGTGTGCCTTGGTTTTTAAACACCTTGATTGTATGTTGAGTCAAAGTTTAGCATAAATCTTGGCTCTACCACTCAATTGCTCTGGGACTTTCAGCAACTAAATTAAACCCCCTAATTTTTGCTAAAATTGTTTATTACATGTGATTAATGAAAACTACCTGATCTGCTTGCCACAAGGATTAATTTGGCACAGTTCCCAATGCTTAGTAAACAATGGCTAACATAAATATGCTATTTACAGTAGAATTTCCAAAACATTTTGAAATGTTGTTATTTGAATATGATACTTGAATCAATATATTATTTATAGTAAATAAAACTAAAGCCTTTCAGGGATTTTAATTTAAGTATTGCTCTATCAACAAAACAATTTTTATATCTATCATTTAAAAGCTTATCATTTATAAACTTCATAGAACTATCTGTTAGGTATTATTATCCTCACTTAAGAAATGATGAATCTGAAATTCACAGAAGGTAAATTACTTGCTTATATTAAACACAGTAAAGATTTTCAAAGAAAGGGATTGAATTTGGATTTATCTTTAAGCTAAGACTATCTTTATTTCATGCCATTCTTCTCCAATTAGACATAAAAGCTTAATGTCTTTGCATTTTAATTTGTAATTTCATGAAATATCAGTTCAGTTCAGTCGCTCAGTCATGTCCCACTCTTTGCAACCCCATGACCACAGCACGCTAGGCCTCCCTGTCCATCACCAACTCTCAGAGTCCACCCAAGACCATGTCTGTCTCAGTCAGTGATGCATTCCAACCATCTCATCCTCTATCGCCCGCTTCTCCTCCTGCCCTCAATCTTTCCCAGCATCAGGGTCTTTTCAAATGAGTCAGCTCTTCACATCAGGTGGCCAAAGTATTGGAGTTTCAGCTTCAACATCAGTTCTTCCAATGAACACTCAGGACTGATCTCCTTTAAGATGGACTGGTTGGATCTCCTTGCAGTCCAAGGGACTCTCAAGAGTCTTCTCCAACTCCACAGTTCAAACGCATCAATTCTTCAGTGCTCAGCTTTCTTTATGGTCCAACTCTCACATCCATACATGACAACTGGAAAAACCATAGCCTTGACTAGATAGACTTTGTTGGCAAAGTAATGTCTCTGCTTTTTAATATGCTGTCTAGGTTGGTTATAACTTTTCTTCCAAGGAGTAAGTATCTTTTAATTTCATGGCTGCAATCACCATATGCAGTGATTTTGTAGCCAAGAAAAATAAAGTCAGCCACTGTTTCCCCATCTATTTCCCGTGAAGTGATGGGACCAGATGCCATGATCTTCGTTTTCTGAATGTTGAGCTTTAGGCCAACTTTTTCACTCTCCTCTTTCACTTTCATCAAGAAGCTCTTTAGTTCTTCAGTTTCTGCCATGAGGGTGGTGTCATTTGCATATCTGAGGTTATTGATATTTCTCCCAGCAATCTTGATTCCAGCTTGTGCTTCTTCTAGCCCAGCATTTCTCATGATGTACTCTGCATATAAGTTACATAAACAGGCTGACAACATACAGCCTTGATGTACTCCTTTTCCTATTTGGAACCAGTCTGTTGTTCCATGTCCACTTCTAACTGTTGCTTCCTGACCTCCACATAGGTTTCCCAAGAGGCAGGTCAGGTGGTCTGGTATTCCCATCTGTTTCAGAATTTTCCACAGTTTATTGTGATGCACACAGTCAACGGCTTTGGTATAGTCAATAAAGCAGAAATAGATATTTTTCTGGAACTCTCTTGCTTTTTTGATGATCCAGCGGATGTTGGGAATTTGATCTCTGGTTCTTCTGCCTTTTCTAAAACCTGCTTAATGAAATGATAAATTATGGTCACCAGTCTTTTAAATTGACAGTTAAGATTTTTAGTAAATTATATTCTTACATTTCAGATTTCCCCATGAATTTTATTATGATGTTAGACCTCTTTTTTGTTTGTATGTATTTGCAAACCAAATTTTTCTAAAAAGGAAATGCCAAACAATATGTGGCCAGATAATCACCTTTACCTGCAGTACAGACAAATAGATTGGATATTACAAGAAAAAAAAAAAAAAAGAAATTTTGTATCTGTAATGCAGTTTTTAAAATAGTGTATATTTACCTTTTGGTAATGACAATGATGCAGGTTTTAACAAAGCAGTTTTAAGAATATTGAGAAAGATGTAATAATATGCTGTTAGAACTTCTATCTATGAATATCAGAAGCTTCTTAGGCTCCTTAAACATTATCATCATTAATAATATCAAAGTAAATGCCATATTCTGAAAACATCATACCTAAATTATTTAGGAATCTGATTTTAGTGGTAGTTAAAAGTGAAAGTGAAGTCATTCAGTTGTTTCTGACTCTTTTCTACTCTATGGACTGTAGCCCACCATGCTACTCATTCCATGAGATTTTCCAGGCAAGATTACTGGAGTGGGTTGCCATTTTCTTCTCCAGGGGATCTTCCTGACCCAGGAATCGAACTCAGGTCTCCGGCATTAAGCTGCCATAAAATTCTTTACTTATGTTAATTGCTTTTTTTTTTTTCATGTTTCTACAGTGTTTTTATTTTTAAACCTTTTATTTTGTACTGGGGTATAGCTGATTAGCAATGTTGTGAGTTTCAGGTGAACAGTAAAGGGACTTAGCTGTACATACACATGTATTCATTCTCCCCCAAATTTCCTTCCCATGCAGGTTGCCACATAACATTAGGCAGCATTTCATGTGCTGTACAGTAGGTCCTTGTTGGTTATCCATTTTAAATGTAGCAATGTGTACCTGTCCATCCCAAATACATCAGCCAATCAAGGGACTTCCCTGGTGGTCCTGTGGCTAAGACTTCAGGCTCCCAATGCAGGGGGCCTAAGCTCCATCCTTGGTTAGGGAAATAGATCCCACTTGCTGTAGTGGTATGAAACACTACAATACAAAATGCTAAAATAAATCTTTTTAAATTCATGCTTCCATTAATTTAGTGTATGTCTTTTAAGATGCACTCTTCTTCCTGAATTACACAGAATATTTGGTTCTTTCCGCACAGAGTTTCATCATGTGGTTTTCTCATTGTACCATTTCCAGAGAATGAATACTGAATAGCAGTTGCAAAGCTATTTTGAGGGACCTCTCGTTTCCAGCAGACAATAGAATCCCAAGAAAAATGCATGATCACAATCTCAGAATGAATTTAAATGTGAATATCTTCCACATTTACATACATTTAGATAATCTTTATAATGTCACATTGCTTGTGGAGAGCTAAGGTGATGTGAGAAATGATTATAAAGCAGAAAATTTAGAGGAGATGATAAAGATTAATGTTTTCAAGAGAAGTCCATTGCTTTTGGGAAAATGGAAAAATCACTTAAAACTTGCTGTAAAAAATTAAAACCCATATTATATTTGTTTTTATATCTTAAAATATTTTCTCCAATGAGATTTATGAAATGATGTACCAGTTCAATGTCTGTGTATAAAGATATGGTGAAAAACAAGTGTGCCTTTAACAAAAATTACAGGAGTATAATGAAATGGGACACAAAGAGTCAGACACAACTGAGCGACTTTCACTTTGACTTTCAGTCAAATGCATATACAAAAGCATATCATGATATGTAATTTAGGGATTTTTTAGTTTGCTTTTGGCTTTCCACTTTTGTGTAATTTGATTATTAATTTGCTGCATGAATTGGTGGAGGCTTCCCTGGAAAATAGCAATAATAGCTTGGCAATAAGTAACTAGAATAATGGAGCAAGAACCTTATATAGTTTACACAGAATAATAAATGACACAAATATTGACAATATAACTAGAGTTCACAATAAGCCGAGATAACTGTGGGTTTGGAAACTTTCACTGCGTTAAGTTGAAGTTCCTTGAGAGAAGTATTAAATACAATTCAAAAAGCTAATGATGGTGGGTGGAGTGGAGGGCAGTTTGTTATGGACAGAAAGTCACACACCACTGAGCATGCACTCATGTACGTAGGCACAAGACCTCATGAGTCCACATGGAGAATTAGAAATTTGTGTCATTATTTGGAGCAAGAAGTAAAACCTTTTGGGCTATTAGAAAAAATTCATATAAAGTTGTGGGTATTGTATGTTATTCAAATTTCATTATTTCAGTCTTTCAGGCAAACTTTTCATTATATAAGCCTTTTAAGGCAAACTCAGGATTCAATATCAGTATTAATTTGGCAGTAGAATGTATCCCAGGTAAGAAGTTAGAGAGCATGGATGTATGAACTAGTTCAATCCTCAAACTTCAGTTTTTATTCTGAATCTATTTCACCTTAATTCTTGTCAGCTTACTTAATATTTTATTTATCTGTTCAGTTCAGTTCAGTTCGGTTGTTCAGTCGAGTCTGACTCTTTGCTATCCCATGGACTGCAGCATGTCAGGCCTCCATGTCCATCACCAACTCCCGGAGGTTACTCAAACTCATGTCTATTGAGTCGGCGATGCCATCCAACTATCTCATCCTCTGTCGTCCCCTTCTCCTCCTGCCTGCAATCTTTCCCAGCACCAGGGTCTTTTCAGATGAGTCAGTTCTTCATATCAGGTGATCTGTTACTTTTCTGAATTCATACTTTTTCATTGATATCATCCATATTTTTCTATTTCACACATATTTTTATTTTCAATATATACAAATTAAATGAAAATTCATTGGTATTGTTGCACAAAGGGGGACTCCTTCCAGGGCCTGAAATTGGGCTCTTGTCTAACACCTAGAAATGAATTGTCCAAGGAGACATGTGTGCTGAAGAAGCAAGAGATTTTATTGGAAAAGGTGCCCAGTGGGGAGAGCAATAGGGTAAGAGAACCCAGGAGAACTGCTCTGCCATGTGGCTGACAGTCTCTGGTTCCATGCTGATGGGATTAGTTTCTGGGTTGTCTTTAGCAATCATTCTGACTCAGGGTCCTTCCTGGTGGTCCAACCTTGTTCAGCCAAGATGCATGGCAGCGTGAAAGATTCTGGGAGGTGGTTGGACATGTGATGTCTCCTTTTGACATTTCCTGAACTCTTCTGGTGGGTGGAGGCTTATTAGTTCCATGTTCCTTACCAGGACCTCGTCTCATAAAACAGCTCATGCAAATGGTTACTATGGTGTCTAGCCAGGGTGGGTGGTTTCAGTCAGTGTGCGTCCCCTAACAGTGTCATAGTTCTTTATTAAAAGGTGCCTTAGAGGAAAGGTGAGAAAAAAGCATGGTGGGAAGAACAATGTAAAAGAAGCCAAAATAGCTAGATCTGGGTCTCAGGTTTTTCTTATCTTGTTTGTAGTGTTAGAAGATTTTACTTCATGTCTAGGAACTACAATTTTCTTGTCTGCAAAATGGGTTTATATCACCAATTTTTAAAGCAGTTTAGCAAAAATACTTAGATGTTAAAAGAACCACTTCCAAAGACAAATCCTAGAAAGGGGTGACTGTAATGACTCTGTTTCCTCCTTCACATTCCAAATTGCTCCAGTTTAAAAGAGCAGTATTTTGACATATCAGAATCCTGCATAAGGTATAATTTTAAAATAAGTGCTCAGTGATTTCAGTGAAAATGATAGAGTAGGTAGCATCTAGGATCTATCTCATCACAGAAACTGGAGAACAAGTGGATATAATAAAAGGTTTACAGCAACCAAGCAAATATTAATCAAGCAAAAAACAACTTAAAAACAACTGGAGGGACTTCATTCACACCCAGGCATACCACATGCTCAGAAAAGACCTATAAAGACCCTAAACTTTCATCTCTAGGCTTAGTGCATGTAGGTAAGAAGTAAAGGTAAGACAGAATTGTAAAGACCCTTGCTAAGAACTGAAGGGTGATGGAGTGCTCCCAGCACAGAGTAAATTTGCAAAGATTATGAGAGATTTTTTTTTCTTATTTTGTTGTTGTTTATCTGCTTTCTTTCTTCTATCTCTATTTTTCTGTTTGTTTGTTTGTTTTTCCCCTAGGTGGAAGAGGGATGGTATTCAAGGAAATTCTGCCAAACACTAATAAGAAGAGACTTGAGAGATCAAACATGACAAAGAACACACACTTTACAAAAATAATTTGGAAAAGTCACTAAACAAACATCTACAGGGCACAGAAAGCAATACACAAAAACTGTGAAGAAGGAAATAATTGTATTTCCAGGGTTACCACATTATAATATTCAAAAAAGCAAGTTTTCGACAGAGAAAACATTTCTTTAACAAGAAAATGTAACACACTCAAATAAAAAATTCACAAAGATTTTTTTTTAAGAAAGTATGACATTGGACTGACTTACTAGGCAAATACTTTGAATCAACTATCTTAAATATTCTCAAAGAGCTAAAGGGAACCACAGCCAAAAAGCTAAAGGAAACCAAGAGATCACTATATGAAAAATAGATAATATGAAGAGAAATTTTTTTAAATGTAAAAAAGAAAAAGAAAAAAAAGACAGACATACTGGAACTGAGATGTATAGTAACAAATGAAAAATTCACCATAAAAGTTCAGTAGTAGATTTTAGCAGAAAGTATAATATATAAGAGAATCTGAAGACAGAGCAAGTGTCTAGTCTGAGGAGTATAAAGGAAAAAGAATGAAGAAAAAAACACACAGTCTGAGAGACATGGGTGGTGGTGGTTTAGTAGCTAAGTCATGTCCAACTCTTGGGACTCCATGGACTGTAGCCTGCCAGGCTCCTCTGTCCATGGATTCTCCAGGCAAGAATACTAGAGTTGGTTGCCATTTCCTTCTCCAGAGGATCTTTCTGACCCAGAGATCAAACCTGGGTCTTCTGCATTTCAAGCAGATTCTTCATCAACTTAACTACAAGGGAAGCCCAAGAGAATACAGACATAATCGGAATCCTAGAAGAACAAGAAATAGATGAAAGGACAGAAAGAGCAACTGGAAAAATAATGGCAGAAAACTCCCTGAATTTGATCTAAAACAGACACACACAGAGTCAAAAATACACACACAAATCTACATATTCAGGAAGTTAAATGAACTCCAACAGAGTAAACTCAAAGAGGTCCACAAATTAGGACTCATCATAATCAACTTTTCAAAAGTGGAGACAAGGTTATAATCTTGAATGCATCAAATTAAGCACAAAGACAGTGGAAGTAAAGATATAGTAAAATAATAATGGACTTCCCAGGTGGCGCTAGTGGTAAAGAACCTGCAAACCAATAAAATGAGTTACAAGGAATCCTCAATATTAACAGCATATTTCTAATCTATAATCTTAGATGCCAAAAGTGAGTGGAATGACAGTTTTAAGTGAAGTTGGAAAAATCTGTCAACCAACAATCCTATATTGGCAAATCTCAGAGATAGTATATATTAGATTCCAGACCATGACAATAAAGCAAATATCACAATAAAGTGAGTCACACAATATTTTTTATTTCCCAGTGCATACAAAAATTATGTGGACACTATATTGTAGTCTATTAAGTGTCCAATAACTTTATATCTATAAAAACACATACATAAACCTTAATTTTAAAATAATACTGTTGGAAAACTGGCACTAATAGACTTGCTCAATGCAGGGCTCCTACAAACCTTCAATTTGTAAAAAGAAAAAAAAATGAAACACTTGTGAAGTGCAATAAATCAAAGTGCAATAAAATGAGATATGCCATATCTGACAATACTATCCTTCAAAAATGAAGGAGAAATTAGAATAGTTAGACAAATAGCTAAACAAAAACTAAGGTAGTTTTTCACTAGTAGATCTATCCTATAAGAAGTGCTATCAGGAGTCCAGGCTGAAACAAAAGATAATAAGCAATAACTCAAAGATATATGAATAATTAAGAGTTCTGGTAAAGATAACACTATAGGTAAACATAGAAGTCAATATTTTATTTTTTAGCTTGTAAATCTTCAATTTACTTCCTACATGATTTAAGGGAAAATGTATAAAACAATAATTGTAATACTACATTAACAAGCACACACAGTGTTTGTAAAGGTAAGTTGTGACTATAACAGTATAAAGGGGAAAAAACAAAGATGAATAGGAATAGTTTTTGCATGCTATTGAAGTTAAATTGAATATCAATTCAATCTCAGTTGTTATAAATTTAGGATATTAATTGTAAGCCCCACAGTAGTCACTATAATAATATCTTTAAAGTACATGAATAGGGAAATGAGAAAGAAACAAAATGGCATACTACAGAGAATTATAATACGGGATATATTTACCAAGTATTAGTGAACACTAAATTAATTCAGAGCTCACTAATAGGTAACTTAAAATTCCCCCCATGTGAGAAAATTAAGGCACACATTTTTATGTACCCATGGGTCAAACGAAAAAAAACAAAAACAAAAACACACAAGCCAAGTTAGAAACCTTTTTTAATTCAGTGATAATGGAATTAAAACACGTGGACATTTGGGAGATGCAACTAAGCCAGTGTTCAGAGAAAAAGTCATATCTTTAAATGAATAAAATAAAAAAAAATAAAAGCTTGAATAAAAATATAAGGGGCTTTAGCTTATGAAACTGGAGGAAAAAAATGAATTAAGCACAAATAAATTCAAGTAAAGATATAGTAAAAGAATAGAAGATTAAACAGAATAGAAAATATACACTTGAGAAAATGAACTAAACACTGGTCCTTTAAGCAATTAACACATTTAACTTACCTCTAGAGAAATTAATTGAGAAAAAAAGGGAGAAAAGACATGTTTTGAATATCAAAAATTAAAAATTACATTGCAAAAGATACTCAAGATATCAAAATGATTAGAAATGACTATTGTGACCAATTGGATGATAATATATCTGCAGCAGTTTGAAGTAACGTCTTTCTTAAAAAGACATAAAAATCATTATCCACAAACTGGATGTCACTGAAATTAAAAACCTCTGCTTATCAAAAGACAGTATTAAGGAAGTAAAAAATGAAGTCACAAACAGTAATAGGACATAAAGTATCCCTGGGCAGGCCAATCCAATTTTAGGAATGCACAAAATATTTGACTGTGATTTCACAAAAGGGAATGGCCAATAAGCATGTGAAAACTCTGTAACATATGCAAGCAAATATAAAACGCAATGAGTTACCACAGTCTCTTTGCCAGAAGGGAAATAGTTATTGCTGATGAGATTAGTAACTGGAGGGAGATACTAGTAAGTATGCTGGGATACTGGTAATAGTGGGCTCTTTTCTCTGGATTCTAATTACATGGATGAGTTCATTTTGCAAATATTTGTTCAGCTATACAGGTACGATTTCAGCATTTTCCGGTATTATGCTATATTTTTTAAATGTGCAAGAGGAAAAAGAAAAAGAAAATGAACTGAGGCATCAAACAGAAGTTTTGATTTTATCTTCATATTTCCACCTGCATATTTTTCCTATCTTGAATTTTTCAGGCTGTGATACATATATCAATATATTTATTCCACTGATCATAGATTTCTTTTTCAGTGCTGCTATGGAAATATTTTCTTCTTAAAGTTCATTTTATATTATTTCAAGGAATGTTGGCTGAAAAGGGTAATATTTATGCACAGTCTGCAGTATTCATATAATACTTTTTGAAAATGAATTATATAAAAGAATTATATAATTATGTAGTAATTATAAATAATTACATAATGCAGATTTTTCTTATTACATAATGATACTTTACATAATAATGCTTATCATTATCTTTGAAGAGCATAAAATATGCAAAGATATAACTGGTGTTTAATGCATTTACAAATCTGATCATTTACTTTTTCCCCCATTGTAATGATAAAAAGTTAACATGAAATTTTGAACTTGTTAATAATTTTGTCACTTTCTTTGTCACTGGCTTGATAAACTACTACACTTACCTACATGTATTGAAATTGAGCCAACAGGGCACACTACTAATAAAAAAAAACAGTAATTTAATATTATTTTTTAAAAAAGAAACTCTGTATATATCTGTCCAAGTATTTCATATTATGGTAAATGACATATGCAAGTTGTTTTAAAATAATTTTTTAAATGTTCACACACTAATTAGAATATAATAATATATATAGTGTTGCTGAAAATAAAAATTTTCAGCATTCACAAATTTTTCACTTACTCTATATTCTGAAACTTGTTATTTTTACCCCCTGGAGGAAACTTTGCTATGACTTATTAAAAAAAAAAAAATCCTTAGTCTTGGTCTAAAAAGCTTAAGGGAAAAGAAGTCCAGTGATAGTAATATTTTTTCTCTTGTCAAGCATGAGTCTATCATTTCTGTTCTATGAAGAGTATTCCCTGCATGTCTTCACTTTTAACACCATGGCTTTTCACAAGCAGTTCTATTTGCTCTATGATAAGCTTAATTGACAACTTAATGAGTTGGTTAATTAGTTAACTAATTATTCCAGCAAATAATTAACAATAATTTATTAGTTGATTTTGTAAATGATAGCTAATGGAAATCTTTAGGTCTCTCTTGAATAAAGTTAAATAATAATTATAGGATGGTTATAACTTTTTAGCTATTACTGAACTCATGTCTGGCTGCTTGCCACTCAAAAATCAATACCCAAGAGGCAGTTGTTGGTAGAAAAGAAAGTTGCTTTTAATAAGATCATTTTAAGTCTAGGGAGATGGTGAACTCAGTATCCACCCAAAAACCATCTCTGAAGATTCTGCTTAGCTATGAAAATTTTAAAGGGAAAAGTGGAAGTAAATCTCAGTTAATCATTGAGACAGAGGGCAGAGCCATTGTCATCCACACTAAGTGCAAGCTTGTTAACTTCTTACGATGTTTCTTTAGATGCTAACCTTGCTCACAGTTTGTTCACACAGTTTTTTCATAAGATTACTGAAGGGGAAGCTAAGAAAAGGTTTGGTAATTACATTATTCTTCATGTCTATTGCTTTGATCTACAGGAAGAAACAACAGGTTATGTAAAGTATTGTGTGATCAAATGATTTGAAAAGTGTGCTTGGACTGGAAATGAGCAGAGAATAGAGGTGTCTGGTTTAAGTTTAGCTGCAATATAGCTTTGCTAAAGTGGTGAGGAAAAGGGATTTCTTGCTGAGGGTAGTTCCCTGCAAGAGCTGCTTACAAATCCCCCCACCCACCCCCAGCAGATATCATTTCATTTAGTTTCTATGGGATTAGGGACAAAGGTCTGTCTCCTGTAACAGCCTCATACTGAGAAAGGGTATTGAAGTCTTAGAAAAAAAGACACTGACCTGGATTTGAAGAATCTCTTTGCTGACAGTTTTAATTGCCCACTTACATGTATGGAGCAAGCTACAATCATTTTACTACCCACAAATATGTAGATTATTGTGAGAAATACTGTTAATCCCATCATTTTAAGGCCAGTTCTCAGAATTGTGCTAGCCATAGACTCAATACTACTCGAGATGGAACGGCTTATGTATTGGATGCAGTCTGGTCGACATGCAGTTAGCTTTTTCCCTCTGGTGGCAATTATAGTATCTGTAAAACAACTCAGGAATGGACATTAGACAGTGAGTCTGTGATTCTATTTTCCTAATCATTAACTACTTGAGCCTGTTCTTTTTTTGACTCAGGGAAGCCTGAGAGATTTCAGCTTTTCTACAAACAGGAGAAAGGGGGCATGGAGAGATCTTTACCTGGGGGATGACCCCACAGGGTGTTTCTTGGTTCCATAGCTATAAGTGAACATAAACTTAAGAAAAAAATATATAGTTAGAGCTTAATTATTACAGCTTCCCATGTGGCTCAGTGGTAGAGAATCGACCAGCTAAGCAGGAGATATGGGTTCAAACCCGGGGTTGTAAAGATCCCCTGGGGAAGGAAATGGCAACCTACTCCAGTATTCTTGTCCAGGAAATCCCATGGATAGAGGAGCCTGGTGAGCTACAGTCTATGGGATCACAAAGGAGTAAGACATGACTTAGCAACTAAGCAACAACATAGAATCCCTTCAGTATTAAATTATTTATAGCAACCTACTACAACTATAGTCAATTACAGGGCTAAATGTGCACATAATATTTGTGTCATTGTGTCTTCCTGTGCTGAGTACCACAGTCACAGCCCCACAACGGTCTTCTATCTTTAATAAACAAGGCAATTAAAAAAAAAAGTATTCAGGGAGATTTATTCCACCAGGGTCCAGGGCATTTGAAGAAAAAAATTTATCTCTGTCTGTAGAAGTGCGCTAGACTTTTTTGTTTGTTTATTTCAGGTTCTGAAATCAGTGAATAACATTCCCAAAGCAGTCCTTAAGTTTGGTTGTCTTCAGTCTTTGAAATGTACAGTGTATGATGAGATTTTTTTTCCTCTGTGGCCCCTATGTACTGATTCAGCATCATCAACAGAGGAGAGGAGACAGAGACATCCAACACCTATTAACAGATTTTTAGAGGATATTAAAATAGAAGCATCTGAGAAAATGAATAAATAAAGGTATCAGACCTGTAAAAGAAGGTAGAAAAAACAATGGACATGAGTTCCAGCAAACTCCAGGAGATAGTGAAGAACAAGAAAACTTGCTGTGTTGCAGTCCATGGGGTCTCAAAGAGTTGAACATGCCTGAGGATCTGAACAACAGGAGCAATACAATCATTAATTTTTTAGTATAAAGTTTAAATGTTTAACTAATATGAAAATGAAAACTTGAATTGTTACTTAATTATAAATGTTTTTGATATGCAATGGCACTACCTTATAGTTTTACTTCAAGAAACCATAATAAAATTCTATGAACAAGATTCAGAGGCAGACATAATTCTCTCAAAAATTTATATTTCAAAACATATAAGGGGACTTCTGCCTCTGACCAAGTTGGAGGAACAGGGACCAGATTTTTCCTTCCACAAGAAAAAAATAAAAGCAAAATCTAGGGAGGAAAAGGGTTTTCATGACAGTGTATATTAAGAAAGTGATCCTTGGGAGATGGGAAAAAATGAGGTGAACCTATGATTGCCTCATTTACCTGCCTGAAAGAAACACTCTGCCTCAGATTTATGATGGAAATTTTACAGTTGCACAATTCTTTCTGCACAAAATTTTGCCTTGTGCTATTGGCTAGAAGAAAGTCACAGGTCCTATCCATGCAGCAAGGGAGGGTATTATACAGGGCAAGAACATTAAGAGGTAAGAATTATAGATGCCGTAAGACTGCCTGTTATAATCATGAACAACTTTTTGTCCATAATCCAACAACTTATATGAAATGGACAATTCCTTAAAAGAAAGACTTTTCCTAAATGTTTAAAGCAACTTTAACAATATAATATAGTGGGTTTCACTGTTGGCTCAGAATCTGCCTGCAATGTAGGAGACCCAGGTTTGGGAGGATCTCCTGGAGAAGGGAATGGTTGCTCACTCCAGTATTATTGGAAAATCCCATGGACAGCGGAGCCTGGCAAGCTACAGTCCATGGGGACACGACTGAGCATCTATCACTTTCCATGGGGGGAATTAACCATATAATAGCCAAATATAATATAATAGCTAAATACTGGAAAAAGAACAAATGTCATCAGCAGATGAATAGATAAACCAGATGATATTGTCTAGGCAACAGGATATTGCTGCTGTTGTTGCTAAGTCGCTTTAGTTGTGACCAACTCTTTGTGACCCCATAGATGACAGCCCACCAGGCTCCCCCGTCCCTGGGATCCTCCAGGCAAGAATACTGGAGTGGGCTGCCATTTCCTTCTCCAGTGCATGAAAGTGAAAAGTGAAAGTGAAGTCATTCAGTCGTGTCCGACTCCTAGTGACTCCATGGACTGCAGCCTACCAGGCTCCTCTGTCCATGGGATTTTCCAGGCAAGAGTACTGGAGTGGGTTGCCATTGCCTTTTCCAACAGAATACTACCCAGCAAAAAAAAAAAAAAAAAAGTAACAACCACATGCAGCAAAATAGATTAATCTCTAAATAATTATGTGGCTCAGACAGTAAAGTGTCTGTCTACAATGCGGGAGACCTGGGTTCGATCCCTGGGTTGGGAAGGTCCCCTGGAGAAGGAAATGGCAATCCACTCCAGGACTATTGCCTGGAAAATCCCATGGACAGAGGAGCCTGGTAGGCTACGGTCCATGGGGTCCCAAAGAGTCGGACACGACTGAGTGACGTCACTACACTTAAATAATTATAATGAGTATAAAAAGCCTGAACAGAGAACCAGTCAATGCCCCAAGTGGAAGAAGTAGCAAAAAATCTGATTCTTTCAATGCATTATTTTCCTCTTTGTGATTTTGGCACAAGGTCTAGCTGTCCCGGTCACTCTCTACTGTCTTTAAATATTTTTGTTTTAAAATTCTTAATCATTATTCATATGGACTGTTTGGTCTGAAATAAGCTACTCTGTATTAGTCAGAATCAGAAGGCTGACATCTCTCAAGTGCAGAAATAAAAAATGAGAACATAGTGCAGGGTTTGTAAGATGCAGTACTTCCATGTCAGGTTTGTATTTGAGAAAATATTAATGGAATACCCTTGTTCCTTTATTTTGGCTAGATACATATTTTTTTTGTTTATGGAAAGTTGTCATATACAGAGTTTCTGTTTTCTGAAGAATGGAAAATAATTGTTAAATGAGTGTAACATACTGATCCTATAATTCCCTTTGGTATTCCCCCTCAAAGATGACTTATTTTTGTATGTGTCTAATAGAGTTATACATGTGTGACTTTGTAGAAAATTCCATGTAATCTATCACTATTTTAATTAGCATTATTACCAATGTTTTCCTGACATGATAAAGTTAAGATTATGATTATACATTTTATAGATAAATTGTTTAAATCAAAGAACAGGAGTCATGTCAACGGGTTCATGGCAGTTGGTTAAATTGCTTCAGTTTATAAGACTAAAATAAAAGGAGGAAAGATGTGATAAAGCAAGAAGGCTAGCAGAACACCATCAAAATTATTTGTAGAAGTGCTGTATATTGTAAGACAGCCTTTAGCATTAACATCATTTAACATTTATTGACTTTTTGAAATTTGGTGCTTTGTATTCATCATAAAATTTAATCTATATAACAAACATGGATATCAATTGTTAGTATAGATTTGTAAATAAGAAAGCAGTCTCAGAAATTAACAAATAATACATGGTAGAGATAGAATTAAAATACAGTTCTGTCTTTCCCTGCTTCAGCCTTAAATTGTGCCCTTTCTTAAATAATAATAATAATAAAATAATAGAATGAACACTTAACTGCAACAACCCCCTGTAGAAGTAACTCAAGAGAGTGGATGTAAATGAATCCTTGGGACTTTGGAAAATACCCCAAATCCCAATAAAGCACAGAGATGTTTTCTCAGAAAGGTAGGGCTAGATTGTGAATGCAACAGAGAAATGTTAGGCATCATCTATTCATTCATTCATTAGTGTTTATTGAGTGTTTCTTGCTATGGTAGGCACATGCTCTGAAGCATTAAACTAAACAGCAGAAATTTAAGTTTGTCAAAAGGGATGTTTTTCTTTTCTTTTTTTTTTCAATTTAAAAACAATCAGTATTTATTAACTGACCAGATTGCAAAAATAATTATGGTAGATAGCTTCCTTCATCCTTCTAATAAGCCTGTTGATCTGGTATTTCTGGTTGCCAACATCTCCACCTTCTACAAGATAGGTGGTCTTTTTCTTCATTCTGCCTCATGGAGAAGAAAATTTAAAGGGCAGGAAGCTGTTTGCTTCTTTGAAACATTTTCCAACAGGACAGATCTCATGGACCAGATACTCTATGCAGATGAGGTCATATTTGCCAAGAGGTTGAGAAATCAATACATTATCCATCAAGGCAATTTGCCTCTTGTTGATTTTGCCATAACCATGCTGTAGATCAATTCATTTACAGACTTCAGATTTGGGTTCCCGTATGCAATGTATGGAGAAGGCAATGGCAACCCACTCCAGTACTCCTGCTTGGAAAATCCCATGGACGGAGGAGCCTCATAGACTACAGTCCATGGGGTCGCAAGGAGTCGGACGCGACTGAGCAACTTTACTTTCACTTTTCACTTTCATGCACTGGAGAAGGAAATGGCAACCTACTCCAGTGTTCCTGCCTGGAGAATCCCAGGGGCGGGGAAGCCTGGTGGGCTGCCGTCTATGGGGTCGCACAGAGTCGGACACGACTGAAGCGACTTGGCAGCAGCAGCATGCAATGTCTGATTCCACAATTCTCAGCGTGTTAATTGAAACCTTGTTGACTTCACAAAGGTACTATTGAAGATCTGACAAAAAGAAAGAAGCTGCAATACCTTCGGAAACTTTGTGCTCAATTCATTGACACCTCTGATCCTGATGACAAATGCCAATTTGGGTTCCATGGGTACATAGAAGTTGAAAACTTATCTTGCCACTATAGCCATTCAAATTTCAGTTCAAATGCAGTTCACATATGCCTGTATTCCTTGTGAAGTGGTTAGCTTTTTCATGGATAAGCTTCCTCCTGGCCTTTCGAAGCATCTTTTGGGCAAATTTCTTTCTAAAGCACTTGATCTTAATCTCTCTGAAATCCTTTCCCTTTATCTTAAGGGTTTCTGGCACAATAGGAACCTTCTTTTTCTTCTCTTCCGCACCCTCCATGGTTCCAGCTGGGAAAGAGAAAGGGGATGTTTTTGAAACTGTTAGTAAAGTCAGTAACATTAATTTGAGGAGATTTGAGATCTTAATTTATTTTTTCTTAATGAAAAAAAATAAAATGGTATTATTATTATTAAAAATTATAGAATAGATAAAATAGCATGTGTGTGTTACTCACTCTATCATCTATGACTCTTTGTGACTCCAGGGGCTGTAGCCTGCCAGGCTCCTCTGTCCATGGAATTCTCCAAGCAAGAATACTGAAGTGGTTTGCCATTCCTTTCTCCAGGGGATCTTCCTGACCCAGAGATGAAACCTGACTCTCCTGCACTGCAGTATTGCAGGCAGATTCTTACCATCTGCACCTCCAGGAAAGCATAGTGCAGATTATAAGGAAGCTTTTTACACCTATAAAGGCCATTCAGTGTTTGTGTGTGAACTTTTGCTTATGCACACATACGTAATTGATACATATATGTTACATCATGATGGAAAATATATTTTCATGTGTGTTCTCGGTCAAAAAATTGAAAGACATCATCGTCCTAAAGAACAATGGACTATATTTATTCAGAAACAAGATTCTACAAAAACTAACATTTAAGTACTTCATATTAACTTATAGAATATTTTGAAAATTAATAGAGAGTAACCAGTGATCTGACATAGTGAAATTTCCCCTGCTGTCATCTGAAAAGCAAATTTAATTTTCACCCACCTTAATAATCTAGCATCAAAAATAGAAATAAAAAATCATTTCTTGTTTTGCATTTGATGTTGTAATTAATAACAGACATCTATTATTTCCTATGGGAACAATCCTAATCACTCAAGCATTCTTGCTTTTAGTCTCCTTCCAAGAAGCCAAGAACAATATATTGTAGATGGAATAGCTTAAAGAAATCAGGGAAATAAAATTTCCTTCTGTTTCAAGGCTCACATTTTATACTATTTTTTTCATATCTGTGATCTGGGAGTTGAACCATTTCTAATTAAACTTCTTCTGCTGATCAAGTTTGGCCTTAAAGTTTGATGGCTTGCATATTTGTTTACAAACTGGCAGCATTTCTCTAATGAGCTGTGAGTATTAGGACAATAATATATTTATTGTGACCAGTATTCACTTAGTCACATCATGAAAAATATTTATTACATACTGTTTATGGTGCCATAAACTATTTTTGCTTTTAAAATAGGAAATAAAAGTCCTCAACAGGACTTTGAGGTATGATAGTATTGCTTTCCTGTAGGACACACAACTTGTATTATGTACATTACTTCATTTCACACAAAAGTATTCATTTTTAACAAATATGTCATATCACAAGCAACACAATTCATAACATTAAAAGGAAATCTTGGCAAAATAAATTGCACTACAATATAATTGTGATACTAAACTTATTAAGAGAGATGGAAACAGAACAGCCTGATCTATTGGTATAAACAGAAATTGTTGAAAACAGTATTTCACATTAAAATATCTAGTTGAACTTTTACTAAATTAATTAGCCTGAAGTTTTTTCTTTAATTTGTGTGTTTTTAAGTAAACAATTTCATTCATATATATATTTATAAATAAGATTTAACCTAACTTGTCAAATTAACAGTGACTTAAAAAAATACCACCATAAAATAATCTTGAACCTGGAGTCCCTCAACTTCAGAGTAATCGAGTATGGTTTTGCATACTGTACTTTGCACAAGACACTCAGCTTATGCGAAGTGGGTATGGAGTGGAGTGATGGGGGGTGGGATAAAGCCAAATTCCCTTTGATAAAAAAAGGAGGAATTTCTTTTAAATTTTCAAAAACACACAAAAAAGTTACCTATGGGCTGACCAGAGCTATGCACAACTTCTTTTCCCCAGTCCATTTGCTCTTCAATCCCTACTGGTGCAACCTACTACCAGAATTGAGAGAGTTTACTGGAACATTACTCTGAACATGGCCACTTTTGCAGGAGCACTACAGAAAATGTCTTAGAATAGATTATGACACAAGTAAGAAAAAAAAAACAAAACTTGTATTTTATTTTAAATATTTACATTGTCAATATAGAAAACATTTTAAAATTTTGCTTTAGGTTGTGTGTGCATGTTCAGTCACTCAGTAGTGTTTGACTCTTTGTGACCCCACCAGGCTCCTCTGTCCATGGGATTTCCCAGGCAAGAGCCCTGGAGTAGGTTGCCATTTCCTAACCCAGAGGATCTTCCTGACCCAGGGATCCATCCCACAACTCCTGACTCTTCTACATTGGCAGGTGGAGGTTGTATGGCTGTTTTCAAGAAAAAAATCTTATGATTATTATTTTTTTTAATATGTGTTTTTGGTGTGTCTGCGATGCAATAAGCTTCACAGGTGGCATAGTAACAAAGAATTTGCCTGACAATGTAGGAGACGCAAAAGACACGGGTATGATCCCTGGGTCAGGAAGATCCCCTGGAGTAGACAATGGCAACCCACTCCAGTATTCTTACCTGGAAAATTCCATGGACAGAGGATCTTGGCAGGCTACAGTCCATGGGGTCACAAAGAGTCAGATATGGCTGAACACACACACACACACACACACACACACACATAGTGTACACTAAAACCAGTTTCCCATTTCAGAAATTGTTTAAATTTTTTTTTTAAATTTTGTGCTCATTTTAGCCCCTCAGTCAAAATTATATGATGAAGACATTTAAAGCCTAGGTAATAACAATTGATTATACTTGTTTCATTGGCTCACAAGCATTTATAAAATTTACATCTCATATCATATTCACTTGCAAAGTATAGATCTTCTCTCTCTGTAGCCTAACAAATGAATTTTAAATAAAATTAAACTTTTCTTCTAACTTTTTTGTAATGGTGAAACAGCGTGATCTTAGCAGTGTAATTTATTTCCACAGGCATCTTCTCAAGTTTGTTCTGCTTTTCCCAATTAGACCTGCCATTCTTCCCTTTTCTATTATGCATTCTACTCTAGATAGTAATGCAATCCATTAATCTGCAGAAAAGTCTTTTGCTTTTGTCTCATGTGACTCTACAACCTGGAAAACCTGGAAAAACTACCAGTAAAACATCATTATATTATACAATATGCTATACAGTAGGGACAACTACAGAAGGTATTAGAGAGTAAGTGCACTTTGTTAGTATACGTGGTCTGTTTTGATTTTTTTGTTTGTTTATTGTTGATACATCTTGAGAAAAAACACAGCAGAAATGTAGAAAATGCAACTACTAATCATCTCTCTCCACCCAAAATTTTAAATGCTAATTTTTTCTATCTAAACTTTTCACCTAATTAAAAAAAATAGATACTGAATTATGTTTTAATCAGTTCTTAACATTTTCATTTTGTGTTTCCTAGTTTTTTAACCATTTATTTTTTTAAATTAAGACATGTAATACATTCACAGAAAAGAGTGTAAAACAAAATTAACAGTTAAACAAGTTATTACAAAGTGAACATTATATATCTATCTCCCAGATCAAAATATGTAACATTGTTAGAATCTTCTAAATTGTTCCCAATTGTCTCTTCCTCACAACATCTTGAAAGTGAAAGTGTCTCAGTCATGTCTGACTCTTTGTGACCCCATGGACTATAACCTGTCAGGCTCCTCTGTCCTTGGAATTCTCCAGACAAGAATACTGGAGTGAGTAACTGTTCCCTTCTCCAGGGGATCTTCCCAACACAGGGATCAAACCCAGGACTCCAGCATTGTGGGCAGATTCTTTACCTTCTGAGCCATGAGGGAAGCCCACAGTATCTTACTCTCTAAACTATCCCTGCTCTGAAACCTGTGGAAATCAGTAACTTGTTTTGTTGAGTTTACCTCCAGCGATCCATGAAAAATCATTTAATTTTGTCTAATTTTGAAATTTACATCAGTGGCCTCACATACTTGGTTTTATGTGTCTGGCTTTGATTTGACATTTCATTTTTTACTTCCTTCCTGTGTTCAATATTGTTCATTTCCTTCCTGTGTAATATGCCATTTCATGAATATACAATTTAATTCCTTATTTTATTAGAGATTCAGTTTGTTTCCAGTTTTTCTCAATGTGAGCAACATCTGTGTAATTGAGCATGCGTGTGTCTAGAGTATATACTTGGAGTGGAGTCACATTTTGGAGAATACATGAATTTCTAATGACCAAACTCATTTCCATAGTCCATGTATTAGTTTGCACTCCTACAAGGAGTATATAAAAATTCCATCATTCTCTACTTTTGGAAAAATAGAACTTGTTGACGATTTCAATGTATTGCTAAGACACTACAGTGAGTATATGATGGCATGTATTAGTGTTATTTTGTATTCACTTTTTGCTATAGAAATCAATTGCATTTTCATATATTTCTCCTATAAAAAATTTAGAAATATTTCATTACAAAGCTATGGCATTTACTCATTTTTTTCCTGTTGAATTATTTTTTCTTTTATCATTGCTTTGTAGAATTGCTTTAAATTTATTTTATTCAAGTTCAGTTGATTTACAATGTTGTGTTAATTTCTTCTGTACATCAAAGTGATTCAATTATACATACTAATAATTAATATACAGACATTTTTCATATTCTTTTCCACTATAGTCTATCATAGGATATTGAATATAGTCCCTTGTGCTCTGCATTAAGACTTTGTTGTTTTTCCATTCTGTATATAATAGTTTGCATCTGCCAATCCCAAACTCCCATTCATTTTCTCCCACCCCCTTCCTTCAGTGACCACAAGTCTGTTTTCTATATGTGTGAGTCCATTTCCTCTATAAGTTCATTTTTGTCATATTTTAGATTCCATGTGCAAGAGATATCATATGGTATTTGTCTTTGTTTTTCTGACTTACTTCCCTTAGTATAATAGGTCCATCTGTGTTGTTGCAAATGATATTTCATTCCTTATTTTGTCTGAGTAATATTCCATTGTATGTATGTATATATGTACATCTTTATCTGTTCGTATATTGATGGACATTTAGGTTGTTTCTATGCCTTGGCTATCGTGAATAGTACTGCTATAAACATAGGACTCATGAATCTTTTGAATTATAGTTTTTGGCTGTAATGCCCAAGAGTGGAATTGCTGAATCATATAGTAACTCTGTTTTTAGTTTTTTGAGGAATCTTCATACCATTTTTTCATTGTGGCTGCACCAGCTTATATTCCTACCAACAGTGTAAGAGAGTTTCCTTTTCTCCACATCTTCTCCGGCATTTATTATTTGTAGACATTTTATGATGGCCATTCTAACTGGTGTGAGGTGGTACTACATTGTAGTTTGGATTTGCATGTCTCTAATAATTAGCAATGTTGAGCATCTTTTTATGTGCCTGTTGGTCATCTGTGTGCCATCTTTGAAGAAATGTCTATTTAGGTCTTCTGCCCATTTTTTGAGTAGGTTGGTTTGTGGTTGTTGTTGTTGTTATTGAATTGTATGAGCTATTTTTATATTTTGGAAATTAAGCCCTCATCAGGAACATCATTGGCAAATATTTTCTCCCAGCCCAGAAGTTGTACTTCAAATATCTTCTGCTACTTAGCATTTTTGCTTTAATAATGTCTGTAGATTTGTTTTTTTTTTTTTTTAACATTTGAGACCCTTGGTTTTTCTATCAATGGTAAATACCCACAATTCCCAAAATGTATCTTGTGACACTTCAGTATACCACCTGAACTCATGGGAATGCTGTAGGATATGTTAAATTTTCAAAGGAAATTCAGCAATGCTGACCATCTATTGAACAATGTGTGAAATACTAGCTTGAGGAAGTTAACAATTTCAGCATTATATTGTTCTACATTCTTTTGAATAATAATACATTTTTGTAAGCTAGATTTCTAGTGTTTTTTTGTGATAAAATATAACTACCAATCTAGACATATATCTTATACCCTTCACAAAAATTAAGTCAAAGTTGATCACAGGTATAAAGGTAAAACTCAAAACTATAAAACTTCTAGAAATAAAATATGAGAAAATATGGATGACCTTAGATATGGTGATGATTTCTTTCATATAATACCAAGGGCAATATCCATGAAAGAAAGAATTGATAAGCTGGACTTCATTAAATTTAAAAACTTACACTCTGTGAAAGACAATATTAAAATAATCAGAAGATAAAACAGGTTTGGAGAAAATATTTGTAAAAGGCATCTGATCAAGAATTTTTATCCAAAACACACAAAGAACTCTTAAAATTCAGTAATAAGAAAGCAAACTATCTGATTTTTAAAATGTTAAAGACTTTGACAGACTCCTCATCAAAGAAGATACACAGATGGCAAATAAGCATATGAAAAGATGTTCCATGTCATAGATCATCAGGGAAATGCAAATTAAAACAACAATGAAATACTGCTACATACCTATTAGAACACCCAATATCTAGGCACTGACTGCCCCAAATGCTGGCCAAGATGTGGAGCAACAGTACCTCTCATTCATTGCTGGTAAGAATGCAAAATGCCACTGCCACAGTTTGGCATTTTGTTACAAAGTTAAACTTACTCTTACCATGTGATATGACAGTCATGCTCATTAGTATTTACCCAAAAGAGTTTAAAACTTCTGTCAACAGAAAAACTTGCAAATGGATGTCTAAAGGAGTGTTATTTTACTCATAATCGCCCAAACTTGGAAGCAACCATGATATCCTTGGTTGGTACATACAGACAATGGAATATTACTCAGCACTAAAAAGAAAATAAGCTATCAAGTCATGAAAAGACATGGAGGAACCATAAATGCATATTACTAAGTGAATGACAATTTAATTTTTTAAATCTATATATTGTATGTTTTTAATTATATTAAATTCTGGATTATACAAATTATAGAGACAATAAAAAAGTCACTGGTTGTTGGGGCTTGGGGAAGGGGAGAGAGATGAACAGTTGGATCATGTAGGATTTTAGAGCGGTGAAAATTCTCTGTATTATTATATAATGATGGATTTATATCATTATACATTTGTCCAAAAGTCTGGAATATACATCAAGTGAACCTTAATGTCAATATGGACACTGGATGACTTGTCAGCATACATTCGTCAATTAAAACAAATGCTGTGGTGGTGAATGTTGATAATGCAGAATGTTTTGCATGTGTAGGGTGAGGAAATACATAGGAAATCTCTGTATTTCCTTCAAATTTGCTCTAAGTCTAAAACTGCTCTAAAAAAAAACTGCTCTGAAAATAAACTCTTAGTACATTAATAATAGAAAAAATATTTTTGAAAAGCAACTGCCACTCAAAAATCAATTTGGAAGAGAATTAGGATGGTGACATCCAATCTAATTCAAGGGTTGAAATAGGTACACATAACCCATTAACAAGTTAGTGAATATTTTAAGAATGAAATAAAATTATTTTTCAGTTTATGCATATTTGTTTTTCAAATCGCTAGTACATTTTAGAATATGAACAGTTTTAAGTTTTTTTTTAACCTGTTAAACAAAGAGAATGATGATTTCTTTTGCCCTATGGATGTCATAAAAAAATGTACACCATAAGGGCATCACAGACAGAGAAATTTTAAGAACTTCTGGAATAATAGTGTTTAAAGAGGGAATGTAAGGTTGAGTTTGGGAAAATGTACAGATTCTATAAATATACATGTAATTAATAAGCCTGGGAGACTGAGTTTGTAACTCTAATATTTCCTCTTCATATTGTGTTTGGATCAGCCTTTTTCTCATTAACTGAACAGCAGTTTCAACATAGCTATTTCTCTGTTCAAATTGACTCAAGTCTGTGATCAGGAAATCTTATTCCTCTTAATTAAATAATCTTTAATAGATCATCTAAAGTGTATCTTTAAATAAACAGCAATAAGTCCAATATATCACACTGTTTTCTCTCAATTGCCTTCTCTAATTATTATAATTAGTAGTTCTTTTTCCTTTTTAATGTTACCCAGCTGTAACAAATAACCTTTAACCATTTTGATTATCTCTGTAAAAAAATTAATGGGCAATTGGAGGACTACATTTATTATATATGAAACAAAAATAAATCCTGGTGAACCACTTAAAATAATTTTTCCAGGAAAGCTCAGCTGAAACCAAAAGCTGTGTAAGTCTAAATATTTCTATAAACTAGTGAAAGTTACATGTTAAGATAGTAAATGTTAAGCTTGTATTAATTAAAACTTCATTAGGTGTAGGCCTAACAGAAGTTTCCTGGAAATGAAATAATCCTAAGTGTCGTTTCAAGAAAAACATGAAGGGCTTGGTTAGATATTAAATAAAATCTATTAATAGATTTTATTAATTATTTTTAATTTTAAAAATGTAAGCCCTTCCTTCCCAGAATCTATACTTTAAAATGAAGGTGGGCTGACAAAAATCCAGCAATTCTCCCCAATATTCATGGAAAAGTCCCTGAAAACTGTCTAAGAATCAATACTAAACTATCTCAACAGAGACAAAAGGAATATAGCTGCTCACAATGTTCCCTCTCCAGTCTGGGAGAATTGCAGAAAGAGAAAATGCAGTTACTATAACCACAGGGAGCCAGTTTTTCCTACAATACATAGTAACTGATAAATACTGTGAAGAGAAAGTAAATATTCTAGAATCCCCAGAGAAAATAGGAGTATTAAACAAAGAAACTCATTGAGAAATCTAGGTGAGACTCTCTGCTCCTGTCATATACTACAAAAACCTGGATCAAAACCAGTAGGTGCCCATTTTCAACATTTTTGAAATTGTTATGATGGATGAGGGAACTCACGTGATGCTGAAAAATGACAATAAACTCTAAGGTAGGGATTGGCTAAACAAGGCATGGACACTGGGAAATTACTGCAAGGTTAGGAGCATCCACCTATTGTGTTAGAATATCCTGATATAAATGGAACAATTATACATCACAGAGAAAAAAAAAAAGAAAAACACCTCAGAAGAGAGATCAAAATCAAGTCCTCAAGAAGGAGTTTATGCCTTTGGACTCCAAATGGGTAGATTTATACAATTTCCAGCCCTCACATTGTATTGAAAACATGCAGATAAAGGAATTCAACTTTGTTTTGCAGATGACTAACTGGTACCTTAGAAAGAGCAAGTCACTTTAAACAAGAACAAAATTACGAATGGCAAGACAATTATGCAACTATACAGAAAAATAACAAAATGAAAAACACTAATGTGTTCAAAGAAGATGAAAAACTCAGGCTATAGAAAAATGTAACTTAAAGAATAAGCAAAAGTAATCAAAACACTAGTCTTTTAAACAAGTATTGTATGTTATAGAAATAAATTGCTCCAATTATGAAATCAAAAAAATAAGGACTCAAAGCAGTAATCTTTAAGAAAAGTAGAATGAGAGTTGAAGAGAATTTATAAACTAAGGAAACAACTTGAGGATTGCAAACGAACATAACCACAGAAAATTACTTATAAATATCATAAATAAGGATGAAAACAGAATATGATAGAAATACTAACAGTAAACGCAAAAGGGAAAGGCAAGAGGCTAGGAGATAACAATCAAAATGGAGGGCAAAAGAAATGCAACTTAAAAGTGATAGCTAGCAAGAGAAAAAAAAAATTGCAACACAATTTTCTTAATCTCTCTAGCTTTTGCCTGTTTTGTTTGATGCCAAGCAACTGTATCATCTCATGTCATCTCCTGGTACTGACATTTTTATTGCTCTTGGAATAAAATAACCAAGCAGAGGGCAAACAAGAAACAAGAAGTGCGAGAGATACCACTAACATGAAATTCTCATTCGCTCTCGCTCCACCTGCTATAGAAGGTCCAGCATACTTGCTCCTTCTTTTGTGCTTGCTGGTGGTTTGTGGTTTAGTTGCTAAGTTGTATCTAGCTCATACATCCCCATAGACTGTACCTCATCAGGCTCTCTTTCTATACCTTAGTTAATGAACATCAGCACCCACTGGGTAAGCCAAAACTTCACAGTAAATATTGGTGCTTTTTTTTGTTGTTGTTGTTGTTTTTCTCCCCCTCAGTTTTATGACTTATTGAGAGACAACAAACATAACACTAAGTTCCAGTCATATGATGTGTCGAATATATACATGAATCAATTTAGAAATGATTGCTGTAACAGAGTTAGTCAATACTTCCATCACCTCGCATAATTATCTGTGTGTGTGCGTGTATGTGTGTGTGTATGTGAGGTAAGCACACTTAAGATTTATTCTCTTAGAAATTTTTAAGTATATAATACAATTATAGACACAATTCTGAATATTAGATCCCCAGAATTTATTATTCTTACTACTGGAAGTTTGTATCCTTTAAAATCTCCCCATTTCCTCTATTCCTGGGCCCTTTTAACTATCATTTTACTCTCTGTTTCTATGAGCTCAGCTTTTTTTTTTTTAGATCCCATATGTATGTGAGATCTTACAGTTTTTATCTTTCTCTATTAGACTTCTTTCAATCTGCAAAATGCCCTCACAGTTAATACACATTGTCTCAAATGGCAGGATTTTATTTTTATGGCTGAGTAATATTTCATTATGCTTCGCTGGTGGCTCAGTGATAAAGAATCCTCCCACCAATGCAGGAGATGAAAGTGTGACCCTGGGTCAGAGAGATCCTTTGGAGAAGGAAATGGCAAGCCACTCCAGTATTCTTGACTGGGAAATCCCATGGACAGAGGAGATTGGGAGGCTACCATCCATGGGGCTGCAAAGAGTTGGACATGACTTAGAGACTAAACAGCAATAACAAATATTCCATTGTATGTATAAAATATGGCATATTGATAGAGAGGGAGAGGCCACATTTTTATTATACAATTGTTGGTTGGTAGACCTTTAAGGTATTTCCGGATCTTGGCTTCATGAATAATGTTGCAGTAAACATAGGAGGTGCAGATATCTCTCCATCATAGTGATGGCACCCCACTCCAGTACTCTTGCCTGGAAAATCCCATGGACGGAGGAGCCTGGTGGGCTGCAGTCCATGGGGTCGCTAAGAGTCAGACGCAACTGAGCGATTTCACTTTCACTTTTCACTTTCATGCACTGGAGAAGGAAATGGCAACCCACTCCAGTGTTCTTGCCTGGAGAATCCCAGGGACGGGGGAGCCTGGTGGGCTGCCGTCTATGGGGTCACACAGAGTCAGACACGATGAAGTGACTTAGCAGCAGCAGCAGCAGCAAACATAGGAGGTGCAGATATCTCTCCAACATAGTGATTTCACTTTCTTTCAAATATACAACAGAAGTAACAGTTGCTATGTAAAATGTTATTTTTACTTTTAATTTTCTGAGAAACTTCCATACTCCAGTTTTCCATAGTGGTTGTGCCAAATTATATTCCCACTAATGGTGCATAAGGGTTCCCTTTTTTTCACATCCTTATCAACATGTGTCTGCTTGTCTTTTTGATAGTAGTCATTTTAACAGGTGTGATGTGATGTCAACTGTGTTTTTTACACTTGTATTTGCCTGATGATTAGTGCGGTTGAGCATCTTTTCATGTACCTGTTGGGCCATTGTATATGCTCTTTGGAAAATACATCTATTCAGGTCCTTTGCCCATTTTTTTTTTAATTTGGATTATTTTATTTTGCTTTTGTTATTGAGTTGTTAGAGTTCCTTCTATGTGTTGGATATTATTCCCTTATCTGATATGCAGTTTGCAAATATTTCTGAATATTCCATCTGCACATCTTCAAATTAAGCAAAATTAAGATGGCTCCTACATCTTTTTCTTTATCTATGATTCTCTTAATTTTCAAGCTCATATATCCAAATGTCTTCCAGAAAAATTGATTCTATGTACCAAAATAAGTCCAAAGCAGGACTTAGATCCATAGAGTCATTCCTCTCAAATCACTCATTCTTCTCCATTTTTTTATGTTAGTTAATCCAGAATCCATTCATATACTTAAATCAAACAACAAATACTATCAGAACTATTCTCAAAATATGTCTTGATCCTAGTCATTTCTAACTTCATGTTTCCCCATCTAGTCCAAACCTGTGTTATATCTCACAGGTATATTGTATCCTCACTAATCTCTGGATTTCCACTTTTATAACCCTCAGTCTACGCACACAGCCAGAGAGATCCTTAAAAATGACAACAATCCATGCCACTTCTCATTTACAATCTTCCAGGTGTGTTTTCTCATCACATTTAGAATGTAATGTCCTGCTGTTGTTTCCCACTGGTTATCTCACTAATCTCATTTTCTATAGCTCTTTTTGCTACTTAGTCCTTTCTGTATGCCAGGTATTCCCTAGGTTTAGAGTCTTAAGTCTGTTGTTCATTATTATGTTGTCTTATTTGTTGATTTGTAGAAGTTTTTATATATTCTGGTTACAAGAATTTTATGTATTTTAAAGAGCTTCCTCAACTGTGTGTCTTTTTTATTTAACTCACTCTAGAGCAGCAGCTATGGCAGCTCAGAGGTTAAAGCATCTGCCTCCAATGCAGGAGACCTGGGTTTTATCCCTGGGTGGGGAAGATCCCCTGGAGAAGGAAAGGGCAACCGACTCCAGTATTCTTGCCTGGAGAATCCCATGGACTGAGCCTGGTGGGCTGCAGTCCACGGGGTCACCAAGAGTCGGACACGACTAAGTGATTTTACTCACTTACTTACTTAAAGCAGCTACTAAACTGCGCTTTTCACAGATTTTTCTCCACTCTCCTATACGACTTAGCCATTAGCACCTAAAATGTGCCTAGTGCAACTAAGAAAATAAATTTGTAAATTTATATAAAATTTATCTAATTTAAAATTTAACAGTCATATGTGGCTATTGGTTATCATTTTGGACAGCACAACAGGGCATAATTTGATTGTCAAGAGCTCTTAATTTTAATATAGTTTACTTTATCAAGTTTTATCTTCATATTTGGTGATTTTATGTCTTATTTAAGAACTCTTTCTCTTGTTCAAGATAATTTTATTTTCTAATATCCTCTCCAGAAAGATACATATATGTATATATATATATTGGAGAAGGCAATGGCACTCCACTCCAGTACTCTCGTCCGGAAAATCCCATGGGCAGAGGAGCCTGGAAGGGTGCAGTCCATGGGGTCACAAAAAGTCAGACACGACTGAGTGACTTCACTTTCACTTTTCACTTTCATGCATTGGAGAAAGAAATGGCAACCCACTCCAGTGTTCTTGCCTGGAGAATCCCAGGGACGGGGGAGCCTGGTGGGCTGCCGTCTATGGGGTCGCACAGAGTCGGACACGACTGAAGCGACTTAGCAGCAGCAGCAGCATGTATATATATGTGTATATATATATATATATATGTATATACATATATATATATTTTTTTTGCCTTTCACACTTAAGGATCCAATCAAACTGAAATTGATTTTGCAAATTTTGGAAGCTCAAAGTTTTTTGTTTTTTTGTTTTTAATCATGCAGAAGGATGTCAATATAGGCAGCACAGTTTATTGAAATAACAATTATTATCTCACTGCTCTATTGTATAATACTCTATTGACTGTAAATCAAGAATTTATTTGTATATAAGTCTTTCTTAGGCCCTCAATTATTTTTCAATGGTCTATTGGTTTATTCTTGAATGTATTTAATCAGTATTAATATCACATGATCTATTGGTAGGTTTATAATTATTGAAATTCAGTAGAGAAATTGCTCCTGTTTTGCTCCAGTTTTTTCAAAGTGTCTTTGCTATTCTTGATCATTTACATGCAAGGTTTGTAAAGGGTTTATCTAGTTCAACAAAGATATCTATTGAAATTTTGCTTGGTAATATATTTAAAATGGATATAACTTAGAGGGAACTTGGTGTTTTTACAAAAGTTAAGACTTTTAACCCATTTTTCTCTGTGTCCCTCCATTTACTTAATTTTTAAATTTTATTTTTAAATTTTATTTTTAAATTTACCTTTATAGCTTTCTGTTTAGAAGCTTAGTTGGGCATTCAATTGATTAATTTCATTCTCAATTTCAATTTCAAATATAACTCTTGGTACATTTATTAATTTTTCATGGGTAAAAAACCAAATTACCCCCAAATGGGCTGTTTAATTAAAAAAAAGAGCAATTTATTATCTTAGAATTCTGGAGATCAGAAGGACAAAATCGAAGTGTTGGCAGGACTAATGAGAGGCTTGGGAGATAATCCCTGACTTGCCTTTTCCAATATCTGATGGCTCCTGGTGTACGTTGGCTTGTGGAAGCATAGCTTCAGTCTCTACATCTGTCTTTACAGGGCCTCTTTCCCTATGTCTCTCTGTTTCCTTTCCTCTTCTCGGAAGGACACTAATGGCAACCCACTCCAGTACTCTTGCCTGGAAAATCCCATGGATGAAGGAGCCCGGTAGCCTGCAGTCCATGGGGTCGCTAAGAGTCAGGCACAACTGAGCGACTTCACTTTCACGCATTGGAGAAGCAAATGGCAACCCACTTCAGTGTTCTTACCTGGAGAATCCCAGGGATGGCAGAGCTTGGTGGGTTGCCGTCTACGGGGTCGCACAGAGTCGGACACGACTGAAGCGACTTAGCAGCAGCAGCAACAGCAGTTATTGAATTTAGGGCCCACCATAAATCTGGTATGATACTGTCTCAAGATCTTTAATTCACCTCCAAAGACATTTCCGAATAAAGTGTCACTCTGAGGTTCTAGGTGGACATGAATTTTGGGAGACACTATTTAACCCATCACTGTCAGATATAAAAATACAATTATCTTTTTATATTGGACTTTTACAGAAAATGAATGTACTTTTGTTGTTGATGTTGAACGTGCTGTGCTGTGCTTAGTCACTCAGTCACGTCCTACTCTTTGTGACTCCATGGACTGGAATCCACCAGGATCCTCTGTCCATGGGATTTCTCCAGGCAAGAAAACTGGAGTGGGTTGCCATGACTTCCTCCAGGGGATCTTCCAACCCAGGGATCAAGCCCAGTTCTTACTCATTACAGGCAGATTCTTTACCATCTGAGCCACCAGGGAAGCCCAAGAGTACTGGAGTGGGTAGCCTATCCCTTCTCTAGGGGATCCTCCCATCCCAGGAATCAAACTGAGGTCTCCTGCATTGCAGAAGGGTTCTTTACCAGCTGAACTGTCAGAGAAGCCCCATGTTGTTGCATATTCTCTGACAAATTCTGCCCTTCCAGATCCAATATACATCCCAAACTCCCATTTCTTTGCTTTTAAAATCTGATATTCATGGATAGCGTCAACTGGTTTCCTAACCCCTTTACCTTTTGGGGGACCCACTCACAGGAGGTGCTATCAGGAGAGAGGAGAGCAGGAGGAAACACAGGCATGGGAATTTATCTTATAGGCTCTATCCCTTTTAAGCTATGGTTTAAAGGTAGCCATATTCCCTTACTAAAGAAAACAGATAATGTGTAGTGGCCCTACACTACAGCTGCAGTTCTCAGATACTGGTAATATTTCCCATTCTTTGGCCCCTTCAAGTTAGGCTTCCTACTCTTGTCCCTCACTGCAAGTTTCACCATATCAGCAGATTTTTACCAGCTGAACCACAAGGGAAGCCCATGTTTTGTTAGCTTCTCTTGAGGTTGCTTGCAGCCACTGAGATAGTTTCTTCATTAAACTTTTCAGTTACCACTTGTGAAACTGCCAAGTCTTTCCTGCCAAGACCACAACCAATACTTTTGCTGCACTCGCTTACTTAGACTTATAATTTGTCTTTTGGATACTTTCACATCTTCAACACATACAATCTACATAAAATAAGACTTTTATTTATTATCATTCATTTCATATGACTTTTCATTTTGTGTGCCCTATTGTTTTAACTAAGGCTTTTATCTAAATGTGGCAGAATTGGTAAAAATAAGTCATTTTTATCTTATTTTTATATGTACCTTATTGGTTTATTCTTGCTAACCCTTAAAAAGTTAGTGATAAAATATGTTGTTCATTTTTTAAATTTTGTTTACATTTTATAGGTACAGTTTATAAAAGTAAGTTCTCTTTCCATAGACTTGCTAAAAGGTTTCATCAAGATTTTGCCTCTGAGATGATCCTGTGATTTTCTCCCCCAATATTGATAGTATAGTTAAATAATTTACATTTTAAATGTTAAACCTACATTTTCTACTGCCTTTGAGTGATTTAGAGTGACCTCAGTGTGAACTGTTGGGTTTGCCTCCATCTGTTTTCTCATCCTCCAGCTGATGAGTACAGACTTGCTGTTTGGTGGTGGCAAAGTCCTGAGAGAGTAGAAACATGCCAGGACTCCTGAGGCCTGATCTGTTACCCAGTCACTTCTGCCAGCACCAGCCATCTTTAAAGGAACACAGAGAAAGAATACCTTTCTTTAATTTGCTTTTCTATATTAAGAGCTTATGGGCCTCGGATGTGGCTCAGCGGTTAAAAAAAAAATCTGCCTGCCAATGCAGGAGACACAGGTTGTATCCTTGGGTTGGGAAGATGCCCTGGAAAAGGAAATGGTGACCCACTGCAGTATCCTTGCCTGGGAAATCCCATGGACAGAGGAGCCTGGTGATCTACAGTACATGGGGGTCTCAGAAAAGTCAAACATGACTTAGCAAGTAAACAACAACCTTAAGAGCTTATAGGCAGAATGTTTTCTCAGTAAGATCTGAAATTAATCAGATTGCCATTGCCCTAATATTTGTGAAGAGTGATATTCTGTTTATATTTTCCTGATTCACAATCACATGAATCTCACAGTTTCAAGAGAGATAGACTCTTGATGTGAGGAATTAAGTTACAAAGTCATATTTCAACAGTCACATTTCAACATGGATATAGGTAGAAAATTTGCTCCAGATTTTTAACCAGTTCACCAAAAATCTTCGTGTCTCCAGGAAATTTAATGCTAGGCCTTTGGAAAGATAAGCCCAATATATGTACATAATGTCTTTTGAAGTAGAATTAGATAGTGAGCTCTGGTGTCAAACTGCCTGGATTCTAGTCCTGTTTATAAAACTTACAAGCTGAGCATATTTGAAGTGATTTATCCTCCTTAGCCTGGCTTCATCCATCCTTTAAATGCGGTTGACTTTAGAACATACCACATACTTGTGTTTAGTTTAAATAAACAAAACACTTAAAACAGTGTTGGGCACATAATTAATGCATTTTAGCAATTATTATTGTTCAAGAGGCAGTATTACAGATATTAGGTCAATGGCAATTTGATAAATTTCAGATACTACTCAGAATTCATTGTGTCTATATAGCTTTTAATGTGATATCTTAATTTAAAGAATGAAATCTGGACCCTCTTCTTTTCCCTCTGTTTGTGTAGTATCCCCTGAGAATCTTAGTTAGCCCTGTGGTTTCACACTGACTTATGCTAGTGACTCCAGTCTTGTTAACCAATCATCTACTGACAACCACACTGTGTATACTTAACTATGGTATTAAATTGTTTTAGCTTATGATGGTGTAAAAATTGTGCATCTCTTGTCCAGCTTTCCACTCTTACCTCATATCTATCTCTCCCTATGCTTACAATGTCCTTCACTATGAACCCCAAATTTGCTGACTTATTCCTAATTCTTTACTGGACAGTTTTTCTTTTTCTATTATTCTATCCTCCGTTCAATATTGCCTTTTCAGAGGACATTTCTTGAGTGTCTATCTCAGATAACCTCACCCCAAACCATGATGCTTTTTACCATATCATCCTGTTATTCTGTGGCTTTTATTTCCACCTAAAATTTACTTTATGCACTTACTTGTTTATTACCTGTCTACCCCCAATATTTTGGAGACATTTTATTTTCACAACTGAACTTCCAGCACTTTGGCAGTGCCTCAAACAAAGGAGCTTTGCAAATGATCTTTAATCTACATCTATTAAAAGTCATGTAAAATCATTTAAAGATTGAATCTGGAAAGTCTTCAAAGGGTAGGACCTATGGTTCAAAAGAATATCTATAATACATATTTGGAAAATAAATATTCCAAAGATTGATCTATATGCCTATTTTTATTTGTTGTTGTTTGGTCACTGAGTTGTGTCTGACTCTTTTGTGACCCCATGGACTATAGTCTGCCAGGCTCCTCTGTCCATGGAATTTTAGAGGCAAGAATAGTGTATTAGGTCCTATTTACAAGTCATCATAACTATAACAATGCAAAGTCATGTATGAAGTATAATCAGCCTAATGCTAGAATATAAATATTGTTTTGCTAGTATGAAAGAAACAAAATCTTTAGTATAACATATTTATGTATGTGTTTGATAATGTATATTTAAAAAATATCAAATGTTTAAATGCCATAGGAAAATGACAAAAAAATCAAACTAATTCATTTTAAGTACTTTCAGTTGATGTGCTTATAGCTCTGATGAAGCAACACAGAGGCATATTTAAGTCCTACAATTTATTCTGATAAATTAGTGGTAATCTGCATGAAAATGAGTTATTTTTTCAAAATCGGCTAATAAACATTTTCTTTAAGTGTTTCAACAAAGCATGACAAAATTAGTCTTTTCTGATTAATTATTATTGAAGGAAATACAAAAATATTGGCTCAGTTCAGTTCAGTCTCTCAGTCATGTCCGAATCCTTGCAACCCCATGAATCACAGTAAGTCAGGCCTCCCTGTCCATCACCAACTCCCGGAGTTCACTCAAACTCATGTCCATCGAGTCAGTGATGCCATCCAGCCATCTCATCCTCTGTTGTTCCCTTCTCCTCCTGCCCCCAATCCCTCCCAGCATCAGAGTCTTTTCCAATGAGTCAACTCTGTGCATGAGGCTGCCAAAGTATTGGAGTTTCATCGTCAGCATCAGTCCTTTCAATGAACACCCAGTACTGATCTCCTTTATGATGGACTGGTTGGATCTCCTTGCAGTCCAAGGGACTCTCAAGAGTCTTCTCTAACACCACAGTTCCAGCAGATTTGATGATTTGATCTCTGGTTCCTCTCCCTTTTCTAAAACCAGCTTGAACACATGGTAGTTCATGATTCACATATTGTTGAAGCCGGGTTTGGAGAATTTTGAGCATTACATTACTACCGTTTGAGATGAGTGTAATTGTGTGGCAGTTTGAGCATTCTTTGGCATTGCCTTTCTTTGAGATTGGAATGAAAACTGACCTTTTCCAGTCTTGTGGCCACTGCTGAGTTTTCCAAATTTGCTGGCATATTGAGTGCAGCACTTTCATCGCATCGTCTTTTAGGAACTGAAATAGCTCAAGTGGAATTCCACCACCTCCACTAGGTTTGTTTGTAGTGATGCTTCCTAAGGCTCAGTTGACTTTACATTCCAGGATGTCTGGCTCTAGTGATAACCATCCTGATTATCTGGGTTGTGAAGATCTTATTTGTACAGTTCTTCTGTGTTCTTGCCACCTCTTTTTAATATCTTCTATTTCTGTTAAGTTCGTACCATTTTTGTCCTTTATTGAGCCCATCTTTGCATGAAAAGTTCCCTTGGAATCTCTAATTTTCTTGAAGAGATCTCTAGTGTTTCTTTCCCATTCTATTGTTTTCCTCTTTTTCTTTGTACTGATCATTGAGGAAGGCTTTCTTATCTCTCCTTGTTATTCTTTGGATCTGCATTCAAATGGGTATATCTTTCCTTCTCTCCTTTGCTTTTCACTTCTCTTCTTTTCACAGCTATTTGTAAGGCCTCTACAGAGAGCCATTTTGCTTTTTGCATTTCTTTTTCTTGGAGATGGCTTGATCCCTGTATAATATATATATAGTGATGCCCAGAAAATTAGTTTTAAAGAAAATTGATTTTAATTATACATATATACATATATATACATAGTGCTCTGTATAAACAATACACAATTAAAAATACCTCTCAAGACTAATCATAAGAAAAGAGGAATGCATGTTGCCAGTAACAGGTTTAGAAAATGGTAATGTTACAGATTATTTAGACTTTTAAAAAGTTATGAGTATATATTAGGGATAGTTTATATCAACATATAAGCACATTTAAGTAAATATGTTTTTCAAATACAAGTTCCCAATAAACACAATTTATCAAAATTGTTACAAGAAATGGAAAACAAAATTTTTTTCTAAAGCTATTAAGGAAACTGAAACTGTAATTCAAATATCCTCAAAGAAACCTTTTGATCCAGATAACTTCACTGGCTAGCCAGAAGGTCAATTAAAATCAACTTGTTTATATAAATTTGTATCAGTCTATGTTTATAACAAAAGATTTAGAATATGCCTTTTATGTAAAGATACGTGTACATTATATCAAACAACAGCACATACCTAGAACTGAACCTAAGAAAAACAACTGACAAAAAATGTAAATACCTCTAAAACATGTGAACGTATTACATAATAATGTGTTTGTCACTCAACTGCTGAAGCATATCTTATGCTAGTCTTAAATCACATAATCACTACTTTGCCCTGTGCTCAGTTGCTTCAGTTGTGTCTGACTCTTTGCAATCCTAAGGACTGTAGCCCACCAGGCTCCTCTGTCCATGGAATTTTTCAGGCAAGAATATGGGAGTGGGTTGCCATTCCCTTCTCCAGGGGATAGAACCAGGGTCCCCCACATTGCAGGCAGATTCTTTACTGTCTGAGCCACCAGGGAAGCCTCAATACATGATAACACATATATAAAAACATCCTTTATTCTTTTTCAGTCACCTGCTCACCTCATCCTTTTGAATGCAATTGCATAACCCCACAGAATATCCCCTACTTAGGCCAAATAAAGATCCTTCAATCCTACCAATCCAAACATAAACTACTACATTTTCCAAATAGAATTGCAAAAATCCTAAATAAACAAATAATAATCAAAAAGATGAAAAAAACTTAGGAGGACTCAACTAATGTTTCAGAAATACTATATACTTTCAATAATCAAGATATCTTAGTATTGTCATCAGTTCAGTTCAGTCGCTCATTTGTGTCTGACTCTTTGCAATCCCATGGACTGCAGCATGCCAGACTTCCCTGTGTATCACCAACTCCCGGAGCTTCAGTTCAGTCTCTCAGTTGTGTCTGACTCTTAGCGACCCCATGAATCACAGCACACCAGGCTTCCCTGTCCAGCACCAACTCCCGGAGTTCACTCAGATTCACATCCATCGAGTCAGTGATGCCATCCAGCCATCTCATCCTCTGTCGTCCCCTTCTCCTCCTGCCCCCAATCCCTCCCAGCATCAGAGTCTTTTCCAATGAGTCAACTCTTCTCATGAGGTGGCCAAAGTACTGGAGTTTCAGCTTTAGCATCATTCCTTCCAAAGAAATCCTAGGGCTGATCTCCTTCAGAATGGACTGGTTGGATCTCCTTGCAGTCCAAGGGACTCTCAAGAGTCTTTCCCAACACCACAGTTCAACAGCATCAGTTCTTCAGTGCTCAGCTTTCTTTACAGTCCAACTCTCACATCCATACATGACCACTGGAAAAACCATAGCCTTGACTAGACAGACCTTAGTCGGCAAAGTAATGTCTCTGCTTTTGAATATGCTGTCTAGGTTGGTCATAACTTTTCTTCCAAGGAGTAAGCGTCTTTTAATGTTATGGCCGCAGTCACCATCTGCAGTGAGTTTGGAGCCCCAAAAAATAAAGTCTGACACTGTTTCCATTGTTTCCCCATCTATTTCCCATGAAGTGATGGGACCAGATTCCATGATCTTCATTTTCTGAATGTTGAGCTTTAAGCCAACTTTTTCACTCTCCACTTTCACTTTCATCAAGAGGCTTTTTAGTTCCTCTTCACTTTCTGCCTTAAGGGTGATGTCATCTGCATATCTGAGGTTATTGAGATTTCTCCCGGCAATCTTGATTCCAGCGTGTGCTTCTTCCAGTCCAGCATTTTTCATGATGTATTCTGCATATAAGTTGAATAAGCAGGGTGGCAATATACAGCCTTGATGCACTCCTTTTCCTATTTAGAACCAGTCTGTTGTTCCATGTCCAGTTCTAACTGTTGTTTCCTGACATGCAGTTTACTCAAACTCATTTCCACTGAGCAAGTGATGCAATCCAACCATCTCATCCTCTGTCATCCCCTTCTCCTCTCACCTTCAATCTTTCTCAGCATCAGTGTCTTTTCAAATAAGTCAGTTCTTCGCAACAGGTGGCCAAAGTATTGGAGTTTCAGGTTTAGCATCAGTCCTTCCAATGAACACTCAGGACTGATCTCCTTTAGGATAGACTGGTTGGATGTCTTTTCAGTCAAAGGGACCCTCAAGGGTCTTCTCCAACAACCACAGTTCAAAAGCATCAATTCTTTGGTGCACAGTTTTCTTTATAGTCCAAATCTCACACCTATACATGACCACTGGAAAAACCATAGCCTTGACTAGATGGACATTTGTTAGTGAAGTAAAGTCTCGGCTTTTAAAAACGCTGTCTAGTTTGGTCATAGCTTTTCTTCTGGGAGTAAGCTGGCTGCAGCTTTTTAATTTCATGGCTGCAGTCACCATGTGCAGTGATTTGGAGCCCCCCAAAAATAAAGTCTCTTACTGTTTTCATTGTTTCCCCATGTATTTGCCATGAAGTGATAGGACCAGATGCCATGACCTTAGTTTTCTGAATGTTGAGTTTTAAGCCAACATTTTCATTCTCTTCTTTCACTTTCATCAAAAGGCTCTTTATTTCTTATTCACTTTCTTCCATTAGTGTGGTGTCATCTGCATATCTTAGGTTATTGATATTTCTCCCAGCAATCTTGATTCCAGCTTGTGCTTCCTCCAGCCCAGGTTTTTCTCATGATGTAATCTGCATATAAGTTAAATAAGAAGGGTGACAATATATAGCCTTGACGTACTCCTTTTCCTATTTGGAACCAGTCTGTTGTTCTATGTCCACTTCTAACTCTTACTTCCTGTCCTGCATACAGATTTCTCAAGAGGCAGATCAGCTGGTCTAGTATGCCCATCCCTTTCAGAAATTTCCACAATTTTTTGTGATCCACACAGTGAAAGGCTTTGGCATAGTCAATAAAGCAGAAACAGATGTTTTTCTGGAACTATTTTGTTTTTTGATAATCCAGCAGATGTTGGCATTTGACCTAGAGTTCTCCTGCTTTTTCTAAAACCACCTTGAACATCTGGATGATCATGTTTCACGTATTGTTGAAGCCTGGCTTGGAGAATTTTGAGCACTGCTTTGCTAGCTTGTAAGATTAGTGCAATTATGAGGTAGTTTGATTATTCTTTGGCATTGCCTTTCTTTGGGATTAGAATGAAAACTGACCTTTTCCAGTCTTGTGGCCTCTGCTGGGTTTTCCAAACTTGCTGGCATATTGAGTGCAACACTTTCACAGCATCATCTTTTATGATTTGAAATAGCTCAATTGGAATTGCATCACCTCCACTAGCTTTGTTCGTAGTGATGTTTTCTAATGCCCACTTGACTTCACACTGCAGGATGTCTGATTCTAGGTTAGTGATTACACCATAGTTGTTATCTGGGTCATTAAGATCTTTTATGTATAGTTCTTCTGTGTATTCTTGTCACCTCTTCTTAATATCTTCTGCTTATGTTAGGTTCATACCATTTCTATCCTTTATTGAACCCATCTTTGCATGAAATGCTCCCTTGGTATCTTTAATTTTCTTGAAGAGGTCTCTAGTCTTTCTCATTCTATTGTTTTCCTCTGTTTCTTTGCATTGATCCCTGAGGAAGGTTTTCTTATCTCTCTTTGCTATTCTTTGGAACTCTGCATTCAAATGGGTATACTCTTCTTTTCTCCTTTGCCTTTCACTTCTCTTCTTTTCACAGCTATTTGTAAGGCTTCCTTGGACAACCATTTTGCCTTTTTGCATTTTCTTTTTCTTGGGGATGATCTTGATCACTACCTCCTGTACAGTATCCCAAATCTCCATCCATAGTTGTGCAGGTATCCTGTCTATCAGATCTATGCTTTAAATCTATTTCTCACTTCCATTGCATAATCATAGGTGATTTGATTGAGGTCATACCTGAATGGTCTCATGGTTTTCCCTATTTTCTTCAATTTAAGTTTGAATTTAACAAATAAGGAATTCATGATCTGAGCCACGGTCAGCTTCTAGTCTTGTCTTTGCTGACTGTATAGAGCTGATGAGGGTGTTTGCTATGACCAGTGTGTTCTCTTGGCAAAACTCTATTAGCCTTTGCCCTTCATTCTGTACTCCAAGGCCAAATTTGCCCGTTACTCCAGGTGTTTCTTGACTTCCTACTTTTGCATTCCAGTTGCCTATAATGAAAAGGACATCTTTTGGGGGTGTTAGTTTTAGAAGGTTTTGTAGGTCTTCATATTACCATTCAATTTCAGCTTCTTCAGCATTACTTGTTGGGGCATAGACTTGGATTATCATGATATTGAATGATTTGCCTTGGAAATGAACAGAGATCATTCTGTTGTTTTTGAGATTGCATCCAAGTACTGCCTTTCAGACTCTTTTGTTGACTGTGAAGGCTACTGCATTTCTTTTAAGGGATTCTTGCCCACAGTAGTAGATACAATGGTCATCTGAGTTAATTTCACCCATTTTAGTCCATTTTTGTTTGCTGATTCCTAAAATGTTGATGTTCACTCTTACCATCTCCTGATTGATCACTTCCAATTTGCCTTGATTCATGGACCTGACATTCCAGGCTCCTATGCAATATTGCTCTTTACAGCATCGGACTTTACTTCCATCCACTTTAGTCACATTCACAACCAGGTGTTGTTTTTGCTTTGACCACAACTCTTCGTTCTTTCTGGAATTATTTCTTCACTGATCTCCAGTAGCATACTGGACACCTACTAACCTTGGGAGTTCATCTTTCAGTGTTCTATATTTTTGCCTTTTCATACCATTCATGTGGTTCTCAAGACAAGTATGCTGACGTGGTATAAACAAATCAATGGAAGAGAAATGAATGAATTAACAAATGAATATATATGGTAATCATTTCTCAATAAAATAACCAATGCAATTTAATGTGAGAAAAGAGATTTTCAATAAATGGAGCTTAAACAACTGGATATATTCAAGAAGAAAAAACAGATTTGAACCTTACCTCACAATACACTCACACACACTCTCACATACATAATTACAAGACCTAAAAGCAAGCTAATGCTATAAAGGTTGTAGGAAAATGGCATAGGATAAAATTTCACTATCATGTGGCAAAGATTTCTTAGTGCACAAAAAAGCACTAAATATAAAAGCAAAACTGAAGAAAAAGTTTATAGAAATTAATGGCAGCCTGTATACATTATTAAGGATTTAATAATAGATGTTGGCTTGATTTCTCAAGATTTTTGTTTTGCATTTACAAAATTTCTGTAATTCATGGTTTTTCTAGCTTTCTGGTTAACTTTGCCCTGCAGCATTAAACTAATTAACTTAGTTTCTTAAGACTACATTCTTTAAACTTTATCTCTTTTTCTGCACAGAAATTCTGTAACAGTGTTGATCATATAAGTAAGACATGTGAATTCTAGAAACACTGGATGTATTATATGTTACTAAATTTGAGATATATACGACTGGCATCAAGAATTTGGAAGATCTATGGTGGTGCTAGTAGTAAAGGACCTGTCTGCCAGTGCAGAAGACATAAGAGATGTGGGTTCAGTCCTTGGGTTGAGAAGATCCCCTGGAGGAGGCCTTGGAGACCCACTCCAGTGTTCTTGCCTAGAGAATCCCATGGAGGGTCCACATGGTCACAGGGTCAGACACAACCGAAGAGAGTGCACATGCATGTAAATCTGAAAATTTAACTGTATAAACGAATGATTTCATAAACCCAAGGTGAGAAGAACTCTCCATGGGGAGAGTAGTATACACGTCACACTGCGTCACTCATTGCTTGAAATCTGCTAATAATAGTTGTTGTGGTTTTTTTTTTTTTTTTTTTTGCTCAGAGTAAAGAACAAAGTCCTTACAACATCTCTAGAACTCCTCTTGTTGCTCCCTCGCTCTCTTATTTCTCTAGTCTCATTTCTTCTACTCCAGTCTCACAGTCTGCACCCAGGCAGACATTCTCATTTTCATTGAACATGCCAGGCTTGTGAGAGGGAACTTATATTTAAGATTTATTAAAAATTCACTTTCTAGAGAAACTTTTCTTGCCTATACTAACCTTTCAACCCATACATACTTCTTTGCTGATGTATTCCTTTTCTTCTCACCACTTGCCAATATTTAATAGAATACATATGTTTCTATCTCTTTCTGTAAGAAGTCCCATGAGGATAGAAGTTCTTTTTTAACATTCTGAAGTATTATGAATGAATTACCAGTAATAACAGTAATGACAAAACCTAGAATGGAATGTACACTCCATAAATAAATGGACTTTTTCTTCTCATAAATGAAGAAAGTAAGGAAAGAAATGGGATAGCTTTCTTATGCTTATTTTATAATAATTTTATCCCTTAAAGATTTGTGGTCATTTGATGATTAAATAGACAAGATACTCTATGCAACATGATGGAGCAACCCAAAAGTCCTGAGCAAAAGTTTAATCTTGTGATTTACTTTGGGATCATACTGTTGCTGCTCTCATGACATTGTTAGACACCATAAAGACCAATATTGCTCTGAGCAATCATGAAATCTTAGCAGCCATGTCCTAATTTAAAATTGATGTTTTTCATAACCTTTTGAAAGGATTGAAAGTAGAGCACAGAAGTATTTTGCAAATTTTAATAGGGTTGGAGATGGTTAAGGATTCCTACTGAATTCCTCTAATGAACACTTCATTGATTCATTTGTCATTGACTCTGCCAGTTAGCTCAGAATGCTCTCTAACATCCATGATAGCTTAAATTGAAGTAAATAATAGCAAAATGTTTCAGTATCTACATGTGATTTTTCATAATTCAAATGTAGGAATATCTTTCAAGTAGCTTTCATAAATCTGAAATATTTTCCAAATAGTTTGCCAACTATTAGTGATGTATTTATCTCTATTTAAAGTCCCAACAATTTTCAATGTTCCATTTTTTGCCTTTTAATTCAAATTTCATCACATATATCAGTTTCCATAAATGTTATATCAATCTAGATTTCCAGCTGAAATTTATTTACCTGTGACATTAATTGCTTTCATTCACCATTCATTCATACACCCACTACTCCATAAATGGCACAGACTGGTGAAATGCATAGTTGTCCTGATCTATTCAATCATTTTGTCTCTCTTTAATGACACTATGTAAAGTTTCACATTAATCAAGTGTTCATTACAGCAGACAACCAGATTACTCTGATTTTTCAGGTGAACATATCAATCCTTCTTGATTCTATGTTAAAGGAGACAAATTTTTCTTCCTGAGTATCTCGCAAAAGCTAATAAACATTAAAGGCATTTTATAAAAAAATTAGTTTCCTCTCATTATTGGACATCCGAAATTGTAATAAAAACCAATATTCTTGGAAAAAATTCATCCTAGTTCACTTGGAAGTGGAAATGTAAAATATTTAATTTCCATCTGAAAAGTCTTCATTGCCTTTAGTGTAGCAAGTAACATTCAAAGTAAAAGTCACAAAGAATGTTACTAGAGTGTTGACTGGTTAGTATTTAAAAAAAAAAAAACCTTATTTCTGAAAATGAAGCAGTCAAAATAATAAAAAATATTAAACAGAGTATTCTTAATATAATCATAATATTCGGAAGCTAAAATCTAAAATTTTACAGTACATGAAAGAGAAGTTAAATGACAATGAACAATGTACATGTTGAATAACAGTGCCAAAGTTAATCATATATATTATTATCTCTGTATTTCAGCACTTCAAAATGTGCTCCATACATGAAGTATGCAATAAATGTTGGTGGAATTAATTGATCAGTTAATCAACTTCTATAATGTGTAATCGTTATAGTAAGACCACTGTATTTTTTCTTTACTCCTTTGAAAACCATGGTTTACTTTCTATCTTTTCCTACATGTAAGTGGAAAGGATATAATCATTATTCTTTAGATACTGGTATGTATTTTAACATCAAATCTAAGCAAAAATAAAATGATCACAAAATAACTCCCCCAAAAAACCTAACCATATGTAGGAAAGTTTATTAATATCTAGTTATTTTCAAGGTGTATGATTATATTTTAGGATTTCTATTTGAACCTACATATTTAACTTCAGTCACTTCAAGCTGAATATAGTGAAAAACTGAGAGATGACAAAACATGCCAGAAATTTTAAAACATGCTTATGCATTTCAAATGGAAGTTAGTGTGAAATACTAACCAAATTACTTGCTTAAAAAAAATTGCCTGGGAATTGAGAAGATGAGATCCTTCTCCAGCAGAACCACCCCTCCACCACTGCTGCTACCAAAACCACAGGCTCCGAGAAACAATACATGCAGTCAGTGGTGAAGCAAAGACCTTTTTCGGAAGGTAAAGCAAATGCCATCAGCACTTACACCATGGCTTGCTCACTCTGCAATGACCTGCTGACACCATCTGATCCTCTCTGTACTTCACTTACATAGCGTTACAGAATGCATAGCCAGAGTGTGTCACTAGAGTCCAAATTCGGGCAGCGGCTCTTTCTAAGGAAAGATCACATAGTCTTTAAGAGGTTTGTTCCAATAAGTAATATGAAATAAATCAGGTCACTGTCTTACAGAAGAAAGCACTAATTTGTACAATGAATTGAAATGTTGCTTAGTGACAAGCATATAGATTAAAAAGATATGCAAAAGGATAAAATATATGAAGAAAGCCAGAAAAACTCAGCTATTTAAAAAGTAAATAAGAAAATAGAAAACATAGAAGCATTTTTTTAAAGTATAGAATAAAATTCTCCTTATCTTAAAAAATTTCCAAAAGTTCTACAAATTATCAACCATTTATAAAGCACAGATATATTATAGCTAATTTTTTCAGAATGAAAAACTCCTATGAGGATCAAACAGAAAATAATATGCACCAACTGTCCCCCACAAACCGTGTGTAACTCGCTTGCTCTGACACACCCCAATTTTCTTCTTTGTAAATACAAATCCATAGTAAGCCATAACAATTATTTTTCCTTTCTTCAAACATCAAAAGGGAACATAAGTAAAACTCCTGGGAAATTACACTAAGCTCAACTCTCCCACGATAGCTAATGAATTATCCTCTATGTAGAAATTTAGCATTAGAAAGCCACTGCAATTATGTACCACTGCTATTAATGCAGGGTAAATATCCTTCAAATATTCAGGAAATCCAGGGTGGTGAATGGTGCATAGGGAGCACTTCAGAGCCATATATCTACAACAATTCTTCCCCCTATAAAATACTGTGGAAAATATTATATATGCAGCCAGGCTAATACACATTTGTGAAACAAATTAATACAAAAGACTAGGAATCATTACACTTCTGATAAATAAAAATGTCAAATAGTATTTGAAAAATACTAGCATTTTGAGGAATAAATCACATACAAAACTCAACACTAAGGAATGTTACATATAAAAGCAGAAGACATAGGGAAGAGGTGGCAAGAATACAAGACCTATACAAAAAAAAAGTTCTTAATGACCAAGTAACCATGACGGTGTGATCACTAACCTAGACCCAGACATCTTGGAGTGCAAAGCCAAGTGGGCCTTAGGAAACATCACTACAAACTAAGCAGGTGGAAGTGGTGAAATACTAGCTGAGCTATTTCAAATCCTAAAAGAAGATGCTATTAAGGTGCTGCACACAATATGCCAGGAAATATGGAAAAGGCAACAGTGGCCACAGGACTGGAAAAATTCAGCTTTGATTCCAATCCAAAAGAAGGGCAATGCCAAAAAATGTTGAAACTACATCACAATTGCACTCATTTCACATGCTAGCAAAGTAATGCTCAAAATTCTCCAAACCAGGCTTCAACAATATGTAAACCAAGAACTCCCAAATGTTTAAGCTGGATTTACAAAATGCAGAGGAAGCAGAGATCAAATTCCCAGCATCTATTGGATCACTGATAAAGCAAGAGTGTTTCAGAAAAACATCTACTTCTGTTTCATAGATTATGTTAAAGCCTTTGTGTGGATCACAGCAAACTGTGGAAAATTCTTAAAGGGATAGGAATACCACACCACCTTACTTGTCTCCTGTGAAACCTGTATGCAGATCAAGAAACAACAGTTAGAACCAGACATGGAACAATGAATTGGTTCCAAATCAGAAAAGGAGTACGTCAAGGCTGTATATGGTCACCCTGCTTGTTTAACTTCTATGCAGAGCACATCATGCAAAATGCTGGGATGGATTAAGCACAAGATGGAATCAAGATTGCCAGGAGAAATATTAATAACCTCAGATGTGCAGATGACACCACCTTTATGGCAGAAAGCTAAGAACTAAAGAGCCTCTTGATGAAGATGAAGGATGAGAGTGAAAAAGCTGGCTTAAAACTCAACATTCAAGAAACAAAAATCATGGCATCCAGCCCCATCAGTCCATGACGAATAGATGGAGAAACAATGGAAACAGCGAGAGACTATTTTCTTGGGCTCCAAAATCACCACAGATGGTGACAGAAGCCACAAAATTAAAAGACACTCGCTCCTTGGAAGAAAAGCTATGACCAACCTAGACAGCATATTAAAAAGCAGAGACATTACTTTGTTGACAAAGGTTTATCTATCCAATGTCATGGTTTTTACAGTAGTCACATGTGGATATGAGAGTTGGACTATAAAGAAAGCTGAGCACTGCAGAATTGATGCTTTTGAACTGTGGTGTTGGAGAAGACTCTTGAGAGTCTGTTGGACTGCCAGGAAATCAAACCAGTCAATCCTAAAGGAAATCAATCTTAAATATTCATTGGAAGGATTGATGCTGAATCTGAAACTCCAATACTTTGGCCACCTGATGCGAAGAGCTGACTCATTTGAAAAGATTCTGATGTTGGAAAGGATTGAAGGCATAGGAGAAGGGGACAATAGAGGATGAGATGATTGGATGGCATCACTGACTCAATAAACATGAGTTTGAGTAAGCTCCAGGAGATGGTGAAGCACAGAGAACCCTGGCTTGCTGCAGTTATGGAGTTGCAAAGAGTCTGACAGGCCTGAGCAACTGAACAACAACAACATATCAAAGAAATGATGTAAACATAAAAACCAGTAAAACTTGAAGTTAATATTTAAATTATCTTTGCAGTATAATAATTAATGCATATGTTAAGATATAATTACTTAATGTAAGGTATATAATATTAAAATCAAATTTACTATAATAATCTGCATCTAAAATCACAAGACTTTCAAACAATGTTATGGAATATGGAATTAGTGTCAAAAGTAACATAATGGTTTTATATTATTATTTAATTTTAGACATTGGAAGAAATATTTGTCTTCAAATATGTGTATATATATATATATTTATGCAAATTACAATAAAGAATAAGGAGAAAAATGAGAACAAACAATGAAATATATCTTAAGAAGTATGAAACATCTATAGGATGAAGCATGTAACTTTTTTTTCAGGCATATGAATGAAGCTAAACAAAGTTGAAAATATACCTGAGTTTGGGAAATGGTTTATAAGCATGTTGTGAATTTATTTGAAGAATTTAAGTAAAATTTTTTTAAAGTACCAGTGCAAAAACATTAAGGGAAATTATCATGTTTCATATTTGCCTGAAAAAAATCAATCTGTCTCTCTCTGTCTCCATATCTATATGCTAGGAAATGTAAATGAATGTGGAAGGACTTTTGTTTCTAGGCAGACTGGAGTAACTTCAAAAATCAATGAATCCACTGAGAATAACTGGAAAAAGATGGGGAAATACTATTAATCTGTTTAAAGGTCTCAGAGAGATTCTAAAGCATAAAGCATGGATGGGTTAAATTCTAGAGAGGAAAGAAAATGAAGAGATAAGCTGCCTTTGAGTAGCCACTTTTCCCTGAGGAATATTTCCATTTCTGGTACTGGACAGGACAATGAGAACATAGAATTTTTAAATCCAGGTATTACTCAAATGAAAATAATCCCCAGGTTGATGAAGAAACCAGCAGAGCTTTTAATATTCCCTAGGAGGTGCTGAACATACAAAATTTGATACTTGAGAGACTTCAAACCTATGCCTACTTTTACCATTAATATGTTTTCTAATTTGAAGCTAAATGGATCAGGTACCTAAGAGGCAACAACAACAACAAAAAATTTCAAAGCAAAATAGAATTCTCATAAGGCTGAGAAGATGACAACTGATTTTAAAGTCCTCACAGAAGAAGGATTCCTGGTGAACACTGAAACCATGTCCCTTTCTAAAAATTCATCCTTGGGTTACTGAATCTCGGCCTCTGTACACAGGCACTACACTGAATCTTGGAGGCAGGGTTTTGGGTGAAGCAGTAACCAATAGCTTTATTGCTTTGCCAGGCAAAGGAGGGCACAGCAGTCTCTTGCCCTCAAGATTGTGTGTTCCATCCTGGACAGGGTAGCAAGGAATCTTATAGTACTAGTTCAAGGAGCAGGATGTGATCAGTTTGTGGACATTCTTCTGATTGGTTGGTTGGTAATGAGGTAATGGGGAATCTGCATCATCAACCCTCTGGTTCAAACCAGTATAGTGTCTATGTTCTTATGGTCAGCACTTTTCATCCGATGTAAAAACATCATAGTGTAAAAACAACTTAGGAATGTGTGTCAGGCTTTTATCTGTATCTGTCTGGGAACTGTGAATTTGGTGATTCCACTATAAGGTAGATTCACAGTTTAAATTGTTACCAGTTCTCCAGCCCAACAGCTATTCTTTGTTTCTACATCTTCAGTCTTCACCTTTCCGAGTCATTAACTCTTGAGTCAGTGTTTTACTTCATAAGACAAGGACACTTGTCCTTGTATACGGTTTCATTGTAGCTCAGACACTACAGAATCTGCCTGCAATGCAGGAGACCTGAGTTCAATCCCTGGAGAAGAGGATGGCTACGGACTTCAGTATTCTTACCTGGAGAATCCCATGGACAGAGGAACCTGATGGGCTACAGCCCATGGCAGTCTCAAAGAGTAAGACACAAATGAGCAGCTAAAAATTTCACTTTCATTAGGAGCAAAATCTGAAAGGTAGAGTGAATTTACTAATATGATAATTGAGGCTTGACTCTGTTCAGTCCATGTTTGGATTAAAGTAATTAGGTTCCATCTCTCTCTGCCTATTGGAAAAAAACCTTCAGCTGTCTCTAGGAGAGGATAAATCATCTGGATTCTCTACAATATTTTGTTTTACAAACAATATTTTGCATTTTAAAAGGTTAGTGAATATTCCAAGACTCAGATTGTATGACCTAAAGCCCAAGAAAACAGTCAATAAAAAGAGACTATACAAATCTATATATAAGGCTTATCCCATAACTTTTAAATAAATGTTCAGGAAATAGAGAAGCAGATAAGCAAATGACAGAGAACTCTAGCAATTCAGTTGTCATCTGGGACTCTAGTGACGGTAGAGGCTCAAGTGAAGAATGGTATATTTCCAAGGTCTCTTGGTTGTTGACATGATTCATTCCATATGGTTGCAGGTCTGAGTGTGTTAGATTTGTTCTGGAGGTCACCCTCAGAACCTGGTGCCTGCTTGCAATTTCTTGCCACATAGGTATCTAAGCATGACAGCTAATTCATGACATTGTGCTTCTTTAAAGCCAGCAGAGGATTTAAAAAAATATGAGTTGGCTAGGAAGACAGATTGTTGTTGTTACTCAGTCGCTATGCCCTATCTGACTCTTTGCTACCCGAAGGACTGTAGCCTGCCAGGCTCCTCTGTCCATGGGATTTTCCAGGCAAGAATACTGGAGTGGGTTGCCATTTCCTTCTCCAGGGCTTCCCAACCCAAGAACCAAACCTGTGTCTCCTACATTGGAGGTGGATTCTTTACTGCTGAGCCACCAGGAAAGCCCAGGAAGATGGATTACATATCTAGTAATATAATCATAGGGATGTCATTCTATCATCTTTGTCATATTCTACATTTGAGAACAAATCAAAGGTCCAACCTACATACAAAAGGAGAAAATTACACAGAATCAGAAATTGCTGTGGATAATTTCAGTGTCTGTCTTCCACACATATGAATAATGTAACTATACATAGTATACTATTAACTTTTAAGTTTATTTTTTTATAAAAACACTATAGTATAATACACACACATAGATGTGAGTGACCTAATTTTTCCTTTTCTCCTTTTCAATGTGAAACTGTGGGTTACATGAACTGTACAGAATTGTTGATAAAGGTAGACTTGATGGTCTACTGAAAGTCAGTGAATGCATGGTTAAATTACTATTCCATGAAAACTCTTTTGATGTTTTACATCTCTCAAATGAGCCCTTCAGGATATTTCTATTTAATAGCAGTAACTTATAATGATGCTTCATTCATTGTTCCACACGAGCTGTTATGATTCATGAAATAAAAGAAAAACTTAGCAACTTAAAAACTACCATGTAGAAATAGATGAGCAAATGACAGAGAACTGTAATATATCATTCTTCACTTGAGCTTCTATCATCACTATAGTACCAGATGAAAACTGAATTGCTACAATTCTCTGACATTTGCATATCTGCTTCTACATGATAGTTTTTAAGAGCCTGTTGGTGAGGGTGAGAGAGTAGTGTGAAAAAACTGGCTTGGAACTCAACATTCAGAAAACTAAGATCATGGCCTCCAGTCCTATCACTTCATGGCAAATAGATGGAGAAACAACAGAGGCAGTGAGAGAGACTTTATCTTGGGGGTCTTCAAAATCACTGCAAATTGTAACTGCAGCCATAAAATAAAAAGATGCTTGTTCCTTGGAAGAAAAGCTATGACCAAACTAGGTAGCATATTAAAAAGCAGAGACATTACTTTGCCGACAAAGGTCTGTCTAGTCAAAGCTACGGTTTTTTCAGTAGCCACGTATGGATGTGAGATGTGGACCATAAAGAAAGCTGAGAGCTGAAGAATTGATGCTTTTGAACTGTGGTGTTGGAGAAGACTCTTGAGAGTCCCTTGGACTGCAAGGAGATCAAACCAGTCAATTCTAAAGGAAATAAGTCATGAATATTCATTAGAAGAACTCATGCTGAGGCTGAAGCTTCAATAATTTGGCCACCTGATGAGAAGAACTGACTCATTGGAAAAGACCCCAATGCTGGAGAAAATTGAAGGCAGGAGGAGAAGGGGACCACAGAGGATGAGATGGCTGGATAGCATCACCAACTAGATGGACATGAGTTTGAGTAAGCTCTGGGAGTTGGTGATGGACAGAGAAGCTGGTGTGCTGCAGTCCAGGGGGTTGCAAAGAGTGAGAAACGACTGAGCAACTGAACTGAAATGATGTCACTTTACTGACAAACATCTGTATAGTCAAAGCTATCGTTTTTCCGGTAGCTATGTACCTATATGAGAAATGGACCATAAAGAAGGCTGAGTGCCAAAGAATTGATGCTTTTGAACTGTGGTGCTGGATTAAACTCTTGACAGTCCCTTGGACTGCAAGGAGATCAAACCAGTCAATTCCAATGGAAATCAACCCTGAATATTCATTGGAAGGACTGATGCTGAAGCTGAATCTCCAATACTATGGCTACCTGATGCAAAGAACTGACTTATTTGAAAGATCCTAATGCTAGGAAAGATTGAAGGCAAAAGGAGAAGAGGGTGGCAGAGGACGAGGTGGTTAAATAGCATCACCAACTCAAAGGACACGAATTTGAGTAAACTCCAGGAGATAGTGAAGGACAGAGGATCCTAGTATGCTGCAGTCCATGGGGTTCCAAAGAGTCATACATGACTTAGTGGCTGAACAACAACAAAGAAATGTAAGAACATTCCCAATTTTCCCTCCTGCTGTTCACTCTAATACTAGAAGTTAAGTGTTAAAGAAACCTTGTTCACTGAGGCAAATACCCACTTTCACATTAAGAAAAGAGAGGTTGGCTGATGAATTGGCATACTTATTCCTACATTTTCTCTCATGCTGACTTTGAATAGATGTCTTGCCACATGACCCACTATGTTTGCATAAGAAATACTTTAGAGCATGCTTGGAAAGTTTCCAAATATAGCAGCTCATCATTTAGTTATTTAGTTTGTCTAATGACACCTACTCCATGAGGAAGCCCTGGCATGCAAAGAACAGCGCTCTGATTTTTCTTAACTTATATCTGCTTCTGGCCTCTGACAACTAAATATTATTTCCTGATATTGTTGCAGTCAGTACTTGTACAGTTTAATCATGTGCCATATATTTTGTTGATCATTCGCCAAAAATTTCTGGAAAATGAAAAAAAAAAGAAAGAAAAACTCATCTTGGCAAATGAAGGGAGGGATTATCTTTTAAGGTCATTGAATTTTAAAAGATTATTTGTGACATAACCTGGATGAATCATTTATTGTATACAGGTCTAATTAATATTAAGGCAACAACTGTTCATTACTATTTTCAAACCTGTCCTACTGATGTAGAAGCAGAATATATTATACAAACATATTTAGTTTATTTGTCAACACCAGTTTTCAAAGAAAAATGGCATCAAAACACAGAAGCAGAAGTGAGTACATTATACTCTTTAGGACTCAGTTCAGTTCAGTTCAGTCACTCAGTCGTGTCTGACTTTTTGTGATCCCATGCACTGCATCATGCCAGGCCTCCCTATCCATCTCCAATTCCCAGAGTTTACTCAAACTCATGTCCACTGAAATGACTTCTCTCAGTCAATGTCATCTCACCTCTCACCTAAGGTCTTATGGTTTTAGATTTCTCTCTTAAAAAAAAAAATCAAATTAGGTACATTTTCTCTTTAGTTCTGAACCTAATTCTTTCCATGATGTTAAATAAGTTAATACATTTCAAAATTAAATAAGACTCTATCAAATTAAATTCTGTAGCATAATAATGTTTGAAAATTTAAATTTATCATAATTTGTTAAAAGTTTCCCTATAGGCTACTCTGATCTTCTGAGATGGCCCATACTCTGTCTATGGAATATGTTTCTCTCTAAATAAATCCACTTCTTACCTATCACTTTATCTCTCAACGATTTCCTTCTGTGCTTCATGAAGTCCTGAAACCAAGTGTGTAATCTCAGTTGGAAGACTGTGGGTTTTGGCTGGGTTTGGAATTCTGGCCAAGTGGGTTCAAAACCCAATCTGAGGTGAAGGTTTTCAAAACCTCATCAAAATATACACTTAAAATAGGCTCTTTTTGGTATATAAGGGGCTTCCCAGGTGGCACTAATGATAAGGAACCTTCCAGCCAATTCAGGAGACCTAAAAGATGCAGTTGCAGTCCCTGGGTCAGGAAGATCCCCTGAAGGAGGGCATGGCAACCCACTTCAGTATTCTTGCCCGGAGAATCCCATGGACAGATCAGACTTGCCAGAGTCCAGCTCTGGCAGCCAGGGAATCAGTCTGAAGGGGTGAGTGGTGTCAGCGGACGATGATGTAGCCTCTGACTCATAGTACGTAACTACTTGTTTATTTCAAGCTTCAGGTTTTCCTTTATACTTTGACAAAAGCATTAGGTCAGAGATTTGACGTTTTTAGTTTTCCCCACCCAGATTTACTGTTTCCAGAAATCATCGTTATCCTACAAACAGTGTTCCTGCTTCAGCGATTCTCTCAGAATCGGCTTTACTATTTATTATTTACTTTCTCTTATGTGTCCTATACTTAACTTGTGATTACATTGTAAATCATGCTGCATTCTTCAGTTTATTTCTTATCCTTCTAAATCCTGTTTGCTCCTAGCATCTTAAGATCACTATCTCCTAAAAAGGTAAGGTGAAGGTAAGGTGAAGTCGCTAAGTCATGTTCAACTCTTTACGGCCCCATGGACTGTAGCTTACCAGGCTCCTCCATCCATGGGATTTTTCAGGCAAGAGTACTGTAGTTGGTTACCATTTCCTTCTCCAGAGGATCTCCCCAACCCAGGGATTGAATCCAGGCCTCCTACATTGTAGGCAGACGCTTTACCCTCTGAGCCACCGGGAAGTCTCTATCTCCTAAAAAGGCTTCTAGCTATTCTTAATTACTCCTCAACCCTAAAGTCAGCGAAAACAATACCCAGATGTGGATGTGACTGGTGATAGAAGCAAGGTCCAATACTGTAAAGAGCAATATTGCATAGGAACCTGGAATGTTATGCCCATGAATCAAGGCAAATTGGAAGTGGTGAAACAGGAGATGGCAAGAGTGAACATCTATATTCTAGGAATCAGCAAACTAAAATGGAGTGGAATGGGTGAGTTTAACTCAGATGACCATTATATCTACTACTGCAGGCAGGAATCCCTCAGAAGAAATGGAGTAGCCATCATGGTCAACAAAAGAGTCCGAAATGCAGTACTTGGATGCAATCTCAAAAACGACAGAATGATCTGTGTTCGTTTCCAAGGCAAACCATTCAATATCACAGTAATCCAAGTCTATGCCCCAACCAGTAACGCTGAAGAAGTTGAAGTAGAACAGTTCTATGAAGACCTACAAGACCTTTTAGAACTAACACCCCAAAAAGATGTCCTTTTTGTTATAGGGGACTGGAATGCAAAAGTGGGAAGTAAAGAAACACCTGGAGTAATGGGCAAATTTGGCTTTGAAATGCAGAATGAAGCAGGGCAAAGACTAATAGAGTTTTGCCAAGAGAATGCACTGGTTATAGCAAACACCCCCTTCCAACAACACAAGAGAAGACTCTACACATGGAAATCACCAGATGGTCAACACCAAAATCAGATTGATTATATTCTTTGCAGCCAAAGATGGAGAAGCTCTATACAGTCAACAAAAACAAGACCAGGAGCTGACTGTGGCTCAGATCATGAACTCCTTATTACCAAATTCAGACTTAAATTGAATAAAATAAGGAAAACCACTAGACCATTCAGGTATGACCTAAATCAAATCCCTTATGGTAATACAGTAGAAGTGAGAAATAGATTTAAGGGCCTAGATCTCATAGACAGAATGCCTGATGAACTATGGAATGAGGTTTGTGACATTGTACAGGAGACAGGGATCAAGACCATCCCCATGGAAAAGAAATGCAAAAAAGCAAAATGGCTGTCTGGGAAGGCCTTACAAATAGCTGTGAAAAGAAGAGAGATGAAAAACAAAGGAGAAAAGAAAGATATAAGAATCTGAATGCAGAGTTCCAAAGAATAGCAAGAAGAGATAAGAAAGCTTTCTTCAGCAGTCAATGCAAAGAAATAGAGGAAAAGAACAGAATGAGAAAGACTAGAGATCTCTTCAAGATAATTAGAGATACCAAGGGAACATTTCATGCAAAGATGGTCTCGATAAAGGACAGAAATGGTATGGACCTAACAGAACAGAAGATATTAAGAAGAGGTGCCAAGAATACACAGAAGAACTGTACAAAAAAGATCTTCATGATCCAGATAATCATGATGGTGTGATCACTCATCTAGAGCCAGACATCCTGGAACGTGAAGTCAAGTGGGCCTTAGAAAGCATCACTACGAACAAAGCTAGTGGAGGTGATGGAATTCCAATTGAGCTATTTCAAATTTTGAAAGCTGATGCTGTGAAAGTGCTGCACTCAATATGCCAGCAAATTTGGAAAACTCAGCAGTGGCCACAGGACTGGAAAAGTCAGTTTTCATTCCAATCCAAAAGAAAGGCAATACCAAAGAATGCTCAAACAACCACACTGAATTGCACTTATCTCACTTGCTAGTAAGGTAATACTCAAAATTCTCCAAGCCAGGCTTCAGCAATATGTGAACCATGAACTTCCTGATGTTCAATCTGGTTTTAGAAAAGGCAGAGGAAACAGAGATCAAATTGCCAACATCTGCTGGATTATGGAAAAAGCAAGAGAGTTCCAGAAAAACATCTATTTCTGCTTTATTGACTATGCCAAAACCTTTGACTGTGTAGATCACAATAAACTGTGGAAAATTCTGAAAGAGATGGGAATACCAGACAACTTGACCTGCCTCTTGAGAAATCTGTATGCAGGTCAGGAAGCAACAGTTAGAACTGGACATGGAACAGACTGTTTCGAAATAAGAAAAGGAGTACATCAAGGCTGTATATTGTCACCCTGCTTATTTAACTTATATGCAGAGTACACCATGAGAAACCCTGGACTGGGAGAAACACAAGCTGGAATCAAGATTGCCAGGAGAAATATCAATCACCTCGGATATGCAGATGACACCACCCTTATGGCAGAAAGTGAAGAGGAGCTAAAAAGCCTCTTGATGAAAGTAAAAATGGAGAGTGAAAATTTTGGCTTAAAGCTCAACATTCAGAAAATAAAGATCATGGCATCTGGTCCCATCACTTCATGGGAAATAGATGGGGACACAGTGGAAACAGTGTCAGACTTCATTTTGGGGGGCTCCAAAATCACTGTAGATGGTGACTGCAGCCATGAAATTAAAAGACGCTTACTCCTTGGAAGAAAAGTTGTGACCAATCTAGATAGTATATTTAAAAACAGAGACATTACTTTGCCAACTAAGGTCTGTCTAGTCAAGGCTATGATTTTCCCTGTGGTCATGTATGGATGTGAGAGTTGGACTGTGAAGAAGGCTGAGTGCCGAAGAATTGATGCTTTTGAACTGTGGTGTTGGAGAAGACTCTTGAGAGTCCCTTGGACTGCAAGGAGATCCAACCAGTCCATTCTGAAGGAGATCAGCCCTGGGATTCCTTTGGGAGGAATGATGCTAAAGCTGAAACTCCAGTACTTTGGCCACCTCATGAGAAGAGTTGACTCATTGGAAAAGACCCTGATGCTGGGAGGGATTGGGGGCAGGAGGAGAAGGGGATGACAGAGGATGAGATGGCCGGATGGGATCACTGACTCGATGGATGTGAGTCTGAGTGAACTCCGGGAGATGGTGATGGACAGGGAGGCCTGGCATGCTGCGATTCATGGGGTCACAAAGAGTCAGACATGACTGAGCGACTGAACTGAACTGAAACTCAACAAACTTCTTTTGCCATAAATATTTCCCTCACAAACAGTTTTCAGAAAACAATTCTTCCCATGGCCTCAAGCTGTGGCCTACTTGCTCATTCTGGAACATTCTTTATAAAGATCCTTGAACAAATGTGAATAGTTACTTTCTAGATTATTTTCTGGGCACAACTGCAGAAGATTTTTTGCTTTCTCATGTTTCTTTCAAGCACCTTAACATTCTTTCCAGCCAACTCAACTGAAGAAAGGAAAGAATAAGTCAGAATCATAAGGCCTAACTCTTTCATTCTGGGCTGTGCCTGCAAGATGAGGAGAGGGGGTTGGGGCCATGCTTCCATTTTGTCAGTAATGCCTAATGTGGCTCCTGACACAGACTGGTGGGCTACTGTCCATGGGGTCACAAAGAGTTGGACCAGGGTGAAGTCACTTAGCAAGCATATTGTGCATAAACTCTACCTCAGTAAAGTTGATTTTTAAAAGTTAAAAAAAGAAAGTTTTCCTTTAAATGAATCAACAAATCATCAACTATGCTGATGAAAAATCTGTTTTGAGATAGATATTATTAGGATGATTTTCATATGGATATCAATGACAATAATATATAAAAAATATTTAGGTAATGTCCATAAAGTCTACAACATTTATAAATATGACTTCCTAAAGAGAAAAATTCACAAAAAGTCTAAATTCTGTGATGAAGTAGATATGTAAATAATTAACTAAAGTCACTGTATTTCATTTTTATATTTTATTTTATTTTAAGCAAGTTTTACATCAGTAAAAATAAATGACAAGAATAAATGAAAAGTAAAGTACCATATAAAACAATGCAAAAGAATTTTGACAAGTTCAATAAAATAGCCAAAATTTAAGAAATACCATGAATGTATATATCACTACTGAATTATTTGCTGGTTAATGATTGTAATTGTAAATTTATTGTTTATTTTTTACTATTATTAAATACAATTTTAAAGGGAAAAATGAATACTACTGCAAAAAGAGAATAAAACAAAATATGTAATAATATATAATTTTGAATGAAAAAGATCACAGCCCTTCACAAATACAATATTTTGTTGACAAAGGTCCATATAGTCAAAGCTATGGTTTTTTAGTATTTGTACCGATGTGAGAGTTGTATCATAAAGATGGCTGAACACCAAAGAATTGATGCTTTTGAACTGTGGTGTTGGAGAAGGCTCTTGAGAGTCCCTTGGACTTCAAGATCAAACCAGTCGATCCTAAAGGAAATCAATCTTGAACATTCATTGGAAGGACTGATGATAAGGGTGAAAAGCCAGTATTTTGGCCACCAGATGCAAAGAGCCAACTCACTGGAAGAGACCTTGATGCTGGGAAAGACTGAGAGCAGGAGAATGGGGCAACAAAGGATGAGATAGTTGGATGGCATCACTGAATCAATGGACATGAGTCTGAGCAAACCCCAGGAGATAGTGAAGGATTGGGAAGCCTTGCATGCTGTGAAGAGTTGGACATGACTGAGCAATTGAACAACAGTTAAAATAAAAGAGATCACTGTCTACATTTTATAAAATCCGATGCTATGCATCTTTAAAAATGTATGGTATTCCAGAAAGATGTGGAAAACAAACCAGTGAAACTCTAGCAAGTTGATTTATCATCATGTTAAAAAAATAGCATTGAAGAACTGAAATACAATAAGTTCTGATATTACTACATCATTGCCCCCTGAAAAGGGGACAAGTGTGTAATGAAAAAACAGACACATATAATTTGGCAAGTGAGGAGTCAGGGGGCCCTCCTGCTCTCCATGGTAGGAAGACAAAATGGCTCCTTTCAGCCCACACTTTTATTGGCAGAAGTCACATGAGATATTAGGGAATAGCTATACTGGGGAGTCTGATTAGCACACCATAAAGAGAGAGTAAAGTTAGGTCTCTGCTGCTACTGCTGCTGCTAAATCGCTTCAATCATGCCCAACTCTGTGTGACCCCATAGATGGCAGCCCACCAGGCTCCCCCATCCCTGGGATTCTCCAGGCAAGAATACTGGAGTGGGTTGCCATTGCCTTCTCCTATTGATCAGCAATAACTTGTTTTGTTTCCATGGGGATGGATGGCAGGGTAGGCAGTGAAGTGGAGCAGAGAGCATGTCCCCTCCAAGGATGTCCATTCGGCATGCTTACTAGGACAATCATGAGGGTGCCATTTGCCACACCCTCGAGTCATGGGGCAGGTTCTGATCTCTACTCTGCCAGGCTGCAACACTGCATCTCTGTGATGATTTAAATAACTTTATTTTTGTTGCTCAGTCATGTTCGATTATTTGTGACCCCATGGACTGTAGACTGCCAGGCTCCTCTATCCGTGGAACTGTCCAGGCAGGAATACTGGAGCGGGTTGCCATTCCTTTCTCCAGGGGATCTTCCTGACCCAGGGATCAAAACTAGGTTTCCTGCATTGCAGGCATATTCTTTACCATCTGTGACACTAGCGTAACTTTCAGTTAAGTTCAGTCACTCAGTCGTGTCCGACTCTGTGACCCCATGAATCGCAGCACACCAGGCCTCCCTATCCATCACCAACTCCCAGAGTTTACCCAAACTCATGTCCATCGAGTTGGTGATGCCATCCAGCCATCTCATCCTCTGTCATCTCCTTCTCCTCCTGCCCCCAATCCCTCCCAGCATCAGGGTCTTTTCCAATGAGTCAACTCTTCTCATGAGGTGGCCAAAGTACTGGAGTTTCAGCTTTAACCTCATTCCTTCCGATGAACACCCAGGACTGATCTCCTTTAAAGTGGACTGGTAGGATCTTGCAGTCCAAGGGACTCTCAAGAGCCTTCTCCAACAGTCAAAGGCTTTGGCATAGTTAATAAAGCAGAGTAGATGTTTTTCTGGAACTCTCTTGCTTTTTCGATGATCCAGTCGATGTTGGCGATTTGATCTCTGGTTCCTCTGCCTTATCTAAAACCAGCTTAAACATCTGGAACTTCACGGTTCATGTATTGCTGAAGCCTGGTTTGGAGAATTTTGAGCATTGCTTTACTAGCATGTGAAATGAATGCAATTGTGTGGTAGTTTGAACATTCTTTGGCACTGACTTTCTTTGGGATTGGAATGAAAACTGATCTTTTTAGACCTCTAAAAATATAAATGCTAAACCTCCTATATTAGCACTCTAGGACTGTGGGTAACAAAGTACCACAAATTATGTGGTTTATCACAACAGAAACTTATTGTCTCACCATACTGGAGTCTGGAATTCCAAACTCAAGCTGTTGGCAGGGCCAAGCTCTTTCTAACATCTGTAGGGGAGAATTCCTCACCTCTCACAGTTTCCAGTAGCCCCAGATGTTCCTCGGTTTGAAACAACCAATATACATCCAGTCTCTGCCTCCATCCTCCTCTCATTACTCTCTTCCTTGTGTTGCTTCCCATTTTGTTATCAGGACTTCAGTCATATGGAATTATTAACCTGCTCCAGTATGATCTCATCTTAACTAATTAAATCTGAAAAGATACTAATTCTGAATAAGGTCATATTCTGAAGTACTTAGGATTAGAATTTCAATGTATCCTTTTTGAGGACAGAATTCAACACAAAACACCTACCTCCCCACAGCCAAAATGTATACATCAGTAACAAGAAAAAGAAAAAGCATTGGTTATTACTTTAATAAAATAACCTACACAGGTTATGTTTGCTTCCCATTGGTGATCTCAAACACGATGAATTGTATGCATTATACCCAAGAAAAAATTGTAACCCCCTAATAGCGCTAGCAGATCAACTTGCTTTTATTCCTAACTTAAAGTGAGAGGAACAGAGACACAGAAATCTTAAGTGAATTGTTCCAGGCACACGGTCCATTGAGTCGGTATTGCCATCCAACCATCTCATTCTCTGTAGTCCCCTTCTCCTCATGCCTTCAATCTTTCCCAGCCACAAGTCTTTTCAAATGAATCAGCTCTACCCATGAGGTGGCCAAAGTATTGGAGTTTCAGCTTCAGCACCAGTCCTTCCAATGAACACTCAGGACTGACCTCTGGGTATTCCCATCTCTTTCAGAATTTTCCAGTTTATTGTGATCCACAGTGAAAGGCTTTGGCATAGTCAATAAAGCAGAAATAGATGTTTTTGTGGAACTCTCTTGCTTTTTCAGTGATCCAGCATAAGTTGGCAATTTGATCTCTGGTTCCTCTGCCTTTTCTAAATGTTCACCAGCTTAAACATCTGGAAGCTGATGGTTCATGTGTTGCTGAAGCCTGGCTTGGAGAATTTGAGCATTACTTTACTAGCGTGTAAGATGAGTGTAATTGTGCAGTAGTTTGAGCATTCTTTGGCATTGCCTTTCTTTGGGTTTGTGATGAACACTGACCTTTTCCAGTCCTGTGGTCACTGCTGAGTTTTTTAATTTGCTGACATATTGAGTGCAGCACTTTCATAGCATCATCTTTTAGGATTTGAAATAACTCAGCTGGAACTTTATCACCTCCACTAGTGATGCTTCCTAAGGCCCACTTGACTTCACATTCCAGGATGTCTGGCTCTAGGTGACTGATGATATCATCGTGATCATCTGGGTCGTGAAGATCTTTTTTGTACAGTTCCCCTGTGTATTCTTGCCATCTTTTCTTAATATCTTCTGCTTCTGTTAGGTCTGTACCATTTCTGTCCTTTACTGAGCCCATCTTTGAATGAAATGTTCCCTTGGTATCTCTAATTTCCTTGAAGAGATCGCTAGTCTTTCCCATTCTATTGTTTTCCTCTTTTTCTTTGCACTTATCACTGAGGAAGGCTTTCTTGTCTCTCCTTGCTCTTATTTGGAACTCTGCATTCAAATAGGTATATCTTCCTTTTTCCCCTTTGCTTTTCACTTCTCTTTTTTCCACAGCTATTTGTAAGACTTCCTCAGAGCCATTTTTCTTTTTCGCATTTCTTTTTCTTGGGGATGGTTTTGCTCCCTGTCTCCTGTACAATGTCACGAACCTCCATCCATAGTTCATCAGGCACTTCATCTATCAGATCTAGTCCCTTAAATCTATTTCTCACTTCCACGGTATAATTATAAGGGATTTGATTTCAGTCATACCTGAATGGTCTAGCAGTTTTCCCTACTTTCTTCAATTTAAGTCTGAATTTGACAAATAAGGAATTCATTATCTAAGCCACAGTCAGCTCCTCATCTTGTTTTGCTGACTGTATAGAGCTTCTCCATTTTTGGCTGCAAAGAATATAATCAATCTGATTGCAGTGTTTGCCATCTGATGACGTCCATGTGTAGAGTCTTCTCTTGTGTTGTTGGAAGAGGGTGTTTGTTATCACCAGTCCTCTTGGCAAAACTCTATTAGCCTTTGCCCTGCTTCATTCTGTACTCCAAGGCCAAATTTGCCTGTTTCTCCAGGTGTTTCTTGACTTCCTACTTTTGCATTCCAGTCCCCTATAATGAAGAGGACATCTTTTTGAGTGTTAGTTCTAAAAAGTCTTGCCGGTCTTCATAGAACCATTCAGCTTCAGTTTCTTCAGGATTACTGGAGGGAGTATAGCCTTGGATTACTGTGATATTGAAAGTTTGCCTTAGAAATGAACAGAGATCATTTTGATGTTTTTGAGATTGCATCCAAGTACTGCATTTTTGGACTCTTTTCTTGACTATGAGGGCTACTCCATTTTTTCTAAGGGATTGCTGCCCACAGTAGTAGATATAATAGTCATCTGAGTTAAATTCACCCATTCCAGACCATTTTAGTTTGCTGATTCCTAAAATGTCGATGTTCACTCTTGCCATCTGCTGTTTCACCACTTCCAGTTTGCCTTGATTCAAACCAGTCCATTCTGAAGGAGATCAGCCCTGGGATTTCTTTGGAAGGAATGATGCTAAAGTTGAAACTCCAGTACTTTGGCCACCTCACGTGAAGAGTTGACTCATTGGAATAAGACTTTGATGCTGGGAGGGATTGGGGGCAGGAGGAGAAGGGGATGACAGAAGATAAGATGGCTGGATGGCATCACTACTCGATGGACATGAGTCTGAGTGAACTCCGGGAGTTGGTGCTGGATAGGGAGGCTTGGCGTGCTGCGATTCATGGGGTTGCAAAGAGTTGGACACGACTGAGCGACTGAACTGAACTGAACTGAACTGAACTGATGGACCTAACATTTCAGGTTCTTATGCAATAATGCTCTTTATAGCATCAGACCTTGCTTCTATCACCAGTCACATCCACAACTGGGTATTGTTTTTGCTTTGACTATGTCTCTTCATTCTGTCTGGGGTTATTTCTCCACTGATCCCCAGTAGCATATTGGGTACCTACTGACTGGGGAGTTAATCTTTTAGTGTTCTATCTTTTTGCCTTTTCATACTGTTCAAGGGGTTCTCAAGGCAAGAATACTAAGTGGTTTGCCATTCCACTCTCCAGTGGACCACATTTTGTCAGAACTCTCCACCATAACCCGTCCATCTTGGGTGGTCCTACATGGCATGGGTTAGTTTTATTGAGTTAGACAGGGCTGTGGTCCATGTGATTAGATTGGTTAGTTTTCTGTGATTGTGGTTTCAGTCCGCCTGTCCTCTGATGCTCTCTCTCAGCGCCTACCATCTTACTGGGATTTCTCTTACCTTGGATGCAGGGTATCTCTTCATGGCTGCTCCAGCAAAGCACAACCACTGTTCCTTACCTTGTATATGGGATATCTCCTCACCACCACCACTATTGACTTTGGACATGGGTTATCTCCTCTTGGCCACTCACCACTCCAGAAAAATGGTATAGATGATCTAATTTGCAAAGCAGGAATAGAGACACAGACATAGAGAACAAATGTATGGACAACAAGGGGAGAAAAGGGATTGGGTGGGAGGAATTGGAAGATTGGTATCGACATACCTACACTATTGATATTATTTATAAAACAGATAACTAATGCCAATCTATATAGCACAGGAAACTCTACTGAATGCTCTGTAGTGATCTGAATGGGAAGGAAATCCAAAAAAGAGGGACTATATTTAAGCATGTAGCTGATTAACTTTACTGTACAGCAGAAAATAACACAACATATAAAGAAACTATACTCCAATAATACTACTTAAAAATAAACAAATGGTGCCAGTTAACAAGTGCATCAAAACTGGATTCAAGTGACACCCATTTGCAGTTCACTATATTCTGATGATCATAGAACAAAAATGTCCTATGATTTAGACTGAAATAGCAATAGATACTGTTTTTACATGAGCCAGGGAGAATTTTCTGCATTGCATGCACACTTTAGGCCACCTTTGTAGAATTATTATTACTTGTCCTTCAGACCATTTTTCTTGTCTGTGTATAAACCATAGGAATTATCCCAGGGCTCCCGTGTGCATAGGAATGTGCTAAACAAGAGAAGGGTGGAATACGAAACAAGGAATGAGCTTTGTTAGTAAAACTTTAAGATACTTAAAAATTCATCTCTGCTCCAAGGTGTTTTTCAGATAGAGATTTCCTGTCAGTGTGAATTTTAAGGCCCTGTTTGGCACATATTTGTATACACACATACACACAACCCACACACTTTATAGTTCTGATCTGGTAACCAAGCTGAAGCTCCTTTGAAAGCTACATTCCTTCCTGAATCACACTGTGACAAGTTAATGCCTCTTTTCCACCACTGTTGCTATCCCAGGATGATTGATGATATAATGTGCAGGCATCCAATTGAAAAAAAGCCACTGAGCCTTGGTGTGAATTTAGGTGTTGATGAAAGATGAGCTCCTCCTTAAAAGAACATATGTTGATCATGAAACCTCTGGAGAAACAATTAGAAATGCACTATTCATTTTTAAGAGAGTTTAATTACTGGTTAGACAGCAGATAGCAGTATTCCTATAATCTTCTCTGTGCAATCACTGGCATGAATGATCAGACTGTGATATATCCTGTAAATGATTTCAGAAAACTGGAAGTTAGGGCAGGGACAACAACCTCATTAATAGTCATCAGAAACTCTGTTGGGAAGCCTGGTGTAGTGTGAGGCTACTCGGCTTCATGCTGTTGTTTGACATTGTAAAAAGTCACAAGTATCATTTTGGGCACCTAACATTCATTTGAAATAAAAGACAAGGTAAATATATAGTAAATAAGAACAATGGAACATTTTCACTTCTTATCAAATGATGTGTTGGGTGAGTATTTAAATATAATTTTGCTGGTCAGAGCTATAGAATTAACTATTGTGGTCAACAGAATGCCCGTTAACTAGAAAGATAAAACTGACAAGATGTAACACTTCTTTGATGCTACTTCTTTTAACACTGCTGCTGCTAGGTCTAGACACCACTCAAAATTTTCTTTGCATTTCATATTTGAAACTGTCTAGCTGACTCCCATTGGAGAAGGCAATGACACCCCACTCCAGTACTCTTGCCTGGAAAATCCCATGGGCGGAGGAGCCTGGTAGGCTGCAGTCTAGGGGGTCGTGAAGAGTCAGACACGACTGAGAGACTTCACCTTCACTTTTCACTTTCATGCATTGGAGAAGGAAATGGCAACCCACTCCAGTGTTCTTGCCTGGAGAATCCCAGGGACAGAGGAGCCTGGTGGGCTGCCGTCCATGGGATCGCACAGAGTTGGACACGACTGAAGCGACTTAGCAGCAGCAGCAGCTGACTCACATGATTTTTTCTGTTATGCTCCTTTATGTAAATGTCACAGGGTTGTATAATATTATTAATAGAAAGACTATTCTATATTCCAGAAGATGTAGACCTAAAATTGATTCTTTCATGGACATAAGTGTTAAGAAAACCAATTAATATATTCCTGGGATACTCAGTTTAGTTATTATTTTGGTGGCATAATTTCACATCAATTTTTGAATCGGTTATATATTTTGCATTTGAAATACTTTCAGACTTGCCAAAATGCTATCATCAGAATACTGAGGTACCCAAAGGATAACCCAGTGTTAACTGTTTGTTTTTCTTTAGGCAAAAATTTAGTGGTATACTGAATTATGCCCATTCTGATCTCTGTTAAGAATTGCTGTTACCCATCCTGGAATATCTTTTTTGTGCAAATCACTAATTAGTGATTCTACTACAAATTTGTTTATCTTGAGGTTTTATAGAGTTTAAATGTAAATATTTCTTGCAAAGTTAAGACTGTAAGCTTATATCAACCATTTATATTGTCTGATTAATTTTTATTTCTTGAATTGAGAATATGATTGGCCAAGAAGAAAAGGGCAAGATCTAAACCACAATGCAAGTTGCCTAGGGATAAAGCAGGTACTTCCTATTCCTAGATAGGAAAGGGACTTAAATAAGAAGCTAGAGACTTATTAAAAAAAACAACAACAACAACAACATAAAAATCCGTCTAATGATTTTCCTTAGGTCTGGGCCAGTTTAAGACTCTGAAGATGACTCATAGGAACATCTGAAACAGCCTCATACATTTTAAACAGATACAACATAGGTATTACTGTCTTGTTTTTGTTGTTGTTGTTTGTTTTTTGACCCTGTGGAGATTTCCTAGAATATCCTTAGGTATCTATTTATAAAAAATAGAGAGTGGGTTTGAAATTAATTCAGAATTGCATTTTTGCCATTTACTATCTTTGTTACCTTGGTTGAGTAACTGAAGCTTTGGTTTCCTTCTCAGTAAGACTGGAAAATAACATCTGAATAATATAATTGTTTTATGAGTTTAATGATAAAATGGATAAAAAGAGCCTGAGTTCCTAGAGGAAAATAGAAGCAGGTAGCAACACAAGCACATTTTTTAAAAATGTTAAATTATAATTTATTTATAATGTTGTGTTAGTTTCTCCTGTGTAGCAAAGTGATTGTTACACAAACATGTATATAGATATAGATATAGATATAGATATAGATATAGATATAGATGCAACTTTTTCATGGACTTCCCAAGTGGTGCAATGGTAAAGAATCTGCCTGCCAGTGCAGGAGGTGCAAGAGATTTAGGTTGGATCTATGGATCAGGAAGATCGTCTGCAACAGGAAATGGCAATCCGCTCCAGTATTCTTGCCAAGAAAATTCCAAGGACAGAGGAACATGGTGGACTTCAGTCTGTGGGCTCACAGAGTCTGCTGGTCCATATCTGGTTCGAACTGTTGCTTCTTGACCTGCATACAGATTTCTTAGGAGGCAGGTCAGGTGGTCTGGTATTCCCATCTTGTTAAGAATTTTCCACAGTTTGTGGTGATGCACACAGTCAAAAGATGTGTGTATGTACACACACACACACGCACACACACACATATATATATAGGTTATCCATATATGTTAGTCTGAATTTGGCAATAAGGAGCTCATGATTTGAGCCACAGTCAGCTCCCGGTCTTGTTTTTGCTAACTGTATAGAGCTTCTCCGTCTTTGGCTGCAAAGAATATAATCAATCTGATTGCAGTGTTGACCATCTGGTGATGTCCATGTGTAGAGTCTTCTCTTGTGTTGTTGGAAGGTGTTTTCTATGAACAGTGCATTCTCTTGGCAAAACTCTATTAGTCTTTACCCTGCTTCATTCTGTATTCCAAGGCCAAATTTGCCTGTAACCCTAGGTGTTTCTTGACTTCCTACTTTGCATTCCAGTCTCCTATAATGAAAAGGACATCTCTTTTGGGTGTTAATTGTAAAAGGTCTTGTAGGTCTTCATAGAGCTGTTCAACTTCAGCTTCGTCAGCATTACTGGCTGGGGCACAGGCTTGGATTATTGTGATATTGAATGGTTTGCCTTGGAAACGAACAGAGATCATTCTGTCGTTTATGAGATTCCATGCAAGTACTGCATTTCAGACTCTTTCGTTGACCATGATGGCTACTCCATTTCTTCTGAGGGATTCCTACGCATAGTAGTAGATATAATGGTCATGTGAGTTAAATTCACCCATTCCAGTCCATTTTAGTTCAATGATTCCTAAAAAGTTGACATTCACTCTTGCCATCTCCTGTTTCACCATTTCCAGTTTGCCTTGATTCATGGACCAAACATTCCAGGTTCCTATGCAATATTGTCCTTTACAGTATCAGACCTTGCTTCTATCACCAGTCACATCCACAACTGGGTATTGTTTTTGCTTTGGCTCTATCCCTTCATTCTTTCTGGAGTTATTTCTCCACTCATCTCCAGTAGTATATTGGGCACCTACCGACTTGAGGAGTTCCTCTCTCAGTATCCTATAATTTTGCCTTTTCATACTGGTCATGGGGTCCTCAAGGCAAGAATACTGAAGTGGTTTGCCATTCCCTTCTCCAGTGGACAACATTCTGTCAGACCTCTCCACCTTGAGATATTCATCTCTCCAGATGTTCAAGATGGCTTTAGAAAAGGCAGAGCAACAAGAGATCAAATTGCCAGCATCCACTGGATCATCAAAAAAGCAAGAGAGTTCCAGAAAAGAAACACCTATTTCTGCTTTATTGACTATGCCAAAGCCTTTGACTGTATGGATCACAATATACTGTGGAAAATTCTGAAAGAGATGGGAATAACAGACCATCTGACTTGCCTCTTGAGAAACCTGTATGCAGGTCAGGAAGCAACAGTTAGAACTGGACATGGAACAACAGAGTGGTTCCAAATAGGAAAAGGAGTATGTCAAGGCTGTATATTATCACCCTGCTTATTTAACTTCTATGCAGAGTACATCATGAGAAACGCTGGGCTGGAAGAAGCACAAGATGGAATCAAGATGGTTGGGAGAAATCTCAATAACCTCAGATATGCAGATGACACCACCCTTATGGCAGAAAGTGAAGAGGAATTAAGAAGCCTCTTGTTGAAACTGAAAGAGGAGAATGAAAATGTTGGCTTGAAAATTAAGATCATCGCTTCTGGCCCCATCACTTCATGGGAAATAGATGGGGAAACAGTGTCAGACTTTATTATCTGGGGCTCCAAAATCACTGCAGATGGTGACTGCAGCCATGAAATTAAAAGACGCTTACTCCTTGGAAAGAAAGTTATGACCAACCTAGATAGCATATTGAAAAGAAGAGACATTACTTTGTCAACAAAGGTCCGTTTAGTCAAAGCTATATTTTTTCCTGTGGTCATGTATGGATGTGAGAGTTGGACTGTGAAGAAAGCTGAGTGCCGAAGAATTGATGCTTTTGAACTGTGGTGTTGGAGAAGACTCTTGAGAGTCCCTTGGACTGCAAGGGGATCCAACCAGTCCATTCTGAAGGAGATCAGCCCTGGGATTTCTTTGGAAGGAATGATGCTAAAGCTGAAGGTCCAGTGCTTTGGCCACCTCATGCGAAGAGTTGAGTCATTAGAAGACTCTGATGCTGGGAGGGATTGGGGAGGAAAAGGGGATGACGAGGATGAGATGGCTGGATGGCATCACTGACTCGACGGATGTGAGTCTGAGTGAACTCCGGGAGTTGGTGATGGACAGGGAGGCCTGGCGTGCTACAATTCATGGGGTCGCAAAGAGTCGGACACGACTGAGCAACTGAACTGCACTGAACTGATAGTATAGTTATCAGGAACAGGAACTATTTTGAAAAATACCCATGTTCTCATGTGAGAAGGAGATCAGTTCAGTTCAGTTCAATTGCTCAGTCGTGTCCGACTCTTTGCGACCCCATGAATAGCAGCACGCCAGGCCTCCCTGTCCATCACCATCTCCCGGAGTTCACTCAGACTGACAGCCATTGAGTCCGTGATGCCATCCAGCCATCTCATCCGCTGTCGTCCCCTTCTCCTCCTGCCCCCAATCCCTCCCAGCATCAGAGTCTTTTCCAACGAGTCAACTCTTTGCATGAGGTGGCCAAAGTACTGGAGTTTCAGCTTTAGCATCACTCCTTCCAAGGAATCCCAGGGTTGATCTCGTTCAGAATGGGCTGGTTGGATCTCCTTGCAGTCCAAGGACTCTCAAGAGTCTTCTCCAACACCACAGTTCAAACGCATCAGTTCTGCAGCGATAAACCCTGCTATATAGTAGCACCCAATGAAACCAGTCTCAGCCCAAGCCCATGAATTAGAACAAGGTGACTGACTTCATCCTCAATCTACCTGAACTCAGAAATAATCAAATCATGATCAGTTGTAGTGACTCTTGTCCATTAAATTTTATTGTGTATGGACAAGGACCAATCCTGTGGGAAGATGTAATAGATGTCTCTTTAATTCTTATTGATTTGTTTTATAATGAACCTGTGCATGACAATACAGAATTATGGCATAACACTGATTTTGTTGGTAAGGTTCAACTACCTTATATGTATAAATATAATGATAATATTGAGACTGTAATCAAATGCATTGGGAGATCAAATTAAGGCCTCCTCAGTATATATTAGCAATGGACAATGACTGGCCCAGGGAAAAACTAGATTTACCTAGCTGTCAGCTAAATTCTGTGTTAAGCGGTTCATTGAAATTTGTCACACAGTAAAAGTAACAGCATATCAAGAGAGGAAATGAATAGTCAAATCACTATGAAAATATGTCTTGTGAGAGTACATTAGTTTTTTCTTTAAATCTACTTTGCACTTACTTCTCCTAATTTTTTGTGTATTTATGCAGATACTACTGCTATATCTTATATGCAGAATACATTATGAGAAACGCTCGACTGGAAGAAGTACAAGCTGGAATCAAGATTGCTGGGAGAAGTATCAATAACCTCAGATATGCAGATGACACCACCCTTATGGCAGAAAGTGAAGAGGAACTAAAAAGCTTCTTAATGAAAGTGAAAATGGAGAGTGAAATAGTTGGCTTAAAGCTCAACATTCAGAAAACGAAGATCATGGGATCTGGTCCCATCACTTCATGGGAAATAGATGGGGAAACACTGGAAACAGTGTCAGACTTTATTTTTTGGCCTCCAGAATCACTGCAGATGGTGACTGCAGCCATGAAATTAAAAGACGCTTACTCCTCGGAAGAAAAGTTATGAGCAACCTAGATAGCATATTGAAAAGCAGAGACATTACTTTGCCGACTAAGGTCCATCTAGTCAAGGCTATGGTTTTTCCTGTGGTCATGTATGGATGTGAGAGTTGGACTGTGAAGAAGGCTGAGCACCGAAGAATTGATGCGTTTGAACTGTAGTGTTGGATAAGACTCTTGAGAGTCCCTTGGACTGCAAGGAGACCCAACCAGTCCATTCTAAAGAAGATCAGCCCTGGATGTTCTTTGGAAGGAATGATGCTAAAGCTGAAACTCCAGTACTTTGGCCACCTCATGCGAAGAGTTAACTCATTGGAAAAGATTCTGATGCTGGGAGGGATTGGGAGAAGGAGTAGAAGGGGATAACAGAGGATGACATGGCTGGATGGCATCACTGACTCGATGGATGTGAGTCTGAGTGAACTCTGGCAGATGGTGATGGACAGGGAGGCCTGGCATGCTGCAATTCATGGGGTCACAAAGAGTTGGACACGACTGAGCGACTGAACTGAACTGCTATATCAGCTGTATACATACAAACCTAAATTACATGCTCACAAAAATGTGATCATTTTTCTGCAAGAGCCTAGGCCAAGGGTCAGGGATGTGGACTGAGCAGGAAACCGTCAACACAGCAGGACAGGTTTCCTCAAATCCTATACATTCCCAAGAAAAGTCTGCTTTGAGGTATTGCTCTTGTCTGATTCCTGGAAAAGAGCTTCTGAACCCTTGTAATATTCTACCTGGTAGAGTTTTTGTATGCCTGAAGTCTTGATCATGCCAACTTTGACCAGTTTGACCAGGTAAATATATCCTAATTGTATAATCCATGTGGCCAGCTTTCTTTGTGGGCAAGATTTTGCAAATGTTGTCACGCATCATTGCTAGGAGAATGAAGCATGTCCTCATGTATCTCAACAAGGCAAGGAAATCTTGAGCCTGGTTTCTCCTGAACTTCACCCCACGTGCTCTTTTCCTTTGCTAATTTTGATCTGTATCCACTTGTTATAATAAACTGTGAGACTGACAGATTTTTTGAGTTCTGCAAGTCCTTTAAGGAAATCATCAAGCCTCAGGCTGATCTTGGGGACTCTGGACACAGCTCCATTTCCTGCTTTTTCACCCTCCTCAAGTGAACCTTTAAAGTGATTTAACATCTTTCCAGACCTGATCCCACTTTCCAGATATCTCTAAAACAGTTCCTTTAGGACTTCTAAAATTAAACACGTAGTTACTAAAACTTTTATAGAAGTCTACATCTTTTGAGGTGATATCTATATTTGTATCTATAATCTCTCTCTATATCTATCCACCCCAAAAGGGAAAAACTGAATATAAATAGAGAGATAGCAAAAGAGACATATTTAGATATAGATATATAGATATAGATTAATTCAGTTTTCTGGTTCAGATTTCACTGTAATTTTTAGATAGTATTGGTTGATTTTTGTTTTAAGCTTTTCTTATTTCATTGAAGACTAAGTTTTCATTGAAGTTTTTTGTGTATTTTTACTTTTGCATTTCATTTTGTTCTTCATTCTTTTTGTTGTTTTCAGTGGATTTCAAAAGAGACACAAAAATGCCTTTATTCTTAGATTTTTTTGCTAGTTATCTTTGATTCCTTTGTAGTATCTAAAAGAGTGTAAAATGCATTGGACTAAATCACTTTCAAAGAACAGTACCAGACACCAATCAAGCACTAAGTAAATTGCAGCTATTACTGTTATTTTCATTCATTTTATTCATATATATATATATGCACACACACATTCTTATCTAAAAGAATTATGAATTCTTTCAAGAAGACACTGAATAATTCAAACCAAAAAATGATGTGTGAATCATTATTTGCTTAATTTTGTAAGTAGAACACATTTCAGAGATGTTACTAAAAAGTTCAACATGAAACAGTATTCTATAAATTATAAAATTAACCTGATTAGTGATTTAAAAAAAAAAGGATTTAGGATGAAGGGAAAATAAAGATACTACAAGACATGAACTACCTATTCAAAAAGTGCTATTAAATTAATAGGCATTATTTTGAATAGTAACCTAGAGAATTCTTAGAGAACTGATGAAAGTACTGAATTACTAGCTTTCCTGTCAATCTGAAACAAACAAGCTCTGTTTTGAACAGAAATAATCTAACAAAAACAAAAACAAACCCCCCCAAAATGTATACATTGGCCTTAATCATGTTGTGGAAATCAGTAGTATTAACTGAGGTCTGTAGGGGAACAAAATATCTCTTTGGCATGCTTCGTTTTTACAGCAGAAAACAACCAAGGCCCAAAAGACTCAGAATCTTGCTTGGCCTTTTCCCTTATCACTTAAAACATGTAGATAGGGGACCTATTCCAGGAAACAAGCTACCACCATAGATAAGTGTAGTATGAACTAGGTGTATAGAAAGGGAAGAAACCAGCAAAGTCTATTTGGTAAGATTCCACTATGCTTCCCAGGCCAAATTTGCCTGTTACTCCAGGTGTTTCTTGACTTCCTACTTTTGCATTCCAGTCCCCTATAATGAAAAGGAAATCTTTTTGGGGTGTTAGTTCTAAAAGGTCGTGTAGGTCATCATAGAACCGTTCAACTTCAGCTTCTTCAGCATTACTGGTTGGGACATAGACTTGGATTACTGTGATATTGAATGGTTTGCCTTGGAAATGAACACAGATGATTCTGTCGTTTTTGAGATTGCATGCAAGTACTGCATTTCGGACTCTTTTGTCGACCATGATGGCTACTCCGTTTCTTCTGAGGGATTCCTGCCCACAGCAGTAGATATAATGGTCATCTGAGTTAAATTCACCCATTCCAATCCATTTTAGTTCTCTGATTCCTAGAATGTCGACGTTCATTCTTGCCATCTCCTGTTTGACCACTTCCAATTTGCCTTGATTCATGGACCTGACATTCCAGATTCCTATGCAATATTGCTCTATATAGCATCAGACCTTGCTTCTATCACAAGTCACATCCACAACTGGATATTATTTTTGCTTTGGCTCCATCCCTTCATTCTTTCTGGAGTTATTTCTCCACTGATCTCCAGTAGCATATTGGGCACCTACTGACCTGGGGAGTTCCTCTTTCACTATCCTATCATTTTGCTTTTTTCATACTGTTCATGGGATTCTCAAGGCAAGAATACTGAAGTGGTTTGCCATTAGTAAAGTAATGCTCAAAATTGTCCAAGCCAGCCTTCAGCAATACGTGAACCATGAAATTCCAGATGTTCAAGCTGGTTTTAGAAAAGGGAGAGGAACCAGAGATCAAACTGCCAACATCTGCTGGATCATCGAAAACACAAGAGTTCCAGAAAAACATCTATTTCTGCTTTATTGACTATGCCAAAGCCTTTGACTGTGTGGATCACAATATACTGTGGAAAATTCTGAAAGAGATGGGAATAACAGACCACCTGACCTGACTCTTAAGAAACCTATATGCAGGTCAGGAAGCAACAGTTAGATCTAGACATGGAACAACAGAGTGGTTCCAAATAGGAAAAGGAGTATGTCAAGGCTGTATATTGTCACCCTGCTTATTTAACTTATATGCAGAGTACATCATGAGAAATGCTGGGCTGGAGGAAGCACAAGCTGGAATCAAGATTGCTGGGAGAAATATCAATAACCTCAGATATGCAGATGACACCACCCTTATGGCAGAAAGTGAAGAGGAACTAAAAAGCCCCTTGATGAAAGTGAAAGTGGAGAGTGAAAAAGTTGGCTTTAAGCTCAACATTCAGAAAACGAAGATCATGGGATCTGGTCCTATCACTTCATGGGAAATAGATGGGGAAACAGTGGAAACAGTGTCAGACTTTATTTTTGGGGCTCCAGAATCACTGCAGATGGTGACTGCAGCCATGAAATTAAAGGATGCTTACTCCTTGGAAGGAAAATTATGACCAACCTAGATAGCATATTGAAAAGCAGAGACTTTACTTTGCCAACAAAGGTCCATCTATTCAAGGCTATGGTTTTTACAGTAGTCATATATGGATGTGAGAGTTGGACTGTGAAGAAAACTGAGCACCAAAGAATTGATGCTTTTGAACTGTAGTATGTGTCTGCCCTCTGATGCCCTCTTGCAACATTTACCATCTTACTTGGGTTTCTCTTACCTTGGCATGGGGTATCTCTTCACAGCTGCTCCAGCAAAGCACAGCCGCTGTTCCTTACCTTGGACGAGGGGTATCTCCTTAACTGCCACCGTTCCTGACCTTCAACATTGGATAGCTCATCTAGGCCTTCCTGTGCCTGTGCAGCCACCACTCCTCAGGTTGCTCCTCCCGGGCACTGGCCCTGGCCTCGGGCATTGGTGGCTCCTCCCAGCTGCCGCCCCTGGCCTCGGGCGCGAGGTGGCTTCTCCTGGCCGCCCCTGATCTCAGACACCGGGTGTCTCCTCCCGGCTGCCACTGGCCTTGGACGTGGATAGCTCCTCCTGGCCGCCGCCCTGACCTCGGACAGGGGATGTTTCCTCCCGGCCGCCACTGACCTCAGACGTGGGGTAGCTCCTCTCTGCCATGGACCCTGACCTCGGACGCATGGTGTCTCCTCCTGGCCGCTGCCCGGACCTCGGACGTGAGCCGGCTCACAGCTGCCAGCGCCTAGTAAGCCGGCTCACAGCCGCCAGATGGTGATTGTAGCCATGAAATTAAAAGACACTTACTCCTTGGAAGAAAAGTTATGACCAACCTAGATAGTATATTCAAAAGCAGAGATATTACTTTGCCAACTAAGGTAAGGCTATGGTTTTTCCTGTGGTCATGTATGGATGTGAGAGTTGGACTGTGAAGAAGGCTGAGCGCTGAAGAATTGATGCGTTTGAACTGAGGTGTTGGAGAAGACTCTTGAGAGTCCCTTGGACTGCAAGGAGATCCAACCAGTCCATTCTGAAGGAAATCAACCCTGGGATTTCTTTGCAAGGAATGATGCTAAAGCTGAAGCTCCAGTACTTTGGCCACCTCATGTGAAGAGTTGACTCATTGGAAAAGACTCTGATGCTGGGAGGGATTGGGGGCAGGAGGAGAAGGGGACGACTGTTGGAGATTACGAGTGAAATGACATAAAACAAGACACACACAAAAGATAGACGTGCACTCCGGCCGGAGGAACAGAACTGGGCAAAAAACTAATTGCCGTTTATTATAAAAGCCCCCTAGGCAGAATTCCAGACTGCATGAATAAGCCTTTTCAGCATAGCGCAGGTGCATACATGTTATCATATAGCAAAGGGGAGTGAAATCCCTGTCTACTGCAGAGTCTGCCCAAAGCCCTCATCTCCTTCTTATCTCAAGAAGGGAACGTTCCCTCATTTGCAAGGGACCATTAAACTCAAGGCTGTGTCCAGACTCTTTGGGAGAACGCCTCATTTGCAAGGACGCTCAGCCCGAGCAGAGAGACCCGTTTGCAGGCACATCTCTGCTACCCTATTAATCCTTCATCTCCCCCTTTTTTATTTGCTTTTATAAATTGTAGCTTGGTCTGGATCTTCTCTGCTTCGTGCTTCAGTTGTTTCCCTTTCCGCCATCGCTGGAAGACTAGAAAAGCAACACAACATAAAAGTAATATAAACACAGTGCTCCCAAAGGTAGTCCCAATCAGTGAGGATACATGCCCTAATGGATTTAAGTTATTCATTTCTTTTTGAAGACTTTTCAGCAAATCAGACCCCATAATGTCAGGTAAAGTCCTGCTAAAAGTAGACAAAATTTGTCGTTCCAGGTCCATAATCTCCATAAGTGAGATTTTGATGCCCAGCCAAGGATGATTTTACTTTATCCCATCCTTCACTCATGTTAAATGGTACAGATGTTATACAAAACTGAGAAGAATTCCAATCACATTTCAACACACTTCGTGTAGATAAAACAGCCAATTGATCTCCAAGCCAGGAAATGGTGTGTTGAAGATTGAGCACGTCGGTAGCAAGTTGGGCATCCAAATCTCGCTGTTGTTGCCATAACAAATGAGAGTCTTTATGCCAGTCCCAAATAAAATCAGCTGTTTGAATTCCTTGGTGTAATGCAAGACCTGCCACCACTGCTGTTGCAGTTACTGAGGTGACTGCTAGAATCGAAGCAATGACCATACCAAGCATACGTTGAGATTGGTGTAGCAAAGTCTGTACAGCGGTTAATAAATGAGAAACAGCAAAAGAATCTGACCACGGCCGAGTCAGAGTTATAGGTAACCATACTTCTGTCCAAGCCTTAACAATTACTAGTGAGAAGTTCGAATTAAAGGTTTGTCTTTCAAATTCTTCCCACCAAGACTGATTTACACATTGAGTTAGATTACAATAATCACATGACACAGACCCCACAGTATCATTCCAGGTCCAATTCCTATATAACAATGCAAAAGGATATTTCACACATGCCATTGCAGAATAAGATTTATTAACATGTAAATTAACATGGAATGGACCCGAAGAATCACCACTGTCCAAAGTATAGTTTCCTGACCAGATAGTGAGATTACCAGAAACCGCCCATAGTTTCCAAATATCTCCTTGAATGTGCGGATATCCTTGCAATTGTAATTGAAGGGGGACAAGTGCAAATTGCTGCCATTTAACTGTTTCATTACCATTGCCCATCAAAGTGCTATTTGCACGATGCCATCTAAAAGATTTATTTGACCATTTTTCTAAGAATTGCCCATGATCTGGACTCCAATCTACAATGATGGCCCCAGAATAATTCATGACTTTAAAGGGTCGATGACCTTGGCAATGTTCCCACTCCAAAGATTCTAGAGAAGGAACAAAAAAGTTAACAGGACATAGTGACATGTGTTTTGCATTATGAATATCTATCAGTTCTGTCGAGGTGCTAAATCCACTGGTGGAAACAAGCACAGTAAAAGTAGCAAAATGGTAATTATTATATTTTACCCCCCATGTATTATAAGAATGATGAGAATGTTCCTTGGTGGACTGACAAAAGGGGTGTCCCTCTATACATAAAGGAATACCTTCCACTGCAATGGTCAAATTACTAATATTGTATTGTTGTTTATGATGAGATAGTTGTTCTATTCCCCCACAAGCTGGCGGGGGAAAGAAGGCAGTCTCGTTAGTACATACCTGCACTTCTGGTTCCCCCCAGGAAACTGCTCTTACTAATGGGGGATTAGGTATATATGCCCAATATGTATGATTACTTGCCGATACATCGATTACCTGACATGTTACCACCGCCATCATGGCAAGCAAAAGATTGGTAGGATTCAGAGGTTGCCCCACCTTCATTAACGTCTTCTCTGCTTCCTGGGTCAACCTCTTCATTTGGCCCCATGTAGGAGGTGTTGCTTCCCTTGCACGGGAAGTAAGGCTTCTCTGCATAGTAAGCTCTTTGAATTTTTGAACAAGGGGATCAGCCATTGTTGATTTTGATCAGTCTTGCTGGGGTCCAAAACCTGTAATTATCAACAGAAATGAAAGCATACCCTCGTCCCAAATATATTAATGATGCTGGGATCCAAACTTTCTCTTTATCTTTATACCAAATAGGCGTATTCAAGATCTTCTTATCCTCTTCTTTCCCTTGAAAATGCAACTCTGCTGCTGATAGATTTCCCTTGCTCCAAACATTCAAAAAATTTAAGGTAAGTAAGGTTTTATTCAGAATGTCTTTAGGTTTCATAAATCTCTCTTGTTCCTCCTTTTTTATCTTTTTTCAAGATAATCATGGAAGGTACGATTAGCTTTTTCAATGATAGCTTGCCCTTGACTATTATAAGGAATACCAAAAGTATGAGTTATATGGTATTGAGATAAAAAGTGAGCTAATTTTGTGGATTGGTAAGCAGGCGCATTATCAGTTTTCAATTCAATTGGTAATCCCATAACTGCAAAACAAGATAACAAATGAGTAATAACAGCATCAGCTTTTTCAGAATGTAATGCAGTGGCCCATTGAAAATGTGTGCAAGTATCTATAGTATGATGCACACATTTTTGTTGTCCGAAGGAAGAAGTGTAAATTGCATCCATTTGCCATGTCTGATTTGCTTGTAGTCCTCTTACATTGACACCTGGTGGGGTAAACGGCAAAGCAAACGGTGCACATATGGAACAAGAACGAACAATATTTTGAGCTTGTTTTCGAGTAATAGCATGAGATTTTTGTAACCCTTTGGAGTTGGTATGTTGTAAGAGATGTTCTTGCTTTGCTGCTTCTATATGATAAAGTAAGGCATCAATTGTAGCATTTCCGAGTGATAAGGATCCAGGAAGGGCAGAATGTGCATGGATGTGAGTAAAGAAAATTAACTCTGAACATTGCAAGAGCAATTGTTGTACTTGGTAAAACAATTTATCAATAGCTGTTTTAAGGGTCAGTGTAAGGGAGACATGGGGAAGCTGTAGGCAAGAGAGAACAGCATATCGAGAATCTGAAACAGTGTTAATAGGAAGTTGGGGAAAATCTTGCAAAACTATATAGATAGCCCACAATTCAGCGGGCTGTACAGAAGGAAATGAGTGGGGGAGAACCTTGGAACTTTCTGGGGTCCAATATCCAACAGTATTTTTATTTGCATCTGTAAAAATAGTGGGTCCCTTAACTGGAACATCTGAAATTGGGGAATGAGATATCATAGCATTAGTCCAGAGAAAATCAATCAATTTAGATGATGGATAATGATTAGAAAATGAACCAGGATATGAAGCAAGAGAAATTTGCCAATTTTCATTAAATTGTAAACATCGAGATATTTGAGCAGTTGTTAACTGAGTAACAATCTGGTGTGGTTCACATCCTGATAGTTGTAAAATACGATGGTGACCCTTCTGTATAAGGAAAGCTAATTTATCCATATATATAGTCAATTTTTTGGAAAAACTGTTTGATAAGAAAACTCATACTATTAATCCTTTTTCTTCAGCAATTACACCAGATGGGGAATAAAGGGTATGAAATATGATAAAAGAAATAGGTTAAGATGCATGTAAGTAAGTCAATTAGTCATTGCTCAACAAATTGAAGTTCCTATAAAGCCATTGGGGTTAAGGTCCAGGGGCTATCCAGAGCTGTATCTCCTTCTAAAGTAGAAAACAAATGTCATAATTGATAAGTAGGAATCCCAAGTACTGTGCATAGCCAATTAATATCTCCCAATAACTTTTGAAAATCATTTAAAGTTTTAAGATGATCTCTTCTAATTTTCAACTTTTGGGGCCTTATTCTATGTTGTTCCAATATTGTCCCTAAATATGAAATAGGAAAGTCCTTTTGAATTTTTTCCAGAGCTATTTGCAAGTTGTATAGTCTTAAAGCCTCCTGTACCTTTAAAAAGAATTCATCACGTTCAGCAATACTAGAAGCTGCCAATAGAAGATCATCCATATAATGATATAGAATACAATTGGGGTATTCTTGACGGAGGGATTGTAAAGAGTGAGCTACGAATTCTTGGCATAAGGTAGGACTATTTATCATTCTTTGTGGTAGGACTGTCCATTGATAACACTTAACAGGCTGAACATGATTAAGGACAGGAACTGTAAAAGCAAATTTATCTCTATCTTGCAATTGTAGGGGAATGGTAAAAAAAAAAAAAAAAAAACAAAAAAAAAACAGTCTTTAAGATCTAACACCATTAAGGATCAATTCTGAGGAATAAGAGCTGGAGAGGGGAGTCCCAATTGCAAGGCTCCCATAGATTTAAAACAATTTATTAACTTCTCATAAATCAGTTAACATTCTCCATTTTCCAGATTTCTTTTTATAACAAAAACAGGAGAATTCCAGGGGGAGGTAGAGGGCTCTATATGACCAAGTTGGAGCTGTTCTTGTACTAATTGTTCTAACGCCTCGAGCTTCATTTGTGGTAATGGCCACTGCTCAACCCTTTTTGGAGTATTAGTTAACCATTTTAATGGGAGTGCTCGAGGAATTTGAGCAGTGGCTACTAGTTTTCAGATGGAATGGTTACAAAGCCCCCAAAGGAGAGAGAAGATCTCTTCCCCATATATTAATAGGTATATTTACAATATAAAAGGTAACAAACACTGATCTTCCATTACAGAATTGACATTGTAAGGGATGGGTACTCTTCCAGACATCTGTAATGGAGCCCAATCCCGTCAGCATTAAAGGGCTTTTTTCTTTTTCCTAATCTTGGGGCCATTGTTGAGAAGAAATGACTGAAATATCCGCCCTTGTGTCTATTAGTCCCTCAAAGTTGTTTCCCTGTATAATCAAGGAGAGAACAGGGAAGGAATCTTTGATAAGCATTTCCCAAAATACATGTCACCCAGTACTTCCAAATCCTGCTGTTTGTTCATTAGGAAGAGCCAAAAAGGGGTGATAAGGTAGGAAAAGTATTTGGGCAATACGTTCTCTAGCTAACAATGAAAGTGTGGTAGAAGTAGAGACCATAATTAAAATTTCCCCAACATAATCAGAGTCTATTACCCCAGAAAATATGGTTAAACCTCTCAAAGCCATGCTGCTACGGCCTAATATCAAGTCAAAAGTGCCTTTAGGCAGTGGTCCAAATACATTTGTTTTAAATTTATAAATGCCTCCCCCTGGTGACAAAAGAACATTATCAGCTAGTGGCAAATCATCAGCAGCACTCCCTGAAGTAGCAGACCATAAGTCCGAAATCATCATCTGAGGTCCTTTTAACAGGGCATTGACTCGTCACAGTTGTTGGGAGGGAATAGGGTTGGGGCAGATGGGATGGGAGGAGGGCAAGGAGGAGAAGTCCCTGGTATTGTTCCTGGGCCCCAAGGACTTAGGCCCGCAGGATAGTTTCCCAGTATCGGGTTGCCCATTTTGTCTGTTTTAGATCTACATTCATTAGTCCAATGAAACCCCTTCCCGCACTGACGGCAAAGTCCAGGAGGAGTCTTATTCTTCCCAGCAAGAGATCTGTCTTTAGGAATTGCACCTTGATCAGCTTTTAATTTCTGACACTCTCTTTTCATATGATCAGATTTTCCACAATGAAAGCAGTTACTTCCCTTTGGTGGTCTCATAACTTTGGCCTAGGCTGTAGGAAAGACATTAGCCTGATGTTCAGTCTCTCCTATTCCCAAGCAGGCTCTGGTATATTCAGCTATAGATGCACCCTGTCCCTTTAAAGGTCCCAGTATACGCTTGCATTCAGGATTTGCATTTTCAAATGCTAAAGTTTGTAATAATATCTCTGAAATTTCATCCCTCCCTACAGCCCATTCCACAGCTACCCTCAATCTTGCTAGAAAATCAGTATAAGGCTCATTGGGGCCTTGCATTGTTTTAACAAAGGAGGGCTGGGTGTGGCCAGTGGGCACCACATAGCACCATGCTCGTAAAAAGATCTGGTGGACTTGTTGTAAGTCCTGATCAGATATTGAGCCTGTTCTCTTAAAGCCCGATATTGGCCCTCTCCCATTAGCTCGTCCTCGAGAGGACCAGGGGGATTCTGTCCCTCATTAATCTGAGCCTGCTGTCTAGCTCCTTCTTCCCACCAGCTATGAAGTTGCAACCATTGAGAGCCCTCCAAGAAAGCTTGGGCAATAGATTCCCAATCTAATGGAATGATTAATTTGCCTTTTCCTAATGATTCCAACATAGCCAAAACAAAGGGAGATTGAGGACTGTACTGCGCTACTACAGCTTTAAGATCTTTAAAAAATTTATATTCCAAAGGAGCATATTGAACATTTATCACATTGCCATCCTGCTGTCTCTGGATGGGAAACAATTGTGGAGGATCGATAAACCCACCAGGGGGAGCAGGCAAGTCATCATCATGAAGCATAGACAAAGGAAAGGAGAACTGACAATGTTCCCTGCCCACATTGGGCCCTTTAACCACAGTGGGGAAAAGAGAAGCACAAGGAGGAGCAGAGGGTATAGATTTTTTTCTCCTCCTTATGGGATTTCCACACTTCCCGGAATAGATGGGTCATTTCTTTAATCTCTTTGCCCACCTCTGACAAAACTGAAGAAGCCTCCGAATCTGATTCTGAACTGTCAGATGTTTCACCATTTACAGGAGGAGGCTCATTTGTATCCTTGCCTTCAGGCGATGCAGAAGCCCCACCAACGTCTGGCACATCCTCATGAATTATTTCTCCCCTCCTTGAAGCATTAGATTTAGTTTCATTATCACTAGAGAGCAAGGTCAAAGCCTGTGTTATAGCATTACACAAAGTCCATAACTTCAAAGGGATCACATTAGCCTTCTGATGTTGCTTTCTCAATTCCTTTTGAATTATTTTCCATTCCTTCAAGTTTAAGTGTAATTTAGTTTGATATTGAAACCAATGACAATATTGCTCCACCAAGCGAAAGAGCTCACTCAACCGATGAGTCAAGGCTTTAATGCCTATGGAGTGAAGTCCTTGGACTAACTGCATGTATTGTGCCCGTAATGATGATGAGGAATTCCCCATGATTTTCCCAAAAGTTCCCCTGCTATGGATTTAAAATCCCCGTGGGGTTACTCACCCTTTCGGTTTCACTCGAGCCCCACGTTGGGTGCCAGATGTTGGAGAATACGAGTGAAATGACATAAAACAAGACACACACAAAAGATAGACGCACACTCCAGCTGGAGGAACAGAACTGGGCAAAAAACTAATTTCCGTTTATTATAAAAGCCCCCTAGGCAGAATTCCAGACTGCATGAATAAGCCTTTTCAGCACAGCGCAGGTGCATACATGTTATCGTATAGCAAAGGGGAGTGAAATCCCTGTCTACTGCAGAGTCTGCCCAAAGCCCTCATCTCCTTCTTATCTCAAGAAGGGAATGCTTCCTCGTTTGCAAGGGACCATTAAACTCAAGGCTGTGTCCAGACTCTTTGGGAGAACGCCTCGTTTGCAAGGACGCTCAGCCCGAGCAGAGAGACCCATTTGCAGGCACAACTCTGCTACCCTATTAACCCTTCAGATGACCCAGGATGAGATGGCTGGATGGCATCACTGACTGGATGTATGTGAGTCTCAGTGAACTCCGGGAGATGGTGATGGACAGGGAGGCCTGGCGTGCTGCGATTCATGGGGTCGCAAAGAGTTGGACACGACTGAGTGACTGAACTGAACTGAACTGTAGTGTTGGAGAAGACTCTTGAGAGTCCCTTGAACTGCAAGGAGATCCAAGCAGTCCATTCTGAAGGAGATCAGCCCTGGGATTTCTTTGGAAGAAACGATGCTAAAGCTGAAGCTCCAGTACTTTGGCCACCTCATGCGAAGAGTTGACTCATTGGAAAAGACTCTGATGCTGGGTGGGATTGGGGGCAGGAGGAGAAGGGGATGACAGAGGATGAGATGGCTGGATGGCATCACTGACTGGATGGATGTGAGTCTGAGTGAACTCCGGGAGATGGTGATGGACAGGGAGGCCTGGTGTGCTGCGATTCATGGGGTCACAGAGTCAGACACTACTGAGCGACTGAAATGAACTGAGCAGCACCTGGGAAGCATGAGAATTTGAGATTACTTGAACTCTATGCTCCTATAAAAATCATTTCTGCCTGACTCTTTGGAACACTAATCCATCTTATAGTTGAAGCATTGTCTCAACTCTAAGTGTCCCTCTTCCCCATTACAACAGTCTTTTCCAAGAATGTTGAGAATTGAAAGAGGGAAATATTTTTTCTCACCATTTTCTTGTGTCATGGCTGAGGAATGGGAGATGATTTAACATTAAGTCAAGTCAGAGTTAATTCAAAATTTTGACTAGATGCTCTACTTACTGATTCAGGGCTATATTTCTATATTCAAGTGAGTACTAAGAAGTGGATTGGAAAGTAATTTTTCCTAGTAGGAGTTATCCAGAGATGGGAAGGGTACATAAGTTGGAGAATGTACTCTGAACAAAGTTTAAAGCAATGATGGCAGAAGAACATAGAATACATTTCTAGGATGAGTGTTACTGTTTTGTATTTTGGATTTGGCTTTATAAGAAAGCAAAATTGCAAGCAATCCAAAAATATAATGAATAAATAAAATGTTGCACATTTATATGATTGTAATAATATATAATAATGAAAATGAATGGAACATAAATATAGACATAAACATCATTCATATTGAGAAGAAAAAGCTAATAGCAGAAGAATATTTAATATGTCACAATTTATAAAATATTCAAGACTGTGGAAAATTACACAATGTGTCATTTGGGAGTGCATAATACATATGAGGTAAGCCTATAGAGGAAATAAGTGAAATTTCAGGATAATGATGCTGAAAACAGCCTCTGTGCACCTGTGCCACTGAATCAAATCTCAGAGACAGAGTTTGGGTGAAGCAGAAAAGAATAGCTATATTGGTTTGCCAACAAAGAGGGACACAGAAGGCTCCTGAAAAACTATGTGTCCCAACCAGGAGGATTTCATGAGTAGTTGACGGTAAAACATCTGCCTACAATGTAGGAGACCCGGGTTCGATCCCTGGGTCAGGAAGATCCCCTGGAGAAGGAAATGGCAACCCACTCCAGTACTCTTGCCTGGAAAATCCCATGGATGGAGGAGCATGGTAGGCTATAGTCCATGGGGTCACAAAGAATCTGACATAACTGAGTCACTTCACTTTATAGCAACAGATCAGGGGTGGGGTTGTTGATAAGATTAGGTGTTTACAGGGCCTGCAGTCCTTTAATATGGCCTCAGGTGGTCTCCTGATAAGCTTCTCTGGTTCTTCAGGCTAACAAACTGTAATGATCTCCCTGGAATGAGGATCGCTTCATCTTCCATTTATTGGGGGTTTAGTTCTATAAAGAATTTTGCTGGTGGTCCAGTGGTCAAGACCCTTTGCTTTCAATGCAGCGGGCACAGGTTGGGGAACTAAGATCCTACATGCCAGGGAATGTAGACAAAAAAAAAATAAATAAATAAAAATAAAAAAAAAATTGGGGCTTCCCTTGTGGCTCAGCTGGTAAAGAATCTGTCTGCAAATGGGGAGACCTGGGTTTGATCCTTGGGTCAGGAAGATACCTTGGAGAAATGAAAGGCTACCCACATCAGGATTCTTGGGCTTACCTTGTTGCTTGGCTGGTAAAGAATCCACCTGCAATGAGGGAGACCTGGGTTCAATCCCTGGGTTGTGAAGATACCCTGGAGAAAAAACTGGCAACCCACTCCAGCCTTCTTGCCTGGAAAATCCCGTGGACAGAGGACCTTGTGGACCACAGTTCATAGGATTGCAGAGTCTGATCTGACTGAACAGGCAGGCAGGTATCTGAACTTACAGTTCTATTACGAAATTGAAAATCATTCAGACTAGTGGTTTTATAAGTTGTTTCCTTGAAAATCCCTTGAAAAATTTCTATTCATTCATATAGTTCTAAAAGAGCTCGAAAGGTACTGTTATGGGGAGCCTTTGAGGCAGAACCAAGACTCTGCCTCAAGGCTACGCTATTGTTTCTTGGTTGTTTCCTCCCTCCTCCTTGCATCTCATCCCTTTTCTGAATCTGCCTTTTGGAACACAAGGAAGATCACTGAAGTTTAACAGAAAGGCTCCTGAGCCCAGGAGACCCCACGGCGGGGTAGTGCTCCCTTTCAATAATGGCTGCATGAGCGATACAAAGAAGAAAAAACAGGGTTTTTTAAGAGTTTGGGTAATTTCAAACTCTTAAAACCGATGATGTGTAATGTACAGTAATGCACACATTAGTGTTAATAATTTTTTAACTTTATAAAAATACCTATTCTATAATACGTAAATTATCATTCCATTAAAATAAGAAAAAAAAATAGCAAGAAGCAGTATGGAGAATTTGGCTGTGCAATGGCATGGTTTCAATAAGGTTCAAAAAATTTATTTTTAAAAATAGGATAGACAAAGAATAATCCTACTAGTTCTTGACTGCAGCTGTGATTCATTTGTGAAATACTATATTTCTTACTTAAACACATTTAATATTTTCAACTTAGGACATCTTACAAAGGAAAGGTTTTCTTCTATTTATTTGGAAAACTGGTTCAATTAAAAAGAATCTCATTTTTGAAAACATAACATTTCACAATTGAGAAAATATTAAATATTAAAACAGCCTTCAATCAATCTAGGTTATAGATGACATTGTCATTTGCCTCTCATTATACCCTTTGTGCTGTGCTTAGTCACTCAGTTGTTTACAGCTCTTGGAGACCCCATGGACTGTAGCCCACCAGGCTTCTCTATCCATGGTAATTCTCCAGGCAAGAATACTGGAGTGGGTTGCCATGCTCTCCTCCAGGGGATCTTCCCCTCCCAGGGATTGAACCCAGGTCTCCCACATTGCAGGCAGATTCTTTACTAGCTGAGCTACCGGGAAAGTCCCATATCCTATAGTGTTGCTACTTTCTTATTTGATTACTTTGTATAACTATTCCCAGGAGGATGTGGAAAAGAAGGCAAGGAAGGTAAAAGCTAGAATTTATTTTTTTAATTCACATGTTAAGTTAATAATGGATCTAGCATTAGAGCCTAATTCCAAACCAGAAAATGATTTAGACTATTTTCCTATCTGGAAAGAGAAAAAAAGAAAACTTTATTTCTGGACAACTGCCAGGCTTTTATTTGTAACTACATAAACATAAACACTTGTGATGATGTCTTCGCTACTACAGTTTTGAAAATAATTCCCACAGATGTTGATTCTTGCTTTTACAGACAGTTAAACCAAACTATGTCTTCCTTATTTGCATATGCTGTCAACAAGCTGCACTGTGGTGTAATTCCTACCAGAGCTTTCCCTCCTGTAAATGGAACAGTCAGGATGGGGTTTTATTTCAACTGACTGTGTAACCCAAGAGCTTAACTAATTACACTACAGTTTAAAATAAATCTTTAGTGCACTATCTTAAAGAATTAGTATAGTATGAAGAAAAATTACTTTGAGAAAGATGGCTTCACTGCATTCTGTAAGTCTCTGAAATCTGATCTGCACTAAAGTGGCCAATAAACCATTAGAGAGCAACCAGGAATGACATTCAAAGCAAGCATTTCCACAGCCTCATCAAAAATGTGCTGGAATGATAACAGTGAATATGTATTCGAACTTTAATTTAGTCTCCTAAGTGACCTTGATCATTTGATTGGGTTGTATCTAAGATAGTGTTTTCAAATGCATTTATAAGTGCCTAAAGCAAGAGATGGGTAAAAAATATCCTTCAAACAGCTACCCTGAAGATTTCTTGGATTAGGAAAGAAAATGCAAAAAACCAGTTTGGCTCATTAATAATTCAACATCTTTCTGATTTTAAAAATGCCCTCCAGTCAAAATCTTAACTTTCTTTTTCCCCCCCAGAAAATTCTTATTAGTGAGAGCTCTAAGGCATTAGTAAAATATTTTTGAACTGTTTTTCATTTGTGTCAGAGTTGTGCCTTTTCATCATGCCTTCCTGATTTGTCTGGAAAATCCAAATTGCCTGGCACCTGCATATCATATGTCCTTCTGTTTGGGGTGTTTTTCTCACTTACTTCCACATTGCTGTTTTTCTCATATACATTAAGTGGCTCTGATAAAAACCAATATGTATATAACTTATAGAGAAACTGTGTAGTTTCAAAATAAATTTGTTCTACAGTAAAACTGTCATGTAAAATATTTAAAATAAAATTTATTTCCTTAAATTATAAGATAATTGGATGGCATCACTGACTCAATGGACAATGAGTTTGAGCAACCTCTGGGAGATATTGAAGGACAGGGAAGCCTGGTGTGCTCCAGTTCATGGGGTCACAAAGAATCAGACACAACTTAGCAACTGAACAGCAAAAAATTTAAGAATAGCCCCTATATTAAAACCATCTCACAATACCACAGATTTTGTTATATTAAAAAATCATGAGTATATCTCTTTCATTTATACTCTGACTCTCTGAACATGTTATCCTTGTTTTAATACACATATAATTATTTTCATATAATATAGTATATTCAAATATTTGAATAAACAGGTGTTTGTGTATTCCTTCCTTACAAACAATTGGGGAAAAGTTCTTTTAATCAGCAATTATTTTTTGAGCACTTACTATGTGCTTGCAATGGTGCTATGCATTAAATATTTTTTTTAAAACCAGAAAACAGTCTGCCTATCTACTGGTATTTCATGGACAAATAAGCAACAATGATAAGAGTAAGTGTAATTAAATCGACAGATATAGGGTGCTATGTGACCACAGATGGAAATTTAACTCAGTCTTGAGGGGTGAGTAAAGACTTCCCAGAAGATGAAATGCTTATTCTGAGTTCTGTAAAAATAATTGGAATCTGAATCAGAAATATTATGTAGATTTAGGCTTGTGGGCAGGATGAGTTTATTATGAGCATAGACTTCAGAAAAGAAAGAATATATATTTTTAGGAATGCTGAAGTGATACATTATTTTGTGTATGAGGAACTTTCTAGCATTCCATACTATATCATTTATTTTAAAATGACATATAGTGCATTGCCAAATTCAGTAATTAAATAAGAATACAGTATACAGTAAGAGAGGAGAAATTAAGGAGGTGACTTTTAACCTGAAGCTCACATGAGCAGCTGTAAAATACTTTAAATCACACACGGAGAAATTCATCTAAAACCTGTTGGTAGTTCTCTTCACTTTTGTCTTACGTTGTGACAACTTGCTTGATTGTACCTTCCCTCCCAGATCACAAGCCTTCTGAGGGTATAATCTGTATCTGCTTATGTTTTGCTGGTTTGCCCTTCCAGTTTAGAGTAGTATATAGAGTATAGGGATACATTTGAAAAAGCAAGTGATTGCCTATAGGCAAGTGTTTTTGACATGTATATAAATTAGATATTTGATATTTTATAGAAAGAAAAGCTGTTATGAAATAAAAACATTTTCTGATGAAGCTGCCATTATTGCTTTAATTTCCAAGTTTTGGTGATATGTATTTAATGCAGGAGACACAAGAGACACAGGTTTTATTCCTGAGTCAGGAAGATCCTCTAGAGTAGGAAGTGGCAATCCACTTCAGTATTCTTACCTGGAAAATTCTCTGGACAGAGGAGCCTATTGGGCTACAGTCCGTGGAGTCTCAAAGAATTGGACACGACTGAGTAAACAACAAAAAAAGCTAGTCTTTCCTTTTTTTTTTTTTTTTCATTTTTCTATTACTTAATACCAAATTCTATCTAATTCCAAAGGAGAAAGCATACATCAACAGCATGTCAGTGATAACCTTTTCTAATTCACAGTTTCCCTCCACATTGAATATTATAATCTCTTTTACAGCTACTCATTTCAGTTCAGTCCTCAGACAAGTCCAGGCTCCCAGTAATGGCAGATTCCAATTTGTTTTCCTGAGCCAACTGGCCCTCTATCTGTGTTTATTTTAAGGCATAGAGCTTATATTTGAGAGAAGTAATCTAAATCTTTTGAAATGCTCTCTTTATCTGTCAGCAGTCAGGTATACACACAAATGAAAAAGCACAAATAATCACATATATCACAAAGTAATACATAAACTGACAATTCTGTAAAAATTGGTATTTAAACAACCTTCAAACGTGTATCATGATGATTCCATAATATTTCTAGATCAGTGCACACCATTGAACTATCTGAAGAGGTGCTTTATTTTTTTCTTGTAAATACTTGATATGCAAAATGAAAGCTACATTTTCTTTAGATGGAAGGTATTTGGTCCTTTTAAAGAAACTTTAAGATGTTTTGAAGTATTTTAATATTATAATTTTCAAATCTAAAAGTTTTCAGAAAAAAAAAAAAGAACTTCTGACTAAAAACGTTTTTAAAAAATACTGTGTGCACACAGCTATAGCTAGGGAATTTTCTGCCTATTACATGTATTGTACAAAAATATAGCAAAAAATATGGAACAGTTCTTGAAATCATAAACATAGATTAATTACATTATGGAAAATTATACTTCCAAAATTAAGCATTGTCATAGTTTGGTTTGTTTTCTTTTCTCCCTTTAAAATTTGCTTGTTTCTGTCTAAATATTATGTTCTTTCTCTCAGAACAATTTCCAAAAGTTTTCTTTTCAATCTCATGTAAGATTAACTCAGTGCCTATCCACTATATCCAACATGTTAGTTGCTCAGTTGTGTCCAACTCTTTGCCATCCTAAGGACTGTAGCACGCCAGGCTCCCCTGTCCATAGCATTCTCCAGGCAAGAATACTGGAGTAGATTGTCATTTAGTTCTCCAGAGGATCATCCCAACCCAGGGACTGAACTTAGGTCTCCTAATTGCAAGTGGATTCTTTACCACTGAGCCACCAGGAAAGAACTAGTGACAGTATTATCTAAATAAAATTCGGGTATGACATCCTCTTGATGAAAGTGAAAGAGGAGAGCGAAAAAGTTGGCTTAAAGCTCAACATTCAGAAAACGAAGATCATGGCATCTGGTCCCATCACTTCATGGGAAATAGATGGGGACACAGTGGAAACGGTGTCAGACTTTATTTTTTTGGCCTCCAGAATCACTGCAGATGGTGACTGCAGCCATGAAATTAAAAGACACTTACTCCTTGAAAGAAAAGTTATGACCAACCTAGATAGCATATTCAAAAGCAGAGACATTACTTTGCTGACTAAGGTCCATCTAGTCAAGGCTATGGTTTTTCCTGTGGTCATGTATGGATGTGAGAGTTGGACTGTGAAGAAGGCTGAGCACCAAAGAATTGATGCTTTTGAACTGTGGTGTTGGAGAAGACTCTTGAGAGCCCCTTGGACTGCAAGGAGATCCAACCAGTCCATTCTGAAGGAGACCAGCCCTGGGATTTCTTTGGAAGGAATGATGCTAAAGCTGAAACTCCAGTACTTTGGCCACCTCATGAGAAGAGTTGACTCATTGGAAAAGACTCTGATGCTGGGAGGTATTGGGGGCAGGAGGAGAAGGGGACAACAGAGGATGAGATGGCTGGATGGCATCGCGGACTCGATGGACGTGAGTCTCAGTGAACTCTGGGAGATGCTGATGAACAGGGAGGCCTGGCGTGCTGCGATTCATAGGGTCGAGAAGAGTTGGACACGACTGAGCGACTGAACTGAACTGAACTGAACTGATGACACCCTCCCCTCCAAAAGCTTCTAGATATGTACAGAAGTGGATGTTTTTAAAGTTAGAATAGTTTAAGTGCTTTTGTTTCATATTACTTGATAAAACAAAGAACTACAATTTTAAGTGCCTAGAGTTTTCTACATTTTACAATCCATATAAAAGCAAATAGTTTCTTGTAATAGTTTATTCATTCCTTCAGCAAATATTTTCTAGCACCTACTATGTGCCAGACACACATTTGGGCACTTGAGATACACCAGTGATCAAAATAGAAAACATTACCATCCATATGCTGCTAAACATCTAGGAACTACAAAAATAAATACAAATGAGTAAGTAAATTATGTTGTGTGTTAGAAAATCCCATAGGAGAAAACTAAAGCAGAGAAAGAACATAGATTAAGGAAGGGAGTCTAGTTTTAAATATGGTATTCAAAGAAGGTGCAACTGAGAAGCCTACTTTTGAAAATAACTTTGAAAAAAGTAATAGAATGAGTCTCAAAGAAATACCGGAGAAGGCAATGGCAACCCACTCCAGTACTCTTGCCTGGAAAACCCCATGGATGGAGGAGCCTGGTGGGCTGCAGTCCATGGGGTCGCTAGGAGTCCGACATGACTGAATGACTTTGCTTTCACTTTTCACTTTCACGCATTGGAGGAGAAAATGGCAACCCACTCCTCTGTTCTTGCCTGGAGAATCCCAGGGACAGGGGAGCCTGGTGGGCTGCCTTCTATAGGGTCCTACAGAGTCGGACATGACTCAAGCAACTCAGCAGCAGCAGCAGCAGCAAAGAAATAACAGAAGCAGAAGAAGAGTTGTGAAGAAACAGAATAAAGGTCAGTGTGGCTAAAATAGAGGGAACTTGGTAGGTTTCCTGGAAAATAGAATACAGTAAGACAAGGGCAAAAGCAAGGAGGCCAGATAGGAGGCTATTAAAATTATCGAAGTGAGAAATTATGTTGGTTTAAGTCAGAGAGGAAGCAGGAACAGTGGGGAGAAATAATCGTATTCAGCATATATTTTGAAAATATAGACAGCATATTTATTGCATTAAAAACAGAGTATGAAAGAATGAGAAGCATCAAAGATCAATCTAAGATTTTGTCCCAAATAACTGGGAAGATGGAACTGCCTAAATTAAATTAGGAAGTGTTAGAAAAGGAGCAGATTTGAGGGAAAAAATCAGATCTTCAATTAACATGTTTCCCATGAAGTATTCACATGTATATTTAGGTATGCAGATGAATGGATCAATTGGAAGATAAGGAGGAAGAAGACCAAGTCTTCAAATTAAAATGTGAGCATTTTCAGCATGGATGAGATGGGAGATGTCTCCAAGGAAGGATAATGGATGGCAAAGAGATGTCCAGGGGCTGAGCTCAGCAGCCCATCCACGTTGGGAGACAGGGAAACTTATTTTCATTAGTAGAGATTTTCTTGTGAAGGAGTGGGGTGGAGAATATTGGAAAATGTAAGTTAAAGGGTTTTTGTTGTTGTTGTTTGTTTGTTTGTATTTTTTAATAAAACTATTGAATGGGAGCAAATATTGCCTTATGTTATGATGAAAATGATCCAGTAAGAGGGACTAATGATTCAGGAGAATAAGGTGAAAATCGCTAACAAGATTGACGTTGAATAAACAGGAATGGATCTGGTGCACAAGGGCAGAGCGTCGCCTTTAATAACTACAAGGACATTTCACCTCTGCTGACAGAAGTGAATGTCAGTTCCATTCAGTCGCTCAGTCATGTCCAACTCTTTGCGGCCCCATGAATCTCAGCACGCCAGGCCTCCCTGTCCATCAGCATCTCCCGGAGTTCACACAGACTCACATCCATCGAGTCCACGATGCCATCCAGCCATCTCATCCGCTGTCATCCCCTTCTCCTCCTGCCCCCAATCCCTCCCAGCATCAGGGTCTTTTCCAATGAGTCAACTCTTCGCATGAGGTGGCCAAAGTACTGGAGTTTCAGCTTTAGCATCATTACTTCAAAAAAAAAAATCCCAGGGCTGGTCTCCTTCAGAATGGACTGGTTGGATCTCCTTGCAGTCCAAGGGACTCTCTAGAATCTTCAACACCATAGCTCAAAAGCATCAATTCTTCGGCACTCAGCCTTCTTCACAGTCCAACTCTCACATCCATACATGACCACAGGAAAAACCATAGCCTTGACTAGACAGGCCTTAGTCAGCAAAGTAATGTCTCTGCTTTTGAATATGCTATCTAGGTTGGTCAAAACTTTTCTTCCAAGGAGCAAGCATCTTTTAATTTCATGGCTGCATTCACCATCTGCAATGATTTTGGAGCCCAAAAAAATAACACTGTTTCCACTGTTTCCCATCTATTTCCCATGAAGTGATGGTACTGCATGCCATAATCTTAGTTTTCTGAATGTTGAGCTTTAAGCCAAATTTTTCACTCTCCTCTTTCACTTTCATCAAGAGGCTTTTTAGCTCCTCTTCAGTTTCTGCCATAAGGGTGGTGTCATCTGCATATCTGAGGTTATTAATATTTCTCCCAGCAATCTTGGTTCTAGCTTGTGTTTCTTCCAGTCCAGCGTTTCTCATGATGTACTCTACATATAAGTTAAATAAGCAGGGTGACAATATACAGCCTTGACATACTCCTTTTCCTATTTGGAACCAGCCTGTTGTTCCATGTCCAGTTCTAAATGTTGCTTCCTGATCTGCATACAGATTTCTCAAGAGGCAGGTCAGGTGGTCTGGTATTCCCATCTCTTTCAGAATTTTCCACAGTTTATTGTGATCCACACAGTCAAAGGCTTTGGCATAGTCAATAAAGCAGAAATAGATGTTTTTCTGGAACTCTCTTGCTTTTTCCATGATCCAGCAGATGTTGGCAATTTGATCTCTGGTTCCTCTGCCTTTTCTAAAACCAGCTTGAACATCAGGAAGTTCATGGTTCACGTATTGCTGAAGCCTGGCTTGGAGAATTTTGAGCATTACTTTACTAGCATGTGAGATGAGTGCAATTGTGCAGTAGTTTGAGCATTCTTTTGCATTGCCTTTCTTTGGGATTGGAATGAAAACTGACCTTTTCCAGTCCTGTGGCCACTGCTGAGTTTTCCAAATTTGCTGGCATATTGAGTGCAGCACTTTCACAGCATCAGCTTTCAGGATTTGAAATAGCTCAACTGGAATGTGATCACCTCCACTAGCTTTGTTCATAGTGCTGCTTTCTAAGGCCCACTTGACTTCACATTCCAGGATGTCTGGCTCTAGATCAAAGCAAAGAAATAGAAGGAAAAAAAGAAATGGAATGACTAGAGATCCCTTCAAGAACATTAGAGATACCAAGGGAACATTTCATGCAATGATAGACTCGATAAAGGACAGAAATGGTATGGACCTAACAGAAGCAGAAGATATTAAGAAGAGGTGGCAAGAATACACAGAAAAACTGTAGAAAAAAGATCTTCACGACCCAGATAATATGATGGTGTGATCACTCATCTACAGCCAGACATCCTGGAATGTGCAGTCAAGAAATGAATGTAGGAGGATACAAATGCTGGTACGTGGGTTGATGCATTTAATGCATTTACAGAGATCTTCTGATTGCTTCTACTTTTTTTGGTAAAATTCATATGACATAAAAGTAACCATTTTAAAAAGAACGATCCAATGGCATTTAGCACATTCATAGTTTTACACAATTATCACCCCAAACATTTTCATTATTCCAAAAGGAAATTCGAACTTCATTAAAGTTGCTTCCCACTTCCCACTTCCTTCAGCCCCTCCCTTGACATGAGCAATTTGTTCTGTTCCTATGGTCATGTCTATTCTGTGTACTTCATATAAATGGATTTGCACAATATGAAACTGTTGGATTCTATCTTCTTTCACTTAGCATAATGTTTTTCAGGGTCTTCAATGTTGTTGCATAGATCAGTATTTCATCTTTTTATTGATGAATAATATTGGGTTGTATATATGCTCTTCAGCTTGTTTATCTATTAATCCATTTGTAGATATTTTCAATGTGTCTATGTTTGATCTGTTTTTAATAGTGATGCTATGAACATTGATATGTTGCAGGATGGAGGACCTCTTCCAGGGCCTGAAACCGGGCTCTTGTCTAACACTTGGAAATGAATTCTCCAAGGAGACACAAGTGCTGACAAAGCAAGAGATTTTACTGGGAAAGGGCAGTACGGTAAGGGAGTCCAGGAGAACAGCTCTGCCACATGGCTCACAGTCTCTGATTTTATGGTGATAGAATGAGTTCTTGGGTTGTCTTTAGCCCATCATTCTGACTCAGAGTCCTTCCTGGTGGTGCATGCCTTGTTCAGCCAAGATGGATGCCAGCGAGAAGGATTCTGGGAGTTGGTCAGACATGTGGTGTTTCCTTTTGACCTTTCCTGAACTCTTCTGGTTGGTGGTGGCTTATTAGTTCCATTTTCCTACCAGGACCTCCTGTAGTAAAACAACTCATGCAAATGGTTACTATGGAGCCTGGCCAGAGTGGGTGGTTGCTGTCAGTGTGCTTCCCCTAGCAACTCCCCTCTGAGAAACATCATACTCGAGATACTTCTTGGAAACTGGGGCAGAGGTCTCTTCCTTCTCTAACTTCTTCCTACTGTGCATGGAGGTAGCCCTGCCTAGCAGAGCAGAAGTGTCTCTCTACCTGATCTAAGTCAAGGTATCTTTTGCCTGAAGCCAGCATTCACCCTTATAATAATAGTAATTTAGTTTGAAGCTGTTGGCTCCTCTCAGAGATGAAATAGGCGGGGGCCTAAGAGGAGACCTAACAGGATGGTCATCACTGGTCCCCAGAAGCAGAAGGCAACATTTGGGGTGAGGGCTGCTGAGTTTGTGACTTTTTCTTTATTGGTTGGTGGTGAGGCAACAGAACTATGCTCCAGGAATCTTGTGTACAGTCTGAAGTTACTATCCTCCACCTGGGTGGAGGCCCCAGTTCTGTAGAAGAATTCAAAGACATTCTTACCCATATTTTTTTTAGTAGGAACCAGGACCCTGTCTGGTTCCTCTGCCTTTTCTAAAACCAGCTTGAACGTCAGGGAGTTCATGGTTCACATATTGCTGAAGCCTGGCTTGGAGAATTTTGAGCATTACTTTACTAGCATGTGAGATGAGCACAATTGTGCGGTAGTTTGAGCATTCTTTTGCATTGCCTTTGTTTGGAATTGGAATGAAAACTGACCTTTTCCTGTCCTGTGGCCACTGCCGAGTTTTCCAAATTTCCTGGCATATTGAGAGCAGCACTTTCACAGCATCATCTTTCAGGATTTGAAACAGCGCAACTGGAACTCCATCACCTTCACTAGATTTGTTCGTAGTGCTGCTTTCTAGGACCCACTTGACTTCACTTTCCAAGATGTCTGGCTCTAGATTAGTGATCACATCATCATGATGATCTGGGTCATGTAGATCTTTTTTGTACAGTTCTTCCGTGTATTCTTGCCACGTCTTCTTAATATCTTCTGCTTCTGTTAGGCCCATACTATTTCTGTCCTTTATCAAGTCCATCCTTGCATGAAATGTTCCCTTGGTATCTCTAATTTTCTTGAAGAGATCTCTAGTCTTTCCCACTCTGCTGTTTTCCTCTATTTCCTTGAATTGATCAAAATGCCAACATCCGCTGGATCATGGAAAAAAAGAGAGTTCCAGAAAAACATCTGTTTCTGCTTTATTGACTATGCCAAAGCCTTTGACTGTGTGGATCACAATAAACTGTGGAAAATTCTGAAAGAGATGGGAATACCAGACCACCTGACCTGACTCTTGAGAAATCTGTATGCAGGTCAAGAAGCAACAGTTAGAACTGGACATGGAACAACAGACTGGTTCCAAATAGGAAAAAGAGTACATCAAGGCTGTATATTGTCACTCTCTTATTTAACTTATATACAGAGTACATCATGAGAAACGCTGGACTGGAAGAAACACAAGCTGGAATCAAGATTGCCAGGAGAAATATCATTAATCTCAGATATGCAGATGACACCACCCTTATGGCAGAAACTGAAGAGGAGCTAAAAAGCCTCTTGATGAAAGTGAAAGAGGAAAGCAAAAAAGTTGGCTTAAAGCTCAACATTCAAAAAACGAAGATCATGGCATCCAGTCCCATCACTTCATGGGAAATAGATGGGGAAACAGTGGAAACAGTGTCAGACTTTATTTTTGGGGGCTCCAGAATCACTGCAGATGGTGACTGCAGCCATGAAATTAAAAAACACTTACTCCTTGGAAGAAAAGTTATGACCAACCTAGATAGTATATTCAAAAGCAGAGATATTACTTTGCTGACTAAGGTCTGTCTAGTCAAGGCTATGGTTTTTCCTGTGGTCATGTATGGATGTGAGATTCGGACTGTGAAGAAGACTGAGTGCTGAAGAACTGATGTTTTTGAACTGTAGTGTTGGAGAAGACTCTTGAGAGTCCCTTGGACTGCAAGGAGATCCAACCAGTCTGTTCTGAAGGAGAACAGCCCTGGGATTTCTTTGGAAGGAATGATGCTAAAGCTGAAACTCCAGTACTTCGGCCACCTCATGCGAAGAGTTGACTCATTGGAAAAGACTCTGATGCTGGGAGGGATTGGGGGCAGGAGGAGAAGGGGTCGACAGAGGATGAGATGGCTGGATGGCATCACTGACTCAACGGCCGTGAATCTGAGTGGACTCTGGGAGTTGGTGATGGACAGGGAGGCCTGGTGTGCTGTGATTCATGGGGTCACAAAGAATCAGACATGACTGAGAGACTGAACTGAACTGAACTGAGGACCCTGTCTCAAGGCTGTACCACCATTTGATAGTTTATCCTCTGTTTCTGTATCCCCTCCCTTCCCTGATTAGCAATTGTTTGAATCCACCCTTTGGAACTCAGGGAAGGTCAAGGAGGCTGAATGAAGCCTATATCCTACAGACAAGAAAAGGAGAACACAGAACAGAACAGATCTGTACTCAGGAGCTCCATAAAGTTCTGCTCAGTTTTAATTTAGGGAATCTGGCAACTATGACTGTGATAACGTCTTGTTAAAATGGGGTATAGGCCTGCCTCAGCTTGGAGAATAGACACTGAATTGGAAGTATTCCTGAGTTCCAAGACCTAGATCTGAGTCTTGTATAATTAAAATCTCAATCCATTGGTCTGCCATTTTGGTGTAACAGACCCAATTAGAAGCAACTGGAGGAGTGATAACTGGAATTTTAATAGACAAAATAAATCTCATGTCTTTTTAGAAGAATAGGCCTGAAACTGAGTCTGGACCTGGCACTTTGGGGAGACTTGCAGCCAGGTAGCCAGTTGCCTAGTTTTATAAAAACTAAGGTTGCATTTACTAGCTGCTAGCAGACATTATTTTGAGAATGGTTGCATCCAAGCCTGACACGACTCAGAAAACTCAAGTATTTAGCAATAAAAGGTCTATTCTGAAATTACACCCATAGAATAATCTAGTTATTTCCTTGGATGTTTGAACCATAGCTACTCTATTTTGACTTTTAATTGTAACATTCTCCTTAATAGCAAAAGCAGATGTCACCATTAAAAATGTCAGTTTTTCCTTAGGTATGAGAAGATATAAGAATTGAGACTCATAAAATCTTCCCCTGAAAAGATCTAACTACCTGAAGGCTTGTTCTGCCAGTTTTGTTTTTTTGTGTGTGTGTTTTTTTTTTTCTACAGCACAGAGTGCCACATTCCTGGTTTCCACCCTGAACTCCTTTCAGGTGTGTTAAAGATCAGCAGCTGCACTGGCCATGATTTAATCTTTGTAGACGTAGATGGCATATGTCAGTTTTCAGTTGGCATAGCCCCTTTTGCTCATAAACTTGACCATGATTTTGAGGGGGCCTTTTCATGACCATTTCATCCCATGATGCTGAGAATGTCCATTCTCAGGTTTGGCAAAGATTTTGTTGACAGGCCACTCAATGTGCTATAACTGGACTGGGCTACAAAACAGTATCCAAAATTCTCTGGACTACCTGTCTTACTAGCCTCTTGATCCAGGAAAACATTCCCTCCTGTTACCTCCTCCCATAATTAGAGTTACACTGCTACCACCATAGATCTCATATGGAACTATATACTATTTTATCAGAGGCCTCAGTCTCATATTTGGGAGTGTAAGAAACAGCAATTTTGTAAAACAGGTGAAATACAAATAACATAGCCAGAAGTACTAGTAAAGTCACAAGTAAGACTTAAGAGTTTCCATTAGATGTAGCCCAGGATATTCCAGGTCAACTGACTTAGTCTACTCTGTACAAATCTTTATCTTCCAGGGAAATTAGATATTGGCACTGTCTATAAGGCACATAGCCCAGTTTTCTAGTGTTACTAGACTGATTATCCTAAGGATGATTTAATTATTTCCAACCTAGTTCAGTTCAGTTCATTTCAATTGCTCAGTCACATCTGACTCTTTGAGACCCCAGGAATAGCAGCGTGCCAGGCCTCCCTGTCCATCACCAACTCCCGGAGCCTACCCAAACTCATGTCCATTGAGTCGGTGATGCCATCCAACCATCTCAACCTCTGTTGTCCCCTTCTCCTCCTGCCCTCAATCTTTCCCAGCATCAGGGTGTTTTCAAATGATTCAGCTCTTTGCAACAGGTGGCCAAAGTATTGGAGTTTCAGCTTCAACATCAGTCCTTCCAATCAACACCCAGGACTGATCTCCTGTAGGATGGACTGCTTGGATCTCCTTGCAGTCCAAGACACTCACAAGAGTCTCCTCCAACACCACAGTTCAAACGTATCAATTCTCTGGTGCTCAGCTTTCTTTATAGTCCAACTCTCACATCCATTCATGACCACTGGAAAAACCATAGCCTAGATGGACCTTTGTTGGCAAAGTAAAGTCTCTGCTTTTTAATATGCTGTCTAGGTTGGTCATAACTTTCCTTCCAGGGAGTAAGCATCTTTTAATTTCATGGCTGCAATCATCATCTGCAGTGATTTTGGAAAGACTAGAAATCTCTTCAAGAAAATTAGAGATACCAAGGGAATACTTCATGCAAAGATGGGCTCCATAAAGGACAGAAATGGTATGGACATGACAGAAGCAGAAAATATTAAGAAGAGGTGGCAAATATACACAGAAAAGTGTACAAAAAAGATCTTCATAACCCAGATAATCACGATGATATGATTACTCACCTAGAGCCAGACATCCAGGAATGTGAACATTAGGAAGCATCACTATGAACAAAGCTAGTGGAGGGGATGGAATTCCAGTTGAGCTATTTCAAGTCCTAAAAGACAATGCTGTGAAAGTGCTGCAATCAATATGCCAGCAAACTTGGAAAACTCAGCAGTGGCCACAGGACTGGAAAAGGGCAGTTTTCAATCAAATCCCAAAGAAAGGTGATGTCAAAGAATGCTCAAACTACTGCGCAATTGCACTCATCTCACACACTAGTAAAGTAATGCTCAAAATTCAACAAGCCAGGCTTCAGCAATACATGGACCATGAACTTCCAGATGTTCAAGATAGTTTTAGAAAAGGCAGAGGAACCAGAGATCAAATTGCCAACATCCGCTAGATCATCGAAAAAGCAAGAGAGTTCCAGAAAAACATCTATTTCTGCTTTATTGACTATGCCAAAGCCTTTGACTCTGTGGATCACAATAAACTGTGGAAAATTCTGAAAGAGATAGGAATAGCAGACCACCTGACCTGCCTCTTGAGGAACCTATATGCAAATCAGAAAGCAACAGTTAGATCTGGACATGGAACAACAGACTGGTTCCAAATAGGAAAAGGAGTATGTCAAGGCTGTATATTGTCACCCTGCTCTTTTAACTTATATACAGAGTATATCATGAGAAACACTGAGCTGGAAGAGGCACAAGATGGAATCAAGATTGCCAGAGAAATAGCAATAGCCTCAGATACACAGACGACACCACCCTTGTGGCAGAAAATGAAGAAGAACTAAAGAGGCTCTTGATGAAAGTGAAAGAGGAGAATGGAAAAGTTGGCTTAAAGCTCAACATTCAGAAAACGAAGATCATGGCATCTGATCCCATCACTTCATGGAAAATAGATGGGGAAACAGTGGAAACAGTTTCCAACAAAGAAGAGACTTTAAATCCAAATTACCATAGTTTGGTGTTATCTATATAAATCCATCCCATAATTGTTGGAGATGTTTCCTTTGCTGAAACTTTGCTTGTTGTTCTGATTGAGCTTAAGTAATAGAAGAAAACTCAAATTTATGGCCAGAGTCTGAGCAGCCATTATTAGTCAGCCCGTTGAGGGGATCCCATCTGGTAATATCAACAGTGATGTGAAGATGACTGTAATTTTTTTTTAAGTAAATTTTCTCAGGACCCACCAGTTACAACCTTGTAGTAGAGAATTTACCATGGTAACCCAGAACTAGACACAGGTAATTGGCCACACACCCAACAATTGAATGGATTTCTAAAAGTAGCATAGGACCAGGCCTATAATAGAAAAGCATTTGATTTATATGCAACGGTCTAAGAAGTCAAGAAAACATTATAAATATCATACGAATCAGGTCCAGTATCTTGGGAAAACTATCTACCTCTGATGTTGTCATCTTCTCATCCTGATGTAGTGTACTTTCTCCTCTGTTTGAGCATCATTTTAAGGTGAGATCAGGTCAGCTGTCTTCTCTATAGACCAGTCCAGTGTAGGGGCCTTTAGAAGTAGGAATTAATCTAAGAGTCAATTTTCCTTCAGTTTCATTGTGTATAAGCTAGTTAAGGGTACCTGATTTAAAAAAGAGTCCTTCCATCCAGGTTGGAGGCTGTCCCTTAGTTATGTCTTTTTCCAGTCAGTCCTGGTTGCAGGTCATGAGGCATCTAATCTTCATCCAAAGAGAGATTACTGAGATAAGCTTCAGAAAGAAACTTAGGGTGTTCTTTAAGAATTCAATTAAATTTTACATTAATATTGCATAACATCAAAGAACTATCCAAGAAATGAGTCTTACTAGATGCAGATATCCATTAACAAACTGGGATTTAACGTTTATTGAAACATCTTTTTCTTCCTAAAATTACCCTCATTTTTATCAAATATAACCAAGTTAAGGCTAGTTTGTTTGCAAAATAGTTCTGCTCTCACTAATTTTGGCCTGATCACTTATATAACCATAATTGATCATAGACTTTCTCTTTTGCTGAAACATTTATAGAGTCTCAGACTGAAGTTTTAAAATAAAACACGGCTGGGAAACTCACACCAAAGGCTTATCACAGATTTCACCTAACAAATCTAGGTAACTTCTTCACTTTTTAAGGTCACAAAAATTCCATGAGATTTTTGTACCTGTTAGAGAGATAACCTTCCTAGCTCATTTGATAAACTTACTGGAAACCTAAGTGTTTCCAATTTCTAGAGGAGTCAGATAGAGAGAAAATATAATTATTCTGCTTATAATGTATAATTTTACCAAATTATTGCCATAATTAGTTTGAGAGGAAGGTTTTTCCTACTCCCAGAAAACACAAGATACAAAAAATGCAATTTTTCAGATAGAAACCATAAAAGTTATAAACATAATCGTTGGTTCATTCAGTCCTTTTGTTAACTTTTGTGAAATCATCAGGTTTTCCATAAGAATACCAGGACACATCAGAATGTTAAGAACTCCATATAATTTCTAGGATATCTATATTAGTAATATTTACCATATATTATAATATAAGAAGGTTTATTATTTCTTTGCTAATATTTTTCATGTAATTTAACCAACCAAATAAGCACAATTAGTTTAATATCTCTCTTTGGGATATTTCAGGGGCCCTCTAAAGCACCCCAAAGTTAGCTAGAGGTCAAAGGAACTTCAACAGAATCCGATTTAGGAAGTTTTGTCCAAAAAAAAAAAAAAAACAATTAAAAGGGTTTAGAACATTGGTCAGATTTAGTCAATGTTGACAGGTGTATCATTTAGCTTGTTGAAACGTTACATGGGTGTATATACTGAGGCTCAAGGTCTAGTGAAATTCAATTCTACCATCTTGGATCTAGCTGGCTCTAATCAGTTTTCCTATGGCTGTGTCATTCCTAACAAAATCCATTTATCTAATTAATTGCAATCTAATTTTGGAAAATCCTGATCATGCATAGCTCTTTTTAGTATTTTTTTCATACACTTTTTACTGAAAACACACTTTCTACTTTCCTTTAGCAATGAAAAATTAACTTTTATATTAGCATTTTATAGATTTGTGAGCATAAATACCAGTGATAATTTCTAAAACCTTTGCTTTCTTAGACTATTTTCGGATGGCACCAAACATTGTTTATTTATAGTCCCAAATCTCTTTACTTTCTCTGTAAAAGGAAATTAGTATTTAGTAGTAAATGTTTCAAAATCTTATTTTATATGGAAATTATCTAACTACTCAACAGACATCAAACACTTAGTTTAGCACAAACCTTAGAAATTCAAGTTACCCCAAACTGGAGAGGCTCTTTTAGACAGATATTCCTAAAGCATAATTATTCTTAATAGAGTTTATCTAAAATTAATATATCATTTACATTTGTTTAGAAGTTTCTTCACTCAGGGTAACTTTCTTGTTGACAAAGCTGTAACAGATATAATAATATTTAACTTATATTAAACCTAAGGACAATGAAAATGTTCGGAAGATCCCTTGGAGAAGGAAATGGCAACCCACTCCAGTATTCTTGCCTGGAGAATCCCATGGACGGAGAAGCCTAGTAGGTTACAGTCCATGGGGTTGCAAAGAGTCGGACATGACTGAGCGACTTCACCTAATGTTAATTAGTCTAAAACATGTCTATATTTGTTAAATCAACAAATATTAATATCAATATTAAATATTGAATATTTGCCAGTTCACATGAACCTGGAATTTATTGCTTAAATTAGAATTATTTGATCTGTAGGTGCTTACTTTCCTTTCAGCAAATTAAATAGAGCTCATTTACAAATTCATCTCAAAAATATACAGTTCAGTCACTCAGTCGTGTTCAATTCTTTGTGACCCCATGGACTACAGCATGCCAGGCTTCCTTGTGCATCACCAACACCCAGAGTTTACTCAAACTCATGTTCATTGAGCCAGTGATTCCATCCAACCATCTCATCCTCCATTATCCCCTTCTCTTCTGGCCTTCAATCTTTCCCAGAATCAGGGTCTTTTTAAATAAGTCAGTTCTTTACATCAGCTGGCCAGTATTGGGGTTTCAGCTTCAGCATCAGTCCTTCCAATGAATATTCGGAACCGATTTCCTTTAGGATGGACTGGTTGGATTTCCTTGTTGTCCAAGGGACTCTCAGGAGTCTTCTCCAACAGAACAGTTCAAAAGCATCAAAATAAACGACCCAATCAAAAAATGGGCCAAAGAACTAAATAGACATTTCTCCAAAGAAGACATACGGATGGCTAACAAACACATGAAAAGATGCTCAACATCACTCATTATTAGAGAAATGCAAATCAAAACCACAATGAGGTATCACTTCACACCAGTCAGAATGGCTGCGATCCAAAAATCTGCAAGCAATAAATGCTGGAGAGGGTGTGGAGAAAAGGGAACCCTCCTACACTGTTGGTGGGAATGCAAACTAGTACAGCCACTATGGAGAACGGTGTGGAGATTCCTTAAAAAATTGCAAATAGAACTACCTTATGACCCAGCAATCCCACTTCTGGGCATACACACCAAGGAAACCAGAATTGAAAGAGACACATGTACCCCAATGTTCATCGCAGCACTGTTTATAATAGCCAGGACATGGAAACAACCTAGATGTCCATCAGCAGATGAATGGATAAGAAAGCTGTGGTACATATACACAATGGAGTATTACTCAGCCGTTAAAAAGAATACATTTGAATCAGTTCTGATGAGATGGATGAAACTGGAGCCGATTATACAGAGTGAAGTAAGCCAGAAAGAAAAACACCAATACAGTATACTAACACATATATATGGAATTTAGGAAGATGGCAATGACGACCCTGTATGCAAGACAGGGAAAGAGACACAGATGTGTATAACGGACTTTTGGACTCAGAGGGAGAGGGAGAGGGTGGGATGATTTGGGAGAATGACAGTCTAACATGTATACTATCATGTAAGAATTGAATCGCCAGTCTATGTCTGACACAGGATGCAGCATGCTTGGGGCTGGTGCATGGGGATGACCCAGAGAGATGTTATGGGGAGGGAGGTGGGAGGGGGGGTTCATGTTTGGGAACGCATGTAAGAATTAAAGATTTTAAAATTTAAAAAAATTAAAAAAAAAAACAAAAACAAACAAAAAAACAAAACAAAACGCAGGCAGTTTGACTATTTCGGAGGCTTAACCTCCCATCCCGCCCTACGCTCAGTGTGCACACTCACACACACACACACACACACACAGAAAGACAGAAAGGGGATTCTTCTTCCAGATTTCTCTACGTTTAAAGCACTGCTCAGACATAAGCCAGACACAGAAGAGGACTATAAAATAAAATGTGGGATGAAATTGTCTAGAACTATGCACACAAAAAGTGCTTGTAAAAACAGGTGCACTCTGAAGAAGGTCTGCAGTCTAGTTAGGAGTATTAGATCAGCATCAATTTCCTGGTTTTGATATTGTACTCTAGTTATGGACGATGTCAGTTAGGGGAAGCTGGGGGAAATAAACAAGGACTCGATCCCATTTTTGCAACTTCCTGCAAATGTCTATTTTTTTTCAAAATAAAGAGTATTTTTAAATGCAAAAAAAAAAAAAAAAGCATCAATTGTTCGGTGCTCAGCTTTCTTTACAGTCCAACTCTCACATCCATACATGACCACAGGAAAAACCATAGCCTTGACTAGATGGACTTTTGTTGGCAAAGAAATGTCTCTACTTTTTAATATGCTGTCTAGGTTGGTAATAACTTTTCTTCAAAGGAGCAAGCATCTTTTAATTTCATGGTTATAGTTACCATCTGCAATGATTTTGGAGCCTAAAAACATAAAGTCTGACACTATTTCCACTGTTTCCCCATCGATTTCCCATGAAGTGATGGGACCAAATGCCATGATCTTAGTTTCTGAATGTTGAGCTTTAAGCCAACTTTTTCACTCTCCTCTTTCACTTTCATCAAGAGGCTCTTTCTGTCATAGGGGTGGTGTCATCTGCATATCTGAGCTTATTGATATTTTTCTCCCAGCAATCTCGATTCCAGCTTGGGCTTCATCCAGTCCAGGATTTCTCATGATGTATTCTGCATATAAGATAAAATAGCAGGGTGACAATATACAGGCTTGGCATACTCCTTTCCCGATTGGGAACCCGTCTGTTGTTCCATGACCAGATCTAACTGTTGCTTCTTGACCTGCATACAGATTTCTCAGGAGGCAGGTCAAATGGTCTGGTATTCCCATTTCTTCAAGAATTTTCCACAGTTTGTTGTGATCCACACAGTCAAAGGCTTTGGCATAGTTAATAAGGCAAAAATCGATGCTTTTCTGGAACTCTCTTGCTGTTTTGGTGATGCAAAGGATATTGGCAGTTTGATCTCTGTTTCCTTCACCTTTTTAAAATCCAGCTTGAGCATCTGGAAGTTCACGGTCCATGTACTGTTGAAGTCTGGCATGGAGAATTGTCAGCACTACTTTGCTAGTGAGATGAAATGTATGATGAGATGAATGTGAGATGAGATGAAATATGAGAAGAGATGAGATATGTCAGATGAATGCAATTGTGCAGTAGTTTGAACGTTCTTTGGCATTGTCTTTCTGTAGGAATGGAATGAAAACTGACCTTTTCCAGGCCTGTGGCCACTGCTGAGTTTTCCAAATTTGCTGGCATATCGAGTGCTTTCATAGCATCATCTTTCAGGATTTGAAATAGCTCACTTGGAATTCCATCACCTCCGCTAGCTTTGTTTGTAGTGATGCTTCCTAAGGCCCAGCTGACTTCATATTCCAGGATATCTGGCTTTCAGTGAGTGATCGTGAACTCCCTGATGTTCAAGCTGGTTTTAGAAAAGGCAGAGGAACCAGAGATCAAATTGCCGACATCCGCTGGATCATGGAAAAAGCAAGAGAGTTCCAGAAAAACATCTATTTCTGCTTTATTGACTATGCCAAAGTCTTTGACTGTGTGGATCACAATAAACTGTGGAAAATTCTGAAAGAGATGGGAATACCAGACCACCTGACCTGCCTCTTGAGAAATCTGTATGCAGGTCAATAGCAACAGTTAGAACTGGACATGGAACAACAGACTGGTTCTAAATAGGAAAAGGAGTATGTCAAGGCTGTATATTGTCACCCTGCTTGTTTAACTTATACGCAGAGCACATCATGAGAAACGCTGGACTGGAAGAAGCACAAGCTGGAATCAAGATTGCTGGGAGAAATCTCAATAACCTCAGATATGTAGATGACACCAACCTTATGGCAGAAACTGAAGAGGAGCTAAAAAGCCTCTTGATGAAAGTGAAGAGGAAAGCAAAAAAGTTGGCTTAAAGCTCAACATTCAAAAAACAAAGATCATGGCATCTGGTCCCTCACTTCATGGGAAATAGATGGGGACACAGTGGAAACAGTGTCAGACTTTATTTTTGGGCCTCCAAAATCACTGCAGATGGTGATTGCAGCCATGAAATTAAAAGACACTTACTCCTTGGAAGAAAAGTTGTGACCAACCTAGATAGTATATTCGAAAGCAGAGACATTACTTTGCCGACTATGGTCCATCTAGTCAATCTGTATGCAGGTCAGAAAGAGAGGAGGAGCTAAAAAGCCTCTTGATGGAAGTGGAAGTGGAGAGTGAAAAAGTTGGCTTAAAGCTCAGCATTCAGAAAACGCCGATCATGGCATGCGGTCCCATCACTTCATGTGAAATAGATGGGGAAACAGTAGAAACTCTGATGCTGGGAGGGATTGGGGGCAGGAGGAGAAGGGGACAACCGAGGATGAGATGGCTGGATGGCATCACGGACTCGATGGACGTGAGTCTGAGTGAACTCCAGGAGATTGTGATGGACAGGGAGGCCTGGTGTACTGCGATTCAGGGGGTCGCAAAGAATCGGACACGACTGAGTGACTAAACTGAACTGAACTGCATTTCAAAGCTCTATACAGTCAGCAAAAACAAGACCGGAAGCTGACTGTGGCTAGATTATGAACTCCTTGTTGCCAAATTCAGACTTAAATTGAAGAAAGAAAAAGTGGAAACTGTCAGACTTTATTTTTTGCTGCTCCAAAATCACTGCAGATGGTGACTGCAGCCATGTAATTAAAGGATGCTTACTCCTTGGAAAGAAAGTTATGACCAACCTACACAGCATATTCAAAAGCAGAGACGTTACTTTGCCAACAAAGGTCTGCTTAGTCAAGGCTATGGTTTTTCCAGTGGTCATGTATGGATATGAGAGTTGGACTGTTTTGAACTGTAGTGTTGGAGAAGACTCTTGAGAGTCCCTTGGACTGCAAGGAGATCCAACCAGTCAATTCTAAAGGAGATCAGTCCTGGGTGTTCTTTGGAAGAAATGATGCTAAAGCTGAAAATCCAGTACTTTGGCCACCTAATGTGAAAAGTTGTCTCATTGGAAAAGACTCTGATGCAGGGAGGGATTGGGGGCAGGAGGAGATGGGATGACCGAGGGTGAGATGGCTAGATGGCATCACTGACTCAACGGACATGAGTCTGAGTGAACTCTGGGAGTTGCTGATGGACAGGGAAGCCTGGCTGCAATTCATGGCATCGCAAAGATTTGGACAGGACTGAGTGACTGAACTCAACTGAATTGCATTTCAGACTCTTTTTTTGACCATGATGGCTACTCCATTTCTTCTAAAGGATTCTTGCTCACAGTAGTAGATATAATAGTCATCTGAGTTAAATTCACCCATTCCAGTTCATTTTATTTCGCTGATTTTAAAATGTCCATGTTACTCTTTCCATCTCCTGTTTAAACACTTCCAATTTGCCTCGATTCATGGACCTAACATTCCAGATTCCTTTGCAATATTGTTCTTTACAGAATTGGACTTTATTTCCATCACGAGTCACATCCACAACTGGGTGAATGTTTTTGTTTTTGCTTTGGCTCTGTCTCTTCATTTCTGGAGTTATTTCTCCACTCTTCTCCAGTAGCATATGGGCCACCTACTGACCAAATATTATCAAAAATATTATCCCGAGACAAAGACGTACTGAGACATATTCAGACAGACACAACACAAGATCTAGCTTCATTTTCTAAGCTTAGTCATGAATTAGATACTACAGTATAAAATTTGTACTAATTTATAAATAACTTTTGGAATTAATAAAAATTTAGTGGCTTTTTCCAATTTTTCCTCAATCTCAAGAGTTAGAGATGGTCCGAGAGCCCTGGTCTTAAGTCACAGGAAAAGAAAATCAAGTTCTAACAAAATGACGACCAGTATAAACCAAACAGTGGCCAGATAAAGCAGATTGCTCACCACAAATTACAACACAGAACCCAGAGTATAAAACATACACAGACCTGGCAGTCCTTATCAGACATTCCCTTAAATATAAGATTACAGTCTCTCAGAAAACCTATAGAGACACAGAACTTCAGATGCAAGTACTAACAGAATAAATGAAATATCTCAGGTCTTCAAAGATTTCAAAGGGAGCAAAGGAAGCCAGGTTGAAAGAAGAGGGGGGCAGAGGCAGGAGAGGAGGCCAAAAGGGGTGGCCTTACAGACGTTTCATGCCACCTGCAGACACCCAGGTGTTACAGGACTTTACCCTGGGCCTCCAGAGAAGAGAGGACTGGATATCAGCCCTATCAGAAACCAGACAGAACAGAACCAGAATTTGAGTTTTCTGCCAAGAGGAGGTTATTTGTCTCCAATTCTCAGCTCAGGCTGGGGCTCTTCGACCAGATTCCTGCGTCCAGGACCTGGGAACTAGAAAAAAGGGGTAGGATAGGAAGGGTTAAGGAGAAGAAAGAGAGAGGGAAGGGGCGAGAGGTCATTAAAGTCTCTGTTCCTTACCCAGTTGGGGCACTCTGGCCAGTTGTCTGTGTCAGGAGGAGACCAGTGACTAAAGGGTCCCAGTCACAACCACTGGGTCTGGTGCATTGGTGGGCAAGCTGGTCCCTGAGTACTCTGAGTGGTCAGGATGTCAGTTGCAGTGAAGAAGAGTCCCCACCTGAGTTGCCATTTGTTGCAGGAAGGGGGACCCCTTCCAGGGTCCAAAAATGGGCTCTTGTCTAACACTCAGAAATGAATTGTCCGAGGAGACATATGTGCTGACAAAGCAAGAGATTTTATTGGGAAAGGGCACCTGGGTGGAGAGCAGTAGGGTAAGGGAGCCCAGGAGAACAGCTCTGCCAAGTGGCTCAGAGTGTCCAGTTTTATGGTGATGGATTAGTTTATGGGTTGTCTTTAGCCAATCATTCTGACTCAGAGTCCTTCCTGGTGGTGCATGCCTTGTTCAGCCAAGATGGATGCCAGCGAGAAGGATTCTGGGAGTTGGTCGGACATGTGGTGTCTCCTTTTGACTTTTCCCGAATTCTTCCGGTTGGTGGTGGCTAATTAGTTCCGTGTTCCATATCAGGACCTCCTGTAGTAAAACAGCTTATGCAAATGGTTACTATGGTGCCTGGCCAGGGTGGGTGTTTTCAGTCAGTGTGCTTCCCCTATCAGGTATAGATGCATCTGTTTGAATACTTGTTTTCAATTCTTTTTAGTATATATGGGATAGAAATTCTGGGTCATATGTTTTATATTTAATGTTTATATTTTAAAAGTTACATTTTATATTTAACTTTTTAAAGACCCCCAAAATTGTTTTCCACAGGAGCTGAATCATGTTACATTTCTACCAGCATGTACAGGAGAATTGTAATTTCTCCACATCCTTGCCAACCAATTATTAGCTCTCTTTTTTTAATGATAGCCATCCTCGTGAGTGTGAAGAAGTGCTTCACTGAGGTTTTGCTTTGCATTTTCCTGATTACTAGTGATATTAATCATCATTTGACATGCCTGTTGGTCATTTGTATATCTTCTGTGGAAAAAATGTATATTCAAATTCTTTGCCCATATTTTAACTGAGTTGTTTGTCTTTCTGCTTTTGAGCCATGGGAGTTCTTTTCATATTATGAATGCTAAATCCTTACTCGGTATATGAACCACAAATAATTTCTCCCATTGTGTAGATTGTCTTTTTACTTTCTGACTCATGGGCTTTGATACACAAAAGTTTTTTAATCTTGATAAAGGTCAATTTACTGTTTTTTTTTTCTTTTAAAAGAAAAGCTCATGCTTTTGGTGTCTTTTCTAGAATTCCACTGTCAAATTCAAGATTATGACAGTTTGTGGCTGTGAACAAGGAGAAGAACTTTGTTGTCATCACCTCTACCTTAGCCTTTCTTTCTACTTACACTGAGTCTAAAGATCAGCCAGAGGGGAAGCTTAGGGCATTGTTAGAATGTTTTCTGGGCATGTTCCCTGTTCTGAGCATCTGTGTGGCTTTTTAAATTCCCCAGTATATGCTATTCATGGTTACTTTGGAATGCCCTAATTTCCTGAATAACCTCTCTCCCAAGCCTTTCCTCCCAGGCTTTCAGGGTCAGGGTTCTGTTGTATGCTTCTCTCTCAATGCTTTGACCCTAGTCACTGGGTGTGTTTTGCCTGCCTTACATTTTCAAGGAATGTCTATTGCATTTCTGCCACGAATGCGTTCTGACAGGTGAAACAAAGACAAGAACCTGTATCACTATATTAGGTAGGCCGCAGACAGTATAGGACAGACATTACAAAAAGATCTGTTCCTCCCCCTCCAGAACAAGGACCAGAGTCCCACATTAAGAACATAGGCTACCCTCCTTGAGACCATCACTGGTATTGGAAAGGGATGGAGAAAGGGCACATTAAAATGCCACAAAAATTTCTTATCATGTTAAAACAGTCTTTTTCTTCATCCAGCACATGGTTTTTTTGTTTGTTTTTTGTTTGTTTGTTGTTGTTGTTGTTGTTTTTCCATTTATGCGAAGGGATGAACATATGGAACTGCCAAATCTGCCATTTTCACAAGCACTAATCTGCTTCTATTTCTTTAGTTAGACAAGAGTAATGTCATTGGCTGAAAAAAGAAGTTGCTGAGATGAAGTTTTGGAGGTTTGGGGCCAAGGTATAAAATGTGAAGTGGAATCATGAATGATGAAGGAGTTAATGTAATGGAAAATAGTGTAATTGTCTAAAATAATTAAGGCCCTATTAGGTTCACTGTTACATGTTTACAGTGAAACCAGTTAGTATGATAGCATATTGTTCTTTAATTACAGATATCATGTATAGTATAGACAGAGAAATAAATATGAACTAGGGTTTGGGTTTTGATAAAAAGTGAGACAAGGAATTTATTTTTATATACAAAGAAGCAGGTAGCTATAATAAAAGATTAATCTTGAAATTTAAGTTGGGCAAGGAAAAAAGTGAATATATGAGTGAAAATGTTGAGGATCAATCAATTTTATATTCCAGTTGAGTCTCAATATTGTATTCAGGCAGTCTTAAGAGAGAAAGAGACAATCTTTAAGAGAGAAAAACCGGGGAATATTGGAATATAGTTGGATAGGGTGATATTTGAAACAGATTACAAAGCTGAAGGTATCATTCCTTTTTATTTGAGCAGCAGGTCAGAGCCTCCAAACTGCTTTTATACATGATATTCCAACTTCATCATATAGTACTCTTCCTCCCATCTGTCTGCTATGCTTCAACCATATAGATCAAATCATGGTTTTTGTTTTCTTTCTTGAATATACCTCATTCTTTTTTCTCATAAGGCTTTGACCTTATCTTCTCTTCAACACAGAGCACCTTCTGTTCAGACTGTTAAATGACTAACTCAAAAAACAATCACAGACAAGCTTTCTGTAATCCAAGTCTTCTCCCCTCATTTCCCCTTCTTACTCATGTGTGTGTGTATAAATACACATTTTTTTTTCATGTCACTCTGTTCTACTTTATTTGAACCATGTAATAATCAGTAGCTGGAGGTGGGTAATTTTTACTTAAAATTTTTTGTCTTTTTTCTTAATATACTTCTCTAAACAAAATGTTAGCCCTTGATTAATAAAAGTCCTATCAATTTTGAATTTTCTCTGCATAAGAAGTAGAACAGGTAGGAATGAAGAAATAAAATAATCCAAAAGTCTGAAAAAATATACACTCCTGACCACAGTGAATAGACATACTATTTCATCATATCCTTGACATAATTTTCCAATATTTATTTTAAAAATTGTGGCTACTTTCAGTTCAGTTCAGTTCAGTCGCTCAGTCATGTCTCACTCTTTGTGACCCCATGAATCGCAGCACGCCAGGCCTCCCTGTTGCTGCTGCTGCTGCTGCTAAGTCTCTCAGTCATGTCTGACTCTGTGCGACCCCATAGACGCCAGACCACCAGGCTCCCCAGTCCCTGCAATTCTCCAGGCAAGAACACTGGACAGGGTTGCCATTTCCTTCTCCAATGCATGAAACTGAAAAGTGAAAGTGAAGTTGCTCAGTCATGTCCGACTCTTAGCGACCCCATGGACTGCAGCCTACCAGACTCCTCTGTCCACGGGATTTTCCAGGCAAGAGTACTGGAGTGGGGTGCCATTGCCTTCTCCGCCAGGCTTCCCTGTCCATCACCATCTCCCAGAGTTCACTCAGACGCGCGTCCATTGAGTTGGTGATGCCATCCAGCCATCTCATTCTCTGTCCTCCCCTTTTCCTCCTGCCCCCAACCCCTCCCAGCATCAGTCTTTTCCAATGAGTCAACTCTTCGCATGAGGTGGCCAAACTATTGGAGTTTCGGCTTCAGCATCAGTCCTTCTAATGAATATTCAGGACTGATCTCCTCTAGGAGGGACTGGTTGGATCTCCTTGCTGTCCAGGGGACTCTCAGAAGTCTTCTCCAACAACAGTTCAAAAGCATCAGTTCTTGGGTGCTCAGCTTTCTTTATAGTCCAACTCTCACATCCATACATGACCACTGGAAAAACCATAGCCTTGACTAGACAGACCTTTGCTGATGAAGTAATGTCTCTGCTTTTTAATATGCTGTCTAGGTTGGTCATAACTTTCCTTCCAAAGAGTAAATGTCTTTACATGCTAAATGCTATCCTGTTGTTTATACATTTGCTTTTGGATGTTTGCAAAAATGTGAACCATCACCAAAAATACAGTTGTAACCTGAACTACCTGATATATTCTTCCATATATTCATATTTATTTTATTTCCTGCAGTCAGTGAGTAGTAAAGCTTATTATATGATTCTTGTAAAAATGTTATTTTACTTGTAGAATTGCCATGCAATTGAGCTAATACCTGGGATACATTTGAAGCTTTATTTTTTCCCCCTTAAAGTATTATGCATCTGGTACTACTCTTGCCTGGAAAATCCCATGGGCGGAGGAACCTGGTAGACTGCAGTCCATGGGGTCGCCAAGAGTCGGACACAACTGAGCGACTTCACTTTCACTTTTCCCTTTCATGCATTGGAGAAGGAAATGGCAACCCATTCCAGTGTTCTTGTCTGGAGAATCCCAGGGATGGGAGAGCCTGGTGGTCTGCCATCTATGGGATTGCACAGAGTCGGACACAACTGAAGTGACTTAGCAGCAGCAGCAGCAGCAGAATTCATAGACTTCCTTTTCTCTAAAGATAAGAAACCATTTATTATTTCTGAATAACATCTTGCTTATTGCCTTTTGATCCATTTGTTTTAGAAAAGAGAGTCTTTTATAGTCATTATTCACAGGGATAGATGACTTTGAAAGCAGGTTTTTATTGCTCACTTAAACTTAATGGATTCTAGCACATACAATGAAATAGAGTTTACACTGTGTCATTTACATTGACATTAAATTGGTTAAGATTCACAGGACTATCCTCTGATGGTTTGCTTGCCAATATAAAATATGATCTTTGGATTACATCTGGCCCATTACTGATCATGCCTAGATGAAAACTCAGACTTTCAAATTAATAAAATCTCATGGTCTGGACATTATAGTCTTATGTCAAACTGACAATTAGGGCAATGAAGTGACTTACATTTTGTTCAGATCTGGTAAATGTTTGGTTGGATTTTCTACTACTCAGAGATATTTTAGTTATTTTCTGATTCAGACTCTTATTTGCTAGAATTTGAGTCAGGTGACTTTAAAATAATTATCTATATTTGTACAATAACCCCCCAATTAAAATATATCTATTTTGTCAATATAGAAATCACTTTACAATACTACCATAATTTCTGTAACTGCATAATTTAAGATAAAGTATATGAAAAAAATGTTTGTTCAGTAAAGTTCACAGAATCATGAAATTTTGGAACTAACTAGAAGACTATTTGGGGGAAGATCTCTAGAATCATATGAAGTGCATAAAGTGATAGATCATTGTAAAGCAATTCAATTTATCATCATAAACTTATTTCACAGATTTGCTGAACATATTTGAAAGATAACCTTAATACTGTAGCTTCTGTTTTAGTTCTTTGTATATGATTTTTTTTCTGTACATTGACTATCATAGACATAAACTATTTAAGGAGGAAATGTGGCTCAAGGGTTTTATTTTTAATTGTTCATGAGGCTATATAAAGAATGACAATGATAGATTTTTCATGAATCACTGATGAGAGTCTACACAAGAAACAAAACTGAAGGTGAATAAACCACACATTTCAAATGTGTCAGTGGATTGATAAAAGGGTTAATACATAGCACATTCAAAAATAATCAAAATTTAATAAAACCATAGGCATTGAGCTGTTGCTGTTAATATGAAAGTAGATTTGCTCTTTTTCAGAACTCATTCTAGTAAGAAAGAAAGGAACACAAATATATAATTAAAATGCAATGTTAGATTTTTGGTACAGAGCTGCCCTTGTGAAACTATTTACTTAGTCTCCTGAAATCACATGCAGTGATAGCAGAAGTGTCATGTTTTAAAATTAATCTGAGGAAAATACAGGGAAGCACTATGGGATGAACTATAGGTTCACACTTGGGGGAAGATAAAGAAAAGCAATTTGATTCTATAACAAACTTAAAGATGAAATTCACACATTACTCTTATGGAAATATTATCCATCCGACTTATATACCTTTATATGTTAATTGCTAGTGTTTTAATTGCACCAGTAAATCTTTCAATAAGACCACTATTTTTCCAAATACCCAAACCAAATTTTTCTGAATACCCATACCAAATATTCTCTTATAAGATTTCCTGGGGATCTCCTTCTATTTCCCCTACCCCACCCAGGAGGAGTGATTCCTTAGGTCTAATCCAAAAGCAAAAAACAGTATAAATATAATCTAAAAAAATAAGATAATATAGAGAACTAAGATAAATGAATAAATACTGTATTAATATCCTGGAGAATTAAGAATATACTGTGTGGCATCTATGAAATAAGAATGTAATACTTCTGAGGAATGATAAATTATAATAATGAACTCATAAATTGTACATATATATATAGTATGTGATTTTATGTATATAAATATATAAAATTGACTAACAGAGAAATAAGTAGATGATTTGGAAGAAAAAAAGCATCTTTTAGAAAATTGAACCAAATTCAAGGATGTGAAAATATGATAGAGAAAAATAAATGGCAGGGAGAGCATCAATTCCCAAAGTAAATACCAAATAGAATTTAGCAATATCGAGAGGAAATGGGGAGGGGGAGGTTAGCCGAAATATATCACAAGAGAAATTTCTAGAAATGAAAAAAGCTTACAAAATTTTCACTTGGTGAAGACATCCATCTCAATGCAATGTAGAAAAATTTCAAAACGTTAAAAATCAAAGGTAAGAAAACATACTAAAAACTTCTAGCAGGGAAAAGAAACAGACCAGGTAGAAACAAGAATGAAATCATCATCATCAGACTCATTCATAAGAATAGCTAGTAGGAAGTAAGGCCATCTAAGTGAAAGTGGAAGTCGTTCAGTCATGTCTGACTCTTTGCAACCCCATGGACTTCATAGCCCATGGAATTCTCTAGTCCAGAATTCTGGAGTGGGTAGCCTTTCCCTTCTTCAAAGACCATCTAAAGACCTGAGGAAATTGCTTCATTTTTGTATTCCCAGACAAGCTGCAAACATTAACCTTGCATAAGAAACAAATAAATACATTTCATATAATCCAAACTCTAAAATGTTAGCTTCTTTCTGTCCTTTTTCTCCAGTACTCTTGCCTGGAGAATCCCATGGACGGAGGAGCCTGGAGGGCTGCAGTCCATGGGGTCGCTGAAGTTTGGACACGGCTGAGTGACTTCACTTTCACTTTTCACTTTCATGCATTGGAGAAGGAAATGGCAACCCACTCCAGTGTTCTTGCCTGGAGAATCCCAGGGACGTAGGAGCCTGGTGGGCTGCCGTCTACGGGGTCACACAGAGTCAGACACGACTGAAGTGACTTAGTAGTAGTAGTAGTATGTCCTTTTTAAAAGCCACTGGATCATACATACCAACAAAATTTTTAAATTAAATAACTTAGGGCTATAAAGATATAACATTTGGAAAATATCAATATTCTTCTATGAATCTGCCTAGTTGAAAAATAAATTCCTATTTCAGCAGTATTTTTGTGGAGGCTTAAAATACAATCAGTTCAGATTATAGAATGGAAACAAAGGACATTCACAAATGAAATCTGATATGCATCACACATAAATGGAATGATTAATTTCTTTGAAAAATATGAGAATATGGTAAAGAGAAGTAGTGAATAGAGGAAGATTCATTCAGCTATGACTATGATAATATTCTGTTTGAATTATATAAGTTCCTAATATTCTCTTTATAGTGAAGGAAATGTAAAATAGTATACTACCTTAATGTTCATTGAAAAATATGTTGTTTATCAATTTATGCATATGAATTATGAAACTAACAATGGCTAAAAAATGAAATAAATGTTTAGTCAACATAGGCAAAATATTAATTGCAGGTGCAATTCAGAAGTTGAGGGATATAGCTGATTGAGGAGGGGATACAGTTGATTAAGGAGGATGTGAAGGTGATGCAATTCCAATTGAGCTCTTTCAAATCCTGAAAGATGATGCTGTGAAAGTGCTGCACTCAATATGCCAGCAAATTTGGAAAACTCAGCAGTGGCCACAGGACTGGAAAATGTCAGTTTTCATTCCAATCCCAAAGAAAGGCAATGCCAAAGAATGCTCAAACTACTGTACAATTGCACTCATCTCATATGCTAGTAAAGTAATGCTCAAAATTCTCCAAGCCAGACTTCAGCAATAAGTGAACTGTGAACTTCCAGATGTTCAAGCTGGTTTTAGAAAAGGCAGAGGAACCAAAGATAAAATTGCCAACATCCACTGGATCATGGAGAAAGCAAGGGAGTTCTAGAAAAACATCTATTTCTGCTTTATTGACTATGCCAAAGCCTTTGACTGTATGGATCACAATAATCTGTGGAAAATTCTGAAAGAGATGGGAATACCAGACCACCTGACCTGACTCTTGAGAAACCTATATGCAAGTCAGGAAGCAACAGTTAGAACTGGACATGGAACAACAGGCTGGTTCCAAATAGGAAAAGGAGTACGTCAAGGCTGTATATTGTTACCCTGCTTATTTAACTTATATGTAGAGTACATCATGAGAAACGCTGGACTGGAAGAAACACAAGCTGGAATCAAGATTGCTGGGTGAAATATCAAGAACTTCAGATATGCAGATGACACCACCCTTATGGCAGAAAGTGAAGAGGAGCTAAAAAGCCTCTTGATGAAAGTGAAAGAGGAGAGTGAAAAAGTTGGCTTAAAGCTCAACATTCAGAAAACTAAGATAATGGCATCTGGTCCCATCACTCCATGAGAAATAGATGGAGAAACAGTGGAAACAGTGGCTACCTTTATTTTTTGGGGTTCCAAAATCACTGCAGATGGTGACTGCAGCCATGAAATTAAAAGATTCTTACTCCTTGGAAGAAAAGTTATGAGCAACCTAGATAGCATATTCAAAAGCAGAGACATTACTTTGCCAACTAATGTTCGTCTAGTCAAGGCCATGGTTTTCCCAGTGGTCATGTATGGATGTGAGAGTTGGACTGTGAAGAAGGCTGAATGCCGAAGAATTGATGCTTTTGAACTGTGGTGTTGGAGAAGACTCTTGAGAGTCCCTTGGACTGCAAGGAGATCCAACCAGTCCATTCTGAAAGAGATCAACCCTGGGATTTCTTTGGAAGGAATGATGCTAAAGCTGAAACTCCCAGTACTTTGGCCACCTCATGAAAATAGTTGACTCATTGGAAAAGACTCTGATGTTAGGCGGGATTGTGGGCAGGAGGAGAAGGGGACGACAGAAGATGAGATGGCTGGATGACATCACTGACTTGATGGACGTGAGTCTGAGTGAACTCCATGAGTTGGTGATGGACAGGGAGGCCTGGCGTGCTGAGATTCATGGGGTCGCAAAGAGTCGGACACGACTGAGCGACTGAACTGAACTGAGTGTCCTCATCTCAAAAACTTAGAAGATAAAAGATGTAATCTATAGTTGATAGCATAATCAACAATTCTAACATGGTATTTGAATTTGTTGGGAAATTCAGAAGAGTTTCCATTAAATTATCACTCTCTTTCATTCTCAAAAGTGTACAGATTTAAACAATAATATGATACATTAATTGTTAGTTAATTGAGATCGACGAATAGATGGAATAATATGATGTAAATGTTATTAGTGATCACAAAAATTTAAATAGCTACCAAAAAACTGAATATGAACATAAATATGAATATGAACATGGAGATTATAAAGAGTATAATTGCAACAAGATGCTTTATATTTATTATGAAAATATAACTTTTGCTATTTATTTTGATAGTTTGCTATTTTTCCTATTCACTTTGTAGTGAGTATTATTTTTATTTTAACACAGTGTATTATGGTGATTGTCAAGGATATAGAAAATAGAACTCTGTCACTATTGTTAGAAATGTAAAATTGTATAGCCAATTTTGGAAAACTCTTGGCTAGTTTCTGTTAAAGTGGAATATAATCATGCCTTATTTCCAAGAAATCCTATGCTTGTATATGGAACATAGCTGAAACCTTATGAGACTTGGACAGAAATATTTATGGGAAAATGTTTATAATAGTTCAAAACATTTAACAATCAAACTCCATTGACTTCAAAATAGAAAATAAATTGGGACTTATCCATTTTATCACTAATCATAGAGTAAGAGGAAGACCAAGTTAAATCTGTAGTTAACAGTATGGATAAATATCAAAAACATAATGTCAAATGAAATAAACTAGACACAGAATATTACATAGTTTGTCATCTCATTTCATAGTTCAGTTAGGCAAAACTAATATGTAGTTCAAGGACATGGTTCCTTTCAGGCAGAAGGTAATAATGACTGAAAAGGGACACAAAAGTTATTCTTTCAGTGCTGATAATATTGTATTTCTTTATTTGGATAGAATTTATATGGATATTTTCATGATTTGATAAAGATAATTTTCATACTTTTTTGTATATGTTAAAAGCCAATAAAATATTAATTTTAAAATGTCAAAGTCATAGTAAATTAATAATATACTAATTTATACATAGAGAGATGAGCAAAGTTTTGAGACAGAATAATGAATAACTGCCTAGAAGTATGTTTGAGTGAATATGTACAAGTGTTCCAGGAGGATAAGACAGGGAGGCATGAAGATCTAAGCAGAGGGAATCACATTCACGGAGAAATCACTGAGAAAAAACTACTTAAAAAAATATTTCCCACTTTTATTTTTTATTGAAGTACAATTGATGTACAATATGTATGCAATTGTATGCAAGTGATATAATATTTATGCAAGTATTTCTCAATTTTTTTAAATTATACTCTTTTTATAGTTATCACAAAATATTGGTTATAGTCCCTGTGTTATACAATATGTCCTTGTAGTTTACTTTATACCTAGTAGTATGTACCTCTTAATTCTCTACCCTCATTTTTCCCCTCTCCCTCCCTTTCCCCCACTAATAACTACTGGTTTGTTCTATCTGTAAGTTTACTTTTTTTGTTGTTATGTTCACTAGCTGGTTATATTTTTAGATTCCAATATAAGTGATACCATACTTACATGATTTGTCTTTCTCTGTCTGACATTTTACTTAGCATAATATCCTCCGAGTCCATTCATGTTGGTGCAAATGGCAAAATTTCATTCTTTTATTGGCTGAGTAGTATTTCATTTTGTATATATATCACATCTTTATCCATAATCTGTTGATAGACAGTTGCTTCCATATCTTGATAATTGTAAATAGTGCCACTATCAACACTGGAATGCCTGTATCTTTTCAAATTAGCAAATCATACCTGTCAGAATGGCTATAATCAAAAATAATACAAATATATTAAATGTTGGCAAGGGTGTGGAGTAAAGGGACCCCTTATACACTCTTGATGGGAATGTAAATTAGTGCAGACACTATCGAAAACAGTATGGAAGTTTCTCAAAAAACTAAAAATATAAATAGTGTATGAACCAATAATTCCATTCCTGCGTATGTATCTAAGAGGAAACTACTTTTCAGTCCATCAAGGTATCAGTAGCTAAATTCTGATTATAAAACAGGTGGCCTGCAAAAAACTCTAAACATATCTTACTGGGAATCTTTCCAGAAAATATTTGATTACAATTTGATGTTTTCTTTTTTAGCTTCTTAGTTTTACTTTTGGGGATATAAAGATAAACCATAGATTTAGGCCTTCAAAGTCTTCCATAGTCGACCATACCTAGTCTAAAATGTCAGAGAAGGCAATGGCACCCCACTCCAGTACTCTTGCCTGGAAAATCCCATGGACGGAGGAGCCTGGAAGGCTGCAATCCATGGGATCACTGAGAGTCGGACACGACTGAGTGACTTCACTTTCACTTTTCACTTCCATGCATTGGAGGAGGAAATGGCAACCCACTCCAGTGTTCTTGCATGAAGAATCCCAGGGACGGGGGTATCTGGTGGTCTGTTGTCTATGGGGTCACACAGAGTCAGGCATAACTGAAGTGACTTAGCAGCAGCAGTCTAAAATGTATTGCCATCAGATCAATTCGTATTCTTCACTATTAGCCCTTCAATGGGTCAGAAGGCTGTGGGATATGAAATTGACAGTCTTGGCTCCATTTGTCACTGGCCTAATGAGGTGAAAGGTAGACTCTGAAAAAGATCAGTTAATTGATTTCTTGGCTAGCAGTTATAAGAACCCCTCATTGGAGAGTGTCACTCAGTTGCCCCTAAAATTTAGGTTATCTGAACTTCAATTTGACCACTTATAAGTAATCTAGCCATGGGTTCTTTGAACTAATGTCTATTTCCTCTCTTCTTACGGAATACTATAATTATGAGGTATATATGTTTGTGTTTCCTTTAAGGAAATACAACTTTTCCCTTTAGGGATATTTTCTCTTAGCTAAGTTTAATATGCGTTACTTGTATCAGCAAAATAATCACTCAATAGCATTTCTTCATAGATCAGTTCTAAATTTTTAAATGTTATGAAAAAAAATCCTATGATGAGTCATGAGAACTAAATGAATGAAAAGGTGTAATGCTTACCTCCTATTAATCAGTTAGTAGTGTTTAGTTTTATTTTGTTTCCTATATAGTGTTTTGGTCCTATTCAGTCTGACATTAGGATTTGTTTATTTTTGTTTTGGGCTGCACTGGTTCTTCATTGCTGCACTTGGGCTTTCTCCAGTAGAAAAGCAAGTGCGGGCTACTCTTGAGTTGTGGTGCTCAGGCTTCTCGCTGTGATGGCTTCTCTTGTTGCAGAGCACCGGCTCTATGGCAAAAGGGTTCAGTTGTTGTGGGTGTGGACTTAATTGCCCTGTGGCCTGTAGGATCTTCCTGGACCAGGGATCTAACTCATGTGCCCTGCGTTGGCAGGTGGATTCTTAACCACCAGGGAAGTCCTGACATTAGGATTCCAAAAAACGAAACAGAGTTTAGTGAGCATTTCTTATGTAGCTTATGTGTTACATAAAGATTTTTGTTGTTGTTGTTTACACCACAGAGTATGCAAGATCTTAGTTCTCCCACGAGGGATCAACCCATGTCCCCTGCAGTGGAAGCATGAATTCATAACCACTGGACTTTCAGGAAATACCTAAGGTTTTTTTTAATGTAAAACCATGTAACCAATGCCTTCCTGCTTGTAATTAAATCTGGTGACCATAAACTCTTTCAGATTCATGTTTCAACAATAATAAAATTACTTTTTGTGTAATTTCTTATCTTTTGAATGGACTACCCCTGTTTATCAACTATTTCCTGATTCCAAATAGCTAACACTTGCCATGGGAGTAGGGAGATCCAGATGCATTAACTCAAGTTATGGATACTTGTATTTTATTGGCCTGTTTCTTATCTATCTATTTCCTTGTTACTGAGAGAATGGAATCATTTGGTTTTTTCCAATACCATCTCATCTCAAATCACACAGTTTCACTTTGGTTGGAACCGATTCTTCCCCAAGATTCAGTAGTCCTTTGGTAACTTCTCCTAGAAGTTTTAATGAGGTTTGACCTTCTCTTTTTATTTTCTGTACTAAAGTATTCTGTAGTGCTGCCAGAGTCAGTTTAATAACAGGTGAGTTTCACCCCAAGGCTGATTGTATTTCAGCAGAGGTTGAAATGATCTCTGTATGTCAGGTTGTTAAATCTGCAAAAAGGTATGTGATCTTTCAAAATGAAAGTCAGTACATCAAGGCAATACAGTTCTCCTTTTCTTTTTATGGACCTCTTTATATTTTGTGGTGGACAGTTCTGAAATACCAAAAGTGACTGCTTTTTCTCCCCACACATTCATAACCATCAAATATGCAAATACAAAAATTGTCAAAGTAAAATATTCTTGTCTTAAGCTTTGAAACAACCTTTCCAAGGAACTTCATAATTTAGTACCTTCATATGAACCTATGGGGAATTATTAATCTGCAGTTTCACTGCTTTAAAACATATTCACAGTTAGCAATGTTCTGGAGGACTCATGCTGATTTGTTTCTTCAACATCCACTACAATTCAAAATGCTTGTATTATATGTTAGTAGATATATTATCCAAATTCTTTTCCTAAATCTACATCATGTCAGACTTCCTTACCTCCCTCACTTCAGTTCAGTTCAGTCACTCAGTTTTGTCTCTTTGTGACCATATGAACTGCAGCACGCCAGGCCTCCCTGTCCATCACCAACTCCTGGAGTCCACCCAAACCCAAGTCCATCGAGTCGGTGATTTCATCCATTGATCTCACCCTCTGTCGTCCCTTCGCTCCTGCCCTCTAACTTTCCCAGCGTCAGGTTCTTTTCAAATGAGTCAGCTCTTGACATCAGGTGGCCAAAGTATTGGAGTTTCAGCTTCAACATCAGTTCTTCCAATGAACACCCAGGAGTGGTCTCCTTTAAGATGGACTCGTTGGATTTCCTTGCAGTCCAAGGGACTCTCAAGAGTCTTCTCCAACACCACAGTTCAAAAGCATCAATTCTCTAGTGCTCAGCTTTCTTTATGGTCCAAGTCTCTCATCTATACATGACCATTTGAAAAACGGTAGCCTGACTAGATGGACCTTTGTTAGCAAAGTAATGTCTCTGCTTTTTAATATGCTGTCTAGGTTGGTCATAACTTTCCTTCCAAGGAGGAACTGTCTTCTAATTTCATGGCTGCAAACACCATCTGCAGTGATCTTGGAGCCCAGAAAAATAAAGTCAGCCACTGTTTCCCCATCTGTTTCCCATGAAGTGATGGGACCAGATGGTATGATCTTAGTTTCCTGAATGTTGAGCTTTAAGCCAACATTTTCACTCTCCTCTTTCACTTTCATCAAGAGCCTCTTTAGCTCTTCTTCACTTTCTGCCATAAGGGTGGGGTCATCTGCATATCTGAGGTTATTGATATTTTTCCTGGCCATCTTGATTCCAGCTTGTGCTTCCCCCAGCCCGGTGTTTCTCATGATGTACTCTGCATATAAGTTAAATAAGCAGGATGACAATATACAGCCTTGACGTGCTCCTTTTCCTATTGGGAACCAATCTGTTGTTCCATGTCCAGTTCTAACTGTTGTTTCCTAACCTGCAAACAGGTTTCTCAAGAGGAAGGTCAGGTGGTCTGGTAGTCCCATCTCTTTAAGAATTTTCCACAGTTTATTGTGATCCACACAGTCAAAGGCTTTGGCATAGTCAATAAAGCAGAAATAGATGTTTTTCTGGAAGTCTCTTCCTTTTTTGAAGATCCAGCAGATGTTGGCAATTTGATCTCTGGTTCCTCTGCCTTTTCTAAGACCAGCTTGAACACCTTGAAGTTCACGGTTTACATATTGCTAAAGCCTGGCTTGGAGAATTTTGAGCATTACTTTACTAGTGTGTGAGATGAGTGCAATTGTGTGGTAGTTTGAGCATTCTTTGGCATTGCCTTTCTTTGGGATTGGAATGAAAACTGACCTTTTCCAGTCCTGTGGCCACTGCTGAGTTTTCCAAATTTGCTGGCATATTGAGTGCAGCACTTTCACAGAATCATCTTTCAGGATTTGAAATAGCTCAACTGGAATTCCATCACCTCCACTGGATTTGTTCATAGTGAGGCTTTCTAAGGTCCACTTGACTTCACATTCCAGGATGTCTGGCTCGAGGTGAGTGATCACACCATCATGATTATCTGGGTCGTGAAGATCTTTTTGTACAGTTCTTCTGTGTATTCTTGCCACCTTTTCTTAATATCTTCTGCTTTTGTTAGGTCCATACCATTTCTGCCCTTTATTGAGCCCATCTTTGCATGAAATGTTCCCTTGGTATCTCTGATTTTCTTGAAGAAATCTCTAGTCTTTCCCATTCTGTTCTTTTCCTCTATTTCTTTGCATTGATCGCTGAAGAAGGCTTTCTTATTTCTTCTTGCTATTCTTTGGAACTCTGCATTCAGATGTTTATATCGTTCCTTTTCTCGTTTGCTTTCAACTTCTCTTCTTTTCACAGCTATTTGTAAGGCCTACCCAGACAGCCATTTTACTTATTGCATTTCTTTTTCTTGGAGATGGTCTTGATTCTTGTCCTCTGTACAATGTCACGAACCTGATTCCATAGTTCATCAGACACTCAGTCTATCAGATCTAGTCCCTTAAATCTATTTCTCACTTCCACTGTATAGTCATAAGAGATTTGATTTAGGTCATGCCTGAATGGTCTAGTGGTTCTCTCCACTTTCTTCAATTTCAGTCTGAATTTGGCAGTATGAAGTTCATGATCCAAGCCACAGTCAGCTCCCGGTCTTGTTTTCTCTAACTGTACAGAGCTTCTGCATCTTTGGCTGCAAAGAATATAAACAATCTGATTTCGGTGTTGACCACCTGGTGATGTCCATATGTAGAGTCCTCTCTTGTGTTGTTGGAAGAGGGATTTTGCTATGACCAGTGCATTCTCTTGGCAGAACTCTATTAGCCTTTGCCCTGCTTCATTCCGCATTCCAAGGCGAAATTTGCCTGTTACTCCAGGTGTTTCTTGACTTCCTACTTTTGCATTCCAGTCTCCTATAATGAAAAGGACATATTTTTGGGTGTTTGTTAGTTCTAGAAGTTCTGGTAGGTCTTCACAGAACCATTCAACTTCAGCTTCTTCAGCATTACTGCTTGGGGAATAGACTTGGATTACCATGATATTGAATGGTTTGCCTTGGAAATGAACAGAGATCATTCTGTTGTTTTTGAGATTGCATCCAAGTACTGCGTTTTGGACTATTTTGTTTACCGTGATGGCCACTCCATTTCTTCTAAGGGATTCCTGCCCACAGTAGTAGATATAATGGTCATCTGAATTAAATTTTCCCATTCCAGTCCATCTTAGTTCGCTGGTTCCTAGAATGTCGATGCTCACTCTTGCCGTCTCCTGTTTCACCACTTCCAATTTGCCTTGATTCATGGACCTGACATTCCAGGTTCCTATGCAATATTGTTCTTTACAACATCAAACCTTGCTTCTATCACCAGTCCCATTCACAACTCGGTGTTGTTTTTGCTTTGGCTCCATCCTTTCATTCTTTCTGGAGTATTTCTCCACTGATCTCCAGTAGCATATTGGGCACTTAACGACCTGTGGAGTTCATCTTTCAATGTCCTATCTTTTGCCTTTTCATACTGTTTATGGGGTTCTCAAGGCAAGAATACTGAAGTGGTTTGCCATTCCCTTCTCCAGTGGACCACATTCTGTCAGATCTCTCCACCGTGACCCGTCCCTCTTAGGTGGCCCCATACTTGCATGGCTTAATTTCATTGAGTTAGACAAGACTGTGGTCCATGTAATCCAATTGGCTAGTTGTCTGTGATTGTAGCTTCAGTCTGTCTGCCCTCTGATCCCCTCTCTCAGTGCCTACTGTCTTACTTGGGTTTCACTTACCTTGGACATTGGGTCTCTCTTCATGGCTTCTCCAGCAAAGTGTAGCCCCTGCTCCTTACCTCAGAGGTGGGGTAGCTCCTCTCAGCCACCATCCCTGATCTCAGGCATGGAGTAGCTCCTCTCAGCTCCTGCCCCAGACCTCAGCTGTGGGGTAGCTCCTCTGGGCCATCGCTCCTGACCTTGGGCTTAGGGTAGCTCCTCTTGCCACGCTCATGTGCTGTCACAGCCACTGCGCTGGTACAAAATAAAAGACTCAGTTCAAACATATTCCCCTAATATTGCCATCATAATAATTTATTAAAAAGGGGACATATGTTGGATAACTTCTTTCAAATTATATATATATATATATATATATATATATTCGTTAATTCTATCTTAAGAGATTCTGATTTGTTGGGTGAGATAAGGTCAGTCTAGTCAAAGCTATGGTTTTTCTAGTAGTCATGTATTGATGTGAGAGTTGAACCATAATGAAAGCTGACCACCGAAGAACTGATGTTTTTGAACTGTGGTGTTGGAGAAGACTTTTGAGAGTCCTTTGGACTGCAAGGAGATCCAACCAGTCCATCCTAAAGGAGACCAGTTCTGAATATTCATTGGAAGGACTGATGCTGAAGCTAAAACTCCAATACTTTGGCCACCTGATGTGAGGAACTGACTCAATTGAAAAGACCCTGATTCTGGGAAAGATTGATGGTGGGAGGAGACAGGGACAACAGAGGATGAGATGGTTGGATAGCATCACCAAATCAATGGACATGAGTTAGAGCAAGCTTTGGGAGTTGGTGATGGACAGGGAAGCTTGGCGCGCTGCAGCCCATGGGGTAGCATACAGTCAGACATGAATGAGTGACTGAACTGAACTGATACCATTATTCTAACATGCACCTCAGGCTGTGAAACACAAACCACAATATGATTCTGATTGTATCACTCACTGCTTATGGTTAACTTTAACAGTGACCACAAATCTTTACAGCTCTCTCTTCAACAAGTGTGTCCTTCTTTGCACCCCTGGAGCCATGGTTTGTCTGTCATTGGGACTTGTTTTGACCAAGAGATGACAGTGGGCCTTTATATATATATTATATATATATATATATGATATATACATGTATCATATACAGTGATAAAAGTCTAAGTTCTTTAATATAAAAAGAAAACTACCTATTATTTGCCTTCTGAGTTTTAAAACTCTATTGTGAAATATTGCTTAATGTTTCAGTTCAGTTCCATTGCTCAGTAGTGTCTGACTCATGGGGTCAATGGGCTGCAGCACGCCAGGCATCCCTGTCCATCACCAGCTCCTGAAGTTACCCAAAATCATGTCCATTGAGTTGGTGATGCCATCCAATCATCTCATCCTCTGTCATCCCCTTCTCCTCCCGCCTTCAATTTTTCCTAGCATCAGAGTCTTTTCCAATGAGTCAACTCTTTGCATCAGGTGGCCAAAGTATTGGAGTTTCAGCTTCAACATCAGTTTTTCCAATGAACACCCAGGACTGATCTCCTTTAGGCTGGACTGGTTGGATCTCCTTGCTTGATATTTATTCCTAGTAATATCATATGGCTTGTAATATAGCAAGATATTTATACCATATGACATTTCCTTTAATTTCCTTCCTATATTTAGTAGCTGAATGTCACATATTTCTTTAGACTCCTTGTTATTTAATCTGAAATGTCTTCCTTGAGACATAAAATTAGGTGATATGCTCCTTATCAGTTCTCACATATCACATTGGTCTATTTCCATGTTAACACAATGCATTATAATTATTTTTGAAGTTTAGAATCTTCAGTTAGATTGTAGTTCCTTAAGGACTAGGGCCATATATATGAATTCTTATGCCTGACACAAAGTTAATTATGATAAATATTTGTTAAATGACACTATTATAAAATTCTTAACCTGTAATCTAAACTGTGAAGACTTAAAATGGAAGAATGCATTTATATTTATTGAGCTACTGCTACAATCCAGGAAGTATAATGAGAGCTTTTCATGACACCACATGTAGAATAAATATTCAAGGAGTTCTGTATATGCTACATGGCAGGACTGCTTATCTTCAGTTTTCCCCTACACATTTCACATGCATGTAGACTATTATTTCCCACAATGCTGCTGATTTATGGCTTAGCATGAATCTCATGTGTTAAAACATGTTAATGTATAATTGATTAACATATCAAGAGCAAAACATTTAGTATTTCTCTATTATACTAGAGTCCTGGAGGACTCAGCTCTCCCTGCTACCTGAGTCCCAGCAGACTTCATCAAGGACCTATACGCTATCCTTGAAAGGATGGTGAAACTTACCTTGAATTTGGAAAGGATGGAGAAAAGACAAAGCCATCTATTAATTGTCATTCAACCACATCTAAAATTAAGAGCTATATTTTCTGCACAATTTTCACACACACCAATAGGTAAAACCATGGTTAAAGCTGAAAACACCAATTTGAAATCTAGGATGCTGTTCTGGCAACAAGCTCACTTGTGAGTGTGACCTGGCCTGACCACAGCAGGCAGACTTGTCCTGACAACTGTCCTTGGGTATAGGCTCTGAGCCGGGTTGGGCTGTGGCCTTCAAAGAACTAATCATGCCTGTTCCACCTGTAGTCTAGCCAAAGGATTTCAGCCATGATCCAGGGGGCAACAAATGACTGTTGGCTCCAGGTGTGGGACTATGGAAGAGGGAGGTGATAGAGGCCATCCTGGATTCATAATGTGAGACAGGTCTTCCTATGTAGACCTCTCTGACCCAACATTTGCCTAAATCCTACCTTATTACATTCTTTTGATCTCAGAACCAACAACAAAAACAAAACTTTTTGGCTTATTTTACTACTTCTGCTATTACTAATTCTAATGATAATAAGTGATAAAGCTGGAGTCAAAGCTTACTAGATAGTTTGCTAGGGAAAAGAAGCTCTCTGTTAGGGCTATTCCAGGCACATTTTTATATATGACCAAGGTACATGAGCGTTAAAACATTTTTAAAAATCAATTTCTAACAGTAGTATTGGTATAATAGAGGAAATGGCTTAAAATATAAAATTGATTGATTTATTCTTAAAAACCTATTTCTAATAAACCTTGTCATAAATTCCAAAAGTGTAAAACTCCCTAGAAAAGGTAATTCAAATACATTGGCATTACTTACATTAGGGATAAATATTCATTCACTCTCTGGGGATGAGATATGGACAATACATTAAACAGATTAAAGGGCATTATTAATACTAGTTTAATACTATAAATTGCAGTTCTATAAACATTTAATAAATGTTCACCATCAAAATATTATTTTATCTATAGTTCACACATTATTTTTTACTCAACTGCTAAGTTACAAAATATTATATTCGGATGAAACTTGAGAATATTTTTCCTAAGAAACTGAAAGTTAATCTGCCGTTTAAACAATATAAGTATTCTTAATGGTTATTTGGTGTATGATCTTTGAAGATTTATAGCCTCTTCTCTTGAACTAAATGCTAATATTTAATGTTCTGCATTTAATTGCTCATGTTTGCTTTAGTTTGAATAAGAGTGTTTTCTCTGCAAGCAATATTTTCATGTAAACATCAGCATTTTTAATAATGTACAGCATACTGAATTGTATTTTCTCCTTCTCTAAAATTAAAAGAAAAATAAATGCAAATACTTCTTAACCGTACTTTTATAAAAATTAGTTAAATTATCTCTGTAATTCGATATCTGAATTGCATATCTAGTAACAATCTAATTATATATATTTGTCAGATTAGAGCTGAGAATGTCAATGGTGGTGATTTAGGCTCTAAGTCATTACCAACACTCTTGCAACCCTGCAACTGTAGCTTGCAAGGCTCCTTTGTCCATGGAATTCTCCAGGCAAGAATAATGTAGTGGATTGCCATTTCCTTCTCCAGGGGATCTTCCTGACCCAGGAATTGAACCCAAGTCCCCTGAATTGCAGGAAGATTCTTTGCCAATTGAGCTACAAGGGAACCCAGAATGTGAATTGTTTACTTCAATTAATATTTAAGTTGATATATATATAATTTTTTGGTCTTCTGAGATGAAGTATCATTAATTCTGACAACAGTTTAAAGTAAGCTTAAATTTGATCTGTTGAGGTTAATCTTTTAGCTTTTTTTGTGGAAGAGTTTCAAGTACAGTTGGAGCACAATATTTACAGCTGGACCATCAGTGTATTAATCTGTAAAAATAGAGATGATGTGATTTGAAAGTAAATCTTATCAGTGGTTTTGTAACTTATGAAAGCCTAACTAAATATGCAACCATCCTTTGGAGAGAGATTAACTGAGAATTCATGAACAATCTTTGTCAGCCTATATCTCTTCACTGTCTTATTGGGGACAAAAGGCCAGGGGTTGTATTTTTCAAACTGAAAAGAAAAAATGACAAAAACAACTGTTTAGAGAACCAGTAAATTTGAAAATATGGAGCTATTTCCTCTTGAAGGGAAATATTTGCAACTTGTCTAAAAATATTCAGTTCAGTTCAGTTCAGTCGCTCAGTCATGTCCAATTCTTTGCAACCCCATGAATTGCAGCACACTAAGCCTCCCTGTCCATCACGAACTCCTGTAATCTACCCAAACTCATGTCCATCGAGTTGGTGATGCCATCCAGCCATCTCATCTTCTGTTGTCCCCTTCTCCTCCCACCCCCAATCCCTCCCAGCATGAGGGTATTTTCCAATGAGTCAACTCTTCGCATCAGGTGGCCAAAGTATTGGAGTTTCAGCTTCAGCATCAGTCCTTCCAATCAACACCCAGGACTGATCTCCTTTAGGATGGACTGGTTGGATCTCCTTGCAGTCCAAGGGACTCTCAAGAGTCTTCTCCAACACTACAGTTCAAAAGCACCAATTCTTTGGTGCTCAGCTTTCTTCACAGTCCAACTCTCACATCCATACATGACCACTGGAAAAACTATAGTCTTGACTAAACGGAGCTTTGTTGGCAAAGTAATGTCTCTGCTTTTTAATATGCTATCTAGGCTAAAAATATTAATACCACCTAAATTGCTTTTTAAATCTGTACATGTGATTTAAGTCATCAGGCTTCATGTTCTGGAACATAAACTTGATTGGAAATTTATAAAGCACTAGAGAAGGATACTACAAACATTTAATTTGAAAGACTGGAAAGGAAGCCTGTTGGTTAATGACCCAAATCCTAGACAGATCTTAGGAGGAAAGACAAAAGGAAACAAGGGGACATGTTTTGCAAGTTTGGTGGCCCTAATGGTAAAGAATCTGCCTGCCAATACAAGAAATACAAGAGACTGGGGTTCAACCCCTCGGTTGGGAAGATATCCTGGAGTAGGAAATAGCAACTTACTCCAGTATTCTTGCCTGGGAAATCCTGTGGACAGAGGAGCCTGGTGGGCTATAGTCCACAGGGTTGCAAAGAGTAGGACACGACTGAGCATGTGTGCATGCTTGCACACACACAGACACACACACACAAACACACAAGGAAGAATAATTCATCACTTATAAAAATAGACCAATGTGGGACAATACAAGCATATAACAAATGAGATCAAGATTCAAGGACTGGTTCCACAACTAATTGACTATGTGACTTTCAGTATGTGTATATTGGTTCCAGAACTCAGTTTCCTGATATCTTTTGTGTAAAATAAGGAAGTGACACTTGACTTATGTCTGAACTTCCTTCTAGCAATAATATCAGATTCTGTGAAACAAATATAGGTTCTTACTACATAATCCTTTGAAATTTTCTACATTTTAAGTTTGGATTTATTGACAGTACTGTTTGCTAACTTATCTGAATAAATTCATAATGATCGTGGATGTCCAAAGGTTAAATTAGATACATATTTCCACCAAACACCATGAGAACATTTTAGCTCTTTCCTCCTAGTTTTATAAAAAATAAAGATACCATAAAATCCCCATACTATAAAGTATTTTGTTAAATACTAATACAAAGATATTGGCTATCTCTGTGAAAAGCATTCTTATGGTCTCTGTTCTCCAGGATGGCTCTCTCTTTAGCTTCCAGACCCAGGGCAATCAGTCTCAGAAGCAGCAAAGAGAAGCCCGGTGGGAGAAGCATATTATTGTGTATCTATTTCTTGATGTCCCTTTCATGCTCCACTTTTACCTCCTTCCTCCCAGCCATCTTCTCTCAGTGTCCCCACAACCCTCCCAGGGTCTGTGCTATTTTTATTCCTTGATTTCACTTAAAGGAAAACAAATCAGAGACAAGGTAATTTGAAGACCTAAACTACTAAAATAAGAATAAAATGCTAATTCTTGAATTAAATAAGATGGGAATTTTTTAAAATACAAAAAAAAAATTCAAGCTTTTAGGATTTTTACTATAGAGTAAGATAGCTTTCTAAACAACATGTTTTTTCAAAATACATTTGTAACTAGATGGAAAATTATGATTTTTTTTATTACCTAGTGATTCCATTTGCACTATAAGATTTCAGTGCCCATTTGAGGCTGAATTTGATTTAATTGGTTATTTAGTTAATGAGTTGTTTATTAATTTTGAATAACACAGCTTTCAACAAAATACATATTCATATTCCCCCTGGGATTTTATTTAATTTTTTAATTGGTGGATTTTGAGTTAAATACAAGGCCTTGAAAATTTTGTGTAGAGAATAAAAGTCAGGACAGTTAAATTTTTGTCAAACACGTGCATAGAAACAGATACTTGTAATACCAGAGCACTGCTTTTTGCCTATGTTTAAAATAATGAATATAAGCATCCAGGTGGTAAATTTAGCTGGGATGAGAATATAACTGGTCTAAACCATCAGATTTAGAGAGTTCCAGAAAACCATATACTTCTGCTTTATTGACTACGTCAAAGTCTTTGTGTGGATCACAACAAACTGTGGAAAATTCTTAAAGAGATGGGGAATACCAGACCACCTTACCTGCCTCCTGAGAAATCTGTAGGCAGGTGAAGAAGCAATAGTTAGAACTGGACATGGAACAGACTGTTTCCAAATAAGGAAAGGAGTATGTCAAGGCTGTATATTTTCACCTGCTTATTTGGCTTCCCTGTGGCTCAGCTGGCAAAGTATCCACCCACAATGTAGGATCCCTGGGTTCGATCCCTGGGTTGGGAAGATCCCCTGGAGAAGGGAAAGGCTACCCACTCCAGTATTCTGGCCTGGAGAATTCCATGGACTGTATAGTCTATAGGGTTGCAAAGAATTGGACATGACTGAGTGACTCACTTCACTATTTAACTTCTATACAGAGTACATTAATGTGAAATGCTGGGATGGATAAAGTACAAGCTGGAATCAAGATTGCAAGGAGAAATATCAATAATCTCAGATATGCAGATGACACCACCCTTATGGCAGAAAGCAAAGAAAACCTAAAGAGCCCCTTGATGAAAGTGAAAGAGGAGAGCGAAAAAGTTGGCTTAAAGCTCAACATTCAGAAAACTAAGATCATGACATCCAGTCCCATCACTTCATGGCAAATAGATGGAGAGACAGTGTAAATAGTGAGATACTTTATTTTGGGGGCTCCAAAATCACTGCAGATGGTGACTGCAGCCATGAAGTTAAAAGATGCTTGCTCCTTGGAAGAAAATGAAAGTGAAAATGAAGTTGCTCAATTGTGTCAGACTCTTTGCGACCCCATGAAGCCTGTCAGGTTTCTCCATCCTATCAGGTTTCTACAACCATGGGATTTTCCAGGCAAGAGTACTTGAGTGGGTTGCCATTTCCTTCTCCAGGGGATCTTCCTGACCCAAGGATCGAACCCAGGTTTCCTGCATTGAGGGCAGACTCTTTACCCCCTGGGCCACCAGGGAAGCCCTTTGAAGAAAAGCTATGACAAAATAGACAGCATATTAAAAAGCAGAGACATTACTTTGCCAGCAAGGTCCATCTAGTCAAAGCTCTGATTTATCCAGTAGTCATGTATGGATGTAAGAGCTGGACTAGAAAGAAAGCTGAGTGCCAAAGAACTGATGCTTTTGAAATGTGGTGTTGGAGAAGACTCCTGAGAGTCCCTTGGACTGCAAGGTGATCCAACCAGTCAATCCTAAAGGAAATCGTCCTGAATATTCATTGGAAGGACTGATGCTAAAGCTGAAACTCCAATACTTTGGCCACCAGATGAGAAGAACTGATCCACTGGAAAAGACCCTGATGCTAGGAAAGGTTGAAGGCAGAAGGAGAAGGGAACGACAGAAGATGAGATGGTTGGATGACATCATCGACTCAATGGACATGAGTTTGAGTGAGCCTGGGAGTTGGTGATGGACAGGGAAGCCAGGTGTGCTGCTGTCCATGGGATCGCAAAGAGCTGAACACGACTGAACGGCTGAACTGAAACTATCAGATTTAGACTAGATTCATCCATCCTAAAGTTGTTGGATTTTTTTAAGCTGGCTAGGTGGCTACATACTGTAATCTTTGCTTTAAAAATTAAAACTCTGGCTGTATGGAAAGTGGACTGACTAAAGAAGAGAACCGAGGACTCTGACAAATAAAAAGTATCAATAATAATCCTAGGTGAGTGCTATTGATAGTCTCAGGAGCTGATGAGAAAGATTGGGGAGGCATTTTACAAACAAATTTATAAATCAATTTGATTCATTTCTGGGAAGTTAGGGAGTTTCATAGTTTTATGTTACCTAGAATTTTGAATTTTGCTGTGATAGATAGATGCCATTGCCTATGATCAAAAACAACAACGACGACAACAAAAAGAAGGGAAAGTCAGAACTCTGTTCAAAGTTTTTAGATACTGATTTCCACAATGAGGATTAAAATGTGCTATTTACGGAAAAAAAATATTTTTATAATCAAACTATAGCTATATCTTTAATTCCCTAATATAATGATTCCCCTCCATTTTTTTAGTATCCTGTCATTAGAGGCATACATATGATAATTAAGAAGAGTACTTGTCAAGTCTTATTAAATATTATTGCACAGTAAAGAATATCATTCATGTCTTAAAAAAATAGTGTTTTATTTGATTTTTAAGGACAGCTGAATGTGCTTCACGTGTCACAGTGCATTAATAGAAGGTCTAAATCTCTGGATGGCGGAAAGTTTGTTTACATTTTCTAGTGAAGTGCCCTGCTGGGCACCTAGAGTCTTTTCAATAATGTTCCCAAAAGAACAGAAAAGGGGAGAGTTGGAGAAAAGTAGAAAGGAAAGCATGAGGGACAGAAGGAGGAAGGAAAGAGAAAACTGACTGGGGAACAAGAGAGAGATGGAGGTTTTAATTTGAACATGACCCTTGTAACGAAGAATAATTGCTAAACAGGGTATGCTTTCTATCTACTTCATTTTTCTCATACATCATTATAAGCTGTACTTTTGTACATGGCTCCATTTAAGCATCTACTTAAACTTAGTGATTTTTGAAGAATAAGCTTAGTTCAGATTTTGAAAGCATTCACTTATTAATGTCTACAAATCTCATTAAAAAGTTTATTCTGCTGCATTTCAAGTTTAAATCATTTTGTTATATAAATGCAAAAAGTAAACATATATTTTCTTTATTTCCTTAGGATATATTTGTTAAATAGCATAATAAGGCGAATTTTCTTGAGAGTTGGTTAAGTGAAACTGAAACAAAGCTAAATAGTGTCATTATGACAATGCCATCCTGGCTAATTCTCCCTGCTAAGAAAATGCATAGCTTTTGTTGACTTCAGGCTGAAATTTCTCTTCAATTTTCTTTATACTCAATCTGAAAGGCCAAGTGGTAGAGTACCTTGGTATATCTACATTCACCATCAGGTGACCTCCAGAGTATCCTCAGTGAGGTCATCACACAGCACAACACACCAACAAGATTTACTTAGGTCTGTCTTATGAAAGACATTCGAATAGAATAGCACTGTATGTTTGACGAGCATTATAGGGGGAAGTTGTAATCACAACATGGGGTTTGCTCTACGCTGCCTAAGAAAGTCCAAAAATGGATTATCTGGTGGATGAAAATTTAAAAAAAAAAAAGAAGAAGAAGAAGAAGAAGAAGGCAGCTTTAATTTGCTGGAAGAAACCAACAGCTGTATTTTGGTCTACATCAAACGCTGAGAGACTAAAGTTCCCATTCCAACAGTTTATCTAATGGACCTAGATCACAAACCTCTGCTTTTTATACCACTGCCTTTAAAGTTTATAAGATTATAGCTTTAGCAAGAGGTATCTATTAAGAGTGTAGTGTACGTGTTTTGCCTGGCATGGACAGTCTTGTTTGGAATCTGTTTTTCTGATGTGCTTCCAAAAGAAGACATCTTTAATGGGAATGCTAGATCTATTTTTTTAGGGCAGAGCTCTTTTTACTCTTATAAGGAGAATAATAGTCTGTAGTGTAAATAGTTAAAATTTGAAGCATATTATAAGGAGGAGACTTTAATTTATAGGTAAGCAATTTTGGAGAGTTTTAAAAACAAATTTCATAAATTATTTTAAGCAACTTAGGGGATGTTTGTTATGGTGGGATAGTTTATATATGCCTTGCCTGTTCTCATATAAGAAGTATTTTCAATAGACAGAATTGTTTTATTATATATTTTAAATATATTATATATTTTATATATTATATACATTTTAAAATATTTTAAATATGTATACACATATATAGCATCATATATGATACATTAGTGCATATATAATTATATTGCATCACTATATGCATGCTAAACACACAATGTAGCACACATGTACGCATGTGTATAATCCAATATACTGTGTCCACCTCAGGCCATTTTCCTTTAATAATTCCCTGATATTCTTTCCTTATGCTAAGGGTGTTTTCCGCATTCTTCCTCTGTCTCTTAATAAAAACTCCTATGACCTCATAGACTCTTCACCTATTTTTATGTAAAGTGGCTTTAAGAAACAAAGCCTGGTGTCTTTACCATTGCAACCTCAGGACCTCTTACAATGCTTTGTCATCAATAAGAGATACTTGAGTATATCAATACTTAAAGAATGAATAAATGCATAAATACATGGTATTTGAATAGTTTTATGTTTTGTGTATGTGTCTAGTGAAATTGATTCTTATACCACCTATGTGCAAATATATAAAAATATGTGAAAAAGGATAGAAATGAACTTGAATATAAAAATAGTTTACATTAGCTCATAAAATTGCTATACCCAGAGACTAAAATTTATTATTCAACTATATTTTTAGTTCTTAAAAGTTTAAAAATCCATTAAGGGTTATCAAGAAAAAAATCTCTGTATATAAAGGTGACACATATACAGATCATCTTATTCTACAATCAAATTTAAGATATATATATATATTTATTTATTTATTTTTAATTTTTTTAATTTTTACTTTATTTTGCTTGACAATACTGTATTGGTTTTGCCATACATTGACATGAATCTGCCACGGGTGTACATGAGTTCCCAATCCTGAACCCCCCTCCCACCTCCCACCCCATATCATCTCTCTAGATCATCCCCGTACACCAGCCCCAAGCATCCTGTATCCTACAGTATAATTGTTTTTCAAGTTTGTCAAAACTATTCAGTGAAGAAAGAAAAGCCTTTTCAAGAAATGATGGTCAGAAAACTGTCTATCCACATGCCAAGGAATGAATTTAGACCCTAAAATCTGTACACAAAAAGTAATTCAAAATTGTTTTAAGACCTAAAGGTAAGAGCTAAAACTATTCCTTTCTCCAGGGGACCTTCTCAACCCAGGGATTGAACCCGGGTCTCCTGCATTACAGGCAGATTCTTTACCATCTGAGCCTCCAGGGAAGTCCTTTAGAAGGAAACATAGGGCAAAAACTTCACAACATTGAAATGGGCAATAATTTATTGGATGTGATACCAACTACAGAAGTTGCAAAAGACAAATTAGACAAATTGGACTTTGTGAAAATTAAAAATTTTGATGACTCTAAAGACATCAATAGGATAAAAAGACAATTTACAGAAAGGAAGAAAAGATTTGCAAATTGTATATCTAAATGATAAATAGATTGTATAGAATGTATGTATAGAATACATAGAATGTATAGAAACTCTAGAATGTATGCTGCTGCTGCGGCTGCTAAGTTGCTTCAGTCATGTCTGACTCTGTGCGGCCCCATAGATGGCAGCCCGCCAGGCTCCTCCATCCCTGGGATTCTCCAGGCAAGAATACTGGAGTGGGCTGCCACTGCCTTCTCTAATGCGTGCATGCATGCTAAGTCACTTCAGTCGTGCCCAACTCTGTGTGACCCCATGGACAGCAGCCCACCAGGCTCCTCCGTCCAAGGGATTCTCCAGGCAAGAATACTGGAGTGGGTTGCCATTTCCTTCTTCCCGAGAATTTATAGAAACTCCTAAAACTAAACAAACAAAAAGCCCAAGCAGTTTTAGTTATAAATCAGCAATGGACTTGAATAGACATTTCTCCAGAGATATACAAGTGGCCCATAACCACATGAACAGATGTTTAATATTACTGATCATTAGGAAAATACAAACCAAAATCACGAAAAGACATCCACTCACACCCATTAGGATGACAACTATTAAAAAAATAACAAAAAAACAGTACATAGCAAGTGTTGGTGAGGATATAGAAAAATTGGAGCCCTTTTACCTTGTTAATATCAATGTAAAATTGTGCAGCCACTGTGGAAAACTGTATAATAGTTATTCAAAAATTAAAAATAGAATTACCATATGATCTAGCAATTCTACTCTGGATATATACTGAAAAAGAATTAAAAGCAGAATCTTTAAGAGAAATGGTACACCTATGTTCATAATAGTATTATTCATAACAGCTAAAAGATAGAAACAACTCAAGTGTCCATCAACAGATGAATGAATAAGTGAAACATGGTATACACATACAATAGAACATTATTCAGCATTAAAAAGGAAGGAAATTTTACCGTTTGCTACAACTTTAGTGAAATAAGCCACTCACAAAAAGACAAATTTTCTGATTCTACTTATATGAGAAACCTAGAACAGCCAAATCTTAGACAGAAAATAGAAGAGTGATTACCAGGGACTGGAGAAGGGCAGAATGAGCAGTTAATATTTAATGGCATAGATTTTCAGTTCTGCAAGATGAAAGATTTCTAGAGATGATGGTGGTGAAGAGCAATAGGAATGTACTTGATACTATAGAACTATGCATTTAAAAATGGATAAGATGGTAATTTTTATGTTATATGTATTTTGTCATAATATAAATAATTGGATAAAAAGCTATATTCTGTCTTTCTAAAAGGTTGCTATGGATTTGAGACCTAGTTTTCATTTTTGGAATATATTTATTAGTCATACTTAAGTATGATTTTGTACTACCACTTCCTTCCATGATATTATGAAGAATATAGTGTATTGCCATGAATGGCATGTTATGATGGGGAAAGTACTGGAGTAAAAGTCAGCAAATGTGTGTGTACCTTATGAATGACTCTAGCTTGTCCTTTAGTTCCTCTGACTCCATTGGTTGAATAATGATGAATTTAGACTTGCATTGACTTTAGTACTTCTTTTCAGATCTATCTAACTAGGTTATATCTAGTTCTGGGTGTGGACTAGGTTAAATCTGAAATGGTGAAAAAAATTATTCAGAAAAAAATAAGTAATAGCAACATAAATAAAAAAGATATAAACAAAATTGTCACTTAAGGTACATTTTCATTCATTTGCAAGTGGTTTCTACATAGAAACCACTGCACAACAGATAATCTCACATGTGAAGGTCTAGATGCAATAAGAGAAAAGAAGACATGAATTTCTCCTGCACTTTTTAGCCCAATTCTTCCCACCCTTAACTGTAATGCCTGTCTATTGTAAATGCTTATAGCCGTGAAATCAACTAGACAGAGAATTTATTTTCATATCTAACTAAACAGACTTTATTTGGTATAATAAAGTATATAATTCTCCTTAGTTAACAGTCTATGTTCCTCTGTGATTCAATGTACACCCACTCATTATGCACTTTCTTTCGTTTAACTGTTACATTTTCTTTTCAGTAAATTAGACTTTACATCCTCAAATTCACACATGAATGCTCTTTAAAGAAGGTTTATTAAGTTGGTTCATTGTCTCTGTGATTCTGATAATCACTGCAAATTAAGACTTTGCACCATCTCTCTGTGACGTTACCTTTCTCTCTGAAGCTAAAGAAAGGAACAGCCACAGTATGAGCTACATGCAACTTTTCTGCCTTTACAAGATATTTTTTTCTGGAATGTTAATCATTTTCCCAATTCTTCTCTAATTGTTTGAAAACTGAGCACTTATCTAGAAATTTATATACATATATAATTTGTATAAATGCACATGTATGTGTCTATGTAAATATAGTATATTTATGTAAGCAGATATATTTTACATGCATACAATATATAATGTTAGCTTGTGATTAGATAGTAAGAGATAACTCATTTTATTTAATTTTTATAATACTTTTGCCTATTGTCTGATCATACAAAGCATTCTCCAGATCTCTTGCCTCCATCACTTCTGTCCCATCCTAGTTTTCCATTCTTTGTATACATCTATGTGGTTATATCTGAAACACTGTTCTATGAGTATTTTATAAATATTCAGTAAAAGTCAAAACATAATACAGTATCATAAACATTTTTATTTACCTTATTAAAATCTATATTTTGCTCTTTGAACAAGTCTTTAATTCAGTAAAGTCTTACTATAGTAACCATGCACAGAGCTAAGAACTGAAGCAATCACATTGAACAGGAAAGCCAACAATGCAAATACATGTTTTTCAGGATGTGATCAGTGCTGTAAAGATATTATATAAAGTAGTCACAGAAAAGATAAAATAATAAACTCTGCTTGGGCAAACACAATAAAACAAACAAAACGCTTGAAAAAAAATGTTTCACTTTAAAGATTTTTAGAAAACATAATGCATTAAATTGACCCCTAAAAAAAATAAGAAATTCCTTGAGGAAATTTCCAAGGAAGTACCAAGAAAGAAATGAGATATAGATGAGAGTCAGGAGCAGTTGTAAATTTTTTTATATTCCAAAAACTGTAAAAAGTTTTATACAAAGTTAATAAGAACATAAAATTAAAATTTTCATTTACACAGTCTCTGCTATTATCCACAGATGAAATTAGGAAAATAATAATCATACAGTATGCCTCCTAAGATGTTATCAAATATAAAATTTCTTTATATCTAAAATATTCAGTAAGGGGAATTAATATAGTTTATCAAAATTTTCAACACTTTATACTGCATTTTTCTTATCTAATAGTAAATGAAATTTATCATTAGAATTTATTGCTAAATCATTCATGGCAAAGTGGTTATTTTAATTGCTTTCTTTCAGACTCAATATTTTAAAATAAAGTAAAAGTAAAAAAATCTGTTGTCTTTTATAATCTGTTGGGGAACACTCTCAAATAGCATTTACTTCTGAAATATAGTAACAATTCATCCTTATGATAAAAATGTTAGCTTTTTGATGTCTAAAATTGCTTCTAAATCATCACAAATTTAATTATATTTGATATGGTTTTAATGTTAAGCACATCTTTTTTCTTTGTAATGCTTGAGAACCTATGACTACATATTCAAAAAATCTTTATTAGTGTATTAGTTTTCTAGGGCTGCCATAATAAAATACCAAAGACTGAGTAGCTTAAAAAACAGGAAATTATTTCTCACAGTTCTGAAGGCTAAATTTCCAAGACTTTATCCTGAGGTCTCTCTCTCTGACTTGCATGTGACTGCTATCTCTCTGTACATTCACATGCTCTTTCCTCTGTGCCAACACAACCATAGTGCCTTTTCATGTATCCTAATCACCTTTTACATGCTTCAGCAAGCTTTTTCTTTTTCTTTTTTTTTTTATAATGATATATCCTTGCACATTTGAATGATCTAGAATATCTTGCCATGGACTTCTGGATAAAATTAAAAATAAGTCAGCAATATTGTAGGGTTCATTTTCAAAATAATAAGAGATTTAGAGTATCTAATCCCTGTTGTCTGTCAAAATAACACTATACTTTGAATGTAAAAAAAAAAACTATTTTTAAGTACAGTTGACCTTTGAAAAACATGGATTTAAACCTGTATGGATCCACTTATTTGTGGATATTTTTCAATAAATATGTTAGAAAATTTTTGGAGAATTGTGATAGTTTGAAAAGACTTGCAGATAAACTGCATAATCTAGAAATATAAACAATAAAGAAAAGCTGGATGTGTCATCAATGCATAAAATATATGTAGGTAGTGTCTATTTTATTATTTGCTACCATAGGATATACACACACCTATTATAAAACTTTACAATTTGTCAGAATCACACACACTTATAGACTATAAAGGGTGCCATTCTCTGTTAAATGTAAAGATGCAGTGTTAAACATGACAACACAAAATTAACTGTATTGCACACTGAACTACTGTAGTAATTTTGTGGCCACCTCCTGTTGCTACAGTAGTGAGCTTGAGTGTTTCAAGTATTCAGTTAAAACACTGTGTAACACTAATCATCTCCATGTGAGCAGTTTGTCTCTTCAGTGAATTGAATATCAGCAAAAATTGATCTCTTGCAGCTCTTGTGTATTTTTCATTGTGTTTAGTGTAATACTGGAAACCTTGAGTTACACCATGGGCTCTCTGGAAATGCTCCCAATAAGCTTAGAAAAGTCATGATGTTACAAGAAAAGCTGATTGATATATACTGTAGATTGTGATTTACAGCTGTGGTTGTCCACAAGCTTAAGACAAATGAGTCCAGCCTAAGAACTATGGATAAAAATAAAGAAAAGGAAATTTGAGAAGCTGTCCCTACAGCTGTACCAGTAGAGGATGCAGGTATGAAAACCTTGTATAATTTTTTGACAAATAACTTTTAATCACATATTGAAAATTCAGTTTCTCTGTGGGTACAGGATAAAGTAATGCTCAAAATTCTCCAAGCCAAGCTTCAGCAACAAGTGAGCCACGAACTTCCAGATGTTCAAGCTGGTTTTAGAAAAGCCAGAGGAACCAGAGATCTAATTGACAACATCTGCTGGATCATCAAAAAAACAAGAGAATTCCAGAAAAACATCTATTTCTGCTTTATTGACTATACCAAAGCCTTTGACTGTGTGGATCACAATAAACTGTGGAAAATTCCGACAGAGATGGGAATACCAGACCACCTGACCTGCCTCTTGAGAAATCTGTATGCAGGTCAGGAAGCAACAACCATACATGGAACAACAGACTGGTTCCAAATAGGAAAAGGAGTACATCCAGGCTGTATATTGTCACCCTGCTTATTTAACTTATATGCAGAGTACATCATGAGAAATGTTGGGCTGGAAGAAGCACAGCTGGAGTCAAGATTGCCAGGAGAAATCTCAATAACCTCAGATATACAGATGACACCACCCTTATGGCAGAAAGTGAAGAGGAACTAAAGAGCCTCTTGATGAAAGTGAAAGAGGAGAGTTAAAAAGTTGGCTTAAAGCTCAACATTCAGAGAACTAAGATCATGACATCTGGTCCCATCACTTCATGGGAAATAGATGGGGAAACAGTGGAAACAGTGTCAGACTTTATTTTGGGGGGCTCCAAAATCACTGCAGATGGTGATTGCAGCCATGAAATTAAAAGATGCTTGCTCCTTGGAAGGAAAGTTATGACCATCCTAGATAGTATATTCAAAAGCAGAGACTACTTGGCCAACAATGGTCCATCTAGTCAAGGCTATGGTTTTTCCAGTGGTCATGTATGGATGTGAGAGTTGGACTGTGAAGAAAGCTGAGACTGAAGAATTGATGCTTTTGAACTGTGGTGTTGGAGAAGGCTCCTGAGAGTCCCTTGCACTGCAAGGAGATCCAACCAGTCCATTGTAAAGGAGATCAGTCCTGGGTGTTCATGAGAAGGACTGATGCTAAAGCTGAAACTCCAATACTTTGGCCACCTCAGGCGAAGAGCTGACTCATTGGAAAAGACTGATTTGGGGAGGGACTGGGGGCAGGAGGAGAAGGGGATGACAGAGGATGAGATAGCTCCGTGGCATCACCAACTCGATGGACATGAATTTGAGTGAACTCTGGGAATTGGTGATGGACAGGGAGGCCTGGTGTGCTGTGATTCATGGGGTCATAAAGAGTCGGACACAACTGAGTGACTGAACTGAATTGAACTGAACAGGACAAAAAAGGCCTACCTGTATATCCTACTATAATTTGAGGGAAAAAAAAAACAAAGTTATTAAATGTCAACTTAAAGCAAAAAGAAAGTGAAATATCTAAACCTGGGGATTTAAGGCCAACAAAGGATGGTTTGATAATTATAGAAAGAGACTCAGCTTAGACAAATGTCAAGATAGCAAGAGAAAAAGCTTCCGTTTAGAGGTGGCAAATAAGTTCCCAGACATCAATAAGAAAATCATTGAGGAGAAAGGATATATTAAAGCAGATGAAAGTAGCCTATTCTGGAAAAAAGTACTATGTAAAACATTTATTAGTAAGGAAGGGAAGGGAAGAGCAAGATGTAAGACAGGAAGGGAGAGATATACTACACTGTTTTGTGCAAACAGTGTAACAGGATATAGACAAAAAATCCACAGACTGAGGAATGCAACAATATTCTTAGTATTATATAAGTTGATGTTTGGGGTTTGAGATAAATTTTTGAGTAATAGAATCATAAATTGACAAAAATTTCTATAACTGAATTGGCCTGAGAACTGAAGATGATGGACATTTTCTGGTTGCTTCATTTTTTTTTTTTTTAGTTTTTTTTAATTTTTTTAATTTTAAAATCTTTAATTCTTACATGTGTACCCAAACATGAACGCCCCTCCCACCTCCCTCCCCATAACATCTCTCTGGGTCATTCCCATGCACCAGCCCCAAGCATGCTGTATCCTGCGTCAGACATAGACTGGCGATTCGATTCTTACATGATAGTATACATGTTAGAATGCCATTCTCCCAAATCATCCCACCCTCTCCCTCTCCCCCTGAGTCCAAAAGTCCGTTATACACAGCTGTGTCTTTTTTCCTGTCTTGCATACAGGGTCGTCATGGCCATCTTTCTAAAGTCCATATATCTGTGTTAGTATACTGTATTGGTGTTTTTCTTTCTGGCTTACTTCACTCTGTATAATCGGCTCCAGTTTCATCCATCTCATCAGAACTGATTCAAATGAATTCTTTTTAACGGCTGAGTACTACTCCATTGTGTATATGTACCACTACTTTCTTATCCATTCATCTGCTGATGGACATCTAGGTTGTTTCCATGTCCTGGCTATTATAAACAGTGCTGCGATGAACATTGGGGTACATGTGTCTCTTTCAATTCTGGTTTCCTCGTGTGTATGCCGAGAAGTGGGATTGCTGGGTCATAAGGTAGTTCTATTTGCAATTTTTTAAGGAATCTCCACACTGTTCTCCATAGTGGCTGTACTAGTTTGCATTCCCACCAACAGTGTAGGAGGGTTCCCTTTTCTCCACACCCTCTCCAGCATTTATTGCTTGCAGATTTTTGGATTGCAGCCATTCTGACTGGTGTGAAGTGGTACCTCATTGTGGTTTTGATTTGCATTTCTCTGATAATGAGTGATGTTGAGCATCTTTTCATGTGTTTGTTAGCCATCCGTAGGTCTTCTTTGGAGAAATGTCTAGTTAGTTCTTTGGCCCATTTTTTGATTGGGTCGTTTATTTTTCTGGAATTGAGCTGCATAAGTTGCTTGTATATTTTTGAGATTAGTTGTTTCTCAGTTGCTTCATTTGCTATTATTTTCTCCCATTCAGAAGGCTGTCTTTTCACCTTGCTTATATTTTCCTTTGTTGTGCAGAAGCTTTTAATTTTAATTAGATCCCATTTGTTTATTTTTGCTTTTATTTCCAGTATTCTGGGAGGTGGATCATAGAGGATCCTGCTGTGATTTTATGTTGGAGAGTGTTTTGCCTATATTCTCCTCTAGGAGTTTTATAGTTTCTGGTCTTACATTTAGATCTTTAATCCATTTTGAGTTTATTTTTGTGTGCGGTGTTAGAAAGTGATCTAGTTTCATTCTTTTACAAGTGGTTGACCAGTTTTCCCAGCACCACTTGTTAAAGAGATTGTCTTTACTCCATTGTATATTCTTGCCTCCTTTGTCAAAGATAAGGTGTCCATATGTGTGTGGATTTATCTCTGGGCTTTCTATTTTGTTCCATTGATCTATATGTCTGTCTTTGTGCCAGTACCATAATGTTTTGATGACTGTGGCTTTGTAGTAGAGCCTGAAGTCAGGCAAGTTGATTCTTCCAGTTCCATTCTTATTTCTCAAGATTGCTTTGGCAATTCGAGGTTTTTTGTATTTCCATACAAATCTTGAAATTATTTGTTCTAGTTCTGTGAAAAATATGGCTGGTAGCTTGATAGGGATTGCATTGAATTTGTAAATTGCTTTGGGTAGTATACTCATGTCCACTATATTGATTCTTCCGATCCATGAACATGGTATATTTCTCCATCTATTAGTGTCCTCTTTGATTTCTTTCATCAGTGTTTTATAGTTTTCTATATATAGGTCTTTAGTTTCTTTAGGTAGATATATTCCTAAGTATTTTATTCTTTTTGTTGCAATGGTGAATGGAATTGTTTCCTTAATTTCTTTTTCTACTTTCTCATTATTCATGTATAGGAATGCAAGGGATTTCTGTGTGTTGATTTTATGTCCTGCAACTTTACTATATTCATTGATGAGCTCTAGTAATTTTCTGGTGGAGTCTTTAGGGTTTTCCATGTAGAGGATCATGTCATCTGCAAACAGTGAGAGTTTTACTTCTTCTTTTCCAATTTGGATTCCTTTTATTTCTTTTTCTGCTCTGATTGCTGTGGCCAAAACTTCCAGAACTATGTTGAATAGTAGTGGTGAAAGTGGGCACCCTCGTCTTGTTCCTGACTGTAGGGGAAATGTTTTCAAGTTTTCACCATTGAGGATAATGTTTGCTGTGGGTTTGTCATATACAGCTTTTATTATGTTGAGGTATGTTCCTTCTATTCCTGCTTTCTGGAGAGTTTTTATCGTAAATGGATGTTGAATTTTGTCAAAGGCCTTCTCTGCATCTGTTGAGATAATCATATGGTTTTTATTTTTCAATTTGTTAATGTGGTGAATTACATTGATTGATTTGTGGATATTGAAGAATCCTTGCATCCCTGGGATAAAGCCCACTTGGTCATGGTGTATGATCTTTTTAAAGTGTTGTTGGATTCTGATTGCTAGAATTTTGTTGAGGATTTTTGCATCTATGTTCATCAGTGATATTGGCCTGTAGTTTTCTTTTTTTGTGACATCTTTGTCAGGTTTTGGTGTTAGGGTGATGGTAGCCTCATAGAATGAGTTTGGAAGTTTACCTTCCTCTGCAATTTTCTGGAAGAAGTTGAGTAGGATAGGTGTTAGCTCTTCTCTAAATTTTTGGTAGAATTCAGCTGTGAAGCCGTCTGGACCTGGGCTTTTGTTTACTGGGAGATTTCTGATTACAGTTTCAATTTCTGTGCTTGTGATGGGTCTGTTAAGATTTTCTATTTCTTCCTGGTTCAGTTTTGGAAAATTGTACTTTTCTAAGAATTTGTCCATTTCTTCCACCTTGTCCATTTTATTGGCATACAACTGCTGATAGTAGTCTCTTATGATCCTTTGTATTTCTGTGTTGTCTGTTGTGATCTCTCCATTTTCATTTCTAATTTTATTGATTTGATTTTTCTCTCTTTGCTTCTTGATGAGTCTGGCTAATGGTTTGTCAATTTTATTTATCCTTTCAAAGAACCAGCTTTTGGCTTTGTTGATTTTTGCTATGGTCTCTTTTGTTTCTTTTGCATTTATTTCTGCCCTAATTTTTAAGATTTCTTTCCTTCTACTAACTCTGGGGTTCTCCAATTCTTCCTTTTCTAGTTGCTTTAGTTGTAGAGTTAGGTTGTTTATTTGACTTTTTTCTTGTTTCTTGAGGTATGCCTGTATTGCTATGACTTTCCTCTTAGCACTGCTTTTATAGTGTCCCACAGGTTTTGGGTTGTTGTGTTTTCATTTTCATTAGTTCCTATGCATATTTTGATTTCTTTTTTGATTTCTTCTGTGATTTGTTGGTTATTCAGAAGTGTGTTGTTCAACCTCCATATGTTGGAATTTTTAATAGTTTTTCTCCTGTAATTGAGATCTAATCCTAATGCATTATGGTCAGAAAAGATGCTTGGAATGATTTCGATTTTTTTGAATTTATCAAGTTTAGATTTATGGCCCAGGATGTGATCTATCCTGGAGAAGGTTCCATGAGCACTTGAAAAAAAGGTGAAATTCATTGTTTTGGGGTGAAATGTCCTATAGATATCAATTAGGTCTATCATTTTTAATCATCTCCCCAACTGGACTTCAAAGTGTTTCAGGGTTTGCTCCTTACCACTCCCTATCCCAGTCTTCTGTCTACACTCACTCCCTTGGTGATCACTTGCAGCTTCATTAAAAGATAAAAAGGGTCCCCTCTACTCACAGGACACTTCTGACACCAAATGTTAGGATTTTCCACATCAAGAAATTCTCTCCAATTCTCTGTGGATACTAATTTATTGTCCTACAACTTAATTCATTAAAACTAACTATTCAGAATTACTGCAGAACACACAGGGTAAAGTCTCAGTCCCAAGAGACTCCCCATTTCAGGTGTTGCTGGCAAGTCTGCTATTTCTGTACCTTTGAGAACCAGTTGTAAATTGACGTTTCCTGTGACCTCTTCTTCAGCTTTGATAATTTTCTGAGCACTTAGAATTCAGAGTAACTTAGATTTGTTTATTATAGAGAAATAATCAAATGAAGAGGTGCATAGCACAAGGTACAGAGAAGGGACACAGGGCTTCCATGGCTCTGTGGGTATGCCACCCTACCAGCACCTCCATGTGGTCACCAACACAGAAGCTCTTCAAAGCCCATTGAGGGAATTTATGGAGGCCCATTACATAGGCACGGTTGATTAAATTATTAGGTACTGGTGATTAAGTCAATATTCCACTCCCCCTCTCCCTTTCCCAGAGGAAATTGGGTGAGGATAACATTTCAAACCCCCTAGTCACATTGTCTGATTGTTCCTCTGGCAACTAGCCTCTATTCTCTGAGTCACTTCCTTAGCATATGCTTAAGTGTGATTAAAACAGAATTATTTTAGATTTACAGAAAATGCTCCTCTCACCACTATCACTGAGGAAACTCCAAGAGTTTTAGTAGTTCTATGCCAAGAATGGGGTATACAGATCAACTACATATTTTTTTATTGTATCACAGCACCACAGTCATGTGTAGACATATTTAATTATGTGTTGATGACTGCATGTTTATATCTCCAGATAACACCTTCACTCTGAGCCCAATTCTCCTCTATATTGGTACCAACTCTATATAATGCCTCAGTTCAGTTCAGTCACTCAGTCATGTCTGACTCTTTTGACTCCATGGACTGCAGCATGTCAGGCTTCCCTGTTCATCACCAACTCCCAGAGCCTACTCAGACTCATGTCCAACACCATGCCATCCAACTATTCATCCTCTGTCATCCCCTTCTCCTCCCACCTTCAATATTTCCCAGAATCAGGGTATTTTCCAATGAGTTGGTTCCTTGCATCATGTGGCCAAAGTATTCAAGTTTCAGCTCTAGCATCAGTCCTTTCAGCGAATATTCAGGACTGATTTCCTTTAGGATTGACTGGTTGGATCTCCTTGCAGTCCAAGGGACTCTCAAGCATCTTCTCTAACACCACAATTCAAAAGCATCAATTCTTAAGGGCTTCCCTTGTGGCTCAGCTGGTAAAGAATCTGCCTGCAATGAGGGAGACCTGGGTTTGATCCCTGGGTTAGGAAGATCTTCTGGAGAAGCGAAAGGCTATCCACTCCAGTGTTCTGGCCTAGAGAATTCTATGAATAGTATAGCGCATGCGATCGCAAAGAGCGGGACACAACAGAAGGACTTTCATTTGTGTATTCCTCATTAATATAATGCTTAGTATGTATCTCAAATTTAACTTGCCCAACCTGTCTTATGTGTGTGTATGTGTGTGTGTGTGTGTGCATGTGTGCACACATGTGTTAAGTTGCTTTAGTTGTGTCAGACTCTGTGATCCTACAGACTGTAGCTTACCAGACTCCTCTGTCCATGAGATTCTCCAGGCAAGAATACTGGAGTGGGTTACCAAGCCCTAAACCTTCCTCTCTCCTACCTTTTATCATGTGAAAAATGACCCTCCTATTCGCCTAATGACTCATATTCAGAATCTCACTACACCTTCCCAATGATCATTCTATAAATCCAGACAGTGTTTTAAACAATATTATCTCTGACTGGCTATATTAAGTAATCTTTGCAGAAGGAAGAAACACTTACCTTGCATTTGGGCACACATGATATATTTATTTATGTCTATAAACCTTCTTAGGACTTCTCAGATGGCTCAGTGGTAAAGAATCAGCCATCAAATGCAGGAGACAAAAGAGACATGGGTTTGATCCCTGGATCAGGAAAATTCCCTGGAGGAGGAAATGGCAGCCCACTGCAATATTTGTGCCTGGAAAATTCCCTGGACAGAGGAGCTCGACAGGCTACAGACTGTAGGGTCAGAAAGGAGTCAGATACAACATCAGTTGAGCATGAGCAAGATAAACACTCTTATGCTGCCAACAGCAGGAAATCATAGACTTTATTTTGTCTACTAGAGCATTACATCACCAGCTCAATGGACATGAGCTTGAGTAAGCTCCAGGAGTTGGTGATGGACAGAGAAGCCTGGTGTACTGCAGTTTATGGGGTTGCAAAGAGTCAGACACGACTGAGAGACTGAATCAAACTGAACTGAACTAAGAGGATTACAAATATGGTACAAATGAGACTGATACATAGGACATCATATGGTTGTGGGATCAACTGCATGCCCCACAAAAGTTATGTGGAAGTTCTAATTTGTGAGAACTGTCTATATGGCCTAATTTGGAAATAGAATTTTCTCTCAAGGCTATATCCTTGTAATGGTTCTAGTTATGGGAACAGTGGACAAAACCAACATTCCAAGGACAGGGGAGCAGGTAAGGAGCCTCTAATTGCCTGTTTTCAGCTTGAGGGTCAACCAGCGGTCATGTCTTCTTGATCACCTCCTCCAGCACTTCATCCCTCATGACCAGCTCTTACAATCTCACATGCCCAGTATTCCTCAGTGTACTCTGAGCTGTCAGCAAGAAATTTCACTGGCATGGAGGTGGCTCCTTTCATGGCTATCTGGTTGCATGGATGCAGAAACCACAGCAACAGTATAGGCGCATGCAGGAGAAAACTCAAGATAATGATTCTCAAACTAAGTAATTTCCCACCCCACCCCCCTCCAAGGGTCCCATGATTGGATTTATTAAATCCCTTTAGCTGGAGGTCAGATCACTCAGTGTTTTCACACATATCCCCATGTGATTTAATAAAGATGATACTTTAGCGGACTCATCAAGTATGAGCATACAACATATTGTTTAGAAAATGGAACAGGTGCACCCTTGTGAGGCAGGAACAATGCCTCAAATCATCCTATTTAGGATAACAGCTTTTTTCATTAAGTATTTCAGTGCTCAGTAACAACAGGCTTTGTTGGCTTATTGTATAAGGCTGCTGGGTGAATTTAGTAAAGATTTCTGTAGGTGCTGTAATATCTTTCAGGCCAATGGAGGGGAAAAAGACAGTGGCTAAATGATCACATGTACTCATTTAACTTATATGCAGAGTACATCATGAGAAATGTTGGGCTGGAAGAAGCACAAGCTGGAATCAAGATAGCTGGGAGAAATATCAATAACCTCAGATATGCAGATGACACCACCCTTATGGCAGAAAGTGAAGAGGAACTCAAAAGCCTCTTGATGAAAGTGAAAGTGGAGAGTGAAAAATTTGGCTTAAAATTCAACATTCAGAAAACTAAGATCATGGCATCTGGTCCCATCACTCCATGGGAAATAGATGGGGAAACAATGGAAACCATGTCAGACTTTATTTTTGGAGGCTCCAAAATCACTGCAGATGGTGATTGCAGCCAAGAAATTAAAAGAGGCTTGCTCCTTGGAAGGAAAGTTATGACCAACCTAGACAGCATATTGAAAAGCAGAGACATTACTTTGCCAACAAAGGTCCGTCTAGTCAAGGCTATGGTTTTTCCAGTAATCAGGTATGGATGTGAGAGTTGGACTGTGAGAAGAAAGCTAAGCTCCGAAGAATTAATGATTTTAAATTGTGGTGTTGGAGAAGACTCTTGAGAGTCCCTGGAACTACAAGGAGATCCAACCAGTCCATTGTAAAGGAGATCAGTCCTGGGTGTTCACTGGAAGGACTGATGCTAAAGCTGAAACTCCAATACTCTGGCCACCTCATGTGAAGAGTTGATTCATTGGAAAAGACTCTGATGCTGGGAGGGATTGGGGGCAGGAGGAGAAGGGGATAACAGAGGATGAGATGGCAGGATGGCATCACCATCTCGATGGACATGAGTTTGCGTGAACTCCGGGAGTTGGTGATGGACAGGGAGGCCTGGCGTGCTGTGATTCATGGGGTCGCAAAGAGTCAGAGATGACTGAGTGACTGAACTGAACTGAACTGAAATGATCACACCAGTGGAGAAGAGAACGTGTCCATCTGGCCTTGAGAAGAGGAAGGATAGTAGCTTTAGGGGCTTGACCTGGCTGTACATACTATACATGTCCAAGATAGGCAACACTGTCAGGCATAAGGAGATGGACTGGGGGCAGAATGTGTCAAGTGTGGATACTCACCTGCTCCTCTCTCTTGATAGTATATGTTTCATTCCAAGTACAGTACATTTTAGTGGGTCCAGCTTGGGACAAGACAATCGGATTCCAGTAGAGACTGAGTAGTTCCGCTTAACCTATAGGTACAAAGCAACCTACCCAGGCTGGTGGATGTCTTATTGCAAATTCCAATAGATAACTCCTTCCCCAGCCATGAGAATCTGAAGCATAACACATGGATCTACAGTGAGAGCTGGGGAATAGCGATTCTCCATGACTTTTATGGCTTTATGGCATTGAGTGTTTTGGCAAGGATCCTCAATCTAGTTCATGGGGTAAAAGGTCCTTGTGTGTGTACGTTTGCTCAGTGGTCTGACCTTTGCGACCCCATGGACTACATAGCCCACCAGTGTCCTCTGTCTATAGAATTCTCCAGGCAAAAACACTGGAGTCGGTTGCCATTTCCTCATCCAGGAAATCTTCCCCACCCAGGGATCAAACCTGAGTCTCCTGCATTTCCTGCATTGGCAAGCAGATTCTTTACTACTGAGCCATCTGGGAAGCCCAACTGGTTGATCATTTAAATGTGTTAAAACCTATGATAGTTCTTTAGTCCACTTAGTGGAGATGGTTTTGCCTGTTAGTAATTTAATCTGCTCCTTTAATAGTACATCTTTCCTTTTCATTTACCCTGCTGCTTGTAAGTTATAGGAAAGATGGAACTTACATTCAACATCGTGTTCTTTTCCCAACTTAGTATATCAAGACCTTTGTAGTCTGACCCTCAATTACTGTCCAGTTGAGGATGGTATCTGTATATGATATTCAGTTTCTCTAATCTCCTAATAACGGCAGCTTGGTTTGTTTGGTGACAGGGGATATCTCAGGCTAGACCAGATGCAGTGTCCACACAACCCAGGGCATATTTAGAACATTTACATAGAGAGCAGGAGCCAAAATAGTCAATTTTCCAGTCTAGTTGGCACTCTAGTGGATGGCCCAGACTCCTTTAGTAGTCACCTTAGATGTTGTTTATAGTACATCAGACACGCTATTGCTGCATTAACAAATTCACTGTATTTGAAGGATTATCTGGTGTCCTTGGCAATAAGCCATCTTCCCCAGTGAGGCATCCAAGCCAGAATAGATACAGATATCTACTGAAGAGCCAGTCATTAGAATTTGCACCTGGACTAGGTCATCAGCTTCCTAACTTCCAGTACCTTGTGAGCCAGGATATGGAAAACAGCAAAGATTGCCTCAGGCTTTTGCAGGCAAACGTGAATGTTTCAATCCTTGATCCAACAAGGGCTTACTCATGATCACCCATCTCTCAGCTTCCCATTGTCCAATCCATAAGGTTAATCCCTTTAGAATAGCCCAACTTTCAGAACAAAGGGTTCATAGCCAAGGCTCATATGTGACCACTGGCCAAACCACTGTGAGGTTAGCTCACTGACTGCTGCAGTTTGTTCCTGTTTCTAGGCGTCAGTGGAAGTTTCTCCCATTGCCTTCTTACCTGCCACAGAAATAAGCATGGGGGTGGAGAATCTACATACGCTACCCAGCCTAGCAGCACATGCATTTCTAGAGAAAGCAGGCTGGCAGTTATGGTGCTTCCCTGCTACAAATAGGTATGCCTTGTAGTTAAAGAGGGAGTGTTAGCCATGGCAGAAGTGGGTCAATGGAGTATATTCTCATTTCACCTCTTGATAGGAAGGGGAGTTCTCACTGTGAGATGCTATTACCCTGTGGGAAGCTTTACACAAAGGAACACTGTGTAAACTGCTAGGAGCTATTGCTCTGCGGGGGTCTATCAGGTTTCTGACCCTTTCCAGAGCTGGAGCCAAAACCTAGGGGTAATTTCTCCTTCTGTTGTCTCTGCCGTAGCGCCCAACCCACAGCTTCCAAAGTTATAGACATGTCTGTGCTGTGTGCTGTGCTTAGTCTTTGCACCCCATGGACTGCAGCCCGCCAGGCTCCTCTGTCCCTGGGGATTATCTGGGCAAGAATACTGGAATGGGTTGCCATTCCCTCCTCCAGCAGATGTACCAACTCAGGAATCAGACCCAGGTCTCCCACATTATAAGCAGATTCTTAACAGTCTGGGTGACCAGGGAAGCCCATAGACACATCTAACTTAACTCAAATGGCATCCCTTCCAGGAAGATGCCCAGAGCTTTAATCTGCCTCACCAGTCTTTTTGCTTTCTCAAAGGCCACTTATTCTGATCTCCCATCACATACATGCCCTTTCCTTACCAAGTGGTATAAGGAATGGAAGTGCTGTGCCAAATAGGGAATAAAATTCCTCCAAAGCCCCCCAAACCTCAAATAGCTACAAATGCTTATATTCTTTGGCAACTTTTAGGGGTTGGATAGACTTGTGTAATGCTCAGATGGCTCACCACCTGCAGTGCAGGAGATGCCTCTTGTGCAGGAGACATGGGTCAGTTCCTAGGTCAGGAAGATCCCCTGGAGAAGGAAATGACAACCCACTCCAGCATTCTTGCCTGGAAAATTCCCATGGACAGAGGCACTTGGAGGGCTATAGTCCATAGGGTCACAAAGAGTCGGACAGGACTTTGCGACTTAAACAACAAGAAGCCTTGCTTCTGGTCAATCACAGCTTGAATCTTATGCAACCAAACAACTCCCAAAACTTTATGGTAGGATTTGGGCCTTGAAGTTTCTATGTGTTCACTGCCCACTCACTTCATTATAAAGGTCCTCGCAAAGTCTACAGAGTGCCCTAGAGCAGAGACAAGGCTTCTTCACGTTTAGCAATAATCTTCACATTTAGCATTATGTCATCAATGGAGTGAGCACATCATACTGATGGGGACAGAGAATAGGAGCAGGTTTAGGGCTACCATCACATGACATCTTGTGGGGCTGTGCAGGTGGCCTTGGCAAAGTGCTTGAAACTTCCATTGTTGCCCCTCCTATGTGAAAGGAAATTAATTTTACATCAGAAACCTGTGTTTTTCAGTATTTCATGAATCTTGAAGAAGCACTTTTGCAAGAACAGTTTTTGCAAAATCTTCAGTGTAAAACAATAACTATAACTAACAAAAGGCTTAATCACCATGGTTAGAGCTCATTATAATGCAGCTGACAAGAAAATTTGGTTGCTTTTTTTTTCTTTGACATATTTTAAAAGTATGACATTATACCCATAATTTCATACATATATACCCTAAAGAAAATTTAGCATCTCTTATCTGACAATGACACTGTTTCCACTGTTTCCCCATCTATTTCCCATGAAGTGATGGGACCAGATGCCATGATCTTCATTTTCTGAATGTTGAGCGTTAAGCCAACTTTTTCACTCTCCTCTTTCATTTTCATCAAGAGCCTCTTTAGTTCTTCTTCACTTTCTGCCATAAGGGTGGTGTCATCTGCATATCTGAGGTTACTGATATTTCTCCCAGCAATCTTGATTCCAGCTTGTGTTTCTTCCAGTCCCACGTTTCTCATGATGTACTCTGCATATAAGTTAAATAAGCAGGGTGACAATATACAGCCTTGACGTACTCCTTTTCCTATTTGGAACCAGTCTGTTGTTCCATGTCCAGTTCTAACTGTTGCTTCCTGACCTGCATACAGATTTCTCAAGAGGCAGGTCAGCTTCCCATGTATTTTCAATGATCAAATAAGCCTAGTTAGTTTAATATTTCTTTTTTATAAGGAGAGAAAACACATCTTTTGAGGCATTCCAGGGTCCTGGGAAATATCCTGAAAGCAAAGTTAGTTCAAGATCAATAAGATAATTTAGAATTTGATTTCAAGGAATTCTACCAAAAACATCAAAAGGTTTAAAACACTTGATTTAATAGGATTATAGGCCACTGGGAAATAATAATACTTAGTTGTCTATTTAATCAGGGCTTCCCAGGTGGTGCTTGTGGTAAAGAGACCACTTGCCAGATCAGGAGATGCAAGAAATCCATGTTCAATCCCTGGGTCAAGAAGATCCCCTAGAGGAGGGCACAGCAGCCCACTCGTATTTTTGCCTGGAGAATCCCATGGACAGAAGAGCCTGGCAGGCTAGAGTTCATAGGGTCACAAAGAGTTGGACAGGACTGAAGTGACTTAACAGGCATGCACTATTTAATGAAATGACAATTTATAACTTCAAAGACAAATGTTGAAAGTTATATCATTGTAAGAAAAAATAGCTCCTTATTCTTTCAAAGCTATGTCTTTGGAAACTATTCCAGCTTTGGCAACAGTGGGCAGAATGTACTTTCTAAAAATAAGGGAGAGTGAGGTGGCTCCAGTTGTCCAGGACAAGCTAATGGATCAACTTGTAGTCTCTCTGTCTTGATTACTTCCTCCAACAGAATGCTAATATAGATTTTGGTACCTGTAAGTAGAGTGTGGTTGTAACAAATACACACATGTGTAATTGGCTTTGGAAATGGATATTGAATAGAAGCTGGAGAAGTTTTGAAGCATATGATAGAAAAATGTCCACCTATCTTGTAGCTATTATTAGTAGAAAAATGGGCATTAAAGGTACTCCTGGTAAAGCCTCAGACAAAAATGAGGATAATGTTAATGGACTCTGGAGAGAAAGTGAGCTTTGTTAAAAAGTAACTTGTTATAAGGTCACAGAAAACTTGACTGAATTACATTCTATCACTGAATGGAAAATAGGACTTACAAACAATAAACTTGGATATTTAACTGAGGAGACATCCAGGCAAACATAGAAGGTGAAATCTGGTTTCTCCTTGCTGCTTATGGTAAAATATGAGAAAAAGGAGGTAAATTTGGGAAAGAACTGCCAAGCAAATATAAATCAGAACATGATAGTTTAGAAAATCCTCACCTTAACCAGATAATGTTTTGTGGAGTCAAAGCCAACAGTATAGCTGCACAACCTTTTGGTAAAGACATTGGTTGAATGACTGATGGATCCAATCAATCATCTCAATAGAAGCAAGGAAGAGAGGTGGGGGTATGCAGGAGGACCAGTGGAAAAGTCTCATGTCTAATAGTGTATATCCCCTTAATACTGATGAAAACAAGGTATTTGGGTTTTGTTGTTGTTGTTGTTGTTGTTTTCTTTTTACCTGCAGAAACACTGACAGGCTGAGCTGAAAGGACAGAGAGAGAAAGAAGGAAAGAAAGAGTGAATCTAAGGACAGAATTAAAAGGGTGGAGACCAGAGAGAGTAGGCTCATGGCCTTGGAGGGTAGAAAGGGCAGATCACTGAGCCACAGAGGGTTGCTGTCAGGCACTGAAAGCTCATGAAATTGCCCTGATTAATTGCAAACTTTGTTTAGGCTAAAACCCCTTTATTTATTCCATTTTATTCCTTTTAGAATGGGAATATATATCCAATGGTTGGCCCACTATTATATTTTGAAAGAAGATAAGTGTTTTCTATTTTAAAAGCCTATGAATGGAGAATTTTGCCCCAGTTGGCCCATACCCAGAATCTAAGCAATATTTATTTAGATGATGAGATTTGAGAGTTTTTGAGTTTACTTTTAAATTTGAGATTTGACACTGAAGTGGGCTAAGGCTTTTAGAAGTGCTGGGATGAGATGAATACATTGATTTTTTACATAATAGATGTGAATTATTGGAGCTCAAATAGTGGGCTGTTGTGGGTTGAATATTATCTCTTAAAAAGTCATGCCCACATGAAATTTTGGAATGTGATTATTGTTGATTGAAATGTTCCCCTTAGAAGATATGTTCAGGTTAGCCCCTGTACCCACAAATGTGATCTTATTTGGAGATGAGTTCTTTGTAGATGTGAATAGTTAAGGAAAGATCATACTAAGTTATGATGGCCCCTCAGTTCAGTTCAGTTCAGTTCAGTCGCTCAGTCGTGTCCGACTCTTTGCAACCCCATGAATTGCAGCATGCCAGGCCTCCTTGTCCATCACCAACTCCCAGAGTTCACTCAAACTCACGTCCATCGAGTTGGCGATGCCATCAAGCCATCTCATCCTCTGTCATCCCCTTTTCCTCCTGCCACCAATCCCTCCCAGCATCAGAGACTTTTCCAATGAGCCAATGGCCCCTAATCCATGACTGATGTCCCTGCAAGTAGATAAACCAGAGATACAGAGACCTACACAGAGGGAAGATATGTGAAGATGGAGGAAGAGATTGGAGCCATGCTGTCCTAAACTGAAGATGCCAAAGACTCCTGACAAACACCAGAAGAGAGTGGGACAAGAAAAGCCCTAGGGGAGGATTAGAGAGAGCACAGACCTAATAGTACTTCAATTTCATATTTCAGCTTCCAAAACTATAATACAGTAAGTGCTTGTTACATTTCTTAAATTCATACTAGCCTGTATCTAATCCACTTTGTTAAAACTACCTTGAAAACAAAGGAGCGGTGGGGAAAGGTCTCTGTCTTTCTGCTTCCTCCGGCCTCCTCCCCGACTGTGGCCGCCGACCCTCGGAAGCAGTCCGAACATGTCCAACATGGAGAAACACCTGTTCAACTTAAAGTTCGCGGCTAAAGAACTGGGCAGGAGTGCCAAAAAATGCGACAAGGAGGAAAAGGCCGAAAAGGCCAAGATTTAAAAGGCCATTCAGAAGGGCAATATGGAAGTTGCGAGGATTCACGCCAAGAACGCAATTCGCCAGAAGAACCAGGCGGTGAATTTCTTGAGGATGAGTGCGCGGGTGGACGCGGTGGCCGCCAGGGTCCAGACGGCCGTGACGATGGGCAAGGTGACCAAGTCGATGGCCGGAGTGGTTAAGTCGATGGACGCGACGTTGAAGACCATGAACCTCGAAAAGATCTCCGCCCTGATGGACAAGTTCGAGCACCAGTTAGAGATGCTGGACGTTCAGACGCAGCAGATGGAGGACACGATGAGCAGCACGACGATGCTGACCACTCCCCAGGGCCAGGTGGACATGCTGCTGCAGGAAATGGCAGACGAGGCCGGCCTCGACCTCAACATGGAGCTGCTGCAGGGCCAGACCGGCTCCGTGGAGACGAGCGTAGCCTCAGCGGAGCAAGACGAGCTGTCCCAGAGGTTGGCCCGCCTGCAGGACCAGGTGTGACCGCTGGACCGCTCAGAGGCGAGCCGCCCGCAAGCGACCATCCGAAGACGGATACTCTACACTAGAACCTCGGAATCCGCCAGAATGCTGAACTGCTCTTACTCAAGATGCTTCTCCCTTCGGGTTTACAGTGCTCTCCAGACACACGAAGAATTCCCAGGCCTTCTCTTAACTCTTAACTGGATTTGAAAGTTCTGTGTGACTTGTGATCAAGTGTATCTAGTTAATTTGACTTCTATGAATCTTTCTCAAAAATTTAGTCAAAATTCTAGTTCCCGTGTATTCAGTTTTCTGCCCGAATTATCAAAATTGACAGTTTTCTTTTTACTTTTGTGTAGTTGATAATATCTGGAGTTGAGGGGTGATTACGTAGTAGGTCGATTGCCGGGCTATCTACTGTTCATTCGGCAACTTATTTCACGGGCAGCGCCGTTCTGTGCATCCTTTGTTTGTTGCTGTCAAATGCGGTCTACAGCTGACTATTAATCTGTTCTCATAACTGAAATTACTTTAGTGCCTTCTCGTGTAATACTCTCTTATTTTTCACCGCCTAAAAATTTCTTGTGGTAGTTGCCTTTCTATAACTGGAAGAAAATGCTGCTTCTACATATCATAAGAGAAAATCATTTGTTTATGCTTTTAAGATTTACAAGGTTTAATGTGTGACGGTTGTTTCCAAGTGAATTTCTCTCACACATTTCTGATTATTTTCCTGTTTCATTAGACTTTGATTAGATTTATTTTAAAGTATACCAGTTAGCGTGACAGTCACATTTCTCTAATGTTGCCAAAGAACTGTTGATGGGTTTGAGAAGCCCTGGGACTGTGTGGGAGTGAGTTTTGTTTAGATTTTAATCAAAACTAGAAATAAAATTTTAGGTTCTAGTTAAGAGATTTTTTTTTTATCTTAAAAAAAAAAAAAAAAACCTACCTTGGTCTTCCTGTCACTTTAAGAACACATAAAGCATCTTTCTGCCTCAGAGTATTTGCATTTGAAAAGCCTCTGTTCACACCATTCTTTCCATAAATCAACAAATGGCTTATTCCCTCACCATTCCAGGTCTTTTCTAAATATCCTATTCTCACTGAGGTTTTACTTGACCAGCTAAACCCAACCTCCATCTCTAATTTCCTCATCCCCCTGCCAACCTTTTCTGAATCATTTGTGGGTAATATACTGTATATTTCATTTATTTTCTTGTAATTTGTCAGTTTTCATATCTAGAGTGCAATCTGATTGAAGACAAGAAAGTTTTTGTTGTTTCTGATTAGATGTTTGCTAAATATTAGTTTCTCAATGGGTATTTGTTGAATAAATCAATTATTTTATGAAATTGTATTAGACTACTTAAAATATGATTTTGCTGGTATAAAGACATGATATTGAAATACATTTGAAAAGTTCTAATTCTCTCATTGGGTGTATTGAGTGAGTCAAATGATTGTATTTTAAAGTTGACAATAATCACTCAAAATATAGTGGCTATTTTCACCAGAATTCAATCTTAAATACAGTAACAATTTTTTTAATGTTTGATTTACTCAGCAATATTTCAAACTTGACCTTTTCATTGTAGATAATTCATAAGAATTTGTTGACTTTATAGTGTTTATGAAATAATTGAAACAAGCTAACATTTCAAAATGAACATTTTTAGAAGTGATCCAAAGTCATTGAAAAGTTTTGTGAAGGAAAGTGTAGTAACATATTTTAAGTTTTGGAAGTAAATTTTTATGGCTACTGGGTAACTGTGGATTACAGGAGGTCATGAATGAAGCTGGAAGATAAGTTGGAAAATTGTTAGAGTAGTTCAAGTGAAAATTATGGGTTTCAATTGAAAAAGTATATATTGAGAGAAGTAGAAAAACATTTAATATTTTTAGAGGTATAATAAAAATGACTACATATGGGGTAAAAGAGATGGGGACTCCTCAAGAAGCCATTTTTTTCTGGTTTTGGAAACTGTATTGATGATGGTGTGATTTGTTCATCAATGGAAGACTGAGATATGGATAAATTTGATGTGGAAAATTCATTTTAATTTTGGATGTCTTAAGTTTGAGATACCTATGAGGCATCTAAGTGAAGATACGAAAAAAACAGCTGAGTCACAGGGTCAAGAATTCAGAAGTAAGTGTTGAACTGGAGATAAAAATTTGTGAGTCTGTGATATATAGAGAATTCCTAAAACTAAGAGGTGAGAAGAGGTGAAAGGTTAAGAACCTAAGATGTCAAAAAGATATGGAATTACCAGCAAAAGTTGTGGACAGGAAGTAGTTCCTGAAGATATTGGAAGAAAACCAGAAGACATACTGTTATGGAAGTCAAGAGTCTTAAAAGAACAGTATTAAGAGTTAACGAACTTTTCAACTCCTTTTTATTCTGAGACTCAGAGATTATATTTCCATAGGGCCCTACTGAATGGCTTATGGCTTGGTTAACTGTTTGTCACTCTTTGCTAAGAAATATTGTTTCTTCTCGGCCAACTAACTCTAGTCTACATTTTCAATCCAGCCATGACAATCATTCAAGTGCACTGTCTGGTTTTACCAAAACACTCAGTTTAATTTTCTGTCTCCTGTATCCATCCACTCAAACTTTTCAGTTGTTCTCATTAATGCTTTTTATGTTTATTTCAGCCTCTTAGTATTTCTTCGTACTGCATGAATTCAAACCCAAACAAAACTTAGAGGCAGTGAGTACGAAGGAAACAGTAGAAAGATTGAAATTACAAAATAAGGGAGTTTGATTTACTCTGTGATGATTTTTATTGTGTTGTTGGCTATTGTACATGACAAATCATGTCCTAAATACACAACCTGCAATTAATGTGTTAGATTTGTTATTTTATGACATTTTATAGATAGTGAAGAGTAGCATTTGGTTTAGATGAAAAGTTAAACTTACAAATACCCTGCAGTTGTTAACATGTAAACCATTGATTTTGTACAGGTTTGGAGTAGTGTTGAACCCTGCTTTTTCTCATGTAAACAATGCCCTGAAAGGTTAATTTCTTCAAAGTTCATTACTTGCAATGAAAGATTTTGTGACTCCTGGGAAGGCCCAATTCTAACAGCCATTTTAGCTCCAGTGGCGGTTTCTCAAAACTTTATCTCCACCTGCCAGAGGACAGAGAAATGAGAATTCACATACCAGGAGATTCTAGGAATACAGACTGCCATAAAAGTGCTTTGAAGGTTTTGTGTTTATTCAGAAAATATAGGTAAAATTTTAAATCTGTTATATATATTTATTTAATGATAAAGCAGCATTCTACCTTTCCTAGACAATTGCAGTAAAATATATACTCCTGAAAATTGTTGACTGTTTATCAGAGAGGAGGCTCTATGTACACCTGGAACATTCTCTTACAGGCTCAGAAATATCAGTTTATTACAATTAAAGAAACATTTAATGAAGGAGAACTAAAGAAAGTACAGGGGAAAATTGGCCAGAGAGAAGATTATTCCAAAAGGGATTACAATAAGAAAAATTGGACACAGATGTTTTGGTTTAGGACTGTTACTCATTTTAGAGTTTCCCAGGTGGGGCAGTAATAAGGAATCCGCCTGCCAATGCAGAAGATGAAAGAAACATGGGCTTCATCCCTGGGTCAGAAGATCCCCTGGAGGAGGATATAGCAACCCACTCCAGTATTTTTGCCAGGGAAATTCCATGTACAGATACTGAGGGCCTGCAGTCCATATAGTTGTAATAGTCAGACACGACTGAGCATGTGATCAAGACTATCCCCAAGAAAAAGAAATGCAAAAAGGCAAAATGGTTGTCTGAGGAAGGCTTACAAACATCAATGAAAAGAAGAGAAGTGAAAGTCAAAGGAGAAAAGGAAAGATATGCCCATTTGAATGCAGAGTTCCAAAGACTAGCAAGGGTAGATAAAAAGCCTTCCTCAGCGATCAATGCAAAGAAAAAGAGGAAAACAATAGAATGGGAAAGACTAGAGATCTCTTCAAGAAAATTAGAGATACCAAGGGAACATTTCATGCAAATATGAGCACAATAAAGGACAGAAATGGTATGGACCTAACAGGAGTAGAAGATATTAAGAAGAGGTGGCAAGAATACACAGAAAAACTATACAAAAAAAGATCTTCATGACCCAGATAATCATGATTATATGATCACTCACCTAGAGCCAGACATCCTGGAATGTGAAGTCAAGTGGGTCTTAGAAAGCATCACTACAAACAAAGGTAGTGGAGGTGATGGAATTCCAGTTGAGCTGTTTCAAATCCTGAAAGATGATTCTGTGAAAGTGCTGCACCCAGTATGCCAGCAAATTTGGAAAACTCAGCAGTGGCTACAGGACTGGAAAAGGGCGGTTTTCACAAAGAAAGGCAATGCCAACAAATGCTTAAACTACTGCACAATTGCACTCATCTTATATGCTAGCAAAGTAATGCTCAAAATTCTCCAAGCCAGACTTTAACAGTACATAAGCCAAGAACTTTCAGATGTTCAAGCTCGATTTAGAAAATGCAGAGGAGCCAGAGATCAAATTGCCAACATCCGCTGGATCATCGAAAAAGCAAGAGAGTTTCAGAAAAACATCTACTTCTGCTTCATTGACTATGCCAAAGCCTTTAACTGTGTGGATCACAAGAAACTATGGAAAATTCTTCATGAGATGGGACTACCAGACCACCTGACTTGCCTTCTCCAAAATCTGTATGCAGGTAAAGAAGCAACAGTTAGAACTGGACATAAAACAACAGACTGGTTCCAAATAGGAAAAGGAGTACGTCAAGGCTGTATATTTTCACCCTGCTTATTTAATTATCTGCAGAGTACATCTTAAGAAATGCTGGGATGGATGAAGCACAATATGGAATCAAAATTGCCAGAAGAAATATCAATAGCCTCAGATACGTAGATCTGAGTATGGCAGAAAATGAAAAAGAACTAAAGAGCCTCTTGATGAAAGTGAAAGAGGAGAGTGCAAAAATTGGCTTAAAACTCATCATTCAGAAAGCTAAGATCATGGCATCTGGTCCCATCACTTCATGGGAAATAGATGGGGAAACAGTGGAAACAGTGGCTGATTTTATTTTGGGGGGCTCCAAAATCACTGCAGATGGTGACTGCAGCCATGAAATTAAAGGACGCTGGCTCCTTGGAAGAAAAGCTGTGATCAACCTAGACAGAATATTAAAAATCAAAGACATCATTTTGCCAACAAAGGTCCATCTAGTCAAAGCTACAGTTTTTTCAGTAGTCATATATGGATATGATAGTTGGATTATAAAGACAACTGAGCACCGAAGAATTGATGCTTTTGAACTGTGGTGTTGGGGAAGATTCTTGAGAGTCCCTTGGACAGCAAGGAGATCCAACCAGTCCATCCTAATGGAAATCAGTCCTAAATACTCATTGGAGTGACTGATGCTGAAGCTGAAACTCCAATACTCTGGCCACCTGATGCAAAGAACTGACTCATTGGAAAAGACCTTGCTGCTGGGAAAGATTGAGGGTGGGAGAAGAAGTGGGCAACAGAAAATGAGATGGTTGGATGATATCGCTGACTCGATGGACATGAATTTAAGTAAATTCCAGGATTTGGTGATGGACAGGGAGGCATGGCATGCTGCAGTCCATGGTGTCTCAAGGAGTTGGACATGACTAAGCGACTGAACTGAACTGAACTAAATATAAATTTAAGCTTTTGAACACATCTCCTGAAATCTTGCTGAAATTAGTGGAATACTTTAAAATGCTATAAAACTGCATGTTGCAAAGCATAATAGAAACAAATTAAAACCTAATCACATGTAGACAGAGATGCTGAAAAGAAAGCCAGGGTTGCAGAATCCTGTTTGGCATTCAAAGTGCCAACAAGGGACAACTGTTTGAAGTCCCATTCTTGAGACCAAAACATTTCTTTTATTACCCCCACTCTTCAACAAACCTAATACAAAAAAATACAGAACTTCTCTGGTTTCACTTTTCCAGGAAATAAAATCTCCATTTCCTAAAATTGTGAGAAAGGAGTAATTACCAGTATGCATCAGAAAGAAGCAGGAACCTGAGGGGTCAAATAGATATTTTTACAGACATTTAACAAAATTCTGCTATTAATTGTTTTCTATCCTTCACTCTCCAACTCCAGTGACTGTCCAGAATTATTCTGGAGCAAACCAAAAATTAGGAGGAGGTTTTTCATCTGCCCATTAGGAATTCAAACAACAGAAAACATTGGGAGAAAAAAATTGCAAAATAATAATAAAACTTTATTGTCGAATAGCATGAAACAGCCCAAATTCATGAGTTTAAAAATCTCACTGAGGTACACCATGGGGAAGTTAAAATATCAGAGGTAAAGGGAAGATATTAATAATAAAATATTTCTAAGAGGAAAAATAATAGTATAAAAGGTCAGAAACAAAAATGGAACAAAATTTCACAAAAGCAATATTAGAAGCTTAAAAAAATTAATGTTATAAATTTTTTTGAGAAAAGAATGATTTACAACAACGTATAGCATAATCCATGAAGGAAAAAAAAGGTGATAAACTGGACTTTATCAAATTAAAGTGGTTTGCTCCTTAAGAAAAAAAAGCCACAGACTCAGAGGAAATATTTGCAAATCACATCTGATTAAAACACTTGTATGGAAAATATATAATCATCTTATAAAACTCAGCAGCAAGAAAACAGATTTAAAATATTAAAAAAAGCTACAGATTCGAACTGACATGTAACCAAAGGAAATATATGGATGGCAAATAAACCCATGAAATGATGCTTAACATCATTTGTCATTAGGAGAAAACAAATTAAAACTGCAATGAGATTCCACTATATAACTATTAAAAATGTCAAAATAATTTTTCAAAACCAAACAATAACAAATGCTGACAATGATGTAAAATGGCAGAAATGCTCATTCGTTACTAGTGGAAATGTCAGTGGTACCACTTTAAAAGACAGTTTGAGAGTTTTCTGTAAATTAAACACAGAAACTTAGCTGAGTACTGGAAAGATACAAAATCTGTAAGCATGTACTTTAATATTTTGGAGTGTTTGGAGTTGTCTTATGAAAAAAGTTACATGAAAATTGTATAAGGCAAAATATGTAGCCACTGAAAGGCGTAGATACTTTGACTCAGAAAATTCTTGAGGGTAGCATGAGATAATGTGTATGAATGACACCTGACCCTTGGCAAAAATGTCAGGAATATTGGCTTTCTAGTTTCCTGCTGAAAAAACAACTAACAACTAGTTTGAGACTCATCTTGCTCCTTCTATTTTGATAGGTCATCAGGAGCTTGACAAACTTTCATGACCAAAAAAAAAAAAGTGAAATCTCAGCAGAAATTACCATGCAAAAAAAGCCTCGATATAACAAAAATAAAACCTCAGAGTTTCTCACTTATACTGTTATTGTTGAATATACAGTGCTCTGGAACAACGTGTTCTGCACACCCATTTGTGGTTGAATGGCATTTACCTCGTTTATTTTCCCTCTTTTTGTTTCTATCCATTTTTTTTTCCTTCTCACAATTCTTGAATCACTAACTTTTTTTATATTGAGTATTGTACTTTTTCAAATAGATACAAATCTAAAAGAAAACCATTTATTTATCTTGGATTTAATACCCGATCCTTGCTTTACTGTAATCTGTTTCCTTTCTTTTTTTTTTAAATTTATTTTATTTTATTTTTTTGTTCTTTTGTTTTGTGTTTTTTTTTATTTTTTTATTTTTTTAATTTTAAAATCTTTAATTCTTACATGTGTACCCAAACATGAACCCCCCTCCCACCTCCCTCCCCATAACATCTCTCTGGGTCAACCCCATGCACCAGCCCCAAGCATGCTGTATCCTGCGTCAGACATAGACTGGCGATTCGATTCTTACATGATAGTATACATGTTAGAATGCCATTCTCCCAAATCATCCCACCCTCTCCCTCTGAGTCCAAAAGTCCGTTATACACATCTGTGTCTTTTTTCCTGTCTTGCATACAGGGTTGTCATTGCCATCTTTCTAAATTCCATATATATGTGTTAGTATACTGTATTGGTGTTTTTCTTTCTGGCTTACTTCACTCTGTATAATCGGCTCCAGTTTCATCCATCTCATCAGAACTGATTCAAATGAATTCTTTTTAACGGCTGAGTAATACTCCATTGTGTATGTGTACCACAGCTTTCTTATCCATTCATCTGCTGATGGACATCTAGGTTGTTTCCATGTCCTGGCTATTATAAACAGTGCTGCAGTGAACATTGGGGTACATGTGTCTCTTTCAATTCTGGTTTCCTCGTGTGTATGCCCAGCAGTGGGATTGCTGGATCATAAGGTAGTTCTATTTGCAATTTTTAAGGAATCTCCACACTGTTCTCCATAGTGGCTGTACTAGTTTGCATTCCTAACACCACACACAAAAATAAACTCAAAATGGATTAAAGATCTAAATGTAAGACCAGAAACTATAAAACTCCTAGAGGAGAACATAGGCAAAACACTCTCCGACATAAATCACAGCAGGATCCTCTATGATCCACCTCCCAGAATTCTGGAAATAAAAGCAAAAATAAACAAATGGGATCTAATTAAAATTAAAAGCTTCTGCACAACAAAGGAAACTATAAGCAAGATGAAAAGACAGCCTTCTGAATGGGAGAAAATAATAGCAAATGAAGCAACTGACAAACAACTAATCTCAAAAATATACAAGCAACTTATGCAGCTCAATTCCAGAAAAATAAACGACCCAATCAAAAAATGGGCCAAAGGACTAAATAGACATTTCTCCAAAGAAGACCTACGGATGGCTAACAAACACATGAAAAGATGCTCAACATCACTCATTATCAGAGAAATGCAAATCAAGACCACAATCTGTTTCCTTTCAGTCTCTCCTTGAAAACTTCTACTACAACATTGCATACTTTCCTGACTATTTGACAGTATCTGTTCATCTCAGCTTTTAAGTGCCCCAGTCTTTGTTTCTTTTGTACATAAGTTAAGATTTTTCTTAAGTCATAGATGAAGCTTAGATCCAGCTAGTTAAATCCATCACAATGTAATTAGTCCTTTAGCACAGTATTCTTTATTTCTCTGTTTTCTTTGAAATGTCTGTCTCTTTCATCTCTTTATTCTTAATTTATTAATAAGATGAAATTCATTTTTCCTTTGATTTAGTTACAAAATCAGCTCAATTAAAGTGGCATATATAGGTAAATGTGTATAGAGAAAGATGAGAGATATTGCACACAATCCAAGCATAATAACATTTTGATATCACTCAATGTAAATATTAGTGATTCTTTACCTGGGCACACAGAACATTTGAGATTAAGATATATACATACTCTTTCTGAGCAAATAAAAAAATACAGACATGATTATCAACACATAGTTTTGCATAAAAATTGTAAGAGACATACCGATCTCTTTGAAACATATTTCTTACTATTGCCTTCACACTGACAAGATGATGACTAATGATATAAAAAACTGAGCAACAATGTCATGCCACAGAGACAGTAGTAAGTAACATGATTTTTAAGGAAACGGCATGATAATAACATGGAATATAGCAACATAATTGAAACTTAAGTCACTGTGGGAGGGGAAAAAAGCTCTGAATAAGCAGTACTGTAAAAGTATAAAAGAGAAGATAATAGCTACTTGAAATGGAATTGGAAATAAACTCTCCAAGATACCCAAAGAATAGATGTTTGATTGTGACTGTGTGATCTGGGAAGTTAACATTGAAGATGAGCCTTAGAAAATAGGCAAGGCTTTGCTGACTAGAGAATTTGGAAAAAAAAAAAAAAAATCACTCCTGATTTCCTGATGGTTTCAACAAGAAAGACAGAAAATTGCAGACAAATACTCTGAATGGTAACAGCAAACATGTAACAAATCACTTGAAAGAAAGTGAAAGTGAAGTTGCTCAGTCCTGTCCAACTCTTTGCAACCCCATTGACTGTAGCCTAACAGGTTCCTCCCTCCATGGGATTCTCCAGGCGAGAGTACTAGAGTGGGTTGCCATTTCCTTCTCCAGGGGATCTTCCCAACCCAGGGATCGAACCCAGGTCTCCCGCATTCCAGGCAGATGCTTTAACCTCTGAGCCACCAGGGAAGCCCTAACAAAGCACTTGCTACATTCTAAATACTGTGTACATATTAACTAATTTAATCTTTATAACAGCCTTCTCCAATTGATACCAGTATTATTGTCATTTTTAAGATGGGGAACATGAGGCAGAGATAATGAGCAATAGGGCTGAACCCAACAGAACTTGTAAGTGATGGAGCCAGATTTTGGATTCAGAAAGTGTTGGAGAAGTTCTTGAGAGGTCATGATCTCCAGTTGATATGAGCTGGATCTGGGCAATTAGAAGTTTCTAATTCTCTCCCTTGCCCATGGAATATATGTTCTGCTCATTGTTCTCACAGCCAGAGCTCTTTCAGTGTTGTAACCTTGAAAGAGTAATGTGTTACTGAGACCATCTGGATGGTATTTGTGACTAAACCTCTTTAAGGACTCTATGTAAACTTTTTAAGATTCTTGCAGGCAGTTGTGGAGATCCATTTGTCTTGTGGACATCCAAGACAAACCTCAAATGTAAGTTCCTTTGTTTATTAAGCCTGCCACCTGCTAAACAAGAATGGCCTACCTCTGTCTTGGGTCTCTCCTTGCCTTTGACATGGAAAGGGCAGTTTTTAATTTCATTACAGGAATTCCCAAGGTTGTAAACTAACAAGAAGATTGGCTCCAAATCTATCTTCTTAACTATTATGATATTCCACCTCCGTAAGGCAGGATCAGACCCTTGGGTAACAATGGAAAGCATGTAGTTAGAAGCTGTCACTCTCCAAACGGGTACTATTTATAGGTTTCAGCGATCAGTATGAGCAGACCTTCCTGCTCAGCCTTAGACTGCTCAAGTCAGCACACTAGAAACCATTCCCAATAAATCAGAACTGGCTTGAAAATTGAAAGCCACGTAGTATGCCTGCTAGAGTAGCAAATTCTCTCAGTGTGTGAATAAAATAGAAATAATAAGGGCTGTAGATTGGGAGAATAGCAATATATTTTATAATAATCTTGGCTAAGTAAACAAAACAAATCATATTGGGGCTGAAATAACTTCAGTGAAATTAAAAGAACAAAAATGCCATGACAGCATTGACTCAATGGGCATGAGTTTGAGTAAACTCCCAGAGATGATGGAGGATGGGGAAGCCTGGCATGCTGCAGTTCATGGGGTGGCAAAGAGTTGGGCACAACTGAGCGAATGAACAACAATACATGCCAGGTTCAGGTCCTAACTTCTAAGAGTTTCTACTTCAGTTACAAAATGTCACTTTCATGCATTTTTTTTTAATTCACTGAAATTGTTTTAGTCCCAATTATTTCTATTTTATTTTCACACAGATAATTTGCTACTCTAACAGGCATACTGCATGACTTTCAACTTCCAAGCCAGTCTGATTTATTGGGGATGGTTTCTAATTAGATTCCTTTGTCACAGATAAATATTTTTCCTCTTAATGAGGAATAAAATGCAGTATTACAGAAGCCAATTTAGTCTGAGCTTTATAGTATATCTTAATAAAAAAAAAGGGGGGGCCTTATTGTCTTACCCAGATGGAGAACCTAATCATAAGTATACTTGGGAAGATAGGAATTGATATGGAGAAAATTACTCTGTTCTAAATATTAATAGTTGATAAATGGCCTATCCTATACATAAACTTTTCATATAATTTTTTAAGTGATATTTAAATAAATAAATAAATTTATTAAATATTTATTAAATAAATATTTTATTTATTTATTTGGCTGTGCCAGGTCTTAGTTGCAAACATATGGGATCTTCAATCTTTGTTGCAGCATATCGTATCTTTAGTTGTGATATGCAAACTCAGTTGTGGCATGTGGGATCTAGTTCTCCAACCAGGGATCAAACCCCAGCCACGTGCATTGGGAGCCTTAGCCACTAGACCACTAGAGAAGTCTCTCCTCACAGGACTTTGAGAGAATAACATGGAGAAGGAAATCCAAATTCTGTAAATGATGAAGACAACAGGTTCTCCAGCTAAACTGCCTATTCTGTTTCTTCACAAATAACTGTGATTAGAGAAGGAGCAGGCAAGGAGTATACCGTAGAGATTTTGATTAGCAGAGAAATCATTTCCACTGGGTCTTTTCTGAGCCTTCATATTATGCGGAGTCCCTACACAGGAGTTGTACAATTTATCAAGGCTGTAATATCAGGTCCTCGAATCAGTGCACATAATGTATTTTTTTTAATCAGTTTAGATAAAAATTTTAGTTGCTTTGTATATTATAGTTTTGTTTGATATCATGTTCCCATTTGATCCTGGAAAGTTTAGTGAAGATACATTATACATTTTTTTTTAACTGAATGTGTTCTGATTTTCTGTACCCAAACACACATCTTTAACTTCCTCATATATATATATCAGTAACAATCTTTAATGAACTCTGTGTGCCTATGTCATAAGGTATAATCCATATAGTTCTGTGTATAAGTATTTGGATTCTACAGTAAGAAAGAACATAGTATGTTTCATACTCTATTTCTTTAAGAGTTAAACTTCAAACAAAATTCAATTTAGATGGTTCAAATAAAGGGGAGTTAAGGAAGAGATTACTTGTGGAGGAGGAAAATTTAGGAAGGACAGGAAAGGATCCTAGACTGGTATTAGCCATAAACCACTGATTTCTTTGGGGACTGAATTGGGAGAGGGAAAGAAGAGGAGCTGGAGAAAGAGGATATGGGGGAAAGCCCAACTGGCTATAGCGATCGTCATGGAGAGATGTGCTGTGCTTAGTCACTTCAGTCATACCCAATCCTTTGTGACCCCATGGACTATAGCCCACCAGGCTCCTCTGACCATGGGGATTCTCCAGGCAAGAATACTGGAGTGAGTTGCCATGCCTGCCTCCAGGGGATCTTCCTGAACCAAGAATTGAACCAGGGTCTCCTGCACTGCAGGCAGATTCTTTACCAGCTGAGCTACATAGGGAAAAAAAGGTAGAGAACAGGTGTGGTTAGAGAAAGGCAAACTGATGATTAGTTTGCAATTCTTCACATTTTTCTAGTATCAGTGATCCTCAGTTATCATGTCTATAAAGCAGGTATGACATAGTATCCATTTGCCAGACTGGTGATGTTTATACACAGCTTAAGTAGTCAAACTCAGAAAATAAGAAAAAAAAAAAACTTTCAGATATATGTATATATACACATATATACAAATATGTATATATATTTGATAAATATATGCAATTATTTGCAATATGTAAGGGCTTCCCTGGTGGCTCAGATGGTACAGAATCTGCCTGCAGTGCAGGAGGCCTGGGTTTGATCCCTGGGTCAGGAAGATCCTCTGGAGAAGGAAAGGACAACTCAATCCATTTTTGCCTTCTCCAGGGGAGACCTACTCCCAACCCCTTCTTGCCTGGAGAATTCTATGGACAGAGGGGACTGGCAGGCTACAGTCCATGGGTCTCATAAAGTCAGACACAACTGAACATATCTGTGATTATCTGAAATAGGATTTTTTTTTTCACATACTAGATTATCTGAAATATCTGTATTTTTCTTCAGTACAACTAAAATACTATGCTAAGTGTTCAGTAAGGGATAGAAGAAATTTCTAGCTTAAATTTTATATTTATTTCTTCTCATAGTCAGGCTCCAATTAAACTATTAAAAAATAAAAATGTAATAAAGTTGTAAGTACAAGAAGAAAGGTTTAAGTTTCATTACTTGACTGCAGGCTTCAATAAATTCTTTGCAAAGTAGGTTGACAAGTGGTAACTGATTTGGCTGAGAAAAGTATTTAATGAATGGACAAAGGAATATGTTTGAATTTGGCAATAAGTCATTCATGATCTGAGCCTTATGATTATACAGTGGAAGTGAGAAATAGATTTAAGGGACGAAATCTGATAGAGTGCCTGATGAACTATGGACAGAGGTTAGTGACATTGTACAGGAGACAGGGATCAAGACCATCTCCAAGAAAAACAAGTGCAAAAAGGCAAAATGGCTGTCTGAGGAGACCTCACAAATACCTATAAAAAGAAGAGATGCAAAAAGCAAAGCAGAAAATGAAAGATATGAACATCTGAATGTAGAGTTCCAAAGAACAGCAAGGAGAGATAAGAAAGCCTTCCTCAGTGATCAATGCTAAGAAATAGGAGAAAACAATAGAATGCGAAAGACTAGAGATCTCTTCAAGAAAATTAGAGATACCAAGGGAACATTTCAGCCAAAGATGGGCTCAATAAATGAAAGATATGGTAGGGACCTAACAGAAGCAGAAGATATTAAGAAGAGGTGGCAAGAATACACAAAGGAATTGTACAAAAAAGATCTTCATGACCCAGATAATCACGATTATATGATCACTCGCCTAGAGCCAGACATCCTGGAATGTGAAGTCAGGTGGGTCTTAGGAAGCATCACTGCGAACAAACCTAGTGGAGGTGATGGAATTCCAGTTGAGCTATTTCAGATCCTAAAAGCTGATGCTGTGGAAGTGCTGCACTCAATATGCCAGCAAATTTGGAAAACTCAGCAGTGGCCACAGGACTGGAGAAGGTCAGTTTTCATTCCAATCCCAAAGGAAGGCAATGCAAAAGAATGCGCAAACTACTGCACAATTGCACTCATCTCACATGCTAGAAAAGTAATGCTCAAAATTCTCCAAGCCAGGCTTCAGCAATACGTGAACTGTGAACTTCCTGATGTTCAAGCTGGTTTTAGAAAAGGCAGAGGAACAAGAGACCAAATTGCCAACATCTGCTGGATCATCGAAAAAGCAAGAGAGTTCCAGAAAAACATCTATTTCTGCTTTATTGACTATGCCAAAGCCTTTGACTGTGTGGATCACAATAAACTGTGGAAAATTCTGAAAGAGATGGGAACACCAGACCACCTGACCTGCCTTTTGAGAAACCTGTATGCAGGTCAGGAAGCAACAGTTAGAACTGAACATGGAACCACAGACTGGTTCCAAATAGGAAAAGGAGTACGTCAAGGCTGTACATTGTCACCCTGCCTATTTAACTCATATGCAGAGTATAACATGAGAAACACTGGGCTAGAGGAAGCACAAGCTGGAATCAAGATTGCCGGGAGAAATATCAATAACCTCAGATACGCAGATGACACCACCCTTATGGCAGAAAGTGAAGAAGAACTAAAGAGACTCTTGATGAAAGTGAAAGAGGAGAGTGAAAAAGTTGGCTTATAGCTCAACATTCAGAAAACTGAGATCATGGCATCTGGCCCCATCACTTCATGGCAAATAGATGGAGAAACAGTGGAAACAGTGGCTGACTTCATTTGTGGGGGGGGGCCTCCAAAATCACTGCAGATGATGATTGCAGCCATGAAATTAAAAGCTGCATATTCCTTGGAAGGAAAGTTATGACCAACTACATAACATGTTAAAAAGCAGAGACATTACTTTGTCAACAAAGGTCTGTCTTGTCAAGGCTATTGTTTTTCCAGTGGTCATGTATGGATGTGAGAGTTGGACTATAAAGAAAGCTGAGTGCCGACAAATTGATACTGTTGAACTGTGGTGTTGGAGAAGACTCTTGAGAGTCCTTTGGACTGCAAGGAGATCCAACCAGTCCATCCTAAAGGAGATCAGTCCTGGGTGTTCATTGGAAGGACTGATGTTGAAGCTGAAACTCTAATACTTTGGCCACCTTATGCGAAGAGCTGACTCATTGGAAAAGACCCTGATGCCGGGAATGATTGAGGGCAGGAGGAAAAAGGGTCGACAGAGGATGAAATGGTTGGATGGCATCACCTACTCCATGGACAAGGGATTGGGTGGACTCTGGGAGTTGGTGATGGACAGGGAGGCCTGGCATGCTGCAGTTCATGGAGTCGCAAAGAGTCAGACACGACTGAACGACTGAACTGAACTGACTCATATAGATACATTTTTGAATAAACAAATAAATGGGGGAGAATAGACAATACATGAGTAGATATCCTACCCTCAAAGCAGAGAAGTATAACTCTCCATTCCTTAATAAGGGGCTACACATAATGACTCCTTCCAAAACATAACGTATAGAAAGTGGAAAAAGACTAACTTAACAGCAGAGAAACCTGAAAAACATTGCCTCAGCCTAGCTATCAAAATCAAAATCAATAGTGCTCAGTCCTGTTGATAGAATGTAACCTTAATATGATATAATAATAACGGCAGTTCGCCTCCGGGGTCTTCCTGCCAAAAATATGTAACTCCATCATACTGGAAGGAAAAACATCAGACAAATCCCAGCTGACAGGCATTCCAAAAGGTAGCTGATCAGTCCTCTTTAAAACTGCCAAGGTTATTAAAAGCAAAGAAAGTCTGAGAAAACATCTTCAGCCAAGTGGAGTCTGAAGGAACATTACAACTAAAATTAATGTGCTATCTTGAATAAGAGTTTGTAATAGAGAAAGGACATTAGGAAAAATTAAGGAAATTTTAATGAGGTATGGACTTTTATAATAATATATCAATATTGTTCACTAATTGTGACAAATGTTCCATACTGGAAATAAAGTTTCAATTTTCTAGTAATTCTAAATATATTCTAAAAATTTATCTAAAATTTTAATGTCCTACATGCAAATTATCAATTAGCAGATATTTATTGAGTCACTTTTCTTGTGGAACTGCATAGCTTCACCTTGTAGGGAAATTTAGAGCCACTAAAGCCAGTCATATGGGGAAAGAGTGGAAACAGGAGAGACTTTACTTTTTTGGTCTCCAAAATCACTGTAGATAGTGATTGCAGCCATGAAATTAAAAGACACTGAGATTGTCCTCGTTTCTTTTAATTCGTTTTTCTTGTTTCCTCTCTGATTCATTTATTTCTACCATTCTATCTTCTATTTCACTAATCCTATCTTCTGCCTCTGTTATTCTACTATTTGTTGCCTCCAGAGTGTTTCTGATCTCATTTATTGTGTTATTCATTATATTTTGACTCTTTTTTATTTCCTCTAGGTCCTTGTTAAACCTTTCTTGCATCTTCTCAATCCTTGTCTCTAGGCTATTTATCTGTGTTTCCATTTTGATTTCAAGATTTTGGATCATTTTCACTATCAATATTCGGAATTCCTTCTCCGGTAGATTCCCTACTTCTTCCTCTTTTGTTTGGTTTGGTGAGCAACTCTCCTGTTCCTTTACCTGCTGAGTATTCCTCTGTCTCTTCATCTTGGTTATATTGCTGCGTTTGGGGTGGCCTTTTTATATTCTGATAATTTGTGGAGTTCTCTTTATTATGGAGCTTCCTCACTTTGGGTGGGGTTCTATCCGTGGCTTGTCAAGGTTTCCTGGTTAGGGAGGCTTGTGTTGGAGTTTTGGTGGGTGGAGCTGGGTTTCTTCTCTCTGGAGTGCAGTGGAGTGACCCGTAATGGGTTATGAGACATCAAAGGTTTTGGGATAATTTTGAGCTGCCTGTATATTGAGGCTCAGGGGAGTGTTCCTGTGTTGCTGGAGAATTTGGGTGGTATGTCTTGTTTTGGAACTTGTTGGCCCTTGGGTGGAGCTTGGTTTCAGTGTAGGTATGAAGGCATTTGATGAGCTCCTATTGCTTAATGTTCCCTGAATTCAAACTAGTACAGCCACTATGGAGAACAGTGTGGAGATTCCTTAAAAAATTGCAAATAGAACTACGTTATGACCCAGTAATCCCACTTCTGGGCATACACACCGAGGAAACCAGAATTGAAAGAGACACATGTACCCCAATATTCATCGCAGCACTGTTTATAATAGCCAGGACATGGAAACAACCTAGATGTCCATCAGCAGATGAATGGATAAGAGAGCTGTGGTACATATACACAATGGAGTATTACTCAGCCGTTAAAAAGAATTCATTTGAATCAGTTCTGTTGAGATGGATGAAACTGGAGCCGATTATACAGAGTGAAGTAAGCCAGAAAGAAAAACACCAATACAGTATACTAACACATATATACGGAATTTAGGAAGATGGCAATGACGACCCTGTATGCAAGACAGGGAAAGAGACACAGATGTGTATAACGGACTTTTGGACTCAGAGGGAGAGGGAGAGGGTGGGATGATTTGGGAGAATGCCATTCTAACATGTATACTATCATGTGAATTGAATCGCCAGTCTATGTCTGACACAGGATGCAGCATGCTTGGGGCTGGTGCATGGGGATGACCCAGAAAGATGTTATGGGGAGGGGAGGTGGGAGGGGGGTTCATGTTTGGGAATGCATGTAAGAATTAAAGATTTTAAAATTTAAAAAAAAAATAAATAAAAATAAATAAATTAATTAAAAAAAAAAAAAAGACACTGACTCCTTGGAAGGAAAACTATGATCAACCTAGAGCATCTTTAAAATCAAAGACATCATTTTGCCAGCAAATGTCCATCTAGTCAAGGCTATGGTTTTTCCAGCAGTCATGTATGGATGTGAGAGTTGGACTATAAAGAAAGCTGAGCACCAAAGAATTTATGCTTTTGAACTGTGATGTTGGAGAAGACTCTTGACAGTCCCTTGGACTGCACGGCAATCCAATCACTCCATTCTAAAGGAAATCAGTCTTGAATATTATTGGAAGGACTAATGCCGAAGCTGAAACTCCAATACTTTGGCCACCTGATTCAAAGACTGACTCATTGGAAAAGATCCTGCTGCTGAGAAAGATTGAAGGTGGGAGGAGGAGGGGACAACAGAGGATGAGATGGTTAGATGGCATCACCAACTCAATGGACATGAGTTTGAGTAAGCTCCAGGAGTTGGTGATGGACAGGGAAGCCTGGTATGCTGCCCTCCATGGGGTCACAGAGAGTCGGACACAATTGAGCGACTCAACTGAACTGAAAAGTCAGTCAGGAAAAAAAAGAATCATGGTGACTGTAGAAACAGTCAGAGACTTCACAGATGTGTAGCGGTAAAGAATCTGCCTGCCAGTTTGAGACAGAGGCGAGAGACACAGGTTCGATCTCTGGGTCGGGAAGATCGTCTGGAGAAGGAAATGGCAACCCACTCCAGTATTCTTGCTTGAAAATTTCCATGGACAGAGGAGCCTGGTGGACTACAATTCATGGGGCTGCAGAGAGTCAGGCGTGACTGAGCACAGACACTTAAAATCTACAGATACCAGAAATATCACTGGAAGCTTTTAGACAGAGAAAAATTAAGTAGCAACTGCTTAATATAAGAACCTAATTGAAATCTTACTTGTGGACAGCCATCCACATTCCTGTAATATTGGATTTGGGAGCAGGAAGAGTTGTTTTTGTTTTAAATAGGCAGCAAATCCTTACAAATTCATGATTCCAAATCTCTAAAAAACAAACCATCCACAAACTTATTCTGCTAAAACCTCTAGCACTTTATACTGTGTTCACTCTCTGAGCTGTGTGACTTCTAGATTTTTAGAGTCTATTTGCAAATCAAAAGATACTGGAATGCCACAGAAAGGGACCGTTAGACTTAACAGAAATGACTAATCATTATTTATTCTTTTAAATCTTAACCCTAACTATGTCTCTGGGCTATCAGGCCTAATTCTATCATCAATAACAGTGATCTATTTAAGACATGCCTAAATGATTTTTCCCTCTTCTCTCTCATATCACTAGTCATACATTTTTTAAAATAATTGACTCTTTAGAGAAAGTTAATAATTAACCAAGGAATTTCTATTAATGAAAGTGTTATATTGATTTTTCTCTTTAAAAAGCACATGCATTTTTATTAAAATTTTATATTACCCAGGTGACAACTTATGTCACGAGGCCTTTAAACATTGAGGTAAGTTTGCTTTGAAGTTCTGTGTCACGTTAGACTGACCATGATTTGCCACTTATTTGTGAAATTCCTGTGGTGCTTTTAGCTACATGATTACATCTGACACTAGCTTTTTTCCCCACTGAATTTTCACCCTCCACTTTGCAACCTGTTTCTATTTGCAAAGTTTTACATGTCCAGAAATTTATACAAATTTGCAATTCAGTTCCACTCCTGCAATTAAAAAAAAAAATACAAAAGCTCTTTATGGATGTAGCAGATTTTACAGAAAGTTTGGTATGATGAAGGGGTTTATAAGCTAGCAAATAGAAAATTAAATGTTAAGTATCTTTGATATAAAAGCATTTATTTGCTCATTCTGCAGCTTCGTTCTGTCATCTTCCATGTCTTCATAATCTTCGTTTCCTCTTCACTTCTGTGTCACTTTCTGTATCAATTTCTGTCACTGTTCGGTCACGTTTTATGTAGATGAAACACAAAACACAAAGCCAGAAATATTTTCTTTCTTTTTTTTTTTTTTTTTTGATGTGCTGGGTCCTTGTTGCTGTATATGGGCTTTCTCTAGTTGCAGTGAGCAGGGGCTACTCTCTGAGTACTTCATACTCTCAGCAAGGGCTCTAGGACTTGGGGCTTCAGTAGTTGGGGCCTAGTTGCCCTGAGACATATAAGGTCTTATTTCCTGGACCAAGGATCAAACCTGTGTCCCCTGCATTGGCAGATGGACTCTTAAACCACTGGACCACCAAGGAAGTCCTCAGAAAAATTTTCTTTAAAAAAATTCTTCCTGTTTTATTCTATAGAATAATGCAATTTTCTCCAGTTTCCTCTCTAAATTCAGCTTTAATACATCTGTCTAATAATCCAATATTTGCTCGATTACACTGCACTAACTAGCAAGAAAGAGAATTTATTTTTTACTTCAGAATTTAATGACCTAGAATCTGCCTATGGGCTGATGCTTCAGGTATTACAATAGAAGTGTACCTAAGCTACCAAATATGCAATTAACTTCATACCTAAACACACGGAAGGATTCCTCCTTCAATGTTCTACACATTGTTGAAACTTATCATCAAGTGTAGTCTTTCTCTTGTTTGGGTTTTTAGAAACATTTGACAGAGACAATGACTCCTCGCTACAAAGTTACTTTTTAAAATCTGTTTCTTAATTGGAGTATAATTGCTTTACAATGTTATGTTAGTTCCTGCTGTACAATCACGTGAATCAGCTACATATATACACATATCCCCTCCCTCTTGAGCCTCTCTTCCACACCCATCCCCCATTTGGCCCTGGAAAATTACTCTTTATTGAGCTCTGTGGCACTATATTGTCCTGGTCTTCCTCTTATATTACTAGATCCTCATTTTCAAGTTTCTTTGCTGCTCACTTATCAGCATTTTGGTATCTAAAAATTGGAGAGACACAGGGCTCTGTCCTTAGTCTTCTTCTCTTTTTATTTATTCTATTTTTTACTCCCCAGATGCTCTCACTTTAACTCATGAGATTTACATTTATCTATAAGTATGTGGCCACCCCAATTTTATCATTTTCTGATCTCTTAACTGAAGCCTATACTTGTCTATCCAATCAATTACTTTAAATTTCCTTTCTAAAGTTTAAGTCCCATGAAATTTAGCATATCCCAAAACTGAACAATTTATTTTCCCAAAATTTACACCCTCCATATTTTTCTTTATCTATATAATTTGAAGTGCATATCTAAACTTTCAGCAGTGTAACTGTCTTCTTCTAAAATAAATCCTAAGTCTACCCAGCTCTCACCATCTTACTGATACCATGTTTTCCAAACCACTATCATCTCTTCCATGGAAAGGTCCTTCTTCCAGGCTTATATTTACAGTTTATTTTTCTCCATGGAGCATTTTAAAATGTAGTAATATATTCTCCCTTGGATCAAAAACTCTCCAATGGACACCAGTCTCACACACAGTAAATCCTCAGTGCTTAACATCATCAAAAATATTCTGTGCAGTCAGATTCTTGGCAGTATCTCTGAACTGATCTCACCTGAGCCTTCCCCTTGTCCATTGTAGCCACACTGACTCCCTTGCTATTTCTTGAGCAAACCCATCATATTCCCTTATCACAGCCTTTTCCCTTGCTGTTCCACAGAATTTCTATTTCCTTAGCCCAGTTAATTTGCTTCTAAAATGGAACTTTCTCAATTAGGCCTTTCCTGTCTACACTATCTAAGGTGATACTATCTTCCACAAGCAACCTACCCCCATTCTTCTTTCCTTAATTTTTCACCATAACATTTATTAACCATCATTGTATTATTTGTTCATTTATTTTTTATTTTTTCTTCCCATCAAAAGGTAAGTTCAGGGTCTAGCATGTGGTAGATACTTATATTTATTTAATATATGAATCATTTCTTTCCAAGGTTTTACATTTTTTTAAAGATTTTTACCATTCCCTAAAAGTATATACCATCATAAACTATTCTAAAGATCGATAACCTCTGAAGAAAAAGTATGGAGAGATTTTTATGTCAATTTATTCTTTTCAACAAAATATTGGACTCCTGAGAGTATATTAAAGTTTAAAACAGTTTTTTATTATATAAATAATTGATATTGACAGTAAAGGTATATTTAATTTGACTTGCAAAATGTACATTATCAGCAACCTACATTTCAAGTTAGGCCTATAAGAAATTTGAGTATTGTTTTCTTTCAGTTGAAGAAGCAAAGAGGTAGTGTTTCTAAAATAATTTGAAAGATAGAAAAGAAATCAGTAGCTCTAATCTCTACTCTTAGTATTTAGATTGGGCCATTAACTCACTTCCGTTTTCACTGCTTCTGCCATTTAACCATAGGCTTAAGGAAGCTAAAATGTTCTTTAATTGAAATTACTTTCATTTAACCACATAACACATGAGATGCAATCCCAGCAAATTTTAGACTGACTCAGTAATAAGATTTCTTTACTGATACCACAAGAATTCAATGAAGTATCCAATATCCAAATTCAATTTTATAAAGAGAGAATAGCTTTGGGGGAAACCATCAGTGAAGAAATGCCACCTGAGGAAATTATAAACCAAAAGAAACAACTCTTTACAATTAATCCACCTACAAGTCTTCATCTGAAGTGTTATGGAAAGCATAAAAAGATTCTTGGGAAAAAAAATGAGGTTGTTTCTTTTTCTATTCTATAAAAAAAACTGTTTCCTACGAGATGAAGTTACTTATATTTTGGGAAAGACACAATAAAATTGCTCTTCAGAAGTCCTAAATATAATGTAACACTTTAGTCTTTTTTTGGTAATCTTTTCCCAAATAGTAAGTGTATTTTATAAATCCAAGCTCTATTCATCTACAAATGAAGCAGAATTGTCTGCTAAATATCCCAAAATGAATAGTTTGGATAGACTCAAATAATAATACAGAGATAGGAGAGAGTTAGATGGAGAAGGATAAGGTGAGTCTTTCTTCACTAATATTAGAACTACACGTGTAAGTTTTCAAATCATGTCTAAACTGGCCAATTCACTTTAAATGACAGCCATACCTCATTTTACTGTACTTTGCTTCATTGTGTTTTGCAGTTACTGCATTGATTTTTTGTTTGTTTGTTTGTTTTTCACAAATTAGATGTTTGTGACAACCCTGCTTTGAGTGAGTCTATTTAGTGCTATTTTTCCAAAAGCATTTTCTCACTTTGTGTCTCTATGTCACATTTTGGTAATTTTCACAATATTTCAGACTTTTTATTATCATTTATACTTGTTATGCTGATCAGCAATCTTTGATGTTATATTGTAATTGTTGGGGTGCCAGGAACTGTGCCTGTATAAGATGGTAAACTTAATCAGCATGTGTTGTATGTGTTCTGACTGCTCCACCAACCAGCTGCTCCCGCAACCTCTCTCTCCCTTCCCTCCAGCCTCCCTATTCCCCTAAGACTCAACTATATTGAAAGGAGGCTATTTAATAAACCAAACCGGCAATGACCCCTAAGTGTTCAAGCGAAAGGAAGATTCTCCAGATGTTCACTTCAAAGAAGATAGAAATGATCAAGCTTAGTGAGGAAGGCATGTTGAAAGCCAAGATGGGCTGAAAACTAGGTCTCCTGTGCCAAACAACCAAATTGTAAATGCAAAGGAAAAGTTCTTCAAGGAAATTAAAAGTGCTGCTCTAGTGAACACATGAATTTCAAGAAAGCAACAGAGCCTTATTACTACTATGAAGAATGTTTCAGTGTTCTGGATGGAAGACCAAACCAGCCACAATATTCCCTTAAACCAAAATCTAATCTGGAGCAAGACCCTAACTCTCTTCAATCCTATGATGGTTGAGAGAGGTGAGGAAGCTGCAGAAGAAAAGTTTGAAGCTAACAGAGGCTGATACATGAAGTTTAAGGGGAAAAACCCCCCATCTTCGTAAGATAAAAGTGCAAGGTAAAACACTGTTGCAGAAAGTTATCCAGAAGATCTAGCTAAGATCATTAATAAAGCTGGTTACACTAAACAGCAGAATTTCATTGTAGATGAAAGAGCCCTGTAAGATACAATCAAGTGTTTTCATAGCTAGAAAGAAGTCAATGACTGGCTTCAAAACTTCAAAGCACAGACCGACTTTCTTATTAGAGGCTAATACAGCTGGTGACTTTAAATTGAAGCCAATGCTCATTTATAATTCTGAAAGTCCTAAGGCCCTTAAAAATTATGCTAAATCTACTCTGCCTGTGCTCTGTAAGTGGAACAATGCCTGAATGATAACATTTCTCTTTGCAACATGTTTTACTGGATATTTTAAGACTACTATTGAGATCTACTTCTCAGGAAAAAAAAAAAAAAAGATGCCTTTCAAAGTATTACTGCTCATTGACCTTGCCACCCAAGAGCATTAATGGAGATGTATAATAAGATTAATGCTGTTTTTATGCTCCCTAACACATAATCCACCCTGCAGGCCATTATCAGAGAGCAATTTTGAGTTTCAAGTCTTATTATTGAGGAAATACATATCTTAAAACTATAGTTGGCATGGATAGATATTCCTCTGATGGAATTGGATCTGGGCAAGTAAATTGAAAACCTCTGGAAAGAATTCACCAATTTAGATGCCATTAAAGAGCATTCATGATTTATGAGAAGAGGTCAAATACCAACATTAATAGGAGTTTGGAAGAAGTGGATTTCAACCCACATGGATGACTTTTAGAGTTTCAAGTCTTCAGTAGAGGAAGTAAGTGCAGATGGGTTGGAACTAAATATCAAGAGAACTAGAATTAGAAATGGAACCTCAAGATGTGACTTGAATTGCTGTAAGCTCATGATAAAAATTTAGCAGCTGCAGAGTTACTTCTTGTGATGAGTAAAGAAATTAGTTTCTTAAGACGGATCTACTCCTGGTGAAGATACTATTGTTGGGCTAGACCCCCCAGGTTTGCAAGCCCTGTACTTGTTCAGCCTCAAGACTGAAGAAAGAGTTTGGAGTCAACAACAGAGACATCAGTGGTACATAAGATAAAAAATCTTACATGTTTGAAGCAAAAGGGTCCTGAACTAACAGCCCACCCTGGACAGCAGATGGTGGTCAGAACTTGGTAGTGACTGTCTTTGCTTCCAGGGAAATAGGGAGACTACCATTTATAGGGGGGATTGACATCATATTGGCCCATCCATTACTAGGGAAACCACCAGAAAGGGACAGTCGTCTTAGCCCCTCAAGCTAAGTATCTTCTTGGGGACAGAGGTCTTCCCTTTGCTAAATTGAAAGGGCAGCCATTCAGATCTAAAGATAAGAATGATCATTAGGGTAGGAGATAGTCTGTAATTATTTATGATTAGGCTCTGTGATTAAGGAAGAAGGTCAGTCATGGTCAAACGGGATGCCCAGAAAGCAAGTAAACAGTCATCGTGGGTGGCCTGATTCCATAGCTGTGAAGATTATTGAAATGACAACAAAAGGTTTAGAGTATTATAGAAATTGAGTTAATAAAGCAGTGGCAGGGTTTGAGAGGATTGATTCCAGTTTTGAAAGAAGTTCCATTATGGGCAAACTGCTCTCAAACAGCATTGCATGCTACAGAGAAACTGTTCATGAAAAGGAGAATTAATCATGGCAAACCTCATTGTTGTCTTACTCTAAGAAATTGCTACAGTCACCCCAACTTTTAGCAACCACCACCCTGATTAGTCAACAACCAACAATATCAAGGCAAGACTTCCATCAGCAAAAAGATTGCAACTCACTAAAGGCTCAGATCATGGCTAAGATTTCTTCTTTGGACAATAAAGTATATTTTTAATTAAAGTATGTATAGTTTTAGACATAATGCTATAATTCACATAATGTTATTATACTATACTGTAGTAGACTGCTGTAAATAATATGCTATTTGAGGGTAAAAGTTTAAAAAAAAGGGATTTACCTTTGTCTTCTATTAGTATGATTTTAATGGAGACTACTATGAATACACAAAAGAGCATAATATTAAGGAAAATAATTGAAGAACTATAAACATGAAGAATTATTATGATGGTTCAAGGCAGTGTAAGTTTGTCTAGATAGAAAGTTTTAAGGTTTTTTTTACATGATGTCTTTCTAAAGATCAGTTTCATCTCTAGTTAATTCCAAGCTTGGAGGACCCATTTATATTAAAGTATTGCCTAAAGGGCAACAAATGTTAGGGAAATTGATACGTTTTAAAGTGTATTTTCATATTTTCCTGCAAGTAAACATGAGGTTTCTCGATCAGAGAAAATTGTTTCTTGCAATAACTTCAACTGTTCCTCTTGCCCAAATCTTCCTTTCTTTTGGGGCTATCCAATAAAGGCCATATGGGTAGCTCTGTGCATACAAAAGCATCTGCATCACAGAAGAGAAACCTCAAAATATGAATGTGGCAGCTTATATATGTTGCACATTTCTACTTCTGACAGAAGGAGATATCTCCCTGTTATAAACAAATTCTCTTGCCAAGAGACTCCTGGGTTCTTACCCTTTGAAATGAAAATTATTGTCTACACGTTTAAAATTAGACAAATTCTCTTGTTGTCGTTCAGTCTCTAAGTCGCATTTGATTCTTTGTGACACCCATTTACTGCAGCCTGCTAGGCTCCTCGTCCTCCACTATCTCCCAGAGTTTGCTCAAATTCATGTCAGTTGGGTCGGTGATGCTGTATAGTTATCTCATCCTCTGCTGCCTCCTTCTCCTTTTGCCTTTAGTCTTTCCCAGCATTAGGGTCTTTTCCAATGAGTCAGGTTTTCACAGCCAGTGACCAAAGTATTGGAGCTTCAGCTTCAGCAACTGTCCTCCAAATGAATATTCAGAGTTGATTTCCCTTAGGATTGACTGGTTTGATCTCCTTGCAGTCCAAGGGACTCTCAAGAGTCTTTTCCAGCACCACAGTTTGAAAGCATCAATTCTTTGGTGCTCAGCCTTCTTTATTGTCCAGCTGTCACATCCATACATGACTACTGGAAAAGCCATAGCTTTGACTATATGGACCTTTATCAGCAAAGTGATGTCTCTGCTTTTTAATACGCTATCTAGGGGTTTGTCATAGCTTTCCTTCTAAGGAGCAAGAGTCATTTAGATTCATGGCTGCAGTCACCATCAACAGTGATTTTAGAGCCCAAGAAAATAATTTCCAAGGCCTATCTATTAACTTAAATTCCAATAAAATGTACTTCTAAAGCCCGAAACAACCAGAAACATTGAAAGCATATTCTCTATATAATGACCAATATCTGAAATGAAAAAAGAGTAACATTTTTTTTTCTAAATGATAAACTGATGACAGGGTCTTATCAGATATCTTCAAGTATCTATTCATTTTATAAACAATGTTTCTATTTGAGTCACAATAGAAACAAAATATTACATTCCCCCAGTCTTCATCATGAGATTATTCATTATTCTGTCCTCACAGTTAACAGCTGCTGCTGCTGCTGCTGCTGCTAAGTCAAGTCAGTCGTGTCCAACTCTGCGCGACCCCATAGACAGAAGCCCACCAGGCTCCTTTGTCCCTGGGATTCTCCAGGGAAGAATACTAGAGTGGGCTGCCATTTCCTTCTCCAATGCATGAAAGTGAAAAGTGAAAGTGAAGTCGCTCAGTCCTGTCCGACTTTTAGCGACCCCATGGACTGTAGCCTACGAGGCTCCTCTGTCCATGGGATTTCCCAGGCAAGAGTACTGGAGTGGGGTGCCATTGCCTTCTCTGCAGTTAACAGCTGATGTTTCTTAAACAGCATTACATACTCTTTTATTTTTCCTCTTATATCTTTCTGCTAGACTGTCTTATGGCTTAGCTGGTAAAGATTCTTCCTGTAATGTGGGAGACTTGGATTCAATCCCTGGGTTGGGAAGATCCTCTGGAGAAGGAAAGGCTACCCACTTCAGTATCCTGGCCTGGAGAATTCTATGGACTGTATAGTCCATGGGGTCACAAAGAGTCAGACATGACTGAGCAACTTTCACTTCACTTCACTTCTAGACTGTCTAACACAGGGATCCCCAACCTCTGGGATCTAATGTCTGATGATCTGAGGTGGAGCTGATATAGTAATAATAGAATAAAAGTGCACAATAAATGTAACACACTTGAAACCATCCCCCCCATCTCTCACCATCATAACCCCCAGTCCCTGGAAAAAATATGTTTCCACAAAACCAGTCCCTGGTATCAAAAATGTTGGTGACCATTTGTCTAAAACCCACTAATTCCTCCTACAACTCAAAAAATTAAATTCATAAAATTAGATCATTAACACAGAGCTCTCTTCTGACCACCTGTTTAATGAATACAGGTGTTCACATTGTAACCTCACTTAGATATCTCCAAGCTATCTGAGACTCAAAAAGCCCCTTATTGAAATCATGAACCTCACCCAAAAGATGGTACTTTACACATTCACTTCAGTGAATGACATCACTATGAACCCAACTACTTATGCCAGAAACCAAGTCACCCTAATTCTTCCCTCTTCTTCATCCTCATATATAAGCTATAACCAAATCCTTTAAATTTTTAATTCATAATTTTTTCTCAGATCTGTTTCTTTCTCTACCCACTGTCACAAGTATTATCTGAACTACTATTACCTCTTGCTTGAATTATTGCAGTAACATTTCTATACTGTTATGTGGTAGCCTCAAGCCACACATATTTATTTACATTTAACTTTAATTAAAATTCAAAACCTCAAACTAATCACATTTCAGGTGAACAGCAAAGTTGTAGAACATTTACGTCATTGAAGAAATTTCTGTTGGATTTCACTTCATCTAAAATGTTCTGAATCTGTTTTACACCTCATCTAATTAATTAGTCACATTGGACACAAAATTAGATTTTTAAATAATATTTTAAATAAATCCTGAGTCCCTCAACCCCCAAAACACACTCTCACACACATACACTTATACACACACACACACTCTCACACATACACAATTGAAAACATTTTATTGGCTTTCCTTCTGCTTTTAGATTAGACGTTAACCTACCTTTAAATGAAAATGATTATTTTGGCTAAAAAATTCTGCAGCAAACTGAATGGCTCCTGCTTTCTGTACCCTTATGTAGACTCACTTTTATCTAGACCCTGTATGTAGTGTACAATAATATAACAATATTGACCTTTAAAAAAATTTAAATGACCCCCACGTGCCCATTCTTCTTTCTACTTCAGGGCATTTGAATAAGCAGTTCCTTGATCATGGAGTTCTATTTTTATTTATTTATTTATTTATTTTTTGATTAACCATGCAACCATTAGATATTTCAAATCAGTTTTCCAAACCCCAGAAAAGCCTTCCATGACATTCTTGACCAGGTCAAATCCTCTGGCTTAAGTAATTATGCCTGACACCCCTCCTTCAAAAGATTTACTATAGCTGCAGTTTTACATGTATATGTATGATATTTGATTAAAGAGCACAGAGATAATATCTGTTTTTATTCAGTTATGGTTATTAGCTTAGTGAAGATGCTTCTATACTTTTGTTGAATGAATTAAAATCTTTCTCAAAAAATAAAATAAAATAAAATCTTTCTCAATTTCACTTTTGCTCCTTCACTACACTGATTTAATAACAATGACATGCTGCTGCTGCTGCTGCTGCTAAATTGCTTCAGTCGTGTCTGACTCTGTGCGATCCCATACATGGACGCCTACCAGGCTCCTCCGTCCCTGGGATTCTCCAGGCAAGAACACTGGAGTGGGTTGCCATTTCCTTCTCCAATGCATGAAAGTGAAATGTGAAAGTGAAGTTGCTCAGTCATGTCTGACTCTTTGCAACCCTATGGACTGCAGCCTACCAGACTCCTTCGTCCATGGGATTTTCCAGGCAAGAGTACTGGAGTGGGTTGCCATTGCCTTCACAGTGATATGACTATTATAAAATACCTATGCAAGTTAACAGGTTTCATTGGAAACAATGAAACTAACTCTGACTTTAGCAAAGATCTTATTGAAGGATGTCTTGGAAGTCTGAAGACCAGGAAAGGAAACTTCTACCAGCAAATAAAACAGCCTACATCGTGTCTTTGTTAGACACAGAATGTTGCCACTGGCCCCGCCTACTCTGAACCCCCACTAATGCTGGCATCACTGGACGCTGAACTCCACTGCATACCGAGTGAATGATGCTTGGCTGTTACTGCTTTATTAGTGCCTTTTAAGGGCATCTGACTGGGAGAACCTCAGTCATACTCCAATGTTTCAACTGCCAGAGGACAGAAAGAAGAAATACAGAAACTTCAGATTCCCTAGGCTGGGGGAGTGAGTTGTCTCTACCCAGGCTTTCCTGGGCACTCCTCCCAAAGAGGAATGGGGGTCTAGATGTTGAATAGCTCAATATATGAGCACAGTATATACTAATCTTTATTTCAAAGTTTTCTCAAACATCCAAAATACATCAATTTTGTTACATGAGGATAACTTCATTTATTTTATTATGATACATGGGGACAGTTGGTTTGTTTCATGAGTTTATTCACTGTCATATTGCTAGAAGTTAAAACAGCACCTGGAATTTAAGCATTCAATACATATTTGTTGAATGACTAATTACTAAATAAATATTTTAGAAAATGACAGCCTCAGTATTTACTATGGCTGAGACACTGCTGTAAATACTTTAAATATACTAAATTAATTAATTCTCACCATAGTCCTATGTGTATGTGCTAAGTTGCTTTAGTTGTGTCTGACTCTTTGCGACCCTATGGGCTATAGCCCGTCAGGCTCCTCTGTCCGTGGGATTCTTCAGGCAAGAATACTCTAGTGGGTTGCCATGCCCTCCTCCAGGGGATCTTCCTGACCCAAGGATGGAACCCTTGTCTCTTCTGTTTCCTGCATTGGCAGGTGGGTTCTTACCACCAGTGCCACCTGAAAAGCCCATAGTCTTATGAGGTAGGCTCATTTACTATCCCAGTCTTCAAGATTGTAAAACCTGGAGGTAGGGAGATAATAAATAAATAAATAAAGTCACAAAATAGTGAGTAGCAAAGCCTGAATTTTAATTCTTGCAAATGATTAACATGCATATATAACTATTATTGCTTCCCTCATAGATCAGTGGGTTAAAAAATCTACCTGCATTGCAGGAGACTTTGGTTTCGGGGTTGGGAAGATTTACTGCAGAAGGGATAGGCTACCCACTCCAGTATTCCTAGGCTTCCCTTGTGGCTCAACTGTTAAAGAATCCACTTGCAATGCAGAAAACCTGGGTTTGATCCCTGGGTTTGGAAGATCCCCTGGAGAAGGGAAAAGCTACCCACTTCAGTATTCTGGCCTGGAGAATTCCATGGACTGTATAGTCTATGGGGTCACAAAGGGTCGGGCATGACTGAGCGACTTTCACTTCCACTTTTCATAACTATTATATCAAGTAAACGAAAACAATGACTCTAAAACTTGTATATAATTATTTTTAACAAATATAATTAAAAATAATGAATCAGTTGATTGACTACAAGGTCTGTGATAGTATTACAGCACAATCATATTAATGTTTCTAAAACTTAGCTCTGCTCAGAAATTTCAACAGCTCAATGTTCCTTGGCAATATCTTAAGCCCTAAGTCTGGTCTTAAAGGATCACTGATGATTTTATAGTAGTTTTCTGGTCTTTAGCACACTGTTCACCATTGATATCAATTTCTATCTCTGTCACTGCCATCATTATTATTACTCTTATTTCGTGTTCCATGTTTGTATGTACTCCTATGTTCCAGTTATCCTTTGGATATGTGTATATCTGGAAAATCTCAAGAATTTTATATACTATATCTTGTGTTTTGGCAACAGAGGCATAGGAGGCAACATCAGCAAAGACATTTTGTAAAGTCCTAGTGGAGAAGGCAATGGCACCCCACTCCAGTACTCTTGCCTGGAAAATCCCATGGACGAAGGAGCCTGGTAGGCTGTAGTCCATGGGGTCGCTGAGAGTTGGACACTACTCAGGGACTTCATTTTCACTTTTCACTTTCATGCATTGGAGAAGGAAATGGCAACCTACTCCAGTTTTCTTGCCTGGAGAATCCCAGGGATGGCAGAGTCTGGTGGGCTGCCGTCTATTGGATTGCACAGAGCCGGACACGACTGAAGCGACTTAGCAGCAGCAGCAGCAGTGAGCCATCTGCTTTTAGGATGGTAAACTAAATACCATATGGTAACTAAATACTTACTTGTTATTACACCTGATGTGCCCATATATTACATGGTTACTTTTTCCTAAGTGTTCTGCAGAACAGCACCCTGTCCTGAATGAGACACACATCCAGTGGTCACAGGATAAGTTTCATTCCTCTAAGCCTAGTGTCAGTTATTCCTTATGCTAAAGTTGAGATATACAATTTAATCTGAGACACACAGATGAGCACAGTTAGAGTTAAGCAACCCAAGGCTCCAAGCATAATCCTCTTCCAGTTACTGAAATTTCTGACTTGATCAGTTAAATCTGTAACAAAGGTTGAGTAGGTTAGGCAGATTCAGCATAAAGCAGCACTAGGGAACACGGGTCAAAGTGCAAGCGTGCCAACAGGCAGCAAAGCAGCTCAATGAGCACTGCAGCCAACAAGTTTTAGATGGGAATGCAGGTTATTTAGAAGGCAGAAAGCAGAGCTGGTTAACAAAACAAGCTTGAGAAGAATGAGTTTCAATAATGGTGGTCATCACCTAGACGTCCTGCTCACAGCACAAACTGTTAGGGTTCAGGCTGCATCCATGGGTGGCTACACAATATGCTTTTGCTGTTGTAGTCCCTACTATCCCTTATACCTGCCTATCAAAATCCAAGTTTCAAGTAGCATTTCATGAAACATTTGCTAAAACCAATTAATGAGTGATTTCTCTCTACTGAGGTAGGACAGTACTTTGAATATGGTATTAATATGGCATTAACAATGTGCTGTATAGATGTGGTGATTACTCTGACTATGCTAGACATTCCTTTTAAGTAGAACAAGGAGCAAAATCTTTTATAAAATCATTATCACTCCTGATACATATTCATATTCCATACCTACTAAGTAGGTTTCAACAGACTGGAGGGGCAAATTTTTTTAATAAACAACATTCAGGTTAATTCTGCATCTACTCTACAGAAAATATTGACATTGATATATTAGCGATAAAAAGAAAAATCAATGGTTTCCCAAAGCTCTATTATAATTTCTGGATTCCTTTATAAAAACAAAACAAAAGTCTACTTTATGAACCATGAGAAAGTTAACCTTTCTAAAGGTGGCAAGATTTTGACATAAGCAATTTTTTATTTTTATCTTTCTGCCTCTGGTAATGACAAAAGCACACTATCCTTTCAGTGGAGCAAGATTGTGAAACTAGCTGCTTGGAAAAAGTCAGTAGGTTCATTCTTTTCTCAGCTCTGCTCTGAGGTTGACTGATCTGTAGCAAGGCAGCTAATCTGGTTGCCTTACTTTTAGTCCCTGAGGAGTGACTGTGGTCATGGTGTTTTAAATTTTTCTCAAAGTTGTATGAACAAAGGGCAAAGATTCATTAAAAGCTTTGAGTTGCTTAGAGAATTATTACTTATAAATGTAAGCTACTGTTATTATGTTTGAGCCAGACTTCAAACTCTTCAATGCTCAGTTTATTCAAAGCTTCTTCCATGATGACAATGAATCACTATGGCACACTTGAGAGGAAAATATAAACTAACATAGATGCTTAAGTTCTCGTTCTATTTTTTTCTTTTTACAATTTTATTTATTGATTTATTTATGGTTGTGCTGGGAGATCATTGCTGCATGGAATTTTCTCAAGTTGAGGCAAGCCAGGGCTGTTCTCTAGTTGCTGGGCCCAGCTTCTCTTGTAGTGGAGCACAGAATCTAGGGGGCACAGACTTCAGTAGTTGTGGCACATGGCCTCAGTAGTTGTGGTTCCTGGGATCTAGAGTATAGGCTCAATAGTTGTGGTCCATGGGCGTAGTTGCTCCGTGGCATAAGTAGCCTTCCCGGACCAGGGATTGAACCTGTATCTTCTGCATTTGCAGGCAGATTCTTTACAACTGAGCCATCTGGGAGGCCCTTAAGTTCTTACTCCAATAACATAAGAAAAAGGTGTGTTGTATACTCATCATACCTAGTTAATATTGTTCTTCAATTTTGAGTAAAAAAAGCTGGCTTTAAACTCAACATTCAATAAATGAAGATCATGGTATCTAATCCCATCACTTCATGGCAAATAGATGGGGAAACAATAGAAACAGTGACAGATTAATTTTCTTAGGCTCCTAAATCACTGTGGACAATAACTGTAGCCATGAAACTAAAAGATGCTTGCTCCTAGAAAGAAAAGCTATGACAAACCTAGGCAGCATATTAAAAAGCAGAGATATTACTTTGCCAGCAAAGGTCCATATAGTCAAAGCTATGGCTTTTCCAGTAGTCATGTATGGATGTGAGAGCTGTACAATTAAAAAGACTGAGCACTGAACAATTCATATCTTTGAACTGTGGTGCTGGAGAAGACTCTTGAGAGTCCCTTGGACAGCAAGGGATCAAACAAGTCAATCCTAAAGGAAATCAACCCTGAATATTTATTGGGAGGACTGATGCTGAAGCTGAATCTCCAATACTTTGGCCAACTGATGCAAAGTGCTGACATTAGAAAAGGCCATGATGCTGGGAAAAATCGAAGGCAAGGGCAAAAGGTGACAAGAGAGGATGAGATAGTTGGATGGTATCACTGACCCAACTGACATGAATTTGAGCAAACTCCGGGAATAGTGGAGGACTGGGAAGCCTGGCACGCTGCAGTTCAAACCATGCAGTTCATGGTAATTCAATGAGTTGGACAGGACTGAGCAACTGAACAACAACAACAATGAACAAACTATTAAATATGCTATATTTCAATCCTGGAGCTTCACATATTCACTTGTCTGTAAGAACTGTGGTGCTTTACACAGAAACAGCTTTCTCATATCTCTCCACAACCAGATAAGTGAATACTCATGAGACCCAAGTATTTTTCCACTTTAACTTGGAAAGCAGACTGGAATTGAGGAGAATCTTAGAATTATCAAAGATATGATTATAATAAAATGGCCTCCACTGAATATATAACTTAGTGGACAACACTGCTCAAGAACAGAGAAATAAATCAGCTTCTGCAATACACAGAATACATTTCACTTTGCCGTCTTCCTGTATCTGCTCAATTCACCTTTACCGAGGAATTACACTTAACCGTACTACTAGATATAATGCCACTTAATCTGTTTCATCTCTCTCAGTCTTATCTCACTTCATTGTTTCTTCATACTCCTAACTATACTTGAACTAAGTGTGTGTTTGTATTTGTTTTACCACCAAAACTCAAAATGCCTGAGAGTGGGGACTCTATATGTTTTATTATTTTTATCATTTTATTTCCAGTGCCTATATGATACATAGAAAGTGTTTAATAATATTTGCTGAATCAATGACTATGTTATTTCTGATCTCTTAAACTACCCAAAGCACATCTTTAAACATAGTTGAAACCCACAGCTTATATAAGTGGTAAATTGTTAAAATATTAATTGTAGGAAAATATTTTTATATTTTGACATTTTTATATTGTGAAACAATTGATCAGTAAATACAAGAATTTGACAAGATGAAATATTATAGGAAAGATATTTTAAAAATCACATACATCAAAGGTCATCTAGTTGGAAGCAAAGAAAATTTGTGTGGCTTTGCTATCCCCAATATATTTTAACTATAGAAACCACTCTTACATTTTTCTTATTTAAGATAAATTTCATCATATCAGGGACTTTGTGGTTTTACAACATTTGAAACCATTCAAGTGAAACTAGTATACAGTTTTTCAAATAACTATCATTGAATTTAAATGTAAAAATAGTTTTTTTTTATAGAAAGCATATATTCAATATTTTTCTAAGATTTAAAAATAGAGTGCTGATTTTAAAAAAGCTGCTATTACCTTTTCTTTTAAGGAGTTTATGATGTAGTTGTATATTCAAGAGTCAAAATTAATATGCATAAAATACTATAAGCAATACAAAATATCATTGAGTTAAACATAAAAACTGCTGCGTATGCTATATGGTTTTGAAGATGGTAAATATTAATGAAGGTGAACACAGATGAACAAGAAAAATTATACATGACATTGCAATTAGTAATTTTAGAGTATGAATTAGATGATGGCAATGAGAATGAATGTGCATGAACAATGAGAATGAAAGCGGTTTAAAAAAATTAATGTGTCAGAAGAAAAACAAAAGTTCAAAGTATGTTTGACATACTTCCTTCAATAAATATTGAAATATGAGGGATATGTTTTTAAATAATATTTTTAATGTTTATATAAGATTATTCCACACTTAAAATGAATAAATTATGTTATCTGGAAAGATTATGTAAACCTTATGAATCTCCCATGATACTGAATAAGTGAGATTCCTTTTCATTTTTTCATGTATTAAACTCTCAAATTGTATATTACAAAGGCATGTATTAGAATCATGTTTACTTTTCTTCTGTAATTTATGAATGAAAATTGTATTTACATTTACTTATAATTTCAGAATCAATATATTAATGTAATCATTTTTGTTCTCATATGATAAAATAAGCTTTACAATATTAGCTTTGGCTATTAAGTGTTTTTTGTCTCTTTCTTTCTTCATTTGATTTTATTTTTGTCATTTTCGACAATGATGCCTCTTGTGTATGTGCTGTCTCAAAGAGTAAGGTATTTAGAAAATGCAAAATGTATACACTCAAAATTCAACTTCCTTAAGAATAAACTTGCTTTTAACATAGCAAAACAGTAATAACTACAAAATTTTAACAATCATCTTTAGTGGTACCCCACTTATAATAAGATTAATTTCTGGACATTAAATGTGCCTCAATATAATGAACAAATAAGCAAGACATAGTAAAGAATAAAAAATAAATGCTAAGAATATATTTGATTTTAAGTTGGACAGAATTTATACTAGATCTACCACAAATATATGCTAGTATTTTTAAAAACTAGTTATTAAGCAGTCTACAGATTGCAGGCGAACTCATCTAAAGGAAAATAAAAAGAGCATATACACAAAAAAGACATAAAGAAAATGTCTGCAACTATCATTTTCTTGTTCTTGAATTAAAGTTTTACGTATTGGATCAGACTTCTATTAAGCTTCTGAGAACACACTCTCCTTTTATCTTCAAAATTATTCCCCTAAACCAGTGAATAAGACGAAGTGTGCATGCGCATGTGTGTGTCGGTATATTTTTGTTTAGTTGCTAAGTCGTGTCAAATTCTTTGCGACCCCAAGGATTATAGCCCTCCAAGCTCCTCTGTACATGGAATTTCCCAGGCAAGAATACTGGAGGGTGTTGCCATTTCCTTCTTCCGAGGATTTTCCTAACCCAGGGATCGAACCCATGTCTTCTGAATTAGCAGTGATTCTTTATCCCTGAACCACCAGGGAAGCCCATATGTATATACACACATTCATATTTACACACATGTATACATTTGATTGGGCTTCCCAGGAGGTACTAGTGGTAAAGAACGCACCTGTCAATTCAGGAGATATGAGACATGGGTTTGATCTCTGGGTCAAGAAGATCCCCTGGAAAAGGGCATGGAAGCCCACTCCAATATTCTTCCCTGGGGAATCCCCATGGACAGAGGAGCCTGGAAGGCTATAGTCCATAGGGTCACATAGAGTCAGACATAACTGAAGCAACAGCACACACATATATATTTGATTAATAAATGATTTTTGAGTGACCATGTTAAGTTCAATAAACTAGAAAAATAATTTTTTTTTCCTGTGTGTTCAACTGATGGCTTTGCAAATGTTATTTTATTACATTGTTGCCTTGTTTGTAATAGTAGAACCTAAGGTTAAAGCTTACGAACAAGAAGTTTACTCGAGACTATAGTATTATGTCAGGTTGTGGAAATGAAGGATAAGAAAATGAAGCAAAGAAGGTAATATAAGAGGGATTAACTACTGAGATTGCCATCCATACATAAGTGGTTGTTTCATCTTCTTGCAGCTTGTGAGAAGCTTTATTAAAAAGCATCTAATATATTTGTGGCTATGGTGGGGGCGGGGAGGGAGGAAGCATTTAACTCTTAGCCTCCATAGTTATTGGTCAAGGGTTGCCCTCTAGAGATGTTGCACATGAAAGATGCCAAAAGTGTTCCCATGGGTCACTCATAGATGAGCCCTATGGTAGGAAGACAGACATACCTGAAGCAACAATTAGCAGAGCACTATCAGACTGCATCTGAGCAAAACTGGTTGAAGGCTGCACCAAACTGTCTGTCACAGTAGTGATGAAAGGTAAGAGAATCTCAAACAGCACACAAGAAATATCCAATGCAGCCCACTTCTTATACCATTCAGATTTACTCATACCAGAGGATGAGGTGGTTGGATGGCATCACCAACACGATGGACATGAGTTTGAGTAGGCTCCAGGAGTTGGTGATGGACAGGGAAGCCTGGCATGCTGCAGTCCATGGGGTCGCAGAGTCAGACACAACTGAGTGAGTGAACTGAACTGACCTGCATAAAACCCCATCTGTCACAAGTGGTGCCAAACCACCTTTTTTGCAAAGACACAAGAGAGTTTGTTGGGAAAAAAATAACAACCTATCTTTCATGGTACAGACACTGTAGGGTAACAAACAACTCTCCTCAGGGATTCTAAGCCTTTGTTCTTTGGCTTTGTAATGTGGTGGCTGCAATTGTTTTGTCACAGCTATTACAGGGCAGAAAATCAGCTAAGAGGGTTTCAGAAGCACACTCAGCTCCATGGCTGCCCCTTTCATAGGCCCATCATGCCGTTATGTATGTCACCAGGAAAGAGGTTGAGTCGTTCTTTTCACCTGATTGTGTAGTGCTTCCTCTGTGATGCTTGCAATTTGATGTTTCTTTCTCAGCTTTCCTTGTCTCCATTCTTCTAATGCTTTTCCCAGACCCCTGAAAATCTATTCGAGTCATTCCACACTCCAAACCACATCTCAATCCATATGAATTTAACAACAAGATTATTACTCACAGTTGTGCTGAGAGGCATTCCTTTTACCACTGTCCTAAAGAGCCACTCTTGCTCCATGTGTGGCAGCAGTCTCTTTTCAGCTAGTGCCAGCATGTTGGGCTGATCTATCTTGGAAGCAGTCCAGGTATAGAAAAACCCCATGAGCCATAGGTGTGAGTTGAAAGAGAATATCAATGTAATATGGATAAGTATTATGAAAATCTGGGCCGCAAAAATAATGTAATTTTATTTATGCCTTCTGGATCTTATCAAGTTCAATTCTCACTGTAGCATCTCCACTGTACAGTTGCTTGCTTATTTGTTCTGGTGACTTTATGTTCAATAGATCTAATAATACCCAACTCCAAATGGAGAATGAAGAATCCATGGTCAGAAACCCAGATCATGCCAGGGGTTTTTCTACCAAAGAGAGTAGTTTTGTTTTGCTGTTTTTTTCTTTTGTTATTTTGTCACAAATGGCCTTCCCTTTCTCCACAACCTTACTGAAAATCTGCTATTGGGTCTACCAGAGACACCACATATCATCTTTATTCATAATGTCTCTAATACCACTGGTTTCTTGGGATATATGGCATAAATAGGGGGTTCCCCTGGTGGCTCAGCAGTAAAGAATCTGCCTGCAGTTCAGGAGACATAGGTTTGATCCCTGGGTTGCAAAGATCCCTTAGAGCAGGGCATGATAACCCATTCCAGTATTCTTATCTGAAGAATCCCATGGACAGAGGAGCCTGGCAGGCTACAATTCACAGGGTTGCAAAGAGTTGGACATGACTGAAGCAATTGAACACACACACATGGCTCAGATAGAAGGCATCTTCACTGCAACTTGAGCCTGCTACAAGGTTCTCTTTTCCTCTGTGACTTGAAACTGTCAGACTTCTCAGTCACATGATAAGTAGGTTGCAATAGTATCTCCTACTGTGGTATAGACTGCTTCCAAAATCTAAAGAAGCTCACCAAGAATTTTCTTTATGATAGGGAGTGCCACTCATGGCCACTTGTATGCCCTAGACCAGAGACACCTAAAAACTTCAAACAATTCATTGTTTGGCACACTTACAGGTATCTAAGATGCCTATCACTTTCTGTTCACCAAGTCCAATCAACATACTGACATTACTAGAGTGATTCAGTGTCCTATAAAACACTGTGAGAGCTGGATAAAGCCACAGGGCAAGAAAGTGAATAAATGACCATTGCTACTCCTGTTCTTCACATGTTAACAGCAAAATACTTTTAATCCTTTCTCATGATTAATGTTTTTTTAAAATAAATTGAACATTTTAGTAATACCACTATATAATCTTTCTCCTTTAAGAATGCGTTGACTATTTTGAGGCCTCTTCTACAATATACAATCATTAAAATCAAGTTGAAAAGTTCTTCACAAAATTCTTTGGAGTTTTGATTGATAATGGCTCCATCTTGAACTACTCATAAAGAGAACTGACATCTTGTTAATATTTAATCTTCGCACCCACAAATATTTATGTTCTCATAAAAGTCAATAATTTTTCTAATTGTGAAAATATAGGTCTTGAAAATATGTTAGATTTATTCGTGGTTACATTGAATTTTATTATTCATTATAGATGGTATTTTTAAAATATATTTAAATTTCTATTTGTGCTGCTTATGGACATATAAATGGAGTTGACAATGCAATATTTACTTTAAATCTGTATCATCTGTGAAAAACTACTGGTTTATTTCTTTCTAATCCTTATATATTTTAATATAAAAAAAGTTTTTCTTACTTTAATGGGAAACATCTATGTGTGCTATTACACCTATCTCTGGAATAGAAGAAATGGTAGTATATATTGTTGACTTATCTTTGATTTTTAAAATGACACAGGTTTTCCTTTCTCACTAATATAATTGTGAATCAATTATTTATGTAAATTTGGGGTATAATTTGTGGCTTCAAACAACTTAGCGAAAAATAGTTAAGAAAGTAAATATAGTGTTAATTATATGCCATAAAAGGTTTTAAGCATTTTGCATATTTTTCATTAATCTTATTGAAAGATATGAGATACTTTTATTAATCTTATTTTATAGGAGATAGAAACAACACAGGGAATATTATTCCAATCATATAGTTAATAAGTGGTTGAACAGGGCTTAATAACTGGATAGTTTGTCTCTTGAATCCATATGCTTAAAACTATGTTATGCTATATTAAAAGGTAATAGAGAGTCCATTTCTTGGTTATTTACAAAGATTCAATTTATAAAGATGTCCTGGACTTTATTTTGTAGACATGTAGCTGTTATTTTTTTTTTCTTTTTTCTTTTTCCTTTTCCTTTTTCTTATTAGCAAGGTGAAACAGTACAGGGATTTTTTTTTTTTAAGAAAAATAATGTACATATATATTTATATATATATTCTACTTGTAGAAATGTCATCTATATCTAGACCAGTATTTAATGTAGATTTTTCAAATCCAGACGCTTCATACCCATGTACAGTAAGTTACGTTTTGACACAAGAGCTGGTTTTTTTTTTTTTTTTTAACATGTTTGGTTCCACCTGGGACTTTAATAAATCTGTATGTATTCCTTAAAAAAAAAAATCAATCTCATAGCACTAAATTTTTCAAACATCAATTTGATAAGCATGAATTCAATTATCAAGTGTTCTCTGGGAGCTTGAACCCAAAAGTTATAGTCGCACATGGCTGCACACTGTAATGGGAGAATAAATAGCTTGCTAGAACTCGTTCAAATTGGTGTTTAATCTTTCTTTCACATGAGAATGGTTTATAATTAAAAAAATAAATAAATGGAAACACTAAAGTCCAAGTGATTTCTAAAATGTTCAATACTCACATACTCAGCATAAACATGATAGTATTTAAAAACACAGATTATTGACAATTTCTCAAGGACTGAACTGCAGTAGAGATTGCTACTCAATACTAAATATCAGAAGAAATACCTAATATGGTATCTAGAGAGTGTATGAACATTACCTTAAAAGAGCAATTGGAATAAGAGTGAGGAAATGTAGAGATATTTTAAAAAATTTTGTTTTGGCATGTGCATCATATTTTCTGGACTACAACTTCATGGTGGAAGGCAAGAAGAGGATGGTAAAAGGAGAGAATGAATTACTCTTGGAATTTACATTTGATGATAATGATTATGTTTCCCCTGAGCCAGTTCAGAGAGCACTGATGATCAAAAAGTAATCTAAAAAAAAAAAAAGGTAATCTCAGTTGAATACTTTTTCTTTTTAAAGGATGAAAACCTGGATAATTTTGAGATACAGTGGAAAAACTGAAACCAGATTCACAAATATTGAGTTCATGTCTCAGCAATTCCACTTAGTTAGCTGTGAGCTTTTGGAAAAGTTTCCTTAACATTCTGAATCTCAGGCTTATCTGTAAAGTGAGGACATTGATTTTTGGCCTTCAGAATACTGTGGTTATGATTTATAATATTGTATAGGGAAACAAAATTTGCCACCTCCAAATGTTTCTTTGGCATATGAATTATTTTGAGCTTAAAAACCAAAGTCCAAAGGACTCAGGAAGAAACTTTGACCTTCCCCCTCATTGCCTAAAATAATTTGGGTGGAAGGCTTGTTATAGATAAATAGAGCTATTACCAGAGATATCTGCAAAGAACACAGGCGATATGTGGTGGAGAATCTCTAGTCAAGGCCTAGAGATCAGAGTCTACTCTGGGCCCCATAGTCTTGGCGTGGCCCTGCAAACACTTATTTACCAATCATTTGTTTTTCCATCTCTAGGTAAATTGTCTTCTTCCCCTCTTGGCTCAGCTGGTAAAGAATCTGGCTGCAATGTGGGAGACCTAGGTTTGATCCCTGGGTTGAGAATATCCCCTGGAGAAGGGAAAGGCCACCCACTCCAGTATTCTAGCCTGGATAATTCCATGGATTCTATGGGGTCGCAAAGAGCCTGACACGACTGAACAACTTTCAGATTCACATTCACTTTCCCCTCTGAAGTCTCTAAACCATTATCCTCAACATCCTCTTTTGTCTTTAGCTGAAGATAGATTTCAATCATTTTGATGTTATTCAGTTTTCCTTGGTCTCTGCCATGTGAATATGTTTTCCAACTTTTGTTTGATTTTCTTCTGTTAATCTGTCTCACATCAATCGAATCCTTGGATTGGCCAAAATCACTTAAAAGCATAGTATAAAGTTCATTTCTCCCCCAAAATTATAAATACCTCAAAGATTTGCAAAATACATGGTTATCAACAGTATAAGTTGATATTCTCAAGTAACAGTACGTGGAGTAGACATAACAAGTAGCTCAAAAGTATATTTTGATTTTAAAATATCAATAAATGAAGTAATAATAAGAATTAAAAGAGATCATTTATATAAAAGTATTTATAAGTCTATTAATAGCAATACCAATGTTCACAGTCATTATGTTTGTTATAGGGATATAATTTGGAATAATGATTAAAATCACAGAACTCAAAAGAGACTGGCTCTGAAAACAGATCCACTGTTCTGTAGCCATATGATCTTGAGTACGTTATTCTAATTCTCTGTTCTCTAAATTCTTAAGTTTCACCATCTGTGTCAAAGGAAAGAAAATAGTACCTATATCACAAGGTTGCTGTGAAAATGAAATACACGGACTAGACTCAGTACTTAGTAAATACAATTGTAAGTATTAGTTACTTTGGTCACAGATTCGCATTTGCAAAGGATTCCTTAACTTCAAGAGAATTTATAACATGTATAATTTATTTCACTAAACTCATTGTATATAAGTACATTCTTTTGGCATACTCAAAGCAAGTAGAATAAACATATTTATATATGGATGTGTGTGTGTATATAACATGTTACAAATGACCATTGAGTCAGTAAGACAGGATAACCTCACATTTTGTATCTTTTGGGGCTTGCTATTTATAAAAGAAGTGTTATTTACTAAAATGATTAAGTAGTAAAAAAGAAGAAGAAACAGCAAAAACACTATAAAGCCAACATTAAGGAAAACAATATAAGGAACAATCTTTTATTCTTTTTGTATGTGTGTTGCAATTGTCCTTTTCACAGATGTTAAATAATAACATAATTTGAATTCTGATATAAATTATAATATGTAAATTTCTAGAGTTGGTATTGTAAAGAACTTTTTTTCAGGTAACTTTGATTAAGCTTCTAGCAGAATAATGAACCTCTCTACAACTTCCTGACAAGTTTCCTGCAAAGAAAACTCATCACATATTTTAATCATTATTGCTATTAGAATGTTATTTCACATATTCCTGATTTTATCAACATTCAACTTTCCCAGACTGTTTTTACCTTTGCCTTTTGAAGCAATTTCAAACTGCCCACAGTGGACTTTGCTTTATGGATTGCCACTAGGCAGCTACTGGACGTCATAAGACCTGTGGGTCTAAATAAAGAAGGAGTGCATGCTTCTGGACCAAGGGTCAGCTGTCCCTGACATCCTAATAGGCTATGGCAGGACAAGTTCCTTTTGGCAGTTTGAGGCAGTTCTCTGAGGTGAGGATATCATGGCCCTAAGAACTGCAATGGCAGATTAAGGAGCCTCTAAGGCAGAGACAGCATGGTCAAGGTCATCTGCTAAGCACAGCTAGGAGAGATGTCTTTGTAAACAGCTAACATGGCTTTGCTACTATCTTTCTTGGATCTACTGTTAGGGACAGAGCTCCTCTCCAGAGGAATATCAAGACCCTCTTTTTTGGGCTGAACCAGGTAAAGCATTGTTTAAAGGAGATCAAACCATTCAATCCTAAAGGAAATCAATCCTGAATGTTCATTGGAAGGACTGATGCTGAAGCTCGAATACTCTGGCCACCTGATATGGAGTGATGACTCATTGGAAAAGACCCTGATGTTGAGAAAGATTAAAGGCAGGAGGAGAAGGGTATGACAGAGGATGGGATGGTTGGATGGCATCACTGAATCAATGGACATGAGTTTGAGCAGATTCCGGGAGATGGTGAAGGACAGGGAGGCCAGGTGTGCTGCAGTCCATGGGGTCGCAAAGAGTCAGATATGACTCAGTGACTGAAAAACAAAAGGGATTAAAGGCAGGGATGTTTCTATTCCTGCCTCTTCCCAGACTCCAGAGGAGATGGCTATCATCCTTCAGCAATGCTGCAAACCAGCAGTCTTATAGTGAATGCTGCTCACAGCAGCTCCTTATGAAGGTGCCTCCCACGGAGGAAGATGGAGTCCAAACTCCTGAGGAGGTGAGATGGAAGATTCAGTTAGAGGAGACAGAAAGAGAACCTGGGGGTAGAGCCCTGATGCCATTTAGAGAGAAAAAGCAGCATGATATTACTACAGGGCTTCCCTGGTGGCTCAGACAGTAAAGAATCTGCCTGCAATGCAGGAGTCCTGGGTTTGACTCCTGGGTCAGGAAGATCTCCTGGAGAAGGGAATGGCAACCCACTCCAGTATTCTTGCCTGCAGAATTCCATGGACAGAGGAGCCTGGCTGGCTACAGTCCATGGGGTTGCAAAGAGTTGGACATGGCTGAGCGACTAACACACATCATTACAGGGGGACTGGGATCACTTATCTTCCTTGCTGGTTACCACACACAAAGTAATAAAAACAGAAAAGGCAGAAAGGCAAAGAAAGAGAGGCCAATTCTCCCTTGAAGAGAAAACATGTCTTCCGTTTAACCCTGAGTTCCAGTCTGCCCTGAATGATCCGTGCAAGAACCAGATGAGAAATCGGTCTCTGTACCTTTGACACATCTGGTCTCATGTGGGCAGAAAATGATCATCGATTTTACAGGTGGTGAACACCAAAGGGGCCACAGCATCACTCTGCTGACTGAACAGATGGAACAAATCAAAGTCCTTCCCTTTTCTGATCGATCCTCCAAGCTTTCCCCACTAAAAAGGGCAGATTGACTGTGACCGAGCTTGAAAATCTTAGTTTGCATCTTATAGGATTCTGGGTGTTGGGAAGGATTTATCACTGGCTCCATATTCAAACACTATAAAACAACATACACTTTAGATGATAAAATCACTTGGGACCAGGGATGAGTTGTTTTATAAATGAGAAAAAAAGATGGCTTCAGTATATTGACTCCTAGTTTACTTATTTCTGCATTGCAGACTGTGACCCATTTGCTCAAAAGCCATCTAGTGACAAACTAAAATATTTGCATGTCCAATTACTTTTAAGAGAGCCCAAACAAGCAGATTTTTAGCCATTTGGAGCTTGCCTGCTTTGCATACTCATAAAACCTCACATCTACCAACACACAGGATAAGACCAAACCATAAAAACCCCAAACCACTGTTGCCCTCCTGCAGCCCTCTGACATGCCATCATTAGACATATAAGTCCTCTGTCTCTCCTGGGAGTTCTCTTGCTCTATTCCTTTGCTGAGGAACAACCTCACAAGAGCCTCTGGACAGACTCCTGCTGTGAAGGGCCTTCCTGCCCCCACAAAATACAAACCTCTCAAAACGTCACCTCATGGTTGTATCTTTTTCCTTGATCAGGCCCCAAATTCATCAAATTTCCTATTAATATGCCTGTGCATGTTAATTAAAGCTGAAATGCCTCTATTAATATAAGATGAAACAGAATTCTGAACAAGAAACATTGTCAAGGATAAAGAGGGACATTACAGAATGAAAAAGTAGTCAGTTATCTAAGATCATGTGAAAATCCTCAATGCACATACATGTAAAAGCTGAGCTTCAAAATACATGAAAGAAATCTTATAGAATAAAAAGGAAAAATGAAAGAAATATCTACAAACATAATTGAAGACTTCAATATTCTTCTCTCAGGAATTGATCAAAAGAATAGATGAAAAATCAGTAAGGGATAGGACACCTAAAAAAACCTATCTACAAACTTCAAAATTGTATAGTTCACATAAAAACAGAAGAAATTCTTAACAGGTGCATATGAAACGTGCACTAAGGTAGGCAAGTTTTCTGGGTTGTAGAACAACTCCTAGATTTTTAGAAATAGAAGTCATACAAAGGATTTTCTCAGAAAACAATGTATGAAACTAAAATCAATAACAGAAAGCTATCTGGAAACCCTATCATATATTTAGCAAATGATCAACACATTTCTATGTAGGCACACGCCAAAGAGGAGAAGAAACGTATGGGAAATTTTTTAAACATTTGTATTGAATGAAAAGGAAAAAGACACATCAAAGTTTATTGAATGTGGCTAAAGCAGTGGTTATCAGGGAAAATACATTATTAAATGCTTATATTATTCAATAGAATAATCTTCTACTTAATCATTGCATTATATATTCCATTATCAACACAAAAGATAGGATTTTTACATGTAATTAGATCATGTTACATAGCTGGCTCTCCATCTCACACAGAGTAAAATTCATAAAGTTAATCCTGGTCTTTAAGGCTCTTTATGACATGGCACCATAATACATACATCTCTGACCTCATTTGCTCTCACCCGGGGCTTGTGCTCTAGCACAAATATTCTTGCTCTTTCTCGAAAGCAAAAATACTCTGCCTCCAGTTCTTTGCAATTATATTTTGATTTGGCAGTCATACTTTGCTTTTGATGGATACATAACTTAGCCTCTCTATGCATTAGAGCTCTATGCCTTTCTTCTCTAGGGAGGCTTCTTTAGCCATCCTGTGTGAAATACCACGTATATATGCTCATGTCCCATAGACTTATGTTTTGCCAAAAGTTTTACTTTCATTTTAAGTTCAAAGGATTCGTTAACAAAATAAACCACTTGTTACACACAAATTAACAATTTTGATGTTTTTTAGATAGAAGATTATTTGACTTAATTTCAATATACAGTCATTAAAAGAAAAGAAAAAGGAACAATAGAAAGAAGTAACAGCATATACATGACCAAATTGAGCAGACAACCTACATGCAGGCTTGAACAGCACTGGGAAGTCCCTTGTTAACAGCAACCTGAAGTACCAGTTCGGAAATGGTCCTGGGGTGGTGCATCCGTTCTATGGGTGAGACTTCAAATTGTGGTTTGGGGAGTTCCTGCTAATCCCAGGCCACAAACCGATATCATCATCATCAGTCTGGGCACAAAAAATGCAGTGCTTTTAACTTTTATATCGCTATCTGTTTCACCTGTGAATCATAAGACTTCTCAGGCCCCAGGGGTTGGCCAGACCTTCAGGGGCTCAAGAATTCTAAGACCCACTCTCTTTCTTATCTCAAGTGCTGCTTGACTTGCTGTTATTGCAGGCAGGCATGGAATCCAGGCAGTGTCTAGGCAGGTCAGAAGCTGGTCAGAGGCCTGCTATCCTGCTTCTGAAGCCTGAACAAGACTTTCTCCATATTTTAATTTCCCTAATAACTTGAAGACAATAGAAATTGATTGCTCACTTAACAGGGAGCATGGAGGTGTGACAGTGGTATGACTCTCCTTCACATCTTTGCTCAGAATCTCAGGCTGAGTGGATCTCGGCTACGATTTACATATAGCTTCCAAGGTTACTGGGGTCATCACCATCCATGCTAGTCAGAAGATGACAAGCATGGAAAAAAAAAGGAATATAGCAGTTGTTTATTTTGATTTGTATTTTTATGCTATACATGTAACTTCTGACCACATTTCAATGAATAAAAATCCATCATATAATTACACTTGACCTCAACTGGAGGCTGCCTAGTGCAGTACATCTACTTTCTCAGGTAAAAAGAGTACAATGTTTAGTTTGGTGAAAAATGAGAAGTCTCTATTAAGCTGTGCCTTATTTTTCCTTAGAGTATTTACAAGCTCCTTCCACACTGGCTTCTATTTGTTTTCTTCCTGTCTGCCTAGCCTTAATAAAATGGAAGTGTCCTGAGAACAGGTACTTTGGGTATTTTTCACTTCTGCTGAGAAATGATGATAAATGCTTCATTATTTGCATATTGTTTGAATACTGAACTCTTACAATGAAATTATGGAGCTAGTGAATGGAAGTGTAAATAATTAGCAACACTAAAGATCTATTAAAATCTTCTTAGGAAACAGAAGGTGAATGATGAAATTGTTCTTAATTTTGAGGCACATTAGGTATATTCTATCATTCTTATTTCTTATGAATAAGCATGCATAGTAAGAATCATAGCACTCTATCCAATGTGAGACGTTTACATACACTTCTTGCCCTTACTCTTGTTCAGTTCTGTTCAGTCGCTCAGTCGTGTCTGACTCTTTGCAACCCCATGGGCTGCAGCACAGCAGGCCTCCCTGTCCATCACCAACTCCTGGAGTTTACTCAAACTCACGTCCATTGAGTTGGTGATGCCATCCAACCATCTCATCCTCTGTCAACCCTTTCTCCTCCTCACCTCAATCTTTCCCAGCATCAGGGTCTTTTCAAATGAGTCAGCTCTTCACATCAGGTGACCAAAGTATTGGAGTTCCAGCTTCAACATCACTCCTTCCAATGAACACCCAGGACTGCTTTACTTTAGGATGGACTGGTTGGATCTCCATGCAGTCCAGTGGATTCTCAGGAGTCTTCTCCAACACCACAGTTCAAAAGCATCAGTTCTTCAGCGCTCAACTTTCTTTATAGGCCAACTCTCACATCCATATCTGACTAGTAGAAAAACCATAGCCTTGACTAGATTGACCTTTGTTGACAAAGTAATGTCTCTGCTTTTTAATATGTTATCTAGGTTGGTCATAACTTTGCTTCCAAGGAGGAACCATCTTTTAATTTCATGGCTACAATCACCATCTGCAGTGATTTTGGAGCCCAGAAAAATAAAGCCAGCCACTGTTTCCACTGTTTCCCCATCTATTTCCCATGAAGTGATGGGGCTGGATGCCATGATCTTCGTTTTCTGAATGTTGAGCTTTAAGCCAACTTTTTCACTCTCTCTTTCACTTTCATCAAGAGGTTCTTTAGTTCTTCTTCACTTTCTACCATAAGGGTGGTGTCATCTGCATATCTGAGGTTGTTGTTATTTCTCCCGGCAATCTTGATTCCAGCTTGTGATTCCTCCAGCCCTGCGTTTCTCATGATGTACTCTGCATATAAGTTAAATAAGCAGGGTGACAATATACAGCCTGGATGTACTCCTTTTCCTATTTGGAACCAGTCTCTTGTTTCATGTCCAGTTCTAACTGTTGCTTCCTGACCTGCATACAGGTTTCTTAAGAGGCAGGTCAGGTGGTCTGGTATTCCCATCTCTTTCAGAATTTTCCATAGTTTATTGTGATCCACACAGTCAAAGGCTTTGGCATAGTCAATAAAGCAGAAATAGATGACGGACAGGTCATGGTGGACAGGTCTGACAAAATGTGGTCCACTGGAGAAGGGAATGGCAAACCACTTCAGTATTCTTGCCTTGAGAACCCCATGAACAATATGAAAAGGCAAAAAGATAGGACATTGAAAGATGAACTCCCCAGGTTGGTAGGTAGCCAATATGCTATTGGAGATCCATGGAGAAATAACTCCAGAAAGAATGAAGGGATGGAGCCAAAGCAAAAACAACACCCAGTTGTGGATGGGACTGGTGATAGAGGAAAGGTTCAATGCTCTAAAGAGGTATATTGCATAGGAACCTGGAATGTTAGGTCCATGAATCAAGGCTAATTGGAGGTGGTCAAACAGGAGATGACAAGAGTGAACATCGACATTCTAGGAACCAGCGAACTAAGATGGACTGGAATGAGTGAATTTAACTCTGTTGACCATTATATTAACTACTGTGGGCAGGAATCCCTTTGAAGAAATGGAGTAGCCATCATAGTTGACAAAGGAGTCTGAAATGCACTACTTGGGTACAATCTCAAAAACGACAGATTGATCTCTATTCTTCTCCAAGGCAAACCATTCAATATCATGGTAATCCAAGTCTATGCTCCGACCAGTAATGCTGAAGAAGCTGAAGTAGAACTAACACCCAAAAAAGATGTTCTTTTCATTATAGGGGACTGGAATGCAAAAGTAGGAAGTCAAGAAACACCTGGAGTAACAGGAAAATTTGGCCTTGGAATGTGGAATGAAGCAGGGCAAAGACTAATAGAGTTCTGCCAAGAGAACACACTGGTCATAGCAAACACCTTCTTTACTCTTGAAGGAAAGAAAAAAGTTTTCCTTGACCCTCTTTGTGTCCCTGATTGGGTCTGAGAGTTAAAATGACAAAGCCAGATCAGGAGAAAAGCATATAAGTTTATGTAAGATAAATTTTATGTAACATAGTAAAGTTAATAGGGAGATAAAGGCCCAAAGAAACAGATATGTGTATCTTTATGCTAGGTTTGATGAGCCTGGGCAGTGGTAGAGGAATGAGATAGGTTGAGTAGTATGGAGGAATTGCAGTAATCTTGGAGAATCTAAGCAAGCCTACTTGTTAGGATTCTTTCTGGCATCATTTCTTCTTCTGGGATATGGATGCTCCTTCCTTCTGAGTATAGAGAGGATGCCCCTCACAAGAAAGTTTCATGACCTGTTTCAGGAAAGAAGGGAGAAGAAAAAGGAGGCTGGTGACCTTCCTTCTTACTGTTTTCTCAAACTCTTTGAGCTTTAAAATATTCAAAACACCAGTGTCATATTTTGAGGCAGCAGGTCCTGAACCACATCACTGTCAAATATTCAGAACTGAAAAAAAAAAAAAAAAAACACACAATTCCAGAGAAGTCTTAAAACCAGAATTAAAATCATTCTAGACATTTTTGGTAGTAAAATCAGCTTTCCACAAATAAGGATAGTCCTCCCAATATCTCTCTATCATAGTAGAAAACGAAAGTACCACTTCGTGGGTGACAGTAACTAGATGTTGTGACACAGGCAGGCAAAGAATGGGGACATAAATCATGGCCCATTCTTCCAGCGTCAAAGCAAGTAGAGAACCATCTTTATCTGCCTCTGCTTTCATCTACTTTGGTCCTATGCTCTTCTTTTCTGCATCTAATCTCTCTCTCTCCCCCATATAAAGAGATATTTGATTTCATGTAGTGCACACTCAGGTAATACAGGATAATCTCCTCTTAAGATCCTTAACTTAATCACACCGGATAAATCTCCTTTTTGCCATATAAGTTTACATTCACGTGTGTTAGATATTAGGATTTCAATATATTGGGGGACAGGCATTATTCAAACTCTCACACTGCTAAAGATATTTTTAGAATTATTAGCCTGTGTTTAACCCAATAAGTTAAATTTGAGTCCGTTCTTCAAGTCTCATATAGTGCCAATCCGATTAATTTGAGATGATCAAAATTAACAAATTTCCTGAATCTCAATGATTGCTCTAAATGGGATTTATTTATTTTTCAGAAAAGGTCTATTAGCTTTAAGTACCACTTAATTACCCTGAAGTTCATGTCTGAAACTGGTGAGTTGAACTGATCTCTCTTTAGGAAGTGAGTGCTCAGTCCGTCAGTCAAGTCCGAGCCTTTGCAACTCCATGGACTATAGTCCACAAGGATTATAGTCCTCCTCTGTCCACAGGATTTTCCAGGCAAGAACACTGGAGCAAGTTGTCATTTCTTCCTCCAGGGGGTCTTCCTGACCCAGAAATAGAACCCAGTTTCCTACATCTCCTGTACTGCAGGCAGATTCTTTACCGCTGAGCCACCTAGGAAGCCCTAACTTTAGAAAAGAACAAGACAAAAGCTTGCTAATAATTCTTCTACATTCTAGAAAGCAACTAGCTATCATGGTTACATTCATTAACCAAGTGATAAAATAATACTGGAGAAAATATTACCAACTTTTCCTCCTTTATCATTAAGAGAAAGTTATTTGGGGGCCTTTATTTTGCACTTTAAAATTAAATGCCATTTCACTTTGTGCAGGAAGAAATGCTGCCAGGAAGGTGAAAATCTGGAAAGGTTTAGGAAATATATGTGGTTTACTACACACCCATCAAGAATTTTTAAGACTCATAAGAAAAAATATAGTGCTACATGAATCACCTCAGTTAGCACAATTGAATATTTTGAGTGTCTAATAAGATATTTGAACACTTTTCACTGATTTAATACCTTTTAGATTAGCCATTGATGTTTTAATTAATGTGGAGAGAAATTTACAAAATGAATATGAAGTTATGCTAAACATAAATCAAACTGCTACCAGCTATGTAATCACCCTTACATATACTACATAACATATAAATATATAAAGAAGACATCTACATGCATAGGCTCAAGAATGTGAACTTCCTGGAGTACAGAGCCTTGTATAATCTGTATACTATATCTGTAGTAGTGGTGTGTACTATGTTGAACATGGTGTAACAAAGTAAATTGCTACAGCATAGCACCTTGCTATAGATGATAAACAGACAATACTCTTTTTAATTTCAAAACACATTTCTTTTGCTTCCAAGATCTTGGTAAAATTCCAATAGGGCAATTATAGCAAATCATCATCCTAGGAAAGAACATGCATACTTTCATTTCACAGAATTATCTCTTCTTTCTGAAAGTGGCTTGGAAATGAATTGAATCATTTCATATCATTATCCATTCTCTATTATAGAAATTTGAGAAATGTATTATTTCATTATTATAGAAATGTGTCACAAATTCTGCAAAAAATATTTTCTCAGTTAAGCATCAAATGAAAATAAATTTACTCTGAGGCAAAATAATCCAATGGAAAGAATTTATATCTATATCTATCTATCTATCTATATAATTGTTCAATCACTCAGTCATGTCCGCCTCTTTGTGACCTGATGGACTGCAGCTCACCAGGCTTCCCTGTCCTTCACCGTCTCCCAGTGCTTTCTCAAACTCATTTCCCTTGAGTCAGTGATGCCATCCAGCCATCTCATCCTCTGTCGTCTCCTTCCCCTCCTGACCCCAATCCTTCCCAGCATCAGGGTCTTTTCCAATGAGTCAACTCTTTGCATGAGGTGGCTAAAGTATTGGAGTTTCAGCTTCAGCATCAGTCCTTCCAATGAATATTCAGGATTGATTGCCTTTAGGACTGACTGCTTTGATCTCCTTACGGTCTATATATTATATGAGATTTCAATACTGATACCTCCTTTTAGGAGTTATTTCAGCATTGGGAAAACACTTGAAAATTCTCACAATATCTTGAAGAAGAAAGGCTCATTTGTGCCCAGGTAAGGACTGGCTGTGCTACAAGCACCAGTTATCGGAGGCAATTTGCTTTTGTTAATTCATTTATTGAGTATATGGTTTCATATTTATTAAATTACTTCTATGAACCAAACATTGTTCTCAGAACTGAGAATATCTCCATGAGAAACAAACAAACAAGAATCCAGACAATGGTAGCTAGAGATCACATCTTATGTTGTATCAGAGAGGATAGAAAAGGGATATTAGTAGATCAATGAAATAAAGGATAATGTATTAGAAAGGGTAACCATCATGAAGGAAAATATAGCAGAACAGGACAAAAAGGAGAATAAGAAACTCAAGTATGAGGGAAGAATGCTGCAATATTTTAAAAGGGGAAAGAGCAGGCCTTTGTAACACTTGTCCAGTGTTACAGAAGGAAAAAGAGCAACCTTTACATACATCTGGGGAAAGTGCATTCAGTTCAAAGGGTCTCAGGTAGCCCACGTTGGAACAGAAAAAGATAAAGGAGTGATGAGAGTTAACCATCACTCTTGGAGCCACAAGAAAATGAGAGCGGTACTAAAGAACTGAAGTTAGGTACAAGGGAGTGAGACAATGTTAAGATTTCCTATAGAATTCTTCTGGACAAAAGAGGGAGTTAACTATAAAAAGGGGCTGAAGGAGCATGAAATGTTGGTAGGATTAATGGGTTGGCATCCCTGTGGGGTTGAATGATGTCAGAATCTTGTGTAAGGAGGGGCTAGCTTAATAAGAAAGGATGTGCTGGTCAGAGAGCAGAATAATTGGAACTGAGTGCATGGGGGGTTCTAAATAGTGGCAACGGGGCACTCAGTGAGTGACTGGCTGAGGTAGGTGGGAAGACACAAACAAGAATAGGGAAAGAAGTTCAAAGAAATGTAGGCCAGGGTGTTAGTGTCTGACTCTTTGCAACCCCAAGGACTGTAGCCCACCAGGCTCCTCTGTCTATGGGATTTTCCAGGCAAGCATACTGGAGTGGGGTGCCATTTGCTTCTCCAGGGGATCTTCCTGACCCAGGGAAGCCATATCTCCTGCATGGGAAGGATGATTCTTTACCACTGAGCCCCAGGGAAGCCCGAAGAGATATTACCTATCAATAATAAAACAGTTAAAAACTGACAAAAGATGGATAGAGATGTCACAAAAGAAGATATATGAATAGCTAATAAGTACATGAAATATGGTCAACATCAAAGTCATTTGGTAAATATAAATTAAGAAAAACATGATATCACCACCTATACATGAGAATGGCTAAATTTTTAACAAAATTAAAAAACAGTGCATGAGATTCTCACACATTGCTCTTGATTCAACCACCTTGGCAACTGCTGATATTTTCTTAGAAAGTTAGAATACACTAACTGTATGACACAAGAATTGCATTCCTAAACATTTTGAAATATGGGAAAATATTTTTACACATTAAAACTTCCACAGGAATGTTTATAGAAGCTTTACTAATGATACTTCCAACCTGGAAAGAACCTAAAAGTCTACCAGCAGGTGAATGGATAAAGAAATTTTGGCCTATTCAAATAATGGAATACTGCACAACAGTGAGAAGTGAAAACAGAAACAAAAAAAAAATAAATAAATAAATAAAAGCCTACTAATATAGAAAAGAAAATGAATAAATCTTAAAAGCATTATGTTAATCAAAGGAAGCCAAAAATAAATACTTTATAGTTTCATTTATATAATATTCTCAAACAGGCAAAAACAATCCATAGTGACAGAAAAATGGTTGCCCAGCATAAGAGATAGGCGTATTTCTGAAAAGAGTGGTAAAGAACTTCCTGGAGTGACAGAAATGTTTGACAATTGTTTCTTGTGATGATTATATGTTTTATTAAAATTTATTCAGCTGCACATTAAAAATGGACTCCTCTTATAAGTCAATTATATCTTGAGAGAATTGATTTTTAAAAACCTAACCCTTCAGAAAACATAAGAAAAATGCAAACACAATAAAAATATAGATACACAAATGGGGAAAATGTTTGCGAGGAAATGTATGTAGCAAATTTCACAAAAAAATTGTAAAGATTCAGTTTAGTTCAGTTCAGTTCAGTCACTCAGTCGGGTCCGACTCTTTGTGACCCCATGAATTGCAGCACGCCAGGCCTCCCTGTCCATTGCCAACTCCCGGAGTTCACTCAGACTCACGTCCATGGAGTCAGTGATGCCATCCAGCCATCTCATCCTCTGTCGTCCCCTTCTCCTGCCCCCAATCCCTACCAGTATCAGAGTCTTTTCCAATGAGTCAACTCTTCAAATGAGGTGGCCAAAGTACTGGAGTTTCAGCTTTAGCATCATTCCTTCCAAAAGAAATCCCAGGGCTGATCTCCTTCAGAAATGGACTGGTTGGATCTCCTTCCAGTCCAAGGGACTCTCAAGAGTCTTCTTGAACACCACAGTTCAAAAGCATCAATTCTTCGGCACTCAGCTTTCTTCACAGTCCAACTCTCACATCCATACATGACCACTGGAAAAATCATAGCCTTGACTAGCCGGACCTTAGTCGGCCAAGTAATGTCTCTGCTTTTCAATATGCTATCTAGGTTGGTCATAATTTTCCTTCCAAGGAGTAAGCGTCTTTTAATTTCATGGCTGCAGTCACCATCTGCAGTGATTTTGGAGCCCCCCAAAATAAAATCTGACACTGTTTCCACTGTTTCCCCATCTATTTGCCATGAAGTGATGGGACCAGATGCCATGATCTTCGTTTTCTGAATGTTGAGCTTTAAGCCAACTTTTTCTCTCCTCTTTCACTTTCATCAAGATGCTTTTTAGTTTGTAAGGATTAGTGCAAGGCAAAGCTTGTGAAAATGGTATAAGTTTATCTCATTATCAAACAAAAGCAAAAAAGTTATAGACACACTACCATCCAAGACCAATAAAAACATCTTAAACAAATATTTTATCAAAGTATAAAGATATATCTGCCTATATTATTCTTTTTTTGGGGGGACTGTTTCTTTCTTTTTTTTTTTTAATTTTAAAATCTTTAATTCTTACATGCGTTCCCAAACATGAACCCCCCTGCCTATATTATTCTTGTTCATGTCCCCTACTGACAGCTGATCTTATTATTCTAAAATATTGTGGAGATTATGAGCCAAGACATCAGCAATCAGATGACAATATAAATAGATTTGTTTTTTAATAAAATTATTATGCTTTATTGGAGTACAGTTGACTTACAATGTTGTGTGTCTCAGCTGCACAGCAAAGTACTTTAATTATACACGTTTGCATGTCTGAATGCTCAGTTGCACAGTCATGTCCGAATCTTTTCAACTCCAAGGGCTGTAGCCAGTCAGGCTACTCTGTCCATGGGTTTTCCCAGGCAAGAATACTAGTGTGGGTTGCCATTCCCACTCCAGGGGATATATATAAATATGTATATATATATATTCTTTTTCAAATTATTTTCCAATATACACACTACTATATATATAATAGACCTACTATAAAAGACCTACTAGGCTTCCCAGGTGCACTAGTGGTAAAGAACCCTCTGCCAATGTAGGAGATGCAAAAGATGTTTGTTTGATTCCTGGGTTGGAAAGGTCCCCTGGAGAAAGAAATGGTAACCCTCTCCAGTATTCTTGCCTGGAAAATTCCGTGCACAGAGTAGCCTGGAGGGCTACAGTCCATGCGGCTAAAAAGAGTCAGACATGACTGAATAACTGAACATATGGGACGTACTAGAAACAGTATACAGAGTATCCAGTAAAGTTTCCTTCACTCTAAAGCAGATCATATATCGTAAGTCTATATGGAAGCAGTGACAGATTTTATTTTCTTGGGCTCCAAAATCACTGGATGGTGAGAGCAGACACGTAATTAAAATATGTTTGCTCTTTGGAAGGAAAGCTATGATAAACCTAGACAGCATTATTACAAAGCAGAGACATCACTTTGCCAACAAAGGTCCATATATTCAAAGCTTTGGTTTTTCCAGTATTCATGTACAGATGTGAGAGCTGGACTGTAAAGAAAACTGAGTGCCAAAGAATTGATGCTTTCAAACTATGCTGCTGGAGAAGACTCTTGAGAGTCCTTTAGATTGCAAGATCAAACCAGTCAATCCTAAAGGAATACAACCCTGAACATTCATTGGAAGAACTAATGCTAAAACTGAAGCTCCAATACTTTGGCCATCTGATGTGAAGAGCTGACTCATCGGAAAGGACCCTGATGCTAGGAAAGATTGAAGGCAAAGGAGAAAGGATCAACAGAGGATGGGATGGTTGTATAGCATCACTGACTCAATGGACATGATTTGAGAAAACTCTGGGAAATAGTAGAGGACAGCAGAGCCTAGCATGCTGCAGACCATGGGGTTGCAAAGAATCAGACACTACTTCATGATTGAACAACAAAAACATTTTATATATAGTAGCCTGTATATGTTAATCCCAACCTCCTAATTTATCTCCCCTTCTACCTTTCCCCTTTGGTAATCCTGTTTGTTTTTTAGGTCTATAAGTCAATTTCTTAGGACAAAGTTTCATAGCATTGTACATGGGGCTCTGATCAAAACCATTCTCAAGAAAAATAAATGCAAAAAAGCAAAATGGTTGTCTGAGGAGGCTTACAAATTGTGAGAAAAGAAAAGAAGCTAAAGGCAAAGGAGAAAAAGAAAGATACATCCATGTGGATGCAGACTTCCAGCGAATAGGAAGGAGAGATAAGATAGTCTTCCTAAGTGCTCAATGCATAGAAATAGAGGAAAACAATAGTATGGGAAAACCTAGAGACCTCTTCAAGACAATTAGAGATACCAAGGGAACATTTCACGCAAAGATGGGAACAATAAAGGACAGAAACTACATGTCCTAAAGAAGCTGAAGATATTAAAAATAGGTTGAAAGAATACACAGAAGAACTATAAAAAAAAAAAAAAAAAACAACAACAACAACACAAAACTTAGTGTCCCAGGTAACCACGATGGTGTGATCACTCACCTAGAACCAGACATCCTGGATTGTGAAGTCAAGTGGGCTTTAGGACTCATGACTATGAACAAAGCTAGTGGAGGTGATGGAATTCCAGCTGAGCTATCTCAAATCCTAAAAGATGATGCTGTAAAAGTGCTGCACTCAATATGCCAGCAAATTTGGAAAACTCAGAAGTGGCCACAGAACTGAAAAAGGTCAATTTTCTTTCCAATCCTAAAGAAAGGCAATGCCAAAGAATGCTCTAACTACCTCAAAATTGCATTCATCTCGCATGCTAGCAAAGTAATACTGAAAATTCTCCAAGGTAAACTTCAACAGCACATGAACCAAGAACTTTCAGATGTTCAAAGTGGATTTAAATAAGGCAGAGGAAGCAGAGATCAGGTTGAAAATGTTCACTGGATCATGAAAAAAGCAAAAGAATTAAAAAAAAAAATTGGCTTCGTTGACTACACTAAAGCATTTGACTGTGTGTATCACAACAAACTGTGGAAAATACTTAAAGAGATGGAATGACCAGACCACCTTACCTGCCTCCTGAGAAATCTGTATGCAAGTCAAGAAGCAAAAGTTAGAACCAGACATGAAACAATGGACTGGTTCCTAATTGGGAAAGGAGTATGTCAAGGCTGTGTATTGTCACCATGCTTACTTAACTTATATACAGAGTACATCATGTGAAATGCCAGGTTGAATGAAGCACAAGCTGGAATCAAGACTGTCGGGAGAAATATCAATAACCTCAAAGATGCAGATGACACCAGCCTTGTGGCAAAAAGTGAAGAAGAACTAAAGCCTATTGATGAAAGTGAAAGAGGAGCATGACAAAACTGGCTTAAAACTCAACATTCAGAAAACTAAGATCATGGCATATGGTCCCATCACTTCATGGAAAATAGATGAGGAAACAATGGAAAAAGTGAGAGACTTTATTTTAGGGGGCTCCAAAATCACTGCAGACAGTGACTGCAGCCATGAAATTAAAAGATGCTTGGTCCTTGGAAGAGAAGATATGACCAACCTAGACAGCATATTAAAATGTAGAGACATTACTTTGCCAACAATGGTCCAGCTAGTCAAAGCTGTGGTTTCTCCAGTAGTCATGTATGAATGTGAGAGTTGGACTATAAAGAAAGCTGAGCACCTGAGAACTGATGCTTCTGAACTGTGGTGTTCAAGAAGACTCTTGAGAGTCCCTTGGATGGCATGGAGATTCAATTAGTCCATTCTAAAACAAATCAGTCCTGAAATATTCATTGGAAGGACTGATGCTGAAGCTGAAATTCCAATACATCATGAGAAATGCTGGGCTGGAAGACACACAAGATGGAATCAAGATTGCGGGGAGAAATATCAATAACCTCAGATATGCAGATGACACCACCCTGATGGCAGAAAGTGAAGAGAAACTGAAAAGCCTCTTGATGAAAGTGAAAGAGAAGAGTGAAAAAGTTGGCTTAAAGCTCTACATTCAGAAAACTAAGATCATGACATCTGGTCCCATCTTCAGTTCAGTTCAGTTCAGTTCAGTTCAGTCGCTTAGTCATATCTGACTCTGCAACCCCAAGAATTGCAGCACGCCAGGCCTCCCTGTCCATCACCAACTCCCGGAGTTCACTCAGACTCACGTCCATCGAGTCAGTGATGCCATCCAGCCATCTCATCCTCTGTCATCCCCTTCTCCTCCTGCCCCCAATCCCTCCCAGCATCAGAGTCTTTTCTCAAGAGTCTTCCCATGCCAGAGTTCAAAAGCACTTCATGGCAAATAGATGGGGAAACAGTGGAAACAATGTCAGACTTTATTTTGGGGGGCTCCAAAATCACTGCAGATGGTGACTGCAGCCATGAAATTAAAAGACGCTTACTCCTTGGAAGGAAAATTATGACCAACCTAGATAGCATATTCAAAAGCAGAGACATTACTTGGCCGACTAAGGTCCGGCTAGTCAAGGCTATGGTTTTTCCAGTGGTCATGAATGGATGTGAGAGTTGGACTGTGAAGAAAGCTGAGCACCAAAGAATTGATGCTTTTGAACTGTGGTGTTGGAGAAGACTCTTGAGAGTCCCTTGGACTGCAAGGAGATCCAACCAGTCCATTCTGAAGGAGATCAGTCCTGGGTGTTCTCTGGAAGGAATGATGCTAAAGCTGAAACTCCAGTACTTTGGCCACCTCATTTGAAGAGTTGATTCATTGGAAAAGACTCTGATGATGGGAGGGATTGAGGGCAGGAGAAGAAGGGGATGACAGAGGATGAGATGGCTGGGTGTCATCAGCGACTTGATGGACGTGAGTTTGAGTGAACTCCAGGAGTTGGTGATGGACAGGGAGGCCTGGCGTGCTGCAATTCATGGGGTTGCAAGAGTCAGACATGACTGAGCGACTAAACTGAACTGAACTGATGCTGGAAAAGACTGACAACAGGAGAAGAAGGGGATGGCAGAGAATGACATGGTTGTATGGCATCACGGACTCAAGTGTCTTGAGTCTGAGCAAGTTCCAGGAGATAGGGTAGGACCAGGAAGCCTCCCATACTGCAATTCATCACGGCACAAAAATTTGGACATGACTGAGCACCTGAACTGAAGTCAATTTCTGATAAAAAGGTTTCTTCTCCTTTGTATCAATCTGCAGTTGAAAGCCAGTGTGGTTTGTTCCTTTGAGTCCAGTATCTTAATATTTGGGGTTTAAATTCATCTCTCATGGTGCATTTTGGACAGGCCAGGTTTCAGAACAGGAATTAGGGAGGAATTGTCAATAAGCAGGACTATATTTCTGTTTGTGTGTTTGTTTGTTTGTTTGTTTTTAATTCAGAATCTTTTTTTTTAATACAAATACTAATTCATCAGTCATCCTTTTTAGAGACTAATGATAATTTCACACAAAAAAGTCATTAAAACTTGCAAATTAATTGCCCATGACCTAAATTCATATTTTGTCTCAGCTGACATAATAAACACAGAAGTTTCAAACAAATATTTTAACCTCTATAGTAATAAGACTTACTAACCAAGTGTTGTTGATTTAAAACAGGTCAGTGTTGTCAACTATTGTATGCCATTTATCACAGTGAGAAAGAATGATCTGCAATATAGCAGTCACCCAGTCAATGCAGATGCTTTTAAATTTACATCATTGGCTCCTAAAACACAATTAATTTGTGCATGTTTTCCTAGCAGTAATTAGCAGCAGGCAGGAGTTTTAATGAAATAAAGTTGTGATTCCCACAGGGAGTACTTATAATGAACATTACAAAACAAGAGCTTCAAACTATTTACATTAAGAATTGATTAATAGCAAAGTCATTAAGCTACATATTCAGTTACATATTGTGCCAATTTAAGGAATACTGCTAACTAAACATCATAATCATTTGCCTGTGCCATATCTAATTAACTTTTTATATCTCTTTAAGTTTTCCTTAGGACCAACAGCATTCAAGTGGCATTAGCAAAAGGAACATTTAGGCTATTTCTTGGAATATTGTTTTCCAATAAAGTAGATTTCTATGAAAACACTAAGAGTTTAATCAGAGTAAGTGGTTTCTCATAATTTCTTTGGGTTGCACCAAGTTTACTCTTGAGGGAATGAATTAACATTAGGTTAGAGTTAAGGGGATCTTAAAATGTTGCTATGTAAATTAAGTTTGGAAAGTAGTTTTAAAACTTCTGAAAAAGTTTATCACCAGATATTAATGCCTGAGAGGATTATATTGATCTGGTTTTATGCATATTATTTAAAGAATATTATATATGCATCAGGGAAGAATCCTAAAGATTTTTTCATCTTAATATTATGGGAAGGTTTAGACTTTTCTTCAGTATCTGCCCCATAGAAAAAGATACTTTCAAAATAGTTCCACCTTTACAAATACATTTTAGCATCTATTGTCCTCAGACTAATTTTAAAGTATTATTTCATCTCCAAACGGTAACTTCTACAATTGGTTTAATTTTTAACATGCTCCCAATTTTATAAGATATTACTGGTCCTTAAACTTATTAATCATACAGAATTTTACACTGAATGACATGATCCAACATATTGTTCACAGTTAAGTAGGATAGTAGATTTGATTGTTGAGATTGTCAACTAAAAAAGATGCGCAGCTTGAGAGTTGCGAGTTAACATTTTATTTGAGGCAGAATGAGGACTTCAGCCTGGGAGACAGTGTTTCAGATTGCTCTGAGAGATTGCTCCAAAGTGGCAGTTGGGGAAGGTCAATATATAAGGTTTTGGTGAAGTGGGAGTTCAATACTGTTAGGTAGTTAGAATAGGAAAAAAGGAGTCCAAAATGGCTGTGGCTAAAAGACAAAGAAAGGAAAAGCCCACAAAAGTGGAAGAAAAGAAAATCTGAGGACTGGAGTGAGAACCTCAGGTGAAAAAACAGCCCTCCTGGCTAGCCAAATTCACAAATGGCAGGCTCAATGGGAGGAGAAAAAATTAACAAATAAAAAACATAAAAAGAGGAGTCAAGATTGAGTCTCTCTCTTCTTTTTGTTGGTCCACCCTCACACCTCGAGAATGTATTTTCCTTTGCTTGCCAAATAAAACTGATCTGTAACCAAGCTGTAACACTGGTCCACCAAATAAAACTTAGCTATAACTCAGCTGTAACACTGGTCTGCCATTTCAAATCTTTGCTGCAGCAAAACAGAACCAAAGAAATTACACAGTCCCCAACAATACCATGAAGCACTCCTTTTACAAAAGTTTTGTTGTTGTTGTTGTTGTTGTTGTTGTTAGTCATGAGAATATGATGTCACCGTGAAGAGATTTATTGCTTTTCTAGATATGAGGAGATGCAGGGATTGAGACCATGAAATCTGTTCCTCTAAACATCCAACTATTTAAATCCCTGCCCCACCAGATTCCCTGGAGCACAGAGTGTCTCACTCCACCCTGAACTCCCTCAGGGGTTGTTGAAGGTCAACAGCTATAGCAGCACAGGGTTCAATTTCCATAGTTCAGTTCAGTTCAGCTGCTCAGTCGTGTCCAACTCTTGCAACTCATGAATTGCAGCATTCCAGGCCTCCCTGTCCATTACCAACTCCCAGAGTTCACTCAAACTCATGTACATCGAGTTGGTGATGCCATCCAGCCATCTCATCCTTGGTCATCCCCTTCTCCTCCTGCCCCCAATCCCTCCCAGCATCAGAGTCTTTTCCAATGAGTCAACTCTTCGCATGAGGTGGCCAAAGTACTGGAGTTTCAGCTTCAGCATCATTCCTTCCAAAGAAATCCCAGGGCTGATCTCCTTCAGAATGGACTTGTTGGATCTCCTTGCAGTCCAAGGGACTCTCAAGAGTCTTCTCCAACACCACAGTTCAAAAGCATCAATTCTTCAGCACTCAACTTTCTTCACAGTCCAACTCCCACATCTATACATGACCACTGGAAAAACCATAGCCTTGACTAGACAGACCTTTGTTGGCAAAGTAATGTCTCTGCTTTTGAATATACTATCTGGGTTGGTCATAACTTTCCTTTCAAGGAGTAAGCGTCTTTTAATTTCATGGCTGCAATCACCATCTGCAGTGATTTTGGAGCCCAGAAAAATAAAGTCTGACACTGTTTCCACTGTTTCCCCATCTATTTGCCATGAAGTGATGGAACCAGATGACATGAAGTGATGGAACTAGATGTCATGATCTTCATTTTCTGAATGTTGAGCTTTAAGCCAACTTTTTCACTCTCCTCTTTCACTTTCATCAAGAGGCTTTTTGGTTTCTCTTCACTTTCTGCCATCAGGGTGGTGTCTTCTGCATATCTGAGGTTATTGATATTTCTCCCGGCAATCTTTATTCCAGCTTGTGCTTCCGTAGAGGCAGATGCAAATACTTTTGTTGTTCAGTCATTGGCAATGCTCTTGGTAAGTGCCAATTTGTAGCTGAGAAGATCATTAAATCAATTAAAAGATAAAGCTAAACTTTTTCTTGATGGTATGTTCTTCTCATCATACACCTCTGCTTTGAATTACTGAAATTTTTACTACCAGCCTACCAGAAGTTCTGCTATAATAACTGTGCAAGACATTGAATGTTTACTATATTCACAGTATTATGCTAGGGATTTCCCTAGTGGCCCAGTGGTTAAGACTTTGCCTTCTAATGCAGGGGATGTGGATTCAGTCCCTGGTCAGGGAGTTAAGATCCCACATGCCTCAGGGCCAAAAAACCAAAACATAAAATGAAAGTAATATTGTAACAAACTGAATAAATAATTTAAAAATGGTCCATATTTAAAAAAAAAAAAAACTTGAAAAAGCTAAGTATTATGATATGTCAATACAGATTAGTATAACTAATACTTAATCTTCTAAATAGGTTTTACCATCATCATTTTCCAAATGAGAAACTGAGTGAAATGTTAAGTAGCTTTTCTAACTCAAAGAACTAGCAAGTGGCAGAGCCAGTGTAGGGGAAAAAAATTGCCCCACCAAAATGTCTCTTTAGCATGTGGATTATTTTGAGCTGAAATTAAAAAAAAACAAACAAGGCCTTAAGGACTCAGGAATAACCTTTGACCTTCCCCCTAGCTGCTGAAAGAATGTAGATAGAAGATCCATTCTCCATAGGTAACTATTGTATGAGCAAGGTGCAATTGAGAGAGAGGAACCTAGCAAAGATCATTTATTAAAATTCTTTTTGTGTCCCATTGTCTAACTGACCCAGCAAACATTTGTTTACTAAACATTTGTTTTTCCATCTCCATATTAATGTTCATAAAATTATTTGGGCCTCATTTTGAACTTAACTGGGCTCTCTTTTGGCCAATATGGCAGAAGCAATGCTATATAGTTTCTGGGACCACCTTCAATCTTTTGGAGCCTCCAGAAGAGGAAGGCAATTGACACAGAAAAGAATTTTAATAAATGGTCTTTGCTAGGTTTCTCACTGTTGATTGTAACCCCCTTCCTCATATATTTTCTTGTCTTTAGCTGTAGATAATATTTAAAGTGAGGAATAGCAGTCATTTAGGTGAGTTACTTAGTTTTCCTAGGTCTCTCTCAGGTATACATATTGCTAAGCTTTTGTTTGATTTTTCTCCTGTTGGGCTATTTTATGTCCATCTAATTCTTAGACCAGCCAGGAAAAACTAAAAGTGTAGGACAAAATTCTTCCCCAATACCAGGATATTAAACATAGACCCATCTAGCTACAAAGGAAACTTTAACAGCCTCATCAAACATTCTCTTCTCTGGTTAACCTATCTTTTCAGCTCTCAAACCTTCAGGGACCTGCAGTCATTGTTTTCCTACTTACAATATGAAGATTATTTTAAATATGTTATCGAAACTCTACCTTTCATATATGTATGTTGTGTCTGATTAAAAATGTTCATAAAGTTATTTGGCTCTCATTTTGAAAATAAGTGTGCTCTCCTTTGGCCAATAGAACATGATAGAAGCAGTGCTGTACCAATTACCAATTTCTGGAACCACCTTCTATCTTTTGAAGCCTCTCTTTGGGAGTTATGAATTAACACATAACAATCACAAAATACCCTGCGATCATCATCCCAAACAAGTCATCAGAAGGCATCCCATTCAATAATTCCAACTGAGTCCAGACTTCCTGATATTCCTGAAGCCCAGGCTTGAGACATGTTATTAAAGCTATCTTGGACCCTCCATCTGAATGTCCATATGGACCAAGTGACCTAAGTTTAGAACTTAAAATGAAATAGAAAACCACCTAGCTAGGCTCTATCCACTGACATCCACAGTTGTGACATATCATAAACTGATATCCACAATTGTGAGATATCATAAACTCAACTTGATTTTGTTGAGAAGTTTGAGCTCTATGCTATAGTGGCATAATACTTTTGAAAGATATCCCTGGGATAGTTAATTTTGCATAGGGAAGGAAAATAATTTACTGAAATTGTCAGTTAATACAGGTTCTTATTAAGAGTTTGTGATCCTTCTTCATCATTCCAAAAATAATGGTTAGTGATGTTACATTATTCCCATACATTTAACAAAGACCCCTAGGAAATTTCATTTCTTAATATTTTTTTTTGTGTTTTTAATTTTAGCTTTGCTTTGTTTTTAATACTTTTAGACTCTTGGAAAGGGTTCAAATATGGAGACTTCAATTGAAGAGTAACTCCAAAATTCCTTACAGGAGACAATCAAGGCAAAAGAATACAAAGGAAGAAAAATGGAACAAAACATTATACAGTGGGATATTTCCAACATTTTGTGATGAGTTTCTGCATTTCTTTACAACAGGCAGTTTGCATTAAATGATGTCATTACTGCCCAAAATATAGTCTCAGATACAAATAGTGAGCCAATTATTCAAAATTTTGTGTATTTTCATGTGATTTTCATCAGTTAATTTTTATCATTTAATTTTAACTTTTTTATGAAAGGCATTCATTGGCAATCACATTAATTTTAGCAATTTTGTTTTTAAGTAATATTTTCAAGATTGAAAGTATTTGCTTCTTCATATTAAAAATATAGTAGGAAAAATTTTCACTGACATATTGCCATTGCTCTTGCAGACTTATTTCTTAAGTTCTATTACATATGTATAAAATGTGCAAGAAGGCAAGAAAAATCAAGGGAAAGTCAGAGCTTCAGAAATCCCATCTGTGCTAAAATATTTAGAATGTCAGTCGTAATGAGCCAAAGTCAAAGTAATTAAGTACAAATGGAGTAAATCAGAACTGTTCATTATCAGTATGTTACTTCCCACCCAAACTTTCTTTAGATCTGCTTTAAATTTTCTATTTATGTATAGTTTATGAAATTGTGATTTCTGATTTCTCAGTTTCCATTAGACACATATTCAGGTGCATAATTATTACATTTAAGGAGAATTTATGCAAAATGTATTAAAATGAAAGAGATTCATAATTTATTCAAAATAATAATTATTTTATTATTTTAATAAAATTAAAATAGGTTCTGGCATCAATTCCAGTGTGTCAGGGGTGGGGCTAGAATTGAGGGGGCAGGGGTTTCCCCACACCAAGAAAACAATTCTCAGGACTGCAGCTGGTGATATTATACTTTAACTCAATCCTGACACTATTATATAGAATGAGAACAGAAAGGGAAAGTTCTCATGCCCTGGAACAGAGGAAGAAGAAAAACTCCTCTTCTTCCTGGCAAGGACTCAGAAAATAAAAAGTCATGGACTCTGTTCACTGTCCACTCTCAGTTTCCTTTGTTGTTGGTTAATCACTCAGGCTCAGTTGTGTCTGACTCTTTTGCAACCCCATGGAATGTAGCCTGCTGGGCTCCTCTGTCCATGGAATTTCCCAGGCAAGAATACTTGAGTGGGTTGTCATTTCCTCCTTCAGGGGATCTTCCTGACCCAAGGATGGAACCTCTGTCTCCTGCATAGACAGGTGAGTTCTTTACTGCTGAGCTGCCGGGCTTCCCCAAACTTGCTTTCCTCCTCCATAAAAGTGCTCTCATTCTCTTTCCCTGAGGGAACTTGCAAATTTCTATTCTTTACTGATCTCAAATAAATCCATCTTTGCTGGAGAAATATCTAGTAGTCTGTTGGTTTCAGATCAACATTTTGGTGGCCCATACACAGACCAGAGAAGACTCCTGAGGACTCCAACACTGCTGAGCAAACAGGTGAGGTATCACAGTCCAACCCTTTGTCACTCACTAGTTTTCTCATGGAGGCTGAAGTTTGAAGGTTTGTCATCCTCCTGGATCCTATCTCTTGCAAACATTTTCCATTTGAAGCTCTACAGGCTTTATTTGGGATCTATTTAAAGTTTTTGTCTTTTCAGTTAAAGCCTTGTTTTAATGCAAGTAGGTTTCCCAGGTGGTGCCAGTGGTAAAGAACCTGCCTCCAGATGCAAGGGACATAAGAGAAGTGGGTTCAATCCCTGGGTTGGGAAGATCCTCTGGAAGAACTCATGGCAACTCACTCCAGTATTCTCACCTGGAAAATCCCATAGACAGAGGGGCCTGGCAGGCTACAGTCCATAGAGTAGCAAAGAGTCAGATACAACTGAAGCTGCTTAGCATGTATTTGCAATTTCTGATTTGGCACTTCTGTCAGATTTGAGATCAGACTGTTTCAGTGAAACGGCTAGCCTTCTCCTATTCTCTTTGGATCAGGGGCTGCTTCTCCTGAAGGTGGCTAGGTTTCGACCTATTCTTTCAGAAATGGGGCTGTTTCTCGGAAACAGTGCCGGGGTCTCTTGGAATACTGGCTAAAAAAAAAACAAAAAAAAACAAAAAAAAAACAACTCCCCTGGTACCAAGCTGCCTTTTAAGACTGACTGAGGTTGGCTCACAAGCTATTTGAATTGTCATCGGTACAATAAACTATATAAGCTGCCTAAAAGTTGTTCTTAACTCTAGAGGAAAAGTCTCTAGAAAATGGGATCCCAGTTATCTAAGTATTTTGAAGGCACCCCAACTTTACAGGGACTCCAGCCAATTTTATAGTATTTAAAAGCCACAACCTTCCTCTTGTGCTTTTCTAACTAAAGGGGCTGACCTGACCAAAGGTAATTCAGAATATCAGTGGCCATTATGGGGACTTTTTGAAGTCTCCAAATTTAATTTCTTTAATACTGAATTAGATTGAAATAGCTCAAAAATGTCTAGGACTGAGTAGAATGCTTATTTCAATTGGTATTTTGAGGCTAAGAAATATAATCAGAAGTCTAAAATTGCCCCTCTGTAAAATAAGATTTCAAGATTAACTGGAACAAGCAGATGATTAAAGACAGACAAAATGGCTCCAAAGCCTCAGGTTCTTCTACCTGGCTTCTTTGTCTCAGGCTCCAACTTTGGCACCATCTTGTCTCTATCCCTGGGCTCCTCAAGGCCAGACTCTACCTCCAATGGCATCTTCTCCCTTCCATTCTCTACTGCCTACACTTCCACTATATGATCAAATTCCCCATGCTAATTCCCTCACCAAACTTTCTCTTTCCTCCAAAACTTTTCCCACACCATTTTCCTCTGAACTTGTCAGAACCTGTCCCTTTAAAATTAAGACTTCTGAGGATACAGAGGCTAAATAAACTCTCAATTTCTTATACTGCCTGGACTAAAGCTGAAGTATGAACCATGGTCAAAAGCTTTCCCAAAAGAACAAAAGATCCTCACAGACTTGCTGAGGAATTTAATCATTTGAACTTAATCTGGTGTCTAGACTTATATAATTCATATGCTTCTCGGTGAAGGCCAGGCCAAACAGTGAATGAAAATTCCCAATTAGGAAAGTCCTCAACACTTTCTAGAATTACAGCTGAGAGACCAGCACACTAACTTTTTATATGATTGGGCTTGGGCAATCACCAGGTAGCTCCATAGAACAAGTCCTAAGCTTCTCCAAAGACTGATTGGAACAGAATTCAGGCTTGTACATAATAGTCCGATGAACCTGTTCATGAATATTACAGTTGACTTCAGATTCAGTTGTTTATTCCACTCAAATGGCTTTTAACTCTGTGTTTATTAATGGGCTGGACCGGGTCCTTTACTCTATAGTTAAAAGGGCCATGATGAAATGTGAAAATATATCCACACCAGATTTAGTTAACCTGGCAAATCAGCCTTCTCATAATGTAAGTCAGCATCCTCTAAGGAAGACCAGCAAAATTCTTAATCTTCAACTCCAGCAATTGAAGACTTCTAGATGAAACCTTTGACATCTTTTAATCAGCTGTGATGGTACCAGAGCTGATTCTGGAAACACTGATCACTTGTCCCTATCTAATCAGGTACTACTTTCCTTATGAGAAAAATCATCAACTGACATTGGCAAATTTTACAGCACATTTACCATCAAAATTCAAATAGACCCCTCAAAACCTCTTCTAAGAATTAATCAATACCCTGTAAGTAAAGAAGGCCTTCAAGATATAAAGCTGATTATAGAAAATTACAAAGCTCAGGCTCTCATTGTCCCTTTTAACACCTGTGATGCTCCCATTTTACCAATGAGAAAACCTAAGGACTGAGGGTGGAAATTTGCCCAGGTTCTCTGAGTAATAAACAATATTGGCTATCATATTGATACCTTGTTGTTCTAATCCTAATATATTGTTATCATCCAGTCTTATTGAAAGTAAATTCTTCACTGTAATTGATTTTTGCAGTGCATTCTTTGGTATTCCACTTGGTGAGGCTATCAATACATTTTTATCTTAACTTGGGAAGGAAAATAATTGACCTTGACTGTAATGCCTCAGGGTTATACCGAGAGTCCTTATTTCTCATAAATCCTGAAGGCTGATCTGGATGATGTAAAGTTCCCTAGAGAGTGTGCTCTTACATGGGCTTATATTTTAGTCAAAAACAAAGTATTTCTATTGACAGCAGATATGATTTTGGAGTAGCTTCTAATTTTGGAATGTTGTGGTAGTGACTTGGCCTCCACATTTTCACTGAAAATAAAGTTTAAAATGGTCCTATTTCAGGAAATATTGAATATAATACTTTTATATGCCACTCTAGCTATTATTTGAGATTCCAGGGCATTCTGCACTTAACTTTGAAAGTTAGGGGAAATCACATTGCTGATAATTCTGGAAGGATTGTGGCCTTTAAAGGTCCCAACAGCAGGCCAAATCTCTGTCCTGGTCTAAAAAGATAATTCCTCAAATGATAATTTAGAAAAATCAGCTAAAGAATTCCAACAATGGGCCTCAGAAGAGAGAAAATAAGATTGGAACTCCAACAGTTGTTGGTTTGAGAAAAGAGAAGCTCTAGTTTGGACCGTATAACATCCTGGTCCTGCCAGAGACTCTAAAATTCCTGTTTCTCACCACTGTATGTGCATTAAGCCATTGGTCTACTGACAAAATGAAAGCCTTCATGAATCAATATTGGTGGGAAAACATTAACAAGGCTGTAAAAATTGCTTACCTCACTTGTCCAAAATACAACCCCGGGGAAGCCTGTTTGTACTGCTCCCAGACACTTTAAGCTGCTTGAAGGGCCATTTGAAATCTGGCAAATGGGTTTCATACATCTTCCTTTATCCAAGGAGTATAAATGTGTTTTTTGTCATGCTCACTATGTTTTCACTGGCCTAAAGACTTTCCTAATAGGCAGTCTACTAATTGCCTCTTCTGTGGCCAAAGTCCTTTAGAAGTTATAACTCAGGGAACTCAGACAGGGGCTCTGTAAAAATCCAGAGGGGTGGGGTGGGGAGGGAGATGGGAAGGAGGTTCAAGACAGAAAGGACATATATATACCTATGGCTGATTCATGTTGATGTTTGACAGAAAACAACAAAATTCTATAAAGCAATTATCTTTCAGTTAAAAGAAATTTTTTTTAAAAAAATTCGTCCTTACCTGGACATCTTCCCTTGAATTCCACAGTGATTAAGAAACCCATTTTACTGGCCAGGTGCTTCAACAAGTCTGAGCTCTTTGGTAGGGTTTACAACACTTTCACCGTGCCTGCCGCCCTCAATCCTCTGGTTTAGTTGAATGCACTAGCAGCGTTATTAAGACTCAATTGGCAAAATTTATAGAGGTCCTCCAAATAGCTTGGCCAAAAGCATTGCCCTTGTTCCTTCCTAAATATCAGACCCACCCCTTTTAGAACTCATAAACTATCACTCTTTGAGATAGTTAAAGATACCCAATGCACTTGTCTTCTGCTTCTTTTGACTCATAATTGATTAAAAAAAAAAAAACACAGAGAGAGAGATTCAAATAAACAAAAGCCTAATTGCTTCTATTAAAAATACCTATGTTTTGGTAGATAAGTCCTTTTACAGTGGGCCATCCGGGACAAAGAGCTTAAGCATCAAACTTTGTAAACTGTATAGTTCACCTATTGGAAAACTTCAAAAGAACTTCCTTAATTCTCATAGAAAAGATCCATATAAGTACTACTAATAAACATTTGTGTTGCCAACTCCAAGGAATAGACTCTTGGATTCATCTGACATACCACACATAAGGAAAGTGAAGAACCTTGACTACACCTCCACACAACCTGGTGACCTGAAAGTAAGTAGATTTCACCGACTATCTTTCTACCTAAAACTGAAGCAGACAACATAAAAATGAGATAGGTTTCTTAAGATATCCAACCAGACCTGTTAGAAACTTGTTACCAAATCTTTGACGATGATATAACACTTCAGATGATCTCCAGTATTTATGATCTTGATAATATATAAACTTTAGACTTAAAAAACGCTTGAGAATTCTCCCTCTTACTCCTCCTTGTTACTCAAATATGACCCTATTAGGTTTCCAAGCTGTACATTTCCCCTCCAATGTAGACATTATACCCAGGATAGCAAGGAGATCAAACCAGTCAACCCTAAAGGAAATCAACCCTGAATGTTCATTGGAAGGACTGATGATGAAGCTGAAGCTCCAGTTCCAATACTTTGGCCACCTGATGGGAAGAGCCAACTCATCGGAAAAGACCCTGATGCTGGGAAAGATTGAAGTCAGGAGGAAAAGGGGATGGCAGAGGATGAGATGATAGGATGGCATCACTGACTCAATGGACATGAGTTTGAGCAAACTCTGGGAGATAGTCAAGGACACGGAGTCTGGCATGCTGTAGTCCATGCAGTTGCAAAGAGTCAGACATGACTGATTGACTGAACAACAACAAATACCCAGGAAAGGACTTTCTTAACATTGAGGGAAACAAAGCTGTTAAAACTAGAAAACTCCACCCTTGATTAACCAGTATGCTTTCAGAGAAACAGCTTGGTCAAAAGAAGGAAATGTAAAACTGAACAAATAGAAACCTAATTAAGAAAATTTGGGAGACCAGAATGGGGAACTCTCACACTCTGTGACAATAGCTGAGCCCAATAGGAAGAAGAAAGGTTCCTCTTTTTCCCCAGCAAGGACTCAGCCAATGAAAAGCCATGGGCTCTTTGTTTATATAACCTTCCCAACTTCATTTTCATCTCTGTAAAAAGTGTTCTTTTTCCCTTGTCACGAGAGGGATTCGCACATACCTCACAATGCTTGTAGACCCTGAATTGCAATTCTCTGTTGATCCCAAATAAACTCATCTTTGCTGAAGAAATATATGGCAGTCAATTTGTTTCAGGTCAACATTATCTACCCACATAGCATCACATTCCACAGGTTAAGAGTTCAGTCCTACAAGACTGTCCCCTACTTCCTCCCACTCCTACTTCAATGACAATCACAAGCTCAGGTTGTTGCCTCTGCTTATTATTGACTGGCTTATAAATCAGAGACCTCCAAGACCTCTTCCTTGAATTTGACTACCATGCTATAGCTCTTATAGGACTCAGAGAATCATGTTATTATTAGTTTGCCAGTTTATTATAAAATTATATAGCTCACAATTGGGCTTCCCAGGTGGCACTCATGGTAAAGAACCTGCCTGCCAATGCAGGAGACTAAGAGAAAAGTGCTCAATCCCTGGGTAGGGAAGATTCCCTGGAGGAAGGCATGGCAACCTACTCCAGTATTCTTGCCTGGAGAATCCCATGGACAGAGGAGCCTGGCAGTCTACAGGAATGGGATGCAAGAGTCAGACACGACTTAGTGACTAAACCACCTCCACTACACAAACTCCAGGAAAAAAAGACATTAGGGCAGATAGAAACATAAAAACAAAACAAACCAAAAAACCTTTTATCAATATTTACTGATAGACGTATATTATTAGACTTAAGGAAAGTACTTTTTGCCTACAATTATATTTTATATTTTCAAGAAATGCCCAATTATAATTTACATGTGGAAAAATGATGGGAAGGCCTAACTGTCTATCATCATAGAAAAAAATATTTGTAAGGCCACATAGTTATTTTTTGTTTGTTTGTTTTGTATAGCATACTGTTAAAGAGAAAAACCACAGACTCAGAATGCATCACTCATGCTACACTTCATGATACCAAGTCTAGATTTAATACCCAACCTAGCTGCAGTTTTGACCTTGTCCAGAAAAAATAATGTGTATACATTTGTGCTCAATAGCTGTCATGTCTGACTCTGTGACCCCATGGACTGTAGCTCCCTAGGCTCCTCTGTCCATGGGATTTCCCGAGCAAGAATATTAGGGTAGATTGTTATTTCCTCTCCAGGAGATCTTCTTGACCCAAGGATAAAACTCTCTCTTGCATATCTTGCATTGTCGGGTGGATTCTTTACCACTGTGCCATTGGAAAAGCCAGAAATAATAATGTTAATCAACTATCTGGGGAATTCTAAAGGGAGGCAATCTACATGATAAAATCTATGCCATCCTTCCCCAACTCACTGCCCCCAAAAGATGCCCTGGCCTAAAAATAATTGTTTCTTTCATTTTGCTAATAGAAAGCTTCCCCTACCCTTCTTCTTAAAAAAGAAACAAAAATAAAATAACCCCAAACTCTCTCATTTTGTACAAATCCTCGGAGTTTTCTTCCAGTTGCTAAATGGGATGCTGACTGCTTCATGAATCGCTTGACAAAGCCAATCAGATCTTCAAATTTACTTGGTTGAATTTTTATTTGTAACGATAATAATTTGAATTATAGATTTTACAAGAGCATTTTTTCTTTACTAGATTAATGGTATGCATTATTTATAAGAACACTTTTTTAAGAATATAAATTTATTTATTTTAATTGGAGGCTAATTACTTTACAATATTATATCTGTTTTGCCATACATTGACATGAAATCACCATGAGTGTACATGTGTTCCCCCTCCTGAACTCCCTCCTAATCCTATCCCTCTGGATCATCCCAGTGCACCAGCCCTGAGCATCCTGTATCATGCATCGAACCTGGACTGGTGATTCATTTCACAATGATAATATACATGTTTCAATGGCATTCTCCCAAACCATCCCACTCTTGCCCTCTCCCACAGAGTCCAAAAGACTGTTCTGTACATCTGTGTCTCTTTTGCTGTCTCGCATACAGGGTTATTCTTACCATCTTTCTAAATTCCATACACATGTGTTAGTATACTGTATTGGTGTCTTTCTTTCTGGCTTACTTCACTCTGAAAATCTTTCATATGAACAATTGAAAATTTTGACACTTAAAACTTATTTTGATTAGTCCAGAAGATATTACTACTTACATAAATCCTATTTTACAAATTGGTAATACTTATTGAATGAAGTGCTAAGGAGTTTTTCCTTCTATACCTTAAATTTCTAGCTTCAGGAATATTTTTAGAGAATGAATCTCCATCTCACATTTTTATCAATCATCTTTAGCCCAAAAGTTAAAATAAATAGCGAGTTTTTAATAACCTACTTATAATCTTGTAAATAATAACTTAGGCATCATTATGTTTCTGAGTCATTTCAATCAGTCTTACATACTGATGGGCTTTCAAATCAGAATTCCAAGTTCCCTCCCACCCCGCTTTGATATGGAGAGCTCTATTTCCAGCAGTCTCTCCTACATCTCCATTGGAATATCTTGAAGCAATCTCACAAACATGTCCAATACTAAATTCATTTTATCATCCACACATCTCTTACTCTTTTATTGCATGTTTTTTTCTCTCCATTTCCACCAACACTGACTTACTCTTCTTTGTATAATAGTAATTTCTTTTCATCTGAATGATAGCAATAGCTTTTGTTCTTATTGTCTTTATTATCATTAGAGTTGTATTCTTGTAAATATATCCTTTACCATAGTGGAGTAATTCTTGATCCTATAAAAGCTTGTGTTTTTAAGCATAAATCTTTGGAATGACCAATCTCTCTTTCTTTCCAGGAAATAGCTAATTATTGTTTAAAATCATCTCATTTTTAATGTCAGTGAAGTATTTTCTAAAAGGGGAAGAATTGCCTACTTCTTTACATCATGAATGATTTAATTCTTAGAGGATTTAATGTATATTGTCTGTATAATGCCTTTCTCATTTTGACAGTTTCAAAGTAGAGATTATTTCACTATGCCTATTTAAAAACATGAACTTGAGGGAGGTGGGAGGGGGGTTCATGTTTGGGAACGCATGTAAGAATTAAAGATTTTAAAATTTAAAAAATAATAAAACTAAAAAAAATTCACAGACAAAAAAAATAAACATTAGTTCTTAATGTGTGTACAACTAAAAAAAAAATAAAATAAAATCAAGCAAATCTGCGTTTAAATAATAGCTCTATCATGTACTTGCTCATTGGAAAAGTACTTAACATTTTGGAAAAGTTCAGTTTCTTCCAATATAATAAAAGATGATATTTATATAAAAGGTTATTTTTAGGATTAAATAAAATAATGTATATAATCAGCAAGGATAATCGATATCAAATAGGAAAAACTCAAAAATGGTAGTTGCTTTTTATGAATTATATTAAAGTTATATTTGAATGTATGTTTCTTTAAATTTCCTAAGGGCATAAACTGTATTCTGTTACTTAATGTATCATAGCTCCAAGCATGTCACTTGGCATGTCACTTGGCATAGACACTATGAATCTACATTCAATAAGTATTACACTGGCTAGAACTACAATTTATAGAATTAAATGCTAGCCATCTTTATTATCAGTAAGATGAATAAGAACATTTTCTCATAGTAATTTGAAAAAACTGAGTGTAGTGTTTTAATAGAAGCTCAAATTTCTCTGTCTTTGAGATGTGCCTTCTCCAGTGACTCAGAAGGTAAAGAATCTGCCTCCAAAGCAGGAGACCTGGATTCAATCCCCGGGTTGACATTTAACCTGGAGAAGGGAATGGCAACCCACTCCAGTATTCTTCCCTGGAGAATTACATGTACAGAGGAGTCTGGCAGGCTGCAGTCCATGGGCTCAAAAAAGTAACACAAGACTAAACAACTTCCACTCCACTCCACTATTAAAAATAGGAGAAACAAAATTCTGAAAATTTTCTTGTCATGAGTGAACATATGAATTTTATATCTTTATAAAGTGATATTAATGAAAATATTTTATAGTGCAAGAATCCACATAGTGAAAGAATAATTTACATCTCTGAATTGAATATGATGAATTATCTCTCAAGAATTAGTCATTTATCTCCTAGCTATGCTTTAAAAAAGTATGTTACTTTGGAGATCTCACCAAATTTACTTTTGACCAAATATTCATATATCAATAGCTTCTCTACCAATACTAGAACAAAACATTTTAAAATGATTATTAATGTGTTGCCCTTGGTTATGTCTTTTATCTAGAATATATGTCTCTTTTTTAATTTTTATTTTTTATTTATTTTTTTTTTACTTTACAATACTGTATTGATTTTGACATACATTGACATGAATCTGCCATGGGTGTACATGAGTTCCCAATCCTGAACCTGCCTCCCACCACCCTCCCCATATCATCTCTCTTGGTCATCCCAATGCACCAGCCCCAAGCATCCTGTATCCTGTAATGAACCTAGACTGTCAATTCATTTCTTACATGATAGTATACATGTTTCAATGCCATTCTCCCAAATCATCCGAACCTCTCCCTCTCCCTCAGAGTCCAAAAGTCCACTTTATACATCTGTGTCTCTTTTGCTGTCTCGCATACAGGGTTATCATTACAATCTTTCTAAATTCCATATATATGTGTTAGTATATGGTATTGGTGTTTTCTTTCTGGCTTACTTCACTCTGTATAATCGGCTCCAGTTTCATCCACCTCATTAGAATTGATTCAATTGTATTATTTTTAATGGCTGAGTAATACTCCATTGTGTATATGTACCACAGCTTTCTTATCCATTCGTCTGCTGATGGACATCTAGGTTGTTTCCATGTCCTGGCTATTATAAACAGTGCTGCGATGAACATTGGGGTACACGTGTCTCTTTCAGTTCTGGTTTCCTTGGTGTGTATGCCCAGAAGTCGGATTGCTGGGTCATAAGGCAGTTCTCTTTCCAGTTTTTTAAGAAATTTCTTAATTAGTGGCTGTACTAGTTTGCATTCCCACAAACAGTGTAAGAGGGTTCCCTTTTCTCCACACCCTCTCTAGCATTTATTGCTTGTAGACTTTTGGATCACAGCCATTCTGACTAGTGTGAAATGGTACCTCATTGTGGTCTTGATTTGCATTTCTCTGATAATGAGTGATGTTGAGCATCTTTTCATGTGTTTGTTAGCCATCCATATGTCTTTGGAGAAATGTCTATTTAGTTATTTGGCCAATTTTTTGATTGGGTCATTTATTTTTCTGGAATTGAGCTGTATAAGTTGCTTGTATATTTTTAAGATTAGTTGTTTGTCAGTTGCTTCATTTGCTATTTTTTTCTCCCATTCCAAAGCCTGTCTTTTCACCTTGTTTATAGTTTCCTTTGTTGTGAAGAAGCTTTTAATTTTAATTAGATCCCATTTGTTTATTTTTGCTTTTATTTCCAGTATTCTGGGAGGTGGATCATAGAGGATCCTGCTGTGATTCATGTCGGAGAGTGTTTTGCCTATGTTCTTCCCTAGGAGTTTTATAGTTTCTGGTCTTACATTTAGATCTTTAATCCATTTAGAGTTTATTTTTGTGCATGGTGTTAGAAAGTGTTCTAGTTTCATTCTTTTACAAGTGGTTGACCAGTTTTCCCAGCACCACTTGTTAAAGAGATTGTCTTAAATCTATTGTATATTCTTGCCTCCTTTGTCAAATATAAGGTGTCCATAGGTGTGTGGATTTATCTCTGGGCTTTCTATTTTGTTCCATTGATCTAGATGTCTGTCTTTGTGCCAGTGCCATACTGTCTTGATGACTGGCTTTGTAGTAGAGCCTAAAGTCAAGCAGGTTGATTCCTCCAGTTCCGTTCTTCTTTCTCAAGATTGCTTTGGCTATTCAAGGTTTTCTGTATTTCCATACAAATTGTGAAATTATTTGTTCTAGCTCTGTGAAAAATACCACTGGTAGCTTGATTAGGATTGCATTGAATCTGTAGATTGCTTTGGGTAGTATACTCATTTTCACTATATTGATGCTTCTGATCCATGAACATGGTATATTTCTCCATCTATTAGTGTCCTCTTTGATTTCTTTCATCAGTGTTTTATAGTTTTCTATATATAGGTCTTTAGTTTCTTTAGGTAGATATATTCCTAAGTATTTTATTCTTTTCGTCGCAATGGTGAATGGAATTGTTTCCTTAATTTCTTTTTCTACATTCTCATTATTAGTGTATAGGAATGCAAGGGATTTCTGAGTGTTGATTTTATATCCTGCAACTTTACTATATTAATTGATTAGCTGTAGTAATTTTCTGGTGGAGTCTTTAGGGTTTTCTATGTAGAGGATCATGTCATCTGCAAACAGTGAGAGTTTTACTTCTTCTTTTCCAATTTGAATTCATTTTATTTCTTTTTCTGCTCTGATTTCTGTGGCCAAAACTTCCAGAACTTTGTTGAATAGTAGTGGTGAAAGTGGGTACCCTTGTCTTGTTCCTGACTTTAGGGGAAATGCTTTCAATTTTTTACCATTGAGGATAATGTTTGCTGTGGGTTTGTCATATATAGCTTTTATTATGTTGACATATGTTCCTTCTATTCTTGCTTTCTGGAGAGCTTTTTTTTTTTATCATAAATGGATGTTGAATTTTTTCAAAGGCTTTCTCTGCATCTCTTGAGATAATCATATGTCTTTTATCTTTCAGTTTGTTAATGTGATGTATCATATTGATTGATTTGTGGATATTGAAGAATCCTTTATCCCATCGCTGAGATAAAGCTCACTTGGTCATGGTGTATGATCTTTTTAATGTGTTGTTGGATTCTGATTGCTAGAAATTTGTTAAGGATTTTTGCATCTATGTTCATCAGTGATATTGGCCTGTAGTTTTCTTTTTTTGTGACATCTTTGTCAGGTTTTGGTATTAGGGTGATATATGCCTATGGCTACAAATTATAAACTGTTTGTCCTCCTATGAGAGAATTTCACCATTTTGTCAATGATTAATTTCTCCATTCAAACTAATGGGAAACAGGATGTAATATCTTACAGATGCAGCACTATGAAAGATGTTATCCCAGTCTTTTAGGTGTGAATACACTTCCATAGGTGAGGGAAAACATGAAAATAAGAGATGTTCTTTTTAATGGTATAACCATTATACTTTAAAGTGGTTACAGTATACATTAATATTTGACTTGATGTTGAAATGGGTCAGCCCTCACTGTGAAATGTGTGAAATCAGAATGTAACAGCTCCAGGAAATAGTTTTAATTCCATGATTTCAGTTCATTCAGTTCATTCTGCAGTTTGTCTAGATCAACTGGAGATACTTATATATCACTGGAGATTGGGGGAGGGGTGTCAGGGTAGCCTCAGCATTCTATGAGGATTACGCAGGTCTTTCTTGATGACAAAATTCATTGTTTACAAAAGCATAGTTAATCACTATTAAAGGGGTTAATACAGCATTAACAATATGAGAGCCTGTAGCTACATGTGGCTATTGAACAGTTGAAATAGGCTAATATGATTTAAGATATGCTCTAAGTATTAATGTACATGGGATTTTAAAGATCTAGTATGAAAAAATAGAGTGTAAAATATGTCATTATTAATTTTATGTTGATTACATACTTAAATGATAACTTTTTGGCTAAATACTTAAATATATTATTAAAAAATAATTTGTTTCTTCCTGCTTATTTTAATTTGACTACTAGGAAATCAGAAATTCTGTATGTAGCTAACATTACATTTATATTGAAAAGCACTGGGCTAGAAATTTTGAACTTCATGTAGCTAAGTAAATTCCAATTTCCTGTAAATTTCAAAGAAAAGTAGAGGAGAATTGGTTTAAAAAAATTAAATTTATTCTGTTTCTTCTAAATGACATCCACTGTGTGAAAGCTTCCTTAAGATTAGAACTAAGGGAGCTGTTCTGATACTGTTATTTATGATAAAATACAACTGATGGGCCCATTTCTCCCATGATTTTAAAGTTCACTAAAGCCACATTTCCAGGCTATGGAATTCTTCCTTGTTCAAAACTTATTTGGAAAGCTGAGTTTCTGAGACAAATAAGCACTGTTTATGGCAGAATTATCTTGATAAATTGATCTAAAACTCATGAATATTCTACCTTTAAAGGATACCAAGAAATAAGATACAGATGAGAAACAGATGCATAGTGAGCTCTGTTAAATTTTCACACATTCTTTATTTCCATCTTATTTTCCAATATTGGTTAATATATGTGGTTGCAATGAGAATTTATAACAGACTGAGGTTTCTCTTTCTAATATTCAAGCCATATATATACACATATATTTTCATATCCAGACTTAAGACATCTATTGCATACTGCATTGATTTACTTCTGGCAGAATCAAGTTAGTCTTATTAATTCATTGTGAAAAAGCTAGATTTTTTTTAGTGTGTTGCCTTTGATGTATTTTTTATTTAAATTTTAAAAACATAAAATTCTGCATAATACATAATTCTAAAAATACTTCTTAAAACAGTTATTATTTTTTATCTGAATGGACAGAATACTATATCTAATCTAACATAATGTATATGCATACTCATTGAAGATCATAAACTGTGCATCATTATTGTTGTTATGAAAAGTGTATTGTTCTTAATAGAAAGACCCTTTATATACAAATTATAAATTATGACTTAAAAAATAATTATTTGACCTATAAGGAATTTGCCAAATTAACCAGTTAACTACTGGAGCATATCATAGGCTAGTCTTAAATCACACGATCACTACTTTACCCTGTGTTCAATTGCATTAGTTGTGTCCAGCTCTTTGAGACTGTGTAGACTGTAGCCTGACAGGCTCCTCTGTTCATGGAATTCTCCAGGCAAGAATACTGAAGTGGGTTGCCCTGCCCCTCTCCAGGGGATCTTTCCAACTCAGGAATCGAAGCTATGTCTCCTGGGTCTCCTGCATTGCAGGCAGGTTCTTTACTCACTGAGCCACCTGGGAAGGCTTCCCAAACAAATAAAATATAACTCATAAGAAATATCACCAGGCATTTTAAGGGAAAGAAACTATAGTAACCTTCCCCAGATCTGATACAAAAATTGTAAAGTAAACAAAGATGTTTTATTTAAACTTCTTTTTTTAATTAATTTTTTATTGAAGGATAATTGCTTTACAGAATTTTGTTGTTTCTTGTCAAACCTCAATATTAGTCAGCCATAGATATACATATATCCCTTTCCTTCTGAAGCTCCCTCCTATCTCCCTCCCCACCCCACCCCTCTAGCTTGATACAGAGCCCTGTTTAAGTTTCCTGAGCTGAACAGCAAATTACCATTGGCTATCTATTTTTATGACCAACCTAGATAGCATATTCAAAAGCAGAAACATTACTTTTCTGACTAGGGTCCGTCTAGTCAAGGCTATGGTTTTTCCTGTGGTCATGTATGGATGTGAGAGTTGGACTGTGAAGAAAGCTGAGCACCGAAGAATTGATGCTTTTGAACTGTGGTGTTGGAGAAGACTCTTGAGAGTCCCTTGGACTGCAAGGAGATCCAACCAGTCCATTCTGAAGGAGATCAGCCCTGGGATTTATTTGGAAGGAATGATGCTAAAGCTGAAACTCCAGTACTTTGGCCACCTCATGAGAAGAGTTGACTCATTGGAAAAGATTCTGATGCTGGGAGGGATTGGGGACAGGAGGAGAAGGGGACAACCGAGGATGAGATGGCTGCATGGCATCACGGACTCAATGGACGTGAGTCTGAGTGAACTCCAGGAGTTGGTGATGGACAGGGAGGCCTGGCATGCTGCGATTCATGGGGTCGCAAAGAGTCGGACACAACTGAGCGACTGAACTGAACTGAACTGAATGTAAGCTTCCATGTTACTCTTTCCATACATCTCACCCTCTCCTCCCCTCTCGCCTTGTCCATAAATCTATTCTCTACATCTGTTTCTCCATTGCTGCCCTGTAAATAAATTCTTCAGTACTTTTTTTTAGATTCCATTATATTTGCATTAGAATACAATATTTATCTTTCTCTTTCTGGCTTACTTCATTCTGTATAAGTTTCTAGGTTCTAGGTTCATCCACTTCATTAGAACTGACTCCAATGTGTTCCTTTTTAAGGCTGAGTAATATTTCATTGTGTATATATACCACAACTTCCTTATCCATTCATCTGTCAATAGACACCTAGGTTGCTTCCATGTTCTAGCTATTGTAAATAGTGCTGCAATGCACAATAGGATACAGATGGGACCTGATTAAACTTAAAAGCTTTTGTACAGCAAAGGAAACTATAAGCAAGGTGAAAAGAACCCTGAGAATGGGAGAAAATAATAGCAAATGAAATAACTGGCAAAGGATTAATTTCCAAAATATACAAGCAGCTCATACAACTTAATACCAGGGAAACAAAACAAACAAAAAATGGGCAAAAGACCTAAATAGACATTTCTCCAAGGAAGATTTACAGATGGCTAACAAACACATAAAAATATGCTCAACATTGCTCATTATTAGAGAAATGCACATCAAAACTACAATGAGATGTCACCTCACACTGGTCAGTATGGCCATCATCAAAAAGTCTACAAACAATAAATGCTGGAGAGGGTGTGGAGAAAAGGGAATGTTCTTGCACTTTTGGTGGGAATGTAAACTGATACAGCCGCTATGGAAAATGGTATAGAAATTCCTTAAAACACTAGAAATAAAACTACCATATGACCCAGAAATCCCACCCCTAGGCATATACCCTGAGAAACCAAAATTAGAAGAGACACATGTATGCCATTTTTTATTTCAACCGTTTTTGATCCCTTATAGTAAATTTCCAGCCACAGGGGGGATATCCAAGTCTGGCTGCACATTACAACCTACTGGTAAAGACTAACACCTAACACTGTTTTGCTCGCCTGAAATGGATTCAATCAACACCTGGTCAAAGAGAGGGGCACACCTCTTTATTGTTTAAAAGTTCCTTGGTGGCTCTAATGCAGATCAATTAGAGAACTCCTAATCAAAGGTAAACAGAAACCTCATATTTCACCTCAATTTTCCACCATCTGTTACTGAAGCCTAAATCCTCTACATTTGGAATGACCTAATACTCTGCACCTCACCCTGCTGATTTCATGCTGCTAAACATCACTGTTAATATGTTTATATTTTTCAAAGTCTCCTTAGGTTACTGACCTGCTAATTACATATCTCAATTCATAATAAAGCCCTAATAGTTGAAAATAAGTTAATATGTGCCATCTTTCTAATTAATGAATTTTCTTTTAAATAATATACATAAGGCTTATTAGGTGGCTCAGACAGTAAAGCATCTGCCTGGAATGCAGGATACCAGGATTCCATTCCTGGATCAGGAAGAACCCCTGTAATAGGAAATAGCAACTCACTCCAGTATTCATGCCTGGAGTCCCATGGAAGACCATGGAGTCACAAAGGGTCAGACACAACCAAGTGACTAACACTTTGACATTCAACATACCTAAAGCAAGAATGGGTAACAAATTCTTTAACTCTGATGGGACATTCAAACTTCTTTGAGCATTTCCACACAAGGATGATTTTAATGGAAGCTCACTGTTCTGCTGCTGCTAACAGGAAACAACATAGGAAAGAGATGGCAGGATGAATATGAAGTGAGACTAAGGGGAATATCATGGATGTAAGTTGAAAACTCAGATAATGTAAACAAAAAATCTTGCTTGTCACTATGTGAATTTTCAAACCATGATACTACATTATTTAAAACCAGTTTGACTATCTATTTCATGAATAGCCCTGTGGTAGATGAAATTTAACAAAATGCACAGTCTTTTTTCTTAAAGATTAGATTCTTTGTAGAAAAACAAGGAATTTTGAAATAACCATATAAATGTATAAGATAGCAGTGCTATAAGTTCAAAATGTACTTTGTGATCCAAAGTCAAATAAATACTGTCCAACTGACTAAGTTGATAAGGTTATTTAATCACAAAAAGAGTGGACTCTTAATTTGGACAAATGTATAAAAATGTCACATAAAACTGTGGTCTTCAATTGGCAGTCTCTCACAAGAATTAACCAGGATTACCATTCAGAGTTTCCACAGCCTTTTTTCCTTTGCCTATGCTAAGACAGTGCAGTGTTTTGTTAACTCAGTTTGAATCAGTTTGCCTTGTACTGCTGTACTGATCTTATATTGTTTATTGATTTTAATTATAATATCTCTGTCTCTCTCTGGAAACCTACTTGTCAGCCTTTGAAAGTCTTATTACTGCAGCTTATTTGATGTCAAATTTATGAAGCTAAGGGTTTATTGACTGGTATTTTTATATTTACCCTATGTTGATCCTTAAAAATACACACCTGGATAAGTATACTCCCCTTTTGTAGATGGGGAAACTGGACCTTCAGTTCAGTTCAGTTCAGTTCAGTCACTCAGTTGTGTCCTACTCTTGTGACCCTATGGACTGCAGCATGCCAGGCCTCCTTGTACATCATCAACTCCCGAAGTTTGCCCAAACTCATGTCCTTTGAGTTGGTGATGCTGTACAACTATCTCATCCTGTCGTCCCCTTCTCTTCCCACATTCAATCTTTCTCAGCATCAGGGTCTTTTCAAATGAGTCAGCTTTTTGCATCAGGTGGCCAAACTATTGGAGTTTCAGTTTCAACATCAGTCCTTCCAATGAACAGCCAGGACTGATCTCCTTTAGGATGGACTGGTTGGAACTTCTTGCAGTCCAAGGGATTCTCAAGAGTCTTCTACAACACCACAGTTCAAAAGCATCCGTTCTTTGGCACTCAGCTTTCTTTACAGTCCAACTGTCACATCCATACATGACTACTGGAGAAACCATAGTCTTGACTAGACGGATCTTTGTTGGCAAAGTAATGTCTCTGCTTTTTAATATGCCATCTAGGTTGGTCATAACTTTCCTTTCTAGGAGGAACCATCTTTTAATTTCATGGCTGCAGTCACCATCTGCAGTGATTTTGGAGTCCAGAAAAATAAAGTCAGCCACTGTTTCCCCATCTATTTGCCATGAAGTGATGGGACTAGATGCCATGATCTTAGTTTTCTGAATGTTGAGCTTTAAGCCAACTTTTTCACTCTCCACTTTCACTTTCATCAAGAGGCTTTTGAGATCCTTTTCACTTTCTGCCGTAAGGGTGGTGTCATCTGCATATCTGAGGTTATTGATATTTCTCCCTGCAATCCTGATTCCAGCTTGTGCCTCATCCAGCCCAGCATTTCTCATCATGTACTCTGTATATCAGTTAAATAAGCAGGGTGACAATATACAGCATTGATTTACTCCTTTTCCTATTTGGAGCCAGTCTGTTGTTCCATGTCCAGTTCTAACTGTTGCTTACTGACCTGCATACAGGTTTCTCAAGAGGCAGGTCAGGTGGTCTGGTATTCCCATCTCTTTCAGAATTTTCCACAGTTTATTGTGTTCCACACAATAATAACTGGACCTTAAGGGTTAAATGATTAACTCCCAGTCACACAGTTCACTAGAAGTCTGAGCCAGAATTCAAACTCAGGCAGACTTTGGTCATATCCCAACCGTATACTCTGTTGCCTTGACCCTCCCAGGTTTTCCTTTCAGTTCTCCAACCGCAGTGTTCTTAGTTTACTTTCCATTCAGATGTTTCCCACCCAATATTCACACTTAGTTGCAAATATGAAATAATATAACATTTTTAACTAGACAAATATATAATTCAGCCTACATTAATACTTTATTTCATTTAGACATGTATTATCTTATTATTTTCTGTAATATGATATAGATAATGGGGCTATAGTTTCTTCCTAGTAATTTAGTCAACAAGAATTGTGATGAACTGGAAAGCGCTTCTCAGAAAATCATTTGATTAAGAGATTCGGAGCAAGGAAAGACTATCTGTTCTGGTGAAATAAATCTTATTCTTAAAGGATTTATTTCATTTTATGTATAATCTACTGGTAGCATCTGTTTTAAAAGAACGCATGTAAGAATTAAAGATTTTAAAATTTAAAAAATAAAAAACTAAAAAAAAAAGTAATAAAAAAAAGAAAAAAAAAAAAAGAAAGAAACATAGTGGTATCCATGCATGCATGCTAAGTTGCTTCAGTGGTGTCTGACTCTTTGCAACTGTATGGACTATAGCCCACCAAGTTCCTCTTGTCCATGGGATTCTTCAGGAAAGAACATTAGAGTGGTTGTCATGCCCTTCTCCAGGGGATCTTATCAACCCAGGGGTAAAACCTGGGTCTCAAGTCTCCTGCATTAAGAGGTGGGTTCTTAATCACTAGTACCACCCAGGAGCCACACATAGTGGTATATTTTGTGTTAGTTGTTCAGTTGTGTCTGAATCTTTGTAACCCCATGAACTGTAGCCTGCCAAACTCCTCAGTCCATGAAATTCTCCAGGCAAGAATACTGGAGTGGGTTGCCATTTCCTCCATGGGATCTTCCAACCCAGGGATTGAACCCACATCTCTTACATCTCTTGCATTGCAGGTGGATTCTTTACAGGTCTGAGTCACCAGGGCTTGTTTAAGTATTAGCATTTATTTTCTAGCTGTGGCAGTTTTAAAATATAACTGTAGATTATCTGACACCCCTCACTATGTGATGTAACCTATGTCAGCTCCTTATGTCACCTATGTATCTAGGTGAGCTTGTGACTATGTCAATCAATAGACTAAGATTGAAGTGATACTTTGTGACATTCTAAATGAGGCCATCCAGCCTCTGCTTTCTTTAAGAGACCACTCACTCTTGGAGCCCTGTGAAAAGTCTGTCTAGGCTAAGGATGCCATACTGAAGTCCCATGGAAAAACCACGTAATCATGCCTTGACACTAACTACAAAGAACAAGAGAGTTATGCTCAACAAGCCCTCTGCTGTTCAATTCTTCCCAACTGAGGACCTAGAGATAATGAACCTCTCCCTAGAGATATTCACCCTCCCCATTACTGTCTAAACTCCTGACATTTGTGAGCATAACACAATTATTTTATACTCCTAGGTTTTAGATGGTTTGTTACACTGTAATAGATAATTATAATGTTAGCCTATGTATTTTTGCAGTGTGTATTAGGATTATCAACACAGTTGCCTTATAGTTGGGACTATTGTTTTTTCTTTACTTTTCTTCTTATTACCTTTATTATGATTATACTTCCAGTGGTTCCCTTCTAACTCAAGTCAGTTGAACTCAACTCAGTTCAAATCAATAAACTGAGCTCTTGGATTTGCACACTGATTATTGAACATTTTAACTTTTAAATTACATAAAGTTTACAATTTGACAGCTTCCAGTCTTTCCACAAGTCCCTTGGTGCTACTTATATATCTTCCTATATGGCACAGATCCGTTTTTTCCTCTATGTCTTCTCCTCCCTCTTGCCATTCTCTTTGACCAAGCTCATCAGCCTACTTCTCACTGCTGTACACTCACTGTCTGACTCTCATTGGATGACCTTGGCTTCTATTTCACAGGAAAATGTCATGGTCATAAGATAAGGACTCTGTCTCTCTGCCATCACGTGCAAAGTGATTGTCCTCTACACCTAACCAATCTTCCTTCTATTTTCTCTCCTTCAGTTCTCTTTTCTTCTCCTCTTAGTCTTAACTTAGTGGGAAAGTAGTTTTCTTCCCATCTAAGGCTAATTCCTATTCAACATCATATTGAATAAGCTAGTGACTAAAAACAGATTTGCAATATGGCAAAAAGAAGAAATAAAGACATATAAGTTAGAAAAAAAGAGAAATAAAAATGCATCTGTTTGCAAAAGACATGATTTTCTACACAATCACAAAGAATCTAAAAAGGATTCTTAGAAATTCATATATGTGAAATTAATTTTATGTCTGGTTCCTAATAGGAAAAGGAGTACATCAAGGCTGTATATTGTCACCCTGCCTATTTAAATTATATGCAGAGTATATCATGAGAAATGCTGGGCTGGATGAAACACAAGCTGGAATCAAGACTGCAGGGAGAAATATCAATAACCTCAGATATGCAGACAACACCACCCTTATGGCAGAAAGTAAGGAAGAACTAAAGAGCTTCTTGATGAAAGTGAAAGAGGAGAGTGAAAAAGTTGGCTTAAAGCTCAACATTCAGAAAACGAAGATCATGGCATCCAGTCCCATCACTTCATGGCAATAGATGGGGAAACAGTGGAAACAGTGGCTGACTTTATTTTTGGGGGCTCCAAAATCACTGCAGATGGTGATTTCAGCCATGAAATTAAAAGACACAGTCTTTGGAAGGAAAGTTATAACTAACCTAGATGGCATATTAAAAAGCAGAGACATTACTTTGCCAACAAAGGTCCATCTAGTCAAGACTGTGGTTTTTCCAGTAGTCATGTATGGATGTGGGAGTTGGACTGTGAAGAAAGCTGAGCACCGACGAATTCATGCTTTTGAACTGTGGTGTTGGAGAAGACTCTTGAGAGTCTCTTGGACAGCAAGGAGATCCAACCAGTCCATTCTAAAGGACTGGGTGTTCATTGGAAGGACTGATGTTGAAGCTGAAACTCCAATACTTTGGCCACCTGATGCAAAGAGCTGACTCATTTGAAGACCCTGATGCTGGGAAAGATTGAGGGCAGGAGGAGAAGGGGACAATAGAGGATGAGATGGTTGGATGGCATCACCGACTCGATGGACATGAGTTTGAATAAACTCCAGGAGTTGCTGATGGACAGAGAGGCCTGTCACACTGCAGTTCATAGGATCACAAAGAGTCAAACATGACTGAGCAACTGAACTGAACTGAACAGTGATAGTTTAATGAAGATTTTTAAAATGCATGCTAATAAAGCATATTAACTTGCTATATGGAGTTACTCAGCAATGACTTCTTAAGGATTAAAATATATGACCTAAAACAATTATTTTTATTTTTTTCCTAAAGACATTAATTTAGTTTTTTTCTGAACAAGGGATAGATTTCAGAATTCTTTGTAACTACAATAAATCACTAAAATTATGCAATGTGTTTCTGGGAATACTTATCATCTTAATTTTTGCAGCATGAGCCAGGTATCTAACTAAATGCAGTATCACTCCATGAAGGCAAACATTTAAAATGAAAGGGTCTCAACTACATTTTAATTCTCCTTTTTTGCACAATTTGATTTCAATATTAAAGAACAACCTTAGTTTTGCTTATAAACTTTTTATAAATTTTGCTTATAAACTGTCTCAGTGATGAATTACCAAATGTCACTGACTTTGTTAATTTCATATCAATTTTTTCATTTTATATAGTTTATTTCTTGGATCTGTCTTATGATTACATACTTATATCCGCCGCCCCCCCCCCCCCGTTATAATTGTTTCAATGTTATTTAGTCCCTTTTCCATTAAGTACTGAGAGTAACTTTGTGCTTAATGCTCTAAAGCATTTACTTAATACTTTAGTAAAATCTTCCACCAGGATTTGCTTAAGGATGTAAAGTGGTTAAGAAATCAAATTTGCATTTGAATACCCATGTTAATAAAACACTAAAATGTTTTATTATGTTTAATTACATTTAAAGGATTGCTTTATAGCATATGTCCCATAAAGACATTGTCCATTCCTCTTACTAATAATATGTTTGTAAATGTCTATGTTTCTTAAGAAAAGTGAAAGTGAGAGTTGCTCAGTCGTGTCTGACTCTTTGCGACCCCATGGACTATACAGTCCATGGAATTCTCCAGGCCCGAATACTAGAGTGGGTAGCCTTTCCCTTTTCCAGGAGATCTTCCCAACCCAGGGATCAAACCCAGATCTCCTGCATTACAGGTGGATTCTTTACCAGGGAGCCACAAGGGAAACCTAAAAAAATGTTAGTAAATAGTGTTTAGTATGTGTGTCCAATTCTTTGTGACCTCATGGGCTATAGACATGGGCTATATCTCCAGACAACATTACTGGAGTGAGTTGTCATTCCTTCTCCAGGGAATCTTCCTGACACCCTGAATCTAAGTTTCCTTTATTGCAGGCAGATTCTTTACTATCTGGTCCATTTTCTTATAATGATTTCAGCACTACTACACTAGATGTTTTCACTCAGACATTACTCCAGGGATCTGTGAACTTTCTAACAGAGCATCAGTTCAGTTCAGTTCACTTCAGTTCAGTTCAGTCGCTTAGTCGTGTCCGACTCTTTGCGATCCCATGAATCGAAGCACGCCAGGCCTCCCTGTCCATCACCAACTCCCAGAGATCACTCAGACTCATGTCCATCGAGTCAGTGATGCCATCCAGCCATCTCATCCTCTGTCGTCCCCTTCTCCTCCTGCCCCCAATCCCTCCCAGCATCAGAACATAGAAACATATAATTTTTTAAAAGTAACAATATGTAGTCTATTAGCCCATTATAAGTAAAAGTGAATTGAAGGAGGATATATCTTCCTAATTGTATTGAAATATGCAAGATTTCAAGTGTTTTCCATGAGCTGTCTAAACTTAATTTTGTAGAGTGACTAGTCATCTATTGTGTGTTACAAGAACTGCCTCCTTAAGGGTCATTGCAATTATTAAAATGTTGTTTTCTGGAGTGGCTGAGGTCACTTTCTCTCTTTGAATGTGCCCTACTTGGTCAGGGCAGTAAGTACAATTCTCACTATGTATATAGTATTTTCATAGACAAAGCAACCTAATTTGAAAGAAATTGTTGGATATAGGGGGACAAATAATTCATCATGTCTATTGAATTTTTATCTTATTGTGAGCTGTAGATATGGCCTATTCAGAATCATATTCCCCTCAGTACCTAAAACATTTTCTTTCATAATAAATGAACCCTGAATAAAAATAGAATTGGTCCTACCTCCCACATAAAAGCACTCTACTTTTGAAGCACATTTTTTTCTGTCACTATCAGCTAAGACTAGCAACTCAAAATAGATGTTTCTCTCATCAGGGAAAATATCAGCAATGGTGAAACCATATCTTTAGCTCACAGGAATAAAACAGTAAACCTGAGAGAAATGCAACACATCTATTCCTCTAGATCTTTTGAATTTTAAATTACAGTTAATTTTAAACTAAATACTTAAATTTTAAATGTGTTATTCTTTTGTTAAATTGGTTTTCAGAACTATGACAACATCTATTTAGCCTACACAGAGGAAATATAGCAAAGTGTTATTATATTTACTCATGATATTTTAGAAAATCAATTATGTAAATCAATACATCTTTACTGAATAACTTCTATGGGACAGACAATAATACTATTTACCACATATACAGACTATCTTCTGCATAACTCCTGGGTGCTAGATTTGTCTCAGCAGTTTTCAGTACCTGAAAATAATTCCTATATAGAATAAATGGTGAGTTTCATGGCTAAGTACCATCCGATTAAGGTAACTGATTTTGTTTCATTCTTTTCAATGATGTGATTTGTGACTTACCTCTGGCTAGTGTGAAGAATGTGACAGTATATATTTGTATAGTGATCTTACTCTCTAGCTTTCTGTATTTATCTATTTATTTGGTCTTGTTTTCTTACATCCTAAGTATCGTCATTCACTCAGAACCTAAGACACCTCTAAGTTGCCTGGTTGTAATGCTATTCCTTCACTTCAAAATAGTGACATTAAAAATTTGAGATGATGTCAATATGGAATGTATTAAGCTTGGAACCAATAGCAGGATTTGCTACCAGAAGCCCCAAGTATACAAATAGGGGAGAAGACTGGCAAACATGGATGCAGACTCTCTTGATCATACACAACCACAAGTGTGTATTCACAGTGAATACAAGGGATGTTATTCCTGCATGCTGCTGGTGTAGCTGATGCTAGATTTACCAACTTTTTATTTTTTTTTTTTTACTATTTTTCTGTTTGTGTTTTAGTACACATTGATGTGATCCAGGAAAGAGGCCCCTTCATGGAGTAAGTGACTAACCCCTAAAACTTTAATGACTTCATTTCCTACACTATATAAACTCCTCAGAAAAATTCTTAGTACACTTGACAAGGCAACGAGTTGTTTTCACCAAAATTGGTTCATCTTTATTATTAGCAATCTTTTAAATATATCATGCTCATTTATTCCACCAATTGATCTCTTATTTATTCATCCATTTATTTGATCAACATATTTTAATATTTATCAGTTGTATAAGGTAGTTATAAAAAAAAACCTGCCATTGTACTTATAAATGTAATGTTGACAGTAGCATCCTTCTTCTCCATTATTAATCAGGATAAAAAAGTTAACTTCTTGAGAAAATCAGTAATACATAATTCCCTGAGGACAGACTGATTGCAATCCTAAGTCCAAATTAAATTAATTTTATTTTTATGCTCTTAAGATAGGATAAGAGAAGAGCTTAGAAATTGCCAGTATATTTAATTTATAAAGATTTTATAATGCTGCTACTTAGAGTGCATTTTAGTTCAAACAGCTTTGAAGAATTGGAGTGAAAGTTCATTAAAACATTACTCTGGAACACATTAATAACTCAGTATTATCTTTGTTGTATTGAACTGCATTGGTAACCAGAATGCATATTTCCAGTAATAGGCCACAGTGTTCTTTTATGTGAAGATGTCTGAATCCTCATGTTAAGATGTTTAGAGGAATCTCAGAAAAGTTAAACACACACACACACACACACACACATACACACACACACATACACACACTTTCTAATTACCTTCAATAAATTCAAGGTAAGATGGGACCAGCTGAGTGAAATGATTATTCATGGAAGCAGCTGGAAAATTTTAAAAAAGAATATAGAGCTCTGCAACTCAAGCTGGGTGCATTCTAATGACATCATCTGTAAGCATGAAAAATATCAACACCCTTCCTCCCTACAGAATCAGAATGCATTTTCATCAAGATCCCCAAGTAATCTGCATGCACACTGAAGTTTGCGGAACACTGCTACAAATGCTATGGAGACTAAGACAAAGATTATTAGCCAGCCCTCCTAGCAAGGACAGATGGAACACTCACAGGAGTAACTGAAGAAATGATATTGAAGTGACATGTTATGGGCTGTTCTTGTGTCCCTCCTCTCTGAAATTTATCTGCTGAAGTCCTAACCCCTTATTACCTTAGAACGAGTATATATTTGGCAATAGAATTTTTAAATAGGTACTGAATTAAAATGAGTTCATTCGAGTTAGCCACAATTCAGTATGGCTGGTGTCCTTACTAAAAGAAAATTTAGATACAAATGGGTAGAGAAGATATGAAGATACAATGAAAAAAAAAAAAAAGATGACCGTCTACAAACCAAGGAAAGATACATCAGAATAAAGCAACCCTGCCAAGAACTTGACATTAGACTTCTAGGCTTCAGAATTGTGAAAAAATAGAATTCTGTTGTTTAAGCCATTCAGTCTGTGGTTCTCATTCTGGCAGCCTGAGCATAATCCCCTACAAACCTATTCATGAATGTGTGAACAGAGATAAGGATGGTAGAGTACTTCAAGGCTAACAAGGCAGAAAACTATTCCTGTTTTTAGGTCCAAAAGCAGCTATAACTATTGGAAAGATGCCCTTGTAGAAGCTATGTTCTTAAGAAGTAGAATGCAGCTGCCAAAGAATCGAAGGATGACAGAAAAGGAGCACACAGAACAAATATCACTTATTTCAGACCGCTTGTTACTTCTGTTCTTCAAAATTCTTATTCCTTCCATTGACTAAATTAAATTCACAGCCAGAGGGTAAGATGCAGTTTGTACAAGTCAGCCTCCCAGGAAAAAAGGAAAGTAAACAATGATGGGAAGTAGATTGGAAGAGGAAGCAGAAATTATACAGCAGAGTTGCTTACCTTTCTTTCTGTTGTTTTTAGTAACTGATCCCATTTTTATTGAGTAGGGGTATATCCAGCTAAAAGACTTTTTTTTTTTAATGTCCCTTGAACCTATTTGTGCATAACCATGATTAACTTCTTCTTTAGATATAAATGGACATTGTAGGGTGGAATATCAAGGCATGCTCCTTCAAAACATACAGGTAGCTGGAATATTTTCTGCCATCTATTCCTTCTTGCCAATGCCTGCAGTGAATTTGACTCATGCTCTGACAGCCATACTGAACTATGGAGTGAACTTGCATTTGGAAGTCAGTGCTAAGAGCAAATATATGGAAAGGACACGAGTCTTGATTAAACATCAAGCACCTCAAAATCCCTGAAGTAACTACAGTATATAATAATTTTATGTATTGAAGCCATTGTTACTTTTTGTATTGTTTGACATTATAGTGATAGTGTTCAGTATATGCCACCTCATAATATGCCACTTTGGAATAAGTATCATTTTAAGCTGAGAATCAACACATGCAGGAGAGTTCTCTGACTACCCTTATCTGCCCAAAAGCTGGGCATGAATTTCCCTTTAAGAGAATCCTATTCCAGAAAAAAAAGAGCGATAAATCATCTCAACTGAGGAGTTGATACCGACATTTTGTTGTTGAGTCACTAAGTCATGTCCAACTCTTTGTGACCCTATGGATTGTAGCCTGCCAGATTCCTCTGTCCACTGGATTTCCCAGATGAGAATACTGCAGTGGGTTGTCATTTCCTGCTCCAGGGGATCTTCCTGAACCAGGGATCAAACTTTCATCTTCTGCATGTGTCTCCTGCATTGCAGGCAGACCCTTTACCCACTGAGCAACCAGGGAAGCCCAGTTTTTACTAAAATAACATTTTTTTTCATATGTTTTCTAGTTGCTTTCCCACAATTTATCATCCCCAAAGCCCAAACTCTCTTTCCTTTGTTAAAAAGGTATAAAGTGAAGTTGCTCAGTCGTGTCCGACTCTTCATGACCCATGGACTGTAGCCTACCAGGCTCCTCCCTCCATGGGATTCTCCAGGCAAGAGTACTGGAGTGGGTTGTCATTTCCTTCTCCAGGGGATCTTCCCGACCCAGGGATCAAACCCAGGTCTCCCACATTCCAGGCAAATGCTTAACCTCTGAGCCACCATACAAGCCCCCATACCTGCTTCCTTGAGTATCACTTGTTTCATGAACTCCCATGCACATAAGTATTTATAAACATTGTCTGCATTTTCTTCTCTTAATCTGTTTTCTATTAGTTTAATTCACAGCCTCCTAGTCACAGATGTTAAGATGTTAGAGGAAAAGTTTTTCTCCTGACAGTATAAAGCTGGACCTAATTCAAATTGTTACAAAAATAAAGGTATGGTACCTTTACCTTCAAAAAACTCCACAAAATAATACATACATTAATTTCTTAAGAATTAAAGAATGTCTCAGAAGGTTTTCTGAGGTAGAACCATCTCATCACCCTTTTATGTGGCTGCAATAAAATCACAGAATTTTTCTGTCTCATATTTCTTACCTGTAAACCTAATTTAATAATAACTTTTCTGGTACACTTTGATAATTATTCTGAAAATATAAGTAAAATCTGAAGAAGAAAATGAGATTAAGAATCAGAATTTGATGATCTAGTCCTAGTTCTTCAACTGTCTGAACCTGGGTAGTTATTCTTTTTGGTTGTTAGTGTTATCAAAGACTAAGTTGCTTTAAATAATTTAAAACCTTCTTGACATTTAATAATTTGTGACAATTACATGATATTAATTGTATTTATTAAGGATTGTGACATAGGTTTACATCCAATATATGGACTTTAATATCCAAGTAGAATCTAGCTATTTACAAGAATAGTAAATATATTAGATCCATATTAAATAAGCTATTTAAAATTGATCTTTTATCATATTCACCTATTTTGCAATACTCAATGAAAATGTGTTTCAGTTATTTATAATTTTTATTCCTTTCATACGTCACTAATTTTTAGGAGACATACCATGATTCTCAGAAAGTAGGAGTGGACTAGAGTTCTTAGCTTGTGAGAATAAAAGAGCTACATCCTGTGACTCTTTTGAGAACAATATTTTTCTATCAACTATTATTCTATAGTTAATAGATACAACTATGATATATCATATATATGTGATATAACTTATATAAGATAAAAATATCATTATTAAATTGATATTTTCTTCTATGCTATGTGCCACTCTAGGCATATTACATATATTCTGGTTGACCATAAAGAGCTTAATTGTGTTTTTTCCTTGCATGATATTCGTGTGTATATGTGTGTGTGTAATATTGAAAACTGAAAAAGAAATACATAGAGAATATCATTCAGGAAACTATAATGAAAGGATAGAGGGAAACCAACAAGAATTTTAGAAGGAAAAATTCTCAAGTATACCAACAATTGTGTGAACAAAGGATGAGAAAGAATTATGTTGTCAGGAATTATGTTCTGCTTCTAATACTGGAAGATCATTAAGGATGGAGATTATAACAGTTTACATTATGAAGTGGTGATAAAACACCTTTACAAAAGATCACAAGTTTAGATAATAAGCAATAATCCACTGTTGTGTTTGGAAATCATAAGAGTAAAGCTTCTAATAGTGTTCTGCTGATATATCTTGAGTTTGTAATTGATTAGTAAATATTTTAAATTCATAATCTATAAGTCAAATTCACTTACTGAATATTTATTACTCAGATAATGGGTTAAGTGTTGAATATAAAAATGTTATATCTACTTTGATTACTATAATTATTTCAAAGATGAATTACCATGTATCCATAGCTCCTTTGTCCACTGTAACATAAAACAAAACAAAACAAAAAAAAAAAAACAGAAAACAAACAAGAACCAAAATTTTTCAGGGCAAAGAAATGTGTTATTCTTACCCTTATTTCCTAGGAGATAGTATATTAAGATGTTTGACTCATATTTCCCTTTTCTGCCCTCCAAGTGTGCATAGTATTTTCACTCCAATAGAACTGGAGAGATCTTTTGGAGTGCTCCAAGCTTTTTATTCTATGGTCTCTCCCTGTGTTCTATATTGCCTCCTTCATTTCCAGTGGAGAGGGATTGATAAACCAGCAGCATTTATCTTTTTCCTGTAGAGAAAGATTTCTAGCTGTCCTCTGTTGTGATATTTTATCAGTATTGGTCTCTGTTTTCTGTCTAGCTACTATATATAGTTCTTCTAATTGAAATCTCCCCTCAGCAACAAAGCAGTCCTCAGTGTGTATGTGTATGTGTGTGTGTGTGTGTGTGTGTGTGTGTGTGTGTGTGTGAGACAGAGAGAGATATTTATCCTACATTTTATGCATTAAATTTTGTGGCTTCTATTTTTTATTAAAATCTATAAGTCATATGAAATACATCTATTTTATTTTACTTTTTTTAATACAACCATTTTAATGTTTCATTTTATGAGTGTTAACAAATACTTATAACTGTGTATTATAGCTATGTAAGCACTGTCACTTTAGAGAAATGCCTCCCACCTTAGATATCTGATCATCCTGGACTGCCTTCATGAGGATCCTGTTAGGTAACTGACCTAAACTTAGCAAGAATTTTTCTCCCCCTTAAAGTCTCCTCTTAGTAACTATCCATCTACTGACCTGCCTCCCCAACCTGCTCCTTGATGATGAAGCTGAAACTCCAATACTTTGGCCACCTGATGCAGAGAGATGATTCATTTGAAAAGACCCTGATGCTGGGAAAGATTGAGGGCAGGAGGAGAAGGGGATGACAAAGGGTGAGATGGTTGGATGGCATCACTGACACAATGGACATGGGCTTGGGTGGACTCTGGGTGTTGATGACGGACAGGGAGGCCTGGCAAGCTGTGGTTCATGGGGAGGGTAAAGAGTAGGACACAACTGAGTGACTGAATTGAACTAAAGTCTCCTCTTAGTAACTTTCCATCTACTGACCTACCTTCCCAACCTGCTCCTCAGCTGTAAATTCCCCTGTTTTGGTTGTATTTAGAGTTGAGCTTAGTCTCTTTCCACTGTTACAAACTCCTGACACAGAGTCCAAAAGTCTGTTCTTTATATCTATGTTTCCTTTGCTGTCTCACATATGGGGTCATCATTACCGTATTTCTATATTCCATATATATGTGTTAATATACTGTATTGGTGTTTTTCTTTCTGACTTATCACACTGTACAATAGGCTCCAGTTTCATCCACCTCATTAGAACTGATTCAAATGCATTCTTTTTTTAATAGGTGAATAATATTCCATTGTGTATATGTACCACAGCTTTCTTATCCATTCGTCTGCCAATAGACATCTAGGTTGCTTCCCTGTCCTGGAAATTGTAAACAGTGCTGCACTTAACATTGGGGTACATGTGTCTCTTTCAATTCTGGTTTCCTTGGTGTGTATGCCCAGCAGTGGGATTGCTGGGTCATATGGCAGTTCTATTTCCAGATTTTGAGGAATCTCCACACTGTTCTCCATAGTGGCTGTACTAGTTTGCATTCCTATCAACAGTGTAAGAGGGCTCCTTTTTCTCTGCACCCTCTCCAGTATTTATTGTTTGTAGACTTTTTGATAGCAGCCTTCTGACCAGCATGAGATGGTACTTCATTGTGTTTTTGATTTGTATTTCTCTGATAATGAGTGATGTTGAGCATCTTTTCATGTGTTTGTTAGCCATCTGTATGTCTTCTTTGGAGAAATGTCTATTTAGTTCTTTGGCCCTTTTTTTTTTTTTTTTGATTTGGTCATTTTTTTTTTTTCTGGAATTGAGCTGCATAAGCTTCTTGTATATTTTTGAGATTAATTCTTTGTCAGTTGCTTCAATTGCTATTATTTTCTCCCATTCTGAAGACTGTCTTTTCACCTTGTTTACAGTTTCTTTCTTATGCAAAAGGTTTTAAGTTTAATTAGGTCCCATTTGTTTATTTTTTCTTTTATTTCCATTACTCTGGGAGGTGGGTCATAGAGGATCCTGCTATGATTTACATCATAGACTGTTTTGCCTATGTTTTCCTCTAGGATTTTTAAAGTTTCTAGTCTTACATTTAGATCTTTAATCCATTTTGAGTTTATTTTTGTGTATGGTGTTAGAAAGTGCTCTAATTTCATTCTTTTACAAGTTGTTGACTAGTTTTCCCAGCACCACTTGTTAAAGAGATTGTCTTTCCTCTATTGTATATTCTTGCTTCCTTTGTCAAAGATAAGGTGTCCATAGGTGCATGGATTTATCTCTGGGCTTTCTATTTTGTTCCATTGATCTATGTTTCTGTCTTTGTGCCAGTACTATGGTGTCTTGATGACTGTTGCTTTGTAGTATAGCCTGAAGTCAGGCAGGTTGGTTCCTTCAGTTCCATTCTTCTTTCTCAAGAATACTTTGGCTATTCAAGGTTTTTTTTTGTTTTGTTTTGTTTTTGTATTTCCATAAAATTTGTGAAATTGTTTGTTCTAGTTCTCTGAAAAATATCATTGGTAGCTTGATAGAGATTGCATTAAATCTATAGATTTCTTTGGGTAGTATACTCATTTTCACTATATTGATTCTTCCAGTTCACGAACATGGTATATTTCTCCATCTATTTGTATCCTCTTTGATTTCTTTCATCAGTGTTTTACAGGTGTCTATATATAGGTCTTTTGTTTCTTTGGGTACATTTATTCCTAAGTATTTTATTCTTTTCATTGCAATGGTGAATGGAATTGTTTCCTTAATTTCTTTTTCTGTTTTCTCATTGTTAGTGTATAGGAATGCAAGGGATTTGTGAGTGTTAATTTTATATCCTGCAACTTTACTATATTCATTGATTAGCTCTAGTAATTTTCTGGCAGAGTCTTTAGGGTTTCTATATAGAGGGTCATGTCATCTGCAAACAGTGAGAGTTTTACTTCCTCTTTCCAATTTGGATTCCTTTTATTTCTTTTTCTTCTCTGATTGCTGTGACTAAAAATTCCAAAACTATGTTGAACAGTAGTGGTGAAAGTGGGCATCCTTGTCTTGTTCCTGACTTTAGGAAAATGCTTTCAGTTTTTCACCATTGACGATAATGTTTGCTGTGTGTTTATCATATATGGCTTTTATTATGTTGAGGTATGTTCCTTCTATGCCTGCTTTCTGGATGGCTTTTAATCACAAATGGATACTGAATTTTGTCAAAGGCTTTCTCTGCATCTATTGAAATAATCATATGATTTTTATCTTTCAATTTGTTAATGTGGTGTATCACATTGATTGATTTGCAAATATTGAAGAATCCTTGCATCCCTGACTTTTGGTCTCTGTGGGAGAAGGCAAGGGTGGGATGATTTGAGAGACTAGAATTAAAACATGTATATTATCATATGTGAAATAGATCGGTCCAGTTTCAATGCATGAGACAGGGTGCTCAGGGCTGGTGCACTGAGATGACCCTGACGGATGAGATGGGGAGGGAGGTGGGAGGGAAGGTCAGGATGGGGAACACACATACAACCATGGCTGATTAATGTGAATGTATGACAAAAACCACCACAATATTGTAAAGTAATTAGCCTCCAATTATAATAAATTAAAAAAAAAAAAACTCCTGAAACGCCTATCACCATGGTCCTGAGTAACAAATTCCTTACCATTTAAACAAGTGTTAAATGTTAAAATAGTTTTTTCATTAATATCATGCAGAGATAACTGTTCTGAGCAAATATCAATTTTGTCTAGAATATTGGATTCTCACAGGTTTGTTTTTTAATACTTAAATATATGCTAATTCTTTATAAATTTTGTGTCCTGAATGCCATGACATTCCTTAACCTGCCTTTTTATTCTATTATATCTTGTAGATATATTTCAGTAGCAATGTTCTTACCATCTTCCTTATTAATGATTTGCATAATCTCTAGTAGAATTAACCACTCATTCTTTCATGATTCCATATACTCATATTTCTTAGTTTCACTTAACCAGTAACATAACTATTTATCACATGATTCATTTCATATTAAGTTGAAAGTTCTCTGAAGACAAAGACTTAATAGTTTGAACATTTCCAACTTAATATCTCACAGAACACAGCTGAAAACAGTCATAATTAGGACTGAGACTGAAAGGGGGTAATTGAAAACAAACTTCTCTTAACCCTGTACTGAAGCCTCATTAAAATGTTATTTTCAAAGAGTGAAGATCACAAGAAAGTCTATTATTACAGTATTAAAAGAAAGTGAATTTTTCCTGCATCCAAATTAGCCCTTGTTAGTCCAGTACTTTTATAGAAAATGGGCCTAAGCTTCAGAGAATTTAAGTGTTTTATACAGGTCAATTCAGTGACTATTGACCTAATCCAAGTTGAAATTAACAAAGACTATTGCAAAATGTGTGCAAAGTTTTGTCTTATGTTTGTTTGTGTATATATATATATATATATATATATATATATACACATTTTTTTAAAATGGGGGTAGTTCATACATGCACACATACAAGTTTTAGCTATGGTAACCAAACAGAGAACTGCTGGTCTATATTATCCAAAACACTTTATAATCAACAGAGGAACCATACATTTTTGCTGTTTGCTTGTTTTATTTTAATTCTCAGATGACTTCATATTGACCAGCAAGGCCTTTGGGAAGAGGCAAAGTAATCTCAAATTTTTCAATTTTCAATATAACTTTGTGATGGCTTCCTATCTATGAATTACACATTTTTTCATATTTTAACTGTTTATTCGAAATAATTATTTAATATATGAACTGTATATAACTGTATTTATTTTTAATCTGTGATGAAATGGCAGTTTAATAATTTTAAACAGCTTAAAACAAACTTGACAGTTAAATATTACATGTAAATATCTAGTTATATCTGTGTTCCTTTGAGAAGAAATGTGCCTTACTTTGCTTGCATGATTTTTCAAATTTTTCCTGATTCCTACTGATGCAAAAGTGCTCATCTGGCATCTTCTGTGACTGAGAATACAGAGGGTTATCTATGACTTGATGGGCTCAATATTGCAATCAATCATTCATGTCTTGTAATTTTAAAGCACTTTGGCCTGCTTAGGAATATATTTTTATGCAACAATGCTCATCAAACATAGATTATAAATTAAAGAATTGAAGCAATTTTTCCAGATACTTGGATACTTTTAACTGAGTTATCCAAACACTTAAAATTTGAATTACTTAAATATTTATCCCAACTTCATGTTCACTTGCACGAGTATATAGAGCCACTTTCCAAGTGGAGCTAGTGGCATTAAAAAAAAAAATAAAAAACTCACCTGCCAACGCAGGAGATGTAAAAGATACTGTTCGACCCATGGGCAGCTGGCAATATCCCCTGGAGGAGGAAATAGCAACCCACTTCAGTGTTCTTACTAGGAGGATCCCATGGACAGAGGAGTTACAGTCCATGGAGTGACAACGAGTTGGACATGACTGAGGATCTGAGCATACATGCACACTTGGAACAAAATGGTACTCAAGGTAAATAATTTGGAAAGTGTGGAAGTCCTTAGAAATCATATAGATCAATACTTCTTAGCCATTGGTGGGGGCTGGGGTCATGAGTCTCCTTGAGTAAATGGTAACACTATTATTTAAATTAAGTAAACTTCGAAATTGCCATCCAACTAATTACTTAGGTAAAAACAATTTCTCTGGACCTCAAATTCCTTCTCATGAAATGAGAGTGTTGGATTAAATAAAACCTTAGTGTCTCATGCTTTCTAATAACCTATGTTTATAAGTAAAGTAACATATTCAGTTCAGTTCAGTTCAGTTCAGTTCATTTGCTCAGTCATGTCCAACTCTTTGAGACCCCATGAATCGCAGCATGCCAGGCCTCTCTGTCCTTCACCTCTCTGGAGTTCACTCAGACTCACGTCCATCCAGTCAGTGATGCCATCCAGCCATCTCATCCTCTGTCTTCCCATCTCCCCTTGCCTCCAATCCCTCCCAGCATCAGAGTCTTTTCCAATGAGTCAACTCTTCGCATGAGGTGGCCAAAGTACTGGAGTTTCCTCTTTAGCATCATTCCTTCCAAAGAAATTCCAGGGCTGATTTCCTTCATAATAGACTTGTTGAATGTCCTTGCAGTCCAAGGGACTCTCAAGAGTCTTCTCCAACACCACAGTTCAAAAGCATCAATTCTTTGGTGTTCAGCTTTCTTCAAGTCCAGCTCTCACACCCATACCTGACCACTGGAAAACCATAGCCTTGACTAGACGTACCTTTGTTGGCAAAGTAATGTCTCTGCTTTTCAATATGCTATCTAGGTTGCTCATAACTTTTCTTCCAAGGAGTAAGCATCTTTTAATTTCATGGCTGCACTCATCATCTGCAGTGATTTTGGAGCCCCCCAAAATAAAGTCTGACACTGTTTCCACTGTTTCCCCATCTATTTCCCATGAAGTGATGGGACCAGATGCCCTGATCTTCATTTTCTGAATGTTAAGCTTTAAACCAACTTTTTCACTCTCCTCCTTCACTTTCATCAAGAGGCTTTTTAGTTCCTCTTCATTTTCTGCCTTAAGGGTGGTGTCATCTGCGTATCTGAGGTTATTGATATTTCTCCCAGCAATCTTGATTCCAGCTTGTGCTTCTTCCAGCCCAGGGTTTCTCATGATGTACTCTGCATATAAGTTAAATAAGCAGGGTGACAATATACAGCCTCAACGTACTCCTTTTCCTATTTGGAACCAGTCTGTTGTTCCATGTCCAGTTCTAACTGTTGCTTCCTGAGATAAGATTAATTTGTTATTGGCTCAATTTCTTTAATTATTAATTCAAGTTTATGGATTCAAATATCAAATGATAAAAAAAATGTGTTACATTCTCATGGCTAAGCTTTAATAAGAAAATTGTGAAATTTATGAGAGTCTGTGCTCCTGGGAAACAGTGATGGTTGAGAAATACTGCCATCACTGTATCCAGGAAATGGGATATTGCAAAGAACCATTGTTCCCTAATGATTACCTAAGACTTGCAGATGGTCCTGTGCTTTAGCCATGACAACGCCAGATGAAAATCTTTGAATTCGCATGTTTTATCTCATAAAAAATTAGCCAAATTGTTTGTGTCTACTGACCAATCTGAACATAAAATCCTCTAACTGCATAACTTTACTGAAGTCTCCTTCCCCCCGTCCCTGCATTTTGGGGTATTATTGATTTTAGGCAAGTATTGGGAGATTAAGCAAGTATTGGAACATGGAACAATCCCTATTTTCCACTCAAAATGTTCTGTCAAACTATCTGATCAGCTTATCCCCTCAAACTCTATCCTTTCTATTTTTATTTACTCTGCCTTTTCTGCCTGACCTTTGAGATGCATACAGACCTTACCATGTAAGAATTTTCCCTATTACAATAGTCCATGTCCCCTTCTTACAATCATCTTTTGGAGAAACTCTCTCCTTATTGAAGTTCAGATTTGTTTTCTGCTTAATAAATATAACATCTTTTTTTCCATTTCACTAGATATTCAAAACAAATGAACTTTATCTGTAATAGATAAAGATAGGAAATATGGCTTTTATATTTAAAAGAAACAATCACAATTCTTTTTAGAAAAACCTACTTACATGACCCTTCATGAACAAGATAACTTGATCTAAACTTAAACATTTAACTTTCTTGAAGACTAAGTTTCATCAGTAGAAACAATAATTATATTTCCCAGTATTATAATGCTCTCAGATATTAAAATCTGCTAATGCCATGTTTTAATGGTACCAAATGTCTCCAATTTCAGACATCCAAATGTTGTTTATATAGTCTTTTTCCCCTTTTCTCTTCTGTCACTCTGGCATGTCTTTGTGATGGTGGATATCAGTGCATCTACCTATTGCAGCTTCAGTCGGTTCTTTAATTTACTTTTTAATGTGCTCTACATTTGGAAGCCAGACAATAAAACTGTGAATGATCTTATTAAAGTAAAGAGTTAAGGAATTCTGTCTAATATGAGGAAGTATAAGGAATTTGGTGATAGAATAATGTGACCTTGAGGGTCATAGGGCAGTTATATTAAACACTCCTTTTTTAAAAATATACAGGCATACCTCATTTTATTATTTTCCCATCATCATTCTCATATCCTGAGTTTTTTATTTTTTATAAAGGAAAGGTTTGTGGCAACCCTTTGTTGAGCAGGTCTATCACCACCATTGTTTTTCCAACAGCATTTGCTCATTTCATGTCTCTGACACATTTTGGTAATTCTTGCAATACTTCAAAACTTTTCATTGTTCATATTTGTTATGGTGATTTGTGTTCAGTAATCTTTGAAGTTATCACTATGACTCACTGAAGACTCAGATAGTGGTTAGCAATTTTTAACAAAGTAAATTTTAATTGAAGTATGTACATAGCTTTTTTAAACATAATGTTATTGCACACCTAACAGACTATAGTATAGTGTAAACAAAATTTTTATGTGCACCAGTAAACCAAAAAAATTGTGTAACTTTCTTTATTGCAACATTCGCTTTATTGCAAAAGAAAAGGCAGAGGGACCAGAGGTCAAATTGCCAACATCTGTTGGATCATTGAAAAAGCAAGAGAGTTCCAGAAAAACATATATTTCTGCTTTATTGACTATGCCAAAGTCTTTGACTGTGTGGATCACAATAAACTGTGGGAAATTCTGAAAGAGATGGGCATACTAGACCACCTGACCTGCATTTTGAGAAACCTGTATGCAGGTCAGGAAGCAACAGTGAGAACTGGACATGGAACCACAGACTGGTTCCAAATAGGAAAAGGAGTATGTCAAGGCTGTCTATTGTCACCCTGCTTATTTAACTTCTATGCAGAGTACATCATGAGAAAGGCTGGGCTGGAGGAATCACAAACTGGAATCAAGATTGCCAGGAGAAATATCAACAACCTCAGATATGCAGATGATTCCACCCTTAAGGCAAAAAGTGAAGAGGAGCTAAAGAGCCTCTTGATGAAATTGAAACAGGAGAGTGAAAAATTGGGCTTAAAGCTAAACATTCAGAAAACAAAAATCATGGCATCCAGTCCCATGACTTCATGGCAAATAGATGGGAAAACAGTGGAAACAGTGGCTGAATTTATTTTTCTGGGCTCCAAATCACTGCAGATGGTGATTGCAGCGATAATATTAAAAGACGCTTGCTCCTTGGAAGGAAAGCTATGACCAACCTAGACAACATATTGAAAAGCAGAGACATTACTTTGCCAACAAAAGTCCATTTAGTCAAGGCTATGGTTTTTCCAGTGGTCATGTATGGATGTAGGAGTTGGACTTAAAGAAAGCTGAGCACCAAAGAATTGATGCTTTTGAATTGTGGTATTGGAGAAGACTCTTGAGAGTCCCTTGGACTGCTAGGAGATTCAACCAGTCCATCCTAAAGGAGATCAGTCGTGGGTGTTCATTGGAAGAACTGATGTTGAAGCTGAAACTCCAATAATTTGGCCACCTAATGCAAAGAGCTGACTCATTTGAAAAGACTTTGACGCTGGGAAAGATTGAAGGCAGGAGGAGAAGGAGACGACAGAGAATGAGATGGTTGGACGGCATCATCGACTCAATGGACATGGGTTTGGGTGAACTCCGGGAGTTGGTGATGAACAGGGAGGCCTGGCGTACTGCAGTTCATGGAGTTGCAAAGAGTCAGACATGACTGAGCGACTGAACTGTACTGAACTGAACTGAGAATCAAACCCAAAAAATTTCCAGGGTATGCCTGTACGGCTTAGTTCTGTCCTTTCCTCTTTGTCCACCTCATCTCATGCTCATCCTCTTCTTCCCTCTTCTGATTCATGTTAGTATGGTTGTTAAATAACTGAATTGAAGATATGTAAATATTTGAGGTTCTATGTCTAGTTTGGTTGTGGATACAATATTTAATTAATTATCCTCAATACTAAATCAGACCACTTTCCAATTATCATCAACCAATTTAAAACCATAGAAGGGTTCCAACAGAAAACAAGTCTGGATTATCTATTTCAGTGACATAACAGCTATTTATTTGGCTGTGAATTTATATTCCTACCATTTATTTTATGTGTTCTCAGATTCAGTGCATTCGAATAAATTTGTATTCTCCCTGACAATGCAGGTGACCCCGTATGACTCTATCTGTATTTCTGAGAGGGCGTTTCAATCTTCACCACATTTATATTGCCTTCAGGGACTCCTTTTATTGACATATACGTGTACAGTATTACAAATGGGGTTGCTCTTTCCTAATCCTTTGAAAGTTGTAGCCAATGAATATATATAATAACAGAATTGCAGGCTTTGCTACATACTACTAAAACACACATTTTTCAAATAAATAACACTGCTATATATGGTTGTTGTTGTGGGTTGCAGTCTCCTTGAATCGTCATCATTTCTGTTCGCTCAGAGCTTACATTTGTTGAAGAATGAATTTCTGAAATTTGTTTTGTGTCTTTAAGAGCTAGTAGAATCATCCAGAGAAACAGAAATGTTCAGAGTTATAGCTGTTGGAAAATAGTGTGATATAGTTGAAAGAATATACATGGGTTATATAGTTCTGAGTCCAAACTCCAAAACTCAACAGTGTCTCTGTGACCTTCAAAAAAATCACTTAATCTCTCTTATCTTCAGTTTCTTTATCTTTAAAATGACTCATTTTATTTTATTCACATAGGGACATTTCATTTTCTATGAGAAATAAGTGAGATGACCTTTTAAGAACTACATGGTGTTCTCCCCAAAATGCCACTTTCCTTCTTTCTCCATTTTTCTTTAAAGGAATCTATGCACTCTGATGCTAAAGAAACATGATTTGCAAACAAAGCCAGACTGGCATTGAAGGCTGGCTCTTTGAATGTTTTTAAAAGCAAACTCAATTTAAGGGATTAATCTATGGCCTGTGTTTCAGAATTCCCTGTTGCATGATTTAACCTAAGGTAATACTAGCTATCTGCTGTAACAAATCAACAATGAAATCTCAGTAGTTAAAGAAAATGCAAATTTATTTCTTACTCAGGTAAAGTCAATGGGAAGAATGGGGAGCTCCACTCTGTGCAGCTACTCATGACTCAGGCTATGTATGTTCTGCCATATTCCACCTGTCACTCATAAGTTCATCCTTGGGATCAATATCAACCCACACATGGGAAAGATTAAGTAAATGGCAGATTTGAAAGTTTATTAAGCCTGGAACTGGTAATCATAACTTCTGCCTACTTACTGCTGGCCCAACCAAGAAACAAAAGTAGATGGGAAATGAAGTCACAGCCTGGGAAGCCAATGCCAAGAAGCAATTCTACACCATGGAAGGGGAGAATAAACCATTGATAGAGTGATAGCTGCCTCTTGTCTTCTTAGAGAAGCATTGAGAATTGCTTAGGAAAGCATGATTGTATCAGGTAGCAGAAACTGAGCAGCATTGCTGAAGGGATCTCTGCTAGTCTAAAGAGAGTGATGAGGAGTATAACCTTGGTCAAGGAGAAGTAATTATTGTTGAAAAGGAAGGATCAGTTTGATTTTAGCATGATATAAATGGCTTAAATTTTACCTATACCATTCAAGTCTGAAAAAAATTAAAAACCATGTCCAGGTTCTTTGAAAAGAGATTCATAACTACACTATTAAATGAGTGAAACAAACACATTGATCTCTAAATTCCCTAGTGACTCAAACAGTAAAGAATCTGCCTGCAGTGCAGGAGACCCAACTTTGATCCCTGGGTTGGGAAGATCCCCTGGAGAAGGAAATGGCAACCCACTCCAGTATTCTTGCCTAGAGAATTCCATGAACAGATCAGCATTTTGGGCTATAGTCCATGGGGTTGCAGAGACTTGGACACAACTGAGCGACTAACAGTTTCACTTTCATAAATAAATATAGCAGCATGATATATTCAAACAATTCTAGATGCACCAAACAAACCTACTTTGAAAAACAAAATTGTCAATTAAATGTAGAACTTGGTTAATCAAATTTTATTTATCAGTCAGTGCTTTTGTCATTTTTGTACTTTAAGTTTACAGCTATGAGACTATAAAATTAAAGCAGTTGAATTGCCTAAAATAAATGATAACTTGTAAATATGCTTAGAATTTTTATTGCTCAAATTTTCTCTATCAGCAAATAACAATCCATTGACCTCAATAAGAGCTAGAATCCATATAGCAATGATCAGTCTTTCAGTAATTTTAACCCTGATCTCTGAGCTTAAACCACCTTCTTATCCATTTCTTTATAGTATTTCCATTAGGCATTTTACTGGCATTTGCAACTCAACATACAATAACTGAAACAGCCAAGCTGTGTGCTATGCTGCACTGCACATCTTCTTCAATCCTCAAGTCTATTATGCAATACATCTTTTAAAACATCTCAAGAAACTATCCTTCCCTCTGCACTCTTGCTGTCCATTGTCTCAGATCAAATTTTCCTTATCTCTAAAACCAATTAATGTGTATCTTATTTTCTGCTTTCTACTCTTCCTCTCTCCAAATCAGAGTTGTTATCCAAATCATGGAAGTCTGGTCCAATTGGACTAATCATTAACCTGATTGTATCCCAGGATGCTTTTTATATTAAAACTATTCAATGATCTCCAGTGTTTATAGGATGAACTTCAATCTCCTAAGCAAGCTAGACAAAGATTTACATTCTAGCCTCTGTTTATCTCTCAAAAATCATTATGTAATTATGAATAATTGTAATAGATATCTTCTACAAAAGCAAACTTCAACAAGTCTGTAAGTATTTGAAATCATGAACTTGTAAAAGTTACCCAATGTTTTAAAAGGAACATTTTATAGTACAATTATCTATATAAGGAAAGATGTGAAGATTGTATCTATTTAGGAATGTATATCACACAGGCAATAAAATAGTTAAATAAAAGAAGAAAAGATGGTTAGGATTATGTATGTAATCTGATTTTATTTAAATTTTTAACCGAGTATAATAAAGTTACAAAACAATAAGTAAGGAATTTTGATGTACAAAATGGTACAAAAGAGCTCAAAACATTTCACTTCAATATAAGCCTCTTTAGCATATTGGTTATTTTCAGGTAAAGGCATTTGAAAAACACCAGATACAGAAAGATGCTTTCTCTCCTCCCTTTTCTTTCTAAAAATATGTCATAAAATTTCCTATAAAAAAGGTGGATTACTTTTAGCAGGAAAAAATAAATGTTCTTATCAACAGACTGAGAGTTAATGACAAAATGGATTTGTACAAACAAACTTACTAAAATAGTCCTTATCTCCCATTAGTTTCCACCATATATTTCCTAATCCCTGCCCTCAAATGTACTGCCCCTAGTCCAAGTCCCTAGGTATTGTCACATCCCCAAAACTTATTACTCTTTGTTTAAAAGGTTTTAGAGCCTAATGGCTTCTTAAAAATCTTCATTTTGCTTTTGAAGGCTCCTTTGTGCATGCAAAAACATTAAACAAAATTTGTGTGCATTCCTTCTGTTAATCTGTTTTATGTCAGTTTAATTCTGGGCCCAGCACAGAACCTAGGAGAGTAGAAGACAGATTTTTCTGCCCTGCAGGGGATATCAATGAACAAAATTAAGAAATGCAAACTCTGAAACTCAGGAATAAATGACTATGTGGCTGCATTAATTATATGATGCCTTTATTTTTTCAAGATATACAGACAAAATGGGGCCCTCCCACATTGATAGGGAAGAGGGACCTTATTCTTATTGATCTTTTCCCTGAGATGACCCCACTGCTGCATACACATGCAAGCAAATGAGGCCAGGTGTCATCGTGTTTACCTTTAATAACTGGGCAATGAGTGAGTTTCTTCGCCTGTCACTATTCATATGCATCTAAGTTTGTTACACTGAACCTTTGTGTGTGTAACTTTAATTTAAAAAATGAATTAAAAAATCATTGGCAAGATTGATGTGCAAATCTAGTAAAATAATGTTATTTTAATATAACAGTATAAAATTTGTTTAATTTTTTAAATTTAATTAATTTATTCATTTTAATTGGAGGCTAATTACTTTACAATATTATAGTGGTTTTTGCTATACATCGACATGAATCAGCCATGGGTGTACATATGTCCCCCCATCCTGAGCCACCCTCCAACCTCCCTCCCCACCCCATCCCTCTGGGTTGTCCCAGAGCACTGGCTTTGAATGTCCTGCTTCATGCATTGAACTTGTACTGGTCATCTATTTTATATATGGTAATATACATGTTTCAACACTATTCTCTCAAATCCTACCTTCACCTTCTCCCATATAGCCCAAAACTCTGTTCTTTACATCTATGTCTCTTTTGCTGTCTTGCATATTGGGTCATCATTGCCTACTTTCTAAATTCCATATATATGCATTGATATACTGTATTGGTGTTTCTCTTTTTGACTTATTTCCCTCTGTATAATAGGCTCCAGTTTCACCCATCCATTGGCAGATGAATGGATAAGGAAGTTGCGGTACATATACACAATGGAATATTCAGTTCAGTTCAGTTCAGTTCAATTCAGTTCAGTCGCTCAGTGGTGTCCGGATCTTTGAAACCCCATGAATCGCAGCACACCAGGCCTCCCTGTCCATCACCAACTCCTGGAGTTCACTCAGACTCACGTCCATCAAGTCCGTGATGCCATCCAGCCATCTCATCCTCTGTCGTCCCTTTCTCCTCCTGCCCCCAATCCCTCCCAGCATCAGAGCCTTTTCCAATGAGTCAACTCTTCGCATGAGGTGGCCAAAGTACTGGAGTTTCAGCTTTAGCATCATTCCTTCCAAAGAAATCCCAGGGCTGATCTCCTTTAGAATGGACTGGTTGGATCTCCTTGCAGTCCAAGAGACTCTCAAGAGTCTTCTCCAACACCACAGTTCAAAAGCATCAATTCTTCAGTCTCAGCTTTCTTCACAGTCCAACTCTCACATCCATACATGACCACTGGAAAAACCATAGCCTTGACTAGATGGGCATTTGTTGGCAAAGTAATGTCTCTGCTTTTGAATATGCTATCTAGGTTGGTCATAACTTTTCTTCCAAGGAGTAAGCGTCTCTTAATTTCATGGCTGCAGTCACCATCTGCAGTGATTTTGGAGCCCCCCAAAATAAAGTCTGACACTGTTTCCAATGTTTCCCCATCTATTTCCCATGAAGTGATGGGACCGGATTCCATGATCTTTGTTTTCTGAATGTTGAGGTTTAAGCCAACATTTTCCACTCTCCTCTTTCACTCTTATCATGAGGCTTTTTAGTTCCTCTTCATTTTCTGCCGTAAGGGTGGTGTCATCTGCGTATCTGAGGTTATTGATATTTCTCCCAGCTATCTTGATTCCAGCTTGTGCTTCTTCCAGACCAGTGTTTCTCATGATATACTCTGCATATAAATTAAATAAGCAGGGTGACAATATACAGCCTTGACTTACTCCTTTTCCTATTTGGAACCAGTCTGTTGTTCCATGTCCAGGTCTAACTGTTGCTTTCCTGACCTGCATACAGGTTTCTCAAGAAGCAGGGCAGGTGGTCTGATATTCCCATGTCTTTTAGAATTTTCCACAGTACTCAATTATAAAAAGAATGCATTTGAGTCTGTTCTAATGAGGTAGATGAAACTAAAAATTGTTTAATATTTTAAAGCATGATACAAGTTAGCATCATGCATATGATCAAGCTACTATTATCACAAAATTATTTAACTTACTCCTTATATAAAGTGCTACAAGGCATTATATGTTCTTGACATTATACAGAAATTAAATCTAATAATCCTGTGATTCTTTCCTCACCATAGAAAGGTAGCCATCTAATTTTTATAGCAGAGACAGTAGTGTAAAAGTAGTGTTATGTGATTTATTTGAATGCACTAGTGCTGTTAGTCTTCCAAAATATTTCCAAATATCCTTTTTAGCACATATAGATAATATATTCTAAAAGAGGGATAGAGAGAAGAGTAAAACCAATATTTGGCTAATAGATTACAAGTATAATTTCAATAGAGGATTAAAAGTTAGAAAACTTTGTATATCTATAACAATGGATAGATTGTCATGGCTTGACTTGAAAATTATTGCACCAATTTACAATCCAGACAGTATGCCCATGGACTGCAGAAATTGTAGAAAATATTGGGGAAATCTGTAATAAATTATGCTTCTACTGGATATTTAATTAGAAATTTCACCTAAAATCTATTGGAGTTTTGCCAGTTAGCCATTAGGCTTTATCCCTCTTGGAAGCCATCCTAAAATGTAATGCTCTGATCCCCTGCAAGATACAGAGTGACATTCTAAATGTAGAAAGTTAGAGTGAAATTTAAATGTCCTTGAAATCAGAATTTCAAGCACATTTTTCAGACTTTAAGAATTTATAAATTTCTCTGAGAAGTTAACAAACTGATTCAAAAACAGTCTTCTTTAGTCTGTTTTAAACTACAACCCACTCCCAGCTTACTATCCTATTCCTAGCAAAAGTATCTTTTTACATTGCTAAACCACATCTGTTTTATATGGAACTCTTCATATGATCCCCATTACAGGATGAACTCAAGACAGTGAGCATTGTGTCCAATGCATGCCACCATCTACTATCTGTTTAATAAAAGAGGAATTTTTCTGTCATTGTCTTGCAAGAATTTTAAGTCCCCACCCTAGAACTGTTATGTTAGACTACTTCAGGATGGACCAAGACTCTTCAGTTTCAAAAATTCCCCTTGCCTTTTTTACATTCCTGCAGAGATTTAACATTCTTTTCCTCTGAGTTTCCACTGCCTTTCATGTATGTAATATCAATCATATCCATTATTTTTTCACCTGACATTTTTTATGTATTGAAATTATTTATGATATACCTAGCAAACTGTAAAATATGTGAGGGAAGAAGTACTTATACCAATTTATGAATATTTGAAACAGAGCAAACCCAGTGCATAAGACAAAGTAAGCTGAAAGACAGAATGGACTTAACCAAATCTTAATGTGTAAAGAATGACTGGAAAGAAAGAGATGCATTTGAGGGCCATGGCATATAAAATATTATACTAGTTGTTAAAATAATAAAATATAAATTATGAGCAAAACCCACTACATTGTTCCAGAAAATCTATGTTGAGAGAATAGTGAGAAATATGCTTAGAATGATGGATAGCATTAAATGAGATAAGGAAAAGCACTGATTGCAAACCTGAAGAATTTTAACTTTAACCTATGCACTGATAAACTATTGATTGGAAAATAATATATTGAAAACAGTGTTTTAGGAAGCATCTAGTGTTCCAAAATATAGTGTGATAATGTGGTATAAATTGGACACTGAAGAGAAGTTAGAAACCACCATAATAACCCAGAATAAGAAAATGGTAGAATACAATTATCATGAACTTGGGCACTGTTTGTTCCATATATACAATTATATTTTAAATATATACATATATTTTACTTGTACACAGTATAAATATATTTTAAAGAGTCTAATCAGTGACAAATAAAATATTTTAAAAGTTTTAGTGGAACATTTATCATCTTGTATTAAGATGATAGCATTCAGAAGATGACTATAAAATTATATTATGATGTCTTATCTAAACTCTTGTGGGCCAAAAATATATATACTCATAAGAGCACATTAAACAAAACACTATCAGCTTTTAAAAGAATTAAAAGATGAAAAATTGCTATCAGTTTGTAAGGTTAAAAAAATTTTCATGAAAGGAATCTTGAAGGATTGGAAATATTTCTAATTAATATTAGAATAATGTTTCATCACTTGACTTATGCATAGTAATTATGAAAAATTGGAAAATTCAAAAAGGTGTTTTGTGTAAGAGTAATGAAGATAATAGCTATCCAAACTTGAGAAGTTGGTTAGGGAGATAAGATTTTTATTGACGTATGTTCTCTTGATAAATTTGAACAGTATACCATTGTATTTTCAGCAAGAATATGAGTACTATCAGGAGTGGGAGGGGATCATCTATTTTGTCTATATCCCAAGAGTTATAAAATAGGTGGCTCCAGTACTCTTGCCTGGAAAATCCCATGGACAGAGGAGCCAGGTGGGCTGTAGTCCATGGGGTCGTGAAGAGTTGGACACGACTGAGCGACTTCACTTTCACTTTTCACTTTCATGCATTGGAGAGGGAAATGGCAATCCACTCCAGTGTTCTTGCCTGGAGAATCCCAGGGACGGCAGAGCCTGGTGGGCTGCCATCTATGGGGTCGCACAGAGTTGGACAAGACTGAAGTGACTTAGCCAAATGTATGAAAGAAATTAGAGTTAATGAACAGACTAAAGATGTAAATTAAAAAAGAAGGTGAGCAAGTGAAATAACAAGGTCAAAGTGAAAGTGAAGAGTGAAAAATTTGGCTTAAAGCTCAACATTCAGAAAACGAAGATCATGGCATCCAGTCCCACCACTTCATGGGAAATAGATGGGGAAACAATGGAAACAGTGTCAGACTTTATTTTGGGGGGCTCCAAAATCACTGCAGATGGTGACTGCAGCCATGAAATTAAAAGACACTTACTCCTTAGAAGAAAAGTTATGACCAACCTAGACAGCATATTGAAAAACAGAGACATTACTTTGCCGATTAAGTTGCGTCTAGTCAAGGCTATGGTTTTTCCAGTGGTCATGTATGGATGTGAGAGTTGGACTGTGAAGAAGGCTGAGCGCCGAAGAATTGATGCTTTTGAACTGTGGTGTTGGAGAAGACTCTTGAGAGTCCCTTGGACTGCAAGGAGATCCAACCAGTCCATTCTGAAGGAGATCAGCCCTGGGATTTCTTTGGAAGGAATGATGCTAAAGCTGAAACTCCAGTACTTTGGCCACCTCATGCGAAGAGTTGACTCATTGGAAAAGACTCTTGATGCTCGGAGGGACTGGGGGCAGGAGGAGAAGGGGACGACCGAGGATGAGCTGGCTGGATGGCATCACGGACTTGATGGACGTGAGTCTGAGTGAACTCCAGGTGTTGGTGATGGACAGGGAGGCCTGGCGTGCTGCGATTCATGGGGTCGCAAAGAGTCGGACACGACTGAGCGACTGAAATGAGCTGAACTGAACAGAACAGGAAATGAGGGGCAGAAATTTGCAGAGACAAAAGAATAAATTTTAATAAGTAGAAGGAATTTTTCTTTCTTTTATATGAATGGAGGCATTTTAATAGTATTGGATGTGCTTTACTAAAATGAGTAAATAAGTAATCAAATGAAAACAGAATAAGTGATAGAGAAGTAGAAAAAAAGAATTAAGAGGCAGAAGTACTTTTTTCAAAAATAGTTTGGAAATGGAGATGATATCCTGATTTGAAATGCTGGCTGTTGAACAGATTCAGGTGAACATTGGCGCTGCTGTGTAACTGTAACTCATTAAACTGGGACAAATCTAGGGTTGAGCTTAAGCTAAGAGGTCAAGAGATTAATGGTACAGCATCATTTATAAAATTATGGAAGTTAGAAGTGTCTGTAGGCAACTATCCTTTTAACCTTCTTAGGTGAATTGAATATTTTATCAGAGCTGAACATTACCTTAAATATCACTTAGTCTGCCATACATACAAATTGAATTGGCCTCCTGCTCATAAGATTTTCCCAGAGGCCAACCTGTGTGAATTTCCTGTTGAAGTGGGCATAACTGATTGATCCAGAGCCAGAGATCCTTGACTCAAGAAGGGCAGGACAATCTCTTGAGAACTTGTCTTTAATGATGGAACACAAAAATTGAGTAACTTATAGACCTGAAAATGTTAATGACAGTACTTGAGGAGAAAGGCTATGAACACTGATCTATAAAGCCAGTGGATGTTTGTTATTTTCAGCCAACTGTATGGTAACTAGTAATCGTATATACTTGAAACTAACTAAGAATAAAATATGAAGTGACTTGCCCAATGTCATACATTACCTGGATGGCAAAGCTACAAATTTAAGTTACAATAGCCATTAGAAAGTATTATAAATAATTTTATATAAGTGAATGTTGGAAAGGACTAACAATAATTAGCAACTAGACTAGAGCTGATTTTTAGATTATTGCAATTTTATGAAACCTTAAATAATTCATCCAGGTTTGGTCTCTCCTTTGGGATCCATAACCCACCTGGAATACTTAATATTCATTGAACCAGAACATGTGTAAAGTTATGTACTCAATATTGCTAATAAAATTTAAAATATTATCATTTCTTCCAGCAAAGAGATTAGTATGCCAATAATTAGATGGAAACAGAATATATGTGAAAATTTATATAGAGAAAACTAGAGTTTTCGAAGGGTTTATGAATACCAGATTGCCTACTGTGCTTTAACAGTATCTGACTGAGCCTCAGTGTTTTCTTTCACACATTACTTGGACAGATTCTGGAAATTTATTTATCATTACTTAAAAAATCATTTATTAGTTTTAGCATGACAAATATCACTCTGACAACAATATTTATTTTTTTAATAAGATCCAAAAAACTAACTAAATAAATGACCCTTGACATCTTTAACAATATTTATTTTTAAGTTGAGCTATAGGTTATTTTTAAAGTAATGGATCACTTAAACATATCCATATTTGAGACAGTTATGGGTATATATGTATATTAATCAGTCTTTTGTTTAATGATAATGCATAACATGAGCTTTCATTATGATGATAAAAGTAGAAATAAATCCATTTTTGAAGCTTTAGGCGTGGAGACTGTATCATACTGTCTGGTGGACTATTGACATGCAGCTTGCTGGTTGACACAAAGACAGTTATGGATCTTTTGGAGCAGAAGTTTCTTCAAATGAACTCACTGAGCTAAATTTTCAGCTGTTGGGTGTTCGTCTGTATCATACAAAATACAGGGCATCAGTGAAAGATTGGCAGCTGTAAGGATTATCTAGGAGTTAGAATTCTGAATGCATAAAATAGGTACTAAATGAAAATTTGAGTCACAGAGGGGTGTTAACTAATAGGGTGAAGACAAAATAAAATAAAAATCCAAAACCTGGACAGCCAGATGAAGAAAGTTCAGTTAGTTCAGAAATACAATGTAAGATTTGCTCTTTGAGGAAATGGGCAACCACATCTGGATCTGAAGTAGAGACTAGTGACTGAAAAGCACTCAACTGAAACAAGCAGAGTTTGAATTCGGTTTCCCGGGTAACCTAATTAATTACAAGTCATGCCTCAAGGGGTTGTTGTGAGAATTAAAGAAAGCAATATGTACAATTTTTTTGGCATATTATTTAAAATTATTAACTATTGTTATTCTAAATGTTGTCATTGTTATTATTAGCTACTTCATCTGTTTTCAATAAGATATCTCAGTGAAGTGTGTATAAAAGATATGACTTTCCATTATAATCCTCAATAAATTAATTGACGATGATATTTCTTCCTATTTCTTTCCATACACACGGTGTTTCTCATGGGAAAATGGAAACAGCAGTGGACTAGAAAACTGAACAAAAGCTCTTCAGATAAACAAGATAGTGAATTGCTTTTCAAAAATCACAGCTGGATTCTTCCTGCCAGTAACACGTAAACCACTATCTTTAATTGAATGATGACATATGGCTGATGGTAGCTCAGTGACAAAAACCTTGATATATATACCCTCTTAAGACAGTTGTTTTCCTAACAACCTCATTTATTATGTTATCTAAAAGAAAAAGAAAGTGAAGTCACTCAGTCATGTCCAATTCTTTGCAACCCCATGGACTGTAGCCTACCAAGCTCCTCCAGCCATGGGATTCTCCAGGCAAGAATACTGGAGTGGGTCACCATTTCCTTCTCCAGGGGATCCTCCTGACCCAGAGATCGAACCCGGATCTCCCGCATTGCAGGCAGACACTTCACCCTCTGAGCCACCAGGGTCTAAAATCTCTGCAAAGTAAATTGTTAAGTTTTCTATAAAGAATATTTTGTCACACTATAGTCTGAAATTCTTTTTTTTTTTTTATCCATTATATCATTTTTGGCTGTGTGGGGTCTTCATTGCTGCACATCTAGTTGGCAGCAAGTGGGGGCTACCCTCTAGTTGTGGTGCATGGACTTCTCATCAGCAATGATCTCTCTTGTCGCAGAGGACAGGCTCTAGGGTGTGCAGGTTCAGTAATAGGTATGGCACATGGGCTTAGTTGCCCTGGAGCATGTGGAATCTTCCCACATCAGGGATTGAACCTATGTCTCCTGCACTGGCAGCAGATTCTTAACCACTGGACCACCAGTGAACCAGGGAAGTACCATAGTCTGAAATGTTCTGCAGTTTTAGCCAAGTCATACCTTCTCCTTTATGGCACAATATGTTTTTGCCCATTGTTTTTTAGTTACCAATATTAGAGTGACCTACCAACCCTTATAGTTTTTCTGGACCTGGGGTTTTCAGTGCTAAAACCATCAAAGCCATAGGTAAACTGGGATATCTGGTCACTCTAATTCACTTAAATTGGAAATTTACCATTTATAGCCCTGGTTCTGGATGATCTGTCTGAAGTTATTCCACAAATTATAAATTGTTGTTGTTCAGTTCCTAAGTCATGTCTGACTCTTTGTAGCCCCATGGAATGCAGCACCCCAGGCTTCTCTGTCCTTCACTGTCTCCCGGAGTTTGCTCAAATTCATGTCTGTTTAGTCAGTGATGCCATCCAATCAACTCATCCTCTGTCACCCCCTTCTCCTCCTGTCCTCAATCTTTCCCAGAAAATTATACATGATCATACTTAACTTTCTATTCCTGATTAGTGACTCCTTCCCCAACTTACATATTTTCCCACATGGTTTATGGTTGATGTTGATTTCCTTTTCTAAACCACAATCTTGACAGCCCACCTTACTCTTTGCCAGGGAGACATCACTGACTCAGGGAAATGTCATTTCTTGATCAAAGTGAGTATGAGGCCCTTCATCCTGGAACCACTATAGTAAATATTAATCCTGCCTTGAGTGAGAACAGAGTCACTTCAGTCTGTTTCCATTCAACTATCTGTGCATAGGCGCCTACTTCCACGAATAAAAGCATTCAACCAAGGCCTAAAATTTGGTCCTACTACACAGTTCCAGCTACCTCTACCACCTCAGCAGCTCTTGGATTTGCTTGACAATTCCATGACTGTTTTCACCTGGGTCTCATTTCCTCACCACTTTGTTTGTAGTGAGTTTTAAGGTATTCAAACAAAGTTACACTTGTTCTTTCCATTCCAGTACAGCCCACAAAAGAATGCTTCTCTGGACTGTGAGGCCAGGGAGTCTTCATTTCAGCACGTGTTTGGGGACTCTGAAAATTCATCCATTTTCCTTTAAATAGCTCTAATTGCTGTTGCTGATGCTTTTAAATGCCACATGATTTGTTGGCTAAAATGTTTCTTCTTCTTGGCAAAACACCCATTGCAAACAAATCTTTCATTGTAAGTTATTATATACATTTCAGTACTAAACTGAATTTCAACATAAAAATGACACCTTTTCAGAATATTTCTGAATTTGAAAAGCTATTAACAAAGTCAATGTATAAATCAGGCTATGATAAAAATTGTAAACACAATTCAATATCAACATTTATTGAATATTATGTGGCAGACAGTTTTACATATATACACACATAAATGTATATATGTATATATGTATAAATACATGCATTATCTCTTACAGATTTTAGTATCATCTTACAAAAAAAGTACTAGCAATACCACCATTTTCTAGTTGAGGTAAATAAAACATGAAGATTGAGATGTAAGAATATAGAGTTTGATCTCTTTGAATAAGATATCTCTTTTCCTCCCTTTCAGAAATTGCTTTAGTCAAAATCTCTACCAGGTTTCTTTAATCAAAGTCTATATTTGTATAAATTTTATGGAAGGCAGAGGAATACAATATTAAAAATATTTAACAGCAGATATTTTAGAGTTTTACTATGAACTGATAATAAATTCTGTTTTTTTCACTAACCAGCTCTGAAACACTGAAGAAATTATTTAACATTTGAAGGGATCAAAGTGGCCTCATCAGTAAAATACAGCTGATTGGAGGAATTTTTATGAGGATTAAGTAAGTAATTACACTGATATGTATATTTTATAAACACATAGGTATAAATATTTATATATTATGTGTATCTCAGTACTATTCTAAATTTCAGTCTAGCTTGTAAGAACTAGAAGGATTATAATAATAACCTATATGCTTTTAGGCCAATTGATTGCACACTACCAATTTGTTTTGAATTTTAAGAAAATTTTAACTGTATTACTCTAAAGGAAGATTCAGACAAGTAGACTAAATTATTTTTAATTATGGAAAACATTTATTGAAGATCTCATTTTAATTTTTATTTGAAATTTTTATTAACTCTATTATGTGAAAGAAACAGTATGAGACATGATAATATATGAATGATTCAGATACAGTTTCTAAAATTCTTTAAACTTATATAGTAGAACATTTCCTTTGGTTTTATTTTTATCAGATACAGACTTAAAATTACTACATGAGAAAACTGAAGCACAGAAATTAAGTATTTTTTCACAGATTCACACAATGATTAAAAGGTAAAAAGCTGATTTCATATTCAAGCAATTCAATTCCCGAGTCCACTGCTTTCCAGCCCACATGCAAGTAGCTCATGGTCTAATTTTGACTTGTATGTGATAATGTAACATCTTATTATGTCCATTTTTAAATTGAGAGTATTGAATATCAATGATATTGACTCCCCCAAGGTCATAGGATTTCTCCTCTTTTTTCTTACTTGAACAAACAAATGATAGCCTAAAATAAAAGGACTTTTTGTTGTTGTTGTTAAAGAAATTCAGGAACCACTTTTGAGTCTTAATTAGCTGGCTCTGATTTAATCCTGTAAGGGTGGCTCAGTGTGGTAGATCTAAAGGGTATCCTTATAATTCTGGAGGATGAGTCAAGAGCTGAACTGGGAACATGTTTTGAATCTTCACCTTGGAATTTAGGTGGCAAACTGGAAGAGATTAGTTTCCTCTGAATTAAATGTTTTGTACTTTGCCAATCCAAATAGAAGCTTATCCTTGGGAAACACCAAAACATAACATTAAATTGACTTCATATCTCTACCTATATAGGTTTCCCAGGTAGCGCTACTGGTAAAGAACCCGCCTGCCAATGCAAGAGAAAAAAGAGACCCAGGTTCAATCCCCAGGTTGGGAAGGTCCCCTGGAGAAGGGAATGGTAACCTACTCCAGGATTCTGGCCTGGAGAATCCCAGGACAGAAGAGCCGGATGAGCTATAGTCCATGGGACTGTAAAAGAGTCAGTCACCATTGAGGAACTAAACAACAAGCAACAACACTTATTTTATAATTTCTCTGATAGTCAATTGATAATCAAGCTTTAACCATGAGGCTAGAGAGCATCATCTATGTTATTAAAGAACTTATTGGAACTTCAAAAAGTAAAAATAGCTAATATTATTATAACACTTTAAAAATTCTAACTTCATTTCTTCTTTGTGTATTTCTCTCATTCTAAAAGTTAGTCATCCTTTAATATACAGAATCATTTAAGCTTGAAAGAACTGATTTAATCATGGTCTATATTCTATAGGGCTTATGTAGACCCACCCTTAATCCTGAAATCCAAATGTTAATGTGATTCCAATCACAGGCATGTGAAGAAACTTGTCATGTTGCAAATTGGAAAAGAAGGAATAATATTTATGACTAGGTCTGTAAAGAAACCACTTTCCAAACAACACTCTTTAGTCTTGAAAAATTAAATCTCAAAGTGCTTCATTTGTAAAAGAATCTTTTCAAGGTGCTATATTTTTCTATTAATAATAATGATTATTTAGATATAATTTCAATATTAAAAGACTGAGACAGAGAAGACTTTTATTTATTTAAGTAGGTTGATATGAACTCATTTAGTTATACTGTAGAGAGAAGGAAGTTATTTTAGCAAAGGTCATTGTAATGTTTAAAATCCTTGAAAAGAAAAAAAAAAAAGTATTGGAATTTACTAAACTATTGAGAATGTTATTTATATTCTGACCTAAAGCCAACCAAAAAGATGTGGTTGTGGTAGCACAAAAGTATGTTTTCAAACTAGACAGCAATCTAGGGAATGACAATATTTGCTTGGCTAAGAGACCTAACCTAAGAGAAATTAACTTGGTGCTTGACAGTTATTTCTGTTAATTAATTAATAACTCATATATCTGCCTCCAATGCAAGAGACACATATTCAGTCCTGGGTTGGGAAGATTCCTTGGATAAGAAAATGGCAATGAACTCCAGTGGCAATGCACTCCAGTATTCTTGCCTGGGAAATCCCATGGAAAGAGGAGCCTGGCGGGTTGCAGATCATGGGGCCACAAAAGAGTCAGACACAACTCGGTGACCGAAAACAAATAACATATCTCAAAGAACTCTAGACTTTGTAATATGTATGCTTAGACTAGAATTCTAAACTTAAGCCCCATCACAAAATTATATTAACACTATTTTGTGTATTTGATGTCCTTGTTTCTATCCTATTCATTTTAATCAAATTCTTCTGAAATATTCTGATGTAACAGAAAATGATATGAGGAATATTAAATTTTTAAGATAGGTGAGGAAATTTATTAACGAACATCTACTTTGTACATCGATACACAATGTTCAACTATTTTGTTATATTAAGAGCTGACTTTCCTATAGTCAGGAATAATTCAATTTCAACTGTTTTTTCCATTCAAGTGCTCACCTGTTCTTCCCTTGAAAAGGGCTTGAAGTAACATTATCTGCTAGTTTTTCCCCACGGTAAAGTCACAGAAAGACTGGCATTATTTGAGGGAGAGTTGTATGTTCATTCTCATATTCCTTTCTGTGGTGCAGAGGTTAAAGCGTCTGCCTGCAATGAGGGAGACCTGGGTTCGATTCCTGGGTTGGGAAGATCCCCTGGCGAAGGAAATGGCAACCCACTCCAGTATTCTTGCCTGGAGAATCCCATGGACGGAGGAGCTTGGTGGGCTACAGTCCACGGGTCACAAAGAGTCGGACACGACTGAGCGACTTCACTTTCACTTCCTGCCTTACCACTGTTCATCATTGTCTTGCCAATCACAAAAATGTCAAAAATTGCATTACTGGCAAGAGCCAGCAGGGGGCACTAATGACCAGCTGGAACAGGGATCAGAAAACCAATAGGTGCAGCAGTAGGTCTTGGATCCCTCCTCAACCTATGTGCTTGGTGATTATAAACAAGCATTACAGTTCTTGGGAAAAAGCAGAATCCAAGAAAAAGGAATATGAAAGTTCCCTAAATGTCAAGCTTCCTAAACTTTAGGTGGGAGACACAACTATGTCTAGGAGCATATAAAAGTGGTATAAAAAGAAGGCTACAAACAGGAACTCTGTAACAGATGAAGCTACGAAGGGACCATGCAGTAGTAAAAATATTCATTATACCATGTCTTACAAGCTTTTTTCCAATCGATATATAGATTTGTTCAATTTACTTTTTTATAATCAGTTTATAAAGAATTGTTTTTTCCTAAGTCATGTGTTATTAAGGAATAATTTGCATAACAAAATGCATGATATTTATAGATACAAATAAATAAGCTTTGAAAAATGTATACAGTTAGGAAGACTTCCCTGGTGGCTTAGATGGTAAAGAATATGCCTGCAATGCGGGAGACCCAGGTTCCGTTCCTGGGTCAGGAATATCCCCTGGAGAAGGGAATGGCAATCTATTCCGGTGTTCTTGCCTGAAGAACCCCATGGACAGGGAGCCTGGTGGCCATGGAGTTGCAAAGAGTTGGACACGACTGAGTGACTAACACATACACACACACACACACACACACACACGCAGAGGAACCTATAACACAATCAAGATAAAAACAGTTTCACCAATTTAAAGATCCTTCCTGCTACTTATCCTGAATATCTTTTCCCTACTCTTAACCCTTGTCAACAACAGGTCTGGTTTCTGTTCCTTTAGTTTTCTTTTCCAGAACCTTATATAAATGAAAATAAGCAGTATGTACTTTTTCTGTGGCTTCAATTACATAACATAGTGCTGTTGGTATTCATTTATAGTATGGCATGAGTCAATACTTTAATTGCTAAATTGTATTCCACTGTTTTGCTGGGAAAAGATTGAAGGCAAAAGGAGAAGGGTGCAGTAGAGGATGAGATGGTTAGATAGCATCACCAACTCAATGAACATGAATTTGAGCAAACTCTGGAAGAAGGTGGAGTACAGAGGAGCCTGCCTTTCTGTAGTCCATGGGGTCACAAAGAGTCAGACACAACTTAGTGACTGAACACAACACATTCTGCTGTATGCCTTGTTCCAGTTTATCTGTTCGCTGCTTGACAGACATCTGAGTTGTTTCCAGTTTTGAGTTATTAAAAATAAAACTTGTATAAATGTTCATGAACAGGTATTGATGTAGATATGTTTTCATTTCAATTGAGTAAATACCTGGAGTAAGAGAGTTAGATGAATGTGCAAGGGTTCAAGTGAACTTTTAACTGCAAAATTGTTTTCCAAAGAAGCTCTACCACTTTGAGGTTCCAACCAGTTCCAGTTGCATTTTTACTTGGCTGTTGTTGTTTTAATTTAAGCCATTCTATTAGGGCGTGATAGTATCCCACTCTGGCTTTGATGTGCAATATCTTAATAGCAAGAATAAATATTTTTATTTATTTAGTATGATCCATTGGATCATAGAAAAAGCAAGAAAATTCCAGAAAAAAAAATCTTCTTCTGCTATATTGATTACACCAAAACCTCTGACTGTGTAGATCACAACAGATAGTGGACAGTTTTTCAAGAGGTGGGAATACCTTACCTGCTTTCTAAGAAATCTGTATGCAGGTCAAGAAGCAACAGTTCGAACTGGACATGGAACAACAGACTGGTTTCAAATAGGAAAAGGAGTATGTCAAGGCTGTATATTGTCACTCTGCTTATTTAACTTATATACAGAGTACATCATGAGAAATGCTGGGCTGGATGAAGCACAAGCTAGAATTAAGTTTGTTGGAAGAAATATCAATAACCTCAGATATGACACCACTCTTTTGGAAGAAAGTGAAGAAGAACTAAAGAACCTCTTGATGAAAGTGAAAGAGGAGAGTGAAAAACTGTTTTAAAACTCAACATTCAAAAAACTAAATCATGGCATCCAGTTTCATCACTTCATGGCAAATAGATGGGGAAACAATGGAAACAGTGAGACATGTTATTTGAGGGGCTCCAAAATCACTGCAGATGGTGACTGCAGCCATGAAATTAAAGAATGCTTACTCCTTGGAAGGATAGTTATGACTAACCTGGATAGCATATTCAAAAGCAGAGACATTACTTTGCCAACAAAGGTCCATCTAGTCAAAGCTATGGTTTTTGCAGTAGTCATGTATAGGTGTGAGAGTTGGACTATAAAGAAAGCCGAGCACAGAAGAATTGATGCTTTTGAACTGTGGTATTGGAAAAGACTCTTGAGAGTTCCTTGGACTGCAAAGTGATCAAACCAGTAAATCATAAAGGAAATCAGTCCTTATTCTTTGGAAGGACTGATGTTGAAGCTGAAACTCCAGTACTTTGGCCACCTGATGTAAAGGGCTGACTCATTAGAAAAGACCTTGATGCTGGGAAAGGTTGAAGGCAGGAGGAGAAGGGGGCAACAGAAGATGAGATAGTTGGATGGCGTCACCTTCATGATGAACATGACTTTGAGCATGCTCTGGGAGTTGGTGATGGAAAGAGAAGCTTGGAGAGCTCCAGTCCACAGGATAACAAAGAGTTGAACACAACTGAGACTAAACTGACTGAACTGAAATATTTTTAATATGTATATTTGCCTTTGTATTTGTTATTGAATGAGGAGTCTGTATGCAAAGATTTTTCCACTTTATTATTGGCTTATTTTTCTTTTTATTATTGAGTTTCAAGATTCTTTATATAAGCTGGCTGGAAAAACTTTACTACATATATGTTTTGCAAATATTTGAGATAATCAAATTGATTTCAGTTTAGTCTATGAATATCTTGAATTACATTAATTGTTTATTGAATATTGAACCAACTTCCAATTCCTCAGATACAGTTCACATAGTTATTAAGTACTGTCCTTTTTATATATATGTCTGTAATTAACTTGCTGGGTGGGTGTTAGTCACTCAGTCGTGTCTGTCTCTTTGCTACCCCTTCTCTAGGGGATCTTTCTGATCCAGGGCTTGAATGCGGGTCTCCTGCATTGCACACAGATTCCTTACCATCTGAGTCACCAGGAAAGCCCATGAGGGCTATTGGTCTTCAGGTCTGAATTACTTTTTTGAGGTATAGATGTGGTATTTTTACCATTAAAAAATTGGAGTATAATTAATTTAAAATGTGTTAGTTTTGGGTGTACAGCAGTGTCATTCAGTTAGTTATTTTTAAAGTTATTTTCCATTTTAGATTATTCAAGGTACTAAATGTAGTTCCCTGTGCTATATAGTAGATCCTTGTTATTTATCTTTTTCATATATAGTACTGTGTATATGTTAATCTCAAACTCCTAATTTATCTCTCCCCCACTACCCTCTATTATCCCCTTTGGTAAGCAAAGCTGAAACTCCAGTACTTTGGCCACCTCATGTGAAGAGTTGACTCATTGGAAAAGACTCTGATGCTGCAGGGATTGGGGGCAGGAGAAGGGGACGACAGAGGATGAGATGGCTGGATGGCATCACTGACTCGATGGACATGACTCTGAGTGAACTCCAGGAGTTGGTGATGGACAGGGAGGCCTGGCGTGCTGCAATTCATGGGGTCGCAAAGAGTCGGACACGACTGAGTGACTGAACTGGACTGAACTGGACTGAACTGATCTGAACTGAAGCATAAGTTTGTTTTCTGTCTGTGAGTGTATTTCTGTTTTGTAAATAAGTTCATTTGTATCATTTTTTTCAGATTCTGCATTAAGTGATATCATGCTGTTTGTTTTTCTCTGACTTTCTTATTGTGATAACTTCTAGGTCCATCCATGTTGCTGCAGATGGCATTATTTCATTCTTTTTTTATGACTGAGTAGTAAGATTGAGTAAGTGTGCATGGTCAATCGTATCTGACTCTTTGCAACCCCATGGAGACACACACACACACACACACACACATATATATATATATACATGTTGTGCTTAGTCGTTCAGTCATGTCTGACTCTGTGACTCCGTGGACTGTAACCCACCAGGCTCCTCTGTCCATGGAATTCTCCAGGCAAGAATACTGGAGTGGGTTACCATACCCTTCTCCAGGGGATCTTCCCAACCCAGGTCTCCTGCATTGCAGACAGATTCTTTACCATTTGCATCACCAGCGAAGCCCAAGAACACTGGACTGGGTAGTGTATCCCTTCTCCAGGGAATCTTCCTGACCCAGAAATCAAACAAAGGTCTCCTGCATTGAAGACAGATTCTTTACCAGTTGAGTTACCAGATATGCTTCTTTATCAGTTCATCTTTCAGCTGACATTTAAGATGTTTTCCACATCTTGGCTACTGTAAATAGTGCTTCTGTGAACATTGGGGTGCATGTATCTTTGCAAAATAGAATTGTAAGATCATATGATAGCTCTATTTTCACTTTTTAAAGGAACCTCCATGCTTCATTGACATCACCAATTTACATTCCTACAAACAATGTGAAGGATTCCTTTTGTTTTAATAATATCAGATTTTAATATTAAAGTAATGCTGGCCTCATAAGCAATAGATGGGAAGTGTTTCTTCCTATGTTATTTATTTGTTTGCTTTTGCTACAGTTTACTTTTTGTAACTCTTTTCTGTAGATTGGGAGATAATGAGCTGCTTACCCAATAACTTCACCAAGTGTTTTTTATCTGTTTTATCTATGAAAAACTGTCAAGTTGAATAACTTTCCAGCTTCCAGTGAGCCCATTCTTCTCTAAGTTGATTGTTAGTCTTCTATCTTATACTGCCTCCATAAAGTGCTCTATGACCAACTGCACTTTTTTTTTTTAGTCAACATCTATCAAAAATATTGGTTCCAATTTTTGATATCTATTTCCAAGATGAGTGTTGATAATCATTAAGTTGAATGAGTTTACTAGATATTTGCAAATATCACTTGGTATTTTTGTATGACTTTTTTGCATCCTTCAGATTATTAACAAGATTGACAAATACTATACCTATTACAAAAATTTGATTCACAGACTTTCTCTTATTAAGTCGAATGTTTTGCCAGTTTGAATTAGAATTTCCCTGATATCTTAGACTAGCCAAATGTGATTCATTGCAACTAGATTCAAGGACTATCAACTGTATAGTGAAAAGCTCCTTCCACTTTTTAATTCCCCTGATAAGCACTGATGTGTTTGGTATAAAGGTTTTCAAATATTTGTAAGGTGATTTTTATTCTAAGTTACCTACCATCTTAATGTATAAAAAAAATGTATACTAAGAAAATAGGATTTCCACAAAAGAGAGCTAAAAGAAAGCCAAATACAGAAAACATTTTAAGATAAGTTGGCACTGACATAAATCTTCACTTTTAGAAAGTAGGAATCTAGTTCTACTCTCAAGTTAACATTTTAAGCCAATAACAATGATTAATGACATTTAAGATAGCAACTAAGCATATATCATTATGACTGAAAGCAGGAATAAACTTGACAAAGTAGAAAACCCATTACTGCATATTTAATAATTCAGATATTTATTTCCATACACTTCACCTCTTTCCATTATTCTAATACCCCAAAGAATTGTGTATCATGCCTCATATTTCATCAGAATAGTAAGAATGCTTAGCAAAATCTTGGAGAAATAGCAAAGCTCATTCTTATTCAACAAGGAAAATTTACTTTAGATTTATTTACTTGAGATTTATTATTCATAAGTCAACTATACTTATAGCATGGAAAAGCTGTTCATTAGAACTGACAAGTTATCAGCATGTATTTCTCATAAACATAATGTGCCTAAAGGTAATAGTCATCATCCTATATTCTATCATGTGTCCAAGGTGCATTTAAATCTTGGTACTCACAAATCTTCATAAGTAGTCTAGTATACTTGTAAAATACATTATTTAAAGTCATGAACAATAACATGCATTTATATGTATTTACTATCAGACTGAGCCAAATCTATAAAATAATAAAACACATTTACCTTTGTAGATCATGATATAACATGCAATGTTTGGAATGAAAACTTCACTAGAATTGCAGAGTCTCTATTTTACATTAATTTTATAAATGATAGACACAATTCTCCATTTGACAGGTCTAAAACTATCATCCAACAGAATAAATGAGCTTTCCTCACCATTAATATTACATGGCTTGAGAAGGCATTCCTCTCTATGCATATTTAAAGAATATAGTGCATATAGGCTGCAGTCCATGGGGTTGCTAAGAGTCAGACATGACTGTGTGACTTCCCTTTCACTTTTCACTTTCATGCTTTGGAGAAGGAAATGGCAACCCACTCCAGTGTTGGAGAGAATCCCAGGGACGGGGAAGCCTGGTGGGCTGCCGTCTATGGGGTTGCACAGGGTCAGACATGACTGAAGTGACTTAGCAGTAACAGTACAACATGTTCAATACATTATATATCTTGAAACAAGTATATTCATTTTCCAAAGAATACAATGTATAAAATATATAGATCATTGTATTACATAGATTTTACAGAGCTCACCACCGAAATTTTTTCATCTACAATAATATCAATAGTGAAGAGTGACACAGGGCAAATTTAATTCTTGGTTTCTAAACTTTAAGTCTAACATTTCCACCATTATAGCTCGATGTTGAGAGGAAAATACAAGGCATGAAATCATTTACAGGAAGCATTTGCCCATACAGAAACAGAGTATAAAGTTGTAGTACAAACCCACTTTAAGAACTATTTGTATCAATGTAGCCAAATGAGTTGCTTAAGAGTTAACTGTGGTAGAAATAAAATTTAGATACATTTAAATTCTTCCTCTTAAATGACATATCCACAAAATACTCCTAACATATCTCTAAAGCTCTCCAGCAAATGGTTTAAAAAAATTCAAAATTATGTGACAATGAAAAAATCACACCTCAAGCAAAGGATTCTAGTAGGTCATTTACCCTATGAGTTCGTTTCAAATAATTGACTTTAAATTCTAGGTGAAAATGTGTGTGTGTGTGTCTGCATGTCTGTGTTGTGTGTGTTAGTTGCTCAGTCATGTCCAACTCTTTGCAACTCCAAGGACTGTAACTCACCAGGCTCCTTTGTCCATGGAATTCTCCAGGCAAGAATACTGGAGTGCTTGCCATTTTCTGCTTCAGGGATCTTCCTTACCCAGGGATCAAACCCAGCTCTCCCGTCGAACCCAGCTCTCCTGTACTGTAGGCAGGTTCTTTATTGTCTGAGCCACCAGGGAAGCCCTTGGTGAAATATATATTTGGTGGAAATATGTTTGGGTGATATAAGTTTTTTCCAAGTATTATGTAGGACAGATAAGTTCTTCCCAAGGTTCAGGAAGGCTTGTTTTAAAAATAATACATTCTTGCTGAATTCTGAATTGAATTCAGAAATGAAACTATGGAGATATAAATACATAAGTCTATGGGATTATGTATTACTGTGGAATTATATAATTAATGGCCTGGGGTGGACTGAAGTATACCAGACCAAGCTTTCTGTGTTTGTGCAACAATGTAGATTCTGTGATGGCATTATTCTCTTTTCTTTACCCTCTGCCACTAAGTCCTATGTTCCCTTCTCTGCCTTTACTACAGTCTTGCAGGTCTCCTCCCTAAAGGCCATATCACTCAATAATTTGTATCTTGGCATCTTTATCCAGTCACAAATTTTTACTTACTATTTACATGTTGGTTATTCCAAAACTATGTGAAGTTTCAGCCCTGGATTTTCCCCCTCTGTCTGAAAGTTTGCCTAGGAAGTCTTGTTTAAGTAAAAAATCATAAAGCAAAGAAGTAATTATGCCAGGACACATCATGTTAAAGGATGCACAAAATAAACAGAAATAAAGCCCAGATGCTCACAGAAACTGTTCAAAAGTATGATGGCTTGATGCATTACTTACAACTTCTTAGAGCAAAAACAAATGCTGGATTCTTTTTTTAGTTTTGGCTTTTTTCATAAAAGAAAAATGCTCTTTAGATTTATTATGGTTAGTGATAATAGGAACTAATGTAGATCTTTCATAAAAGTGAAATGAATTAAAATAGCTTTTAAAAGTAAGGGGTACACATACCCTGTCCTAGAAGGCATTTCTAGATTTCAAACTCACAGTGTCTCTGAAACGTTTATCCTGTGTTCGTTGCTCAATCGTGTCTGACTCTCTGCAATCCCATTTGCAAGCTGTATGTAGCCAGCCAGGATTCTCTGTCCAAGGGGTTCTCCAGGCAAGAATGCTGGAGTGTTTAGTCATTTCCTTCTCTAGGGGATCTTCCTGACCCAGTGATCAAACCTGGGTCTCCTATATTGCAGGCAGATTCTTTACCAACTGAGATACTAAGGAACCCCTATTTACCCTGATGCCTTGGAAATATGACTTGGTGTCTGAAATTATTTTATTCCTTTTCTATCCGAAGTTGCTCTTCCTTTTGTCTTCCAAGTCTACAGTCTGGCTTCCAAATCAATACTCCCTTAAAACTTCACAAGAAACACATGCTCTGCTAATTTTACTACCCTAATAGTTCAAATCATTTTACTTTTCTCTAACTTATTTTTCAAGTTTCAGGTATTTCTCTGGTTGTTTGTTATTCACTCACATTTTTAACCTGCTTTGTAAATTTCAATTGGTTTTGAAAATTGTGAATCAATGAAGGCAAGAAGGGATGATATTCCCTTCTGAAAGCTTTAATTTTAATGCTATTACTCAAGTGGGATGCTGGTGGATCACTTTTACCCAAGGAGGCTTGGTTTTAAGCTATATTAGGACTGGTCCATTTCAAGTTTATATAATTCTTTTTTTGAAGGTCAACTCACCACTCTTTAGGTGAGTGCATAGCCATTATGTGATTTTAACTTTAAGCCCCTTTAATTTACTAAAGTTCATCAAACTTGGCTGGGCCTGAACTCTGACCCTTGTCTAGCCAATCCAATATGGTTCCAAAAATGGATACTCAGCTCTTCTAGCCCCCCAGCTCTGTGGTCTATTGGACTTATTGGAATCTTGTCCTAACACATAAGTTGCTGCTGCTGCTGCTAAGTCACTTCAGTCATGTCCGATTCTGTGTGACCCCAGAGAGAGCAGCCCACCAGGCTCCCCTGTCCCTGGGATTCTCCAGGCAAGAACACTGGAGTGGGTTGCCATTTCCTTTTCCAATGCATGAAAGTGAAAAGTGAAAATGAAGTTGCTGAGTCATGTCTGACTCTTAGCGATCCCATGGACTGCAGCCTACCAGGCTCCTCCATCCATGGGATTTTCCAGGCAAGAGTACTGGAATGGGGTGCCATTGACTTCTCTGAACACATAAGCTAGGAGCCAGCAAATAACATGAAAGGAAATTGGACACACATGTTTAGGCCCCATTTCTCTGCAATTTCCTCCTCTCCAGAATAAATGAACACATTCACTCTCAAGAGAAAAGGTGATGGAACAGGGACCAGCTCCTCCCCCATTGCTGGGAGCCAGCATGAGGAATCCCACCCATGACAAGGTCATGCGGCAGAGATCTGATGTGCAACGTCGAGTCAAATCTCAGGTTTTCCCCCTGGTATTTCCTGAGCATGTACCCCCCAAAATAAGAATATGCCTGCCTGATTGTATTGTACTTTTCTACTCTCCTGACACACTCTGGAAGAAGTCATCTCAAGGCTTTAGTCTTCTGCATTTGAAAGGGTGTTTCAATCAAAAACCCCTCTGATGGCTTTGTAGTCTGCCTGCAGGACTTGTACAGCTGCGCATGTGATTGTTTGAGGCCTCCTGACTGCAAGAGGCACAGGAAGCTTAAAACATCCTTGGAATGTAGGGGCTTCCAAGGAGTCAAAATCATTAGAATAAGACTGATTAAAGGTTTCATTTGTTGAGCCAATACTTGCTGCCAAATTTTCATATCTTTTATTTGTAGAGATAGTTGGTGTATAGAAAAACAGGTAGTAGACCTAGTATTAGCAACATTAGATCTTTGAGTTAAGTACTTTCTTTGTTATAACCCACTGCACCTTTGTTCTACAGGAATGTAATTTTATTTAGTACTTTGAGGGTGATGCAGAGTAAAGAAAAAACACTTCTAGGGAAAAGGAGTTTTCTGGTTTGACAGATAATTATCCCGGAAGAGAGCCATAAAAATGTTAACAGACCTCTTGGCCAGAAGATAATGTAAACCACCTGAGATCTTTTGTATACGGGAGGGTATGCAAAAGAAAGCCTTGTTTGTCTCAATGAGGGTCAGGATTGCTGCCCCTGCCTAACTCTGCATATTCCATTATTTCTTTATGTACAACTTGGGGTATATAAGCTGATTTTGAAAAATAAAGCTTTTTGGAGTCTTGCACTGATGCTGGGCTTCCCCATGTCGTTCTTTTCTCCCTTTCTCAGCTGAATTCCCATCTGGAGCAGGGAGGCTCACCATGTCTACTTACTTGCCCTGGCTGCTAAGACCCACGTGAAAGGGAGCCTAAGGCGGGGCACCCTTCGATATTCAAGTGGGTGCCGGTGGCCTAACGTAGATGGTGCAAACCTCTTGTCTTGAGGTTTTATTGGTTTTCCCGGTAAACCAAGTTATTCAGCCTCTTTTCTCCACTGAATTTTCCTACTATACTATTTCTTTCTAATCTAATCTTATATCTCTAAATAAGTAAGTTTTTCCTCGCCAACGCCGTCCCCACTTCAAATTCCCTGGATCCACCGGAGCTGGACCCCAGCACCCCATTCCCTTTAAACTCACCTATTGAATACATCATCTAACCTATCCCAAAGTAGAGAGAGTTAAAGGGAAGAGAAAGGGCAATCATGTTATATTAATTGAGTTCTTTCCATAAGGAAGGGAGAACAATAAGTGAAAAGAATTGTTTTCAGCAGAGCTAATAGTAATGACACAGGGTAAGACATAATAATGACACAGGTAAGTAATGACACACTTTGGAATTCTTGACTTCTACTTAGACTGGAGGAACCAATCACTTACAATATTCCATGGATGGTTGGGAGGCCAAATTCTGCCCTTTGCTTTATGTACAACTTGTATGACTCAAGTTAAAATTACATGGGTTTGCAGCTAGCTTTAGTGATTTGAAAAATATTTGAACCAACCATGAATTACTTAGGTGTTATTCATTTCATATGGCCAGAATAGTGATTGAAATACGTTATGTTATAAACTGCCTTCATTTGGGGCTCTTGTTCTTTGTGTTCAAATTTAATTTACAAATCTTTTTAAGTATGGAATGGCTTAAATAGGGTGTTGGGTGCACCAAAGAATTGACTCCTGAGACCAAAAATGTTCTAGGCGATTTAGACAGACTACAACATGAAACTTGCAAAGTTAGTTTCCAGTCTATAGGCACTTACTGGTCTGTGGTGTGATATGGCCAAGAGAAACATCTTGTTTTTTGCTTTGGGCCTCATTTTATAAAGTAATGTGCACCTTTCCAATTGTTTTGCATAGGTTAAGATTAATTTGCATTCATTGAACATATGCCAAATCATGGTATTCCAGTGACTAACACAATCCTTGGCATAGTCAGTGTACAGGTATTTGTATGAGTGAGTGAGGGATGTGTAGAGGCTCATTAAATGGCTCAAGGAAACAAGCTGGTATAGGATTACATACATTACCACAGGCAAACTAATGAGTTGATGCTTATCTAATCTATTTCTACTTCACACTAAAGTTGTGCTTGATAAAGACATTAATACTCAACTTTCAAAATGTTAGCAGAGTGCTAAGCATGAAGTAGGTGCTCAGAAAAGTTGAATGGACAGGTTTGCAATCCTAGACTTAATTTAGTCTAATTACTCTTAAATTTTCAGTTACAGAATCAGTTCAGTTCAGTTCAGTTTAGTCGCTCAGTTGTATCTGACTCTTTGCGACCCCATGGACTGCAGCATGTCAGGCCTCCCTGTCCATCACCAACTCCTGGAGTTTACTCAAACTCATATCCATTGAGTCAGTGATGCCATCCAACCATCTCACCCTCTGTCATCCCCTTCTCTTCCCTGAAAAACCCAAATACACATTAAATCTTGCTTTATTGAAAGTATGACATCTAAAATATTTGTAGAAAAGTTATTGTCACAAGTGATTTGAAAGTTTGGATTTTTTTTTTGTTTTGCGTCTGACTTTGATATTGGCTTGTAATTTCTCTCTTCATCATATACAATATTGGTAGAACATGAAAATTTACCCAAATTATAAGAATTTCTCAATGATTGGTTGTCCAAAGACTTTACATGAACTGTTGGGTTGAATTTGGCTGGTTGTAGCAGTTGCCAGACCTTAAGAAATCAAAGGACTCTTTATAAGTGTCTTCCAAAGGCAAATGCTAGCATCCTATTCAAATGCATGTGCACCTTGTCACTGAGCAAAATAAACTGCAAGTGGTTGCTATATTTTATATAATAATTTTGGCAAAAATGCATTTTTGGCTGCTAGCATTTAACATGGTTAATTCTTACTAATTTGGGAGGATTATTTATTGTTAAAAATGTAAACATAATTTTTAATCATCTTTAAGTAACATTTTATTATTAATGATTTTAAATTGATGATAAGCAAACCAATTTGAAATAAAATATGAACGTGTCATTGTATTATAATACTATACACTGCCTTCACAGTTAAATTAATAAACAAAATGTATAGCATGTATTACATATGTTTATAGTACATGTAGAAAATAAAAATATGGCCAAAAAAAAGAAAAAGGAACTTTTTATCACTTATTTTCCCAAAGTTCTTAGCACTTTTGATACAGTTATTTGTTCTTTCTTGAAAAGGTAGGAGTAGATGGAATTAAGCCTACCAGTGGAAGAGCAATCTTTAGGAGACCTTAATAAGAATTTTTTTTTTTTTTAGTCCATTTGGGCTGCAACAAACTAGACAGCTAATCAAAAGAAAATTTATTTCTCACAGTTCTGAAGGCTAGAAATCCAAGATCTGAGAGCAGGAAGTGTCTTCTGGGTCACAGAGTTCTCCGTGTATCATCACGTGGTGAAGGGGCTAGAAATTTCTTTGGAGCTTCTTTTTTGAAACACTAATTCTATTCATGATGGTTCCATCTTCATGATTTAAACACTGTCCTAAGGCCTCATCTACTAACATTACCACATTTTAGGGTTAACAAGTCAAGATATGAATTTTGGGGGTGCACATTCAGGTTATTACACTACTTCACTGATAACAGGTAAAATTGTCATTACTTAGACAGTCATTTTTCCAATAGTCATGTATGGATGTAAGAGTTGGACTATAAAGAAAGCTGAGTGCTGAAGAATTGATGCTTTTGAACTGTGGTGTTGGAGAAGACTCTTGAGAGTCCCTTGGACTTCAAGAAAATCAAACCAGTCAACCCCAAAGGAAAGCAGTCCTGAATATTCATTGGAAGGACTGGTGCTGAAATTCCAATGCTTTGGCCATCTGATAGGAAGAACTGACTCTTTGAAAAAGACCCCGATGCTGGGAAAAGTTTAAGGCAGGAGGACAAGGGGACGACAGAGGATGAGATGGTTGGATGGCATCACCAACTCGATGAATATGAGTTTAAGCAAACTCCTGGAGTTGGTGATGGACAGGGAAGCCTGGCGTGCTGCAATCCATGGGGTAACAAAGAATCAGACATGACTGAGTGACTGAACTGAACTGAGCCACTCAGTCGTGTCCAACTCTTTTGCAACCCCCTGGACTGTAGCCCCCCAGGCTTCTCTGTCCATGAAATTTCCCAGGTAAAAATACTGGAGTGGGTTGCCATACCTTCTCCAGGGGATCTTCCTGACCCAAGGACCAAACCCCTATCTCCTGCAGGCAGATTCTTTACTACTGAACCACCAGGAAAGCCCTCACAGGTAAAATGAATGTGTGCTAATGCATGCATTGTATGGACTTAGTAGTGGGAAAATAAATCAGAGTGGCATCCTTCCTGATTGCTTTGGCAAAAGTGAAGTGACTTGTCCCCATTAGTAGATTAAATGGGGCTGTATACCGTCCCTCTAACATCAGAGACATGAGGACTATATTTTGTATGGTAATCAAATTACCAAATACCATTAACCATATTTACAGTCCATATCTATAAATTCAGTGATCATTTTAACTAATTTTCAGGAAAAGTGTAAAAGTTAGCTACTAAATTTGGATGCAATCCATAGTCAGTCAAACTTCCTGCTCCAGTTAGCAGTCACTCTTTTTTCAGTCACCCTGCTTTCCTGCCTTCTGTTTCAACTTCTGTTCCTTTCTGCTATTGAAACTCAAAGCCTGAACATCATGCCTTTCTTTTGGGGCCTCTCTGATCTTCCTCCCTGAGGAAGGAGAACTCTGCTTAACAAACTTCACATATCAGCCTAGGTAAGGAAGCCATGGGAATCCAGTATCCTCAAGAATTTAAAAATAAATGAATCTAGAGGAAAATAAATGAAGACTGATACATCAAGGTTTCACCTATGTTAACTGCAGTCTTCAAATATTCATCAGAGTCTGGGATTCAAGTTCTGTGACTGATTGTTAGTGGGAAAATACAGAGAAATCTTTATCTGATGTAAGCAACTTAAAATTACATACTCTTCTATTCATTGCTGCTGCTGCTGCTGCTGCTGCTGCTGCTGCTGCTGCTGAGTCGCTTCAGTCGTGTCCGACTCCATGCAACCCCATAGACGGCAGCCCACCAGGCTCCGACGTCCTTGGGATTCTCCAGGCAAGAACACTGGAGTGGGTTGCCATTTACTTCTCCAATGCATGAAAGTGAAAGTGTAGTCGTTCAGTTGTGTCCGACTCTTCGCGACCCCATGGACTGCAGCCTACCAGGCTCCTCCGCCCATGAGATTTTTCCAGGCAGGAGTACTGGAGTGCGTTGCCATTGCCTTCTTCTCTTCTATCCATTATCCAGTGGTAAAAAAAAAAACCTGCTTGCCAACGCAGGAGACAAAAGAGACGTAGCTTTGATCCTCTTGTTGAGAAGATCCCCTGAAGGAGGGCACGGCAACCCATTCCAATATTACTGTTTAGAGAGAACAGAGGAGTCTGGCAAACTACGGTCCAGAGGATCACAAAAAGTTGGACACAACTGAAGCAACTTAGCATGCACACATGCATTTAATTCTCGTAAAAACCTATAAGAAAGATTGTATCTGTTACACAGATAATTAAGCAAAACTGAGAAGTTCAGTAACTTGTCCAAAGTTGTCTACCTATTAATTCAATCATGCTATTTTGAAATCACTTAATTGATGAATTATTAATCAGATATATATGACTACCCAATATTCAGAAAAAATTGAATTAAAACAATGCATTATATATAATCTAATATTCTGATTATGAGTACTTACATATTGAGAATAAAATCATGAGGCAGGTGAATTCAGTAAAACATGAGTTTTATTGCATAACAATCCTTCACTAGGTACAACTTGAGATTTAAAAAAAAAAAAAAAGACTTTTCTTCTTCACCAAGTATTGATGGCCACCAGGAGAGTACTTACATTTGAATTATAGCATGTCAGATTTATTTTCTAAGTTGCACAAAAACTGCACATTTTAATTAAGTTTAAAAGGTCCGCCAGGAACTATAATATTATATGAGACATAGCCAATAGCATGTTAAGAAACATGGCATTTAGCTACTATGCCCATTTTTATAACTACTCAAGGGGAAAAAAAGAGCAAAAGCATTATGCTGTAGTATATCTCTCATTTGGTAATAGATTAATTTCAGCCTTGCATATACTTTTAATTTATAATGAGCAATATGTTGTATGAATTCACATCAAACATTTAAGTTAAGCAAAAAATAATAATTACATTAGTAGTAATACTCAAGAGGACAATGGTAATTATTATGATTATTTTATTTAAAGTGAGTATAAGGAGAATTAGGAAAAATACTGCATAAATTTAATTATTGTTTTAGCCCAATTTTTCAGTTTAATTACATAATTTTCTATTTTATTCATGTATTACTAAATTAAATATGGAAAGTTTTGTCTGGACAGATATTAAAATATTTCGGTTCAAAAATTTCAATCCTCCTGTTGCCAGATGGAGGAACAAAATATTTCCCTTCTCTAAATATATTCTGTAGAACATTTCAAACATTCAAGATTTAGAATGGAAAAAGATGATTTAAAATAGTGAATCTAAAATTATTCAGTTATCACTTAATGATTGTCTCATTCATTCCTTTGCTTTTTTATTGACTCAATCAGGAAACAATTATTATAATAAGCTGAATCTAGGTACATTGCTTTTATCCTGAAAAAAGTTAAGTTTTCTTGAGGGAAAATCAGACTTCTAAAGCAAAATTTCAATCTAGGAAGTTAATTATTAATATACATAAGTGCCAGATAAAGGAACAATTCAAAGAAAGAAAAATCAGTTCTGCCTTGAAAAAATCAAAGAAGATATTACTGAAGCAATACTTGATCTGAGAATCCAAATGAGAGTACAGGTTGAACATACACCTAGCATACAGCCTGGAAAGAATGTCAAGAAATCTTACACATAATTCAGTTTATCTCAATAAATATATATTGAATAATTTAAGTCCATAAACATATACTAAATTGTTATTATCAGGGGATACAAGTACATCAATAACAGTTTTTGCTTTTAAGAAATTCACTCTGAAAATTAACCAAACAAGTAAACAAATAAATAAAAATAATATAATAAATTACAACCCAAGACTATGCACAGCATCAAAAAGAAATATTGAAGAAAGAATATTAAAATCTGCAAGTGGTAGGAGTAGGAGAAAGTTATTAAAGAATGATTATAGATTTTCTGCTGTAGTTCAGGGAGGGTGTTGCAGAAGAGTAAACAGGAAAGTCACCCAGATTAGAAACAGCAGGGTATGTGTAACTGAATTATTCTATGTTGCTGGAACACAACATATAGGGGAAAGTTGAAAGACAAAGTATGATAAAATATATAAATACTTGCTTAGAATTTTTGAATCATTAGCAAGCTTCCAGGAGTCTCTAAGTTCGAGTGGGTCCCCTCAACAGACTGTGAAAGATAATTCATTAGAATGTCAGAAGAAAAACATTGCTTTTAAATTAGATTTATCTTATCTTACTTTCTATTGGTATATTTTATAATTTCTGTATTACAGTTGCTTGTAAAATATAGTTGTATATATAATTTATAAGTAAACAAATATCTTTAAGGCATGTGAAGATGATGCTGTAGAAGAAAAAGAATTATGTAAAATAGGAAAGTAATAAAATCAGATATTTGCTTTGGAAAACTTAAACTTTGAAAACTTAAGGATAGAGAAAAGAATACTAGTCTGTATCTGACTGAGTCTGATAAACTCAGCAATCACTGTCTTTTTTTCTTCCTCAAGTAGGTACAAATTTCAGTTGGGTAAGACTCTAGGGATACTAACAGTGGGAGTTTTGTCAGGGAAGGGAGTTAATGCTATCCAGGAACCTAATATTAATAATCACCTTCTCCTGATTGTCTTGGGGCTTTGGGGCTCTTTGATGTTTCTATCTTCCTTGAAAAGGATGACTGCTGCTGGACAGAGATATGCAGATGTGGCTGGCCTGAGGACTGAAATCCACTCGAGGGAAGTTTCCTTTCAAAATGGATAGTGGTTTTTGATGAGATTTTGAGAAACATCCACTGTACTGATCAAGACTAAGGTATATAGATAGACAAAATACCATGGTTTTGGTGTACAGGCCATAAAAAGATTTTTAAAAGTCCAATTCTGTCTCTCACCCTCTTTATCACTTACACATGTGCTCATGCACACACACACACAGACACATCTACAATGCATGCATTCACTGTTTGATCTTCTAGACCCAAAGGCAGAAGGAATTTTAATGGACTCTGTGTTTCACCCAGTGATATGTGTATCCCAGAGGATGAAGATTATGGAGAGTAAGAAAGCCCATTATCTTTCTTATTTCACAGATATTAAAGGTAAAATTAAATTCCATTAAGCACAGTGTGGGTATATTTCATCATAACAGCAAAAGACTCCTGTATTTGAGGTTTCTTAATACTTCCTGAGTTAAACAAATATACTTTGAAATTTAAAAAATTTTAAATGAATTAATTCCTATTATTCCTGGAAAATTATCCATTTGTATCCCCCTTGACAAAATTTATTAATATTTTTTATGTGATTAAATATTAAATCATTTGAATTTTCACTAAAGTCATCAATAGTGACACCTATTGGTGAGGTTTAATTATGAAACAGTAAGCAGATGGCACCCCACTCCAGTACTCTTGCCTGGAAAATCCCATGGACAGAGGAGCCTGGTGGACTGCAGTTCATGGGGTCGCTGAGAGTCAGACACAACTAAGAGACTTCACTTTCACTTTTCACTTTCATGCATTGGAGAAGGAAATGGCAACCCACTCCAGTATTCTTGCCTGGAGAATCCCAGCGACGGGGAAGTCTGGTGGGCTGCTGTCTATGGGGTCACACAGAGTCGGACACGACTGAGGCAACTTAGCAGCAGCACCAGCAAGCAGTTTTCAACTCTATATCAAGTGGTTCACTTTATCCCTAATTTAGAATTATCTTTAAGCACAAGCTGGAATCAAGATTACGAGGAGAAATATCAATAACCTCAGATATGCAGATGACAACACCGTTATGAAAGAAAGTGAAGAAGAACTAAAAAGCCTCTCGTTGAAAGTGAAAGTGGAGAGTGAAAAAGTTGACTTAAAGCTCAACATTGAAAAAACGAAGATCATGGCATCCTGTTCCATCATTTCATAGGATATAGATGGGGAAACAGTGGAAACAGTGTCAGACTTCATTTTGGGGGGCTCCAAAATCACTACAGATGGTGACTGCAGCCATGAAATTAAAAGACGCTTACTCCTTGGAAGAAAAGTTATGAGCAACCTAGACAGTATATTCAAAAGCAGAGACATTACTTTGCAGACTAAGTTTCATCTAGTCAAGGCTATGGTTTTTCCTGTGATCAGGTATGGATGTGAGAGTTGGACTGTGAAGAGGGCTGAGAGCCGAAGAATTGATGCTTTTGAACTGTGGTGTTGGAGAAGACGCTTGAGAGTCTCTTGGACTGCAAGGAGATCCAACCAGTCCATTCTGAAGGAGATCAGCCCTGGGATTTCTTTGGAAGGAATGATGCTAAAGCTGAAACTCCAATACTTTGGCCACCTCATGCGAAGAGTCGACTCATTGGAAAAGACTCTGATGCTGGGAGGGATTGGGGGCAGGAGAAGGGGACGACAGAGGATGAGATGGCTTGATGGCATCACTGACTCGATGGATATGAGTCTGAGTGAACTCCAGGAGTTGGTGATGGACAGGGAGGCCTGGCGTGCTGCATTTCATGGGGTCGCAAAGAGTTGGACATGACTGAGCAACTGAACTGAATTGAACTTATAGTTTCAATATTTATGTCATGATTAATGACTGAAATAATATGAATACTCAAATACATCCAGATGGTAAGCCAATTCATAACTAAACATTATCTCTAAACTAGTGGTTTCTGATGGTGACTTATTTGAATTTTGCTGTGAAATGCTGTGAATGTGGGGAAATTGAGTGGAGACACTCAGAATAAACATCATACTTACCATTTTGAAGTAGGTTTAATAGAAAATTAACAGTTTTACCTCTGGTTTGACATTTCTTAAACATTTATTATAGCTTGATTCTTATTTTTCAGACTTTAATACATATAAATATGTCTTAAAATATTTCAGCTCCTTAGTTGAATGTAAAGTTAAGGGAAAGTGATGTTTTTGTAAGCCAAGTCTCATAAGTGTAATTTATGATTTGGGGTCACAAATTTGTTTATTAAAAATAGAGAAGGCTCACTGCTGGGCATGCACACCGAGGAAACCAGAATTGAAAGAGACGCATGTACCCCAATGTTCATCACAGCACTGTTTATAATAGCCAGGACATGGAAACAACCTAGATGTCCATCAGCAGATGAATAGATAAGAAAGCTGTGGTACATATACACAATGGAGTATTACTCAGCTGTTAAAAGAATACATTTGAATCAGTTCTGATGAGATGGATGAAACTGGAGCCGATGATACAGAGTGAAGTAAGCCAGAAAGAAAAACACCAATACAGTATACTAACACAGATATATGGAATTTAGAAAGATGGCAATGACGACCCTGTATGCAAGATAGCAAAAAAGACACAGATGTGTATAACGGACTTTTGGATTCAGAGGGAGAGGGAGAGGGTGGGATGATTTGGGAGAATGGCATTGTAACATGTACAGTATCATGTAAGAATCGAATCGCCAGTCTATGTCCAACGCAGGATACAGCATACTTGGGGCTGGTGCACAGTGATGATCCAGAGAGATGTTATGGGGAGGGAGGTGGGAGGGGGTTCATGTTTGAGAACACATGTACACCCGTGGTGGATTCATGTCAATGCATGGCAAAACCAATACAGTATTGTAGATTAAAATAAAGTAAAAATAAATAAATAAATAAATAAAATAAACAAAGAAAAAAAATAGAGAAGGTATTTTTATATGTTATACAGCTTAAACCTCAGGGTAAAAATCTGTCTTACAAAACCCTTAACATTACTGATTTTCAATGTTCAATTTCACCAGCTGTATCCAACAAAAGGGAGTGAATAAAAAAATAGGCATTATTCAGTTCAGTTCAGTTCAGTCACTCAGTCGTGTCCAACTCTTTGCGACCTCATGAATCGCAACACATCAGGCCTCCCTGTCCATCACCAGCTCCCAGAGTTCATTCAAACTCATGTCCATCGAGTCGGTGATGCCATCCAGCTGTCTTACCCTGTATCATTCCCTTTCCTTCCTGCCCCCAATCCATCTCAGCATCAGAGTCTTTTCCAATGAGTCAGCTCTTCGCATGAGGTGGCCAAAGTACTGTGGTTTCAGCTTTAGCATCATTCCTTCCAAAGAAATCCCAGGGCTGATCTTCAGAATGGACTAGTTGGATTTTCTTGCAGTCCAAGGGACTCTCAGGAGTCTTTTCCAACACCACAGTTCAAAAGCATCAGTTCGTGGGCGCTCAGCTTTCTTCACAGCCCAACTCTCACATCCATACATGCTGCTGCTGCTAAGTCGCTTCAGTCGTGTCCGACTCTGTGCGACCCCAAAGATGGCAGCCCACCAGGCTCCGGTGTCCCTGGGATTCTCCAGGCAAGAACACTGGATTGGGTTGCCATTTTCTTCTCCAATGGATGAAAGTGAAAAGTGAAAGTGAAGTCGTTCAGTTGTGTCCGACTCTTCGCGACCCCATGGACTGCAGCCTACCAGGCTCCTGCGTCCATGGGAGTTTCCAGGCAAGAGTACTGGAGTGGGGTGCCATTGCCTTCTCCATACATGACCACAGAAGAAACCATAGCCTTGACTAGACGGATCTTTGTTGGCAAAGTAATGTCTCTGCTTTTCAATATGCTATCTAGGTTGCTCATAACTTTTCTTCCAAGGAGTAAGCGTCTTTTAATTTCATGGCTGCAGTTACCATCTGCAGTGGTTTTGGAGCCCCCCAAAATAAAGTCTGACCCTGTTTCCACTGTTTCCCCATCTATTTCCCATGAAGTGATGGGACCGGATGCCATGATCTTCATTTTCTGAATGTTGAGCTTTAAAAACTTTTTCACTCTCCACTTTCACTTTCATCAAGAGGCTTTTTAGTTCCTTTTCACTTTCTGCCACATGGCATTATTACCTGTAAGGAAAACATCAAACTCAAGTAAAAAAAATAGAAGAGAACTGAATATTTGACCAGTTCTTGTCTAAAATGGCTTAGAATGATAAAGGTGCATTTGAAAGTGAAAGTGAAGTCACTCGGTCATGTCCGACTGTTTTCAACCCCATGGACTGTCACCTATCAGGTTCCTCCGACTATGTAATTTTCCAGGTAGGAGTACTGGAGTGGGTTGCATTTCCTTCTCCAGGGATCTTCCCGATCCAGAAATCGAACCATGATCTCCTGTGTTTCAGGCGGGTGCTTTACCCTCTGAGCCACCAGGGCTCCTAAATGCACCTATGGTGCATTTACTAGTAGTGAAAAGTAGCTATTCCTTGAATAAAACAAATATCCACTCAGTCGTGTAAGAAAATTTGGTTGAGGATTGAAACAAGTTAAGGAGTCGTGCCTATCAAGGCACTACGATTATTAAATATAATTTTAACTCAATCATTGTGTTGGAATGGCAGTTACACAGCTAGCAATAGGTTTGAAATTATATAAATGATGCAACTGGTAGCCTTACTTGTGGGTTTCTCAAATTTTCTATTTTTAGAATTATATAGACTGATTTATGGCAATTGTTTACTCAATTTCCTGAGTGAAGCTGTGGGGCAACACTATCGAGTAAGTGGGTTCAGAATGGGCCTGTCAGTGATGACACGGCACATACATAATCAATTGTGCATGTAGCACCTGGAAAATGTGTTAGATGAACTGACACTCTATTTCATTTGTTTAGTCACATCCTTCTTTTTTTTCCAGAAAGTACTTAAAATAGCTTAAAAAAGCATGCATTCACATCTGCTATGTTTTAAAAATAAAGGAAAAATCAAGTAAAAAATATTTTTAAAATGTTAAAAATTCTAGATCAGAGTTGTTGATTTCAGTGTCTACAATATGGTATAAACTTGTCTCTGGGTTTTTTGAAACCAGTGCAAATGAGAATATGTTTTCTAACATGGTTTAAAATTGTCAAAAAGGTTTTTATTAGAAACATCAAAATATGATTAACACTAATACTTATATATGTATTTCTCATATGTGAAGGACACTATGTAGCAATGGTTCTCAAACTTTTGAGTTTCAGTAAAATGGAGTTAAGATGATGCATAAAGGCATAATATATTTGTAAATTGCTTAATAGGTGGTCTAATTGAGAGAGCACCATATAAACGGGTGGTGATGGTTTAGTCACTAAGTCGTGTCAGACTCTTGCGACCCTGTGAACTGTAGCCTGCCAGACTCCTCTGTCCATGGGATTCTCCAGGCAAGAATACTGGAGTGGGTTGCCATTGCTTTCTCCAAGGGATCTTCCCAACCCAGGAATCGAATCTGGGTCTTCTGCATTGCAGGCAGATACCATATAAAATAGTTGACAGCAATTCAATAGCATGTATTTTCAAGAATATGCCCAAGATATTATAAAGGTTATTCATATATAAGTAGTCACTAAAATGGGAAACATGCTTTTCATTATATTTTTGCACTTGAATTAGTGCAGCTGTGTAAAAGTAAACTGAGTTATGACCCAAGATCAATAATAAAAATATTGAAATAACATTCTTAAGTAAATGCACATGGAAATAGTCTCGACTTTATTTTAATATTTTAATTTTCCTATACATGTGAAAAGTCAGGTATCTCCCATCAAAAGGCCAACACTTTTCTGCCTAAATGTTTGATTATTTTTGTGCATCTGTCTATTCCTTCGCTGATTCACTAGATAAATTCTTTTGGGAGTATATTATGTACCAGTCACTGTTCTAAATGTTTGGGATATAGCCATGGACAAAACAGGTAAATCCCTACTTTCATGGATTTTATATTCCAGCAAGGAGAGACAGTGAATAAACAAGAAGTAAAATAAAAATTTTACATATTTAAAGGTACTGTGGAGAAACAGAAAAAGTGGAGCAGCGTAAAAAATGGGGTTGCAATTTTCAAGAGTATGGTCAGAACAGAGCTCACACTCAGAAGATGATGAAGCAGAGATTGGAACAAAGGATTCAAGGGGGGATTCTGAATAGAGAATATTCTTTGCATAGGAAATGGATAGTCCTTGCCTTCTCAGCATTGTTATTGTTAGTGACCCAGTCGTGTCTGACTCTGAGACCCTATGGTTTGTAGCCTACCAGGCTCCTCTGTCCATGGGATTCTCCAGGTAGGAATACTGAAGTGGGCACCATTCTTTTCTCCAAGGGGGTCTTCACAATCTAGGGACTGAACCCTGGTCTTCTGCATTGCAGGCAGATTCATCACCATCTGAGCCACCAGGGAAGCCTTAAAGTAAATGTGCCAGAAGCCTATAGCCCTGGGTCTGGACTTGAGTACAGTGTAGAGTAATACTTAGGTTAATTTTATGTCCCAAACATTGCATAAACACATATTTGAAAAAAAATGTGATTATCTGATATTCAAATTTAATTGAAATTCAGTGTATTTATTGATACCACATCAAAAGTGGAATTAAATGATTAACTAGAATATGTGAGTAGTTACTTATATTTAAATAAATACTTTTATCTTTCATCTTATTAAATATAGCATATAATATCTATGCACATACAGAAATAAATATATGCAATTTGTTATTGGCTTAATATAAGCTCAATCTCATATATTATATTTTAATATTTGTATAAGATGCTCTTCCAAGTTTCACTTTTCTGAAATAGTTAATGAGTCTTAAGGGAAAAAAAGACTTTTAAGCAACTACCCCAAGTTAGGTGGCACACACACACACACACACACACACACAAAATCTTATCTGGTTTAGTTATAAGGTAAATGAAAATGAACAATAAAAACTTATTTCAAAATTTCTTCTGGGTAAACTGTATTAAAAACTAAAAACATTTTATGAGATATATTTATATAATTAATACTAAGAAAATGTAATTTTGAAATGATTTTCTACTTATGTGAAAGTTGCATAATATATTGAAAGCATCATATTTCTAGCTGAAATTAACTAAGGCCATTAACTTGAAGGTCTGATTACCAGCAGAATATTAATACATGCTTCATATAGAATGAGATTTATACAATTATATGCAAAGTTTTTTAAAGATGAAAGCAGGAACAATCCCAGTGCCACCCCTTAGGGCTGTAGCTAAAATTGGCTCAAATCTACTAACTCATCACTCTAGAAATCCTGAAGATCATCACTCTAGAACGCCTGAAGTTCCCTGTAAATCTGCTCTTATTCTGCCTTCTTCACTCCTGGTACCATGTGTACTTTCCTATCACTGAATTCTGCACTCTCATTTGTAAAGCTCCATGCCTTCAAGAGCAATTAAAATGAAAACAGAAGCAAAAAATCTTTCCTACATGCACTTCAGAGCAAAGTATAGTTTATGATACCTTAAAGAATCATAAACTTGGTAGGGTTGTCTTTCTAAAATTATCCATTGGTGGGGATAAGATGGCAGAGGAATAGGACTGGGAGACCACTTTCTGCCCCACAAATTCATCAAAAAAACATTTAAACGCTGAGTAAATTCGACAAAACAACTTCTAAATGCTGGTAGAGGACCTCAGGCACCCAGAAAAGCAGCCCATTGTCTTCAAAAGGAGGTAGGAAAAAATATAAAAGACAAAAAAAGGAGACAAAAGAGGTAGGGACAGAACTTCATCCCTGGAAGGTAGTCTTAAAAAGAGAGAAGTTTGCAAACACCAGGAAACACTCTCACTGCTGAGTCTGTGGTGAGCCTTGGAAACACAGAAGGCAACATAAAGGGAGGAAAAATAAAGAAATAATTAAAACCCACAGATTACAAGCCCAGTGGTAACTCCTCCAGCAGAGAACCAGCACAGACACCTGCACCCACCACTAGCAAGCAGAGGCTGGACAGGGAGGTGCGGGCTGCATTGTTTAGAGTAAGGACCAGGCCCGAATGCCCCAAGGGCAATCTGAGGGAACTAACTTGGGCTAGCAAACCAGACTGTGGGATAGCTACCACCGCGTGAAAAGTCCTGACCTAAGACACCGCCAGGACCCCACAGAGAACAGAGGACTGAACAGAATTAGCCAGCTGCAGACCATCCCCCTCCAGTGACAGGCAGCCAGAGCCGGAAGAGGGTAATCGCAGCCCCAGAGAGACATTATCTACCAAACTGCAAGCAGGCATCTTTGCTAACTAAGACTTCTTGGGGTTCTGGATAGTCAACATCCGCCTGAGAGGTGTGCCAGTTGTACACCCAGAAAACCTAGTGGCAGGGATGGGGAGGCGATAAGTCACAGCGACTGTGCTCGCCAAACACCTCATCACCTGAGCTGCTTGGACCTGGGAAGGTCACAAAATGCAGGCCCAACCGAGTCTGTGCCTTTGAGGACTACCCGATTGCCTGAACCTGAGCGGCTTAGACCTGAGAGGTGCATGCAGCAACCTACAGCCTGAGCAGTATGGGCAGGGAGGGCACATGCGCCATGAGCGAGGGCAGGCCCACTGTGGCTGAGACACTGCGAGCACACACCAGTGTTATTTGATTGCACTGTCCCTCCCTCCTCACAGCACAATTGAACAAGTGAGCCTAAAAAAAGTGTCCACTACCGCTCCCCTTGTGTTAGAGCAGAAATCAGACACTGAAGAGACCAGCAAACAGAAGAAGCTAAAACAGAGGGAACTGCCTTGGAAGTGACAGGTGCAATAGATTAAAACCCTGTAGTTAGTATCAACTACATAGGAAGTGGCCTATAGATCTTGAGAAATATAAGCCGGACCAAGGAACTATCTGAAAATGAACTGACCCCACACTGCAGACAACAACGCCAGAGAAAGTCCTAGATATATTTTTACTATTTTTATGATCATTCTTTTTTTTTAAATTTTTTAATTAATTTTTTAAATCCTCTATTACTCCTTTAATTTTCATTTTTATAAACTAGTATTACTTTGCAAAAAAAGACCCTATTTCTTTAAAAGAAAACTTCATATATATAAATATATATATTTTATAATTTTTGTGACTTTGTCTTTTTTTCTTCTTCTTCTTTTCTTTAATACTGTATTTTTAAAAATCCAACCTCTACTCTAGATTTTTAATCTTTGCTCTTGGGCATTTGTTATCAGTTTTGTACATTTTAGAACCCAATCTTCAGTACCCATTTTTACTTGGGAGTGAGATTACTGGCTTGACTGCTCTCTCCCTCTTTGGACTCTCCTTTTTCTCCACCAGGTCGCCTCTGTCTCCTCCCTCCCCCTTCTATTCTCCACCCAATTCTGTGGATTACCAGTGTGTTCTGGATGGTGGAGAACACTTAGGGAACTGATTACTGGCTGGATCTGTCTCTCTCCTTTTGATTCTCCCCTTTTCATCCTCCTGGCTACCTCTGTCTCCTTCCTTCCTTTTCTCTTCTCTGTATAACTCCATGAACATCTCTGAGCGGTCCACACTGTGGAGCGCACATAAGGAAGTGATTACTGGCTAGCTTACTCTTTCCTCTTTTGATTCCACCTCATCTCATTTGGGTCATCTCTAACTCCCTCTTCCCTCTTCTCTTCTCCATGTAACTCTGTGAACCTCTCTGGGTGTCCCTCACTGTGGAGAAACTTTTCACCTTTAACCTAGATGTTTTATCAATGGTGCTGTATAGAAGGACAAGTCTTGAGATTACTGTAAAAATAAACTGAAAGCCAGAAGCAGGAGGCTTAAGTCCAAATCCTGAGAACACCAGAGAACTCCTGACTCCAGGGAACATTAATCAACAGGAGCTCATTAAACGCCTCCATACCTACACTGAAATCAAGCAACGCCCAAGGGCCAACAAGTTCCAGAGCAAGACATACCATGCAAATTCTCCAGCAACACAGGAACACAGCCCTGAGCTTCAATATACAGGCTGCCCAAAATTACTCCAAAACCACTGACATCTCATAACTCATTACTGGATGCTTCATTGCACTCCAGAGAGAAGAAATCCAGCTCCACCCACCAGAACACTGACACAAGCTTTCCTAACCAAGAAATCTTGACAAGCCACCTGTAAAATGCCACCCACAGTGAGGAAACTCCACAATAAAGAGAACTCCACAAACTGCCAGAATACAGAAAGGATACTCCAAACTCAGCAATATAAACAAGATGAGGAGACAGAGGAATACCCAGCAGGTAAAGGAACAGGATAAATGCCCACCAAACCAAACAAAAGAGGAAGAGATAGGGAATCTACCTGATAAAGAATTCCAAACAATGATAGTGAAAATGATCCAAAATCTTGAAATAAAAATGGAATCACAGATAAATAGCCTGGAGACAAGGATTGAGAAGATGCAAGAAAGTTTTAACAAGGACCTAGAAGAAATAAAAGAGAATTAATATATAATGAATAATGCAATAAATGAGATCAAAAACACTCTGGAGGCAACAAATAGAATAATAGAGGCAGAAGTTAGGATTAGTGAAGTAGAAGACAGAATGGTAGAAATAAATGAATCAGAGAGGAAAAAAGAAAAACAAATTAAAAGAAATGAGGACAATCTCAGAGACCTGCAGGACAATATGAAACGCTCCAACATTCGAATCATAGGAGTCCCAGAAGAAGAAGACAAAAAGAAAGACCACGAGAAAATCCTTGAGGAGATAATAGTTGAAAACTTCCCTAAAATGGGGAAGGAAATAATCACCCAAGTCCAAGAAACCCAGAGAGTCCCAAACAGGATAAACCTAAGGAGAAACACCCCAAGACACATATTAATCAAATTAACAAGGATCAAGCACAAAGAACAAATATTAAAACCAGCAAGGGAAAAACAACAAATAACACATAAGGGGATTCCCATAAGGATAACAGCTGATCTTTCAATAGAAACTCTTCAGGCCAGGAGGGAAAGGCAAGACATACTTAAAGTGATGAAAGAAAATAACCTACAGCCCAGATTACTGTACCCAGCAAGGATCTCATTCAAATATGAAGGAGAAATCAAAAGCTTTACAGACAAGCAAAAGCTGAGAGAATTCAGCACCACAAAAACAGCTCTCCAAAAAATGCTAAAGGATATTCTCTAGACAGGGAACACAAAAAGGGTGAATGAACTCAAACCCAAAACAATAAAGTAAATGGCAACAGGATCATACTTATCAATAATTACCTTAAACGAAATTGGGTTGAATGCCCCAACCAAAAGACAAAGACTGGCTGAATGGATACAAAAACAAGACTCCTATATATGTTGTCTACAAGAGACCCACCTCAAAACAGGGGACACATACAGACTGAAAGTGAAGGGCTGGAAAAAGATATTCCATGCAAATAGAGACCAAAAGAAAGCAGGAGTAGCAATATTCATATCAGATAAAATAGACTTTAAAACAGGCTGTGAAAAGAGACAAAGAAGGACACTACATCATAATAAAAGAAAGGATCAATCCAGGAAGAAGATATAACAATTATAAATATATATGCACCCAACATAGGAGCACCACAATATGTAAGATAAACACTAACAAGTATGAAAGGGGAAATTAACAATAACACAATAATAGTGGGAGACTTTAATACCCCACTCACACCTATGGACAGATCAACTAAACAGAAAATTAACAAGGAAACACAAACTTTAAATGATACAATAGACCAGTTAGACCTAATTGATATCTGTAGGACATTTCACCCCAAAACAATGAATTTCACCTTTTTCTCAAGTGCACATGGAACCTTCTCCAGGACAGATCACATCCTGGGCCATAAATCTAGCCTTGATAAATTCAAAAAATTGAAATCATTCCAAGCATCTTTTTTGACCACAATGCTGTAAGATTAGATCTCAATTACAGGAGAATAATTCTTAAAAATTCCAACATATGGAGGCTGAACAACACACTGTTGAATAACGAACAAATCACAGCAGAAATCAAAAAAGAAATCAAAATATGCATAGAAAGGAATGAAAATGAAAACACAACAACCCAAACCTGTGGGACACTCTAAAAGCAGTGCTAAGGGGAAAGTTCACAGCAATAGAGGCATACCTAAAGAAACAAGAAAAAAGTCAAATAAATAACCTAACTCTATACCTAAAGCAACTAGAAAACGAAGAAATGAAGAACCCCAGAGTTAGTAGAAGGAAAGAAATCTTAAAAATTAGGGCAGAAATAAATGCAAAAGAAACAAAAGAGACCACAGCAAAAATCAACAAAGCCAAAATCTGGTTCTTTGAAAGGATAAATAAAATTGACAAGCCATTTAGCCACACTCATCAAGAAGCAAAGAGAGAAAAATCAAATCAATACAATTAGAAATGAAAATGGAGAGATCACACCAGACAACACAGAAATACAAAGGATCATAAGAGACAACTATCAGCAATTATATGGCAATAAAATGGACAATGTGGAAGAAATGGACAAATTCTTAGTAAAGTACAACTTTCCAAAACTGAACCAGGAAGAAATAGAAAATCTTAACAGACCCATCACAAGTATGGAAATTGAAACTGTAATCAGAAATCTTCCACCAAAAAAAGCCCAGGTCCAGACGGCTTCACAGCTGAATTCTACCACAAATTTTAGAAGAGCTAACACCTATCCTACTCAAACTCATCCAGAAAATTGCAGAGGAATGTAAACTTCCAAACTCATTCTATGAGGCCACCATCACCCTAATAGCAAAACCTGACAAAGATGCCACAAAAAAAGAAAAATACAGGCCAATATCACTGACGAACATAGATGCAAAAATCCTTAACAAAATTCTAGCAATCAGAATCCAACAACACATTAAAAAGATCATACACCATGACCAAGTGGGCTTTATCCCAGGGATGCAAGGATTCTTCAATATCCACAAATCAATCAATGCAATTCACCACATTAACAAATTGAAAAATAAAAGCCATATGATTATCTCAATAGATGCAGAGAAGGCCTTTGACAAAATTCAACATCCATTTATGATAAAAAAAAAAAAACTCTCTAGAAACAAGAAATAGAAGGAACATCAGTTTAGTTCAGTTCAGTCACTCAGTCGTGTCCGACTCTTTGCCACCCCATGAATTGCAGCACGCCAGGCCTAGCGGTCCATCACCAACACCCAGAGTTCACTCGGAGTTGCGACCAATGAGTCAGTGATGCCATTCACCCATCTTATTCTCTGTCGTCCCCTTCTTCTCCTGCCCCCAATCCCCCCCCAGCATCAAAGTCTTCTCCAATGAGTCAACTCTTCCATGAGGTGGCCAGAGTACTGGAGTTTCAGCTTTAGCATCATTCCTTCCAAAGAAATCCCAGGGTTGATCTCCTTCAGAATGGACTAGTTGGATCTCCTTGCAGTCCAAGGGACTCTCAAGAGTCTTCTCCAACACCACAGATCAAAAGCATCAATTCATCAGCACTCAGCCTTCTTCACAGTCCAACTCTCACATCCATACATGACTACTGGAAAAACCATAGCCTTGGCTAGATGGACGTTAGCCAGCAAAGTGATGTCTCTGCTTTTGAATATACTATCTAGGTTGGTCATAACTTTTCTTCCAAGGAGTAAGCGTCTCTTAATTTCATGGCTGCAGTCACCATCTGCAGTGATTTCAGAGCCCAAAAAGAGTCTGACACTGTTTCCACTGTTTCCCAATCTATTTCCCATGAAGTGATGGAACCGGATGCCATGATCTTCGTTTTCTGAGTGTTGAGCTTTAAGCCAACTTTTTCACTCTCCTCTTTCACTTTCATCAAGAGGCTTTTTAGTTCCTCTTCACTTTCTGCCATAGGGGTGATATCATCTGCATATCTGTGGTTATTGATATTTCTCCTTGCAATCTTGATTCCAGCTTGTGCTTCTTCCAGTCCAGCGTTTTTCATGATGTACTCTGCATAGAAGTTAAATAAGCACCATGACAATATACAGTCTTGACGTACTCCTTTTCCTATTTGGAACCAGTCTGTTGTTCCATGTCCAGTTCTAACTGTTATTTCCTGACCTGCATACAGGTTTCTCCAGAGGCAGGTCAAGTGGTCTGGTATTCCCATCTCTTTCAGAATTTTCACACTTTATTGTGGTCCACACAGTCAAAGGCTTTGACATAGTCAATAAAGCAGAAATAGATGTTTTTCTGGAACTCTCTTGCTTTTTCCATGATCCAGTGGATGTTGGCAATTTGATCTCTGGTTCCTCTGCCTTTTCTAAAACCAGCTTGAACATCAGGAAGTCATGGTTCACATATTGCTGAAGCCTGGCTTGGAGAATTTTGAGCATTACTTTACTAGCATGTGAGATGAGTGTAATTCTGCAGTAGTTTGAGCATTCTTTGGCATTACCTTGCTTTGGGATTGGAATGAAAACTGACCTTTTCCAGTCCTGTGGCCACTGCTGAGTTTTCCAAATTTGTTGGCATATTGAGTGCAGCACTTTTACAACATCATCTTTCAGGATTTGAAATAGCTCTACTGGAATTCCATCACCGCCACTAGCTTTGTTCATAGAGATACTTTCTAAGGCCCACTTTACTTCACATCAGGATGTCTGGCTTCAGATGAGTTATCACACCATCGTGATTATCCGGATCATGAAGATCTTTTTTGTAGAGTTCTTCTATGTATTCTTGCCATCTCTTCTTAATATCTTACAAATAGCTGTGAAAAGAAGAGAAGCAAAAAGCAAAGGAGAAAAGGAAAGATATAACCATCTGAATGCAGAGTTCCAAAGAATAGCAAGGAGAGATAAGAAAGCCTTCTTCAGTGATCAATGCAAAGAAAACGAGGAAAAGAACAGAATGGCAAAGACTAGAGATCTCTTCAAGAAAATTAGAGATACCAAGGGAACATTTCATACAACGATGGGCTCAATAAAGGACAGAAATGGTATGGACCTAATAGAAGCAGAAGGAACATACCTCAACATAATAAAAGCTATATATGACAAACCCGCAGCAAACATTATCCTCAATGGTGAAAAAATGAAAGCACTTCCCCTAAAGTCAGGAACAAGACAAGGGTGCCCACTTTCACCACTACTATTCAACATAGTTTTGGAAGTTCTGACCTCAGCAGTCAGAGCAGAAAAACAAATAACAGGAATTCAAATTGGAAAGTAAGAAGTAAAACTCTCACTGTTTGCTGATGACATGATCCTCTACATAGAAAACCCTAAAGACTCCACCAGAAAATTACTACAGCTAATCAATGAATATAGTAAAGTTGCAGGACATAAAATCAACACACAGAAATCCTTTGCATTCCTATACACCAATAATGAGAAAATAGAAAGAGAAATTAAGGAAACAATTCCATTCACCATTGCAATGAAAAGAATAAAATACTTAGGAATATATCTATCTAAAGAAACTAAAGACCTATATATAGAAAACTATAAAACTCTGGTGAAAAAAATCAAAGAAGACAGTAAAAGATGGAGAAATATACCATGTTCATGGATCAGAAGAATCAATATAGTGAAAAATAAGTATACTACCCAAAGCAATCTACAGATTCAATGCAATCCCTATCAAGCTACCAACGGAATTTTTCACAGAGCTAGAAAAAATAATTTCACAATTTTTATGGAAATACATAAAACCTCGAATAGCCAAAGCAATCTTGAAAAGAAGAATGGAACTGGAGGAATCAACCTCCCTGACTTCAGGCTCTACTACAAAGCCACAGTCATCAAGACAGTATGGTACTGGCACAAAGACAGAAATATAGATCAATGGAACAAAATAGAAAGCCCAGAGATAAATCCAAGCACCTATGGACACCTTATCTTTGACAAAGGAGGCAAGAATATACAATGGATTAAAGACAATCTCTTTAACAAGTGGTGCTGGGAAAACTGGTCAACCACTTGTAAAAGAATGAAACTAGAACATTTTCTAACCCCATACACAAAAATAAACTCAAAATGGATTAAAAATCTAAACGTAAGACCAGAAACTATAAAACTCCTAGAGGAGAACATAGGCAAAACACTCTCCGACATGAATCACAGCAGGATCCTCTATGACCCACCTCCCAGAATACTGGAAATAAAAGAAAAAGTAAACAAATGGGACCTAATTAAAATTAAAAGCTTCTGCACAACAAAGGAAACTATAAGCAAAGTGAAAAGACAGACTCCAGAATGGGAGAAAATAAGAGCAAATGAAGCAACTGATAAACATCTAATCTCAAAAATATACAAGCAATTCCTGCTGCTCAATTCCAGAAAAATAAATGACCCAATCAAAAAATGGGCCAAAGAACTAAATAGACATTTCTCCAAAGAAGACCTACGGATGGCTAACAAACACATGAAAAGTTGCTCAACATCACTCCTTATCAGAGAAATGCAAATCAAAACCACAATAAGGTACCATTTCACGCCAATCAGAATGGTTTCGATCCAAAAGTCTACAAGCAATAAATGCTGGAGAGGATGTGGAAAAAAGGGAACCCTCTTACACTGTTGGTGGGAATGCAAACTAGTATAGCCACTATGGAGAACAGTGTGGAGATTCCTTAAAATACTGGAAATAGAACTGCCTTATGACCCAGCAATCCCTTTGCTGGGCATACACACTGAGGATATCAGAATTGAAAGAGACACATGTACCCCAATGTTCATTGAAGCACTGTTTATAATAGCCAGAACATGGAAGCAACCTAGATGTTCATCAGCAGATGAATGGATAAGAAAGCTATGGTACATATACACAATGGAGTATTACTCAGCCATTAAAAAGAATACATTTGAATCAGTTCTAATGAGGTGGATGAAACTGGAACCTATTATACAGAGTGAAGTAAGCCAGAAAGAAAAACACCAATACAGTATACTAATGCATTTATATGGAATTTAGAAAGATGGTAATGATAATCCTGTATGCGAGACAGCAAAAGAGACACAGATGTATAAAACAGTCTTTTGGACTCTGTGGGAGAGGGGGAGGGTGGGATGATTTGGTAGAATGACATTGAAACATGTATAATATCATATAAGAAACTAATCACCAGTCCAGGTTCGATGCAAGATACAGGATGCATGGGGCTGGTGCACTAGGTTGACGCAGAGGGATGGTATGGGAGGGAGGTGGGAGGGGGGTTCAGGATGCAGAACACGTGTACACCCATGGTGGATTCATGTTGATGTATGGCAAAACCAATACAATGTTGTAAAGTAATTAGTCTCCAATTAAAATAAATAAATTTAATTTTTTTAAAAAAGCATTATAATTAATAAGACATCATAAGACATCATAAGACAAAAGTGTGCCACTTTTGCACTTCTTTCCATCATCATTGGTTGTTATAGCCAGTATAAGTCAGAAGAGAAACAAAGTCAGTGAGTAATGTAAGAAAGAAAATCTAAGAAAACCTAAACTGAGTAAGAAATATACCATGTTAGTAAACAGAAAGGACTGATAATTTAAAGAAATTAACTCTTCCTAAATTGACCAATATATTTTCCATTATCACTCTTTTTTTATAAATTCTTTTTTTTTTTTCAGAGAAAGTGGCAAGTTACTTATAAATATATTTAAAATGCCAAAACTTCTCAAAGTAATCTTAGAGAAGGGTAGATTAGGAAGATTTGCTTGATCAAATATCAAAATGATCACAAGTAAATAATAAGCATGAAATTATTGCAAAGAGTGGCAAATAGAACAGAGTCGAGGGTCCAGAGAGACCCATATATGTGTGGATTCTTGGTTTATGACTAAGACACAACTCCAGAGGAACTGGAAAGAATATTGTTTTCAAAAAGATAATGAAATGATTAAGTAATATGACAAAAATGTATCTCAACTTCTACCTCACATCATTTAAATGATTACATACAAAAAATTTCCAGAAGATGATGTAAAAGAATATATTCATGATAAGGAAAAAATATTTCCTCAACAGGTCATAAAAATCATGACTTATAAACAACTGTTAAATTTGATTGATTAAAGCAATAACCCTCCACTAATAAACACAATTAAGAGAATGAAAGACAAAAGAGTAGATATCATCAAGGACTTATATATTTATATTTATATATAAAACCAAGTCCTCAAATCCAGAACATAAAGAGAACTCAAAGGCAGAATAGACAACCCAACAGGAAAATAGTACAACAGACTTTAACACTCTATGTAAAGAGAAATCTACATATTTATACACAAAATAAACATATGAAGAGATTATTTTTAGCTGTCAGGCAAAAGAAAATTATAATTACAATCTTATAATTTATACTTCCCTCAGAATTGTTCAAATGAGACAGAATGAAAAATCCAAGTGTTAAACAAAATATGGAGCAACTGGAACTCTCACAAACTAGTGACATGTGTTTCAAATTGACAAGCACTTTTAAATATTGTACCAATACTATTTGATCTTATTTTAAAGTTAAAAAAAAATACAAGCTCTATGGCCTAGAAATACCATTCCTAAGTACAAACCCAACATAAGTTTAAGCATATGTGGACCAAAATAAATGCATAGAATCTTCATAACCATTTAGTCAAATGGTTACATCCACAAACAACCAAATAGTTTGTGAACACTAGAAAAGATAAACTATTTTATTTATACAATAGAATACAACAATGATAATGTACAGACTTCTGCTGCATGAAACAGTGTGCATGAATCTTACAGATACAATGTTAAGCCAAATAAAACACAAACACACTAACACATACCCTATGATTCTACTTACATACTCTTCAAAAACAGGCAAAATCAATCCATTATAGTAGGAAGCAGGGTGAGATTCCCTTTGGGGAAAAGGAGGATATGGTTAGGAGAGGTTGTAGGGAAAGCTTCTGGGGTTATTTTAATAATGCTTTTGGTGCAAATGATCAGATATTTTTATTTTGTAATAATTCTTCAGACTACTTTTTTACAATTCATACAGCTTTCTGTAAATATATGATACTTAATAAAAGTATTTACAAAACAACCCCCAGAGTTATTTTCCATGTGGAAACTAAACTATACTTTGTTGGTTGAAAATACAAAGTTTTTTTTTTTTTTTTAATCTGTGTGTGTGCATGTGTGTGTTTGTTGGATGACTGAGAAGAAGTTTAGGATATTGAGTTAATTAGGCCATCCAGTTACCAAAGTCTATTAACTCATTTGGAATGCTGATGATTGGTTGTTTCCTTTATTATTTAAACAACAAAGGACGAGGATGAGTTTTCAACCAAAAAATCTTTTAGTAGAGCTTTTGCAGACAGAATATACTCTCTTTACCCTACTCCAGTGAGCTACTTTTCTGAAGGGGCATATAGATCTTGGCCTAACTTCCTTTAAATAAACAAGTGTATTGACAAGTCTATTAATCTCATTCACTTCCCATGAGAAGGAATACCTTTATATCCACCTTTGAAAACATTTATTAAAAAATACATTTACATATTCAGAGTATTAAAAAATACTCTGAAAATGTATTCTTAAAGGCATGTTTGTGTTGGAGTTTGGTCTGCTTTCAGATTTGGCCAATATACATGGTAGCAGTATAGCAATGGACTAATAGAAAGCAAGACATCCAAGAAGTTTGAGTTGGAAAGGGAGAAAAATTAGTATTTGGGCAGATAACTTAGAATTTAGAATTTACTGGACAGTCTTAGGTTTCTAACAATCAGCTCATATTGGAATGAGAGTGGCAAGAGACAGATGGATGATTAGGTTCTCTGCCTTAGATGTGCATAAGGGTGAGGTTTTTGCAAGGAGAACTGAGTGTAAGTCAGAGAATCAAGAAAATAATGAGGGGGAAAAAGCAGTAGGAATTAAGCTGCAGATCTGTAGGCAAGGAGGGTAAAATTTTTGTGTCAATCATACTAATCAGATTTGAGATAGTGTGTCTTCTGATTGCTTAGTTCAGAGTGACTCAAAGATTAGGGGTATCTGAAATAACAGCAAAAAAATAAAAAAGGGGTCCTCAGGTCTGGAACACAAGTTGGGCATTTAGTGAAGTACTAATCTACACTTTGCATTTTAGACCTTGAACATAATAAATTTTATAAATATTTTTCATTTTCTTTTAAATTCTTGAAACAAAAAAACTTGAGACTGAGAATAGCCATTTTATTAATTTCAGTGCTTTTTTGGTTAAATAAATGGTACTCAGAATACAAAAATAGATGCTTCTTTTCTAATATGCCAAAGATTTTACATTGAAATGTGAATATAGTAATACAATTTTAAACAATACACAGTTTTAGTAGTTCCAGTTTAGAAATAGAGCTTTAAACACGTAGCTTGCATTAGTGTTTCTTGATTGAATATTGGTGATAAAAATCATTTATCTGATAATTTTGATTCTTTCTCATCACTGTGAAAATGGTTAAAATCCTATCCAAAAATTATAAGATTCCATCACTTTTAAGATATGTTTTTCCCAGCTATTGAAATGAATTTGAATATATTTGCTTGCTCTGTTTCTCAGTAAACAAGTCACATTATTTCTCAGCAAAGATTTATCATTTCTGAAAGTCACCCAGGTACTCAAAAATCATAGGCTCAAAGCAGTTTTTAAAATGTAACTTAAAATAGATTGTGACCTTTTAGATGGTGAAAAGGCTTATTTTTGTGCCATATGGTAAGCCTCAGGCTTAAGACATTAAAATTGAGGCTGAAGGGAATTCAAACTATGACACTGATTAGTGCATATGTCTCTACATTAGATGCACCAAAAGACAGCAAGAAAATCTTTTATGACAAGTTGTCTGTTGCCATTAATGCGATCTATGGAAAAGGAAAGAAATACAACTTTAGGCAAGATTTAGAGGGCTGAAAAACTGAACATATCAGAATTTCAGAGGTACTTCTGATTGGTTTATCAGAAAAAGATACCTGAATTATCACATTTTTTTCCTCCCTTGATATTTATCCCTGAGACGTTTTCCATGGGATAAAAATGAACTGACCTTGCCCTAAAGTCATGGTGCTCATGGTAAATGTCTAGATACTAACTTCCTTATTCAATTAGCTAATTTTTTAAAGTTACTTTATTTCCAGTTATAAGACAATAGAACTGTCATTTTATCCTCTGATTCTCACATTATAGCAATAAGACAGAGAATTCTTCCTTCTCAATATTTGCTTTTTTTTCAGGCTGAAGAGTGTTTATAAGATGGAGAATGGAAAATTGATGTGACAGACTGTAAAATTCCATATTTACCATTTATTTTTCCATGATTCTAAGTTAGAACTATGATGCAAATTCTCTAACGCTATTATCTCACCTCATCACCTCAAGCTTGAGAGCCTAAGGGATTTTGAAACACTGACTGGCATGAAGAATACTGAATGCACATCCTATTTTTAAGTTTTAGTATGAAACAAATATGCTTGATAAGACTCCTGTGGTATCCTTACTCAACAGATCATAACAGAGTAATAAAATATTATTCATGATACCATATACTTTTTTTGCTTTTTTCCATTATTACCTTCATTATCCACTTTCAAAACCAGATAAATATATATATATATATATATATATATATATATATATATATTTAATGAGCTTTGGATACCTACTTTTTGCAAGATGATTTCTCAACTCTAGAGAGGGCTAGGCTTCTCTGGTACTGACTTAAGCTTCTGTTGTCCATCAGTTACAATTAAACTAGCATTTTCAAGAGCATTCTAAGGACATTGGTCCTTTGAGAGTCTCTTCAAAGGAAACAAGATTTTCTGTGATTAAATATATTTCAGAAATCCCACTTGCTTTATGCCATTGTCGAGATATAAAATGCTTATTAGCAGAGATTTCTTACAATAAAAAAAAACTTCTTTAACTTGTTCAATTCAAAATTCCTAGTCTTATTTCAACACAGCACCTTTTTCTAATAATAGCTCTCATAACCTCTAAGAACTAGTGTTCTGTGAAACGTATTTTGAGAAATGCTTTCCCCAAATATTTTAATGACTTTCAGACTAGTTCCTGGCTTCAAAGGTAGTCATGCCAAATTAACCAACACATTTTATAATATAACTTCCCTATTAAAAACATTCTATGTATGCCCACTGCCTCTTGGACAAAAATAAGTTCCAACTATGCAAGCTATTGCTTAGATGGAAGTACAGTATTCCCTCCAGCTATTGGTTTAGATGAAAATGCCACTATTTCCTAAAGCAAAATTCTTGCTAAAGTCAAATACCTTCTTTTATTACTCTTGCATAGGACAGGTAATCTCAGTTCTCTAAACTGCAGTAGTCTTTTCAAAATCAATCTCATCATTAACGTTACATATCAAAACTTTCCAAACTCATTCTCCCTTATCTTTTCTCTGAAGCGTATGAAATGCTGCACACTTGGACTTTTCCTATCTTTGATATGTTTTGTTTTATTCAATGGGCTGAGAGAAAATATAATGAATAAAAACTGTGGGCCCACATGCTAGCCAAGATCATTTAGTACATTTAGTACACAGGTGATTTCAAGCATATTACTTGCTCCTGTTCCTTTTTTTCCGATATCAAAAATAAATATTAGTTTGCAGGATTTTCGTGAGTATTAAATGATAATGTATCAGCATTCTAATAGGTAATTATTATGACTAAGATTAGATTGAATTTTTTTTCATATCAATATCCAGTTTTTATGTTTCTTTGTAGTGTTCCATTTTGTATAAATGAGTTTTTGCTTATGGGAAGTATTTATGAAATACTTTATGGAATCAAAAATATCAGAACTTTAAGTATCTGTAGGGGCCATTAAACCCAGTATCCTTATTTTATAAACTGGAAACTGATGTACTGAACAGGGAGCTTACTTGTCTTGTAAAAATTCACAACTATTATCAACGATTAGTTGATAATACATTCAGCCATAGTCCCCTGGGCCAAGACCTATCAGAGCCAGAGTTTAATTGACTACTTACCCAGGAGAAAAACTGGCAAGATACAGCTGACTATTTTAGTTTGCTTCCAAAGTAAGCATTCTTCATGCAGTATGTGGTAAGATGCAAAACACCCCCAAATTCTTCTCCATGTCCACACCCCTTCATTGAGTAACTTTGTGTGGTCTCTTGCTTGGCCATGTGACACATTGGCTATGTGACTTGCTTTGAACAATGAGATGTTATTTAGTATGAGAAGTCTGAAAAACATATGTGACTGCAAACATTTCTTTTGAAGCTTTTAGAATCCTCTGTGTACCATATGAACATGGTCAGATAAGTCTGCTGAGACATGAGAGACCATAGAAAGAACTGAGTTGCTCCAGTGTAGATACCCCAGAACCAGCTGTCCCAGTCAACTTGTCAGCTGGCTGACCGCGGCACATGAGTCAGGCCAAGTTTAGAGGAAAGATTCACCACCTGAGTCCAGCCCAAATTTTTCCTTTTTTGTTGGACTCTAATTGCTATACAATGTTGTGTTAGTTTCTGCTGTACAACAAAGTGAACCAGCTACCTTTATATATACATACCCACCCTCGTGAACCTCCCTCCCACCCGCTCTCCATCGCACCCCTCTAGGGCATCACATATCATCTAGGTGAGCTTCCTGTGCTGTACAGCAAGTTCCCACCAGCTATCTATTTTACACATGGCAGCATATATATCAGAGAAGGCAATGGCACCCCACTCCAGTACTCTCACCTGGAAAATCCCATGGATGGAGGAGCCTGGAAGGCTGCAGTCCATGGGGTCCCTGAGGGTTGGACACGACTTCACTTTCACTTTCACTTTCCTGCACTGGAGAAGGAAATGGCAACTCACTCCAGTGTTCTTGCCTGGAGAATCCCAGGGACGGGGGAGCCTGCTGGACTGCTGTCTCTGGGGTCGCACAGAGTCGAACACGACTGAAGCGACTTAGCAGCAGCAGTAGTAGCATACATATGTCAGTCCTACTCTCTCACAGCCTAAATTTCTGATCCACAGAATCATGAGATAAATAAAAGGTTGTTTTAAGTTATAAAGTTTGGGGGGGATGATGTATTACGCAGAGAAAGTGTACCAATAGAAACTACCTTGTGGACTGGTTATTAATTCAAAGTTCCATGAAAAATAGGCAGATATTAAGCCTCTTGAGTCCAAGTCCCCTGAGACAGAAGATCTTATGTTTCTCTAAACAAAATAATTATTTATTTAATAAAGATATCACAGACCCAGATACAAAACTGAGTGCTTTTTTTATCCTCAACATTTATCAGTTGCTTAGATGACTTAGCAAAAAGATTTTACCCTCTTAGTATCTGGGTTTCTTTGTTGATGGTCTTTGGCTGTGACTCATTTTTCAGCTTACCAGTTGACTCTGGCACATTGTGGCCTTCAAAGCAAACATCTTAGGACATAAAGTACACTTTTGATAATGGCCATGAAAGAAAAATTGGTATTTGAAAGCCATCAAGCATATTTAAAGAGAATGATAGTATGTTACAATATCTGCTTAGACCTTTAAGACAAAATATCAGCAATTTTGTGTTTCTTCCTTAAGCAATAGTGTTAAGCACCCATTTTCTTGACTAAAGTACCAGAAACTTATACCATAGCTTCACACAAAGATGATACATACATATTCACAGTGCACTTGACAAGACAGAACAACATGAAACAAAACATATGGGGGGTTATTTGACTCTTTCTATTTCACTCACATCTCCATGAAAGCCTGAGAAATATTTCACTGTAATCATACAGCATTGATGAATGTTTAGCAAGGACTATTAAGGCACATTTGAGTACATAAATTATTCTTGAAACACAAATTGTATGTAATCCATATTTTACATATTATTCAAAACACATACATGTATCATGAAAACAAATATTTCTATTTTCCCATGAATTTTAGACAAGCTTATTCTTTCCCCATAATATTTGTTCAACTATATATAAACACTTATTTTGGGAAAAAAATGGTAAACTTTAAACTTATTATACAATTCCAATGAGAGCATACAATTTGAATTTGAGGGTGGTTGGAGTTTGCGAAATCAGTCTAAGAATTTCTGCGAACCTTGTGGCTGTGGATGGCATCAGGTAGAAGAAGAATAATGATCTGAGGCTAGAAACAGGAAGGTGAATAGACATAAAAAAAGGAAAGAGTGCTTTTTAGCTTCTGAGAAAGCAATTGAAAAGGTATATACAGATATTAGAGATAAATATACAATGGATTTCAATTATACAAACAGTCATGAAGCAAGAGGGTACAGTCACCAAAGCAAGTAGATAACTGTCAAAGAGGTTAAAATGAATAGTACAATTCCCAGATGAGAGACACTTGGGCAAAGTAAATAAGTGAATAGGGTGAGACACTAGTACCTATATGATACTGATTCAAAGGTAAGGTTCTGTTTGCTCTAGTATTTGCACTTTATTTTAAATTATGCACTTCCTTAGCAGTAGAATTCAATTTTCCAGTTATGGCCATTATAGGAAGATCGCTGGACATAATCCAGAAAATTTGGACATTTGGGCTATATGGAAAGAAGAAATGGGAATACAGAGAATGAGATGGTTGGATGGTATCATTGACTCAATGGACGTGAGTTTGGGCAAACTCTAGGAGATAGTGAAGGACACGGAAGCCTGGTGTGCTGCAGTCCATGGGGTCACAAAGAGTCAGATACAACTTAGCAACTGAACTAAGAAAAAAACAAAAAAAGCATGCACAAGTAAGATGAGTAAGAGTAATTTCTGTCAGTTAAGACATCTTTATGGAGAGTCTATCATGTACAAGGACATCACCTACTAGGGCGAGGACTCCTGCAGACAATCCATAATAAGAAAAGAATTCATTAAGATATAGTAATAAAATGATAATTCTTTTTCAGCTTTTACAGTTTATGAAGTTATTTTACACACTTAGTCTACTGTTTTACTATATATAATTATTCATATTATGTTAGTCAGTTGCTTTTTCTAGTATTGTAGATATTTAGAATTGACTACTAAAGTCCTTAATTGATAATTCTTGGTTCATAAGATGCATATGAAAATCCCTCAGCTTCATGACACTTTTTCATCATTTATGGAATACAGAAACTAAAAGCTAGTAGATTCATTCCGCTGTCACAGCCTGGAGAAAGCTCCCTCACTGTGCCATAGTCATAAATTCATATTCCAAAGTATACCCTTATAAATAGATGTTTTTTATTTTCTAACTAAAGAATCAGGATACCTCTCCTTGGGCTATAGAAGATTCTTGAAGTTAGAAGTTATACAATTTATTTTGTATATTTAAAAGTATGATTCTCCAGTAGAATTTGATCTGTAGAGAGAATAAAGATTGTCCTTTTATTTTTGTGTCTCCCAAATCCATCTCAATGCCTGAAACACACTGAATGGTCTATAATTATTTGTGGAATAAATAAATCATAGATAAATGAAACAAGAGGCCAGCTCTGACTACTCACTACTCTGATAACATTATCAACTCCAAGAGAATGGACAAGGATAAAGCCAAAAGGACAAGGGAAAGAAGTTAATATGAATTTGCTCAATATTTATTTGACTTTAAGACTTAAGAATGTCATTAGGCTATGTTATCATAACCAAATGTTGTATGAGTGGCAAACACAAAGCTAAGTAAAACCACATCACATGGTAGAGAATACAGTCAGCATGTTGACTGATGAACAGAACATTCCATTTCAAGGAAAAAGAATCTTTACCTACAATAAAATTAATTTTGGGGGTACAGGACACATTGATCAAATCATTTTAATCTAGATTTATCAAAATTCACTTCCTTGTCATTTGAATGTCCATTTTTTTCTTGTGACAACTAACAAGAATTCTAACTTTAAGTCAAGCTTGACTGGTGGAAGATGCTTGGCAATAGCTGATGTCCTTATATAATGGAATTAAGCTTCAATTTTTTCATCTTGTTAATGATGTGCATATGAAAGGCCAAGTATTTAGCAATGTTAGTTAATCAGAGAATCCATTGTGAATGATTAAAAGCACATTAAACTTGTAATTTGTAGTGCAGACTCAGGGCAACTATTGCATTTTTGCTCTAATGAGTTAATGTGTTTAAATAGATGGTGATGTTAGGCTAAAATTGTTTTAACTTTCAAAGAAAAGGGTTTGTAATTAAAATAATGATAGGCTGTCCTTGGAAAACATGTTGTTTATTTTTAAGGGAAGTAAGAAATTAAGTTTCGCCCTCCAATTAAATTTTCAATATAATGATGAAAAATGTAGTAAGAAATGATCAGTATGATCATGGAAAAATGCCTGATTTCATTCTGGATGTAGAATTTGTTCAAACTGGAAAACAAGAGTGGAAACAAGAAATAAACATCTTTGTAAGTCAAGGGCAAACTGAAAAATGGCATTCGGCAAAGTGATAGTTTGTGTTACAAATTAAATACCCAACTAAAGATGCCTGTAGGAGAAAGATTAATTTAGCTTCTTGTATTCAATTCTGATAAGTTAAGATTGAGTCATTTTATAAATTGAAGTACATCTGACATATAAAACTGTTTTTGGACAGAATTTTTCTCTTTAGAAATTTTCAGTATTATCAGTAAACTCAGACACAGGTAGACATAGGTAGCTGTTATGAGCTGACTTGAGTTTAAGATAGTCTGATATGTCAAATTTTGTGAGTTAATACTTGGGGATTATTTTTTATCATCTTTTTGTTGTAGGAAAAATACTTGAAGATAAAAGCATGAATATTATCAATCTTGCCTGAACTAGTGATTTTCAATACCTAACAAAAAATATTTTTAGGCTTTTTTATAAATGCTGGTCAAGGACTTTGTACAGAAGGTAGATCATATTGTCAAAAATGGGTCTTCAATGAGTAATAATGCTATATCTGACAAAAAGGACTATGAAGAGAGAAAATGTTATCTTTATTATTGTCCTCATTACCACCATCATGAAAATCATCCAAAATATGTGTCATCATGATGGTCTAAGGCAATTATACACTGTGCATTTCAGTCTATACCATTTCTCTAAGCATTGCCACAAACAAGACAAAGTTATTTCACTTCCATCCATTCTAAGAGATGTAACACTTATTTGGCTTCAGGATGTAGTAAATGTGGAAGATAATCTTGACAGGAAACTGTAGAATAAAATATTCAATTATATACTAATTTTCTTGTCAGTTTTTACAATTCACCTCTTTCCATAGGTGTGAATAATTTAGAACTGCTTTAAGTTAGAAAAATGACATTCAGAGGAAACAAAGTGTTTTTATAATACTTTTAACACTTTATAGAGGTATTATTCATGTAATGGATATTTCTTACCATCTAACCTAATTTCATCATGAAAAGTCTTGTAGAAAATTATTGGCAATTCTGCTTCATATTTGATTTTAACAGTTTAATTGAAAATTAAGATACAATGATAAAATACTGAATTGATATGACTGGGAAAACAAATATATTTGGCTTCAATATTGTAACTGATGAAGTATTTCTCCTATATCTAACTGCTATGATCCAGCTGACAAGTGTTAAGTTACAGCTTTTTTTTTTTCCTATAAAGACTATGATGTTGTATGACAGGAGACATCATTATTTAGTATGTTTATTAGCTGGAGCCCTGAGTGAACTTAGAAAAGCAAGTTTTCCAAAGAATGTGAAAAAAACAAAAGGCCATATCCCATTGAACTCCTTTCCTGAGAAGTTTCCACACAATGGGATGGTTTTACATCTTTCTTTTTTTTTTTTTTTTTTAGTTTTTTATTTTTTAAATTTTAAAATCTTTAATTCTTACATGCATTCCCAAACATGAACCCCCCTCCCACCTCCCCTCCCCATAACATCTTTCTGGGTCATCCCCATGCACCAGCCCCAAGCATGCTGCATCCTGCGTCAGACATAGACTGGCGATTCAATTCTTACATGATAGTATACATGTTAGAATGCCATTCTCCCAAATCATCCCACCCTCTCCCTCTCCCTCTGAGTCCAAAAGTCCGTTATACACATCTGTGTCTCTTTCCCTGTCTTGCATACAGGGTCGTCATTGCCATCTTCCTAAATTCCATATATATGTGTTAGTATACTGTATTGGTGTTTTTCTTTCTGGCTTACTTCACTCTGTATAATCGGCTCCAGTTTCATCCATCTCATCAGAACTGATTCAAATGAATTCTTTTTAACGGCTGAGTAAGACTCCATTGTGTATATGTACCACAGCTTTCTTATCCATTCATCTGCTGATGGACATCTAGGTTGTTTCCATGTCCTGGCTATTATAAACAGTGCTGCGATGAACATTGGGGTACATGTGTCTCTTTCAATTCTGGTTTCCTCGGTGTGTATGCCCAGCAGTGGGATTGCTGGGTCATAAGGTAGTTCTATTTGCAATTTTTTAAGGAATCTCCACACTGTTCTCCATAGTGGCTGTACTAGTTTGCATTCCCACCAACAGTGTAGGAGGGTTCCCTTTTCTCCACACCCTCTCCAGCATTTATTGCTTGCAGATTTTTGGATCGCAGCCATTCTGACTGGTGTGAAGTGGTACCTCATTGTGGTTTTGATTTGCATTTCTCTAATAATGAGTGATGTTGAGCATCTTTTCATGTGTTTGTTAGCCATCCGTATGTCTTCTTTGGAGAAATGTCTATTTAGTTCTTTGGCCCATTTTTTGATTGGGTCGTTTATTTTTCTGGAGTTGAGCTGCATAAGTTGCTTGTATATTTTTGAGATTAGTTGTTTGTCAGTTGCTTCCTTTGCTATTATTTTCTCCCATTCAGAAGGCTGTCTTTTCACCTTGCTTATATTTTCCTTTGTTGTGCAGAAGCTTTTAATTTGAAACCTGGCTTCTACTAGGCAGCCAGGATCTCTAAAATGATAAAAATGGTAAATGTTCTCTAAAATGTACCCAGTTAATAAGCAAACAAAATGCCTCACTTATTTTACTTGACAAATTCATGCCTACAAAGTTGTAGAGACAGCAGTAAAGTGTTAAACATGACTGTATGTGTGTGTGTGTGAGTACCTGCTCATCTATGTTCAACTCTACAATCCTACGTAGTGTAGCCAACCAAGTTTCTCTGTCCAAGGGATTCTCCAGACAAGAATATGAGAGTGAGTTTTCATTTCCTCCTCTGGTGGAATCTTCCCAACTCAGGGATTAAGTCTGCATCTTCTACATTGGCAGGCAGATTATTTTACCGCTGAGCCATGTGTAAAAATTTGAAAAAAAGAGGGACAAATCATGAGCTGAATAAGACTTTTCAGAAGCATGAATGATAGGCTCAGTAAATTGCTGAACAATGATGTAGGGGCAAACAATGAGATATAGATTAGTTTAGATAGAAAAATAAAGATTAGTGGTAGATAATAATGAAAAGAAAAATTTGCAGAATAAAATTTCCCATTGAGCGTCAGAATAAGCAAGTAAATACATCAGTATTATCAATTATAGAAATGAGGACTAAAATATTCATAATTGTTTCTTAGTTGCTTAGTCATGTCTGACTCTTTGTGACCCTATTGGCTGTAGCCCGCCAGGCTCTTCTGTCCATGGAGTTTCTCCAGGCAAGAATACTGGAATGGGTTGCCATGCCCTAAAGGTCGGTCTAGTCAAGGCTATGGTTTTTCCAGTGGTCACGTATGGATGTGAGAGTTGGTCTGTGAAGAAAGCTGAGTGCTGAAGAATTGATGCGTTTGAACTGTGGTGTTGGAGAAGACTCCTGAGAGTCCCTTGGACTGCAAGGAGATCCAACCAGTCCATCCTGAAGGATATTAGCCCTGGGATTTCTTTGGAGGGAATGATGCTGAAGCTGAAACTCCAGTACTTTGGCCACCTCATGCGAAGAGTTGACTCACTGGAAAAGACTTTGATGCTGGGAGGGATTGGGGGCAGGAGGAGAGGGGGATGACAGAGGATGAGATGGCTGGATGGCATCACGGCCTCGATGGACGTGAGTCTGAGTGAACTCCGGGAGTTGGTGATGGACAGGAAGGCCTGGTGTGCTGCGATTCATGGGGTTGCAAAGAGTCGGACACGACTGAGCGACTGAACTGAACTGAACTGAACTGATTCCGGGGAATCTTCCCAACCCAGGAATTGAATCGGGATCTCCTGCATTGCAGGCAAATTCTTTACCAGCTGAGCAAGTAAAGGGAAGCCCTTTAGCATTGTCAATTAGCAGTTGAAAAAATATTATAGAGGTGATGGAAAATAAAAATTGCATTAAAAACCATGAAGCAAAATTATCATCAACTGATTCTATTGAATCAGTTGATTCCATTGAAAGTTTCAAGTGTGTGTGATTTCCTCAGTTCAGTCTCACTTCAACAAAGATTTGAAATGGTAGTCAAGTGTTACAGCTAGGTTATAGCTCAAAGTTTTATTCAGTAAACAAAGGACAGTACACCTTCAAGGCATGAGGGCAGGCCAATCCCAAAGGAGAGAACTTACCCTCCTTGGCTCCCTCTGTTTATACTTTCTGTCTTCTTCCCACTTCCCAGCCTGCCCTATGCAAATTAGGGTTAGCTTCCATCATCAATCCAGAGAAGGTAACGGCACCCCATCCCAGTATTCTTGCCTGGAATATCCCATGGACAGAGGAGCCTTGTAGGCTACAGTCCATGGGGTCGCTAAGGGTGGGACAGGACTGTCCAGGGACAAGACAAGACAGCAACTTGACTTTCACTTTTCACTTTCATGCATTAGAGAAGGAAATGGCAACCCACTCCAGTGTTCTTGCCTGGAGAATCCCAGGGATGGGAGAGCCTGGTGGGCTGACATCTCTGAGGTCGCACAGAGTTGGACACGACTGAACCAACTTAGCAGCAGCAGCAGCTCCATCATCAATCAGGAATGGGGTGTGTTTGTTTCACCTGAGGTTCACACACTGGTCCTTGGGTTTTTTCCTTTGCTCTCCTTTTGTGGGCTTTTTCTCTTCTTTTGTTTTTTAGCCATTGACATTTTGGACTAATTTTTTCCTAACCGAAGGGAAGCTAATTTTAAATGATAAACAACTTCATAAAGAAATAAATCAGAGTAAATATTATTATAATTTAGGGAGATTAAGAAGTACAAGTAATAAAGCTCTTTGGTTGTGAATCACATTTTATTTTTCTGCTTGCCAAGTTGATTTTTAAATTTCTTTTTTGTAGGTCTTAATAAACATCATAATACAATAGTAATAATTTTGGCAATACCTATATATCTTAAAATAAATATACTCATCTAACAGAATTTAAGTTTGATAATGTATAAATTACATTGTAAGTCTACTTCTATCTCTCTGGCATATGTGACATAATATTTCTTGCTGCTCATTTCAAAGAAATAATAAATAATGCAATAGTTTAAAAGATACAATAATACGATCAATGTGTGATTCCCTATAATCCATACTTTTATCTCTGATAAAAAGTAGGTATTTTAATTGGAGAAGTGCTGGGTACAAAATCATATAAAAAGAATAGAAAGCAATATTTACTTTTATTTTAAGAAGCTGAGAGTACATTTGGCAGGAAATTTCAGGCTTCAGGGCTTCTCCAATTGCTCAGCAGTACAGAATACACCTTGTAATGTAGGAGACACAAGAGACATGGGTTTGGTGCCTGGGTCAGGAAGATCCTCTGCAGGAGGAAATGGCAATCCACTTTGGCTTTCTTGCCTGAAAAATCCCTTGGACAAAGGAGCCTAGTGGGCTACAGTCCAAAGGGTTACAAAGAGTACAACACAATGGAGGGACTGAGTATGCATGCACTCAACCTTCTATTGATCCAGACACTGACTTCAAATACTTCTTAGATTATCATTCAAAGATGCTGACCTGAAGATGGTTATATCTGAATGTTCCAGATGAATGCGGGATGATATTTGCTTCATTCCCAACATCTACTGTTTTTACTTAATGTCAGGTGTTATCCAAGGGTAGCCAATAAGGTTGTTTGTTGCTAAAAATTCATAGTCAGTGGATTCCAGAAGTCTAAAAAACAATACGAGGCTGAACTGGATGGAGTTACTCAGCCTCTGGAAGCGGAAGGAATCTTCCTCTGCCTGATTATCCCTAGAACCTAAAATTTTACTTGGCATGTCATAGATGCTAAAACAGAGAAGGTAATGGCAACCCACTCGAGTACTCTTGCTTGGAAAATCCCATGGATGGAGGAGCCTGGTAGGCTGCAGTCCATAGAGTCGCAGAAGAGTCGGACACAACTGAGCAGTTTCACTTTCACTTTTCACTTTCATGCATTGGAGAAGGAAATGGTAACCCACTCCAGTGTTCTTGCCTGGAGAATCCCAGGGACGGGGGAGTCTGGTGGGTTGCTGACTCTGGGGTCGCACAGAGTCAGACACGACTGAAGCGACTTAGCAGCAGCAGCAGATGCTAAAAATTATGTGAGAATGAATTAATAGTCTTGGCCTTGAGGTTTGTTCCCAGTGTATCCCTCAGTTCTACACTGTTAATTTTTATTTACTTATAGTTACTATTGACAATTATTATTATTATTTACTCTTGTTTAAATGTTTGACTTTTATTTGCCTATGCTCTTTTCTTACATAAAACAACTTACAATCTTTTATTTTAATTCAATATTCACATAATTTTATTTTATTTCTTCCTTTCTTTTTCCATATTACATATTTGACTGCCCTTATCTAATTTTGCAAATGTTTGGGGAAATTGAGCACCTCTTGAGAATGTGATCAGATGTCTCTCATTATTCTAAAGCTACAGTAACAAAGACAGTGTGATACTGACAAAAAAAAAATAAAAGCAAGCAGACTATTAGAACAGAATATAGAACCCTGAAATAGGTACACAGAAATATATTTAACTAATCTTTGGTGAAGGAGCAAAGACAGTACAATAAAGAAAAGACAATTGTTTCAGTAAATGGTGCTAAACAACTGGACATCCACATACAGGGAAAAAAAAAGAATCTAGATACAGACTTCACACCTGTTATAAAATTAATTTGAAATGGTTTATATCTAAATGTTTACCTCAAAACTATGAAACTCCTAGAAGATATCATCAGTTCAGTTCAATTCAGTCGCTCAGTCATGTCCTGCTCTTTGCAATGCCATGGACTGTAGCATGCCAGGCTTCCCTGGCATATCCTATGATATGAAGACATCATAGAAAAAGCCTAGATCACCTTGGGTATAGTGATGCCTTTTCAGATAAAATATGAAAGGCACAATCCATGAAATAATTAATAAGCTGGACTTCATTAAAATTTAAAGATTTTGCTCTGCAAAGACAGTATTAGGAGAATTAGAAGACAAGCCACAGATATTGAAAAATACTTGTAATAGGCATATGTGGAAAAGAAAAAGAACAGTTACCTAAAATTTATAAGGAAACTTTTAAAACTCACTGATCAGAAAACAAACAGCCTAATGAAAAAAAAAGTGGGCCAAAGACCTTAACAGGGCACTTGACCAAAGAAGATATACAGGTGACAAGCATATTGAAAGATGTTCTAAATTGTATGTCAGCAGGGAAATGCAAATTAAGACAATGAAATACCACTACACGTTTATTAGAATGACCAAAATCTGGAACACTGACAACACGAAACGCTGGCAAAGACGTGGAATAACAGGAATTCTCATACATTGCTGATGGGAGTGAAAAATGATATAGCTCTCCTGGAAAACAGTTTGGCATAAAACTAAACACACTCTTAACATTCAATCTAGCAATCATGCTCTCAGGTATTTAACCAAAATAGTTGAATACTTATGCTCACACAAAAACCCACACACAGATGTTTATAGCAGTCTTATTCCTTATTGACAAATTCTAGAAACAAGCAAGATGTCCTTCAGTAGTAAATAGGTAAATAAACCATGGTACTTAACAATGGAATTTTATTCAGCACTAAAAGGAAATGCACTATTAAGCCACGAAATAATATGGAGGAAACATAAATGCTTATTTCTAAGTGAAAGAACCCAATCTGACATGGCTTCTGTATGATTCCTACTACATTATCATTCTGAAAAAGGCAAAACTATGGAGACAAAACACAGATCAACTGTGGAAAGATGTAGAAAAAGGGAGTAAGTGGGTGAAGTAAAAAGGATTTTAAGTGCAGAGACAATTCTCTGTGCAATGTTACAATGATGGATACATGTCATTATTCTTTTGTTCAGACCCATGCATATACAATTTCTTGGTGGCTTAGATGATAAAGAATCTGATGCAATGCAGGAGACCAGGGTTCGACCTCTGGGTCAGGAAGATCCCCTGAGGAAGGGAATGGTCACCTACTCCAATATTCTTGCCTGAAGAATTCCAATGAACAGGCTAGCTGGTGGGCTACAGTCCATGGGGTCACAAAAAGTCGGACACAACTGGGTGATTAACACATACCCACATACATGAATATACAATACTAAGAGTGAACCAAGGTAAACTATGGACTTTGGGTAATTGCAATGTGTCAGTAAAGTCTCATTCGTAGTAATATATATATATATATATATATATACACACCACTCTGATGAGTAATGTTAATAATCAGGGAGATTACATGTGTTGGGGAGGCAGGAGGTCAAGTATAAGTCTCTGAACATTCAAATTTCATTATAAACCTAAATTTGCTGTAAAAATAATGTCTTAAAAAATTGTGTCCAGGTACCTCAACCAAGACTTGTTTTTTAAACACTTTTCTCTTCATGTTTATAATTGTTTTTCATTGCTTAAATTCTAAGAGTGTTTTCTTCAAAGCCACACTTCTCTAAGGATACCTAAAATTTACTTAGATGGCGTATTTTGAGATGCTGTTTTAAAAATATTGTTAAAAGCCAGGAAGTCAATTAATATTTCTGGAGCCATTCAGGTACATGAATTATGTTTAGTGGAATCATATGTCAAAATAAAATGTTGTAATAAAAGAAAGAGAAAATTGTCAACTCAGCCTTCAATTTTACACATAAAGGCAGATCATCCCAAGAATTTAAATTTCAAGATGATATTTCAATGCCCATGAAAATTTGGAAAAACTGGAACTAAACTTGATTTGGAGGGTTACTTGATATGGGGTAACATGGGATATTAAAGCAAGAGAAATATTTGTTCTAATAAATATGTTTCTATAATTTATCTTCGATATAGGTCAAAGCATTATATGTAAATGGAATGTAGTCTTTTAAATTGACACTGCCCTCAAATTTCATTATCTTATAATTTTGAATCTTGATTTTTTTTCTTATCTAGTTGAGTTAGATGCTGTTAGCTCCAATTTCATCTAATCTGTCCCATCCTGGAGCTTTTGATCCACATATTCTCTAAGATATCTTTTTCATATCATATACATTACTTCCTAATATTTAATACAATTTACTTAATTTATATTTATTGTTTACTGTTTGTATCTTCCTAATAGAATATAGGTTATTTGAAAGCAGTGATGTGTGTATGTGTGTTTGGTAATTAATATATCTGTAATAATTAGAGACTCTCCTGGCGCAAACTAGAAAATATACCTTTAGCCAATAAACATTTATTAAAAGAGTTTTTAATAGGGTCAAAATAAACAGTGACTTACTAAAACAGTTGTCAAAATAAAACTAATATGCCGGGAGCCAGCACGGGAGATCCCACTCATGACAAGGTCATGCAGAGAGGCATGATGGGCAAGGCAAGTCAGGCTTCAGGGGTTCCCCCTGGGTTTTCCTGAGCATCTACCCTGAAACCAAAATCTGTCTGTTTACTGTCTCCTATACTATACTCTTCTGACATTACCACCTTTTCTCTGGAAAGAGTTAATTCAGAGCTCCAGTTAAGAGTCTCCTGCATATAAAAAGAATGTCTCAGCTTAAAACCCCTTTGATGGCTTTCTAACCTATCTGACTGGTCTGCTTTACAACTTGTGGATTGTTTACAGCTCCCAACTGTGAGAGGCATAAAGCTCAAAACATCTTAAAGATATAGAGCCTTTTAGATTTAAGAATTAGTTTAGTGAAGAGTTTGTTGAGTTAATGTTTGCCGCCAGGCCTCCATATCCTTTATCTTTTAGGCACCTGGAAAGATATTAATCAATGTAATCAGGATGCAAAAATAGGAATATAGTAGTTTTGATGTTAGCAATACTAGACTTTTGAATTAATTACTTTTCTTTTTGTTATAAATCACTGTATTCCTTTTACTTGTTATAAATTGTTGTATCCTTGCTATCTAAGAATGTAACTTTATTTAGTGCTTTCTGAGAGTGGCACCAGACTTTGGGAAGAACAACGTTTTGAAGACAAATAAGTCTTCTGGTTGACAAACCCTTATCAGAAAAGGGCCATATAATTTTAATTGGCCTTCTGGCCAGAAGATGCTGTAAATCACCTAAGACTTGTGTATACAACTAAGTAGGCAAAGAAAAAGCCTGGTCTCGATAAGAGTCAGGGCTGCTGACACTGCATAAGTTTATATTATCCATTGATCTCTATGTACAAAAAAAATGTATAAAAGGCCTTTCTGGACAATAGAAGGGGGGCAAGTCATTGGAAAGACTGGTTTCCCCCATGTCTTCTTTTCTTACTCTATTTTCTGGCTGAATTCCCATCTGGGGCGTGGAGACTCGCCATGTCTACTTACCTGCCCTGGCTTCTAAGATCCGTGAGAGAAGGAGCCCAAGGCAGGGCACTCTCCACTATTCAAACGGAAGCCGGTGGCCTAACGTAGATGGTGCAAACTTCTTGTCCTGAAGTTTTATTGGCTTTCCACATAAACCAAGTTATTCAGCCTCTTTTCTCCACTAAATTTTTCTACTATGCTATTTCTTCTTAATTTCTTTTATATTTCTAAATAAATAAGTTTTTCCTCGCCTACTCCATCTCCCCTTCGAATTTCCTGGATCCACCAGGGCAGGACCCCGGCACTAATAATCTTTTCCATTTCCACAGAATGAAAAGTTTCAGTGTGACCTTAGGATTAGTAAACATTTGCCACCTGCTCAGCACATGATTTAAGTTATATGCCAAAAAAGACCTAGCTCTTTTATAGTTTTGTTGTTGTTGTTAACATTTCAATGATAGTGGCAATTTAAATCTCATTTAAGTTTGCAATAAAATTCCATCTTCTGGCCAAATTCCTAAACCTGTATTGTATGTTTGAACAGCATAGAAATTGGTAGTTATATAATATAAACATTAAATATTTTAAGTTTTCTTAATTGGAACTGATCATTAAAATTATGCAGTCTCTATTTGACCTTATTTACCCATGGAATAAATGGGTAAATGACTTGCTATGTGAAAAACTGATTTCATACAGCAAGTTAGGGACAGATAAAAAGGAATAAAGCTTAAATATATTTTCCATCTATGTAGAAGCTTTATTTGGTTTTACTATTTTGCTAATTTGAATATGGGTTTCTGTATTCTAGGTAGCAAGTGTGTAGCTTATATAATACAAAAAATTATATTCAATGATTTCACAAGGTCATTTTGAATTTTCAAATTGAAATTCCTTATTCTTACAGATTTTTTCTGTACATATTTATAAACCATTTCTATAAATTATTGAATCAGCTCTATAATAACTCCATATCAGAAACTGATAGATCAAATCATTTTTACAGATGTCTCCTTAAAAATCACATTATCTTTTTGTAAGGAGAATTACAAGACTATTTTGGTCTTATATTTTTAATCTTTTTAAATCTACTGAAGTATGTTAACTCAAGGAACAAATGATAAGTAAAACAATTTAATGTAATTCTTGAGTCACTTAATCAAATTTATCCAAATTAAAAAAAAAGAAAAAAGAAAGGGAGCCAAGTTAAAATAAACATGAAACAAAGTCACTTTGTCAAAAAAAGAGATCTGCATAGTCTATGTATTTAATTTATTTGGAAATAAATAAATAAATCAATATAAGCAACCTTTCCTGGACTTTTTCAACATTTTGATAGGGAAGGGTTTTAGATGTCTTACTAAGACACATTTATTTTTCTTACAGAGTCATAGGCAGAATAATGATCAGAGTTGAATGTGAGTTATTATTTAATGCCCCAGAATTATTTATTCTTTACATGTGAGAGAGAATATGTAATTAAGGAGCAAGAGTCTGGACTTATGATTGTTCTTGAACCATTTTTGGTTGAATATTCATCAGAAGAATAGCATATTCTTTGAAAAATAATGGAGATCAAGATAACAAATAGAAGAACCCTCATTCAGGTAATTAGAGATCAAGGAGTGACAGAGAAAGAAACAGGGAGATAGAAGCAGAAAGATGAAAGAAGTGCTTATACACTCAGATGTTCAGATGACATTAAATGATCTGTCCCAGTATCCATGTGACTGAGTCTTGCCCAGGCTAGTTTATAGTTGACATTACTAAGTGCACGGGTTCATGCTCAGTCACTTCTTTGTGGCCCTATGGACTGTAGACTTCCAGGCTCCACTGTGCATGGGATTCTCCAGGCCAGAATACTGGGTTGCTATGCCTTCCTTCAAGGGTTCTTCCCACCCATGGTCAAACTCACGTCTCCTGAGGCTTCTTCATTTCAAGCAGTCTATTGCTGAATCACAGGGAAGCCCCATTATTAAGTACTACACAAGAGATAACCTCAGTATAACCTAGCAGACTCATTACTCATTTGTATTACGTAGACATTTTGACTGATTGTTTTTATTTGCAAAATAATACATGATTATACCTTCAACACAAATGTTTTTTCTTTTTTAAAAAATTATCTTTGAATGCTCAGTGAGGATAAATGGAGTTAAAATTATTTTTGTAGTGTTCAAGGACTAAAGTACAAAAAAACAGTTAATTCACTCAGGACTATAGAGTTCATGGTAGGCATGTAACTAAAGCACATTTTTGTTTTCTAGTCTTGTAATTTAATTCTTACTATGAATATTTCCTATATGGATAACTTTGGTTTACTAACCTAAAGATAATTTGCAAATAAAATCTGGTATTGTCATACTTTGTAAATCTGCCAGTGTTTTCCTCTTTGCAATTAAAAAAAAAAATCATGCCATAGTAACTAATTATTGCCCTATATCCTTTTAAAAATTATATATATATATTTTTTTCTTTTTGAGGCCCTTCACTCATTTTTTCCCATCTTTAACAATGACCAGTCTGTATCTATAAGCTTGTTTTTTGTTTTTTTGTTTAAGTTCCCCCAAGTAGAAGAAAGGGCACTCAGTATTTGTCTTTCTCTATCTGACTTATTTCAACTTAACATAATGACCTCATGGTCCAGTCATATTCCACACATGGCAAGAATCTCTTTATCCATTCATCCGTCAATGAATACTCAGATTCCATCTCTTGGCTGTTGTAAATGATGCTGCAATGATCGTTGGGGATGCAGCTATTTCTTTGAGTTAGTGTTTTTTTTTCTCTATGAATAAATACCCCAAAGTAAAATTTTTTTATTAAATCTTGTAGAAACACACAAAACTATAAAGAACAGAAATGAGAATTCTAGTCTGAATGCCTCCCTTATTTCTCTTCATGTGAATATAGTCTGACATGCTATTCATAATCTGGCATTACTGGAATTTTGTATAGCTTTGAAATATTTTTGATGCTTTTACAGTAAACTACTTTATTAATTGTTTTTTTATTTCTTCTGAGTAACATGACTTCTAGCTGAATTGATACATATTACTTTTCTGTAAATTATCTACTAGAAAGTGCATAAATTAAGTTTTGAGGCCTTTTAAGACTGTCAGATTATTTCCTTTCCTGTGTACTACTTCTGGCTAAATTTAATGGTCTGACAAAATTCAGAGGTAATGTTGAACACTTTGCTAAGAGGAAATTGAAATGTATGGTTCAATTCAAACAAATCTAAATAATGTAATTGCTCAGTCAAGTATTAGAATACTGACTGCCACTCAATATCCTTTTTCTCTCAGAAAAATAGTTCATTTGGAGAAGCAATACAGTCAACTTAGAAGCTAATTTTTTTTTAATTTCATGCAATTATGAATTTCCACTAACTTATGTATGTGCTGGATTTCCCTCATGGCTCAGTGTGTAAAGAATCCACCTGCAGTGCAGGAGACACAGGAGACACGGTTGGGAAGATCCTCTGGAGAAGGGCCTGGCAATGCACTCTGGTATTCCTGCCTGGAGAACCCCATGGACAAAGGCTCTGGCAGGCTATGGTCCATAGAGTTGCCAAGAGTCAGACATGACTGAAGTGACAAAGCATGCATGCAAGTATGTGACTGTGTTGTATAGATCTTCCTAAAAACTGATTAATGGAATCCTAAAGTTCTTATAGTCATCTTGAGCTGTGAGTTTATCCTGAGATTATCTAATGACTTCCTATCTCTAGGTATCTGATAACTTTCTTCATTTGCCACCTCAGCCAGAGAATGCTTACATTCAGAATTTTTTCTAGTAAGAGGATAGAACTGCATATGTATAAGTCACTGTTAATACATTGTGTATGGATGCTACTGTTGATACATTTCTGAAATTGCCAGTCAGGAGAACTGAACCGATCCCCTCCAGTAGTACTTAATACTTGAGATATTTATTAGAAAAAAAATGTGTACTAAAGAATTAATAGTTACTGTTACTGAACAAATTGTGTGTCCTGTTGCTTACCACTTACAAAAATCAATATTCGCAAACGATAGGGGGGAAAGGGTGCCTTTAATCAAAATGCTGGCAATCTAAGGAGATGGTAGATTTAGTGTGCTCCTAAAATCACCTCCAAATATTCTACTTGGCCATGAAAGCTATTAAAGGGAAAAAAAGAGAAGTAATATAGTCAATCATTGAGATAGGTCTCTATCTCTTACAGTGTGCAGCTTGTGTGCAGGCTTGTTGACTCCTTGTGATCTTCCTCTAGACGTGGTCCTGTTCACACAGTTTGGTCACACAGTATGTTTGAGTTTACTGTTAACACAGTAAATTTCTCCTCAGATTGGAGAAAGCTAGGGAAGAAATCTGGTCGTCTGTTAACTTATTCTTCATGTCTACTTCTTTTATCTATGGAGAAATTTGACTGCTTAGGCATGGTATTGTGTAGTTAAAAGATGTGAAAGATGTACTCGGGCCAGAGGTGAGTAGAGCATGGGGGTGCCTGGTTTAAAAGTTAGTTACAATATAACTTTGCTAGAAGGGGCTTCCAGCAGAGGGAGGTTTCCTATAAAGACCTGCATACATTATCAATATAGACCTTAATTCATTTTCACTGATTACATGCTCAAGAAAATTCAGTTCATTAGAGGGATAAGGAAGTCAGCTGAGATTTTTAAGAACCTTGAGCTATAACTTCTGTAGCCTTTGAATCAAAGATTTCCAACTGTATGTGTTGTTTAAATAGCATAAAGTAAAAATGAAAGTCACTCAATTGTGTCTGACTCTTTGCAACCCCATGGACTATACAGTCCATGGAATTCTCCAGGCCAGAATACAGGAGTGGGTAACCTTTCCCTTCTCCATGGGATCTTCCCAACCCAGGAATCAAAACCAGGTCTCCTGCATTGTAGGTGGATTCTTTACTACCTGAGCCACAGGGAAGTCCTTAAATAGCATAAATCTATTCTTATTGCACAACCTGTGAACAATGAATAAAGACCTAAGATGCTCCTTATTTATATCTGATATAAAACTCACTCAGTTCAGTTCAGTCTCTCAGTCGTGTCCGACTCTTTGTGACCCCATGAATCGCAGCAGGCCAGGCCTCTCTGTCCATCACCAACTCCCGGACTTCACTCAGACTCACGTCCATCGAGTCCGTGATGCCATCCAGCCATCTCATCCTCTGTTGTCCCCTTCTCCTCCTGCCGCCAATCCCTCCCAGCATCAGATCTTTTCCAATGAGTCAACGCTTCTCATTAGGTGGCCAAAGTACTGGAGTTTCAGCTTCAGCATCATTCCCTCCAAAGAAATCCCAGGGCTGATCTCCTTCAGAATGGACTGGTTGGATCTCCTTGCAGTCCAAGGAACACTCAAGAGTCTTCTCCAACACCACAGTTCAAAAGCATCAATTTTTGGCACTCAGCTGTCTCCACAGTCCAACTCTCACATCCATATATGACCACAGGAAAAACCATGGCCTCGACTAGACAGACCTTAGTCGGCAAAGTAATGTCTCTGCTTTTGAATATACTATCTAGATTGGTCATAACTTTTCTTCCAAGGAGTAAGTGTCTCTTAATTTCATGGCTGCAGTCACCATCCGCAGTGACTTTGGAGCCCCCAAAAATAAAGTCTGACACTGTTTCCACTGTTTTTCCATCTGTTGCCCATGAAGTGATGGGACCAGATGCTATGACCTTCGTTTTCTGAATGTTGAGCTTTAAGCCAACTTTTTCACTCTCCTCTTTCACTTTCATCAAGTGGCTTTTTTTAGTTCCTCTTCACTTTCTGCCATAAGGTTGGTGTCATCTGCATATATGAGTTATTGATATTTCTTCCGGTAATCTTGATTCCAGCTTGTGTATCTTCCAGTCCAGGGTTTCTCACGATGTACTCTGCATAGAAGTTAAGTAAGCTAGGTGACAATATAGTCTTAATGTACTCCTTTTCCTATTTGGAACCAGTCTGTTGTTCCATGTCCAGGTCTAACTGTTGCTTCCTGACCTGCATACAGATTTCTCAAGAGGCAGATCAGGTGGTCTGGTATTCCCATCTCTCTCAGAATTTTCCACAGTTTATTGTGATCCACATAGTCAAAGACTTTGGCATAGTCAATAAAGCAGAAATAGATGTTTTTCTGGAACTCTCTTGCTTTTTCCATGATCCAGTGGATGTTGGCAATTTGATCTCTGGTTCCTCTGACTTTTCTAAAACCAGCTTGAACGTCTGGAAGTTCACGGTTTACGTATTGCTGAAGCCTGGCTTGGAGAATTTTGAGCATTACTTTACTAGCATGTGAGATCAGTGCAATTGTGTAGTAGTATGAGCATTCTTTGGCATTGCCTTTCTTTGGGATTGGAATGAAAACTGACCTTTTCCAGTTCTGTGGCCACTGCTGAGTTCTCCAAATTTGCTGGCATATTGAGTGTAGCACTTTCACAGCATCATCTTTCAGGATTTGAAAGAGCTCCACTAGAATTTCTTTACCTCCACTAGCTTCGTTCATAGTGATGCTTTCTAAGGCCCACTTGACTTCACATTCCAGGATGTCTGGCTCTAGATGAGTGATCACACCATCATGATTATCCGGGTCATGAAGATCTTTTTTGTACAATTCTGTGTATTCTTGCCACCTCTTCTTAATATCTTCTGCTTCTATTAGGTCCATACCATTTCTGTCCTTTCTCGAGCCCATCTTTGCATGAAATGTTCCCTTGGTATCTCTAATTTTCTTGAAGAGATCTCTAGTCTTTCCCATTCTGTTGTTTCCCTCTATTTCTTTGCATTGATCACTGAAGAAGGCTTTCTTATCTCCCCTTGCTATTCTTTGGAACTCTGCATTCAGATGCTTATATCTTTCCTTTTCTCCTTTGCTTTTTGCCTCTCTTCTCTTCACAGCTATTTGTAAGACCTCCCCAGACAGCCATCTTGCTTTTTTGCATTTCTTTTCCATGGGGATGGTCTTGGTTCCTGTCTCCTGTACAATGTCATGAACCTCATTCCATAGTTCATCAGGCACTCTATCAGATCTAGGCCCTTAAATCTATTCTCACTTCCACTGTATAATCATAAAACTAACTCTAGAATATCAGTCATCAAAGCTTATTTAAAATTTTTTTATACAAAGCATATGTTATCTCATTTGAATGCGTAAGACAGCTGAAGGATCATTCATTAATTTAACTTCTTTATATGTGAGGTTAGGGTTAAATTTCAAATGGTTACAAATAGAGCTTTTATGTTCAACTTAATTTCCTTGATATGAAAGAGTTATGAATACATTGAGATGTACCTGGTTAAGTTGATATTTTCTCTCACTGGTTTGTTCATATTTAGAGTCCAGTAATTAATTTGCAATGTATGAAAAAGTAAGTTTGAGGAAGAAAGATGATGGTTTTAGCTTTATACATTCTGAATTGAGGTGACTGCAGGACACTGAAGGTCACTAGGAGGTAATTGACTAAACATGTCTAAATCCTTGAGTGAGGAGGACAAAGATAGCCACAGAGACTTGAGAGTCATTAACATATAGATGAGAATGGATGTGGCTATCAAGCAGACTGTAAAGTTGAAAGAGAAGTGGGCCAGGAATGGCCTTGTAGAGATTACAGCTGTGGAATGCCCATAAAGAAATATCAGCATGAGGAGGAGAGAAAAAGGAGAGTTGGGTCACCTAAGGTAAGATGGCAGAATCTTTCCGGAAGGGAGTAGCTAGCCCTCAGTGTTAAACACTCCAGGAATGTCTGGTAGTATAAGGTTCAGCAAATCTATTGAACCCAAGACAACTGAACCTACTGAGGAAAGTTTTTGAGGAAAGATGAAGGTTGGAGAGGGTCAAAGGTTAAATGCATGACAGGAAAGTGAAGACAAGTAGTTGATCCTGTCACTTATGAGTAATGCAAGTTTTCCATCTATATTTCTAATTCTTATATTTAATATTTCCTATTCTTTTACTAACTGATGCTCTTAGGATAATACTAACAAAAGAAGTTATATTGACAATTTGTGACTTGTTGTTTAATTTGGAAGAAAGACTTATAGATTTTCATCATTTTGCTTGAAATTTTATTTGACTTTTTGATAGAAATCTGTGTCGACCTATGATACGCTGTTCAGATGCCCATTTAGAAATGAAGGGCTCATTTCTCCAGTTGCTAGGACTGCTACTGGCAGACTAGTCTAAGTTATCCAACTCCTATCTGGAGTGTGTAGGCTAAAGATCCACCTGGCCTAAGGTATTTTTTGCCCTAGGACAACTTTACCAAATAACTAATTGTCATAAGCTTGAATTGCTCACCAGCCTCAGGACAATTTTGAAGAGAGATCCCAGCCTCAGTACTACCCAAATAACCATCTGAAGCTTCCTTTAACACTATCACAGCTCAACTTTTTCCTCTACTTTATCCTGCTGTCTTTCCCTCCCTTCTACAGAGGTTGATTCCGGGAGTCCTCCCCATAAACCAACTACATGCTAATCTCTGGCCCAGAGTTGAACTTCCTTGGTGCCTCAGCTGATAAAGAATACAATATATATAATATTAAATAATATATATATATAGAGAGAATATAAATCATACTGGTAGTATAACCACTCCATTTTCTGTCATGGTAAACCTCTAGAGATGTATGTTTTCAAACAAAATTAATAGGGAACTAGTGATAATGCTGCACTCAATATGCCAGCAAATTCGGAAAACTCAGCAGTGGCCACAGGACTGGAAAAGGTCAGTTTTCATTCCAATCCCAAAGAAAGGCAATGCCAAAGAATGCTCAAACTACCACACAATTGCACTCATCTCACATGCCAGTAAAGTAATGCTCAAAATTCTCCAAGCCAGGCTTCAGCAGTATGTGAACCATGAACTTTCAGATGTTCAAGCTGGTTTTAGAAAAGGCAGAGGAGCCAGAGATCAAACTGCCAACATCTGCTGGATCATGGAAAAAGCAAGAGGGTTAAAGAAAAACATCTATTTCTGCTTTATTAACTATGCCAAAGCCTTTGACTGTGTGGATCACAATAAAGTGTGGAAAATTCTGAGAGAGATGGGAATACCAGACCACCTGATCTGCCTCTTGAGAAACCTGTATGCAGGTCAGGAAGCAACAGTTAGACCTGGACATGGAACAACAGACTGGTTCCAAATAGGAAAAGGAGTAGGTCAAGGCTGTATATTGTCACCCTGCTTATTTAACTTCTATGCAGAGTACATCATGAGAAACGCTGGGCTGGAGGAAGTGCAAGCTGGAATCAAGATTGCCAGGAGAAATATCAATAACCTCAGATATGCAGATGACACCACCCTTATGGCAGAAAGTGAAGAGGAACTAAAAAGTCTCTTGATGAAAGTGAAAGTGGAGAGCGAAAAAGTTGGCTTAAAGCTCAACATTCAGAAAACGAAGATCATAGCATCCGGTCCCATCACTTCATGGGAAACAGATGGGAAAACAGTGGAAACAGTGTCAGACTTTATTTTTGGGGGCTCCAAAATCACTGCAGATTGTGACTGCAGCCATGAAATTAAGAGATGCTTACTCCTTGGAAGAAAAGTTATGACCAACCTAGATAGTATATTCAAAAGCAGAGACATTACTTTGCCAACTAAGGTCCGTCTAGTCAAGGCCATGGTTTTTCCTGTGATCATGTATGGATGTGAGAGTTGGACTGTGAAGAAAGCTGAGTGCTGAAGAATTGATGCTTTTGAACTGTGGTGTTGGAGAAGACTCTTGAGAGTCCCTTGGACTGCAAGAAGATCCAACCAATCCATCCTAAAGGAGATCAGTCCTGGGTGTGTTTTGGAAGGACTGATGCTAAAGCTGAAACTCCAATACTTTGGCTACCTCATGCAAAGATTTGACTCAATGGAAAAAACCCTGATGCTGGGAGGGATTGGGGGCAGGAGGAGAAGGGGACGACAGAGGATGAGATGGTTGGATAGCATCACCAACTAGATGGACATGAGTCTGAGTGAACTCCGGGCATTGGTGATAGACAGGGAGGCCTGGCATGTTGTGATTCATGGGGTCGCAAAGAGTCGGACATGACTGAGAGACTGAACTGAACTGAACAGAATCAAAGGGTCTCAGTATTTGCTGCCTGCCACTCATGGGTTTCAGAATGCACATTTTTGATTATTGGGAATTTTGTCTGCTCTTTCATGAACAACTATAATTTATTTTAGTTATATTTTAGGCTGTCTTTCCACAACAAGAGCAAAAAGTTGTTTCTGAACTATTCCAGTTTACCACGTTTATCAAACCAAAAGTATAAAATATTTCTTACTAGTCTATTTTCTATGTAAGAATACCCTTTCTCTCTCTCTCTCTCTCTCTTGCTCTTTAGCACACACACTCTCAGGATTATCCATATAAAAATGCCTTTCTTTATGATTTAAATTTTCAATAGCTACAAAAATATATCTTACCTAAGGTCAGATTCCCCAGGATCAGATCTTAAAACATGTTAGACGTGCACACAATTTAATGTAATAAATTGGTAAAAAAGTTTGACAAGTTAAAAAAAAAAAAAGCCCGTTTTATAACTTTGAGACTTCAGACAAAAATTCAGTGCCAACCTAATCCAGAGCATAAATTCCACTATACTGTCTGACTTGCTGAAAGAAAGAGTTGGACTTTCAAATTCACTCACCAATCAGTTACTGATTAAGGGCCATCCAGAGGGACATAGCAAATTTGGAAAACTCAGCAGTGGCCACAGGACTAGAAAAGGTCAGTTCTCATTCCAATCCCAAAGAAAGGCAAATAATGTTCAAACTATCACACAATTGCACTCATCTCACATGGTAGCTAAGTAATGTCAAAATCTCCAAGCAAAGCTTCAACAGTACATGAACTATGAAATTCCAGATGTTCAAAATGGATTTTGAAAATGCAGAGGAACAAGAGATCAAATTGCCAACATCTGCTGTATCATCAAAAAAGCAAGGGAGTTCCAGAAAAACATCTACTTCTGCTTTATTGATGATACCAAAGCCTTTGACTGTGTGGATTACAACAAACTATGGAAAATTCTGAGAGAGATGGGAATACCAGACACCTGACTTGCCTCCTGAGAAATCTGTATGCAGGTCAAGAAGCAACAGTTTGAACTGGACATGGAACAACACACTGGTTCCAAATCAGGAAAGGAGTATGTCAAGGCTGTATATTTTCACCCTGTTTATTTAACTTATTTGCAGAGTACATCATGTGAAATGCCAGGCTGGATGAAGCATAAGCTGGAATCAAGATTGCCAGGAGAAATATTAATAACCTCAGATTTGCAGATGACACCACCCTTATGACAGAAAGTGAAGAACTAAAGAGACTCTTGATGAAGGTGAAAGAGGAGAGTGAAAAAGCTGGCTTAAAAATCAACATTCAGAAAACTAAGATTATGGAATCTGGTCCCAGTCCCACCATTTCATAGCAGATAGATGGGGAAATAATGGAAACAGTGTCAGACTTTATTTTTTGGGGCTCCAAAATCACTGCAGATGGTGACTGCAGCCATGAAATCAAAAGACACTTCTCCTTAGAAGGAAAGTTATGACCAACCTAGACAGCATATTAAAAAGCAGAGACATTACTTTGCCAACAAAAGTCCATCTAGTCAAAGCTATGGTTTTTCCAGTAGTCATGTATGGATGTGACAGTTGGACTGTAAAGAAAGCTGAGAACCAAAGAATGATGCTTTTGAACTGTGGTGTTGGAGAAGACTCTTGAGCGTCCCTTGGACTGCAAAGAGATCCAACCTGTCCACTCTAAAGAAAATCAGTCCTGAATATTCATTGGAAGGACTGATGCTGAAGCTGAAACTCCAACTTTTGCCACCTGATGCAAAGAACTGACTCATTGGAAAAGACCTGAGGTTTAGAAATATTAAATGTGGAAGGAGAAGAGGACAACAGAGGATGAGATGGTTGGAATACATCATCATCTCAATGGACAAGAGTTTGAGTAGGCTCCAGGAGTTGGTGATGGACAGGGAGTTCTGGTGTGCTACAGTCCATGGGGTCACAAAGAGTCGGACATGACTGAGTGACTGAACTGATTGAACTGACAGAGGGACATTAACTTGCAAACTCACAAACATTTTCTGTTCTGTGAAGTACAAGAGTACTCCTCTGAAGAAAGTTACAGGTACAACCCTAGAAAGAAAACACACAGAAGCAGGGGCAATTGCTTATAGGAGCAATAAAGGGATCTGAGTGGATCTAGCAGCAACAATGTCTGATAAATATATGTTATATCAGTATGATATATATATATTTATTTTCATTATAATATAAAATATTTCTATTATATGTATATTTAATGTGGTATATATGTATACCGTTTATTAATATATAAAATAATTAAGAAACATGAGTTTTATTTTTGCATATATCAAAATAGAACTAACTAAACAGACTTTTAGAGGTCTTAAGCTGACAAAACGGAGAAACTGGATCTTCTTATCTATATATTACAAATTGCACAACTGCAGTGGTAAGAGATAACAACATTGATCTGTTCTCTAAATATAATCCCTTGTCTCTCCTAAAAGATAAAAGTAGGATTGGACACAGAACATTATGGAAATGAGATTCCAATAGTAATATACAAACAAACCACAGATCATATGTGCAAACAGTGCTTAAGGAGGATAGGGTGAACACTGTAGCAGCTTAGAATGCTTTGCGAGTTTCTAGCAAACTGAAGGTGGATATCAGAGAGAAAACTATAGGTGATTGATCTCTGGCTGGTCAGTGATCTACAGGCTTTGCACAGATTTCAGTTGTCTCAGTGGTAAAGAATCCACCCGCCAGTACAGGAAACTCAAGAAGATGCAGGTTCGATCACTGGGTCTGGAAGATCCCCTGGAGGAGGAAATGGAAACCCACTCCAGCACTGTTGCCTAGGAAATCCCATGGACAGAGGAGCCTAGAGGGCTACAGTCCATGGGGTCACAAAGAGTCAGACACCATTGAGCTTGCACACACACACGCAAAAGCACAGGCAAAATAGTTACCTTGGTATTTCTACTCAGATGGTTGAAGGCCCATAACTCTTTGTCTTGGCAATTAAATTTAAAGAATCAGATCCATGTTTTCTTATCCCCTAAAAAGCAACTTGCATTGTCTCAGAGTGCTTTTCCTTCATGTAAGATTTTGAATTTATATGATTGTTACTAAATAAATGCACATAAACTTGATAATTTAATAAAGTTTAAAAGTAATTTAGAGTATTGACCAAATTGTTCCCTGAAAGTTGTGATTTATACTGGTCTTGGGAAAATATTTTAAAGAAAATCTTCCTTATTAACTTTATATTGAGAAGATTGTTTTGGTCTATATTCAAGATCTTTCAATAGGTACTAATGAAGTAAAATGCATTAAATTTTCTTCCATAAATAGTATATTTAAATTAAGAGTTGAAAATATTAAATGTACAAAATACCACATGTCCTGAAAAAAAGGTTTAAACCTCAGGTTCTTCTCTAATAGAAGTGTGTTCCTAAAAATAGATTAAATGGAATAGAACATTACAATTCTAATCTCATCTGCGAAATCCCTAAGGTTCTTAAGAATGGGCTGTTTAATAACAAGGATAAAATCATCCTTTAAAAAATATGTCAATCTTTAAAATAAAGATTATGTTTTAAAATAGGACAAGTGAGAAAAGTTTGGCTTAATTTTTACAGATCAATTCCTAACAGAATCTTTCTTTCAAGGTCATTCAAAATTATATCACAAGAAGCTGAAAATCATCTTTATTTTTTTTTTTTGTTTTTTATTTTTTTTATTTTTTAAATTTTAAAATCTTTAATTCTTACATGCATTCCCAAACATGAACCCCCCTCCCACCTCCCTCCCCATAACATCTTTCTGGGTCATCCCCATGCACCAGCCCCAAGCATGCTGCATCCTGCGTCAGACATAGACTGGCGATTCAATTCACATGATAGTATACATGTTAGAATGTCATTCTCCCAAATCATCCCACCCTCTCCCTCTCCCTCTGTGTTCAAAAGTCCGTTATACACATCTGTGTCTCTTTCCCTGTCTTGCATACAGGGTCGTCATTGCCATCTTCCTAAATTCCATATATATGTGTTAGTATACTGTATTGGTGTTTTTCTTTCTGGCTTACTTCACTCTGTATAATCGGCTCCAGTTTCATCCATCTCATCAGAACTGATTCAAATGAATTCTTTTAACGGCTGAGTAATACTCCATTGTGTATATGTACCACAGCTTTCTTATCCATTCATCTGCTGATGGACATCTAGGTTGTTTCCATGTCCTGGCTATTATAAACAGTGCTGCAATGAACATCGGGGTACATGTGTCTCTTTCAATTCTGGTTTCCTCGGTGTGTATGCCCAGAAGTGGGATTGCTGGGTCATAAGGTAGTTCTATTTGCAATTTTTAAGGAATCTCCACACTGTTCTCCATAGTGGCTGTACTAGTTTGCATTCCCACCAACAGTGTAGGAGGGTTCCTTTTCTCCACACCCTCTCCAGCATTTATTGCTTGCAGATTTTTGGATCGCAGCCATTCTGACTGGTGTGAAGTGGTACCTCATTGTGGCTTTGATTTGCATTTCTCTAATAATGAGTGATGTTGAGCATCTTTTCATGTGTTTGTTAGCCATCCGTATGTCTTCTTTGGAGAAATGTCTATTTAGTTCTTTGGCCCATTTTTTGATTGGGTCGTTTATTTTCTGGAGTTGAGCTGCAGAAGTTGCTTGTATATTTTTGAGATTAGTTGTTTGTCAGTTGCTTCATTTGCTATTATTTTCTCCCATTCAGATGGCTGTCTTTTCACCTTGCTTATATTTTCCTTTGTTGTGCAGAAGCTTTTAATTTTAATTAGATCCCATTTGTTTATTTTTGCTTTTATTTCCAGCATTCTGGGAGGTGGATCATAGAGGATCCTGCTATGATTTATGTCTGAGAGTGTTTTGCCTATGTTCTCCTCTAGGAGTTTTATAGTTTCTGATCTTACATTTAGATCTTTAATCCATTTTGAGTTTATTTTTGTGTGCGGTGTTAGAAAGTGATCTAGTTTCATTCTTTTACAAGTGGTTGACCAGTTTTCCCAGCACCACTTGTTAAAGAGATTGTCTTTACTCCATTGTATATTCTTGCCTCCTTTGTCAAAGATAAGGTGTCCATATGTGTGTAGATTTATCTCTGGGCTTTCTATTTTGTTCCATTGATCTATATGTCTGTCTTTGTGCCAGTACCATACTGTCTTGATGACTGTGGCTTTGTAGTAGAGTCTGAAGTCAGGCAAGTTGATTCCTCCAGTTCCATTCTTCTTTCTCAAGATTGCTTTGGCTATTCGAGGTTTTTGTATTTCCATACAAAGCTTGAAATTATTTGTTCTAGTTCTGTGAAAAATGTGGCTGGTAGCTTGATAGGGATTGCATTGAATTTGTAAATTGCTTTGGGTAGTATACTCATTTTCACTATATTGATTCTTCCAATCCATGAACATGGTATATTTCTCCATCTATTAGTGTCCTCTTTGATTTCTTTCATCAGTGTTTTATAGTTTTCTATATATAGGTCTTTAGTTTCTTTAGGTAGATATATTCCTAAGTATTTTATTCTTTTCGTTGCAATGGTGAATGGAATTGTTTCCTTAATTTCTTTTCTACTTTCTCATTATTCGTGTATAGGAATGCAAGGGATTTCTGTGTGTTGATTTTATATCCTGCAACTTTACTATATTCATTGATGAGCTCTAGTAATTTTCTGGTGGAGTCTTTAGGGTTTTCCATGTAGAGGATCATGTCATCTGCAAACAGTGAGAGTTTTACTTCTTCTTTCCAATTTGGATTCCTTTTATTTCTTTTTCTGCTCTGATTGCTGTGGCCAAAACTTCCAGAACTATGTTGAATAGTAGCGGTGAAAGTGGGCACCCTTGTCTTGTTCCTGACTTTAGGGAAATGCTTTCAATTTTCACCATTGAGGATAATGTTCGCTGTGGGTTTGTCATAGATAGCTTTTATTATGTTGAGGTATGTTCCTTCTATTCCTGCTTTCTGGAGAGTTTTTATCATAAATGGATGTTGAATTTTGTCAAAGGCCTTCTCTGCATCTATTGAGATAATCATATGGTTTTTATTTTCAATTTGTTAATGTGGTGAATTACATTGATTGATTTGCGGATATTGAAGAATCCTTGCATCCCTGGGATAAAGCCCACTTGGTCATGGTGTATGATCTTTTTAATGTGTTGTTGGATTCTGATTGCTAGAATTTTGTTGAGGATTTTTGCATCTATGTTCATCAGAGATATTGGCCTGTAGTTTTCTTTTTTGTGACATCTTTGTCAGGTTTTGGTATTAGGGTGATGGTGGCCTCATAGAATGAGTGTGGAAGTTTACCTTCCTCTGCAATTTCTGGAAGAGTTTGAGTAGGATAGGTGTTAGCTCTTCTCGAAATTTTTGGTAGAATTCAACTGTGAAGCCATCTGGACCTGGGCTTTTGTTTGCTGGAAGATTTCTGATTACATTATCAATTTCCGTGCTTGTGATGGGTCTGTTAAGATTTTCTATTTCTTCCTGGTTCAGTTTTGGAAAATTGTACTTTTCTAAGAATTTGTCCATTTCTTCCACGTTGTCCATTTTATTGGCATACAACTGCTGATAGTAGTCTCTTATGATCCTTTGTATTTCTGTGTTGTCTGTTGTGATCTCTCCATTTTCATTTCTAATTTTATTGATTTGATTTTTCTCTCTTTGCTTCATAATAAAGAGAACTCCACAAATTACCAGAATATAAAAAGGCCACCCCAAACACAGCAATATAACCAAGATGAAGAGACAGAGGAATACTCAGCAGGTAAAGGAACAGGAGAGTTGCCCACCAAACCAAACAAAAGAGGAAGAAGTAGGGAATCTACCGGAGAAGGAATTCCGAATATTGATAGTGAAAATGATCCAAAATCTTGAAATCAAAATGGAAACACAGATAAATAGCCTAGAGACAAGGATTGAGAAGATGCAAGAAAGGTTTAACAAGGACCTAGAAGAAATAAAAAAGAGTCAAAATATAATGAATAACACAATAAATGAGATCAGAAACACTCTGGAGGCAACAAATAGTAGAATAACGGAGGCAGAAGATAGGATTAGTGAAATAGAAGATAGAATGGTAGAAATAAATGAATCAGAGAGGAAACAAGAAAAACGAATTAAAAGAAACGAGGACAATCTCAGAGACCTCCAGGACAATATGAAACGCTCCAACATTCGAATTATAGGAGTCCCAGAAGAAGAAGACAGAAAGAAAGATCATGAGAAAATCCTTGAGGAGATAATAGTTGAAAACTTCCCTAAAATGGGGAAGGAAATAATCACCCAAGTCCAAGAAACACAGAGAGTCCCAAATAGGATAAACTCAAGGCGAAACACCCCAAGACACATATTAATCAAATTAACAAAGATCAAACACAAAGAACAAATATTAAAAGCAGCAAGGGAAAAACAACAAATAACACACAAGGGGATTCCCATAAGGATAACAGCTGATCTGTCAATAGAAACTCTTCAGGCCAGGAGGGAATGGCAAGACATACTTAAAGTGATGAAAGACAATAACCTACAGCCCAGATTACTGTACCCAGCAAGGATCTCATTCAAATACGAAGGAGAAATCAAAAGCTTTACAGACAAGCAAAGCTGAGAGAATTCAGCACCACCAAACCAGCTCTCCAACAAATTCTAAAGGATATCCTCTAGACAGGAAACACGAAAGGGTGTATAAACCCGAACCCAAAACAATAAAGTAAATGGCAACGGGATCATACTTATCAATAATTACCTTAAACGTAAATGGGTTGAACGCCCCAACCAAAAAGACAAAGACTGGCCGAATGGATACAAAAACAAGACCCCTCTATATGCTGCTTACAAGAGACCCACCTCAAAACAAGGGACACATACAGACTGAAAGTGAAGGGCTGGAAAAAGATATACCACGCGAATAGAGACCAAAAGAAAGCAGGAGTGGCAATACTCATATCCGATAAAATAGACTTTAAAACAAAGGCTGTGAAAAGAGACAAAGAAGGCCACCACATAATGATCAAAGGAACAATCCAAGAAGAAGATATAACAATTATAAATATATATGCACCCAATATAGGAGCACCACAATATGTAAGACAAATGCTAACAAGTATGAAAGGGAAATCAACAATAACACAATAATAGTGGGAGACTTTAATACCCCACTCACACCTATGGACAGATCAACTAAACAGAAAATTAACAAAGAAACGCAAACTTTAAATGATACATTAGATCAGTTAGACCTAATTGATATCTATAGGACATTTCACCCCAAAACAACGAATTTCACCTTTTTTTCAAGTGCTCATGGAACCTTCTCCAGGATAGATCACATCCTGGGCCATAAATCTAAACTTGATAAATTCAAAAAATCGAAATCATTCCAAGCATCTTTTCTGACCATAATGCATTAAGATTAGATCTCAATTACAGGAGAAAAACTATTAAAAATTCTAACATATGGAGGTTGAACAACACACTTCTGAATAACCAACAAATCACAGAAGAAATCAAAAAAGAAATCAAAATATGCATAGAAACTAATGAAAATGAAAACACAACAACCCAAAACCTGTGGGACACTATAAAAGCAGTGCTAAGAGGAAAGTTCATAGCAATACAGGCATACCTCAAGAAACAAGAAAAAAGTCAAATAAACAACCTAACTCTACAACTAAAGCAACTAGAAAAGGAAGAGTTGGAGAACCCCAGAGTTAGTAGAAGGAAAGAAATCTTAAAAATTAGGGCAGAAATAAATGCAAAAGAAACAAAAGAGACCATAGCAAAAATCAACAAAGCCAAAAGCTGGTTCTTTGAAAGGATAAATAAAATTGAAAATCATCTTTAAACTCAGGAATCTCAGACCAGATTCTTGTCATTAGTTTTGAGATAGTTTCATAAAGCTGCAGTGCCCCCTGCTTGCTATTTCAACCACCACTTCACTCCAGCCTTTGAAAGAAGTTTTGTTTCTGTCTAATGTCACTTTAATGGCAATCCACTCTGGTACTATTGCTTGGAAAATCCCATGGACAGAGGAGCCTGGTAGGCTACAATCCATGGGGTCACAAAGAGTCGGACACGACTGAGTGACTTCACTTTCACTAATGTCACTTTATGAGATGCTATTATTCCTGGACATCAGAGAAAATCCTTTTAATCAAACATGTTGCTTTGGTAGTAACTCATAGGATTATATTTTGAAAGTTGACTATTATCTCAACATTGCAACATTACAGCTATCAGCTGCTGTTTGGTTCATTTCTACTGTCGCCTTTTTTGTATTTATTGTATTGGAGATAAGGGGTTTTAATTCTTTACAATCCACATTGATCAATATAAATTATTTTAGAATCTGGACACGATTAAAGCACTGATGCTTTTCAAAATAATTAATTTTATATTTTACTTTAAACATCTTTCTGTATTTTTATAACACAAGAAAGATAAATGTCACAAATAGGGACTGATGATATGAGAAAATTTATCACTTTTACAATTGTGCATTAAGTAGTTGTAGTGCCTAGAAAAATTAATAAAATAATGCCTTCCATAAATCAAACAAATAAGAAAACCATTAACATGAATAAATATTCACTGACAGAATTTTAAATTAATAGTGTTAACAATAAAGATTATTTGAAAGTTAGTGAGTTAATCATTTTTCATTAAGAGAGAAGGCTATTTTAGAGAAGAAAGGTATCAGATAGATTATTGTGTTTATTTTTTACATTAAATTAAACACTGCTCATTTATCAACATTTCAATATGAAGGACAGGAGAAAGATAATATTAGTAGACCTCGGAAAAAAACAAAGAAAGAATAAAGGAATCATGCAATGTTAATTTTAAGCTATTCTCACTATATCTTTCTCTGTCACACACATGAACATACACCAGAATAAGCTTAAAAGATAAAATTCAATAAATAACAGGCAGAAGTGGACTGTGGATAACTATCTCAGGAAGACCAGCTAGAGTACTTGCAGAGTTCTTATTTAAAAATATTTACCCAATCAAAATAAAATTATATTTCCTTTTAGATTTGAAATTTAACAATGAATGTATCGATGTTGTTAGGTAAAGTAACATGGAGAAAACATTTCCATATTCAACACCATTTCTTAAGACCTTAGTAACTTTAATATTTATTTATATAGCTAATTAAATCAGAATATTCTTTGCTAAAAAAAAAATCACCATACTTCCATCCAACAGACAGATAATCCAACCAAGTCCTAGTCAATAGAACATAATCTCATTTAAAATTAACCTATGGGAAGTTGTAAGCCTTTTTTTGACATATCTATAATTAATCAATACTCACCCAATGACATGGACTAGAAATATTAAAGAAAATAACAAATGTGCAAAAAATCCTAAATTGATCATCTATTGAATCAGATATCAAAATATAAGATTCTAAAATGAAAGTACTAAATAGAAAGGAAATAATTCATTATAAATCTAGAAGCTATGATTTCTGTGTATAACTTGAAGAAATTTAAACTGAATTTTGTAAATACATTTAACTGTGTACATCAAGCATATTAAAAAAGAAAACTTCCTACTTGAAGCATCAATTAATTAATATTCCAACCCTATTTCTGAATGTTGCATTTCCCTCTAGGGTTTCCTTCAGATGAAAAGGCAGTTGTTATACAAAAATGCTAACAAAGTGTTATGATAAACCCATCTGTGACAATTCCTCAGTTGCTAGTACAAGAACAATTAGGAAAGCTCCTGTGAGCAGCTCCACATCATTTCTTGGCTTCAACAAGCAGTCATGCACACAATATTTCAACAGTATCCTCAGAGGGAGTCATTTCAGAAACAACTGGGAAATACCCACCAAAGATGAAAATCTGGCAAGAAAGTACTCCAACTCAGAAACTTGCTGCTTTGGACTTTGGGACATAAAACATTTTCAGGACTTGTCTGACACTATAGCAGCAATAAAATGCAGGGTTACGGTAATGCTTTCACAATGTCATTCAGTGTCTCCAATTAATTTGTCCTGTTTAATTTGGAAATTATTTTAAAATGCATACATAAAATTAAGGAAGAATAAGTTAGTAAACTATTTATTTTAAAATGCATAAGACAGTAAAAGAAAAATCGTCAACAGATTGCCTTTCCCAACCATCAAACTCAAATTGTGAAATGAATCATAAGGAGTAGTGGCATGCTAAGAACAATAGTGGATGGAAGTGTAATGAAGTGAATGAAAACTTTAACAAATGAAATATTCTTTGGGGGAGGATGTGGTATAGAGAAATTTGTGCTTTTTCTTAATATCTCCACTAATTTATTAAACGATCAATAGAATTGCTCATCACTCCTTCCCACACCCCATCCTCTATGTCTGTGCACGGAAAAATGGCAGTTTAATAGAATTAAAAATATCACCTGCATAATCGTAAGGTAAAGATAATTTTATTTCACAGAACACAGTAATATATTTCTTAGAGGGTATGTACAGGGTCAGTTTTGTATTATATTATGAAAAGAAAACTGATAAGCTCATAGAATTTTAGATTGAAGGTCAAAGCCAGTATAAATGAGTAAGACTAAAAGTGCTAAAATTAACTCTGAAGTGACCAGAAATATTGTGTTTGCCAAAATCCTCTATCTCAAGTTTTAAAAAATGATCTGTTAATAAATCCAGCCTATCACATAGTATCATATAAATATCAACCTCAGTAGAAAATACCAGTTCAAGTGAGCCCAACTATTTAGACCAAGCTCACATTCAATTTTCTTGATGTTTAATAAATCAGACCTTCTAGTCAATAACCAGTATTATATATAAGGAAAGAGCAAATTTGAAAAATTGTGAATCTTTCCATGATGAATCTTGTGTAGCTGAGTTCCTGAAATATTTTATATAAAATAGTACATTTGGTTTTCATTTGAAAATTCATCTAGATTAAATTTTAGCCTGCATTTTTATTTCCATGAAACTTGCTTCATGTTTGTGTATTTTCTCCTCTGTCTACTTTGCCAGCTCTACCTGATCTCTTTTGACAGAGGAATAAGGTAGTCCACATTCTGGTTAACAGCAATAAGTGTTAAGAGCACTTGAGTACAGCTTTAAATGAAGATGGATCACCTGCAGCAAATGCAGTCTCTATATCATCTGCAAAGCAAAAGACGGTCCTAGTGTTTCAAATTGAAATGAGAGAAAGTTCAGATAATTTCCCTGTAATCCAGCTTAGGTAAATTGAATAGAGTGACTCAGAGTTTGCTTAAGGTATAATTATCATTTTGGTTAAAATGACGTTCTTAACGGCTGACTGCATCCAATATCCCAAAATTGCACTCATGGCCTGTAAAACATAATTTTATCTCTTGGTCTTAATTTAGCTTAATTTATATGCTGTAACATATGGTCAATAAAGACAATGCATGCGGTACACATTTGGTTTATAAGTACTTTTGAATAAAATTAGATTTCTCAAAATTACTCTAAAAACATATCAGTCAGACATTGACTAGTTCACACAGGTCCTTTCAATATGATCTAATATTTCAATAACTTCATTAAATAAATATAGAATTTTTATATTTGATATATATGATTTTTATATATATGATCATATTCATCAGTTTTACTAGTTAAAACAACAGTAACACAACCATCCAACAAAAAAAGCACAAAAGTTAAAAAAACATAACCTTGGTTTATATTAGTTTGTTTTTCAAAAATCCATTTTGTAGATCTATAGCAAAAATCAATAGCTAGAGGCAATAGTCCTGTCAACTTTCAGGATAGGAAATTGAGTAAAGCATTTGGCTATTACTTAGCTGGTATCTCGAGACAGGGTTAAGAAGAGGTTTCACTGGAGATGATCAGCTTAAAGATATGAAACATAATGTTACCCTAAAAAGAAAGGTATCACAGTATCCAAGCAAGGTATTGAATATCATGATAATCCAAATCTATGCCCTGACCAGAGATGCTGAAGAAGCTGAAGCTGAACAGTTATGAAGACCTAAAAGACCTTTTAGAACTAATACACACACAAAAAAAGATGTCCTTTTCATTATAGGGGACTGGAATGTAAAAGTAGGAATTCAAGAAACACCTGGAGTAACAGGCAAATTTGACCTTGGAGTACAGAATGAAGCAGGGCAAAGACTAATAGAGTTTTGCCAAGAAAACACACTGGTCATAGCAAACACCCTCTTCCAACAACCCAAGAGAAGACTTTACACATGGACATCACCAGATGGCCAACACCAAAATCAGATTGATTATATTCTTTGCAGCCAAAGATGGAGAAGCTCTATACAAGTCAGCAAAAAGAAGACTGGGAGCTGACTGTGGCTCCTCAGTTCATGAACTCCTTATTGCCAAATTCAGAGTTAAATTGAAGAAAATGGGGAAAACCACTTGACCATTTAGGTATGACTTAAATCAAAACCCTAACAATTATACAATGGAAGTGAGAAATAGATTTAAGGGACTATTTTTGATAGAATGCCTGATGAACTATGGATGGAGATTTGTGACATTGTACAGGAGACAGGGATCAAGACCATCCCCAAGAAAAAGAAAAGCAAAATGGCTGACTGAGGAGGTCTTACAAATAGCTGTGAAAAGAAGAGAAGCAAAAAGCAAAGGAGAAAAGGAAAGATATACCCATTTGAATGCAGAGTTCCAAACAATAGCAAGGAGAGATAAGAAAGTCTTCCCTAGCAATCAATGCAAAGATAGAGGAAAACAATAGAATGAGAAAGGCTAGAGATCTCTTCAAGAAAATTAGATATACCAAGGGAACACTTCATGCAAAGATGGGCTCAATAAAGGACAGAAATGGTATGGACCTAAGAGAAGCAGTAGATATTATGAAGAGGTGGCAAGAATACACAGAAGAATTGTCCAAAAAAATCTTCATGACCCAGATAATTACGATGATGTGATCACTCACCTGGGGCCAGCATGCTGGAACGTGAAGTAAACTGGACCTTAGGTCACTATGAATGAAGCTAGTGGAGGTGATGGAATTCCAGTTGAGCACTTTCAAATCCTGAAAGATGATGCTGTGAGAGTGGTGAACTCAATATGCCAGCAAATTCGGAAAACTCAGCAGTGGCCACAGGACTGGAAAAGGGCAATTCATTCCAATCCCAAAGAAAGGAAACGCCAAAGAATGCTCAAACTACCACACAATTGCACTCATCTCACATGCTAGTAAAGTAATTCTCAAAATTCTCCAAGCCAGGCTTCAGCAATATGTGAACCATGAACTTCTAGATGTTCAAGCTGGTTTTACAAAAGGCAGAGGATTCAGAGATCAAATTGCCAACATCTGCTGGATCATGGAAAAAGCAAGAGAGTTCCAGAAAAACATCTATTTCTGCTTTATTGACTATGCCAAAGCCTTTGACTGTGTACATAAAACAAACTATGGAAAATTCTGAAAGAGATGGGAATACCAGACCACCTGATCTGCCTCTTGAGAAACGTGTATGCAGATTAGGAAGCAACAGTTAGAACTGGACATGGAACAACAGACTGGTTCCAAATAGGAAAAGGAGTACGTCAAGGCTGTATATTGTCACCCTGCTTATTTAACGTCTATGCAGAGTACTTCATGAGAAACACTGGGCTGGAAGAAGCACAAGCTGGAATCAAGATCGCCAGGAGAAATATTAATAATCTCAGATATTCAGATGACACCACCCTTATGGCAGAAAGTGAAGAACTAAAGAGCCTCTTGATGAAAGTGAAACAGGAGAATGATAAGGTTGGCCTAAAGCTCAACATTCAGAAAACTAAGATCATGTATCCAGTCTCATCACTTCATGGCAAATAGATGGGGAAACAGTAGAAACAGTGGCAGACTTTTTTGAGGGGGCTCCAAAATCACTGCAGATGGTGTTTGAAGCCATGAAATTAAAAGACACTTACTCCTTGGAAGCAAAGTGATGATAAACCTAGACAGCATATTAAAAAGCAGAGACATTACTCTGTCAGCAAAGGTCTGTCTAGCCAAGGCTATGGTTTTTCCAGTAGTCATGTATGGATGTGAGAGTTGGACTGTAAAGAAGGCTGAGTGCTGAAGAATTGATGCTTTTGAACTGTGGTGTTGGAGAAGACTCTTGAGAGTCCCTTGAACTGCAAGGAGATCCAACCAGTCCATCCTATAGGAGATCAGTCCTGGGTGTTCATTGGATAGACTGATGTTGAAGCTAAAACTCCAGTATTTTGGCCACTTGATGTGAAGGGCTGACTCATTTGAAAAGACCCTGATGCTGGGAAAGATTGAGGGCTGGAGGAGAAGGTGCCGACAGAAGATGAGATGGTTGGATGGCATCATCAACTCAATGGACACGAATTTGGGTAAACTCCGGGAGCTGGAGCTCTACAGGGAGGCCTGTCATGCTGCGTTTCATGGGGTCTCAAAGAGTCTAACAGACTGAGTGACTGAACTGAACTGAAAAAGAAAGGAAAATACTAGCAGTAAAATTATCGATAGAATGTTGTGGTTATGTAAGACAAAGTCTCTTGTTTTAAGAAACTATGCTATTTAGAGATAAATATGGGAAGATCCCCTGGAGAAGGAAATGGCAACCTCCTCTAGTATTTTTGCCTGAAAATCCCGTGGGCAGAGGAGGCTTGCAGTCTATTTTGCCACCTGGGAAGCCCTAACGTGTTAGAGTCTGCAATGCCATGGACTGTAGCCTGGCAGGCTATACCCCAGTTCAAAATATAAAGTTTTTTAGAGTGAAATATGATGACTGTGTTTAGGTTCGACACAAAGGTTGAATAAATACAGAAATAAGGATACTCATAGATCTGTTACAAAGATGCTCAAGGATGGGGGAGAAGTTTGGAAGAGATTGAGTACCCACATGGTTAACTTTAGAATTCTTAACTAAGAAAAAGATACTTTCTTCTTAGGTTCTGTTATGTATAGTCATGTCCTCCTGGGTTCCTAGAAGAGCTCAAGGGAAAACAAAAGGCCAATCTAGTTTACTGATGTGAGAAGATGTCATTAATCTTAGTATTTCTACTAACTTCATGGAAAGAAGCCATTTCCAATTGATCTGTTCGCATCAGAGTTCAAGTAGCACAAACTTTCAACTCTCAGTTCTATTTTCTTTTGTCTTCCATGATTTAAGAGCCTCTGTTACTCTAGCTGTACTTTGGACACAACATACAAAATAAGAATTGGGTTTTAAAATTTTTCCACTTCTCATTTTATTTCTTGCCCTAGCCCAGATATCCCCAAATCTCATAAATATTTTTCTAAGGCAAAAAGGATGAATGTGAAGTAAATGTACCCTCCAGATAACTATTAGGAGTAATTTCTGATGAACAGACTCAGTTCTTAGTGGGAACGATGGGAATATCAAGGAACGCAAACTTCTCCCCCATCATCTGGGGCTGATGGCTAAAGTCCTCTGGTTTGGCACGGGGACTTCATGCTGTGGAGGCTGAGTTCTTAATCCCAGAACTGGAGCAAGCAATTCAAGACAGGATAATTAGTAACGTCTTTCAACTCTCATCATGTCTATGTAGTATCTGAGTAAATCTGATCACAACTTGATTAGATTTAGCATGCTCATCCTAATAACTATAAAACACTCATGTTGCTCAAATTCTTATAATTATAATGCAAACAATTGGATTATATATTCCTCATCTAAAATACATAATAGCACTTTCATGGGAGAGTGCAAGTCAAACATGACACCCCGCAAGATTTAAATATCAAAGATGGAATAAATCAAGGGCCAGGAGACTTGAAAATAGATTATAACTGCAAAACTGTTGTTCTAAAACTGGATATTCAGTACAGCTTAATCTAACCAGATTTCAATGTTTCTATGTTTAACTTTTCACATTTACAGCTGATAAAGTATATGCCCCAGTCACACACAGACACAGACACCATACTAAACACTGAAGAACTCTATACAAAAGAAACCTTTGCTCTATCTCAAAGAAGCCACCCATCTTATCTGCTGCCTCAGTGTTTTTAAAGACAAACAAATCTTACCCAGCTTTGGGAAAAAGTTCCAAGACTCTCACCATTATCAACTTTTAGCAGTAAGCTACTGTCAAGGTAATTAAACTATTTGGGAAATTAGTTATTTACTACTCCTTATTCTTTTCTTCCCTCTGCAATGCCAATTCTGGAAGCTGAGACTTGTATTAAAATTTATATGTGTATATGCACGCTCAGTCACACAGCTGGGTCTGAATCTTTGCAATTTCATGAACTGTAGCCTGCCAGGCTCCTCTGTCCATGGAATTTTCCAGGCAAGAATACTGGAGTGGGTTGCCATTTCCTACTCTAGGGGAACTTCCCAACCCAGGGTTCAAACTCACACCTACATTGGCAGGCAAATTCTTTACCCTTGCATCACCTGGAAGCCCATTAAAATTTATGCATATCATTATATCAGGCAATGCTATTTGCCAATCTAGTGCTTATTTGATATTCAAAATAGACAAAAGGAAAGGAAGAAGCATCTCTAAACTCCTAACCCATACAGACTAAATTATTTCCATTTTATCCAAATGGAGACCTGTTAAAGTCTATCTTACTCTAATATCCTGGCAATATTCACCAATGCCTAGCTCTGCAGACATCCTGGTAAGTGTCTGCTAATTGTCATTTTGAACTTCTCTGCTAAATTCTAGAGCATATATTTTTGTATTTCCTAAAAATGTGATATACTTCTTCCTCTTTTTAGTTCTCCTATTTCTAACCTCAATCAGGACCACAAATTCTAATAGCCTTTTTATTCCTCTCTGACTGGTGAAATGTCAAAGGTGGGAGATATGACTCATTAAAAGTAAATGCTGAAGATCTTAATAAAGTAATTGTCTATTTTCCCTCAAAAGTTCTGTTTCATCAGGGTGTATTAGAGATATAGAAGCAAGATGGAGTTCCTTCCTTGAAGATCAATACTGTACAAATATTTGATGACTATCTACATGACTCCAACCAACATCAATAGAGATAGAACATGAAGCATTGCCTAGTTGTAACAATTGGAAAATGGGACAGATTAGAGTTGATGCCACTGCAATTATCCTGTCTTCTGTTAAGAGCCTGTCAGAGTCCCAAGAGTTGTCACTAATTCTTAGAATGTTCAGATTCTCTCTCCATTCAGGTAAAGAGGTATTTGAAATTACAGTTGTTGTTGTTCAGTTGCTAAGTCATGTCCAACTCTTTGTGATCACATGGGCTCCAGCATGGCAGGCTTCCCTGTCCTTCACTACGTCCCAGAGTTTGGCAAAATTCATGTGCATTGAGTCAGTGTTGCTACCTAACCATCATCCTTCTACTGCCCCATTCTCCTTTTGCCTTCAGTCTTTCCCAGTATTGATATCACAGATTGTTATCCAATAAATGAGATGGAAATCTATCACCTGACCACTTAAAGATGTTAACATTTTATGGAATATTTAAAATTTAAGAAATAAATGCCAGGTGTATATCTAAAAAGGGTTTGGAAATTCATGCATCTCAAGCTTTAAAATCCATTTGTGTACCTAGGAGATAATTATGGCAATAAGATAAATGAGTCCCAGAAAAAATGATACTATTTTAATCTAATGTAATATAGAAGTCCACTCAAGTTTATCAGAAAATTTTTCCACCCTGAGAAAATACATCCAGGAAATGACCTAAATAAAATTATGAGGAAGACTTATTTCTGAAATTATGCAACAGTATATTCTTGTTTTCTTGTAAATAAAAGATAACATAGCATAGTTGACGCTTGTTTAAATTTTGCATACAAATATGTCTAATGCCAACTGGATTCAATTTATCCTGTCTTAATTTGAATTAACTTGACAGATCTTTTGACACATGCTGAACAGCCTAATTGTTGCTTATTTTGGTGCACTGAATCAGTGAACATGGCAATCAGAATTCAAGCAGATGTTCACAGTTTCTGTGATTGCCTGGAGCCCAAGGGTGGAAGAAGGAGAATCATTTTGCTGATTTACTTTTGTTAGTATCTGTCGAGGCACAGACTGCATTCCAAATACAACTGTTAAAATAAGCAGACTCTGCCAAAGAGTTGTGAAGAACAGATATGAATACTAATTATAACTTCATTTTTGACACATTTGAACTTATATACATAGTTACTTTAACCAGAATTTGCCAATGGGAAAGTTGCAAAAGCACATTTATCTTCCTATAGCCTCAATTTTTTTTCAGTATCTTAATTTTTAAACGTGATTAATTTATTATAATTAGCTTCAAGAATGCAGAAAACTACAACATGATAAAGCAAACAGAAGTTGTCTATCACCCTTACTGCCTACTTTGTCATATCTTATATTGTGCTATGTTTACGAGAACTTTTAAAATATGTATATATTTATTTATTTACTTTAGGCTGTGCTGGGTCTTCATTGCTATGCACAACACAGGCTTTCTCTAGCTGCAGTGAGTAAGGGCTACTCTGTAAATGTGGTGGGGGACCTTCTCACTGCAGTGACTTCTCTTGTTGCAGAGCACAGGCTTTACGGTGCACTGTCTTCAAGAGTTTCAGCTTGCCAGCTTAGTTGCCCCATGGCATGTGGAATCTTCCTGGAACAGGGATAGAACTCTTCTCTCCTGAATTGGCAGGCATATTCTTAACCACTGAACCACCAGGGAAGTCCTAAAAATTCTTTTTTTTTTTTTTTAATTTTTAAGAACTGGAGCATTACAGATTCCTTTGACTCTTCTTCCAAACAAATGGGAGTAATCACAATCTGATCAATTCCATACATCCTTTACATTTTTGTTATGAAGTTTGTATGTTATCAATTTGAAGTAAAAATGTCCTTCATATGTTTTTAAAAAGCACAAAATAACTATAGTTATATAAATAGTATAAAAGAAATCTAGAGTTGAATAGCTCAGAGTTTGTAACGTGACTTCTTACAATTGCCATCCACTTACATCAGTTCAGTTCACTTGCTTGGTCATGCCTGACTCTTTGCGACCCCATGGACCACAGCATGCCAGGCCTCCCATGGTGGTGTCCATCACCAAACTCCCGGAGTTTACTCAAACTCACATCCATTGAGTTGGTGATGCCATCCAACCATCTTATCCTCTGTCGTCCCCTTCTCCTCCAGCCTTCAATCTTTCCCAGCATCAGGTCTTTTCCAATGAGTCAGTTCTTTGCATCAGGTGGCCAAAGTATTGAAGTTTCAGCTTCAACATCAGTCCTTCCAATGAATATTCAGGACTGCTTTCCTTTAGGATGAACTGGTTGGATCTTCTTGCAGTCCAAGGGACTCAAGAATCTTCTCCAACACCACAGTTCTAAAACATCAATTCTTCAGTGCTCAGCTTTCTTTATAGTCCAACACTTACATCCATACATGACTACTGGAAAAACCATAGCCTTGACTAGACGGACCTTTGTTGGCAAAGTAATGTCTCTGCTTTTTAATATGCTGTGTAGATTGGTCATAGCTTTTCTTCCAAGGAGTAAGCGTCTTTTAATTTCATGGCTGCCATCATGCTTGCTGTGATTTTGGAGCTCCTCCAAAAATAAAATCTACTTACATAGTTCTTGTTTATTCATGTTTTCAATTCTATAGGTTTGTTTGTTTGTTTTTAGCAACTTACTCATTTTTACATTGCTTTATGAAGAACTGTTTTAAAAACATTCTTTATGCACTTTGGACACTAACCGTTTGTTATAGCAGATACCTTCTGACAGGCTATGATTAGTTTCATGCCTGCTGTTAAATTATCTTTCTGTATGGATAATTTAAAATTTTGTCATTGTAAATTTCATTAGCTTTTTTCTTTGTGGGGTTACACTTTTTCATTTTTCCCACATCAGAGGCCTTACATCTAGTCCTGTATATTTTCTTCTAAATGTTTCAGTTTGTTTTTGCTCATTAGTTTTTCATACACTGAGAGCTGAAGATGTCTTTCTAATTTTCCTTTGCTTAAAAATTATAAATGTTCCTATCACCATTTGGTGACTATTTCTTTGTTGTTATTTTGCCTTTTCTTCCAAGCTTCCTCCCCTAAATTTCCTCCTAGATATATATGAGATCTTACTATTTTCTTTTTTATTTCTCATCATTTTACTTCTCTAGTCTTTAGTCAGTGTAATATCATCAATCTACTTTCTGATTCATCAGTTCTTTTTTCCCATCTGTATCTATATGATTACACATCTATCTTTGTGTGAATATATGTAACTATATAATTGTATTAAGCTGTACATTCAATTTTACTAAATATGTGCGTGTTTTTAAAAGTTTTATACATTTTTTCTCAAATTGTTTTATTGTTTTTGTTATATCTTGTTCTTTCTTCTTCTTTATTGTTTTTATTTTATTTTACTTTTTATAAACAGTCCCTACGCCTTTAGTTCTGTGACACTAATTCTGCTGTTTACTTTCATTCTGTGTCATTCACATTGATTTCTTTCAGGAAATTTTACTGACTTTGAACTGACAAGTAATTGCAGCAGGTCTTGCTTGTGAGAATCCTGTATGTCAAATTGAGAATGAATCCTTCATACTAACTACTGTATTCGTTTAGGCCTTTGCTTCTGCCAGAATAGGGAGAACTGTGGGAAAATCTTGGTGCTAAGAAAGTTGTAGTAGGGAAGGTCCATTGTTAACAAGGCTCATAAGACTTTATTTTTTTTTTTGAAGTCCAACCAGAGCCCAAGCCAAGACAGAAAACTTTCTTCTGGTATTTTTGTCAGTGGCAATTTTTTTTTCTTCTTTTTTAAAATATAAATTTATTTATTTAATTGGAGGCTAATTACTTTAAAATATTGTATTGGTTTTGCCATACATTGACATGAATCTGCCATGGGTGTACATGTGTTCCCCATCCTAAACCCTCCTCCCATCTCCCTCTGCTTTTCATAGAAACCTCCAGTATTCTTGCCCGGAAACTTTCATGGACAGAGAGCAAAAACCTAACTCTCGTCAATTCTGTGAATGCTGACGTAAGTGAAGACACAGAAGGAAAGTTTGAAAGCAATAGAGGATAATTCATAAAATTTAAGGAAGGAAGCCAGCTCTTAATGTGAAAATGTGAGGTGAAACATGTGCGGAAGCTGCAGCAAGTTCCTTCTCCAAACTTGGAAGTTCCTTCTCCAACTAGGGAAGATCAGGGGATCTTCCCTACCCAGGAATTTAACCCAGATCTCTCACATTGCAGGCAGATTCTTTTCTATCTGAGCCCCTAGGGAAACCCAAGTTATTCAGAAGATCTAGCTAAGATCATTAATGAAGGTGGCTACACTAAACAACAGATTTTCAATGTAGGCCAAAAAAACCCCAAAACCTTTATATTGAAATAGGATGACAAAATCACATAATAATAGTTATTATACTCTTTATTCTAAGCCTTGTTATCTATAAGGACAAATTTTCCTACCTTATTCTACTGATTAGATTCTTGCTATTCTTAAATTGCTGTATAAATTTAGATAGATACTGCTATTTCCACATGCAAAATAAATTGTGATTCTAAGTAACAGTTTGTTATAGATTAGTTTATTGAGAGTTGAGAAACTTGAAAACACTGAATAGTTCTTTAAAATTTATAGCATGATGCATCAAGTGACTATACCAGATCTTAGCTGCATCTAGATGGTACCCTTGTATACCCTGTAGTTATAAATTATGCTAGACACACAAAATAAGCATATGAAAAACTTATTAGCACTTAAGTATGAAAATGCTATCTAATTCATTTTTTTTAACTAAGAAATTTCTTTTCTAAAAGGCCAGGGAAATAGAACTATCGAATGATACACTTGCAACTAGTGGAATTTCTACTGTGATTGCTTAATAGTTAGAAAAGAAAGGTATAATGTAGCTTTTCACAATGGTTGTTTTCTGTATCCTCTCGCATTCTGGATGTCACCAAAAGCCTTTGATTATATTTAGACTATTTTTATGGCATTGCAAATATTGGCTGTCTAATTATCATTTCAGAAAACTATGTTGCACTCCTTTAAGGTAGGGACCAAATTTTGTTCATAATTAGACCATTATGAAAATATCTTGTTAAGTGCTGACAAAAATTAAGTACTAAATAAGAGTATTGTACATATGGGGAATTAAAAAAAACAAGAAGAAGTAGTAAATCACTAGAAGCTTTTCTAGGCAGAGAAATGAACCAAGGACATTGGAGACAGAAATTTGTTTGCAAAGGCAAGTAGATTTTATTCATTTATTCAGTAAATATTTATTGAGCCTATTACACATGCTAGGCTGCTGGGATGCAATCTGATGCAAAAACACATGTGGTTCCAACTCTCATAGAGTTTGCAATTTATGAAAAAGTACTCAGCCAATAAATTCCTTGAAAAATGTGTTTCAATAAGCTGAAATAAGTGTGTAAAGCAAAATAAATGTATACAAAAGAGAATTAATGCCTTCTTCTAAGTTAATTAACCATATTTTACAGTCCTAATTTGTCTCTACAATGGCATTATTTATAACTTTTGAGAAATGAGTGGTCGTTCCTAGGGCATAAACACTTAGGTATAATAATACATCATATGTAATGTTACATTAATGTTGTCTGCTTACATATAATGTTATATCACTTAATGTGTACCGTAAGATACTTCCAATATAATATAACTGCTTTCTCCCTAATCTTTGGTACTATTCATGTCCTAGATTTTATTGTAACATATCCTTTAAACATATAATTTATCACTATTTTTGTTTTAGACAGAGCCATCTGTTAGAGGTATTAAAAGTAAGGAAAAAATGAATTTTATGCTTTCTTTCATTTATTTTATATCCAGGGTTCATCCTTTTTTTAAGTATGTCAAAGTTTCTGTCTGGTTTCACATTCTTTCTGCCTAAAGAATTTTTCTTAATATCTCTTGTGTTGCAAGTCTACTTAGATATAAATTATCTTTGTGTTTGTGTGTGAGAGAGAGACAGAGAGAGAGCAAGTCATTATTTCTCCTTTGCTTTGGAAGATATTTTAGAGTATAGGATTCTATATAGGCACTTCTTTTCTTTCAGGACTTTAAATGTGACAATTTGTTGTGTTCTGTATTGTATGATTTCAAATAAGAACTGCACTGTAATGCTTATCTTTATTATTTTCATGTAATGTGTCTTTTTTTCTCTGAGCATCTTCAAGTTTTTTCAAATTCATTTATTTTCAAGAGTGACAACAGCTAGAGTGGGGCATTGTGTGTGTGTGTGTGTGTGTGTGTGTGTGTGTGTGTGTTTGGTATCTGTCTCTAATTTTAGAAGACTTGTGGCCATTATGTCTTTATATATTTCTCCTTCCCTTTTTTCCTCTTTCTAGAATTCCAAGTATACATGTATTAGACCAGCTAATATGTCCAATACACTTTAGATCTATTTTCTCATACTTTTTGGTTTTTGAACTATCTCTAAGGTCATTGAATTGTTTTTTTTTTTCTTTTTCTTTCTTGGCTGTGTTGATCATGTAGAGCATGTTAAAGTGGTTGAATTGGGCATAAGTGTGTTGAAGATATTCCTTATCACTGTTACTGCTCTTTTAATTTGTTTCTAGAATTTTCATTTTTTCTGCTTTATATACTTCATTTCTATGTAAAAAGTAACCATTTTATCTTGCATGACATTCACCTTTTCAATTAGAGACTTTATTATATTAATCACACTGATTTTAACATTGTACTCAGAGATTTCTGACATCCATGTCAGCTCTATAGATTGCTTTTGCCTCTTGAAGTTCACTGTTTATTTCTTGCTTTAAAAAAAAATAGTGTTTTGTTGAAGAAACTAATCACAAATGAGACAGTAGTTACTGAACTAAATAACATTTTTGAAATGAAGTGTTAGTTTCTAGTCATGTCCAACCCTTTGCGAGCCTATGGACCACAGCCCACTAAGTTCCTCTGCCATGGGATTTTCCAGGTAAGGATACTGGAGTGGGTTGCCATTTCCTTCCCCAGGGTATCTTCCTGACTGAGGGATCGAACCCCAGGTCTGCTATACTGGAGGCAGATTCTTTACCGACTGAGCTATGAGGGAAATTTTTGGGGGGTGGGGTACAAATTAGCAAACTTTTTCTTCTCTAGACCTTAACTTTATGGATTTGACGCTATCCAAATGGGAATGACCTTTGGTGTGGATCGTTTTCAGGCTAATGTTAGCTTCAGTGTACTTGGTCACCTAATTTCTTTGGTATTAATGTGTGTTTAGTTTGGAGGCTATTACTTTATACGGTATTATGATTTCTGCTTCATTCTCAGCTTTAGGGCTTCCCTTTACAATGCTCCTGAGAGAGCATTCCTCTCCAGTCTTGTTCTATTCTGCTGTTACACCAGAGTTGTTCGCCTGCCACTCATCATATTTTGGTCTGGTGGTAAAGTATAATTACTCCTATTCCAGCTGTAGCCCTGGACAGGCATGTTATTCTGACCCTCTACCTGTTCTAATCCTGAAGACCTTCAGCAGCCTTACTAATGCCCTGAAGTGTTTTATTGCTTTCCTCCCACAGTAAGTTCTGTAGGGCAGGTAGGGAGCAAATATCACTTAGATATTGCCATTCAGGGCTTCCCTGGTGGTTCAGTGGTAAAGAAGCCACCTGTGATGCAAGAGTCACAGGAGATGCAGGTTCCGTCTATGGGTTGGGAAGATCCCCTAGAGGAGAGATCCCCTAGTGGAATGGCAACCCACTCCATTGTTCTTGCCTGGAAAATCCCATGGACAAAGGAGTCTGGCAGGCTATGGTCCACAGGGTCACAAAGAGTCAGACAGGACTGAAGCGACTTAGCACACATGCTCCTGTGGTGGGGCTTCCCAGGTAGCTCAGCAGTCAAGAATCTTCCTACAATGCAGGAGACTTGCAAGAGATATGGTTTCAGTCCTTGGCCAGAGAAGATCCCCTGAAGTAAGAAATAGCAACTCACTCTAATATTCTTTCCTGGAGAATCCCATGGACCGAAGAGCCTGGTGGGCTATAGTCCATAGGGTCACAAAGAGTTTGACATGACTGAACAACCAAACAACAACAACTACATGTTTTTCTTGCAGCCATTGCCATTTATTCCTGCAACTCTGCACTGTGAAGGAGATTCCCTTGAACTTTCACTGATATTTTTAGTGACTATACTCTGAGATCCATGCTGAAAAAGCTACAAGTAGGTATAAATTCCTGTACGCAGGCAGCACCAAGTCTCAAAACCTTTGCATCAGCATATAATCAGCTGCCAATTTGTTGACAACTCTAGCCTCATTCTTCCTGTCAGTGTCTATCATCCTGGGTGAAGAAGTGCTCATGCCCCTCCCTTTTATTTTCCTCTTTTCTCCAAGCTCTAGTCTGTTTCTAGGTTTTGGGTCAGTGGATTTGGTCATGAGCTCAATTCTTTGGCTAAAAAAGTTATGAACATGTAATTGGCTGCTTTTTTGCTTTTGAAAGGAAGAGTGGGGTATTTAAAAACTATAATTTTTAAACTGATGTTTGGAAAGTGAATCAGAGTTACTGCATGAAAAAGAGTATGCCAGAAGAGAACTTCAGGTCAAAGAAATATCATGGAAGTGTTATGAGGAAGCAAGATATTTTCAAACAAAGGAAATAGGCGCAATGGAAGCAGTGTTGCTAAGGATGAATAATGAACATAAAGATGAAACTAGGAGAAACTGGAGAGATAGGGCATATCACATCATGCCTAGACCTTGTTTAGTTCTTATTCTATGAGTGATGAGAATTCTTTGATGTAATGCAAGCAGTTTTCACAATTTTTTTTGAAATATTTACCTTGGATACACTTTCAAAACAATTTAAAATCATGTGGGTAGATCTATTGAAAATGACTGCAGAAATCCAGGTAGAATAAGATGGATATTTGAACTAGGGATATAGGAGTAGATATGCAAAAAAACAGGCAGATTCCTTTTTTGAAGACTCTGACAGAGGTAGAGAGAATGGTGAGACATTCAAGGTAGCAGCTGCACAGGTTAATAATACGTATTTTAGGAAATTAGGCTGGAAATGAGTTAGAATGAGATTATGAAAGACCATGGAATCCATTCTAAGAAGCCTGTATTGATTTCTTCTATGTAGTGAAATCATAGTATGTTTTATGCTGAGCTGTGATTAATCATATTATTTTTGAGGAAAGGTAGCTTAAATCACTAAATCACAATCTACGTGAATCGGATATTGTTGCATTCTGAACAGCAAATTCAACATTCTTAAGCCCATGTCAGTAAAAATGTGTCTTAATATTGTAAAACCAGGTAAGAACTGCCTTTGCAAATAAATTAATGAACTATTAAGACATAGAAAATTTAGTTTTATCACCACCCTTGTTTGAACAAAATCTGTCAGTAAAATATATTAGTTGGAATCATCATCTCTATAAAACCTGATTGGAAGGTGATGAAGATGAACCAGTTGATAGATGAAAAGTGGTTATATTTGAAAATATGTCATTTCCCTTATGATTCAAATAAAGCATATATGAAAAATACATTATATTTTATACCATAGCAAATTCTGGTTTACAAGTGAGCATTCTTTACAAGTTAATTTTCTAGTTTTCAAATGTTAATTTCTTAACAGATTGAACAATCTAGCTATTGTTTTTATTCAGGTTATAAATGAGCATATGTTGAACACAGAACAAGCACTAGTTATTGTGGATGCAGGGATTAAAAAAAACTAGATGGCATATATTGTGTCCAAAAGAGGAACAAACACTTTGCAGTGCAGCATGGTTTCAAGCTGAAGAGTACAAAGTAAGGACGGAAGTACCTGCATGAGGCAGGATGGAGAGTATATAATAAAGTAAGTAAGCAAGATTTCTTGAAATGATTTGTAATGCTTGTATTTCCAAATAATATATTGTTGTTTTAGTCACTGATTCATGTCTGACTTTTCTGACCCCTTGGACTGTAGCCCACCTAGCCTCTCTGTCCATGGGATTCTCCAGACAAGAATACTGGAGTGGGTTGCAATTTTTTCCTCCAGGGGAGCCACCTGAGAAGCCCCAAAATAATATATTAGGAGACTGAAAATAGCTCTAAAGAGCCTCTTAATAAAGGTGAAAGAGGAATGTAAAAAACCAGCTTAAAGCTCAACATTCAAAGAACTGGGATCATGGCATCCAGTCCTATCACTTCATGGAAAATAGATGGGGAAACCATGGAAACAGTGAAAGCTTTTATTTTCTTGGGCTCCAAAATCACTGCAGATGGTGATTGCAGCCATGAAATTAAAAGACACTTGCTCCTTGGAAGAAAAGCTATGACAAACTTAGACAGTGTATTTAAAAGCAGAGACATTACTTTGCCAACAAAGATCTGTATAGTCAAAGCTGTGGTTTTTTGAGTACTCATGTATGGATGTGAGAGTTGGACTGTAAAGAAAGCTTAACGCTGAAGAATTGATGCTTTTGAACTGCAGTATTGGAGAAGACTCTTGAGGGTCCCTTGGACTGCGAGGAGATCCAACCAGTGAATCCTAAATTAAATCAGTCCTGAATATTCATTGGAAGGACTGATGCTGAAGCTGAAACTCCAATACTTTGGCCACCCCATGTAAAGAGCAGTCTTATTAGAAAAGACCCTGATTCTGGGAAAGATTGAAGGCAGGAGGACAAGGATATGATAGAGGACAAGATGGTTGGATGGCATCACTGACTCAATGGACATGAGTTTGAGCAAACTCCAGGAAATAGTGAAGGACAGGGAAGCCTGGCATGCTTCAGTCCATGGAGTTGCAAAGAGTCAGACATGAGTGAATGACTGAAAAATGAACAAAAAATTGCTCAGCAAATGTCAACTGTATACAATACTCACCTTCTCTTTTCATACTTTATCATTCTCATTTGGATTTTCTGGTTTGGGCCACTTCTGCCTTCAGGCTTGTCATTGGAATTTCATCAGTATCAGCCTACAACTTACTGACAGGAAGAAATCTCCCCTAATATGCCTTACTTGAAGATGTGAATGACTGGATGGAACACCCAAAAGGATTGCTTCATGGACGCTAGTAACCACACCATTGCTTCTGGTCCCATCTGGTTGTTGTCTTCTCTCAGCCTGCTGAAGCCTTGCTCTTCAGATTTAGAAACACCTCTTGCTTCTGACTCATATTTTGCTGACTTACCACGGTTACTCTTGCTGTTTTCAAATCTTTCCCCTCACTATCCTGCATCCATCCTTTCCTATTACTTTCTATGATGCAGAATTCTTCATACTCAAGTGGAAGAATTTTCCTTTCTAATTATATCATCTCAGTAGGGATAAAGGTAATTTTTTACTATTTTTAAGCCATGAATTAATGATAAATCTGAGTAATCACATTCAGTTCAGTTCAACTGCTCAGTCATGTCCAACTCTTCGCAATCCCATGGACTGAAACATGCCAGGCTTCTCTGTCCACCAACTCCCAGAGCACACTCAAACTCATGTCCATTGTGTCAGTGATGTCCTCCGACCATCTTATCTTCTGTCATCCCCTTCTTCTCCTGCCTTCAATCTTTCCCAGCATCAGGATCTTTTCCAAAGAGTCAGTTCTTTGCATCAGGTGGCCAAAGTATTGGAGTTTCAGCTTCAGCATCAGTCCTTCCAATGAAAATTCAAGACAATGATTTCCTTTAGGATTGACTCTGATCTCGTTCCAGCCCAAGGGACTCTCAAGAGTCTTCTCCAACATCACAGTTCAAAAGCATCAATTCTTCTGCACTCAGCTTTCTTTATAGTCCAACTCTCACAACCATACATGACTATTGGAAAAACCATAACTTTGACTAGATGGACCTTTGTTGGCAGAGTAATGTGTTGCTTTTTAATATGATGTCTAGGCTGGTTATAGCTTTTCTTCCAAGGAGCAAGACATGGCTGTAGTCACTATCTGCAGCGATTTTGGAGCCCCCCCAAATAAAATCTCTCACTGTTTCCATTGTTTCCCCATCTATTTGCCATGAAGTAATGGGATTGAATGTCATGATCTTAGTTTTCTGAATGTTGAGTTTTAAGCCAACTTTTTCACTCTCCTCTTTCACTTTCATCAAGAGGCTCTTTAGTTCTCACTTTCTATAATCACATTTTTTAGTGATGTCACTCAGTCGTGTTCTTTGCGACCCCATGTACTGTAGCCTACCATGCTCCTCTGTCCATGGGATTTTCCCAGGCAAGAGTACTGGAGTGGGTTCACATTTCCTTCTCCAGAGGATCTTCCCAACCCAGGGATTGAACCCGGGTCTTCCGCAATGTAGGCAGACGCTTTACCGTCTGAGCTACTATTCTGCTTTCATACAAACAACTAAAAACCACAATTTGATCAATAATTTTAATATTCTGGTGGTTATATACTGTAAAACAAAGAGTATTTTTGAACTTTTTTCTTCAAGATTTTGAGATCTACAATTCTCTTTTCCTCTTTTTGAAAACCATCCCATCTGTACTTCAACTGATGGTAGGGTTTTCAGATAAGAAGAGAACCTGATCACTTGAAAGTGAAAGAAAAAGCTCTACCTTTTCTACCATTTCACTTGTTCTTCCCTACTAACTGGAGACTCCAGGCTCACAGAGTGCCCTAGTATCTAGCAAACTCTTAAATTTTATTTAAAATTCTCTTTTTCTATTTAAACTGAACTCATTTAATTCATTTGTATTTTCCATATTACATTCTTTGTTTTCCTTAACTAGAACCATTGTTTACTGCTTTGTTACTAGCATTTTTATTAACTATAATATTCCTGTGTATATATATATATATATATATATATATATAATTTCAACTTTTTAGACACTAATTACTCCTAATCTATCAAAGTGTCAGAAAGCAGAAAAAAATAATGCTCAAAACCATCAAAAATGTCATATATTATAAGTTCACTCAGAAAGTTTATATAAAACAACCTCTATGCAACTTACCCTACACATGGTCCTGCTTCTTAGAGAACAAATCTGCATAAAAGCTTTATCAACTTTAGCACCTATATGTTACAATTCTGCAAGACTTAACTTTGAGGTATTTCCCCATATTTTTAGCAGGTCTTGGATATACCTTTCTAATTAGAATTCTGATCCCAATTCTAAAGTTTAAGAAGAAAGGGACAGAGGGAGGTTCCCCACACCTCCAACAAGCAATGATTTGACACCACTGGATATCTTATGAAAGTGAAGTGAAGTTGCTCAGTTGTGTCTGACTCTTTACAACCCCATGGACTGTAGCCTACCAGGCTCCTCCATCCATGGGATTTCCTAGGGCAATAGTACTGGCGTGGGGTGCCATTTCCTTCTCCAGGGGATCTTCCTGACCCAGGGACCGAACCCGGGTCTCCTGCATTGTAGACAGACACTTTACCATCTGAGCCACCAGGGAAGTCCTGGTTGTCTTAGAATTCAACTCAATTCTGATGTTATTCACCTGGAAATACCATCATATTCCACAAATTGAGGGCTCTGTCTCATGTGACAGATACTATCAACACACACCCAGGTTGAAAACATTTAGCGTTGGGGAAGAACTACTTGAGAATTATTTTTCAGATTATATTGATGTGTGAATATAGGGTCCTACTCCACTCTGACCCATCTCTAGAGTCTAGAAAAATATCCTTCACTAATCAATTTATGCCAAAAAAGCAAACAATGATTAAAACAATCAATTTTATAGTACTACTTTAATTCAATTTTTTCTAGACTGATACAATTTTGAATCCTCAGTAATTATGGCACATCCTAGAAACACTGCTGCATAATGATCAAATAGAAACTTAATAGGTTAAACCAACACAATTTCATCTCACAATTTCAGTGGTCCAAGTCCAAGTACAGCTCAGCGCAGTCTTCTGCTGATGGTCTCATGTGCTGCAATTAACATGGCAAGTAGACTGCATTATCATCTGCAGACATCCCTGGAGAAGAATCCATTTTCAAATTCTCTCAGTTGTTGGAAGAATCTATTTGTATGTGATGATAGGATTGAAGGCCCCTGCTTCTTACCAGCTGCCTGCAGGAGTCTACCTTCAGGTCCTAGAGGCCATGCCAGTTTACTGCCAAGTGGCCTTCTTCTGGGCAGTTTACAAATGGCTGTTTGCTTCTTGAACTCAGCAGGAGAATTTCTTGTTCACCAATCTGCTAAGATGGATATTTACATAAAATTATGTAATCATGGGAGGGGTTTTCCTGGTGGCTTAGAAGTGAAGAATCTGCCTGCCAAGGCAGGAGATGCAACTTTGATTCCTGGGTTGGGAAGATCTCCTGGAGAAGGAAATAACAACACACTCCAGTATTCTAGACTGGAAAATTCCATGGTCAGAGGAGCCTGGGGTGCCACAGTCCATGGGATAGCAAAAAGCTGAGCACAACTAAGCAAATAAACGGCAATGACCCTCTTACATTGGAAATATTTGTTGTTTATCTACTTCCCTTTGGTTGGGAAGCCATAGAGATCTAATTGTTTCCAGTGATTTATTTTATCTTGAAAAGTAGAACTACTTGTAGAGGTGTCATTTTGTTTACCTAATTTCCTTTCCATGCCCCTAGGCTTCTTAATCACAGTGAATTTTTCAACTGAGGATTGTAAGCAGGACCAAGGTCATGTACCAAATACTTTTACATTAAGGCTTGTACATTCTTTGCTAATATATTTACCATCATTTTCTAATGTCTGAATTGTGGAACTGGTTGTTGGTATATAGGGGATCTTCCCCTGGTGTATATTCCCCATAAGATTAACAGTCACTTTGTCTGTTATTGACAGAGCAAGATGAGGCTTCCATTCTTCCTACCATTTTAGAGTTCCTCGTGGAATTATCAAATGTTTCACTCTAACTCTATTATTACTTGCCTCGCTTTCATTCCCACTGCCAGAACTGCCTGAGCAAAGATTCCTCAGTGATAGATGGTTTAAGTGGTTCTCCTAGATCTATTCCAATTAGTACAATATTTTGACCTTAAACTTAGTAACTTGTTGTCTAAAAACTTTAATATCAGGCATCAAGATCCAGTCCTTTAAACAAAATCTGGCAGAAGAATTCTCTGTCCTGGAACCACAATTTGTGAGCTATTTCCACTTTCCTAGAGATAAATATATCCTGCACCTCTAATGAAAATGCTTTCATTAGAATTTCTTCAGGAAAAGGAAAGTCTCTCCTTCCAATGTCAGTGAGCTCTGTAGGAATTTAAAAGTATGTGGACATTTTGAATTAGAAAATAGGAAGGGCAGAGGGAGAGAGACGTAACATGATATGAAGAGGCGAGTTCTTAAGAATAAACTGATATATTAATATACTGTATAGTATATTCATATAAATATTTATTACACTTAATATTACACATGTTTTTGCAGGGCCAAGGTTGGAGGGATTAGACTGTAGATGGGGTGAAAGGATTTGGAGGGTGGTAGATGTGTTTCATACCTTTTTTTCTTTTGTGACTGGGCCTGGTCTTAGTTGTGGTACAACACCTAGTTCCCTGACCAGGGATTGAACCCAGGCCCCTTGAATTGGGAGCTTGGAGTCTTAAACATTGAACCATTGGATAAGTCCCTGGGTTTCATATCTCGGTCGGTTTGGGGGTTACATAAGCTTATTTGTTCATTTGTTTTAACTAGTTCATAGTTAAAACTAGTGCATTTTATTGTATTTATGTTTTACCTTCTCAATTTGATCAAATAAACAATGTTACATATAGTTTGTAGTTAGCTTTATTTATAGATAAATGTATACTTACAAATATGGTAAATATTTGGTAATATTTGGTACTATTTTACACTATATGGTGAATATAGTACAAACTTAGAAAGGGTGAGGAATGGGAAGAGGGAATATGGATTTTACAGTTATCTATAGTATTTTATTTCTCTATTTTATAAAGAGATTATATATATTTAATCTGAGTGTGGGTTTATAAGTGTTTAATTTTCTATATTATTCTATTTATAGAACATGTTTCAAATTTGAAACTGTTTATTCTGAGAGAGTGTGTATAATTAGTCATGTCTGACTCTTGCAACCCTAGAGACCATAGCCTACCAGGGTCCTCTGTCCGTGCGATTTCCTAGAAGAAAATACTAGAGTGGGCTGCCATTCCCTTCTCCAGGGGATCTTACCAACCCAGGATCCAGTCCACATCTCTGGTGTTTCCTGCATTGGCAGGCAGACGCTTTACAACTGAACCTTCTGGTGTAAATCCTCATGCAGTTGTAAGAAACAATACACGTGGGTCAGAGGAACTAGAGGGCGGAATGAACTGAGAGAGTAGTATTGACATATATACACTGAAAAGTGAAAGTGAAGTTGCTCAGTCGTGTCCGACTCTTTGAGACCCCATGGACTGTAGCCTACCAGGCTCCTCTGTCCATGGGATTTTCCAGGCAATAGTACTGGAGTGGATTGCCATTTCTTTCTCCAGGGGATATTCCCGACCCAGGGATCAAACCCAGGTCTCCTGCATTGTAGACAGACGCTTTACCGCCTGAGCCACCAGGAAACACTGTATACATGGGCAAAATAGATAGATAGTGGGAAACAGCTCTGTAGCACAGAGAGCTCACTCAGTGCTCTGTGGTGACCTAGATGGCTAGGATATGTGTGCGTGTGTGTGTGTGGAGGGGAGGGGGGCAGTGAGAGGGAGGTACCAGAGGAAGGGGATATATGTATACATATAGTTGATTCACTCTGTTGTACAGCAGAAACTAACATAATATTAGAACCTGACTCAGGGATTGAACCCAGGTCTCCTGCGCTGCAGCTGGATTCTCTGCCATCTGAGCCACCAGGAAAGCCCTAAGCAGCTATACTGCATATTTTTTTTAAGACACCATATAGTGAAAACTTATATATCCTTTTTCAGCAGTGTGTGACTCACCCGGTTTATCTGAATCCTTAACAGTATTTGATGTCACATTTGAGCTTTTTGTCATTTTGATAGATGTATAGGGATATCTCATTGTGGTTTTAATTTCCATGTCACAAATGGCTAATGCCGGTTGAACATGTTTTCCAGTGCATATTTCCCACTGTATATCCTCTTTGGTAAGTTGTCTCTTTCTTTCTTTATCCGATTTTCTAACTGGATTGTTTGTTTTATCTAATGAGGCCGTTTATTACCGTTGAGTTTTGAGAGTATTTTATGTATTCTAAATACTAGTCCATTGTTGAATATATGACTTGTAGTTTTTTCTCCCACTCAGTGATTTGTCTTTTCATCCCCTTAATGATATCTTTCACAGAACAACTGTATGTAATTTTCATGAAGTTAAATAGTTCAATTCTTTTCTTTTTTATGAATCATGCTTCTTTTGGTGTCATGTCTAAGAATTCCTTAGCCCTGGGTTTCAAAGATTTTCTATCTTTATTTTTTCACAAAATTTATTTTATTTTAAAATTTATTTCGTGGTCCATGTTGGGTTATTTTCGTATGAGTGTTTTTTTTTTTTTTTTTTTTTTGCCTATGAATGTTCAGTTGCTTTGTCATTCTGTGTTGAAAAGGCTCTCTGTCCTACAGTGAATTACTTTCACACTTGTTTCAAAAATCAGGTGGACATATTTGTGTCTATTTCTAGATTCTCTATTCTTTTCCCTTGATTTATTTATCTATTCTTCTGGCAATCAGCTCAGTTCAGTTCAGTCGCTCAGTCATGTCCGACTCTTTGCGACCCCGTGAATCACAGCACGCCAGGCCTCCTTGTCCATCATCAGCTCCCAGAGTTCACTCAGACTCATGTCCATAGAGTCAGTGATGCCATCCAGCCATCTCATCCTCTGTCATCCCCTTCTCCTCCTGCACCCAATCCCTGCAGCATCAGAGTATTTTCCAATGAGTCAACTCTTCGCATGAGGTGGCCAAAGTACTGGAGTTTCAGCTTTAGCATCATTCCTTCCAAAGAAATCCCAGGGCTGATCTCCTTCAGAATGGACTGGTTGGATCTCCTTGCAGTCCAAGGGACTCTCAAGAGTCTTCTCCAACACCACAGTTCAAAAGCATCAATTCTTCAGCACTCAGCCTTCTTCACAGTCCAAACTCTCACATCCATACATGACTACTGGAAAAACCATAGCCTTGACTAGATGGACCTTAGTCAGCAAAGTAATGTCTCTGCTTTTGAATATGCTATCTAGGATGGTCATAACTTTTATTCTAAGGAGTAAGCGTCTTTTCATTTCATGGCTGCAGTTACCATCTGCAATGATTTTGGAGCCCCCAAAAATAAAGTCTGACACTGTTTCCACTGTTTCCCCATTTATTTCCCATGAAGTGACGGGACCAGATGCCATGATCTTCGTTTTCTGAATGTTGAGCTTTAAGCCAACTTAAAAATTCACTCTCCTCTTTCACTTTCATCAAGAGGCTTTTTAGCTCCTCTTCACTTTCTGCCGTAAGGGTGGTGTCATCTGCATATCTGAGGTTATTGAGATTTCTCCTGGCAATCTTGATTCCAGCTTGTGTATCTTCCAGTCCAGCGTTTCTCATGATGTACTCTGCATAGAAGTTAAATAAGCAGGGTGACAATACACAGCCTTGACATACTCCTTTTCCTATTTGGAACCAGTCTGTTGTTCCATGTCCAGTTCTAACTGTTGCTTCCTGACCTGCATACAGATTTCTCAAGAGGCAGGTCAGGTGGTCTGTATTCCCATCTCTCTCAGAATTTCCAGTTTATTGTGATCCACACAGTCAAAGGCTTTGGCATAGTCAATAAAGCAGAAATAGATGTTTTTCTGGAACTCTCTTGCTTTTTCCATGATCCAGCGGATGTTGGCAATTTGATCTCTGGTCTCTCTGCCTTTTCTAAAACCAGCTTGAACATCTGAAAGTTCACGGTTTACGTATTGCTGAAGCCTGGCTTGGAGAATTTTGAGCATTACTCTAGTGGCATGTGAGATGAGTGCAATTGTGTGGTAGTTTGAGCATTCTTTGGCATTTCCTTTCTTTGGGATTGGAATGAAAACTGACCTTTTCCAGTCCTGTGGCCACTGCTGAGTTTTCCAAATTTGCTGGCATATTGAGTGCAGCACTTTCACAGCATCATCTTTCAGGATTTGAAATAGCTCCACTGGAATGCCATCACCTCCATTAGCGTTGTTTGTAGTGATGCTTTCTAAGGCCCACTTGACTTCACATTCCAGGATGTCTGGCTCTAGATGAGTGATCACACCATCGTGCTTATCCGGGTCATGAAGATCTTTTTTGTACAGTTCTTCTGTGTATTCTTGGCACCTCTTCTTAATATCTTCTGCTTCTGTTAGGTCCATACCATTTCTGTCCTTTATCAAGCCCATCTTTGCATGAAATGTTCCCTTGGTATCTCTAATTTTCCTGAAGAGATCTCTAGTCTTTCCCATTCTGTTCTTTCCCTCTATTTCTTTGTATTGATCGCTGAAGAAGGCTTTCTTATCTCTTCTTGCTGTTCTTTGGAACTCTGCATTCACATGCTTATATCTTTCCTTTTCTCCTTGGTTTTTCGCTTCTCTTCTTTTCACAGCTATTTGAAAGGCCTCCCCAGACAGCCATTTTGCTTTTTTGCATTTCTTTTCCATGGGGATGGTCTTGATCTTTGTCTCCTGTACAATGTCACAAACCTCATTCTATAGTTCATCAGGCACTCTATCTATCAGATCTAGGTCCTTAAATTTATTTCTCACTTCCACTGTATAACCATAAGGGGTTTGATTTAGGTCATATGTGAATGGTCTAGCAGTTTTCTCTACTTTCTTCAATTTAAGTCTGAATTTGGTAATAAGGAGTTCATGATCTGAGCCACAGTCAGCTCCCGGTCTTGTTTTTGTTGACTGTATAGAGCTTCTGCATCTTTGGCTGCAAAGAATATAATCAATCTGATTTCGGTATTGACCATCTGGTGATGTCCATGTGTAGAATCTTCTCTTGTGTTGTTGGAAGAGGGTTTTTGCTATGACCAGTACATTTTCTTGGCAAAACTCTATTAGTCTTTGCCCTGCTTCATTCCACATTCCAAGGCCAAATTTGCCTGTTAATCCAGGTGTTTCTGACTTCCTACTTTTGCATTCCAGTCCCTTATAATGAAAAGGACATCTTTTTTGGAGCGTTAGTTCTAAAAGGTCTTGTAGGTCTTCATAAAACTGCTCAACTTCAGCTTCTTCAGCATTACTGGTTCAGGCATAGACTTGGATTACTCTTATATTGAATGATTTGCCTTGGAAACGAACAGAGATCATTCTGTTGTTTTTGAGATTGTATCCAAGTACTGCATTTCGGACTCTTTTGCTGACCATGATGGCTACTCCATATCTTCTGAGGGATTCCTGTCCACAGTAGTAGATATAATGGTCATCTGAATTAAATTCACCCATTCTAGTCCATTTTAGTTCACTGATTCCTAGAATGTCAACGTTCACCCTTGCCATCTCTTGTTTGACCACTTCCAATTTGCGTTGAGTCATGGACCTGATGTTCTAGTTTCCTATGCACTATTGCTCTTTACAGCATCGGACCTTGCTTCTATCAGCGGTCACATCCACAGCTGGGTATTGTTTTTGCTTTGGCTCCATCCCTTCATTCTTTCTGAAGTTATTTCTCCACCGATCTCCAGTAGCACCGCTGCCCTCCCTGACCTTCAAGTTGGGATAGCTCCTCTAGGCCCTCCTGTGTCTGCGCAGCCACAGCTCCTCAGGCATGTAGCTACATAATAGGTCTTACAAACATGTAGATCAAATCTCCCACTTTATTCTTCTTTTTGAAAATTCTTTTAACTATTCTAGTTGCCTTAATTTTCAATATAAATTTTAGAATATTCTTGTATATAACTGTAACATGTCTTGCTTGCATTATGATAGGAATTGAATTAAACCTATATACATCAACATGAGGAAGTTCGGCAATATTGCTATATTGATGCTTTAATCCATAAACATGGATTGGTTCTCATTTGATTTCTTTCATCAGTGTTGTGTAGTTTGGGCTTACAAAGCCTATACATATTTTGTTAGAATTGTACGTGTAAGTATTGCATTTTTAAAGCAACGTTAAGTGGTATTGTATTTTTAATTCCAGCGTCCATGTGTTTATTGCTAGTATACAGGAATAAAATTGATTTCTGTATATTAATTTGTGTTCTTCAACTTCACTGAACTCATTTTTGTTCTACTTTTAGAGATTCTTTTGGAATCTCTATGCAGAAAATCATCTTATGTTAAGAGGGACAGTTGTATTTCTTCTTTTCTAATCTGTGTCTCCCTGTATCCATGCATATTCGCCTCTTCTTATAGTACACTAGTCATATTGGATTAAAGTCCACCTTAATCCAGTATGAGCTCATCTTAACTTGATTACATCTATAAAGACACTATCACTGAATAATGGTGTATTCTGAGGTTCTTCACTGAAATGGATTTTATAGGATAATATTCAACCCAGTGCACCTGGGTTTTCTTTTAACTTCATGTATACCAGACTTGAAGCTGAAGTTGGAATTCAGCAAACATAGATTTAACTCCCCCGCCCAAACAAATCCTGCTTACCTTACCCCAAAAAATCATGAAAGGATAAGTCCAGTAAATTAGAAAACTTTGAGATAATAGCTGCTTTTCTCCAACTCAAATCTTGTGACTGTGTCCACTGATACCAGAAAAATCCAAGGAAGGAACACAAACTATTATCCTTATTAGGTGGTAACAAGGCTCTCCAGTATTCCTACTGGAGTGGTGTCAGAAAAGGCCAAGTAAGAAGCTGGAACTTTTGTCTCTACTGTTTGGTAATTAACCCTTCCCTTCACCAACACCCAGCTTCCTCTGTGTTGCTAATGAAAACCCACAGGAAGCCTAAATTTCCATTTCCAATTGACAATAAGGAGTCATCCATCTCTTTCTACTGGGGTGTTATCAAAGGTGGCCTAGTTCAAAATGAAGCTTTTCACCATTGTCCACCAGTAATAACCAGTTGTGGCTTCCCTGGTGGCCCAAACAATAAAAAATCTGCCTTCAGTGCAGGAGACTCAGGTTCAATCCTTGGGTTGGGAAGATCCCCTGGAGAAGGAAATCACAACCCACTCTAGTTTCTTACCTAGAGAATTCCATGGACAGGAGAGCTTGGCATGCTACAGTCCATGGGGTCACAAAGAGTCGAACAGGGCTGAGCAGTTAAGGCTTCACTTTCACTAGTAATGAGACCACTGCTTTGTGGTATCATAGAGATTCAAGGGAGGGGGTGCTGTGCTAGTGTTTAGTCACTTCAGTCATGTCTGACTGCGACCCCATGGACTGTAGCCCACCAGGCTCCTCTATCCTTGAGATTCTCCAGGCAAGAATACTGGAGTGGGTTACCATGCCTTCCTCCAGGGGATCTTCCTGACCCAGGGATTGAACCTGTGTCTTCTGTGTCTCCTGCTTTGCAGGCAGCTTCTTTTCTGTTGAGCCACCAGAGAAGCCCCAGGGGATCCTGATAACTGTAATAAGATGTCCCCCCAGATAATCTGCTGTCTTCTTTTGACCTTTCAGAATTCCCTTATATTTGTTTTATATAAAATGTACAGGGTTTTTCATTTGTGCTAAGTGAGAGGAGTAGAAGAAAGTGAATCTACTTCATCTTACCAGCAGCACAAATCACTCCATACTCTAAGAGGCATTTTAGATAATTTTGCTGTTTAACTTACTCAGTAAATTTCAATGAAATACATAGGGAAAAAGTAAAATAAAATAAAAATATAGGCAGATTCAATGCACAGATGGTCATAAAGAGCACAGTTCTGATCTAGGTGCATAGTGCTCAGTTCAGTTGCTCAGTCATCTCCAACTTTTTGTGACCCCATGGACAGCAGCACAACAGGCTTCCCTGTCCATCACCAACTCTCAGAGCTTGCTCAAACTCATGTCCACTGAGTCAGTGATACTATCCAACCATCTCATCTTCTGTCAACCCCTTCTCCTCCTGCCTTCAATCTTTCCCAGCATCATGGGCTTTCTCAATGAGTCAGTTCTTTGCATCAGGTGGCTAAAGTATTGGCGTTTCCGCTTCAGCATCAGTCCTTCCAATGAATATCCAGGGTTGATTTCCTTTAGAATTGACTGGTTTGATCGCTTTGCAGTCCAAGGATCTCTCAAGAGTCTTCTCCACCACCGCAATTCAAAAGCATCAATTCTTCAGCTCTCAGCTTTCTTTATTGTCCAACTCTCACATCCATATGTGACTACTGGAAAAACCATAGCTTTGATTAAATGGACCTTTGTAAGCAAAGTAATGTCTCTGCTGCTCGGTGCCAGCAATGGAGCTTGCTTTCTTAGATTATAGGGAAGTTCAGTTTATAAACCATGCTGTGGTCTGTGCTCTCTTTTTCTCAAGCTGTTCAGGATAGAGAGATTAATCTAAGCAATTGTATCTACATTGATCCAGATTCTTACAGGAACCCATAGAGTGTCTATCTGCTTTTTTCAGTCTTGAGTTCCAAATTTCTGAGGTTGCTTTATAAACAGCAATGATTTAAAAAAAAAAAAAAAAAAGGTATACTGACTGTGTGTGAATCTGAAGGAGGAGCAACCTTTTCAGATACAGACATGCAGGTTACCCCTTATACACTGAGTCATATTTTCTCCTTCATGATGGTATTTTTGTCTCTAGAATAAAATCTTTCTCAATTTTTCTTAAGCATTTACTGTAGAGCTAACTAAACTGGAAATAATTTAGTCTCAACTTACCAGTCACTTCATTTGCAAGGTATATTTTTTGTGATGGTTAATATAGTGTGTCATCTTAACCATCACAAAACCAGATTCCAGGTGCCCAAATATCTGGTTAAGCAGTTATTTCTATGTGTGTCTGTGAGCATGTTTCTGGAAGAGACTACTGTTTGAATTAGCAGTAGACTGAGTAAAGCAGATTGTCCCCTCCAGTGTTGGTGGACATCATTTAATAATCTACTGAGGTCCTGAATAGAACATAAAAGCAGAGGAAAAAGAGTTTCCTTTTGCCTGACTTTTGCTTTGCATGAGCTGAAGCATCAGTCTTCTCCTGGTCTCAGGCTAGGGCTTGCATCTGAACTCCTGTTTCTTAAACTTCTGAACTTGAGTAAGAACTCACACTATCGGTTCTCCTGGTTCTCCTCCTATTGGTTCTTTTTTTTTTTTTTTTTTTCTTAGAGAACTCTGACTACTACAGTTTTCATTTTGATGCCATTACCCTGTGGGGTCAAGCAGGAGAGGATAGCTTTATACAGGGTAGCTTTGAAGGAAACTATTATGGACTGACTGTTTGCTCTCCTACTCTAAATTTGTATGTTGAGATTTTAACCTTCCATGTGCATCTAGAGATGGGCCCTTTGGGGTGTAAATAAGTAAGATTGACACATGAAAGTGGGGCCCTCATAATGGGACTATTGTCCTTATAAAGAGAGACACAGAAAGCTTTCTCCCTTTCTCTAACATGTGAGGACACAGCAAGAAGGTAGCAGGGCAGAAAGAGGTCCTGCACAAGAAACCAACACTGGTGGCATCCTGCCTCCAGAACTGTGAAAAAATAAATTTCAGTTATTTAAGCTACAAAGTCTATGGTATTTTGCTTTGGCAACCAGAGCAAACTAATACAGAGAATTTTATCAATACTTTGATTTTTGGCTGTCTTCACTATTGTGATCAAAAGACTGTAAACCATCCCATAATATAGCCTGTTTTATTTCCTTGCTTTGCCTATTACCTCTCTTAAGATCTGAATCCCTTTCTTTGATATTTGGCTGATCTTCCCAATTTCCTCTGGATTTATTAATATAACTCATTTAGGCCTTTGCTTTTTTCTAGACAATGAATTTTGTCTCTGATCAATATCTTTTAATCTCCATCCTTCTTTGTCTTGTTAGTCTTGGATTTAGGAATTAAATGCCTGGATGGACCAACCCATATTAAAAAAAAAATGAAGCAAATGAATTATAAGCAGAAGAAAGGGTGAGTGCTGAGGGGTGCATCAAATTAGAGAAGCATATGTTCCCATTCAAAAGGTGCAGTGGAACACCTTCACATTACGTTAGATCCTCCATATTTTCAAGAGAAACCAGAAATCTGAGTTTTTAAAGGTTAACAACTAATTTAAAATATTTAAAAATGTTGTGTGCAAGCCAACAGTTTTCAGACCAAACAACAGAGGTATGAGAGCCAGGTTTGGTTCTTTGGTTCCCAATATAGGATCTCGTCTATAATCTCTTTAATGATTTTTCCCAGGAGTTATTGTACAAACAGTTCTGCAGGTGGCTCCTATTGACATCTCCTAGATGTCTTTAGAGATCAGGCCAATTTAAGGCCTGCTTATGGTGGGATCATGTCTCATGTCTTTTTCCAGCTTCATCTGGCAAACAGCTCCCTCTGGTTCATAGAATTGCTGCCCAGCTGACTGCTGGCAACAGAGCAGAGCTCCCCCAAAAAACAGAACACAGGATACTGCCCAGCTCACTCTGTGTCAGGGATGGAGCTGTCTAAATTGAATAGTTCATGATGCCGCAAGCTGGTATATAGCTCTGCAGCCACTTCCGCAGTGGCAACGGAGTGCGTCTGTCATGCAGAATCTGCAGACATCAATACTATTGTTATCTTAGGCACTAGGATTTTATTTTCCACAATACTTTATTTACTTCATTGGACATTATTGTATTTTCTCTACCTAACTTGGGCTGTGAGATGGAATCATCAGCAGGTGCTTTAAATTGTTCTCTTGATGATTGCGTCTATTTCTGGTATCGTTTTATCACTGAAGTACTGCTTTGGGTTTCAGTTCTGCTGGTCAGACCTGTGTTGATCTACCCTGCAGAAGTTTCAGTGAGCCTCTGAGGCATTTCTTGCTATTTTATTCCTTGTTTCTAATGTGTCAGGCCAGGTTGGGCAGTAGCCTGCGGGGCTGCAGCTTGTTTCACAGAAAGTTTCTGAACTACACCAGAAAATGGTTTGATGGAGTCAAAGAAAGAAGAAAACTTAATTTTGAACACACTCTATAAGAAAAATACTCAGTGCTTTTGTCTTTCAATTTTTTTGAATCAGATTTATCATATTGTCATTATCATAATGATATCCTTAACATACTTTGTCTCTTTCCCTGTTATTGAGGGAGATAGTTTCTATACATATTTTCAGTCTCCTACTGAAGGTTATTAACTCACAAAAACCTAACTGGCATCCTCATCAAGGTTAGAACCCCTGCCATAGATTACCTCAGGTTCCTGTATTTTGCCCATCACCAAAATTACTTACTTACTGTTGTTATTATTATTGTTAGCATCAAATTTTCATTTTAAAAATATATCTACCTTTAAAAAATAAATAAAAATGAAAATATATCTACCTTTAAAGTTTCAAAGGTCATCACCTTTGATGATGACATCACGTTCAAAGGCTATGAATGTCTGTCTGATTCGCTGCTGTATACCTAGAAGGACTGATAAATAAGGCATTTCTCAACTGAATTGGTTACACTTGTACGTGTGCTTACCTCACCACTCAGTCATGTCTCACTCTTCCTGGCCCTGAGGACTGTAGCCTACCAGGCTCCTCTGTCCATGGAATTTTTCAGGTGAGAATACTGGAATGGGTTGCCAGTTTCTCCTCCTGTTACATATTTGCTGTTTAATTTCATATGGTTCATTAATATTTAGCCTCTGTTTGCCAACCACTATTTTATAACTGCCCTGGGCAAAACAGCTCACTTCGCTCTCTGTGTGCAGTGCTTGGTCATCTCTTCTGTTTCTATCCATTGTGCCTCTTCCTCTCATATCTAAAGTGTAAGGTAGAAAATTAATTAATTTATTCATCAGTAGTTTGATATTGGTAGCTAGAAGCCAGTTTTATGTATTGTTAGTGCGTGATCCAGAAATTTTAAGTTTCTAGCAGTTCAGCCCAAATTTCTCTCATCTAAGAACATAGACTTGGTAGTTTATGCTTATGAGCCTTTCATCTATTCAATTACTCAAACAGAAACAAATATTTGCTTAATATTTAATATTAGTTTGCTAAGACTATTCTGAGTCGCAGACTGAATGGTTGCAATAACGGGAAATTATTATCTCACAATTCTGGAGAAGAGAAGACAAAAGTTAAGACAGTGGCTCTTTCTGATAGCTCTGAGGAAAAAGATCTATTCCAAGCTTCTCTCCGTGGCTTGTAGACAGTTGTCTATTCCCTTTGTCTCCTCACATTTTCTTCCCTCTATATTTGTCTCTGTGTTCAAATTTCTCTTTTTCATAAGGACATCAGTGCTATTAGACTAGGACCTTCCTAATAACTTCATATTAAATTGATTACCTCTGTAAAGATCTTCTCTTCCAATAAGATTATATTGTGATGGATGGTGGTTAAGAGTCCAATGGATGAATTCTTGGAGGACATAATTCAACTCATAACAAATCTATATCATTAGAACTAATGTTTAGATTCTAGGGAATTTATATTTTATACTCTCATTGGGGAGATCAAACTACCACTCATTAAACAGAAGTATATGATATGAAGAATTACACATCCAAGAGCTGAAATGGTGTGGAACATATGTTTATACTGTAGGAGTTCAGAAATTAAGAACAGCTGTGTGCACTAGCGTAATCAGGAAGCATCTGAGACTAATAAAAATAAAATCTTAGTAAAACTAAAGCTGAATAAAAATAGAGTTTGGTTAGGTATAAAATATGGAAAAAGGCATAAAGGTAGGAGATATAGGTGAGAGTACAAAAGTATAAATGATTAAAAATGTAGACATATTCATGTAAGAGTGAGTAGATCTGGCTCAAGTAGAGGAAGCGTGTTGAGGACAAATGGAAAAGGAGGTTAAGTTAGATTATAAATGAAGGTTAAACTAGATGGAGGTCATTGGATTTGAAATCTTGGGAGCAAACTTTACTTTTGATGAGATATGAAATAACCATTGAAAGATTTTAAGCAGGAGACTGACAGTGAGTGTACTAGAATAGGGGATCTTCAGGGTCTTTTATACCTCCCCATATCTACTTACTTTGTCATGTGACTTTACAGCCCCTCCCATTAGGGGGTCAAGACTATTTTCTTTTTCCAGTGAGTCTGATGGTCTGTTGACTTACTTTGACCAAACAGATGTGGCCTAATTTACACCACAGAAGTTTTGATCCTGGCCTAAAATTAATGGTTTTGTATACTTTCTTTCCAGTCCCATCACTTCATGGCAAATAGATAGGGAAACAGTGGAAACAGTGGCTGACTTTATTTTTCTGGGCTCCAAAATCACTGCAGATGCTGATGGCAGCCATGAAATTAAAAAACGCTTACTCCTTGGAAGGAAAGTGATGACCAACATAGAAAGAATGTTAAACAACAGAGACATTACTTTGCCAAAAAGGCTATGGTTTTTCCAGTGGTCGTGTATGGATGTGAGAGTTGGACTATAAAGAAAGCTGAGAGCTGAAGAATTGATGCTTTTGAACTGTGGTGTTGGAGAAGACTCTTGAGAGTGCCTTGGACTGCAAGAAGATCCAACCAGTCCATCCTAAAGGAGGTCATTCCTGGGTGCCCATTGGAAGGACTGATGTTGAAGCTGAAACTATGCAAAGAACTGACTCATTTGAAAAGACCCTGATGCTGGGAAAGTTTGAGGGCAGGAGGAGAAGGGGGCGACAGAGGATGAGATGGTTGGATGGCATCACCGACTCCATGGACATGGGTTTGGGTGAACTCCAGGTGTTGGTCATGGACAGGGAGGCCTGGCGTGCTTCGGTTCACGGGGTCACAAAGAGTCGAACACGACTGAGCAACTGAATTGAACTGAACTGATACTTTCTCTGCCTCTGTTTCTGTCTGTCTCTCTTCCTCTATCTTATGTCTCCCTCTCTTTTCATCATCATTTGAAAAAGTCTGCAAGAGGATGAGAAACCATGTGAAGGAAATCCACCAACAGGTAGATCATTCTTGACAGGAACTCCCCAGCTGGCTAATCATTTGCCCACAGTCAGCAGACATACGGGCAAGTCCAAGCAAGAACAGCCCAGCCAGATGCAGGCTAGAAAGATCTCCCATTTTTGCTCAGACTCATGAGTGATAATGAAAAGTAACATTTAAACCATTAAGTTTTGCAGTTGTTCATTAGCCAGCATTATTGTAATAGAAAGCTTAGATGGTAACATTTGATTAATTAGAGATGGATGAACGGGGCAGCAATAGTAGTATGGATTGGAGTGTTTGTGTGCACAGGTAAGAAGTAGAAGTGGATGATTGTGATAAGAAGTAATAGTTAATAAACTGACTCAAAAAAGAGCTCCAACTAGGTACGCTAATTGAGGTATTATTGTAAGACAGTCATGAAAAGCATTTTCAGAAGACTGATAAAACTCGTGAATTTTTAAAAAGTCATAAGTTAGAATTAAGGAATTTTATTTTTCTTTTTGCCAAATATTATAGATAAACTTTTGCTATTTCCTTTAGATATATTTCTAGAGTGAATTTTTAATGGCTCAAATGAGATCTTTCCTTAAGCCAGTTCTTTCATCAGTTTACAAAAATATACCTGGCCATTTTGGGGTTTCAAGAACAGCAAATTAAACCACATTCTACAAAATATGTGGCCATAGTATACTATTTTACAAAAATAAAGTCTTTGCTTGGGATGGTTGTTTTAAAATATAAACACCAAAGATACCCCACTTCCAGGGGAAGAAAGGTAGCTTTTTGTTACTATAACAGCTAAGAGGTTACATAAGAAAATTTTGGTCATTTAGTTAGTAGGATTTCCACATGCTTCAGTTTCAGAGTATGTCAAGGATAAAGCAAGATTAAACATTTCTGTCCAGACTGTTGACTTTCTGCCAGATTTTTAGTGCTTCCTCATACCTATCTTCTAACCTAAGCTAAATTCTTCCTATAAGCTGTTTTAAAGAATGTGCCATCCTAAGAGGGAAAGATCAAGTAAAATAAACATGGGAAGCACAGATGCATGCGTAACAACAATGAAAACATGGATTGTTTTTTCTTTAATAGTCAAATGTAGCAAGAAGTGGAGATAAATTTTTAACATTATAGCTAAATGTTCATGAATATACATGTGTCAAGGATAAAAGAAGGGCAATCTTAAGTCATTTTAAAGCATCTCTCATAGAGCGAATTAGGCAATTTTACTTTATTTAGGTCTATGTTTATAGATGTGTGTGTGTGTGTGTGTGTATACATAAAACTTTGCTTCACAAAATCTCCTTATAAAAATTATGTCTTGTTCATAAAAAGCTCCTCTCAGACAAAGCATCCATTAAAACAGAGAACAAATAAGTGCTTGCCAGAAGGGTGAAGGTGAGGGGACTAATGAAATAAGTGGGGGAGAATAAAAGGTACAAACTCCCAGTTACAAAATAACTGAGTCATAGGGATGAAATGTATAGCCTGGGGAATATAGTCAATAATTTGTAACATCTTTGAACGGTAGAGATGGTAACTAAACTTATCACTGCAACCCTTTTTAGCTGTAGAGAAATATTGAATCACTGTGTTACACACCAGGAAATATCATAGTGTTGTAGGTCAATTATACTTAAAAGTCAAACAAGCAAATAAAGAAGCTCATAGAAAAAGAGATCATATTTGTGGTTACCAGAAGTGGGGATGAGGAGAGAGAGGGACTGGATGAAGATGGTCAAAAGATACAGACTTCCAGTTATAAGATAAGTAGGTACTAGGGATGTAATATACAATGCAATAAATAACATTAACACCACACCATATTATTTACGAAAGTTTTATGGGAGTAAACCCTAAAAGTTCTTATCACAAGGGCAAATATTTTTTTCTTTTATTTTGTATCTATATGAGATGATGGATGTTCTCTAAACTTACTGTGGTAATCACTTCATGATGTCTGCAAGTCAGATCATCATGCTGTATACCTTAAACTTTAACAGTGCTATATGTCAGTTATGTCTCAATAAAACTGGAAGAAAAAATAAAAACCAAAATCATTTAATTAGGTGAAAATAGGTGAGTGAAGAGGAACAGATGAAGTAGAAATGATGTCTTCTTTGTCTCCCTTTGATTCTTTTCTTCTCCTGATTCTCCAAAGATCGACATCTATATCTTAGCTTGCATTTTGTTCAACAGATGTTTTGTTTAACTATAACAATGTGGAAACATCAGGAGTCCCAATGAGTCAGAAGACAGTGCATAGAACTTTCACATAGATTTGCATCACTGTGAAGGATTCTTGCTGAGAAACCTTACATAATTACACCAGTATACGAAACTAACCTATCCTTGGGTCTGCTTTTGCATGCTTTATTTGAATTAAGTTACTAGAATTAGCTTGAAGAACTTCTGTCTTTGACTTGTGGTATTTATTTTATGATTCATCATTTATTTTTTGTTACAGATGAAAAATTTATGGGGAAATGACTAATTGCCATGCTTTTTGCTTGGCATGGTGAAAGGACTGATATATTTGTAAAGCTTGTTCCCAATTGTATGTGATGATTAACACAATGACATACACAGAGTGGAAGCTACATTTACATCAAATATATGAAAGATCATCTTAAAAGTCTATGCTTTCTGCATTTAAAAATTGTTTTTTCACTTAGAAATATGTTAGGAACAGCATCCCATGTCACTAAATCTTCTAATTCTGATTTTAACAACTTTATCATTCAATCTACAAATGCACTATGCTTTGTTACTTACTCAGTCGTGTCTGACTCTTTGCAACTCTGTGGACTATAGCCCATCAGACTCCTTTTTCCAGAGATTCTCCAGGCAAGAATACAGGAGTGGATTGTCATGCCCTCCTCCAGGGATCTTACCATCCCAGGGACTGAACCTAGGACTCCCAATTGCAGGCAGATTCTTTACCATCTGAGCCACCAGATGAAATACATTCTAAAATGAAATATTACATATTAGGGTGTTCAGAATGAGTACTCATTTGCAAATGTTATTTCTTTCTCATGTTAGGTGCCTATGGATACGAGAAAGCAAGAGAAAAGGGGAGGGTGTGAATATACTTTTTGTTAGCAGTAAAATAAACAAAAACAAAAAAGACAATGTTATAGGTGATAGGTGAAAGAGGAGAGCAAAAAAGTTGGCTTAAATCTCAACATTCAGAAAACGAAGATCATAGCATCCGGTCCCATCACTTCATGGGAAATAGATGGGAAACAGTGGAAACAGTGTCAGACTTTATTTTGGGGGGCTCCAAAATCACTGCAGATGGTGACTGCAGCCATGAAATTGAAAGACGCTTACTCCTTGGAAGAAAAGTTATGACCAACCTAGATAGTATATTCAAAAGCAGAGACATTACTTTGCTGACTAAGGTCCATCTAGTCAAGGCTATGGTTTTTCCTGTGATCATGTATGGATGTGAGAGTTGGACTGTGAAGAAGGCTGAGCGCCGAAGAATTGATGCTTTTGAACTGCGGTGTTGGAGAAGACTCTTGAGAGTCCCTTGGACTGCAAGGAGATCCAACCAGTCCATTCTGAAGGAGATCAGCCCTGGGATTTCTTTGGAAGGAATGATGCTAAAGCTGAAACTCCAGTACTTTGGCCACCTCATGCGAAGAGTTGACTCATTGGAAAAGACTCTGATGCTGGGAGCAATTGGGGGCAGGAGGAGAAGGGGACGACCGAGGATGAGATGGCTGGATGGCATCACGGACTCGATGGACATGAGTCTGAGTGAACTCCGGGAGATGGTGATGGACAGGGAGGCCCGGTGTGCTGCGATTTATGGGGTCGCAAAGAGTCGGACACGACTGAGCGACTGAACTGAACTGAACTGATAGGTGATAGGAAGCCACTGAACAATTTTATATGTTGCATTTGGGAATATGGGTATCCAGAAGTAGGAGATCATACAGGAAGCTATTAAAATTCTGTGGTGAAAAATCGTTACTACCCAAACTCAAGCAGTATCAACAAAGATAAAAGGTAGACAAGGTGTGAAAGATTTTCTAAAAAAGAAAATTAAGGAAAATAGAGGACTGATATGAAAGAACAGACAGCAATTCATAGTGACTTTGAACGTCTTTGGCCCAAGTGACTTTGTGGATAGAGGTGTCTTTAACTGAGATTAAGAGCACAGGAAAAGGAGCAGGTTTTGACACACTGAATTGTCATCTCTGAGAAAATGTACTTTGGATTGGTGAATATTCCTTTATTTGTAATCTTGAAAAATTTTTATGGTCAGGGGATAAGTTCAACTTTACTGAATTGAAGAATGGGTCAGAAAGTAGAAACAGTGTTTCTATCTATCTATAACATATCTAACAATATATCTATAAAAAGTTTGACTTTGATGAGCAGATAATAGAGGACATTTAGATATGATTTCTTCATTTGCCCATTTTTATATTTAGATAGATATTGAGTGCCTACATGCCCTAATATGTTTATAGCTAGATTATATTCTTTTCAAATTAATAATATAAAATTATTTCAAGGCCTCCCATCCATTTGCTTATTCCTTATGTTCCAATTTTTACTTATAAAGTTTCAATATCAACAGACAAAACTATAATAATTGTTTTATCAGTTAATTTTTCTTTCTATAAATGTATATCCTCTGTGGTTGATAATGTAGATGAACTTTTATTTATAGAGGAGACAGCCATTTACCCATAATGTTGTAAACATGTACTGTTTAAGCAATCACAAATTATTTTCATAAGTAATCCTACCATAATATGTGTGATACAAAGCCGGTTGATAAGATTGTGTCAGATGTCTTTATTTTTTTCCTTACTGAAACCCGTTGGCGTTTCAGATTTTAGTAGACACAAGGTTTCTTTTCTATTATATTATGATATATGTTCTTAAGAGCTATGCAACTATAACTTATTTGCATGTGTATACAGTGAAAGGCTCTGGGATATTTTAAATATTATAAAATATAGTCATTTATTCTCTCAAATTGTTTTATATGTGTCTCTTCCTCTTAAATCATGGAAGTATAACTATTGTAATCTAAATCTGTATTACCACTCACTTCAATTTTCACAATCATTCAATAAAGTTTCATTTAATAGTTATTACCTGACTCATCTTATAGATCCATCCAACATAGAATGCCTACTAGGTAGATACTATAAAAACTGCCCAAAATAATAGTTCTAAATACAACTTTCATTGTGACTATCTAACTCAAGAATAAGCATTCATTTAAAATTATTCACTGCATGTACATCAAGGCTGTATATCGTCACCCTGCTTATTTAACTTATATGCAGAGTATATCATGAGAAACGTTGGACTGGAAGAAACACACGCTGGAATCAAGATTGCTGGTAGAAATATCAATAACCTCGGATATGCAGATGACATCACCCTTATGGCAGAAAGTGAAGAGGAGCTAAAAAAAGCCTCTTGATGAAAGTGAAAGAGGAGAGCGACAAATTTGGCTTAAAGCTCAACATTCAGAAAACGAAGATCATGGCATCCGGTCCCATCACTTCATGGGAAATAGATGGGGAAACAGTGGAAACAGTGTCAGACTTTAATTGTTTGGGCTCCAAAATCACTGCAGATGGTGACTGCAGCCATGAAATATAAAAGATGCTTACTCCTTGGAAGAAAAGTTATGACCAACCTAGATAGTATATTCAAAAGCAGAGACATTACTTTGCCGACTAAGGTCCTTCTAGTCAAGGCTATGGTTTTTCCTGTGATCATGTATGGATGTGAGAGTTGGACTGTGAAGAAGGCTTAGGGCCGAAGAATTGATGCTTTTGTTTTTTTTTTAATTTTTTAATTTTTTTATTTGTAGAAAATTACTTTATTGCCTCCCATGAAATACAAAACAGGGTAATATTTATGTACATGTTAAGACAAAGGAGTTCCTTGAAGAGTTAGTTAGGATTTATCTCTGGGCTTTCTATTTTGTTCCATTGATCTATATGTCTGTCTTTGTGCCAGTACCATACTGTCTTGATGACTGTGGCTTTGTAGTAGAGCCTGAAGTCAGGCAAGTTGATTCCTCCAGTTCCATTCTTCTTTCTCAAGATTGCTTTGGCTATTCGAGGTTTTTGTATTTCCATACAAATCTTGAAATTATTTGTTCTAGTTCTGTGAAAATGTGGCTGGTAGCTTGATAGAGATTGCATTGAATTTGTAAATTGCTTTGGGTAGTATACTCTTTTTCACTATATTGATTCTTCCAATCCATGAACATGGTATATTTCTCCATCTATTAGTGTCCTCTTTGATTTCTTTCATCAGTGTTTTATAGTTTTCTATATATAGGTCTTTAGTTTCTTTAGGAAGATATATTCCTAAGTATTTTATTCTTTTCGTTGCAATGGTGAATGGAATTGTTTCCTTAATTTCTTTTCTACTTTCTCATTATTAGTGTATAGGAATGCAAGGGATTTCTGTGTGTTGATTTTATATCCTGCAACTTTACTATATTCATTGATGAGCTCTAGTAATTTTCTGGTGGAGTCTTTAGGGTTTTCCATGTAGAGGATCATGTCATCTGCAAACAGTGAGAGTTTTACTTCTTCTTTTCCAATGTGGATTCCTTTTATTTCTTTTCTGCTCTGATTGCTGTGGCCAAAACTTCCAGAACTATGTTGAATAGTAGCGGTGAAAGTGGACACCCTTGTCTTGTTCCTGACTTTAGGGAAATGCTTTCAATTTTTCACCATTGAGGATAATGTTTGCTGTGGGTTTGTCATAGATAGCTTTTATTATGTTGAGGTATGTTCCTTCTATTCCTGCTTTCTGAAAGGCCTTCTCTGCATCTATTGAGATAATCATATGGTTTTTATTTTTCAATTTGTTAATGTGGTGAATTACATTGATTGATTTTGCGGATATGGTCACTTTCTAACGCACACAAAATAAACTCAAAATGGATTAAAGATCTAAATGTAAGATCAGAAACTATAAAACTCCTAGAGAGAACATAGGCAAAACACTCTCAGACATAAACCACAGCAGGATCTCTATGATCCACCTCCCAGAATTCTGAAATAAAGCTTAAAAGGTGAAAGACAGCCTTCTGAATGGGAGAAAATATATGGCTCAACTCCAGAAAATAAACGACCCAATCAAAATGGGCCAAGAACTAAATAGACATTTCTCCAAAGAAGACATACGGATGGCTAACAAACACATGAAAGATGCTCAACATCATTATTAGAAATGCAAATCAAAACCACAATGAGTACCATCACACCAGTCACAATGGCTGCGATCCAAAAATCTGCAAGCAATAAATGCTGGAGGGGTGTGAAGAACCTCCTACACTGTTGGTGGGAATGCAAACTAGTACAGCCACTATGGAGAACAGTGTGGAGATTCCTTAAAAATTGCAAATAGAACTACCTTATGACCCACTGGGCATACACACCGAAACCAGAATTGAAAGAGACATGTACCCCAATGTTCATCGCAGCACTGTTTATAATAGCGATGGAGCTGATTATACAGAGTGAAGTAAGCCAGAAAAACACCAATACAGTATACTAACACATATATATGGAATTTGGACTTTTGGGAGAATGCCATTCTAACATGTATACTATCATGTGAATTGAATCGCCAGTCTATGTCTGACGCAGGATGCAGCATGCTTGGGGCTGGTGCATGGGATGACCCAGAAAGATGTTGAGGGGAGGGAGGTGGGGGGGTTCATGTTTGGGAATGCATGTAAGAATTAAAGATTTTAAAATTTAAAAAAGAAAAATAAAAAAATAATGCAAAAAAAACAAAAAAAAGAGTTAGTTAGATGTAATTGACTAAAGCATAGTTTTAGGAAACATTGCGTTCATTGCCTCAAAAATTTTTTTTCTTTATTTTAATTTACAATACTGTATTGGTTTTGCCATACATTGACATGAATCCACCACGGGTGTACATGCGTTCCCAAACATGAACCCCCCACCCACCACCCTCCCCATAACGTCTCTCTGGGTCATCCCCATGCACCAGCCCCAAGCATGCTGTATCCTGCATCAGACATAGACTGGCGATTCGATTCTTACATGATAGTATACATGTTAGAATGCCATTCTCCCAAATCATCCCACCCTCTCCCTCTCCCTCTGAGTCCAAAAGTCCGGTATACACATCTGTGTCTTTTTCCTGTCTTGCATACAGGGTCGTCATTGCCATCTTCTAAATTCCATATATATGTGTTAGTATACTGTATTGGTGTTTTTCTTTCTGGCTTACTTCACTCTGTATAATCGGCTCCAGTTTCATCCATCTCATCAGAACTGATTCAAATGAATTCTTTTAACGGCTGAGTAATACTCCATTGTGTATATGTACCACGGCTTTCTTATCCATTCATCTGCTGATGGACATCTAGGTTGTTTCCATGTCCTGGCTATTATAAACAGTGCTGCGATGAACATTGGGGTATATGTGTCTCTTTCAATTCTGGTTTCCTCGGTGTGTATGCCCAGAAGTGAGATTGCTGGGTCATAAGGTAGTTCTATTTGCAATTTTTAAGGAATCTCCACACTGTTCGTGGCTGTACTAGTTTGCATTCCCACCAACAGTGTAGGAGGGTTCCCTTTCTCCACACCCTCTCCAGCATTTATTGCTTGCAGATTTTTGGATTGCAGCCATTCTGACTGGTGTGAAGTGGTACCTCATTGTGGCTTTGATTTGCATTTCTCTAATAATGAGTGATGTTGAGCATCTTTTCATGTGTTTGTTAGCCATCCGTATGTCTTCTTTGGAGAAATGTCTATTTAGTTCTTTGGCCCATTTTTGATTGGGTCGTTTATTTTTCTGGAATTGAGCTGCATAAGTTGCTTGTATATTTTTGAGATTAGTTCTTTGTCAGTTGCTTCATTTGCTATTATTTTCTCCCATTCAGAAGGCTGTCTTTTCACCTTGCTTATATTTTCCTTTGTTGTGCAGAAGCTTTTAATTTTAATTAGATCCCATTTGTTTATTTTTGCTTTATTTCCAGAATTCTGGGAGGTGGATCATAGAGGATCCTGCTGTGATTTATGTCGGAGAGTGTTTTGCCTATATTCTCCTCTAGGAGTTTTATAGTTTCTGGTCTTACATTTAGATCTTTAATCCATTTTGAGTTTATTTTTGTGTATGGTGTTAGAAAGTGATCTAGTTTCATTCTTTTACAAGTGGTTGACCAGTTTTCCCAGCACCACTTGTTAAAGAGATTGTCTTTACTCCATTGTATATTCTTGCCTCCTTTGTCAAAGATAAGCTGTCCATATGTGTGTGGATTTATCTCTGGGCTTTCTATTTTGTTCCATTGATCTATATGTCTGTCTTTGTACCAGTACCATACTGTCTTGATGACCGTGGCTTTGTAGTAGAGCTTGAAGTCAGGCAAGTTGATTCCTCCAGTTCCATTCTTCTTTCTCAAGATTGCTTTTGCTCTTCGAAGTTTTTTGTATTTCCATACAAATCTTGAAATTATTTGTTCTAGTTCTGTGGAAAATATGGCTGGTAGCTTAATAGGGATTGCGTGAATTGATGCTTTTGAATTGTGGTGTTGGAGAAGACTCTTGAGAGTCCCTTGGACTGCAAGGAGATCCAACCAGTCCATTCTGAAGGAGATCAACCCTGGGATTTCTTTGGAAGGAATGATGCTAAAGCTGAAACTCCAGTACTTTGGCCACCTCATGCGAAGAGTTGACTCATTGGGAAAGACTCTGATGCTGGGAGGGATTGGTGGCAGGAGGAGAAGAGGATGACCGAGGATGAGATGGCTGGATGGCATCACGGACTCGATGGACGTGAGTCTGAGTGAACTCCGGGAGATGGTGATGGACAGGGAGGCCTGGCGTGCTGCAATTCATGGGGTCGCAAAGAGTCGGACATGATGGAGCAACTGAACTGACTGATCCATACTCTTACATGATTTCAACCTATTACAACCAAACCTTAAACACATGCCTTGGACTCACTCCAGGCCATAGTGTCTCATCACTGGGACTTATCAGACTTCTCCTTTTTGTCAGTTGCTACACCAACTTGTGCCTCGAAATTTTTCCTGGGTTTCCTCCTTAAAATGGTCTTCTTTCTCACCTCTACACATACCCATCCAAAACCTACAGATATTTGCAGACCTGCCATCTTCATGAAACACTCACAAACTAGTATTCATTGTTCTTTCATTTCTCCAAAAATCTGTATAGTCTGAAACTTGATAATGATAGCTTATGGTAAATGGTGTTGGAATCATGATCTTCAAAGAAGAAGATTTAGCTTCTGGACCAGAGACAAGGCTTGATCACTCAAGAGCTTTGTGTAGCAGAGTTTTATTAGAGTGAAAAAGGACAGAGAAATCTCTGACACAGACATCAGAAAGGGGACAGAGAGTGCCCCCCTCACTAGTCTTAGCAAGGGAGCTATATTTTTTAATTGATTATTACAACAAATCAAAAGAATGTCTCAAGGTTGTAAAGATCTTTAGACCCACTCCCACAATTTACATGTTAAGATGACAGAATTAGAACTAACAGTAGAAAGATCTTATCAGACCACTCCCATAATATACATTTTAGTGAGTGAAGTCGCTCAGTCATGTCCAACTCTTTGTGACCCCATGGACTGTAGCATACCAGACTTCTCCATCCATGAGATTTTCCAGGCAAGAATACTGGAGTGGGTTGCCATTTCCTTCTCCAAGAGATCTTCCCAACCCAGGGATTGAACCCAGGTCTACCGCATTGTAGGCAGATGCTTTCCTATCTAAGCCACAGCTGGTAAAGAATCTGCCTGCAATGTTGGGAGACCTGGGTTTGATCCCTGTGTTGGGATGATTCCCTGGAGAAGGGAACAGCTACCCACTCCAGTATTCTGGCCTGGAGAATTCTATGGACTGTATAATCCATGGGGTTGCAAACAGGCAGACAGGACTGAGCAACTTTCAGTTACTTGATCAATACATTTTAAGATAACAGGATTAGTCAGAAGGTTTTCAAGAAGGAGAAACTGTCCTCAAGCAGAACACATTGTTGTTATATAATCCTTACCAAGGAATGTAGGAAAAAAAGTTGTCCTTTCCTCCTTGAGAATTCCAGACCCCGTTCTCCTCCTCAGGGACCCTGGACTTCTTATCAACCTGCCTAGGAATTGACTTAATTATAAACTGTTCTTTTAGAACTGATGTTTTCCTTTCTTCTATTAATCTGGGATTAAGGATTTAGTGAAGACACTTTCTGACAAAATTATTTTGGGGAGTCTTTATTTTTTTGATAGAAAACTGTCCTTGTGACAGCACTGAATGATATCCTCAGTCACTGATTAACTGATAAATAATCATCATTTTCTGTGTTGATGTTTTAGAATTCAATGATTTAAAACCACTTGTCTCCATCTTTAGAAAATATTTACTTCAAAATTCTGCCCCCACTTGCAGCTGCCTTCCTTCCTCTCCTGCTTTCCTTTGAGAGAGAGAACAGGAGGGTGGAAAGAGGTGGTGTTCCAAGGGGTGGGAGAGGTCTCCCACATAGAAGAAAGATATGCTGATGAGACTTTTATTTCACTAAAAATATAAAAGAATAAAATTATTTACCTAGTAATATCACTTTAAGCAAAGGAGAAAAGGGAAGATATAGGCATCTAAATGCAGAGTTCCAAAGAATAGCAAGAAGAGATAAGAAAGCCTTCTTCAGCGATCAATGCAAAGAAATAGAGGAAAACAACAGAATGGGAAAGACTTAGAGATCTCTTCAAGAAAATTAGATATACCAAGGGAACATTTCATGCAAAGATGAGCTCAATAAAGGACAGAAATGGTATGGACCTAACAGAAGCAGAAGATATTAAGAAGAGGTGGCAAGAATACACGAAAGAAGTGTACAAAAAAGATCTTCATGACCCAGATAGTCATGATGATGTGATCACGAATCTAGAACCAGACATCTTGGAATGTGAAGTCAAGTGGGCCATAGAAAGCATCACTATGAACAAAGCTAGTGGAGGTGATGGAATTCCAGTGGAGCTATTTCAAATCCTGAAAGATGATGCTGTGAAAGTGCTGCACTCAATATGCCAGCACATTTGGAAAACTCAGCAGTGGCCACAGGACTGGAAAAGGTCAGTTTTCATTCCAATTCCAAAGAAAGGCAATGCCAAAGAGTGTTCAAACCACCACACAATTGCACTCATCTCACATGCCACTAGAGTAATGCTCAAAATTCTCCAAGCCAGGCTTCAGCAATACGTGAACCGTGAACTCCCTGACATTCAAGCTGGTTTTAGAAAAGGCAGAGGAACAAGAGATCAAATTGCCAACATCTGCTGGATCATGGAAAAAGCAAGAGAGTTCCAGAAAAACATCTATTTCTGCTTTATTGACTATGCCAAAGTCTTTGACTATGTGGGTCACAATAAACTGTGGAAAATTCTGAAAGAGATGGGAATACAGACCACCTGACCTGCCTCTTGAGAAATCTGTATGCAGGTCAGGAAGCAACAGTTAGAACTGGACATGGAACAACAGACTGGTTCCAAATAGGAAAAGGATTACATCAAGGCTGTATATTGTCACCTGCTTATTTAACTTATATGCAGAGTACATCATGAGAAACACTGGACTGGAAGAAACACAAGCTGGAATCAAGACTGCTGGGAGAAATATCAATAACCTCAGATATGCAGATGACACCACCCTTATGGCAGAAAGTGAAGAGGAGCTAAAAAGACTCTTGATGAAAGTGAAAGAGGAGAGCGAAAAAGTTGGCCTAAATCTCAACATTCAGAAAACGAAGATCATGGCATCCGGTCCCATCACTTCATGGGAAATAGATGGGGAAACAGTGGAAACAGTGTCAGACTTTATTTTTTGGGGCTCCAGAATCACTGCAGATGGTGACTGCAGCCATAAAATTAAAAGACACTTACTCCTTGGAAGAAAAGTGATGACCAACCTAGATAGCATATTCAAAAGCAGAGACATTACTTTGTCAGCAAAGGTCTGTCTAGCCAAGGCTATGGTTTTTCCAGTAGTCATGTATGGATGTGAGAGTTGGACTGTAAAAATGGCCGAGGGCCAAAGAATTGATGTTTTTGAACTGTGGTGTTGGAGAAGACTCTTGAGAGTCCCTTGGACTGCAAGGGGATCCAACCAGTCCATTGTAAGGGAGATCAGCCCTGGGATTTCTTTGGAAGGAATGATGCTAAAGGTGAAACTCCAGTACTTTGGCCACCTCATGCGAAGAGTTAACTCATTGGGAAAGACTCGGATGCTGGGAGGGAATGGGGGCAGGAGGAGAAGGGGATGCCAGAGGATGAGATGGCTGGATGGCATCACGGACTCGATGGACATGAGTCTGAGTGAACTCCGGGAGATGGTGATGAACAGGGAGGCCTGGTGTGCTGAGAGTCATGGGGTCGCAAAGAGTCGGACACGACTGAGTGACTGAGAACTGAACTGGTCACTTTTCTACTTTGAATTAATTAATAACACAAATTTTCTGATGTTGTTATTATCAGTTTCTCTTTTTCCATGCTTCTCTCAGGATTGATGTAAAGATCTCTGCAACTATGTAGAAATAACTACATAATAATATTATCTAACATGTGAAATTCGTTTCTCTACAGCTAAGAAACTTTGCATAAACTGTAATTGAATGTTTTTAAAATATATTTTGCCTTATAGAGCGATAGCTACGATAACAGTTTTACTGAGTAATTTTTTTTTTCCTGAAGTAGGTAAGAGGCCAATACCCATGTCATTAAGGAATTGGTTACACAGAATTTTCCACTGTGTTGATTATAGGGTTCTGAAAATCCTTTCTTAGAGGACTTGTTTGTTCTATTTAATTCAGTCTTGTCCTGTCAAGGTTGAGCTCAGAAATGTAGGCCTTTTCAGGTTAAAGTTTCTTTGTGCCTTAGGAATATTCATCTACGTCAATAAGCCAGAAAAATAGCAGACATTTTATTTACACCGGTTTTACTTCTTTATAAACTTATAAATGTGATTTAAAAATAAAGATCTGTGTATTTGTGTAGCTTTGTATGAATACTATTATAGGGAGAAATGCCATTATAAGGCTATTATAAGTTCTAGATTTTACATCATGAAATATTTCTGAAATTTTTCAGTTTATATTTTTAGAAGGAAAGAATTAACAGCAGGTTGGTAACTCATTTCTCCTTCTCTTATGACACTGACCAATCTCCTTATAAATATTGAGTGCTGTACTTACAAGACAGAAAATAAATGAGGAGGGAATTCCCTGGTGGTCCATTAGTTAGGACTCTGTGCTTTCACTGTAGAGAACATGGGTTCAATCCCTGGTTGGGGAACTAAGATGGCATAAACCACTCAGTGAGGCAAAAAGGAAAAAAGGAAAATAAGTAAGGAGATAGCAGGTGTTGCCTATGAACTGATAACCGAACTTGGAATGCTTTAGCAGAATATATTCTGAAAGATTTAAAACTGTGAGTAATTCTGCAATCTCTGAATCTCTGGGCTGGAGCTACATTGAAGAATTATCAAATCATATGACCACTAGAGAGATATGCTCTGTATCTGCTTGTGCTTCTCAGGTAGCTCAGCTGGTAAAGAATCCGCCTGCAATGTGGGAGACCTGGGTTCAGTCCCTGGTTGGGAAGATTCCCTGGAGAAGGGAAAGGCTATCTACTCCAGTATTCTAGCCTGAGCCACAGAATACTCCAGGATACTGAGAATACTGTATCAGAATATTGAGAATACAGCTCAGAATCCTGAGCTCTGGAGAATTCCATGGACTGTACAGTCTGTCCATGGGGTCACAAAGACTCGGACACAACTGAGCATCTTTCACTTTGGCAAAGAAAATGGCACCCCACTCCAGTATTCTTGCCTGGAAAATCCCATGGACAGAGGAGCCTGGCAGGCTACAGTCCACGGGGTAGCAAACAGTGAGACTCGACTAAAGACAACAACAGATACATGAGACTAGCAAAATACAAAATATAAAATGTAATGGCCTTAAAACCTTTCAAACCTATCCTTCTCAAGAACAAAAACATCCTAGTAAAATGGGCCTTGATAAGCTCTGTCTGATGTATTTGGGATTCTTGAATATCATATATGCCACTGCTCTCGTTTTTTTATATCTATTGTGAATCTCTGTAAGGCTTGTATTTTTTTTTTTTTAAGATGATTTGAAGCATCTTTTTTTATTATTCTTTATTTGGCTGTGCTGGGTCTTTGTTGCTGCTTGTGGAACTTAAGTTGTAGCATGCAAGGTGTTTTGTTTTTTTTTTTTTTTTGGCATGCAAACTCTTAGTTGTGACACATGGGATCTAGTTCCCTGCTGCTGCTGCTGCTTCTGCTGCTGCTGCTCCGTCGCTTCAGTCGCGTCCGACTCTGTGCGACCCTGTTCCCTGAGCAGGGTTCGAACCTGGGTCCCCTGCGTTGCAGGCATGAAGTGTTAACCATTGGACCAACAGGGAAGTCCCATGGCTTGTATTGTATGTGAGTCTCTTTCCTGATTTGGACCTCTGTGATACAATCTGTATTTACTTTGCAATAGTCATTGTTTATTTGGCTCTTAGTGTATATCAGTGTGCTAGGCCCTTAATTAACTCATTTACTTTGCTGTTATCCAGCTTGCAGAGAACTATTTACTTGAAACCAATAAAACTTAAGCTTCATAATCCTCTTTCACAAGCATCATCTAAGACCTTAACAAGATTCTAAAAATATGCCCATGTGGTCATATGATTCGTTAAGATTTGCCAAAGATTCTTTAACCAGGATCAGCTAAATACTTTGTGACTACATGCCAACTTCTTGATATTCTTCTTTTTTGTGTGTTGGGCGGTGTGGAAGGAAGCTCTAAGGAGGAAATTTGATTAGAGATTCATTTACTTGGCATTTGTGGAATATGCCTATGTGGGATATAATTATGTGGCTTGCAGCTAATATTTATGTATAATTAAATTGCCAGTAATCTCAGTATAGATTTGGCTTTCTGGAATAGCCCTGTCACCCACTTGTTATGATAATGAAAAAGCTATGAGGGCAGAATTTATACCATTGTATGCACGAGTATTATGGTGCCCAGAACTTGAATCTATTGATAATGGAGGAGCAACAAGGTAGAAAATGTACAGAATCAGAGGCTGTGCTGTGGAAAATTCTCACAAATTTATGGTGTGAAGTATAGTGTGAAGGAACTATAAAAGAGATTTTCCTGAATTTAAAATAATCTAAAATTAAACAATACTCAACAATAACAGAATCTGACTCTGAAACATCTCTAAGCTATTGACAATAAAAAGCACTTTAAACCTAACTTGTTAGAGAAACATTATTTCTAAAAGAAACTTAAGATTGTCATTTGAAGAGGCACTCAGAGGTTGCAGCCAAATAAATAAACAAGCAAACACATGGATAAAATGGTTATAGAAGTACTTTAGAGATTTAATTAATAAAAATACCAATATTTTCCTGGATGTTCTGATACTTTTGGTGTTGGTCCATTTTTAAAATTAATAATTTGTTGTAATATCTTTACTCATTTTAAATAGTAACTTTTATATTTTTTATTTGTAATTTTGTATTAGCTTTTTGAAAAGAATTACACCAAACTTTATGTGTATCAGGCCCAGGACTTACCTATGCCTGCAAGGTCAATATTACTCTCCATAATTTACACATGAACGATTCATAAGTTCTGGGTTGCATAGAATGTTGCATAGTATCCATTTTTCCTTACAGAGAGATTCCTTTTGTCCAGATGAAATCAATAAGGAGACACAGAAAAAATTTGATAGCATGCAGAAGACCATATCCATAGATGAAAGGTTTAGAAAAGGATAGATGAGTTACTATTTATGCATTAATTCTGTTGAGTGCCACATTTGAAGCCATTTTGTTTAAATGGAAAAATGATGCAACCTCCCCAATGCAGGTCAATATGAAAAATATTCCCTCATTACTATACATTCATAAATTGTCTGATATATGGAATTATTCTTGATAGACAATATTATGTATGATTTAGAGTCTATGACGTGAAAGTTGCTCAGCCATGTCTGAGTCTTTGAGGCTACATGGGTTATACAGTCCATGGAATTCTCCAGGCCAGAATATTGCAGTGGGTAGCCTTTCCTTCTCCAGGAGATCTTCCCAACCCAGGGATCGAACCCAGGTCTCTGCATTGCAGGTGAATTATTTACCAGCTGAGCCACAAGGAAAGCCCAAGAATACTGGAGTGGGTAGCCTATCCCTTCTTCAGGGGATCTTCCTGACCCGGGAATTGAACAGGGGTCTCCTGCATTGCAGGCAGATTCTTTACCAACTGAAATATCAGAGAAGCCTATACAGTCTATATTAGAGTCTATATTTCAAGTAAACTATCTGGAAATTCTTGTAATGCTTAAATTATGAATGTTTGAAACTTCATAAAGTTTTTAATTATAAAAATATTTTAAAAATTTAAGCAGACCCTATCATTTTGTTTATAGAGTTTATTTTAGAAATGTGGAGAATTTTAAATAACTAATCTATGAAGGATAATATTCTTTTCAGAAGTGTAAAACTATTCTAACCTGGATGGTCAAGAAACAAATTGAAAGCCTTTTCTGCAATAGAGTAATTTAAAACCTATTTAAGAAAGAGAATGACCAATCCAGGTAGACAAGACTTGAGTTTATTTATACCATTCATATCTCCCTTCTTGAAAGGACATTTACAAACTTGATTTAAGAAATAAAAGAACTTCTGAATGACAATGTTCACGTTTTAATTTCAATAATATTACAGGTATGTTCTTTTGTGATAAATTATCAGTTGAAAATGTTCCAGTGAAATCTAGTATCAATTAACTTAACACTTCATATAAGAAATAATAAAACATTTATTTTCAAGTCTTACATATATTACTTAAAATAGATACAAAGTTCAATTTGTTATTTTTAGATTTTACTGCTATTTCAAGCTACCTGAAAGAAAATGCCTTAGTGGAAAAAAATATTTTTATTTTTTTAATAAGTATGACTTTTAATACAAGCACTATTAATAACAGTTCACCCTTATGTTATTTAGCAATTAGGTAGGTCAAATAATGTATGATATTTTCTTGAAAGAAAAGAAATAATATTTGTTGGACAGGTGCAAGTAAAATAATATTTGAAGACTATATGCAACTTAGGATCAAATTCTAGAAGTTTACTGATTAAAATATAACATTTAAAAAGTTCATAAATAATTGCTTAGTTTCCATCTTTTAATATTAACCTGAATAGCTGAAGCACACTGAAAACAATGAGATGAGATAACGTAGTAAGAAAAATTGTACATGTGATTGATTGCTTGATGGAGGCATCAATCTGTTAAAATAGCTTCTCATACACGTTTTCCTGTCCAACAATATAAACTTCCTTGTTTTCCATATATACAAGTATCCTGTGAGATCCTGGATTCTGAAAAGAAAATGGTTGAGGTATAGCACTGAATAGAGCATCAAAATGCATGATGTTTTTGGCTGAAATTCAGCAAAGTTATGGTCAGAAGAGAAGAGTTGCTCAGTATGTGCTTCCAAAAGTCTTCCAGGTTTTGCCCTCTGAGAAATTTGTTGGCGACATCAAATAACTGAACTCTTCAACATCAATATATACAAAGGCATTTTATTATTCATCAAAGAAAGGGAATTAGAGCCACCAGAAATTATAGTTTTATTTTTTCATAATACATATATTTATTGCCATCATATTTCTGCAATTGTCATAAAATTAGAGTCAGATGGAATTCAGAGACACGTGCAAGTTTTGGAAATGGACACATAGATTACAGTATAGAACTGTACATAAAATTACAATTTATTAAACACATTGTTTTAGCACATCCTTGATGGATGGGAATGAGCACCATATCTTTTATGAATATATATTTTTCTCTTTTTTTTTTCCTACAGCACCAAAGAAATCCAAATAGGAAAAGGAGAGATGAAAATTGGGATTCAAGAATAAGGCCTGTTTCCATCTCAGCCACACTATCTTATGTTTTTATGATTTTCAAAGTTTTGTCATGTGGTTCTGCACCCAAAAGGGCATCAATATTTCCTAATTGGTACATACATATGTAGCAAGTTATTTTCTATACCATTCTCATTCAAAACTTGCATGTGGCATAAAATGGGTTGGTGGTACCAACGTATATTTTGTTGATTTCATATGTTCTTTGTCCTAATCTTAGCCAAGAAAACAAACAGGACCAACTTCAAATCCAAACTTCTGATTCTGATCACCAAAGTCATTGATCATTACATCAACGATAGGTACTTGATCAATTTTCGGTGTATTGATTTCAATCACAGTCTTTTCATAGCCTTTTCTGGACTGTAAAGTAAAGAAGAAATAAAAAGTTATACAATCATTGCATACTTCTAACATACATCATTTTTTTCTTAAGCCTCTGAGTAGAGGTAAGAAGGTAAGAAAGAATAGAATGGAAAACAAATTTCCCATTATCTTTGTAGTAATTCACTCTTCTTGTTATCACTGATGTCATATGTAGTTTTAAATTTTGAATGTTGACCGTATTTAATATTTAGCTGCACATATTAAAAATGTTACTCTAATATACTGCACAGCTGCAGAGAATCTTACTGAACTGATATACACATTTTAATATGTGAACACTGATATTGGTACTGGGTCATATCTTTGCATAAATAATATATCCTTACCATTGTTATAATAATTAAGATATATATATATAAATATATATGCATATACACACACATATAAGCAAATTTTCTCAGAAAAATTTGAATACAGTGTAGGAATTATAATACAAGAAGTCCAAAGTCAAAGTATTTCTGTTGCTATGTATTAATTTTATGAGTAATTATCAGTACATTATACTGGGAAATCTAAATCACTTGCTCCTTTCAATATACAGTATGTTCTCTTCTTTGGTCTATTTGTAAGCTACTTACTTTGCTTATTCGTAATTGTGGCTTTTCAGTAATTAGCTAGGAAAACAAATTTTTTAGGATGCTCTCTTGGTCATTTGCTGTTATGAAATTACCATATGTGTGAGAAAGACAGTTGCAGAGGATTAAAATAACAAAATGACTATATCTGTTTAAGCTCTTATAACATAATACCAATCAGCAAACCTCTATGAGCAAAATACAGGGTAAGAATTATCTATGGTATGAATGGTATAATGATGATTCCTTTAACTGTCATTTTAGAATCATGAATTTAGGAGGCAAATGAGATAAGGCTCTCGATCTTTTTCATTCCAAGAATAACTAGCTGTAATAGCATTTAAATATCAGGGATAATTCTGTAAAAATAACATATGATTCAAGATTACCTTCTGCTATGGCTTTAAAAGTGTGTCTATATGTATGTTTCAGTTTCTGTATCTGTGTGTTTGTGTGTGACTGCTAGTGGTTTCTAATATACTGTACTTTAATATGTCAGTGTTAAGCATCGAACCTGAATGACAATTGACATCCCCTTCATGAGAGAAATCTGACATAGGGCTAAAGTGGAATGGTTACACATTGCCTCTCTTCTCTGTGAAAGAAGGCCACAGGGACTATACTCACCGCACAGCCATCAAATAGGGCTTTGATGTAAGGGTTGTTGTCATAGGACATCTCCTCATCATTTGATCCCAAGAACCGAAGTGCTTTGTCATAGCTTCCTGATGACACGTCATACCAGGCCACTGACTGATGGCAGTAATAGGTGAAATTTTGCCGCGCAGAGGCAGTCAGCAGTTTCAGGAATGTCATTTGCACCATATTAATGGAATTGCCTTCGACATCTAAATATGAAAGCTGAAAATAAGAGAATAAAGAGACGCATAAAGACTCTTTTCTATTATAAAGAATAAAATCACTGTCAACAGTGAATTGAGATCCCAGAAGCATGTGGATATATCAACAGACCTATTTCTTACTTAATGAAAGAAAGTATGCACTGAGAGTTGGAAGACCCAGATATAGGAATTTATGAAATGAAGATGGGTTTTCATCTTAGCTACTATCAACAATACTTATCTTGGAAAAAAAATCATTTTACCTCTATACTTCAGTTTCCTAGTCAGTCAGTAAATACCACAAAAAAATGTAATTGTTTTTGTTTGTTTCCAAGAATTCTTTCATTATATTCCTGTACCTTTTTGATGTAGTCCAGGGAATTCTCCAGGCCAGAATACTGGAATGGGTAGCCTATCCCTTCTCCAGGGGATCTCCTGACCCAGGAATCGAACCAGGGTCTCCTGCTTTGCAGGTGGATTTTTTTTTACTAACTGAGCTATCAAAGAAACCCTTTTGAATAATAGAGTGGTTCAGTTCAGTTTAGTCACTCAGTCATGTCCGACTCTTTGCGACCCCATGAATCGCAGCACACCAGGCCTCCCTGTTCATCACCATCTCCTGGAGTTCACTCAGACTCATGTCCATCGAGTCAGTGATGCCATCCAGCCATCTCATTCTCGGTCGTTCCCTCCTCCTCTTCCCCCCAATCCCTCCCAGCATCAGAGTCTTTTCCAATGAGTCAACGCTTCACATGAGGTGGCCAGAGTATTGGAGTTTCAGCTTTAGCATCATTCCTTCCAAAGAAATCCCAGGGCTGATCTCCTTCAGAATGGACTGGGTGGATCTCCTTGCAGTCCAAGGGACTCTCAAGAGTCTTCTCCAACACCACAGTTCAAAAGCATCAATTCTTCAGCGCTCAGCCTTCTTCACAGTCCAACTCTCACATCCATACATGACCACAGGAAAAACCATAGCCTTGACTAGATGGACCTTAGTCGACAAAGTAATGTCTCTACTTTTGAATATGCTATCTAGGTTGGTCATAACTTTTCTTCCAAGGAGTAAGTGTCTTTTAATTTCATGGCTGCAATCAACATCTGCAGTGATTCTGGAGCCCCAAAAATTAAAGTCTTTCACTGTTTCCACTGTGTCCCCATCTATTTCCCATGAAGTGATGGGACCAGATGCCATGATCTTCGTTTTCTGGATGTTGAGCTTTAGGCCAACTTTCTTGCTCTCCACTTTCACTTTCATCAAGAGGCTTTTAGCTCCTCTTCACTTTCTGCCATAAGAGTGGTGTCATCTGCATATCTGAGGTTATTGATATTTCTCCCGGCAATCTTGATTCCAGCTTGTGTTTCTTCCAGTCCAGTGTTTCTCATGATGTACTCTGCATATAAGTTAAATAAGCAGAGTGACAATATACAGCCTTGACGTACTCCTTTTCCTATTTGGAACCAATAGAGTGGTAAAACAGTGAAAATGAAAATCAAGGAATCTCAATCAAATGCAAAGGCTGACTATTTTTATGTTTGTTTTCCCCTATTTTCCTAGTATACCTGTTTGATTCAAAATTTTCAACATGTTCTTGCATTTTTCATTTTGGGGCCACCGTCTTCCAAGAGGGTGTTGGTCTTCTAATTTTCACTGCAGGCCTGCCTGTTTGTCTGTTCGTCACTGATGTGATTATACTCATCTTTGTGTCACCAGCACCAAGCATATTGCTTGAGACGTGCAAGTAAATATTTGTCACCAGGGAATACTTAATTTGTGTTTTGAGAAGGAACACAGTCCTAATTTCAAATTATTAAAAACTGTCTCTTTTGTCAAGCTCATAATTTGTTATACTGGGTATAAATAAACTATCTGGGATTAGCTGAGACATATAAACCTATATTTTAAAAAATTAAGTAAGAAATTTGCCCAGGTTATAGATTAATTCAATATAAAGGCAGTTATCTGTGACTTTCCTTCTTATTGGGCTGCCCTGATAGCTCAGTTGCTAAAGAATCTGCCTGCAATGCAGGAGATCCTGGTTTGATTCCTAGGTCAGGAAGATCTGCTGGAGAAGGGAAAGGCCACCCACTCCAGTGTTCTGGCCTGGAGAATTCCACAGACAACTGTCCAACTTTTGCTTCACTTTTCCTCCTTATCATTGATTTACTTAATTCTTTCCAATTTACAGTTCAGATGATGAGGATACCTGAGAAGTTAGAGAAAAAACCTGGGAAATCCACTCTAAGGAAAACAAAACAACAAAAAATAAACTACACACAGAGAGCTCTATCTGTGTATGTATTTTTATCTCATACAAAGATAAAACTGTAACATGGATATATAATATGTAACTTGAAAACGGAACTAGAGATTCATGATGTGGAGGATATTAGTAATATGTGTAGATTTTTAGAGGATAAAGATTGTATAAATAGTCATAAATGGAAAATCAAAGTTTTTTAAAGAACTTTGAAAATTTGAATAATTATCTGAATAAATGAGAAACTTTCATTAGAATACATTATAATTAATATTTCAAAAACAAATATATCTTAAACAGCTTTTAAATGCAAATTTAGTTTTGGCATGCAATGTTAAAATATCTCCAGAAAGTGACTAACCACGAACTGGTGATTCTATGGAAATATCTAAGTAAACATGTGCTGTAATCCATATAAAAGGTCAGTCAGTCAGCTCACTTTATTTCCAGATGTAACTATTGGAAAAAACATTTCACATTCCAAAAATTCTTATTGCAATTGAAAACAAAGAATAAATTAGATTTCAAGTATAAAGGAAATGAAATAGAGATCCTAAATAGATATTATACTCTCTATAACTCATATTTCTAATATAATTCATTTTTATGCTATCTCAAGTACTTAGTGAAATGCATACTTTGTTTGATTTTACTATTTTAATAAATTTAATATATTTCCATTTATTTTGATAAAAATTTTAGACTTCTCTCTAAAAATCCCAAAATTGGTCTAAGAGATTTAGATAAAGCAAACTAGAGAGTACATGGGATCCTGCTTTGTATGATTTAGATTTTCACAGTAAGGGGCTAGAGATTACATAATGTGAGCTTGAGTAATGACGTTTAAGATATACCACTGCATGCTAAGGTAATAACATACCAGTTTTCCTCTCTTAAATTCACTAAACCAGCTTCCTGGTTTCTCCTTTGGCCATGATGAAATTCTTACCTGTTGCAAAGAAAAGGAAAGTTAGAAAGCAGGTTAAAATTATAAACAATATTGTTTATATATTTATTATTTATTTTCAGTAATACTATGATGCTAAAGAGTTTTTTAAATGGTTTACCTGGATAATATAAAACGGGATAAAGAGCAAAATTTCAGATAGATCTGTGAATTCCCATTTAGTGAATTTTGAGCCTTTCTTTTTTTTTTTTCCCCTGTTTTCATTAACTGCTACAAAATAAGGGAGGTGGAAAATAACTTGGTAAAGGCATACCAAGTGTTGGCTATAGGAGATGTGGGCAGAACTCTTAGGCAACTCCTTGCAAAAGAAACCCTCACAATGCCAGTTGGCATCTGCCATCAAGGCAGATAGAAACCTTTAGTAGTTCATAACCAAGGGAGGCATCCTGAAGCATCCAGTTAGTAACTGAGGCCTGAATGCTATGGAGAAGTCAAGATTAAGCTTGCAAGGAAGCAAGCCTAATCATTCCCTGCTGGGGAAAATGATTTGAAACTTTTATAAATGTTATTATTTAGCTTTGCAAAGATCAGCAAAATATAAAGGTATTTAAGGCCTCGCTTGGACAAGGCAATGGCACCCCACTCCAGTACTCTTGCCTGGAAAATCCCATGGACAGAGGAGCCTGGTGGACTGTAGTCCATGGGGTCACTAAGAGTCAGACACGACTGAGAGACTTCACTCTCACTTTTCACTTTCATGCGTTGGAGAAGGAAATGGCAACCCACTCCAGTGTTCTTGCCTGGAGAATCCCAGGGACGGGGGAGCCTGGTGGGCTGCCGTCTATGGGGTTGCACAGAGTCGGACACGACTGAAGCGACTTAGCAGCAGCAGCAGCAGCAGCAGCAGCAGCAGCAGCAGCAGCAGCAAGGCCTCACTAGAGGGAATTTGGGTAACCCTGTAAGGGGAGGCATTTCCATTTTCCCACATTTCTCTGTGGACTAGAGGAGCTTTATTATGCTTCCCCACATGCAAAGTGTGGTTGCGAAACAGAAGTTGCTTTGTCTCCTGCTCCTACTATCCATCATTCACTTACAAACTAAATGTCTCTCCCAAAGAGATTAGTCACAAAGCTACTTATTTTCTTATAAACCTGCGGTTACCAAAGAGGAAATGTGGAGTGGGGTGGGATAAATCAGAAGCTTGGGGTGAACACACACACACTACTATACATAAAACAGATAACCAACAAGGACCTACTGTATAGCACAGGGAAATCTACCCAATATTCTGTGATAACCTATATGAGAAAAGAATCTAAAAAAGAATGAATATTTGTGTGTATGTATGTATATATATGTATATATGTACACATCTATATAATATATATATCTGAATCACTTTGCTGTACACCTGAAACAAACACAATCTTGTAGATCAATTATACTCCGATAAACTTAAAATATTTTTTAAAAGTTGCTTGTTTTGTCTCAAGGGGGTTCTGTGCCTCTGCACGCCAACTCCGCTTACTAACAAGAATATGATTTTTTAGAAGTATACAGATAAAATCAAAATGTCTCATCTATAAAATCTTTGGAGAAGGTAATTATGTTAGTGAAAAATATTATATTAATAATTTGCCTATAGCTTTAAAGATAGAACTCACATATATTGATACTGCTTGGTGAAAATCAAAGAATATGTTTGAAGAGACTATCTGAAAGTACCCAGAATACTCTTATGTTAAAGATTCGTTCTTGCGTATTTTGTATATTTTGAGCATAAAATACAGCTGTGAGTTCTATCACATGGTAATTGGAAAGAATACTATTATGCATAACTAAAATCTGATAATCAGCTGTGCTGTGTCATGGAGAGTCATAGAATTTTAGAGAGCAAGCAGGTGCATAAAGAGTACATCTGGCTAAAAAATAAAAACTATTTGTTAACTACGTGTCTCACTTTGGTGCCTTATTCATGTTTATGCAAATGAAATGCTCTAATTACCCCTGTGAAAGCAGATAAATGAAAATATGACAATATAATTTTCCTGTTTAGTTCAATATTGCAAAAACATGGCATAAACTGTCAACAGTCACCACCAAAACAGATTGGTTACTTACTCCCTCCGATTTTTTGTCTGGATAAATGCAAGTCTCACCACCAGATGTGAAATTACAGTAAACTTTGAAGGAATCTCCTGAGCAACCTTGGTTGGGATCAATCCAATATTCACCTGAAAGCAGAAAAAAATAAGTCATATGCAAATACATTTTGGGCTTTGCTGGTGGCTCAGCTGATAAAGAATCTACCCACAATGAAGGAGACCTGGGGTCGATCCCTGAGTTGGGAAGACCCCCTGGAGGAGGGCATAGCAACCCACTCCAGTATTCTTGCCTGGATAATCCCCATGGACAGCAGAGGCTGGTGGGCTACAGTCCATGGAGTTGCAGAGTCAGACACAACTGAGAAACTAAGCACAGCACAGCACAAATGCATTTATATAAAAAATTGAATATATTATAGGGCCAATTTTATTGAAGAAATAAGGAAAAATGAATAGCCATTGATTTTTCTACATGGATCACTTTTATGCTTTTGGTCACATTGGGGTGTATGTTTGAAGAAAGAATGACCTATTGTCTTGTCTGCCTGGAGCTTTGCAAATGTCCCTATCTTTCTGGAACATCCTTTTTTTAATTCTTAGCATGCCTATTACTTTTGGGTTTCAGCTTAAATGGCTCCTCCTCAGATATTAATACCCTATTGATTTATATATAATAAACTGCAAGTACATTGGGTGGAGATATACTTGACCCTAAATCCTATATGTGTTATTTACTACTTAAGTGAAATCCCATGGACTGAGGAGCCTGGCAGGCTACAGGCCATGGGGTTGCAAAAGAGTTGGACATGACTTAGCAACTAAAATAGCAATAACCTGAGTATAATGATCATTATATTTTTCCTTAATTTATTTATCTGTAATGATGGAGGTGAGAGTATTTACTTAGCTTTAAGGATCATTCTTTTGCATTACTGTATAACAAAATATTTCATTAAGTAAATGTACTCCCTCTTTAAATGGACTCCAAATAAGTCTACTTTATATACTGAAATACAGTTTGCTATTAACTATATTATCTAAATGGTACAGAACTAATTTTATCATGTAAATGACCATGACCATGTTAGGTGAGTAATGATGTTAAGTAGTGGGACTAACAAAAAGTTATTCTTTAAGTAGTTGACAATGGGGTTATTTAAGAATAATTGGGGAGATAGACTTGATAGACATGTGACGACTACTTCTCTCCTATCATTCTTCATGCTGCCATGTCATTCAAATATTTATTTAAATTATGTCAATTCACTGATTATGAACTTTAAACAACGTAAAAGCTCAAACTGCTTGGTTTAGTATTGGAACTCCTGAAAATTTAGTATCAGTTTGCTTTTTAAAATAAATTCTTTAACAAAAATTTATACTTTTTATGATTACACCATTAATAATTTCACATCTGGAACCGATTAAAATTCTTGGGAAAAAATTACACAAGAAAATAAAAATCATCTAAGATTTTACCAACTGGAATAACCACTCTTAATCTTTGATATTTCTTAGGGTTTTAAAGAATAAATAATTTTGAATTATCTGGTAAACATTATTTTTATCCCTAACATTGTTACTAGATAGTCTTTCAAATGACATATTTAAATTAATAAGATGCTTTTTTTTGCTTTTTGCCATTTCAGCTTGCAAGAGATTTCATAAGAACTCTCTGATTTTGGATAGCAGGGGAAATCCGTGTCTGTCAAACTATGCTATTATAAAATTTAAGGTTTACCTGTTGCCATCATTAGACAATAATAGCCCAGAGGAATTGTTCTTTCTGTTTATCTGTGAGTTTCTGCATGACTAACAGTGCCTGACACCAATAAGTAAATAAATAAATATTTAATTGTAATTAACACAAATAATTAATAAACTTAGCTAATATATAGAAACCACCAGGAACTGTAGTCCACAGTGAGCTTTTGATCCCCCAAATTTATAAAATTGAGCATCAAGTTCTAGTTAATAATATGTTGTTTTATGTTGTCAGTAAATGCTTATCTTTTACATTTGATATTCAGTCTCGTATGTATGATTACCTTAGCTAGATCAGAAATGTGGGTCATTCTTTTTATAAATCACTGAACTAATATGAAACTAAACAATATATATTTCAAATAGATATAAATGTAAAGATTTTTGATAGCAGTTTGTAAAGAATCCTTAATAATTATCTGTGTCTCTTTTTAACAGATTGTGCTTAAGATAGGAGACTTTTAAGACATTGTTTGTAATAAGGAATGCCTGTTCTTGAATTGCATATAACTTTTCTGTCTATGCTGTTATTTAGATCTCAGTTACAACATTCATTATATGATCGTGAAAAATAATGTTGTCACACAAGTAAATAGAGTGATAAAGTATTTCCACTTAAAGTGGAGATTTAAAATCAGATACAGATCTGCCCATTTTTGGTTTACTTTAGGACAGTATGAGTCAGTCACTTAAGATACCTGGGACTGTTAGCTTCTCAGAACAGGTATATAAGAGTTTTGTCAAATAATTTTGTTGTTTAGTCACTCAGCAGTCATCTAACTCTTTTGTGACCTCATGGATGATAGCCTGTAGCTAGGCTCCTCTGTTCTTGGCGCAGAGGAGCTCAAAGGCAAGAATACTGGAGTGGGTAGGTATAGTAAATTATTTTGATATTATTACAAACAAATCATTCACAGTTGTTCTTGTTATTCATGAATCAATGAAATAAATTTTTGCTTCAAACTATCCTATTCCTTAAATACTCTTTCCAAATCATTACTAAACTGATAGGTCACATGATTCAGTTATGCAACTTAAGCCTTAGTGTTATATAAGTTAGGATATAGTATATAAATATGTAGTAATATGCACATATGTATGCACACATCATACCCATTCTATGATAGCAATTAAATACCAAAATACATTTGTGTTATCTTGTTGTTGTTATTTTTTAGTCGCTAAGTCATGTCTGACTCTTTTGCGACCCCATGGACTGTTGCCTGCTAGGCTCCTCTGTCTGTGAGATTTCCCAGGCAAGAATACTGGAATAGGTTGCCATTTCTCTCTTCAGGGGATGTTCCCGACCTAGGCTTCAAACCTGCATCTCCTGCATTGGCAGAGGAGTCACCAGGGAAGCCCTTGTTATCTATAACCATGTAAAAATGATCTTGTCATAATTTGATGAAACCTTATTTAACAAGAAAAAGATTTTCCAAAGTAGATCTAGAATTACAGTGTAAATGGTTCTTTTTTTGGTCTACAGGATTGGAATTAATAATCATTCACTCTCATTTTATTTAGAGTCTATATTAAATATTTAACTAGAATTAATGAGCTGACAATGCATCTCAGTAACTTAGAAGCTCAGGAGATTCACTTGGTCATGTATTATTAACATACCATCTGGGAAGTCAGGGTGGCTGAGTTGCAGATCTTTGCAAGTTCGGGCTGGATTGGTCTGTGTCCCCATTGGAAACTTCATATGCTCAATGTCTTGTTTCAAGGAATTGAGGGAACCAAATATTTCCTCCATTCCATCGTTGTAATCCAGAATATTATCACCTGCATCTGCTTGCATGCTTTCAGCATGTCTTCTTGTTTTTTTGGGTGACAAGATTGGTAAAGGCTGGATGACTTCACCTGGTGGACCCTGTAAAAGAGATGATGTGCTTGTAACTGCTTCCTAGGGTAAAATATTTTTCAAATATTAATTATTACTAATTATGTTATAAGAGATTAATTTGTTTAGCCTTTCAATGTTTTCCTTACTTTTAAAGTTTTCTCTAATTGCTTATATATATTTATTATACATATATATCTTTGTATATAAAATTTATGAATTCTTTAAAAAGAATCTAGTGGAGGTATCGAGGTAGGTGCAAAAATCAGATGACTTCTGGACCTTTTTCTATACAAGTAACAAAGCACAGATTTGTGTAGAGATATGTTACTCCTTGGAAGGAAAATTATGACCAACCTAGATGGCATATTCAAAAGCAGAGACATTACTTTGCCAACAAAGGTACATCTAGTCAAGGCTATGGTTTTTCCAGTGGTCATGTATGGATGTGAGAGTTGGACTGTGAAGAAAGCTGAGCACCAAAGAATTGATGCCTTTGAACTGTGGTGTTGGAGAAGACTCTTGAGAGTCCCTTGGACTGCAGGGAGATCCAACCAGTCCGTTCTGAAGGAGATCAGCCCTGGGATTTCTTTGGAAGGAATGATGATGAAGCTGAAACTCCAGCACTTTGGCCACCTCATGCGAAGAGTTGACTCATTGGAAAAGACTTTGATGCTGGGAGGGATTGGGGGCAGGAGGAAAAGGGGACGACAGAAGATGAGATGGCTGGATGGCATCACTGACTCGATGGACGTGAATTTGAGTGAACTCCGGGAGTTGGTGATGGACAGGGAGGCCTGGCGTGCTGCAGTTCCTCGGGTCACAAAGAGTCAGACACGACTGAGCGACTGAACTGAACTGAAGTTATATATGTTGCTTTTTAATTTACTAACTAGTCCTCATTTTCATGTCTTATCCCTGCAACTAGACTTTAGTCTCTGAAGATTAAAACAACATTTTTAGGTTCTTGTATTATATAATGAGATGTCTATGGTACTTGATAATAATTTATATCACATTTAAAAATACACATTAGCTGGTTCCAAACATTTATATCTGTATATATAAATAAAGAAGTGCAATCAGACTTGAATTTACATATCTATAAGAGTAGAACTACATCAAATAATTAATCTGTACTTTTATGGATTGAATTCTATCCCACAAAAATCCATGTGTAGAATTCCAAAGCCACAGTAACTCAGAGGAAGATCTTATTTAGAAATGGGGTGGCTGTATACATAATTATTAAAGTGAACACGAGGGCATTAGGGTGGTTCTTATTCCGATATGACTGGTATCATTCTAAAATGGGAAAATCTGGCACAGAGACATGCATAGTCAGAAGACCATGTGAAGAGACAAGAAGATAGCCTTTTACAACCAAAGGAAAGAAGTCTCCAACAGATCTTTCAGGGACATAACAGGGACATAACACCTCAGAAAGAAACAATGTTTCCGACACTCTGATCTAGGACTTCTGCCTTCTAAATTTGTCAGACAAAACATTTCTAGCCTTTGAACCATCTAGTTTTTGATTCTTTGTTACTATCATTGCAGCAAATTAGTACTCATATAGCTTAGAAACAAGTTCAAGAAGAAAGTCTCAAATTTTGTCACATGGATCTAACACAATAGTTGTGTGAACCCTAGTAAATGTCAGATTTAATAAGTGGTAGCTATTATTATCATTATATGCAGTAGGAAAAAATGCCAAGTATCTGAACTTTACTTTTTATTCCTAGTTAGATATTAATATATCTTTGTGGCATACAAGCAGTTGCTCTCATGAAAATGTGATATAAAAATATATGATTTTCTTGAAAAATAAAGCAAGATATTATAATATATAGTTACAGTATCTTTATATTCAAAGAGTGAAGCCAATTTGCAGGCAGATACTTTATTATCTGAGCTACTAGGGAAGCCCAATTAAAAGACATGTGAGTACTTAATTAAGATAGTTGCTATTTCCTAGAAAATCAGTGCTTTGACAGAATGTTTTTTCATTCTTATAAATTCAGAGAAATCACTGGCCATCTCAAGATGCTAATTGCCAAAATATTACTCTCGTTACCAAGCACTTACCGGAGGCCCAGGAGGCCCTGGAAGACCACTGTCACCCTTCTGGCCAGCAGGTCCCTATTAAAAAGAATAAGCAACAAGATAAATGGAGACAAAAGCATTTGAGCAGGCATCACTGAAAAATCTAAATGCCAAAGGGAAAGGTACTTACCGTAGAGCCTTTAGTCCCCTTTGGACCTTGAGGACCCTAAAAAATGCAAAAGCAAAAGTAGACATAAAAATCTAGAGAATCTATGTCTCTTTGATTTATTTATGTTAACCTTGTAAAATTCTTCTGTCTTGTACTTACTGGTAAGCCTGGAGGACCAGGTGGACCAATGGGACCGGCAGGACCTGGAATTCCCTACAGAGAAGTTTCATACAAATTAGTTTTTCTCAGTGATTCCATTTTTATACGTTACATAACAACACACACTGCAAAATTTAGACAGTGTGGAAGTACAGAAGAATGGCTTAAAATTTTCCATTTTAAATCTAGGAAATACCTTTTGCAAGATAATCTGTATTTTTTTTTTTTCATTTTGCTGCAATATCTCTCTCTATATATATCTTTATGGTCCTGCAGCCTTGAAAATAATGATTTGTATGTGTTGAGGATTCAACGAACGTTTGTGTAATTGACTACTGAAGTATAATTTTTATGGTTTCCAATTTTCATAATTTTATTTATTTACTCTAAAGTTGAATAAATTTTGTTTTGAAAACATCATTGACTTAAGGAGATTAGACCCTCTAAATCACTTTGTTGGTCATGTTTAAAGGAATGTGTGCAGGAGTCTGGGTGTATTAATTGTATGATTGAAAAGGAGTAGGAAAATCAGTTATATCTTTACTCACTCCATCTCCCTTTGCTCCTGGAGATCCTTGAGTTCCAGGGAGTCCTCGGTCACCCTTTTCACCTTGTTCTCCTGGAGGACCAATTAGGCCAATTAAACCAGGATGTCCCTTGGAAAGGCAAAGAAATTTTAATGATGTATAAATTGCAACCATGTATTAAGTTATAGTCATAAAATAACTGCAAGTTAAATTCATGAAATAGAATAAAAAATACGTTAACAATTTTAACCCTTTCTAAAGAAAATATAGGATTAAGAATCTTTTCCTCCTCACCTAATAGGATCATTTACTGACTGTATTATATGAGACCTTCATTAAGGGTGAGGAATATGTATTATTGAACAAAATGCTTTCTGAATGCATCACCTTCAGTGCTGTGTTTACTTAAAGGGAATTCCTTTAAATAAAAGGCCAATAATGACCAAATTTAATATTGGTGAAATAAACAACAGAAAATTCTTTGCTTTAATAAGCACTGGATAATGTATATGTATGGCTAAGTCCTTTCTGTTCACCTGAAACTAAAATAACATTGCTAATTGGCTATAACCCACGACAATGTTTCTGGTGCTTAAAAAATTAAACAAAATGATTTCTATTCTTCAGAGATTTTTCAGTACCCAAAAAATATTTACAAACAAAAATAATTCAAAAATATTAATGTCACTCTAAAAATGTTTTATTTTCTTTACTTATTTGATACGATAGAGCACACGTATCTTTAAAATTACCATCTGAAGGACAGTCTAGTTTAAAATTTTTATTTTCATGTTTAAAAACATGAAAAAAATGGGCACTTTTTATTCTGTTTATTTTCTGAATAGCTATTTTAGTATAACCATATGCTTTCTCCATATGGTTCCTACAAAGGAACACTGACTAATATAACATTGAGTTCTGGTACATTTTTCATCATTATTTTCTCTTTTCTGAATTCCTCTTGGAAGCTAAGGATTGGCAGCATTTTCCTTGGTTAGAATGACAAAGGAATTCCTTGAAATTTGCTTTTGAGTGATTTTAATGTGCATAATTGTAGTCTCTGCAGTTAGGATATCAACAGTGTAATAATACATTATTTTATTCTCACCTTTTCACCTTTGGAGCCAGGGTCACCTTTGAGACCAGGTAAGCCAGGAGGTCCCTAAATAATGAGAAATAACAAACATACATAGAGTATGTGCAAATGAGAGAATCATATTATTATCCGAGGAAAACAAAAACAGGAAAAGCTGGTTTTAATAATATGATAAGGTTCAAGATAACTAATAATGAGCAGGTTCAAGATAGCTAATAATAACAAGCATTTACTTTTTAGGATTATAAATTATTTTGTGCACTAAACTCCATGGTTTAATATGTAACCATAATAATAAAACATAGTATTAGTAAGTTTGTTTAAATAAATATGAAGTTAAAAATAGGACATGATTTAAAAGTAAGGAAGCATTTTTAATTAATTTTAGAAAAGAAATTTCCAAATTTTACATTCATTTAATCAAGTATTTTAGTACTAAACTCAAATTCAAAGGTTATAATATTGCCAGTAAAATTTAAAGGAAAAGCCCTTAATAAAATATTTGACAGTCAACTGACCATTGTTAGCCATTTTGCTAAGCAAACTCCCAAGAAAATATTTTTAGCTATAATTCCTAAATTGAATTTCTAATCTAAATAATCTCTAAATGTAAAAAGAAATTCACTTTATCCATATTATACCTATATTTTAATTATTTTAATTATTTTAATCTTTTTTATAATCCAAGGGTAAGCCATTTATCCATTCAAGTTAAATTATATTGTAATGAAAATTATGGAATTATTTTAGCAACTAAATCTTAGTCCTGGCCTCTACTCACAAAAATAGTCATAATGTCTTTTAAACAAATGTTTAGATACAAAAACTAGTGTACTTCAACACAAACTAAGGTTCTTGTTCTGAAATTACAGCAAGTTGAACTATGCAAGCAGATGGTTTACAAGTAGGTGATAGATCAAAAAAAGGCCAGGATAATACTACAACACTTGAGTCACTACTGCTTACAACAAATACCGCATCAAGAAACAAAGGCAAAATATAAATTTTTCTCTATGAGTTTGAATTATATAGACTGAATTGAACTATTTGAATTATAATTTCAGTAAATTTTAACATAGCACTTAAAAATCAAATTGTTTTAACTTTGATTAGTCTTTACTGTAGTGTCTTTGGCAAGGCTACCATAAGTATTTTTTCTCTCTCTAGACAACTTGAATTTTCAGTGTGAAAGAGCACAGTAAGTCTTAGTCCATCATCTTTATGAATTTAATGTATTAAGGGCCATGGATCTAAAAAACGTGATGTAATATAAAAACTATGGGTTGAGAATCTGATAGACTTGGGATAGAAGCCAGATGCTCTTATCAGTAGTTTAGCTAACCAAAGAGAACTTCAGTTCTCTCATCTGTAAACCAAGGCTTATAATTCCTGTCTCAAGGGGCTACTGTGAAATTGCATAGATAAGCGCTTTCCATTCTTAAGTTTCTCAAGTCTTCTCCTCAAACTGAAATCTTGAATAGCAGAGAAAGATAAGAAAAATATTAGTATAAATTAGTCCTGTGTAACGACAGTGTTTTACACTGTTATCAGAAATATTTAAATTTGTTTTGGTGGTGCAGTGGTAAAGAACCCACTTCCCAGGGCAGGAGACACAGGAGATGCATGTTCGATCCTTGAGTTGGTAAGATCACCTGGAGAATGGAATGACAAGCTATTCTGGCCTGAAGAATTCCATGGGCAGTGGACCCTCTGATTAAAGTCCATGGGGTCACAAAGAATTGGACATGACTCAGCAACTAACACACTGCACTAATGAATGAACCTGAAATTCTGTTAGTATGGGTATAAAAGTGAACAATTTCCCTATATCATTCTATTGACAATAGATAAAATTATCTTTATAGAAATTTCATGCAATTTTAAATGTAAATGTGCCTAAAAATCTTCCTATAAAGAAAAAGTTATTAATCCTTAGATGTATATTTGTTATCAATTCAGTTTAGATTCTCTTCTGTGTAACTAATAAATAATCATGCTACTTTGTTAAAATAATTGTCAAATTCACTTTCAGGAATATTCTAAGGCTAGATTCTAACACTGGACTTTCATCTCATTTGCTAATACTGTATCAGAGTGGATGATCTCAAAGTGTGATCCTCAGACCAGCAGCATTATCACCACTTATGAAGGTATTTTGTGTGCGTGCATGCTCAGGAGTATCGGATTCTGTGATGCCAGGAACTATGGCCTAAGGCTTCTTTGTCCATGGGATTCTCCAGGTAGGAATACCAAAGTGGGTTGCCATGCCCTCTTCCAGGGTGTCTTCCCAACCCCAGGGATTGAACCTGCATCTCCTGCATTGCAGACAGATTATTTACCACTGAGCCATTGGAGAAGCCCTTTGTGAACGTATTAGAGAACCAAATTGAGAGGCTTGTCTAGACTAACTGAATCTGAAATTCTGGAGTTAGAGACCAGCAATCTGTTTCATAGGTTTATTATTCATTAAAGTTGGAGAAAAATGATTCTGTGGCATTAGGTTCCAAATCTGTTAAATCAATACGAAAATCAGCATAGCATAAAGAATGTCATTTATGTTAAAATAAAACCATTACTTATTTAGTTGTAGTAATTCAATAAGTTTAAGATTAATTAAGGATATTTGCATCAACTATTTTCTGATCTCATCAGAAAGGCCTGGTAAATTATTGGTTAGGAAATTAATGTTGCCTAATAGCACAATTTAAAGGAATAATTTAAATGAATAATGAAAATAATCAAATAATTTCTTGAGGTCATGTGACCATCAGGATAGATGCTAAACATTCTATATGTTAGCACAAAGTGACATATAAATGCACGAAAAAGTAGTTATAAGAAATATGTAATTTCATGAAAGAACCATACACCTGAACCAGTAGCCTGAACCCATTTAAAAATATTGTTTAAAATTGACATATGTCAGTAAAAAGTAAATATATTCTTTAGATTGAAATACAAAAGCTATTTGAATAGGCCAGATGTTTTTCTTTCTTTCTTCTTATTTTACAGTTAAGCTTTCTCTGGTAGACAGTAAACACAGAAATTTTGCTGTAAGTGGGAAAACTAACAGGGATGTCACTGCATGAACACTGATATTCCAATCACGGCTTCATTCAGCATCTCAGGTCTACCACTCATTAGTCGAGTATTCCTGAGTCCGTTCTTTCTTATCTTAGAGCTTTATTTATAAATGTATTCTAATAACTGTTAGAGAATTGTGATAGAGAAAGAAAAAACAGGACTATGAAAGCACTACATATAGTGAAATATATGGAAATATGAATTATTGTTGTTTGTTTCTAATATGCTCTAGATGGTTATCAATCAGCTTTCTCATGACAATCTAATAGTAAAAGCTATAAGGGCCAAAATAAAAGAAACACTACAGATTCTAAATGCTCAGGGTAATGGGAAACATACTAGAAGTTATTTGTGTTTGTAATGCTTTCAAATCATTTCTATTAATATTTTTCATGAAAGTTATAGGAAATGAATGTTAATTCTTTTAAGCCAATAATATCATAAAATTGCAAACTATATCTAAGGAGGCATTTGCCAAGCAAAGTCAGTTTCTTGTTTTCATCAGCTGGAAATAGACATTGGCAAGTTATGATGTGATAGCAGTTATAAAAATCCTCTGAACCTGGAATATATCAAAAATATCAACTCTGCATATAAAAATGTTATTTCAGGTACAGATATTTTCTATTTCCTCTTTAGAATTTTGTAAATTGAAAAACCCTATGAAATACATAATTCATAAGTAATAAAGTGAAAAGGAAAACAGGGATGATACATTCTTAGGTGTCTAGAATATACAATCAAATATTTTCCCTTGCTGTATCATGCTGTACACAATATTTGCTTTACTATGCATCTCAAAATTCTAGTGCATTAAAATTTAAAGAAAATTCATATCCTACTCTTTATTTAGAAAATAGTATTGTAAAATAACATTTAATTTGGTGAAAAGCAAATGTTTTGTGATTTAAACCTGTTTATCATTATGGAATACTACACATCTCAAACCTGTTTACAGATAAGTTAAAAGTAGCATTTAAAAATTTAAAATATAATTCAGTAACCCATCCTACCATTTATTCAGCAATTATGGCTTAAAAAATAATGTTATCAGATATTTTACTTATCAGCATGAAAAAGAATTAATGTATGATAAGGTAAACTTGTAAAAATACTAAACAAATTTTCATGTACATTGGAACAAATAGTTCTTAAAATAAAAGATTATGAAACAAAATAAATATTTAAAACTAAAACAGATACTAATTATGCCCTAAAAAAGTAAAATAAAAATTAATATAAAAGTATTAAATCATGTTTGACTATGCAGCCGAGAGGAGAATATAGCAATTATTACTGTTCTCTAAAGCACTCAATTTTATTACCATTTGATTTTGTCTATTTTCTGAAAAACAAAACAAAAACAACACAATAAAAAAGTTCAACTTCAAAAACTCTCAAATAAATTTCTTTATACAATCTCATCATTGTCTTTAGCTTTCTTTTAGCTTTCACACATACTGTTTATCTACTTTCAGTTCCATATGATGGTTCTGGATATTTAACTGTATATAAAAATCATGCATATGTAGAAGCTTAAATTTTGCCATGAGAAATATCTAATTTTGAAGTAATAAGCAAACATTGTACCATATATAAACTCTAGTAGAGCTGATCATATAGAATGGTGAGATACCAGCTATCATTTTATGAATTTTAAAATGTTTGTTCTTTCTTATATCAGAGCTTTATTTATAAATATATTATAATAATAACTGTGTTAGAGATTGGGATATTAAAGAAAAATTAGGCCTATGAAAGAACTACATATAGTGAGGTGTTAGTTACTGTTGAGTCTGACTCTTTGCAACCCCATGGACTGTAACCACCAGGCTTCTCTGTCCATGGAATTTTCCAAGCAAGAATACTGGAGTGGGTTGCCATTCCCTTCATCAGGGGATGTTCCCAACACAGGGATCGAACCCAGGTCTCCTGCACTGCAGGCACATTCTTCATCATCTGAGCCACCCGGGAAGCCCACATACAGTGAGGGAGAAACGAAATGTTTGTTTCACTATAGCCCAAAGAATTTCCAATCCAAATATTAATACACAGTTGTTAAATTATTACTTATATAGCAAATGGTCTAAGTTGCTTCAGTTTTTTTTTTTTTTTTTTTTTTTAGGAATAGTTTGTTTAATCAACGTAAGAACCCCATGGATAAAAATGTATTAATATCCCCCATTTAACTCATTTTAACCTCATAATATCCTATAAGATAGATGCTACTTAAATTCTCATTTTACAGATGAGCAACCTAAAGCTTAAAAAAATAGAATAACTTTCTTAAAATTCATTCAGGTTGAGAGTTGATGACCTTAACCTCTAATCATGATATGCTACTTCTCATTCAAATCCAAAATTGCCTACTAGAACATGTATTTCTTAGTTAAACTGAAAAGTTCATTAAATTGTTATAAAATGCATCCTGAAGATGATTTTTCTACTCATCCTCATCTCCTGAAGACCAAGTAGCATTTTCATCAAAATTAGCACAAACTGTTTGAATGTATGAAAAAGCTACAACAGATTCGCATTCTAAATACTCACTGATAAAACAAAACAAAACAAAAAAGCAGCCAGAAAAAGGAATGGCACCCATGTTGCTCAGTTTTATTGCTTTCCATTTTACTGTGGAAAAGGGTGTGAGTTATTTAGCTAACATTCAGAATTATAAACTTTTGCAAGCTAGAATCAGGTGGTATGTCTGATGGTTTTATTTTTAATATTAGTTGAAGGAAATCTCCAGCTTGATGCTTTTTATTACATCTGGAAAGAGGTCAGAATACTTACTGGAAAATCTGAAATAACCAAAAAAAATCTTTGGCAAATTTTAGGGTGGTATTAAGGTGGAGTATTTTTTCCGAGGCTATGACTCTGTGCACTTAGGAATTTAGCATATCTAAGAAGAGTATTCTCTAAATAGTGATGCAGACAAGGAACTGATGATCTTATTTTGTCAAGTCCCTGTTCCAAAGCCAGTGGGTCATGTGCAGAGTTGATAATCCCCTCAAAACTTGATAACTCTTATCTATTTATCAAAATAAGTGATCTTTAACTTTTCAAAGCAAGTTAAAAAAATAATCTCCATAACACTATACTTGGAATTTTAGAGGAAATTTTTGTGATATTTTTACAAAAACAGCCAAGTTCGCCTGAATGATTAAGATTGCAGATACTAGTTTTGACGCCTTTCGCAGCACGTATATATATCTGAGGTAGTTGATATACTCATGAGAAGCAGTTTTGTAAAATTTCTATAGACAAATCTGACTATTTAAACTGATATATGTTTAAAGGGGTTTCCCAGGTGGCTCAGGGGTAAAGAATCCACCTGCCAATGCAGGAAATGTGGGTTTGATCCCTGGGTCGGGAGGATACCCTGAGGAGATGGCAGCCCACTCCAGTATTCTTGCCTGGTAATCCCACGGACAGAGGAGCTTGGCAGGCTGCAATCCAGGAGCTTGCAGAGTTGAGCACAAGTGAGCAACCGAGCATATGCAGACACATTATACTTGCTACTACTCCTACTAAGTCACTTCAGTCGTGTCCGACTCTGTGCGACCCCATAGACGGCCCCCTACCAGGCTCCCCGCCCCCGGGATTCTCCAGGCAAGAACAATGGAGTGGGTTGTCATTTCCTTCCCCAATGCATGAAAGTGAAAAGTGGAAAGTAAAGTCGCTCAGTAGTGTCCGACTCAGCGACCCCACGGACTGTAGCCTACCAGGCTCCTCCGTCCATGGGATTTTCCAGGCAAGAGTACTGGAGTGGGTTGCCATTGCCTTCTCCACATTATACCTGAATAGCGCTAAATGTCTTGCTTCCTGTTTTAATTAATCCCTTTACATATTACTATTTTTGGACAATGAAGTTCAAATATCTCTACCATGAAACAGAATCTGTCACCTAGTAGGCAATAATTTTAAAGGCAGGTCTTGGATTCTCACTTTCTGCCTAAATTTTATAGCAAGGATAGCCTCTATGAAACATATGCAAGTTAACTAAATGCTTTATTGAATTTCTCAAGTGTGTTGTTTGCATATACAGTTTATGATATTAACCAAGCTTCTGTGTTAATGCTTTATCAAGGGTTAATGCTTTATCTTTCAGCCCATATGACTCATGAACAGAACAATTTATTTGGTGAAAGAATCACTGTATGCCTGTGCCAATACTATTTTTCAAATTAAGTGCCAGGAAACTAAGTGTAATTGATGCATTAGGGGAACCGTCCACATTTGGAAAAGAACTGGCTGGGCCATTAGTGGCATTTTATTCAGAATGGATTTTTTTTTTCATCAAATGGGCATAAGATAGGAAAGACCTTTGATCAAGGGCATATTTTCCAAGTAACTTATCAGTTAGAATTATTTTCCTCTTTTTATTTTGGTCTGAGTAATACACTTCCTTGAATACTCTACAACTTATAAACCAATTTACCAGACAAAATCTTAGGGATTCTAGCTTATAAACAATTTCATTTCTGGAATTCTAACAACAGAAAAACGTGCTACTCACCAAAGGCCCAGGTGGCCCATCTTGGCCTGCAGCTCCAGGGAGACCTTGTTCTCCCTGTGGAAAAAGAAACATGACAGATTTTTTTAAATTAACAGAAGCAGACATATTATTTTTCTTTAATTTTGGTAATGCAAAAAGGAAAGAAAGAAAGCATCACCTATGGATCCCATCACATGGAGAACATCTACAAATATTGTGAGCAATTTTTGAGTCTTTTTACTTGCTGTTTGTATGTCTACATGCACATACACACACACTCACAGATAGACGATTGCGTGTATAAAAGTCTTACATCTTTAAGATCTTAGGGCTTAGCTTTCTATTCTATCTTTATAATTTAGAATTTCATCATGTACTTATTAAATAAATGACATACTTAAATATTCTCAGGGGCTCTGGTTTTAATTATTACATACTATTTACCATATACAATAATTTATATAATAATGCTGACATAAATATTTTCATCCATCATTTTTCTTAGAAATAAGACATTATTTTCAAAATGGCAACTATCAGCACAGATGCTCACCACAGGGCCTGGGATGCCCCGAAGACCCTCTGGACCAGGCTTTCCAGCTGGTCCTTGAGGACCAACTGGGCCAGTTTTTCCTGGAGGACCCTCAGCTCCTGCTTCTCCCTGTTAGAAAATAAAATAAGTGGATGTATTACTAATGAAGATAGACATTTTATTATTTTATGAAAAGTGCTGAAACATGTGTTGTCCAATATAGACATGAGATTTTCAAACATGATACCTATAGGGTATGTTTTACCTTAGCACCTTTTTCACCTTGTCTTCCCTCTGCCCCTGCAGCTCCAGGAGGACCCTATAAACACAGAATTGCACTTAAAATACATATAGCATATAAAAAGAGTACAACTGAGATCTTATTTATAAATACCCCAATTTAATTAGTGAGAGTCTAATAAATTGTGATTTTCTATAGCAATTTAGTTTAAGAAACTGAGAAAACTCAAAACCCCTTTGATGTACAAATTTTAGAATATTAAGCACAAATGAAGCACAGATTGGTACAGATAATCACATCACAATAATGTTAGGAAACAATAAAGATAAAAATTTTAAAGAAATATTAATGCTTAGTCACTCTTAGTGTGTTAAATACTCAGTTATCATTTATTATGTCACATAGTTAGAAATTAATTGAGGGTTTCAGATTTGACTTCCATCATTATATGTGTTTTAGACTGGGTCCTTTCTTAATATCAGAAGATCCATACGTTACACATTTTCATAAGATCATTTTCAAACTGGAATAGTAACAGTACAACATTTAAAATCTTGTTGGTCAACAGACACTGACTTTTTATTCTCTGACATTATAATTTAGTGGCATAAAAATAGTATGACTTTCACAAACCTAGTATTAGAGAAAACAGAAAAAAAATCTTCACATTCCATATGTCATCCAAAAGCTTAACAAGATATACTATTTGCATAACTTTTGTATAGCTGCATAGATTGCTATGGAGAAATGCTAATTAGTATTTCATAATGCATTATTTCATAATGTTCCTTCATACACACACACACACAGACCTAGTTTTCTATCTTTGTGAGGTAGGTATTGGTCTACCTATTTCTCTTCAGTTCTTTTTTATTAGCTATGTGACTTTTAACCAATTATTAGTATTTTTGAACTTGATTTCTTTCATCCTAAAATGTTCAGTTCAGTTCAGTTCAGTTCAGTCGCTCAGTAAGTGGTTGACTCTTTGCAACACCATGGACTGCAGCACGCCAGGCTTCCCTGTCCATCACCAACTCCCGGAGCATACTCAAACTCATGTCTATAGAGTCGGTGATGCCTAAAATATTATTAATAATAATTCTCTTGTTATAGAATTATTGTAAAATTTAAATGATCCAACACAAGAAGAAGTATTTTATGAACTTCCCAGTAGAGCAGTATCAAATACAGGTATGGAATCTGGTGTTTAAGAACCTAAAGCCTGGACTCAGACTTCCTAGATTCAAATCCTGGCTCTGCCATCAACTAGCTTTGTGATCTTTGGCCAGTTACTGTGAGTGATTCAGTTTACTTCTCTGCATAATGCGTATTATAATAGCAGCTATCTCCCAGCATCATCATGAGAATTCAATGAATTGATAAATTTAAAGGGTGTATAACAGTACCTGAGACATAAAAACACTACAAATATTAGTTATTCCTTTTATTATTACTAAAATGATTGGTTATTGTTATTCAATATAAATTCAATTAAAGTATTTACCAATATTTTTCACCCTGTTGGCAACTTAAGAATTGAGGCAAATAAAACTGACTTTCAAAATACATTTGCAAATATCATTTCAACAGATTATTTATTTCAGACTTTTCAGGTTTATAACAGCTACAAAATATGAACTTCATCTTTTAAATTACTTATTTTAACTAGAAAATTGAAAGTCAACTGAAAAGATATTCTATAATATGATCCTGTACTATGTGGTCAGATCTTGAAATCTGACATTCAGGTTTCCTTCTTACATTTTCTTGGTCATCAGTGAAATATAAAACTTGACATTTCTAAACTTCACAACAAATAGGTAAAAAGGAATCATTTATATTATATAACTTCAATATAATAGTCAAGGTATAAAAGAAAACAAAAATTTTGGAAGCTAGAAATATGCTATAATTCCCACTGTATATAAATTTTGTTCTTATTCATTATATTTAGGCCATTGATATTTTCACTTATGGCATCTCTTAGAAATCTTTCAAATCAACACAAGCAGGGCATTTAGTTGACAGTCCCATCAGTAAGAGTGCTTCTGCCCTCTTGCTGTGGTGGGATAAACAATGTATATATTCCTAACAAATTCATTCTAAGACATAACAAATTTATGACTGGTTATAAAATATTTATTTCATTTCCACTAATTCATTGATATTTATTATGACTTAACAAACATTAAGATTCAACCTGAATCTTAATTGTGCTGAAAATTTTTACACAAGTTCAGACATAAGTATAGGAAGTTTAAAAAGAAAATTAATGATATCTAGGAAATTGTAGTATTTCATTTACCCCTAGAATTTCCTGCTTTTCATTTGTTTACTTGATTTTTGCTATGAATTGTGTTCAAAATCATCCGCTAAGATTGAGATTGGAGTTTGGGAAGAGTAGACGAGACAATAGTAATTGGTGGACTCAAGGCGAGGGAGGATGAATTTTTTCCAGATGCTTTATTAATATTCTACTGGTGAATAAATGCTAGCCTTTCATTTGGTCTTTAAAATTCACATTTAAAATGAGTATCAAGCACTTCATTAAATTCAGAGTTCGGTGAACTCATTTATCTCTGAGAGAGGCAACCAATATATCATCAGTAATTATTTTCTCAGTATTATCACTGTAGCTTCATCTATTATTAGACATTCCTTGTTCCTTGACCCCAAAATAAGAAATGTATAAATTCTGTAAGCAGTCTCTTGTTTACAAGTCAAGCAGTAATTTGTTAACAATAATATAGGCATTGAAACTTAAGTGTATCTTTTGAATTTCATACTATTTATGCAAGAGTACTTCTCCATAGAAGCATAAGCTTCAAATATTTCTTAGTGTTAAAGAGTTGAGTCATATTTTGGTGTGCAGATGGTAGCTAAACTTATTGTGATGATTATATTATAGCGTATAAAATATCCAATCACTATGTTGTATAGTGAAACTAATATAATATTGTAAGTCAGTTATACATCAATTAAAAATATTGGCATGACGGCTAAAATATTAACTTTTTCAAGTGTGAAAGTGTTAGTCTCTCAGTCCTGTCTGACTTTGTGACCCCAAGGACTGTAGCCTTTGCTGATGTAATTCTCCAGTCAAGAATACTTGGAGGGGGTTGCCATTTCCTTCTCTAGGGGATCTTCCCCACATAGGGATGGAATCTGGGTCTCCCACATTGCAGGCAGATTCTTTACCATCTGAGCCATCAGGGAAGGACATTGGGTAAAATAGCCATAATGACTATAATTCGGGGAATAGAAAAGAGATTCAATAAATAATGGGCTTTTCTTTATTCTGTGAAGATTTTACCTTACAATAGTGACATAAAGGTATTAACTTCGAGACTGAATTTACACCCATGAACTTTATAATACAGAAGATATATAAATATCCGGCTTTAGAAAAAGCAAGTCATCAGCAATCTAAAATATAACAGAATGTTGCATTTACTGCAAGGGGGAAAAGAAAATTTGAGTTTAAAAAGCCTAGAAAATTTAAACACATGTAAACTATAGCACAGCCACAAAATTGTGATTTAATAGAAAGTTTTTTCATCCCAAAAGGATTTCTTTCCTCTTTGAATGAATGCCTAACATCTATCCTGGTGGAAATCCACATTAAATGACTGGTCTGTTCTTTATCTCATTTTTCCTATTTTTCTCTTATTCTTTATATATATATATATATATATATATATATATATATATATATATATAAATTAGATGAAACACGTTTATTTTTAAGAAAGACTAGAGTGAAAATGGATAATGTAATTTTTCTAAGAGGATAGGCAGTTTTCCTAAAAAAAGAAAACTAAACAATGTCTATGGATAAACTTGTTTTAGTCATTTCTTTCTAGATATCTGCATTAAACATAGAGGCAAGGACTTAAGGCAGTGAATTAGTTGCTGTACTATCATGAAGTAATGAGTGTTCTGATTGGAAAATGTCTCATAAAACATGATACAATAAAATAGGTTCTTGTAAATCAGTAATCACTGCTAAGCAAGATTTTTCTTGCTGTTAGAAAAATGGACTTCTCTGGTAGCTCAGCTGGTAAAGAATCCGCCTGCAGTGCAGGAAACCTCAGTTCAATTCCTGGGTCAGGAAGATCCATTGGAGAAGGGATAGGCTACCCACTCCAGTATTCTTGGGCTTCCCTGGTGGCTCAATTGGTAAAGAATCCACCTGCAATGTGGGAGACCAGGGTTTGATCCCTGGGTTGGGAAGATCCCCTGGAGAAGGGAAAGGCTACCCACTCTAGTATTCTTGCTTGGAGAATCCCATTGACAGAGTAGCCTGATTGGCTACAGTCCATGGGATCGCAGAGTCAGAAATGACTGAGCAACTAACACTTTCATTTCACTTTCAAAATATATGATATAGTCCTTTCCACTATTCACTTTTTATAATATTATTCTTCAATTTACCCAATCTTCCATATATGCTGCAAATAATTAAAACTTTCTTAGATGCTAGAAATGTACTGTGCATGGAGAATATAAGAGAAAGAGTGAAACTCTAAGAAATTCACAAAGTTCAAAGAAAGAAGACAATATTAACAAATACAGTAGACTGTAAAACACAGGGAGATGAAATAGGTGTACGAGAAAGGTATACTGATCTACTTAGGCAATAGGATCGCTTTCCTAAGAACCTAATATCTGATCTTTTCCTTAGGGTAGGTAGATATGGAAAGGATGTTTCCTTACAACATTTTATTTTCTGACCATCCACATCCATGCATAAAGGCATAGGCTCATATATGTTATATATGAGCATATAGAGCTGGTTAAAATTTCCTCTATATTTCTATCAATTAATAATATCAGTTATTGCTTTCATTTTTGTCAATTTTCCTTTGGCAAAAATGAGATAAACTACTTAAAATTCCATTTAGTATATGCATTTTCAAATCAGTTTACTCATCTGTAGATTTTTTTTTCAGTATAAGGGTTTTGAACTAGCTCTTGGTTTCAAACAGCTATAATGATAACTGGAGCATTAAAATCCAATGGCTTATTGATATAAACTGTAGTCTTCTAGTGCCTTAAGGAAATATACGTTTATTCTCAAGTATTAAAATGCATGACAGAAGGTACATGTACCACAAATGGAAACTTAATTTTCCTACCTGTTCAATAACTGTTAGAATGATGCTTCTTAATATCACTGCTACTCACAACATTCCAATCAATATTCTATCAGGAAAGTTTATTATCATTTATTTGTAACATTCCCTCAAGGGAAGTAAAATAGTTTTCAACACATTTCTATTCATTGTTATTTCTGCTATGAGATGTTATAGCAAAATTGTTACTGATCTACTTTTGTGTTGCGTCCAATGTAGGGAAACAAAGGATAAGAGAAATATTAATTTCCACAAATTACATACAAAGCTTACTTAAAATTATACTTTCCAGATGAACTAAAGGGAAATAAATGGTAAGGAAATTCCATATTCAATTAAGTCATAAGTATATAGATCAGATATTATAATTACTGTAGAGGACTATTTTTGCTGTTTCCACAAGGGTGATTTTAGATGCTTTTGAACTGTGGTGTTGGAGAAGACTCTTGAGAGTCTCTTGAACTGCAAGGAGATTCAACCAGTCTATCCTAAAGGACATCAGTTCTGGGTGCTCATTGGAAGGACTGATGTTGAAGCTGAAACTTCAACACTTTGGCCACCTGATGCAAAGAGCTGACTCATTTGAAAAGACTCTGATGCTGCGAAAGATTGAGGGCAGGAGAAGGGGATGACAGAGGATGAGATGGTTGGATGGCATCACCGACTCAATGCACATCGGTTTGGGTATACTCTGGCAGCTGGTGATGGACAGGGAGGCCTGGTGTGCTGCAGTTCACGGGGTCGCAAAGAGTTGGACACCACTGAGCAACTGAACTGAACTGAATTTTAAACTGATTCTTGCATCAGAGACAACACTGCCTGCTGGCTGAATGCAAAAGCTAGCGAAGGCAGAATTCTACCCACTCCAGTATTCTGGCCTGGAGAATTCCATGGACTGTATAGTCCATGCGGTCACAAAGAGTTGGACATGACTGAATGACTTTCACTTCACGTATCCCTTCAGGCTCAGGAGTTTGTGTTCCTTCAGTACATAAACAAGGTGACTTCACAGACATACAGCAAAGTTCCCAAGTACTTCCTTTGTATATTTCTCAAACTAGGTCTAAATCCCTGTTGCTTAGTAAATCCATGTTATTGAAGTTATATGCAGTCATCATGAATTTAACGCTCTGTTTTCTGGCAGTAGTTCTCATAGGAAATTCCTTTACAGTTTATGTTACATGATTTTATATGTATTTACATCAAATAAATAAATAATACAAATATGTATCCACCTCAACAGAATAACAGTATTCAATATTTTTAAAATGTAATTAATTATGAAGTTATAAACTCATTGCTAATGAACTTTATGTCAATTTACAGAACTCAGAAATTAGAAGAAAATGTCTATCTTATCTGTACATTTTAATTAACATGCTTGTTTCATTTATAAATGATGCTGTAATTTAAAACTTGTATTTAACTCCTTAGGAACAACATTCACTCTTTGAACTCTTGATAAATCCAGATATTAGATGTGATGATTTAAATATACATTTATTAATTTAATTTCACTCCAGCATTGAATATTATTTTTCCCACTTTATAAATGAGAAAACTGAGACTCAAAGAAATTAATTTATTCTAAGTTATATTTCTGGTCTTCCCAGGTGGTGCTAGTGGTAAGAACCTGCCTGCTAATGCAGGAGACTTAAGAGATGGGGTTTAATCTCTGGGTCAGGAAGATCCCCTGGAGAAGGTCATGGCAACCCACTCCAATATTCTTGCCTAGAGAATCCATGGACAGAGGACTCTGGCAGGCTACAGTCTATAGGGTCACAAAGGGTCGAACACAACTGAATGATTGAGAATGTATGTAAGAATAATAGCCCAATGGTTGTTTTGAGATATATTTCTTTTTCTATCAAGATTATGCTTTTAGCCTGATAACAAAAAGAAAACAAGCAAACAAATAAAATAATAATAATTATGAGAAAGAAAAGGAGGAAGAGGAGGAGAAAAGTTAAAACAGGCACTTGGTCAGTGGGATAAAACTGTATTCAAAGACAATATTTACTACAAACTAAGTTCATTCTGGCAGAGAAGTGTTTGGTTGTAAATATTGACTCAAATTTATATCCTGAGTGCATGATAAGTCACTTCAGTTGTGTCTGACTTTTTGCAGTCCCACAGACTGTAGCCTGCCAGGCTCCTCTGATCCTGAGAGATGGATTTAAAACCTGTTCATACTCTGTGTATAGGAAGATGTATAGTATGAATACTTCCTAATATAAAGCTACCATTAGAAAACAAGTGTGGCCCCAGTTGCTCTGTGCTTTTGAATTACTGACGAGGAAATGAGACTATGAAACACATTTTAATGTTTGCCACATATTTTGTTCATGGATAGGTTAAAAAATAGACTAAAGAAGGTGAAGGAGAGCACTGGATATTGATAGAAGAGCTGCAAGAGGCAGGTCTACAGGATTGTTTTATTATAAAAACAGTATAATAATAGGGAAAAGGCAATAAAACAAATCTCCTAGGTTCCCTTGTAGCCAAAATTTTGAATAAGATTTTTATATTTCACTATAGTTCTTTTTTTTTTTTAAATATAGCCATTGTTTCCAAATCAGAGTAGTCTGACAGTGTAAAGCAATCTAATATGCTGATTTCTGAGCTCATACTATTGATACTATAATAAGGTTTCTATAATTCTTTCAAGAAGCACTGGACTTCAGATAACAGCATGAGCTGAAGTGCAGGGTATCAGAGCAGAGTCTTTTAAAAAGCCTGTGACATTTTTACAGAGGAGGAGATTTAAGCACTGAGAAGTGTAAAACTACTTTTCACGGTGACAGATTAAACCTGTCAATTAAAGTGTGTTCTACATTAATAATTATTTTGACAAATTCAGGAAATTATTCTCTAGGACTTATATATTTCAGTACCATTATAATGTTGCCTACAGCTTATATATATTATATAAATTTATACACAGAATGGATAATTAGTAGATATTTCAAATAAAGAATTTTTAAAACTTACTCTTTTACCAGGAGGACCTGGTGGGCCAGCCTCACCAGATGGGCCAGGAGGACCCTATAAAATGTGAAAAAATATCTTTTTAGCAATTTTATGGGTATTATTTTATGGCTTCCAGCACTGTTCAAAATCTGGACTGAAACCAACATGTTTTTTTCATTTCTCCACATCTATTTCCTGGAATATCTCATCCTTATTTCAGATACTTAAACTTCCTCCAGATATCTATAATTACAACCAGTAAATTTATATGGAAAACTTCTTCATATAAATAGAAGAAAAAAGTGGAATTGAATTCCTTCTATTTAAAACTGTTTTTTAAGTGCTAATTTATTCTGAAAAATATCCAGTTGATATACTAATTAATAGAATCATGTGGTTAATAATTCAATTCATATCACATACATCTGTGAACTATGAATCTATATCTCTAATTTTATCTTGTGCAACACTACCCTTTTTTATGCAAAGGAGAACACAACATGCTGGGATATGACCCACAAGTCTTATTCACACAGAATAAGCCTATATATCTTTGACTGCAAACACCCAGCGGATATGACTCTAGAGACAAAGTTATGTTCAGAGTGCAGTTTGTCTTTCATTCCTAGTTAAGTAAGCACCCTCCTTACTTCCTCCTTAAATAACCACATGTGGCCGAAGCCTCCTGCTGTATTTCCCAAATTAAAAAATTTAAAAAATAGTCCAGTAATGCTGAGTTCTTTTAGGTTAGAAATTGAAGTAATTCATCCTAATAATAGGCTGATAACTGTTTTCTTCATTTAAGTCTCACTTGTGAGTTTAAAATGATTTTCCATTTAACACAACTGGAGAGATAGCTGAATGTGATCTGGTATGACAAAATCACTATTATGATACAGCTTTAGTTTTTATTATGAAGACTGTGCTTCTATTTCTTAAACTACATCAAGTAAGAAACATTCCATGGAAGACTGACATTAAACTGGAGTTCAAATATAACTGATAATTCATTAAGAAAAATATGTATACATTTAGCTATGCTTTTCAGAGCCTGATTACTTCTTTTAAATATCTTGAGACTCTGCAGAGGCTAAATAAAATAGTGTGCTTACTTACCGGTTGTCCAGGATCTCCATCTTCACCCTTGTCACCACCAACACCATCTTGACCCTATAATCAGCAAAAGAAAATGAACCCAGGTATTTCTCAATATTAACTCACTTTTATCAGGAAAAAAAAGCTATGATGTACCAGCTTAGTCCTTAAGATAAATTATTACCTGATAGACAAGAGTATCATTATATTCTTTCAGTTGTTTTTTTTTAAGAATTATAGAATCTCTTACCATAAAATTTATGAAATTTCTCTCATGTTAAATTAAAAAATATATAGTGTGCTCTGAATATAAGGAAAGGGGAAGATATAATTATTATACAAGAAGAGTGCATCCTTTAACTATGAACAAATATGATGCAGTTTGAGATATTTCGATTTTAAAACAGACCGAGGTAAAAGCAGAACTCCTATAATTTTGAAATAAAAGTAATGCTGCTCAGTTCCGTTCAGTTCAGTTGCTCAGTCGTGTCTGACTCTTTGCTGCTACTCAGATAATTAATATGTACAACACAACAAACTCTGGAACAGTAACCCAATGAAGAGATAATAATAATCATGCAACGCAAGTCAAATAATCTTCAAATATACAAATTTTTGTTCTGCTACACGTGGCTACAGTTTACATCTTTCTTTTCTTCCTAATTCTGAGGATCCACTGAAGTAATTAAGGCTTTTCTTTAATTATTAACTGGGAAGATTCCTCACGAAAATAATTCCTTTGTTTTCTCATGATACTTACTGCAGGGCCAGGCTCACCAGGAGGACCAGGATCTCCAGGAAAACCAACAGGACCCTAAGATAATGTTTTAAAAGGAAATAATGAAAAATAGTTTCATATAAAGTCGTGATATTCTGAAGTTTAAGAGGTAAAAGTCATGGCGAAACCATATAAAATATCTTTCTTCTGCTAGAAACTTTTTTTTAAATGGTATGAATTGAGAATGCTTATGAATATATAAAACGAAGGAAAGTTAACTTCACCAACTATGGGCCAAAGTCTCATGATTTCTAGTCTTACTATGAAAAGTTTCAAGGAGCTTTGCCATAGATGTCACTTTGAAGAGGACCGAGGTCACTCACCGGATTACCCTTAGGGCCATCATCACCTGGCGGTCCCTTAGCACCAGGAGGTCCAGCAGCACCCGGTGGACCAGCTTCTCCTTTCTCTCCTCTTTCTCCTTTGGGACCCTACACAACAAAAGAAAAACACCTGATTCTCTTACAAGTTTTAAAACAGCTTCTTAACCTCAGCATATTAGGTCAGGCACTTCTCTGTTGTGGGAGCCTGTCTCCTGCATTGCAAGATGTTTACCACCATCCCGGTGCCTATTACATAGATGCCAGCACTTATCGTTGCTCCAAGAGTGACAACCAAAAATGTCTCAAAACATGGCCAAATGTTTTCTGGAAGTCAAGGTCACCCTCAGTTTAAACCAATCTAAGTTAGAATAGTACAATCCATAATCACTTGATGTAGCAGGGTTTGTTCATTTCTTTTGTGGCTAGTCCACCAAAGATATGTGCAATAAATATCTTACAGTTATTAATGTTCTAAGTTGGCACATGTAATATTTGTTAAATTTCCGTGTGAGTCAAAAATATGCAGAGGACAGGCAAAATTATTAAATAAAAAGGCTCTGCATTTGTGATGATTCTTAATGGACTGGAAAGGGAAACCAAGTAACTGAATTGCATCTAGGAGTTAAGTTCCATGTTTAAAATACTCTGAAAGAAATATCTTATCCCTAAAACACTATATTGACAATAAGCCAGCACTTACACCTGTGCCTGCTTCTCCAGGAGGCCCAGGGTTCCCTGCTTCTCCAGGTTCACCCTATAAAGAACAGAAATGAGTTATCCGAACACAGAATGATGTTTTGCATTTGTAAAATTGCCTTCAATGATGACCATGACACTTTAGACTAGCCCTTAACTCATTATATTGTTTAAAAAGCAGGGACAACTTTGATAAAAAGAAGGAACTTTTTCTATTGCTGACCTTAATACTTTTATTTCTCAACTGGGGAGATATTAATAGAACTGAATATGCTGGATGCTACAATTCTCATCAGTTAGTTAAGAGCCAGAACATTAAGCCAAGTTACCACCAAAACACACAAAACAGACATTCACATGTTTCCTAAAAACTGTGTATTGTGTTGCATCAATATTCACATTACAATTAAGCTTATGGATTAAACAATTTAAAATGTTTTCTTTTTAAAATATTAATTTGCTCTAATCAAACAATTTGGTAGCATTTTTATAATCCTATCAAATTAGTTAGTAGAGGTCTGAAGAGGTATAAAGTAGAGCTATAAATAAATACAAAAAGACTATTTGTAAGATGCACATTGATACTTAGATACTAATTAAAATTTCTTTTTTTGAGTCTCTCTCTCTATATATATATAAATATACATATTATGTTAAGTCACTAGGTCATGACTGACCCTTTTGCAATCCCATGGACTATAGCCTGCCAAGCTCCTCTATCCATGTAATTCTCCAGGAAAGAATGCTGGAGTGGGTTGCCATTTCCCTCTCCTGTGTGTGTGTGTGTGTATGTGTGTGTGTGTGTGTGTATACATTTCCTTCTCCAATATATATACTTCTCCAATATATATAGGCAGTTTTTATGATTTCCATATATAGATATGGATGGCTATTTTCTGACTCAGTGGAATAATAAATAATCCTCCTAGACTAATAGGTTTTCTCTTGTGAAAGTCTGTTACTAACTCTTCATACTTAGAAATGCATACAAACACAATATTCTGTTCAAGTAATCATTCAAGTGAAGTAATAGAGTACATTGATGTGCCATGAATGTTTCTAACAAAACCTGTTGTACTAGAAACTCTGAAGTAAAAATTATTCTAATTAAAAAAAAATGAGGCCTGAATTTCCTTTAATTTTTAACTTGGCTATTTCTAATGTTCCTGGCACAAACCCACTGTTCATGAATTGGTTTGAAATCAAATATAAACATAATTCCAAGGGAGAGACTATTTTGTGTACACAATTTCTTATTCTTTGAGGATATGCACATATTTTAACTTTTGAAATTGTCTGCATAATGAGGGAAGAGATCAAGTACTTTCTAAGAATTTATTAGTACTATTATTATGTATAAATTATTTTCTCTCTCAAGATAAGTAGAAAATATTTCCAATTATCTTGAAAAAACTTTACAAGTAAAAATTATATTTACATTATTTTCAAAGCAATGAATCATTCACCAATCCCAGTATGATGGAATAAAATGTAGGTGATATTTTAAGAGTCATTATTCACATCTTTGAAAAAAACTTAAGCGGTTTGCCATTCAAATCAACTGTAAAATGTCCATATTAAATTCATTATATATGGAATGTATATAGTATACTGCATAACCTCAATTAGATGGAATTTAAAAAAGCTAAGCTCACCCAAGCAGAGAGTAGATTGGTGGTCACCAGGGGTTGGAGATTGGGGGCCATGGGGAGATGTTAATTAAAGGGTTCAAAATTTCAGATACTCAAGATGAATAAGTTCTAGAGATCTAATATGTAGCAGTATGACTAAATACATATGAAAATTACATTTTTGGTTATATTATAGACAAATGTGCACAATATAAATAGCAATTACTTAAGATGATATTAATATTATTGCTAAAGGTCCCATTTAAAATTGAAAAGGGATGGAACAAGATCACATTTAAAGCAATAAAACAATGAACAAGACTGAATTATATAAATTAAATATTTCTAGTATCAACAGGCTATACCATGCTTATTCTAAGTAATAATGGTAATTTGCAATAATGTAAAGTCTATGAAGACCACTGGCATATGAAAGAGGTGGTAGATTATATATTTATTATTACTTATCATTTAACCATTTTATCACACTTGTTAGATTAAAGCCTCCATTCTGTAACACACTTGTTCAGATTAAAGCCCCCTTCAGAAGGCATAGCAAGTTACTCTGTCTGCCTAAATTCATAAAATAAGCATTCACTGTTTTGAGGAAAACACTAAAGTACAAAATCCATCAATAGCAAACATATATTACACAGAAAACAAGTTAAATTTATTAAAGCAAAGTGCAGCATGACTAAAGTAGCTTAGCTTTTCTTTTTTCTATTGAATTTGGGACTGAAAATAAATTTCCAGCATAGAAGTGAGAAAGCATTCAAATCAAATCAGATTCGATCTCAAAAATCTGTAATCTTCATCAAAGTATACCCTAGATTCAAAGTATAGCCAGAATCTATACCCTAGATTCTGAAGAAAAGAAAAGAATATTAGGATTTTATTTCTATCTTGCTGTCACATAGAAATGTTTTTAAATAGAGAAAAATAAAACTCTGTTTTTTTTTTTTAAGTACAACAAATTTAGATGTTTTAATTTTAAGAAGTCAAACACCTATCCTGGTTAACTGAATTATTCTATGAAGATGCAAAAGTGGCCAGATATTACCAGATAGACTTTAAGCAAATGGAAACAGTATGGGAAGGGAATTTCCCAAAGCTCCAAACATCTGGCATCCATGCTTATCTTCTAGATTAGGGCAGAGGATAAAACCATTAAAGAAACAACTTAAGTACTTAACAGTATTCCCACTGTACCCAAAAGCTTTAGGAAACAAAATAAGCTGAAAAAGTGGTAAAATGGTTTTAGAATTTGCTATATGGGCAGAAAACTAAAATTAGAGACTAGTCCTAACAATTATTTGTTCAGTATTAGAACCAAAAGAAGATGATGCAAAGGGAAGAAAGAGGAAAGGTGTGGGCTACCTTCATCTGTCTATTACTGTGATACCATCAGATAGCAGTCTTCTTTTCTGTTACTCTTCCTATGACAACTAAACTCAAAGAAAAAGTTCTTTCAATTCCATTCTCAATTTATCTGCATTTTTTTTAAACAGAAACTTTAAGAATATAAGCCAAGAGTTAGTCAATCAGAATTAAAGAACTAGCCTGCTTATGAAATAAGAATTAGATGAAAGGGAAAGTGTTAGTTGCTCACTCATGGTGTCTGACTCTGCAACTCCATGAACTGTAGCCCACCAGGCTCCGCTGTCCATGGGATTCCCCAGGCAAGAATACTGGGAGGTGTTGCCATTTCCTTCTCCAGGGGAAGAATTAGATAATAGCTTTCAACTATTTCTAATTTAGTAATTAACAAACTATTTAAATAGGCAATTATATAAGATTAATTATAATAAAAATGCTAGAATGTGGGTGTTGGGAACAAATGAACACTAAAGTACTAGATTCTCAACCAATTACATATCTTTTCTGAGGACTAAATCTTTCAACAAAAATAAATCAATGAGTATAATATATGATACATCAAAATTTTTGAGACTAAACAACAGAATTACTTTTATGATAAGGATAAGTCTATACTTCTGATATTTATTAACAAAACTGAAGCAAACACAGGAAATTTCCAAATTTTTTCCACTGCGTATTTTATGGCATGACATTTCTATGCCTCAAACTGATGAATAATTTATTTTTTAAGTAAAGCAATATCAATGTTAATTTTCTTGAAAGTTCTTTTAAGAAATGAGAGTGAATGCATAAATAACAAAAGAGAATCATTTTATCATTTTTATAAAAAGGAAAAGCAGATATTTTAAATAAAATCATTTTCATGATAAAAAGAAACTATTCAGAGCTCAGATATTATATCAATGCCAACAATTTTGAAAAGTGCCAAAGACAGTATTAGTAATGAAAAAAGTAAATTAAATTGAAGTCACTCAGTTGTGTTGGACTCTTTGCGACCCCATTGACTGTAGCCTGCCAGGCTCCTCCATCCATGGGATTTCCAGGCAAGAATACTGGAGTGGGTTGCCATTTCCTTCTCCAAGGGATCCTCCCAACCCAGGATTGAACCCAGGTCTCCTGCACTGCAGGCGGACTCTTTACCGTCTGAGACACTAGGGAAGCTCAATTAGTAATGAAAATACAACTCCAAATATGACAAAATGAATGATTAATTCTTTTGTATTGTGAAGGATTCTTTTCTCCCTTTTAAGTCAGTTGCATCAACCAATCTCTTCTATTTTCAGTAGAATGTTACTACAGACACAGTCTAATCAAATATACCTGGGTTAAAGTGGATCTTGATTTAGTCACTTTCTATTGACAAAACCTTGATGAATTTACTGATATTCTCTATATTCTGCTCACTCAGCCTAAAAATGTGGATAAAATATTATCATCATGGGGTGGTTGTGTTAATTACAAGGAGTAATCCGTACGAGGAGAACCATGCCTGGCAATAAAAAATGTTACACCTCTAAATCATGATATAAATATGTGCAAAACATTAGAAAGACACAACTATTATAAGCACTTAAAATACTAACTGATATTATTAAAGTTCCCAATTCTTGCTGCTTTAACTGTCTATCACTGCATCCCTTACCTTTTCTCCAACACCACCAACTGAGCCAATGGATCCTGGAGGTCCTTGTGGTCCCTGCGGTGTAAGAAAGGGAATACAGTTATCCTTACTCTTGTAATAAGATATAAATTCATAAACATACATCCACTTGTTCTCAAAGAGAGAAATATGTGCAAGAATATCTCAAGTCATTTGAAAGATGAGACAAAACAATGAACTTTATGGAGTTGTCAAATGTGCTAGATAGCAAATAATTTAATTGCATTGAATTGATTTTCAAATGCACCAGAATTCTGGTGATAAAGCAGAGGACTTTCCAACTCTAGTCATATCAGTTAATACTTGGAACATAATTTCAATTTTTCTGCCAATTGAGTAGATCAGATTTAGAGGACGGTTTTGCAGATTTTCTTAGTGGATCAAAATACGACTCTGATTAAGAATACTACAATCCATGCAAAAACAATATAAACCATCTCTTAGTCTTTAAATTGCTTAGAAGAATTAAAACCTAAAAGCATTTTTAGTATATCTGCATGTAATTTATTTTACCTAGTTCTGGCCCGCCAGCATTAAAACCAGGAATAACAGAAGAGCAAACTTGCTCTTTGTGAAAAGGGAAAGTCAAATGGAAACACAACACCAAAGTTTATAAGTTTGTTAATAGTAACAATAAGATAAATATGACATTACACTCCTATAATATTGGAACAGTTAGTCAACAGTTAAGCTTGGGGGAGATCATTCATACAATTAAGAGGAAACTTTTTTACAGGGTAAGAAGTAAATATATTATAATGTACACATTACTCTGATATATTTTACAGAAAAAAATACAAAATTGCAAAACTTTTAGATAAAGGATGTTTGGGACACAGATCTAGGCTAGTATAATCAAGGTAATTACAAACCATCTCCTCAAGGAGTTGTAAAAGATAAAGGTTAAATCTGAAACAATTCAGCAGCAGTGTAGAATTATTATGTGCAAGACACAGTAATTTGAACTGAACAATGTAGTACTTTAGTGAATATTTCTCACTAAATATATATTGAATGTAATATATTTTTTGTACCTATATTATATTAATATTTGTAGGGACTAGTTCCCTGCAAAGCCTTTCTTTTCCTTTAAACAAAATGAAGTGGAAAAAAAAAATGAAGTGAGTAATTGACCCTTAAGCTATTGTTCATGTAAACATTTCAAAGGAGTGTAATTATCCCCATTGTATTTTAGATACTGCTTGCCATTACATAATATCTATATAACTTCAAAATAACTAAATATTTCACAGTCTTACATCAGCTCCATTGGGACCTTGAGGACCTCTTGGGCCTGGAGGACCAGGTGGACCCTGTAAGAGAAGAATATTAAGGTTTATGTAGACCAAACTCAAATGCATTCCTGATGTTTTCATTTTGTGATTAAGAAAACAAAAAGAAGCTTCAGCCTGCAAAATCATAGTCAATAAAGCAAATCAGGTATCATTCTTAATGGATACATCATGTTAGCAAATTCTTCTTTACACATAGATATGGGGAAATTAGAACTGCAGGAAGAACAATTTAATTAAAAATTATAAAAGTCTATTAATACTATCCAGTACAATGAATTCATAATACAACTAAAATATTATATACCAGAATATACTAGAATGCTAGAGTATAAAGGAGACATAAAGTTGGGAAAATAAATAGTGCTTGAATAGATTTAGAATTCATTAATTCTATATTTCTTATTTGTATATTTTCACTTTTTTTAATGTCAGCTCTCATGTTACATATGCCAGAATTGGAATAAGATTAACTGTTTAGTTGTCATCCTTAAATAAAGGTTCTTGCTCCTGGCTATGCATTAAAATTACCTTGGGACAATTTTTGTAAAATACTGATGGCCAGAACCCCTTCAAGACTGTGTTTAAATTCATCTGTAGTAAATCCCAGGGCATTAGTACTTTCTTAGAGGTCACAGTTTATTTTCATGTCATGGTTGACTATTAGCCATTAGCTATTCCCATAAGTCAGAGAGAATGTATTAATGATTCGGGGGACCATAGCAAGGGTATTCAGAGAGAAGCTTGCTATGCAACTGAACTGTTTAGGGTATTAATTAGTTATTTTGAATGGGCAATGTTTATGTTTCTTGTTCCTTATAAAATCTAACATGTAAGTATAAAATTATCAAAATATGTATTTTGAAGGGAGCAAATATTGGAGGCAATGTTCATCAAAGGGAAAGAGCAATTAGAAAATATATTCATTTCATTATAGATGCCAATGACCCTGGCTTAGTTTTTCTTTACCAAGGTAGTGCTTGATCAACAAATATATGTATTTTAAATTTATAGCTGAAATATTAAATTTAGAGCAAAAAATCCAGAATCAATAATTGAATATTATTAGGCCAAAGCATTCTGATTAAGATGAAATTCCTCATTAAATTAAGAATTTGTTTTAAAGTGTAATTAATTTTTAATAGTGTGTTAACATTTGTTAGTTACCCAAATCCTGGGTAACTATTATCTATTATTTACCTGTTTCACATCAAAGACCAGAGCTAAAGCTAAAGACTAAAAAACAAAACAAAACAAATGTGTAGCAGTTTATATATACCTAACAATATATACACAGAGAAATAAAATAGATATAACAATATATCAACCAAAGAAAGCCATATGTGTGCACAACATTATTCCGAAGAGAGGAAAAGGAAAGATGGAGTAATAGTCAAGACAGTGAGAGAAACTTTAAAAGTGGCAGGTGCAAGTCTGGGTAAGGAACAGGGAGGCAACAATCTGCAAAGTCATAATCTTTAGGACTACTTTGTTTATATTAATAAGCCTTGAGAAAGATACTAGTAATGTGGAAATTCATAATATACATCAATTTTAGAAAATAAAAACTTACCATAGGACCAACATCCCCATTTTCTCCTTTTTCACCAGGTGGGCCTGGAAGACCCTAAGAAAATATAAATAGAAAAACAGTAAAATTCATTCATGTATTTAAAAAGAAATATTTGTCCAATTTCTCATATAGAATTCAAAGTTAAATACAGCTAAATAAGAATGTGGACTTGAGACTCATAAACTATCATCTGTCAAAATACACATAATGCAAATATTGACTAAATATTAAGGAATCATATATGTATGTTCACAAAATTCATGCTTTGCATAGTATTATACTTTTCTATTTCAATTACAAGAACTAAATACATAATTTGTTCTGGGAATTTATGAATACCTAATCATTTTCTCCATCTTTATGAGTAGTATATGGAATTAACATTGTAAAAATGTTTTTGAAAAATCTTGTTCCAAATTATTTTAGGACACCTTTTCCTGGTGAGGATTTTATAGATTGGAACAGTTAGACAAAACTCCTTTGAAAATAAATATTCCATCCAACATATGTCCAGGGTTACAAATATCTTCTGAACTCTTGACCTGTTAATTCCAGTTCTGGATCTTAAAAACTCATAAGGCCATGAGACCTGATATATTACACTTCCTTTATTTACTCAAATCTATTTCCTTTACGTTCAATTGCAGTGTAATTTCTTTGGGAGAGGTTCTATGCTATTGAATAAAATCAGAGCAGCTGCCTTCAGATTTCACCTGGCCCTATCTTTATGGGCCAGCAAAAAAAAAAAATTACTGTACTCCCTCTTGATTTTCCTAATTCCCCCCAGCATATCTGTTTATATTTCCTATTTTATATTACAATACGTTGTATACATTTGAAAGAAAGTGAAGTCGCTCAGTCGTGTCCGACTCTTTGAGACCCCATGGACTGTAGCCTACAAGGTTCCTGCGTCCATGGGATTTTCCAGGCAATAGTACTGGAGTGGGTTGCCATTTCCTTATCCAGGGGGGATCTTCCCGACCTAGGGATGGAACCTGGGTCTCCTGCATTGCAGACAGACGCTTTACCCTCTGAGCCATCAGGGGAGGCCTATCTTACCTAAAGTGAAGTCGCTCAGTCATGTCAGACTCTGTGTGACCCCATGGACTGTAGCCTACCAGGCTCCTCCATCCATGGGATTTTCCAATTTGAAACATACATTTAAAAACACAATTGTACCACTTGTTTGCATACTTATACTCATGGGATGTCAAGGTTGTATATTGTCACCCTGCTTACTTAACTTATATGCAGAATATATCATGTGAAATGCTGGGATGGATGTAGCACAAGCTGGAATCAAGACTGCCAATAGATACATCAATAACCTCAGATACACAGATGACACCACCCTTATGGCAGAAAGTGAAGAGGAACTAAAAAGCCTCTTGATGAAAGTGAAAGAGGAGACTGAAAAAGTTGGCTTAAAACTCAACATTCAGAAAACAAAGAGCATGGCATCCAGTCCCATCACTTCATGGCAAATAGATGGGGAAACAGTGGAAACAGTGAGACACTTTATTTTGGGGGACTCCAAAATCACAGCAGATGGTGACTGCAGCTATGAAATTAAAAGACACTTGCTCCTTGGAAGAAAAACTGTGACCAACCTAGACAGCATATTATAAAGCAGAGATATTACTTTGCCAAAAAAGGTCAGTCTAATCAGTTCAGTTCAGTCACTCAGTCGTGTCCAACTCTTTGCGACCCCATGAATCAAAGCACGCCAGGCCTCCCTGTCCACCACCAACTCCCAGAGTTCACTCAGACTCACGTCCATCAAGTCAGTGATGCCATCCAGCCATCTCATCCTCTGTCGTCCCCTTCTCCTCCTACCCCCAATACCTCCCAGCATCAAAGTCTTTTCCAGTGAGTCAACTCTTTCCATGAGGTGGCCAAAGTACTGGAGCTTCAGCTTTAGCATCATTCCTTCCAAAGAAATCCCAGGGTTGATCTTCAGAATGGACTGGTTGGATCTCCTTGCAGTCCAAGGGACTCTCACGAGTCTTCTCCAACACCACAGTTTGAAAGCATCGATTCTTCAGCACTCAGCCTTCTTCACAGTCCAACTCTCACATCCATACATGACTACAGGAAAAACCATAGCCTTTACTAGACGGACCTTAGTCAGCAAAGTAATGTCTCTGCTTTTGAATATGCTATCTAGGTTGGTCATAACTTTTCTTCCAAAGAGTAAACGTCTTTTAATTTCATGGCTGCAGTTACCATCTGCAGTGATTTTGGAGCCCCCCAAAATAAAGTCTGACACTGTTTCCACTGTTTCCCCATCTATTTCCCATGATGTGATGGGACCAGATGCCATGATCTTCGTTTTCTGAATGTTGAGCTTTAAGCCAACTTTTTCACTCTCCTCTTTCACTTTCATCAAGAGTCTTTTAGTTCCTCTTCACTTTCTGCCTTAAGGGTGGTGTCATCTGCATATCTGAGGTTATTGATATTTCTCGGGGCAATCTTGATTCCAGCTTGTGTTTCTTCCAGCCCAGCGTTTCTCATGATGTCCTCTGCATATAAGTTAAATAAGCAGGGTGACAATATACAGCCTTGACGTACTCCTTTTCCTATTTGGAACCAGTCTGTTATTCCATGTCCAATTCTAACTGTTGCTTCCCGACCTGCATACAGATTTCTCAAGAGGCAGGTCAGGTGGTCTGGTATTCCCATCTCTCTCAGAATTTTCCAGTTTATTGTGATCCACACAGTCAAAGGCTTTGGCATAGTCAATAAAGCAGAAATAGATGTTTTTCTGGAACTCTCTTGCTTTTTCCATGATCCAGCAGATGTTGGCAATTTGATCTCTGGTTCCTCTGCCTTTTCTAAAACCAGCTTGAATATCAAGAAGTTCACGGTTCACGTATTGCTGAAGCCTGGCTTGGAGAATTTTGAGCATTACTTTACTAGCGTGTGAGATGAGTGCAATTGTGCGGTAGTTTGAGCATTCTTTGGCATTGCCTTTCTTTGGGATTGGAATGAAAACTGACCTTTTCCAGTCCTGTGGCCACTGCTGAGTTTTTCCAAATTTGCTGGCATATTGAGTGCAGCACTTTCACAGCATCATCTTTCAGGATTTGAAATAGCTCCACTGGAATGCCATCACCTCTACTAGCTTTGTTCATAGTGATGCTTTCTAAGGCCCACTTGACTTTACATTCCAGGATGTCTGACTCTAGATGAGTGATCACACCATCGTGATTATCTGGGTCATGAAGATCTTTTTTTACAATTCTTCTGTGTATTCTTGCTACCTCTTCTTAATATCTTCTGCTTCTGTTAGATCCATACCATTTCTGTCCTTTATTGAGCCTTTATTGCATGAAATGTTCCCTTGGTGTCTCTAATTTTCTTGAAGGGATCTCTAGTCTTTCCCATTCTGTTGTTGAATATGGTTTTTCCAGTAGTCATATACGGATGTGAGAGTTGGACTATAAAGAAAGCTGAGTACAGAAGAATTGATGCTTTTGTACTGTGGTGTTGGAGAAGACTCTTGAGAGTCCCTCAGACTGCAAGGAGATCCAACCAGACAATCCTAAAGGAAATCAGTCCTGAATATTCACTGGAAGGACTGATGCTGAAGCTGAAACTCCAATACTTTGGCCACCTGATGTGAAGAACTGACTCACTGGAAAAGACCCTGATACTGGGAAAGATTGAAGGCAGGAGGAGAAGGGGATCACAGAGACTGAGATGGTTGGATGGCATCAACAACTCAATGGACATGAGTTTGAGCAAGCTTCAGAAATTGGATATGGACAGGGAAGCCTGGTATGTTGCAGTCCATGGGGTCACGGAATACAGGACACGACTAAGCAACTGAACTGAACTGAACTCATGGGACATTGCTCTTTCAGGTCAAGCTTTTGTCTCTAACAACTGGCAGAGCACCAGAGAAAAACAGAGATTTTAATGAAATGTTGAATTTTTTAATTAATTAATTTTAATTGGAAGCTAATTACTTTACAATATTGTAGTGGTTTTTGCCATACAGTCACATGAATCAGCCATGGGTGTACATGTGTCCATTAGCAGATGAATGGATAAGAAAGCTATGGTACATATACACAATGGAATATTAAAAAGAATACATTTAATCAGTTTTAACGAGGTGGATGAAACTGGAGCCTATTATACATAGTGAAGTAAGTCAGAAAGAAAAACACCAATACAATATCAATTCAGTTCAGTTGCTCAGTTGTGTCCGACTCTTTGCAACCCCACAAACCGCAGCACACCAGGCCCAATACAGTATACTAATGTATGTATATGGAATTTAGAAAGATGGTAACAATAACCCTATATGCGGGGCAGTGAAGGAGACACAGATGTACATAACAATCTATTGGACTCTGTGAGAGAGGTCGAGGGTGGGATGATCTGAGAGAATAGCATTGAAACATCTATATACCATGTGTGAGATAGTTCTCCAGTCCAGGTTTAATGCATGAGACAGGGTACTCACAACTAGTGCACTGGGATGACCCAGAAGAACGGGATTGGGAGGGAGAGGGGAGGGGAGTTCTGGATGGGGAACGCATGTATACCCATGGCTGATTCATGTCAATATACGGCAAAAACCAATACAATATTGTAAAGTAATTAGCCTCCAATTAAAATAAATAAATTAAAAAAAGAAAAAAGTAATCTTGAATAGATAGATGATGATATTTGATATTTTTATCCTTATCTTGTTATATTTCAGTTTTTAAATGCTGGTAATAAGCCATGAAATTGTTTTTGTGATGTACCAATTCCACATGACTCTCAGTTTGGAGAGAGGATAGCTTTACTGAGTATATTTGTAAATTTTTTAATATTCTGTATATTCATTTGTATGAGGAAATCTTAATTACTGATTTATAATAGCATATACCAGAATTTCATTTATTTTTTCTCATTTGTAGGTTAGATGTCTAGGAAAATAGCCTATCATACGTACTTGCCAAATGGTTATCATCAACTGATGCTAGCTTCTAGAATTACTAGAGAAGTTCCTGGGAGGAAATAGCCAGGTAGTGTTTCCAATTTTATCCTGCTTAAAGATAATCTGAAAGAGGTCACTAAAATTTTAGATTCCAAGATCCACAACCAAAGAGATTCTAATTCATTGATGGAGAACATGAACTCAAATTCTTAAAAAGACAAGTAGATTTTTAACACAGATGAAATAAACGTTTCAGTTTAAGCCCATTTCCTTAAGTGCTAAGCACTACAATGTAAACATAATTAAGCTCTTATAAACACCACATAAATTAACAATCACATTCCTTATATCCCACCTACTGTAGTATACAGTGCATCTGATTTGTGATTTCCAAATGGAATGTTATATAATATTAGCTCATAGTTGTCTTGTATTTCTATAACATGCCTAGTCTGCATTGCCATTTTTATTTATGCATGTTATTCTTGATATTAGTTCAGTAGAAACCACCCAATAGAAAAATATTGAAATATTTATCTCTTTTTATGAAGTTTGATTATAGTTCAAATTCTCTTGCATTGCAGGCGGATTCTTTACCAGCTGAGCAACAAGGGAAATCCGAGAATACTGGAGTGGATAGCCTATCCTTCTCCAGCAGATCTTCTGACTCAGTCATTGAACCGGGGTCTCCTGCATTGTAGGGATATCCTTTACCAACTGAGTTATCAGGGAAGCACCAAGTTTAGACAGAATATTCTTATTATTCAAATCAGTAGAAACACATTGAGTCAAATCCTTTTTTTGCAGCAGCTAAATGTGCAAAATGGCACTCCGGTGTTAGTCAGTTTTCAAATGTCCCAGCACTTTTCTAAGGAGTAATTTATGCACAGAGAGATTCTGCTATAAGATCTGTTAATTTAAAATAATTTACCTCTTAAATGATGAAATAAAAAATGAATTCAGGCCAAGAACTCTCATTCTATGTGCGTTCTTCATATGGAGACAAATAGTAAGCAACTAGACTCCTACATTATTATTATTAATGTCTAATATAATTGCTAATATCTATTCTGCCACAAAGACTCAATTAAAGGATGAAGACACAGTTGTGAGCATGTTAATTACATTAACATCTTTTCAGATTCCTGATTTAAAGAGGTATTCTGGGAAAATATAATCTATTTTTTGGGGAATTGATTTCTTGAGTCACCTTCATCAAAGATCATATTTCTTACTCTATGTAAATGAAGACTTTTAAAAATACAATATTTTTTAAATATAAGTTACAAGACACCTTTTTAATCATGATAACTAAATTTCTAAATTACAACCTTATAGAATTCAGAATAATCAGTTAAATGAAAAAGCAGAAAGTGAATGGTAATATATACATCAGCAATCTAATTTCTAATGCCTTGTTATTTTCAAATATATGTGCTGCTCATACAACTGTGAAGAAGGAAATGGCATCCCACTCCAGTATTCTTGCCTACAGAATCCTGTGGACAGAGGAGCCTGGTTGGCTGCTATCCATAGGGTTGCATAGAGTCGGACACGATTGAAGCGACTTAGCATGCATGGATGCATTGGAGATGGACATGACAACCCCTCCAGTGTTCTTGCCTGGAGAATCCCAGGGACGGAGGAGCCTGCTGGGCTGCCACCTATGGGATCGCACAGAGTTGGACACGAGTGAAGCGACTTAGCAGCAGCAGCAGCAGCATACATACTAATACATATTTCTCAGGATTGCTTATTTATTATCATCTAATAAGTATAAAAGGGGCTTCCCTGCTTTCTCAGAGGTAAAGAATCTGCCTGTCAATACAAGAGACCCAAGTTCAATCCCTGGGTTGGGAAGATCCCGTAGAGAAGGAAATGACAACCCTCTCCAGTATTCTTGCCCGTGAAATCCCATGGACAGAGGAACCTGGTGGGCTACAGTCTATGGGATTGCAAAGAGCTGGACACAACTTAGCAACTAAATGACAGCAAAAGAATAAAAGGGTTAAATGAAAATATGATATGACACTTTTATACTACTCAAGTTGAAAAGAAACTATTTTGGCAATAAAAAATGTAGAAAATTACAATATTATGTTCACTGGTAGACTTCCATTGAGGGCTATAACAATAATTGTTATATTTAATAATGTAACATATAATTATATACTAAGAAGGTACTTAATATTAAAAATTATTATGAACTAGATGATTTAATAATTTCTAAAATTGCTAATGTGGCATAACTAATATCCATATATACCCAAATATCAAACATTTTATGATTTTTTAGAGAATCACTAGGTAAGTATCGAATAAACAAGTGGCAGAAGAAAGCTAGATGTTTCCACAGTTTGTAGGAAGCAATTAACATCATATGGAAGAAAGACAACTCAGACAGATATCTACTATGCAATGTTTTGCCTAACAACCCAGTTATAAGCTATATTTAAAGACAATTTCTTGTCCTACAATGTTTTACAACCTCATACTTCCTAATGGGTTTACTAAAATACAAATTATAATTCTAAGAAGTTATTTTAAAGATTATTTTAATCATTTAAGTTATTTAAGTGATTGGAGCTGAAGCTGAAGCTCCAATACTTTAGCCACCTAATGCGAAGAACTGACTCATTGGAAAAGACCCTGATGCTGGGAAAGATTGAAGGCAGGAGGAGAAGGGGATGACAGAGGATGAGATGGTTGGATAGCATCACTGACTCCATGGACATGAGTTTGAGTAAGCTCTGGGAGTTGGTTATGGACAGGGAAACCTGTAGTGTTGCAGTCCATGGGGTTGCAGAATTGGACATGACTGAGCGGCTGAACGGAACTGAATGTTAATTTGTTTATTTTACCTATTGTGAAAGTGTTAGTCGCTAGGTCCTGCCTGACTCTCTGTGACCCCGTGGACTGTAGCATGCCAGTATCCTCTGTTTATAGAATTCTCCAGGCCAAAAAAACTGGAGTGGGTAGACATTCGCTTCTCCAGGGGAATCTTCCTGACCCAGGGATAGAACCCAGTCTCCTACATGATAGGTAGATTCTTTATGATATGAGCCACCAGGGAAGGGAAGCCTATTTTACCTCTTATTGCTTAACATTTGCTGTTGGCAATTTCTGTTAATAGTTACAATCGTGCGCGTGTGTGTGTGTGTGTGCGCGCTCAGTCACTTAGTCGTGTCTGACTCTGCCGCCTCATGGACTGTAGCCCACCGGCTCCTCTGTCCCTGGAATTGTCCAGGCAAAAAAACTGGAATGAGTTACCATTTCCCACTCCAGGGGATCGTCCCCACCCAGAGAAGGAACCAGTCTCTTACATCTACTTCACTGGCAGGAAGATCCTTTACCACTAGCACCACCTGAGAAGCCCCAGTTGTGATTGACAGTTTGCTATTTCTCAAAGTTTCTGCTAGCCATCTGGAGTACTAATTTTCCTGCTATGAGATATGTGAAAGAAACTTTCTAACACTGTGATTTTTCAATATACACAAAGAAGTTTGTCATTCATTTTCCATGTACAATGAGAATGAAGAAAACCAGTATTAAACCTACAGAAACCAAGGCTGATGCAGTTTCAGAAAAATTAATGGTAATTGGCAAAAAGCAGTTAAAGTTCAGATATATGTTTAAGTAAAATGGTTATTATACTTAAAAACCGAGTTTCTAGATAGAACCAAGGACCACTGCTTTGTTTTACATCCACCAGAAAACCTGGTGTGAGAAGTAAGTGGGAATGACTGGATGTGCAATGCAGAAAACATCTTACCTGAAGACCTATGGGACCAGGAGGTCCTGGGAAACCTCTTGCACCCTCATCACCTTTTTGTCCAAACATCCCCTGCTGACCTCTGGGACCTGGTTCACCATCACCTCCCTAGAGAAGACCAATACAAATGATCACAAGCTGGAAAAATCATGATTCTGCCATAAGACATCATAAAAATATAATCATTTCTCATTTAATCAAAGTTGGTCTATTATAAGCAACCAAGTGATAAGTAGGTAAAATTTGTACTATCTGCTGCAAATATACCATTGTTCGTTTTGCTTTACATTATTTGATTATGGAATATGACTGATTTTGATTTTTCTCATATTTACCAAGTGAAATAAGAGCTATGTAATAAAGGAAAATAATGTTCAGAATTTCCTACAAATTAAGTACTTCCCAACTGGTTATTAGCTATCTTCCAATGAAGTCACAGTGTTTTTTATTTATAAAGTCAACTTGGCTACCTATATTAGATAATTAAAACTTGATTCAATGTTAAGCATAGAAACAAACCTATTATCACATGAAATCAACTGGTTATGTGACAGTTCATGGATCTATCTAATCAGAGAATAATAAGGACTTAAGATTTGCTGAACAAAGAGGAGCACTTACAGCAATTCCAGGGGCACCAACTGGACCTTGAAGACCTGGGGGACCAGGAGGACCCTGAAATGAAATAATCAGTAAATTTGAAACTGAAGCCAAAAGAGCCTCAGTTATATAGTACAGAACATTTGATTGATCAAAATCTATTAAGCCTCTATACACTTTTTGGGGAAAAAGGTTTTTGCATTTAGTACAGTCAACCATTATTTATTTTACTTCTTGAGCCTCAGACTTGCTTACTTGCAATCACTTTTAAATTGGCAGTTATTGAAAAAATTCTCATTTGTAGTAGTTGATATTTTAAAAAGGATTTCTATGCTAATACTTATAAATCATGTCAAAGTTTCACACTTGAAAATTTTCAAAATATCAGATTTCTTTAGTGAGATATCTGTGTGTCAAAAAGAGACATGAAAGTGTTCATATATACAATATTTTCCAAAAGAAAAATAGGTTGTGGGGAATTCTATATAGACAGAATGTAACGATATATGAAAACTTGGAATTTTCCTCATATGTAAACACATGCAAATTCAGTGTTATGTATTCAGTAAACCAGAACTCCTTACTTTAAGCAATAGATTCCAGTAGCTTTATGAGTCTTCCATGCATAAATATATTTTCTTAACTGTATTCTTTTTTTTTTTTTTTTTACACAGTCAGGCACTATAAAAGATCCAGACACTAGAGTCATGGAATTGTACCGCTCTTTTTCTTAAAACTGCCACACATTGGGTACAATTTTTGAAGCCTAGGCTCTGGAGATTTGGTTGAGGGACTAGCAGGTTCCTTTCAGGTTTCCACTAGGTCAGTATCTTTTTCATAGCAATACAAAGATGTTATCTGTCTTTAAAGTACATGGTATTTGAGCTAACAATGTAAAAGCAATGGAGGGAAAAATTGCAGATAGTTTAGTCTCATTCTGAGGTTTTAAGGTTTGAATTATTTCATTTCTTAACACAAAGTTTTGAAAAGAGGTTTTATTAGAATTGACCAAATCTCAAACTGATTAGTTACCGCAGAGGTAATATAGTAGTAATATTATAGGGAGATATAAGGAAATAGTAACATGAAAAAAATCCATGGTTAATAGCAAAAGAAATTAAATTAATAAATCCCCCTCAATAAGCAGGAAACTCACGTTTTCTCCTTTGTCACCCTTGCTGCCTTTTTGTCCTGGTTCACCAATTTCACCCTGAATTTGAAATATTTGAGTTAAAATTTATATCTAATATGCCATACCTGTCATTGCATTATGATCACTATCATCTTATGACTAAATTATGTGATAGCATTTAATGTCACTATTTAAATTGGAAAAGCCTAGTGATCACTCTCCTGTATTGACTAATATTGCTGTCTAGAACTGATAAGCATACAGAAAAGCAAAAATCAGCTGAACTCTGAGGACTATTACAGCTGGGATTTTCAATTCACAAAATCGATTTCATCTGAAATATCACCAGTATAAACTGATAATGGAAATACACTGATTTATATAAAAACATAATTACACATTAATCAAAAATCAATCTATTTTTTCTCCTAGTTTTCCAACTGCTAAAGTATAATGCATTATCAGCACACTGATTAACAAATTTTGTTATATAATTTCACAGTAATGCTAGAAAGTATATTCAATTCAAACACAACACAGCTATACGTTTAAAATCAAGAGCTTAGAATCTTCACTTACACATTAGTAAGAAATAGAAGTACAGGATTATAAAATATGTATGCAGCTCATTCTTAAATTTTAACTCTACAAATCCAAGACACTGTGGTTAAATGTATACAACTAATTAATTTCACATTTATATGAGAAATATTAAAAACAGATAAGAGCTTTTGGCATCTGCTCATTTTTCTCACTACCATTGTTCTTGTCTTGTTTAGATCTCACATACTATTTCACAGGAAAATTCTAATTCTAAGACCCTAAATTAAAACTTTTGAGCACAAGAAAGCTATATTGAAACTTTGAAAAATATAACTTTAGATTTTATATCTAAACTTAAGAAAGATTATATCTAGGATTTTTGAGAAAAAATTTCTTTTTCATGGTATGTACTAATATAAGGAGTACTCACCTTGTCTCCATCTTCTCCAGGGGAGCCAGCAGGCCCCGCAGGCCCTGGGAGACCCACAGGGCCTTGTACTCCATCTCTCCCTGCCGGACCTTGGGGACCTTTTTCTCCCTGCATTGAAAAATCCACCAAGTCATTACTTGGCTGTAAGAAACCTATGAATTTGCCACTCAATTTATAAGTGAAGCTACAAGAGTCATACCCTGGCTTCCATATTTAACAAGGAAATTGTTTTGATTTTTACTCAAAATGCATTTTCTCAGTAGCAAATGATAACATGAAATATCCCGCATTCTTTTGTGACTAAGAACACTACCGTTGCTAACCATTTATGAATCTCATAAAAAATAATCAACAATCAACAAAAATAATCAATAGAATTTTCCTTTGAACCACACATTTTCAAATCAAGCATTATATATTAAAAATCAGATGCTTTATGTTTTTGAAAAGTTACTGACCCTTTACATTCTGTATTGCTACTGAAATAGCTGGGCAGTGGCTGGTAGGCCTCAAAAACCATAAAATGCATTTGCTCACATGCCCAACTTCATAATATGCTTTATGTGTAGATGTTTTTCATTTTTAACAAATGTTTCATGAATTTTTCTAGATTTTGCATTTTGATTTTCTTGCTTTTGATTCAGAATTAAAGGTTGTTAGCGTCTTAAAAATTTTTCTTTATCTTTTGACAGTGGCATTATTTTGCTCTTTTAAAATTTAAGTATATTGTATAATTGAAAAAGTAGAGCCTTGGTAATGAAGATGGCAAAAATTCCTTTCCTAAAAGTGAAGACCTCATCACAGTTCTGCACAGAGTTATTTTTTGATTGTACTTGGTAGTTCTATCTTTCCTCCTGTTATACAATCTGGGAATCCATGTCATTAGTTCCTGCCTTTACATTATCCTGGCCCCACTATCTACCCCCTTCCCTGTCCCTTACCACCTCCTTTCCAAGTTTTATCTCTTGAATATATTTACTTCACTTTATCTCCACCATTAATATCTTATCCCAAAATACTAATAGCCTTCTTCTGAACTGTTGAAATACCTCCTTCCTATCTCACATCTATTCTTACTTCCAAACTATTCCCTATGTTGTAACCAGAGAGACAGATAATCTTAACAACATTCTTTAGTCAATTTACTTGTTTACCATTCCTAAGATAAAGAGCAAGCTGCTAGTGCAGTCTCCCCATTACCTGGTTTCTACTGCCTTTGCCATTGCTCTGTATTTCAGCTCCTCTAGATCTTTTTTTAAACTTGATGACATTTCCTTCCTGTTACTTGGCCTGAGCACGTGTTGTTCATTTGCCTGGAATGCCTCTAGGAGGACCCTCCACTTATTTAATTCCTCCTCATCTTTTACATTCCATCATCAATGCCCTGTCCAAGGAAAGGCTCTGACTCCAGCTGAGGTCTCTCTGTCATAATCTGATATACATCAGTACATTTCTTTATGTCATTAACCAGAGTTTGTAATTATACATGTACCTAGTGATTCTTTGATTATTTTCCAATGCTCCATCAGACAATGAACTGTGAGAGAAGAAACTGTTTATGTATTCCATTGTATCTTCCTGGCCTGTGGCCCACGATAGCCATTTAAGGAGTATTAGTTGAATTAATCTATTGCTTAATGACAAAAATTAATATCTATAAAACAATGTTTATAAGTTTATTACTTTGTTGGGTTCCATACGATCTCATTTTTCAAAACTATGTCATAATCATCATTTAATAATATCTCCATTGTCACACTGGAGACCTTTTATTTCATTCAAATTAAATATTACAATGTCACAAACCTATCTCCACTCATAAAATGTGTTATGCTATTCACAGTGAATGTCACTACTTTGAACACATCAACTGATTCAGATATTTCTCGCTAAATTGAATTTCCTTCAGAATCTGAACTCCAAAAATTGAATCTATGAGAGTATGTGTAAATTAAACAAATTAATTCTTATCTGCATTTGTTATAGTACGCATAATCGCTTGCCAGGAATCACCTGCTGTTTATTTCTTTTGATCCTAGTATGAGTAGAATCAGGGATAACCTTTCAACAGATCTATAACAATCTAAATTTAGATTCTTCATTTTACAACCCTGCAAGATGGTAAATGCCTTTCCTATTATGGATATCTTAGCCCATAACCTACACGACTACCAGAAACATCGCTGACCTCTCCTTAAGCAATGTTTATTTCATTACTTCTACTTCTTCATCAATATTAATAGCTGAATATTATATTAACACTGATAAAATTAGCTAATCATCCCCTTGTCCTTTGTTTGACTCTGTGTGAACTTAGCCTTATCCATACCCTCATCTTTTATTATAATTCACCAAATCCATCCCTTCAGATTCAAAAGCTAATTTATGCATTTATTTTCTAGTTATTAATTAATCTTTTGATGAAAACTCTGGTTTACACCCAATGATGATGATAATCCTACAAAGTGAAAGAACTACAATTTCATCTACTCATCACAAAATATTAAGGTTTTGTTTTTTGTTCAGAAATAAGGAAACAAAGGTTTAGACATATTAACATCCCAAATAATGAACAAAATAAATAATAGAACTGAGCTCCCAGCTCAATTCTTATCAGCTCAAAGCCAGCAACATTAGTTTACTCTGACATCATTACTTCCTCACTTTTCATTGATTATTTCTTATTATTTGTTAAGTAAATAAATATAAACTGAAAATGAAAGCGAAGTCATGTCCAACTCTGCAACTCCATGGACTATAGCCTACCAGGCTCCTCTGTCCATGGGATTTTCCAGGCAAGAATACTGGAGTGGGTTGCCATTTCCTTCTCCAGGGAGATAAATATAACTGCATCACAATAATAGTAATAACCAGAGGCAATGCATTAAATTTTGCTGGAACCTCCTGACTCCCTATTATTCTAAGCTCAGGCTTAACTGAAGTGTTCTGTATGCACTTATTCCACTCCTTTATCATCCGCCTTCTTTTTGAACCCCACTGAAATTACCCTGAAGTCTTGAATGCCCAATGGCCAATCCTGGTCTGTCTTATCTTTAGTTCTCACCTTTGAGTATTCTTGATCACTTACAACATTCAACAAACGAAACTCTTTTCTCTCTTGGCCTTCATGACGGTGTGCCACTGGATATATTTCATATTACTCACAGACAGTCTCTCTTGCTCTCCCTCTTACTGGATCCTTTCAGAACTCTCACCATCACAATTTTCCCTAAAGAGTCTAGATCTTTATTCTCTTCCCTCAATACTTCATCAAATGGAGACTCAATAATATAGATCCTACATCAAACTTATTCTAAATAACTCCCAGATTTGCAATCCTGACATGGATCATTCTCTCTTCAATTATATTTACATGTTCTTGAAACTGAAAATAATGTTTCCATGTATCTACACCTACTAATGCCTAATCAATTTATGGTCAATATATTGACTTCACTGTGTTTTGGATCTGGCATCCCCCCATTTGTATAGCAGTCTCAGATAGATGTATTATCCACATAGCTTCCTATCTGTAGTCCTTCAATCCAGTGCCTCCATAATACAATTAGGTTTCTTCAATAATCATTCTTTCCATCAAAATATTTCTATCAATGCACTTAGGTAGAAAAAGTTTTAGCTTTCTTTACTTTACCTGCTTTCCAGCACCCCCTATTCCTCCAAGTTTCTTATCTGGATGATTAATTTGGGGATATAGATTAGGCCAGTTATTGCCAGAGGTCATATGGATATTCATGGCTCTCGTTTTCCATTTTCTCCCTTCCAAGGTGGTTGTTTGGTAGGTAAATAGACCAAGGACTTGCCTTTCACAGATCCCTATCTTGTCTTCCCTTCTTTATCCAAGCCTTAACTTACTGATAGTTATATGACAAATTATAATACAAGTTGTTCAGAGGAGGTAAGAATCAAAATTTATATTTGGGTTTAGGAAGAGGTAAAAGGCTTCATGTAACATCTAAGCCAATGTCTCTATCAGTTTTTACTGAACTTCTGCATGGAGGTTTATGAATACTTTCACCCCACAATTCTATAAGAATGTTATGCTACTATCTTCAAACCTGTTTAATAAAAGAACAATAGAATGAACATCTTGGACTTTTTCTCATGGTGGGAATAATTGAGAGAGAATGGATGGGCAGAGCATTCTCCTTTCCCTTACGACTCATGCTATCAGCTAATACCAAAACCCAGGCCAAATCTTAGCTGTTAAAAAGGCTTTTGATCAGTAATTTCTCTTCTACATCACCAAAATAACATTATAACTTTCAATACTTTTCCATATTCTTACATTCATTTCAATATTTTACTTTTTCTTCATAAATTCTAGGTATTTAACCAAGTTAAAACTCAGAATTCAATTATCTTCAGGGAATTCTGTACTTCTCTAATAAGTATTAGATAGTCTCAATTTACACTTAAAGCAATGCATATTCTTTTTCTCTGTATACATTCTTCACTGTGCTGTGCCAAAATATGAGTGCCCTGGATTTTTGAGTGAAAATCAAAAATGTCCTGAATGAATGAAATGTCCTGAATCTATGTTTTATATCCCCTTCCAGTGCACAGTATACTATAATGGTTTTATAGACAAATCTTTAGTTTCTGAGATTGGTTAGAAATTATAGAAATTCTAACAGGGAGACAAAGAACAATTTTTTATGCTTTTCCATTAACATCTCAGAAAACAATGTATAAATTTTCTTCAAATGTATTTGAAGCTGGAAATGTATTGCTTTAAAAAATTTTCAGCAATTAAAAATGCTTTTTTCTGTCACCCCAAAATTCCACCCACTCTAATTATTCTAAGTGTTTCTAAAAGGTAGTAGATTACAGAAAAACAGTCATTGTAATTTGAAAATACTAAAAAAATCACAAACATTAATGTCAATGGACAATGAAAGCAACATGCTAAATCAGACTCAACTTGCTAAAACTAAGGCCTTAGTGATAAAAAGGTATTTTGAAGATTATAGACTTAAACTAAATTATATATGTCAAGACTTACGTATACACAATAGTATTGAACTTATATTTTTGCTTATGATGGTCAGCAACTTTTATATACATTTACTGGGTTTTTCCTTTAACCATGGAGGATGAGAGAATGCTTTAACTTTCTTTTTGAAAATTAGTATGATTAAATCAAAACAGTAACAAGATTAGGAGATAAAGCTTGATGATGAAACATAAATCTAATGAATATAATACATTGATTATTTAAATGTAAAATTTTTAAACAGGAGATATAAGATAAAATAATTGATCAGATATTTTCCACCTCTTTCACTGTAGATCAAAATATAAATTACATTAAAAAGGGCAGCCACTTCCTATGTATTTCACTTATAGACTATGAAAGTGATTGGAAATGAAGTTGTATATTGGAAATGAAATATAGTTTTGTATAGGAGTGAAAAGTGCTCATTTTTCTAACTCTATGCTGTAAAGTACAGTTTTAATCAAAAGTCCAATTTTAAAAGGACTTTTAAAAGGAGCAAAATCAGAAGCTTTTACATTAATAATATCCAATTCCCTCACAGGTATTAGGGTTTCATAAGGTGTGGAAAATGTCATCTTACTTAATTGAATTTGAAGTTTGCTGTATTATAAATACAAAAGAAGTGTGTTTACATGGCAGGCACATACGCAGGAAGAATGCAATGGAGTATGAAGAGCTAACATCCTTGAATAAAAAGTAATAACTTGTGCAGGGTGGCAGTATAATATATTTCCTCCTTGAAATTACTTACTGGGGCACCTTTCTCTCCAGCTGGACCAGGAGGACCCTGGGGTCCTGGCCGCCCTGGCAAACCAATTGGGCCAGCTGTTCCTGCTGATCCACGTTCTCCTGGTGAGCCCTAATGTAGGGGAAAAAAGGTATTTTGTTATTAAAGATGGAAAAAGAGATACTTAGGAATCACTTATTCAGTATTGACATTTTATAGTTTGTATAACATAAAAGTCACTTTCAGATAATTTTAAAATCTCAGAATAATACTCACAATTTAAAAGATTAAATTCTAGCCCCAATATTAAGCACAGATATTAAAGTTAAGAAATACTGATAGGAAGAAAAGTATTTCAAAATAATATATCTTAACATTTTAGACATTTTCTTTTTCATTTGAGTGTTCCTAATTGTTCACAATGCTTTATAAGACATAAATGCAATGGTACCTTACTATATAATTTTCTCCCTGCATTATCATGAATTGGCAGGTTACACTGTCTAAGACTAACATTTTCAAAATGATTTCTGTACTTCACATTAAACTCACTCAATCACAATGTCTAAGTCTTAAAAATAAGTTCAGAAATTGTCACTGCATTAATGTACAAATATAATTTTTTACATAATAAAGTTTAATAATCACTATCCCAGAGCTTGGACTTTTTCCAAGAAAATAAGTCCTTAAATTTATCTTAGAGTCCTATAGGGATCATTTGGTTTTATTATGAATACTAGACAGATAATTCACATTTGAGTAGATATATCCATTTGAATTTCAAAATAGATGTCATATGTTTTTATTTATTTTGCTTTAAGAATACCTAATATGTAAAATTTTAGAAAGTGTGGATTCTGCCTTCATGTTAATTATCTTATCAAACATTTTTAAAAAGTATTATTTAAAGCAAAAATAAAAGAAATGCAAACATAGATCTACTAAGTCATATAAAGCTCAAAGTTAACCTTTTACCATCTTTAATTTTCAAATGAAAACTGAAATTTCATTCAAATTTCATTCAAATTCAAATGAAAGGTAACAAGAATAATGTCTTTGGATTAAATTCAAAGTTATAATTTATTCTTTTAATTCAGAATTGAACTAAATGTGAAATATTAGAAAATATGATTTTTAGCGGATTCCCTTAATAATTAAGAAGTTTAGATAATACCATCATTTGAAAACTCAAATGATTTAAAAAGCTGGAAAATGCAGTACTTTCACATTTTTAACTAATATTATTCTGCCTATGTAATTAGAAATAATTTTATTTTACAAATATGAATTGCTGACTTTGTTCTAATTTCTATTTTTATTAGCTAGGACACTAATTACATATGAACATAAAAACAATGATAATGACAACAACTTGTGTTAACATAGTACTTTACAATTTAAAAGTCAGTTTAACATTTATTTGTCACTTTACTCCCAGAAAGATTCCATGGAGCTTTTGGTATAGCTGTAGAATCTTCCCGACCCAGGAATCAAACCGGGGTCTACTTGCACTGCAGGTAGATTCTTTACCAACTGAACTATCGGGGAAGCCCAGGAATAGAATAGCAGTCTTAAAAGATGAAGAACATAAGAAGTTAAGTGTCCTTCCAGTAATCGGGGAACTAGTCAATAGCAACCTTGACCAAGGACTCTTCCCTGGGCTTTACTCCACAAAGCCACCCATTGCTTCTCAGAAATGAAGACATTAACAACTCTCAGGGGCTATCGAATTGAAATTTCTCTAAATGTAGCACCTATTCACTTTTATTGAACTATTCCTTGATTGCAGAGGATTACAAAGTATTTCTGTCTTATACATCACCCTGCTTATTTAACTTATATGCAGAGTACATCATATGAAATGTCAGGCTGGATGAAGCACAAGCTGGAATCAAGATTGCTGGGAGAAATATTAATAACCTCAGATACGCAGATGACACCACCCTTATGGCAGAAACTGAAGAAAAACTAAAGAGCCTCTTGATGAAAGTGAAAGAGGAGAGTGAAAAAGTTGGCTTAAAATTCAACATTCATAAAACTAAGACCATGGCATCTGGTCCCATCACTTCATGTCAAACAGATGGGCAAACAATGGAAACATTGAGAGACTTTTTGCGGGGAGAGGCTCCAAAATTGCTGTAAATGGCAACTGTAGCCATGAAATTAAAAGACACTTGCTCCTTGGAAAAAAAGCTATGACCAACCTAGACAGTGTATTAAAAAGCAGAGACATTACTTTGCCAGCAAAGTTCTGTCTAGTCAAGCTCTGGTTGTCCAATAGTCATGTATGGATGTGAGACTTGGACTGTAAAGAAAACTGAGCACCAAAGAATTGATGCTTTGAACTGTAGTGTTGGAGAAGACTCTTGAGAGTCCCTTGGACTGCAAGAAGATCCAACCAGTCCATTCTAAAGGAGATCAATCCTGAATATTCACTGGAAGGACCGATGCTGAAGCTGAATTTCTAATACTTTGGCCACCTGATGCGAAGAGCTGACTCACTGGAAAAGACCCTCATATTGAATAAGATAGAAGGCAAAAGGAAAAGAGGGTGGTAGAGGATGAGATGGTTAGATAGTATCACTGACACAATGGACATGAATTTGAGCAAACTCCACGAGAGAGTAAGGTACAGTGAAGCCTGGCATTCTGCAATCCTTGGGGTCAAAAAGTGTTAGATAAGACTTAGAAATTGAACAACAACAAATATACAGAAGTCTAAATAGTTTGAGTTGATGCATTTTTTAAGAACATATTTATCCTTTATCTTCTCAGAAAAATATTAATATAATCACACTCAATAAATTTTTTATTTTACTTTACATTTTAGATTGTTACGTGAAAATTGTTTCTTTGTGAAAATTGTTTCTATGTGAAAATACTAAATCTCTCATTATCCCTCTAAGACGACATGCCCATTTTTACATCTGATTTTTTGGTCCCATTTATCTTCTACCTTGGACAGTCCTTGGTCTTTTCCTGTACTGTTAAAATTCCAACCATTCTTTATGCTCAGGATGACAATCTCCTCTCTCCAAAGTTGTATTATTCTAAGAATTTAAATCATGAGACATCATTCTAAATATTCCTTACACAGTTACCATTATATCCTAAGTTTTCTACTATTATTTTCTAAAGGCATTAATATAGCATTTGTAACTGAATTTTGTCCTGTAAATACTCATGATTTGATTTCTAAAGCTTAAAATAATAACTATATGTATTATATAACTATAAATAATAATATACTTAAGAACATAATGATATGATTAGATATATGCACTGGTCTTTTATAGATTATGGATATGTTAAAAAATTTAATTCCTAAATAAACTCATGTGTAGTCAGTAGAAATTTATCAAATTTGCAGATGAATATCAATTGAATATATACTTTCCACAGAGGATGTGGTATATAATTGAGAAATATGTATTATCTTAACAGGACACATTATAATTGACACATGAAAATAACTCACAGCTTTTATTTAAGAAAAGAATGCTTGTTTATTTTGTAGTGAAGTATATTTAATATCCAAAAATAAGCAAATAAATATTTTCACATATATCAAGCAGAGAAATAATGCTAATTTGAATCATTGATAATATGTATAGTTGGTAGATATAATATACTATCTTTATTGCAAACTTTACTATTTTAATTACTCCCTGAAGCATTCCTAATATTAAATTTCAGATTGCCATCTTGCTTGTGAAACCTGCAGTAAGATTAACAATAAAAACATTTTGCTTCCTTGAAGTTAAAAAAAATTGCTTATAATCTTGTCACAGCTCATTAACTATGAAACAGTGGATTAAAACAAGAAGAGACATTTCCAATGAATATTTGCGCCCTAAAGTACAACTGCAATTTCCTTTCCCATTAGTTATTTCAAATCTACTATGTCTAGATATTTTTGATAACAGCATATTCTACAATGATTTTATATTACATATCTATAAATGGAAAAGTGAAAATCTCTGATGATACCTACTGATTAAACACATGCTATTACAAACTTATGAATCTTATTTAAATATTCCTAAGTCATCTTTTAAAAGAATAAGTCTTATGAATCCTTTAATCCCAGTTGAATCAGTTAAGAAAGTTCATTAAAAATGAAAATTTAAACCCACTATCAAAAAGAGAACCATTTACACATTTAACAAAAATATAGAGAGACTCTACTCTCTTGTGACTCAGATGGAATACAAAATGTATTATGGCAGGTATCAGCCCTTAAGAAATTCACACTGTAAATGCAATTTTTCCATTAAGTATAGACATTTATAGCTACAGAATTTATTGCATTGCTCTATAACTGGCTATAGTGAAGAACAGAGAGCTTTATATTTGTCAGATAAATGAACGATTACATCTAAGAGGAATACTTTGAGTTTAAACATAGTTTAAATGGATCATGATAGTCTCACAAAGGTAACAGTTTTGCTTGTTTTTTATATTGATCTACAGCCCTTCAAGTTCTGACTGGCACATAGCAAGCCCTAAGTAAAGGTGTCAACTGTATATATGATCTTTTCCTTTTCAGCACTGAAACCACTAGTTTTCCCACCTTGAATAAACTGATTAAATTTTATTTGGCTCAATTTTCTCTCAATAAAATGGAAACAACAATAATTTGCCCTCTGTTTTTTTCTGCTATTAATGTATTGATACATCTAAAGTCTGTCTTAAACTTTGAAGCAACAGATGTCGGAGTACTGTACATGAACAGCTTTAATTCAAAAGTAGATATGCAATCTCAAATGACTATAGAAGTGAAATTTTATAAAAGAGAAAAGTAGGATAAAAATTGATATGCAGTATATCTAAGACCACATCGTTAAGTACAGAATTTTTCCCACAAAATAGTATATTTAATCCTAATTTAACATTTTGTTTACGTACTCAACGATATAGCAGTGATACTGTCCCATCAAAACTGCTTAACTGGAGAGAAAAAGAGGCTACAAGCTGCAAAAATATTTCCTCAATTTAAATTGCAATGGACACAAGAGAAATTAAAATCTTCCCAGGTGGCACTAGTGGCAACCAACCCCCGGGCCAGTGCAGGACACTTAAGAGATGTGGGTTCCATCTTTGGGTGGGGAAGATCCCCTGGAGAAGGAACTGGCAACCCACTCCCCTATTTCTCCCATGGACAGAGGAGCTGACAGGCTCCACAGGGTCACAGAGCCAGACACAACTGAAGTGGCTTAGCACAGCAAAGGTGTGTAAGGAATTACAAAAATTATGATGGCCATAATATCAGTAAGTATTCTGTTACTTTAATACTAAATAGCAAGCACTAACTCAAGATTGGACATTTGCCTATTTTTTAAAGATGGAGGAATTTACATTTTTCTAATCAGTGACCTTTCTTTAAGTTTGTGTTAGCTTTATCGTCTTCTGAAGTCCTCTTCCCTAAACTTTGCAATGGTAATACAATAAAAGTCAACAGCATCAGCTTATTTCCTTGGAGCAGTGAGAACAGTGATTATTTTTCTAAGTCTTCACACACAGGAGAACACCAGATAAATATTTTCTGTTATGTTCACTAGGTGTTTCATATTCTGAGGAGCATTTGTAAAGGAAAAAAGGTAATCAGAGAAATCATCTCATCTATATTCAGTTAAAAGGCATCCCACTAGAGAGAAGAAAAATAAATAAATAAATACAAGTTCTTAGGAACAGAGCTAGCTACACAAGTAAGAAGCAAAAAAAGAAAAAAAGTCTAGCACTTTTTTTAAAGCCAAGTTAATCTTCATGGCAAAACTAGTTTGAAGTAATTCTCACTCTCCAGATTACATGTATTTGAGATCAGATAAGCTGAAAATTGATGATTTTGAACTGCGGTGTTGGAGAAGACTCTTGAGAGTCCCTTGGGCTGCAAGGAGATCCAATCAGTCCATTCTGAAGAAAATCAGTCCTGAATATTCATTGGAATGACTGATGCTGAAGCTGAAACTCCAATACTTTGGCCACCTGATGCAAAGAACTGACTCATTGTATAAGACCCTGATGCTGGGAAAGATTGAAGGCAGGAGAAGGGGACAACAGAGGATGAGATGGTTGGATGGCATCACCGACTCAATGGATATGAGTTTGAGTAAACTCCGGGAGCTGGTGATGGACAGGGAAGCCTGGCGTGCTGCAGTCCATGGGGTAGCAAAGAGTTGGACATGACTGAGAGACTGAACCGAACTGACTGAAGCTGAAAATTCAGATAAAATATCAAGCATTACTAGAATTTAAAACATAAGTACTGAATGGCTAAGTGAAAGTCTTACAATGCCTCAGTCTTCAGTCACTGCTCCCACACCACCTCTCTACTTGATTAATCCTGCTTGCATGCCCCCTAAGGTCTAAGGATGCCAATATAGAAAGTGTACTTCATCTTTCGAAAGAATAACATGTGATCCATTTAGTAAGTGAAATCCTTCTAAAACTTGTCTAGCTCCTTGTTTGAGGAATAAGTAAAGTGCCAGTAAAGAATAAGGTTCTCTGGAATAGGAGGTGGGGAAATAGTAGAATAGGAATTATGATAAGAAGGGCATATACAGTTCTAAAGAAGAGACAATAAGAGGAAGAAATAATAGCACATAGAGAGAATAAGAATCGTCAGAGGACAGTAATGAAATAGAAGTCACAGAAAAGAGACAAAGACTGATACATTGCACAGTTGTGAAATCTTGGATATTTACCTTCTAGCAGCTACATATCTGGCCCCTCTCATACACATTCTCCATATTAATTCCAACTTTTCTAAGGGGTAGGGGTGAGAGTGAGAAATGTGGTTGTAAGGATAAAGGGCTTTTAATAGCAGACTATTATATATTTTTTAAATTCTCCTCATTTTTAGAGAAATAAATGTTTGCAATGAGGCTTTTTTAAAAATTATTATTATTTTCATCTTCTGGCAATGCCACACAGCACATGGGATCTTAGTTCCCTGACCAGGGATCAAACTTGTGCCCCCAGCATTGGCAGATCAGAGTCTTATTCACTGGACCGTCAGGAAAGTCCTTGAGGGGATTTTTCTTATCAGAGAAAGAAAAATATGAGGGAGAGATTATTTAGGGAATACATTTTCCTTAATTTGTTATATGAAATATATCAGTGGTAAATGCAATCTGAGAGCTTGTTTGCATAATCTATTTGTATATACTGCATGTTAACATACATATAAAATGTTTACTTAGTCTGTGTTTAACAAATGAAAAAAGTGCTGTGCTGCCTTCCTCTCTTGCTGTTCAGCCACTTGCTTCTTCCTGCCTTCTGTTTGAATCAAGATATCCATTTAGTCAGTAAACCCCTTGAGAGGAGAAAACATGCCCTCCTTTGATGGGCATCTGTTACCAGCTTTTGTGTATATCATCAGGCATACAGAGAGCATTTGGTTTAGGCCAGACTTTAGAAGTCCAAAGGAACAGTATCGCATTGGGATAGTTTTGTTTGGCTTGAGTGGGAGCACTAAAACCTGCTTCTCAATATGCATATATTCCTAGTAGCTAGACCTTCAGAGAGCTTTGATGATGAAATGCCAGTATTTTGCTAAGAGGACTAAAATAGTATTGAACACTTCAAGACTAAGTCAAACTCATAAAAAACTTGCATTTCATAGATAAAACTGATTTTTATTTGTATTTTGAACTCTAACATAATTCCTTTAGGGAAAAATCATTGTTTTTACCTTCCTTTCTTTGTTCTTTTAATAGATTAATAAATTGTTTTATTTATTTCACATCCATCTTCTTCAGTAAACCATAAGCTCTATGCAGGAAATGTCCATTTAATGAATCTGTAAAACTTCAGCTTAATAGATTGAATGGCATATTCATTATTTAATTACAGTTTTTCATAGGAAAGGACTTACAGCAGCTTACAAGGAAGACATAACTAAAAGATAATATAAATAAGAAATGTTAAAAAAAAGAAATGTAGGTAAGAAAAAGAAATAAGCAAGTAACTTTTTATTGGCAAAAAGCAGGACTATCAATATTAGTAATCTAAAAATTCATACTAGAGACCGAGTTTAGAGACTATGCTTTTCCTAAATGTAGATTACGATCCATGGATGGTTAACGAAGTCAGTGTAACAGATCTTGACTAGTTAGAACTGGACATGGAACAACAGACTGGTTCCAAATAGGAAAAGGAGTACATCAAGGCTGTATATTGTCACCCTGCTTATTTAACTTATATGCAGAGTACATCATGAGAAACACTGGACTGGAAGAAGCACAAGCTGGAATCAAGATTGCCGGGAGAAATATCAATAACCTCAGATATGCAGATGACACCACCCTTAAGGCAGAAAGTGAAGAGGAACTAAAATGCCTCCTGATGAAAGTGAAAGAGGAGAGTGAACAAGTTGGCTTAAAGCTCTCAACATTCAGAAAACAAAGATCATGGCATCTGGTCCCATCACTTCATGGGAAATAGATGGAGAAACAGTGGAAACAGTGTCAGACTTTATTTTTGGGGGGCTCCAAAATCACTGCAGATGGTGATTGCAGCCATGAAATTAAGACACTTACTCCTTGGAAGGAAAGTTATGACCAACCTAGATAGCATATTGAAAAGCAGAGACATTACTTTGCCAACAAATGTCCATCTAGTCTAGGCTGTGGTTTTTCCATTAGTCATGTATGGATGTGAGAATAGGACTGTGAAGAAAGTTGAGCACTGAAGAATTGATGCTTTTGAACTGTGGTGCTAGAGAAGACTCTTATGAGTCCCTTGGACTACAAGGAGACAACCAGTCCATCCTAAAGGAGATCAGTCCTGGGTGTTCATTGGAAGGACTGATGCTGAGGTTGAAACTCCAATACTCTGGCCTCCTCATGTGAAGAGTTGACTCACTGGAAAAGACCCTTATGCTGGGAGGGATTGGGGGCAGGAGGAGAAGGGGACGACAGAGGATGAGATGGCTGGATGGTATCACCAACTCAATGCATATGAGTTTGGGTGAACTCCAGGAGTTGGTGATGGTTAGGGAGGCCTGGTGTGCTGCGATTCATGGGGTTGAAAAGCGTTGGACACAGCTGAGTGACTGAACTGAACTGAACTGAGCATTTTGAAAAAGTAATTATAATAAGATGTACTATATAATAGTAAGGTACATTATATGTACTTTTTGTGTAGAATTGAATGCAAAAAGTTACAAAATAGTCATAAAGCAAGAAGTTATCTTCTCTACTGTGTTCCAAATTTGAATTTCTTGTTTCTGTAAGCCATAGAAAAAAAAAGAAATTTAATTTTTGTAACAATTAAAAGAAAAAAGAGATTTCTTCAGAGAATACTCATTATAAGAGCCCTGCATAAAAGTGTCCCATATCCTTGAATAGATGCTTTTGGTTGATGCAACTCTACACATTATAGTTTGTCTAAATACAAGCCAATAGCATCATAGCTAGACCTATCAGAGTTCAGTGAATCATTTCTGTAGGCTATCATAACAATTTGATACAAGTAGTATGGCCTATGTTTCCAAATGAATAGATTATGAATAAAAGAATAGATGTAAAAAATTTATGAATGGATACACACAAATATAGATGGATGACTATTAAATATATTTTGCTTTGTGTGGGTCTGAATATATTGAAAAGCTCTGATATTTCAATGTCACATTTTTTATCAACATTGCAAAATAGAGTGTACTATCTTTCTTGACAAAGAAGTCAGCTTTCCTTACTCATTGTTTTTACTATCAATTGCAACATCCATTGGATCATCAAAAAGGCAAGAAAGTTCCAGAAAAACATCTACTTCTGCTTTATTGACTATACCAAAGCCTTTAATTGTGTGGATCACAAAAAACTCTGGAAAATTCTTAAAGAGATAGGAATACCAGACCACCTGACCTGCCTCCTGAGAAATTTGTATGCAGGTCAGGAAGCAAGAGTTAGAACTGTACATGGAACAACAGACTGGTTCCAAATTGGGAAAGGAGTATGTCAAGGCTGTATATTGTCACCGTGCTTGTTTAACTTATATGCAGAGTACATCATGTGAAATACTGGGCTGGATGAAGCATAAGCTGAAATCAAGGCTTCTGGGAGAAATATCAATAACCTGAGATATGCAGATGACACCACCCTTATGGCAGAAAGTGAAGAGGAACTAAAAAGCCTCTTGATGAAGGTGAAAGAGGAAAGTGAAAAAGTTGGCTTAAAACTCAACATTCAGAAAACTAAGATCATGGCATTCAGTCCCATCAGTTCATGGCAAATAGATGGGGAAACAATGGAAGCAGTGGGATACTTTATTTTTGGGGGTTCCAAAATCACTGTAGATGGTGACTGCAGCCATCAAATTAAAAACACTTGCTCCTTGAAAGAAAAGCTATGACCAGTCTAGACAGCATATTAAAAGCTCTGGTTTTTCCAGTAGTCATGTAAGGATGTGAAAGTTGGGCTAGAAAGAAAGCTGAGAGCTGAAGAATTGATGCTTTGGAACTGTGGTATTGGAGAAGATTCTTGGGAGTCCCTTGGACTGCAAGGAGATCCAACCAGTCCATCCTAAAGGAAATCAGTCCTGAATATTCATTGGAAGGACTGATGCTGAAGCTGAAACTCCAATACTCTGGCCACCTGTTGTAAAGAACTAACTCATTGGAAAAGACCCTGATGCTGGGAAAGATTAAAGGCAGGAGGTGAAGGAGATAACAGAGGATTAGATGTCAGTATCACCAACTCGATGGACATGAGTTTGAGTAAGCTCTGGGAGTTGGTAATGGACAGGGAAGCCTGGTGTGCTGCAGTCCACGGGGTGGTAAAGAGTCAGACATGATTGAGTGACTGAACTAAGCAAGATGATACCATAAATCTTCTAAAAAAAATGAGAATTACCATTAACAAATTTTCTGAATAAATTATAGTTTTCATCTAGAGAATCAAAAATTTTTGGTCTAAATCTTGGTAATTTGAAATAAAAAAATTCAAAATCAAACTTCACATGCATGTACTTGATTTAAATGGAATAAACTAAGGCTTGTTTAGCATTTGTTATGGAGTAGGAGTAGAATACTTGAGTAGGTAGCCATTTCCTTCTCCAGAGGATCTTCCCAACTGAGGGACTGAATCCACATCTCCTGCATTGGCAGGCAGATTTTTTTACCATATGAGCCACCAGGAAAGTCCCTTCACTTCACTTTTATTTCATGGAGTAGGAACCTCATCATGGATCTCTTTACAATATTTTATAGAAATTATAATAGCATAAAACATAATCAATGTGGATGATGTCTTTCCTTTTAGTGGTTCATTTTCCAACTTTGAAGAATTTTAATTTGTTGATGCCTATAGACTTGGATATGTTAATTTATTGTAAGAATAGATTTTAATTCCAAATAAATAAACTCACAGTCAGCATTTGTAGAACATTTCTATCAGCAAAGTATAAAAGCGTTTTAAAATCTTTTGTTACTACTAAAAGGCTTTGAGCTTTTATATGAGAGTTTAGTGTTTGTCGTTGTTCCTGACCAGATGAAATTGACCAAGGCATCACTAAACTGTCACTCCCACAAGGACACAAGCTTGAAGTCATCATTCTGTTTTCATCTTCCTCACTACCCACATCCAGTCTTAGGAATAAATCCTACTAAAGTGTCTGCCTGCAATGCCGGAGACCCGGGTTTGATCCCTGGGTCAGGAAGATCCCCTGGAGAAGGAAACGGCAACCCACTCCAGTATTCTTGCCTGGGAAATCCCATGGACGCAGGAGCCTCGGGACCTATAGTCACGGAGTCACAAAGAGTTGGACACGACTGAGCGACTTCACTTTCATTTTCTCTTTCATCCTGCCTTCCTAGTGTTTGTTCCATCTGCACTGGCCACTGACTTCCTACTGCCTTATATTGGTTCACTCTTTTATCATGACATTGATCACTGAAATTTTATGCTCAACAAGTCCCTATCCTCTTTGCTATATATATTATACACTAATGACAACTTTTCCTCTAAAACTTTATTAAATTTTTTTACTCCAAAACACTTTATTGTAGTTTTCATAATCCACTTACTCGAAAAACTCCAGATCTTCAAATTATTTCGGTTTGGCATTTTAGAGCTTCAGTAATCACATGACATATATTTTTGCATTACATTATGAAAGTATGTAGCAGAGTACTTGCATCCTAGAAAGAATTCATCATCGTTTAGTCCTTCTCTAAGGTGCCCGCTTTGGTAAGACCAGATGTTCCCTAAACACCTTATTCCTTTCCTGATATCATTCTCTTGATCTTACATAGTTTTGTAATCTTCTATACTCTGTGAAGTCAAATTCAAGGACCACTTCCTGCCTGACACTTCTACTGATTTCTCTTCCCCTGCCCTTGAATAATTAATATTTGTTGTTTGTATATCATTAGGCATTTAATCACTGGCTGACTTATAGTGTTATTTAGTTTCAAGTCTCTTAAAGGTGTATATTCTGTGCAGCTTAATTGTACACTGGGAAGTATGTAGAAATCGCCAAATAAACAATTGTTGATGCTAAATGAATAAATATTAGATCTTTTAAAAATCATATTTACCATGTTCTATCAAATGTAACCAGATAATCAATTTATATCCTGTTATATCTCTATCTCCTGGCCATATTATATACCTCATAAATATATTAATTTCAACTGTCCAAAGAGCTGGGATAACATGTTTGCTTGGGTCCTAAAAATAACTTAAAACAACTTAAACTCATGATTCAGGTTTCACAGATGCATCACCACTGATCTTAAAAATAATGAATCCATATTACAAAATAAAATTCACTTTAGAATCTAAAGTTCTGGGTAAATAGATTGCATTGCAATGAAAATTTTGAAGATTCTACCTATGCTCAAAGTGGCTTCCAGTTGGCTTAGTGATAAAGAATCCACCTGCCAATGCAGAAGTCACTGAAATGTGGTTTTGATCCCTGCGTCTGGAAGATACTCTGGAGGAAAAAATGGCAACCCATTTCAGTATTCTTGCTGGGATAATCTCATGTACAGAGGAGCTTAGTGGGCTACAGTTCACAGGGTCGCAAAGAGTCAGACACAACTGAGCATGCATGTAAACATCTATGCTCAAGTTTAAGCACTTCTGTCTTATTCAACTATTTTTCCTACTAGGGCTACCACCATTAACTTATCAGGGTATCTTAAAATGTTCTATATTTTTATGAATATTAAATATTATTTTTCTTTTAAAAAAATCTTTATCAGATATCCATACCACCATAATCATTGTACTATGACATTTGTATGATCTCAGATTAAATATAATGTTAATCAATCTGCCAAAGATTGTATTGTTATTTTCTTAGTATTATTTTATGTTGTACACTTCTCTGGTGGCTCAGATGGTAAAGCGTCTGCCTGCAATGTGGGAGACCCAGGTTCGACCCCTGGGTCAGGAAGACCCCCTGGAGAAGGAAATGGCAACCCACTCCAGTCTTCTTGCCTGGGAAATCCCATGGACGCAGGAGCCTGGTGGCCTACAGTCCACGGGGTTGCAAAGAGTTGGACACGACTGAGCGACTTCACTTTCACATGTTGTACACACTTAACTCCAATATCAGGATGTATGATAAATTTAAATAGGGAGATATGGAATGATTATATTGACAGCACTGTGCTGTGAATGGAACCAAAATAATTCAAGGAACTTACAGTCTTAATGAAAGAGACAACCAAACATATGCCAATGCAATTTCTAAAATATAAATCATAACAAAGAAAACAAAGGGTGAAGAAATTTCTCTAATATATGAAATGGAGGCAAACTGTCCAAAGATGACCTTATGGAGATTTAATGTTTAAACTTGATCTCTATAGATGAGTAGGATTTTTTTTCAAATAGAGATAGGAAAAATGGGGTTTCTTGGAAGAAGAAAAGTATATTCTCAGCAAAGTGCAAAAATTGTGTTAGTATGATAAACAAGAAGTCCAATGCATTAAATCAGGTAGAATTAGAATGTAGGCTTTCAGGGAAATAAAATAGATGATAGTGATGGCAATCAAATTTTGAAGAAACTTCTTGGTCATAATGAGGAGTTTGGTTTCCAAAGACAGTGTGGGACCATGACAAATGTATAAGCAGAAAAACGGCACTGTTAAGGATGTGTATTCCCTGGTGGCTCAGACAGTAAAGAATCTGCCTTCAGTGCAGGAAGTCTGGGTTCAATCCTTGGGTTGGGAAGATCCCCTGTAGATGGGAATGGCTACCCACTTCAGTATTCTTGCCTGGAGAATTCCATGGACAAAGGAGTCTGGTAGGCTCTTGCCTAGAGTGTTCCATAGACAGAGGAGCCTGGTGGGTTATGTATGGTACATGGGGTCGCAAAGAGTCAAACATGACTAAGCAACTGACATTAAGCTATAATTCTAGAATCAGTGGGCAAAACCAACTGAAGAGAGTAAAAATGGAGTCAGGAGGTAGGTTAAGACACTATTAAGCAAGGCGAGAAAGGAAAGAGTCTGAACAAAGGTGATGGTAGTGGAAACAGAGAAAGGGGGACAAATTAAAGAAATATTTTGGAGGTGGAGCTAATATGACTTCCGTGTGTTATATAAGGAAGTTAAGAGGAGAATTTAGGCAATTTTCAGCTTTTTAGATTGGTGAAACAAAAGGGAGAATGAGAAGAAACCTCTAAAAATGATAGCTCGGCTATTGGTAACTTCACAGATGAGAATGAAAGTAAAATTATGGAAAAAAACAAAGGCTGTATTTAATGCTTTCTGAGGGATTGATACATATCCCAAGAAAATAAAAATCTAATATTTACTTATTTGCCAATTATTTCATAAGGTTACAATGACTAATGCAATCTAGATAACAAATAAAGTGGATACACGCCTTTCATATTTATGGGGTTTTTTTAAAATAAACATTAATAAAATTCAAGTACTCAGAATCAGACAAATTATTATTTATTTTCTCAGGTATTTCAAGAGGCAAGATAGTACCTTTCACCTCCTGACAGCAGCGGTAAAATAAATATTTTCAATCATCTAGGCACCTCTGTTTCTGCACTCATGAGAGCATGCAATTAGTAGAGACCAGGCATTGACTGATTTGATTGACATATGTTTATTTTCTCTTCCACACACTGTGGGATCACAGCATGAGAGTAATGAAAGAAGTGCTGTAATTTGCAACTATGGATTGCATGGCTATTTTATAATCATACTTACTACTGGACCTGGTGGGCCCTGGGGACCTTCTCCTCCTTTCAGTCCAGGTGCACCCTGGGAAAAGTGAAAAGCAAAGAAAATGAATTGATACAAATTGAATATAAATAAGAGGTGATATATGACTGAAATAATGAGAATGTTAGGAAGTGATTCCAGACACAAATATATTAATCTATTGATCTATGTTTTTCCACAACCAGTGCATATGCTCACATATTTCCCTTTAATTACTCATGAATCTTTATTTAGTTGAGACCAAAAGAATGCCTCTAAAAGGCAATTTTATTTGCATGCTATTTACATGTTTCATTAATATGTTCATTATACCTGAGCTCCAGGAAGCCCTCTTTCACCTGGGAAACCACGTAGTCCTGCTGGTCCATCTTTTCCTGAGACACCTTGAGGACCTGGGTCACCCTAAGGAATATAATATACATCCATCATAGGAAGTAAACTTACATGCTCCCAAAAGCAAAGCTAATTACCTCAAACCTAGTGTGAGTAAAGTTTGAATATCATTTAATGATGAGAGTAGTGTGTGGAATGTCACATACATTAAAATGAACTAACCACTATCTACAGCTGAGTGTACATGAATGGGTGGTTTTATGGTCAATGAAGCTAAATGTTCTCATATTTTTGTTCAGTCATGACTTGAAGTACAATAAACTGAATATTTTACTAAGATATCTTTCTGACATTCATTTAAATACTACACCAATGTTTAGAGAATCTACAGACAAGTAAAGAGAAGCTATAGTAGAAAGCAAATGGGTGATTTCAGCCAAGAAAATTCCAACAGCATGGTATATGTACCTTTGCACCTTCTTTTCCTGCAGCACCAGGAAGACCTTGCTCCCCAGGAGGGCCAGGAGGGCCAGGATGTCCACGTTCACCTATTGGACCAGTCTCACCAGTTGGTCCCTAGAGTAGATAAACAAATTTCATCAGATTTCTCTTTTATTTTTTGGCAAAGATAACAAATATCACTCCCTTTCACAAAGGTATATCATTTTCAAATTATTTTCATGGTGTCCTACAAAATTGCATATAAAGCATTGAAAGTAAAATACTTGATAGAAGTCTGAAAGATTAGTATAATCTTGATTAAAATCTGAGTGTGTAAAGGGAATATATAGATAAATTTAAAGAGCTGTTTTCTTTGTTTAATACCAGATTTTTTCAGAGTGAAGTCAGTCTAAATATTGTTAAAAACCATTTTATCATTATAATTTCATCTCCTTCCCTCTTTTTATATAAGATGTCAAGTAAATTTAAAAATAAAAGAGGCATTATTAATACCAAACTGGTAGTTAGTCAGTGACTCACTGCTTGATAATAAGCTCAAGTTCCCCGGAACCGACACAACCAAAGTGGTTCTCCTTGGAATTTCCATGATTGGAGACCTTCCAATTGTAAATTTACATTGATTTGATAGTCTAGAGAATGTGTCAGGGGATCCTAAAAACCATGGATTTCAGCTGGCAATTCCTTCAGGCCAAAGACTATAACAAATAGCCCACTGCCTTAAACTGCTGCAAATGCCAAAGAGAAAAATGTCAGGTCATTTATGTATCCCCTGAGTCATGCCATTCTGTGGTGCTAGACTTTAATGAGCTTTCAAGTGTAAATAGAGAATGGTCACCAGTCTCTCTCTATCTCTGCTTAGAATAAAGTGAAGAATATATAAAGGGAAATTTTCCAGATGCTAATGTTGTTAAACAGTCCAGTGTGTTACTTAAATTGCTTATAGGTTATCATTCTCTCTTATTTTTCTAAAACTGCAACAGATTCTTACCTTTTGGTCTTGGATTAGGAAAAAAAAAAACACATCTACCCCAAATTTGGGTATATCTATCTAGATTTAAATTCTTTTAATTATGTATTACTGAAAGCCCTCAACTTATCATTAATGTGCAAGCATTTCTCCCCAAAGGAAGTTTTCCTTAAACATCAATCAGAATTTCAATGTAATGGCTATCACCAAGACAAAAATGAACAGTGCTTTACATGAATGTACAAATAAAAAAGAGCGGATATCAAGTATTGCAATCAATATTGCTCCTATTAAATCACTTCCTATGTCCTAACATGAAAATATGATTAAATCTGATATAGGCTATTGAATTTTCTTATTTAAAGGACCAATGAAGAAAAATTATCCAATGAAGATGCATAATCATAATACATCTGCTATTTTTATGCCTTAAAGTAAGAGGACAGAAAGGACATGATTTCAGAAACCAGATGTTTGCATTAGGCAGAGATAAACTTTCAAAAATGCGAGGATCTGAAAATTTCAGTTAAACCTCAAGCTGTTTACATTCTAGTCAGGGCCCTAATTCTACTTCTGTTGATAAGTGACATAATAGGAATCATTCTTTTAGTTAAATTTCACAGAAAATTGTTTTGAAGTCATTTGGAATAAAGAAAAACAAAAGTATTTTAGAGGCTTTATAAAATTGATAGGCAATTAATTAAAAGAAAGGCTCAACATATACACACAGAGAAGTATGCAAAAAGAGTATCATGGACACTGTCTTTTCGTTGATAAAGTAGCAAACAGAAATTCCTTTGGTTCAAGATTGAGCTCTGAAATTAAAAGGATCAGCCAATCCAAGAATTCTTCATTTTTGCTTCTATTACACATATTCCTAGAAAGAAGATACATATTTTGTTTCTGTGTTGTGTGTGTGTGTGTGTGTGTGTGTGTGTGTAATGTTTTGAGATAACAAAGTATTAAGAACTAATTATAGGCCGAGAAAAGACTATTTAAAGCAATTAAGTAATTAAGACACTTTACTGCTCTGGCTCTTTTGCTACAGTTTGTAAGTAGCAGGGGTAAAACTCCAGCTGAGTAAACTAAATGTGTCTTGTCAATTCAATATGTTATGGCAGAATAAAAACATTGTTTTCTATCCCCACAAGTTATTGTCTACAAGTATTTAATACTATAATTCAGGGTACTACCTTAAATTTTGAGATTCTTTCTGCCACCTCTCTTGAAAAAGCTACTTGTCTTTGCCATTACTTCTATCAATATACACTCAAAGATTACATACTCATATTTTATCACTGATGGAAATCATTGTTAACAAAACAAATTTTAAGAAAGATGTAATATAATACACATTTTAACATTTTAGAAGAATTATGTTAGAAGATTTATATTTCTAATATATTATACACCTAAATTTAATTTAAACTCAGAAAACTGAAGTCATTTCAGAATCTGAAATCTCTGAAAATAGATAATGGTCAATCTATTTAAAAAGTATCTTAATGTTTTTAGCAAATTATGTCATGATAAGGCTTTTGTGTCACCTTCATTGTGAACTTTCTGACTTATTTTCATTATTTATTTTATCTTTTTCTTTTATTCATTCAGGCAACTGAAAAATTGCTTTAGCTAACTAATGGTTTTCTGAAGTTCATTTGATGTAGGCAAATTGCATATATTTAAATACCATTTAAATTATAAAATATATTAATACTAAAATTCTCAAAATAAAATAAATTTCATGCAACTTAGCAAAAGTTAAAATATAAACAGAAAGATAAATCTTGTTAGGAAATAAGTAGTGGAATGTACCTGTGGTCCAACAACACCCCCTGGCCCAGGAGGGCCAGTCTTGCCTTGAAATCCCTAAGGAGAAAAAACAAAAGAACTATAAAAGCTATCCAGGACATAAAACATAAATTATAATTCTCTGAGATAGTTGAATAATTCACTCTAAAAGGAAGCCATCTTTTGGCTAAAAATTTCTTGCCTCATAAATCCTATGGACAGAGGAGCTTGTTGCAAATATCCTACAGTCGATAGGGTTGCAAAAAGTTGGACACAACTGAGTGACTAAGCGTGCACACAAGCACTTGTTTCTAAATGCCTATAAATTATTACATTACAGTTCTCTTTACATTTAAAATTTATTGTCTTCACTATTTTACACTGTAGTTCTATGATTATCTTCAATAAGTTTAAAAAAGAAAATACGAAAATGGGATGAAGCTGGAGCAAAACTGTGTTCTTACCCCTCATTCCCTGTGTCAGACAACACAGAAATTTTAATCTAGAAGCATTTATGGATGAAATAAGTCATGACTTAGAGACTATTTGTAACAGTCCACTGGTTCTTCATGCAGAGATAAATCTACAGTCTGTGATATCAGTGCATTTTTCTTCCCTCTATTACAACAATCTCATAAAATATAAAAATAAATTTAGAAAAAGAATATTTTACATGATTTGTCACATTTCAATATTTTATCAGTTTTCTTTCTTAAAATCCAAAAGAATATACTTACAAATGTATCATACATACATTGTAGTCATCAGAATAAAATCCAGTACATGTGCGCTCATGTACTCACTAAACAAGGCCTTTGGCATATATTCTGGTACCTCTATTTCTCTAGACTCCTGGGTTATTTTCTGCATGACTGTATTATGAATAGCAAATTTCCTTCTCATGTGAGTTAATCTACACTTAACAGTTGGAGAAAGATTCAAAATGCTGAGAGAAAAATGTTCCAAAGAACTGAATTAAAGCATATAATATTTGCAAAAGTTTTATTCACTATAACATGAGATTGGAAATAAAAAAGTTAGAAAGCAAGGGACAGAAACTGGCTCCACACTTGTATCATGACCTTCCTGATGATTATTATTACATTATTTATAAAAATGAACTTAAAAACAGTAAAAAGAAAAAAATTCTATTTGTAATTTTCTATCCTATTTTTAAAACATATTAATTCTTAAAACCCTCAGGTTTCTACTTTAGTTATCAATCACAATAGCAAAATTAATCAATTCAAAGGAAATGCATTATACAATTTATTTAGAATTTTATAAACAAAATAATAGCTTTATTGCTTAATTTTAACTTTTCAGGAACTTAACAGTTTGGACATTAGTATCCACATATGTAAGCACATATGTACAGTTATATTATATACATATTATTTTATGTTTTATTTTTCCACTGAGAGCTAACAGCTCTTAGCAGTTACTTTTACCATTTGTTTACATCATTTAGTCCCACATCCTACCTACTCCTTAGATGGTGTCAATAATTTCCATGAAAATAATCACTATTAATATCTGTGATTCTGATCAAGTCCTCTGCAACAAACTATTTCTCAACCTCTAGTCTCTGCTGAGTCTTAAAACGCTCTCAGTAAGTGCTTACTTGACATTTTCAATGCCCTCTCATGCTTTCACTGAGGAAATTCTGTGAAAAAATGTGTTACCCAGACTTGTACTCATACACCCTAAGAGTGTGTTAGCTCATCTGAGTGACAGACAGATTTGTAAGGAGCTGGAAAACAGCTCTGACCATATGCCAGCTCATGTAAAATATTGAGTTTTGCAAGTATCTAGTAAATTTGACAGTAAAGATCTTAAATATAAAATACGTACAAAAAAGCTTTTATAGATCAAAATGAAGTGTGATTATTTAATATTGCCATATACTAAGACTAGTCATTTATTTTAGAATAAGTTAAAGTATGTTTTTCAAAATTCTTAAGAACAGAAATGCATTTGATACATGTCTATTAAAAACATACCTTCTATTCTGATCACTTCTATGATCAACACACGATTTGGCACTGCATTTCTAAGAAAAATGTGGGTTGTTTCAATATAATAAAATGGTCTCTCAGTTCAGTCTCTCAGTCGTGTCCGAATCTTTGTGACCCCATGAACTGCAGCACATCAAGCCTCCCTGTCCATCACCAACTCCTGGAGTTTACCCAAATTCATGTCCATTGAGTTGGTGATACCATCCAACCATCTCATACTCTGTTGTCCCCTTCTCCTCCTGCCTTCAATCTTTCCCAACATCAGGGTCTTTTCAAATGAGTCAGCTCTTCCCATCAGGTGGCCAAAATACTGGAGTTTCAGCTTCAACATCAGTTCTTCCAATGAACACTCAGGACTGATGTCCCTTAGGATGGACTGGTTGGATCTCCTTGCAGTCCAAGGGATTCTCAAGAGTCATCTCCAACACCACAGTTCCAAAGCATCAATTCTTCGGCTCTCAGCTTTCTTTATAGTCCAGCTCTCACATCCATACATGACTATTGGAAAAACCATAGCCTTGACTAGATGGACCTTTGTTGGCAAAGTAATGTCTCTGCTTTTTAATATGCTGTCTAGGTTGGTCATAACTTTCCTTCCAAAGAGTAAGTATCTTTTAATTTCATGGCTGCAGTCACGATATGCAGTGATTTTGGACTCTAATTGCTCCTAAAAAGCTTTAAATTGTAAGATGTCAGAATGAACTTTCAGTTTAAGGATTTCTGAATGAGGACAAATCTCAAATATATCAAAATAACTTCTTTAAAATAAGGAAACACATATATATCAAAATATAGCTGCCTTAGATTCTGATTCTTGTACAAGAAAATCTTATGAATCACAGTCAATACAGAACAAGGTGAGTAAGAAAGGTTCCTGAGTGTAAAAGTGACTCATTGTTGTCCTTTAAGTGAATTTGAAAATAGAAATATAATTTTCCAGAAATAATTCTAGCCTTCATTTATAAGAAACTACGAGATGAGAATACCTATCCTAGAATCATTAATTAACATGTTAGTTCTCCACTTTGTTTTACTTTAGACATTAGCATCACCAACTCAGTGGAGAAGAGTGAGCAAGCTTTGGGAGATAGTGAAGGGCAGGGAAGCCTGGTGTGCTGCAGTCCATGGGGTCGGAAAGAGTTGGACATGACTGAGCGACTGAACAACAATAATATTGTTGCTCTTGATAAAAGCAGAAGCTCTTGATTAAATTGAAGACAAAAGAGATTTTATGATAATAATTCTCTAGGTACCCCTTCCTCAAAAGACATTTTTGAAATATTCTAAAGTTATTCCCAAGAAGCTACACCATGACTTAGAAATGACTGACTGCAATATTTGAATGAGAATGCATTTGCAAATTTGAGTGTGGATTATCCTGTAGAGAGCTTATTTCTTGTTCACCACGCAAATGTCATTCCCAAGATGACCCCCAAACAATTGTACTCTTTGGCCTCACTAAATCATTCTTGATTTTGCTGTGTAATCCAAGACTTTGAAGTTTACTAAATCTGACTAAAACCAAGAGTCGTTACAGGAAGAATTGTCACTTGGTGAGCAAAACAGACATTGGCTGCTGGTTCCGGATTGATTTTCCCATGCAGAAAAGCACTGTGTTTTCAGATCTGTTATTCTGTACTTCAATTGAACTCCTAATATGTACTGATGCTAGCAGAATACCTTAAGATAATTTTGAGACACATAGTCAAAGGCAGTCTGTCTTGTGGTTTCTTTAAGAAATCTGGATAAAATTAGTGAATGTTAAGAGCCAAGAACTGAAATCAAGGAAAGATACTAACCTTCCTTGACAATTTCTGATTAGATTACCATCCCACTAAAAGAGCCAGAAACAAGGTTTTGTAACAGTGGCAAAATAAATAAACAAAACCATCAGGATTCTTAAACCATAGTTGAGATGCCAGTTTCCCCTCTGCCCCAATCACTTTTACATAAGGTGTTCAGACAATTTGTTTAATGTTATATTCCTCATAATTTAAGCTACATTTTTTTCCATTTTCTTAACTGATAGGAGAGGGTTTATTTGACATAGTTCTAGGCAAATTACAGATTTATGGTTCCAACTTCAGTAAATATTTCATCCCTTAATTTTGGATACAAGAACCTATTATCTGAATGGGTTTATTGTAATGTGTCTCCTTTAGAGACTGGAAGGGTGAAAGACTTGTAAATGTATCTGTAAACAAAGACTTCAGTGAAAGGGTCAAGGATGACAACCTTGTGGAGGGATCCAAATGATAATGACATCTTTTCCATCAGCAAATACCTCAAATGCTCTTATTGAAAATAAGGAAAATCAAGTAATATGCATGTCCCCGAATAATCATATTCATTTAGGTATTTAGCCACAAAATGGGTCTCTGTATGGATTTTAGGAGAAGGCAATGGAACCCCACTCCAGTATTCTTGCCTGGAGAATCCCACGGATGGAGGAGCCTGGTAGGCCGCGACATGACTGAGTGACTTCCCTTTCACTATTCACTGTCATGCATTGGAAAAGGAATTGGCAATCTATTCCAGTGTTCTTCCCTGGAGAATCCCAGGGACAGGAGAGCCTGGTGGGCTGCCGTCCATGGGGTCGGACAGAGTCAGATATGACTGAAGCGACTTAGTAGCAGCAGCAGTATGTATTTTATATGTATTTTATTTTTTATTTTTTTTTTAAATTTAAATTTATTTATTTTAATTTGGAGGCTAATTACTTTACAATATTGTATTGGTTTTGCCACACATCAACATGAATCCACCACAGATGCACACGTGTTCCCAATCCTGAACCCCCTCCCACCTCCCTCCCTGTACCATCCCTCTGGGTCATCCCAGTGCACCAGCTCCAAGCATCCTGTATCCTGCATCAGACCTAGACTGGCGATTTGTTTCTTATATGATATTATACATGTTTCAATGCCATTCTCCCAAATCATCCCACCCTCTCCCTCTCCCACAGAGTCCAAAAGACTGTTCTATACATCTGTGTCTCTTGCTGTCTTGCATACAGGGTTATTGTTACCATCTTTCTAAATTTCATATATACGCGTTAGTATACTGTATTGGTATTTCACGCCAGTCAGAATGGCTGCGATCCAAAAGTCTACAAGCAATAAATGCTGGAGAGGGTATGGAGAAAAGGGAACCCTCTTACATTGTTGGTGGGAATGCAAACTAGTACAGCCACTATGGAGAACAGTGTGGAGATTCCTTAAAAAAAACTGGAAATAGAACTGCCATACGACCCAGCAATCCTACTGCTGGGCATACACACCGAGGAAACCAGAATTGAAAGAGACACGTATACCCCGATGTTCATCACAGCACTGTTTATAATAGCCAGGACATGGAAGCAACCTAGATGTCCATTGGCAGATGAATGGATAAGAAAGTTGTGGTACATATACACAATGGAGTATTACTCAGGCATTAAAAAGAATACATTTGAATCAGTTCTGATGAGGTGGATGAAACTGGAGCCGATTATACAGAGTGAAGTAAGCCAGAAAGAAAAACACCAATATATATATTTTAAAAAGATTAAATGGAATTAATTTTGGTATTGTCCTTAACCTGATATTTGACTTGTTAACAATAAAGTATCTTTCTGTGAAATGATGAGATGCTAGAGATAGAAAATGTTAATCAGAAGAGTAGGATCACTTACAGTCTCTCCACGTTGCCCAGGATGTCCTGGCAGGCCATCTTTTCCAGGTGGTCCCTGAAATCACAAATATTCACCATCAAATGTCACAAGTATTTCTTGAATCATTTTAGAATCTAAATATAATGTTAGACAATTTTCTTATATCTTCATTAGATATGCTATTTTGATGTTCTATTGATTTTATATATGGTAGTACATGTAAAGGGGCTTCCCCAGAGGCTCAGTGGTAAGGGATACACCTGTGATGCAGAAGATGCAGGATAAGTGGGTTCAGTCCCTATGCTGAGAAGATACCATGGAGGAGGGCATGGCAACCCACTCCAGTATTCTCGCCTGGAGAATCCCATGGACAGAGGAGCCTGGCAGGCTAGAGTCCACAGGGTCACAAAATGTCAGACATGGTTGAAGGGACTGAGCACGAGCAGGTAGTATGTGTATATATCTCTTTAGTATAATTCTATGAGCTTCTCTGGTGGTTCAGACAGTAAAGTCTGCCTGCAGTGCAGGAGACTAAGTTTGATCCCTGGGTCAGGAAGATCTGCTAGAGAAAGAAATTACTACCCATTCCAGTATTCTTGCCTGAGAAATCCTATGGAGAGAGGAATCCGGCAGGCTAGAGTTCATGGGGTCAAAAAGTTGGACATGACTGAGTGAATAAACTACCAGACAGCTATAACTCAGACCAACACAATATTGTAAAACTGTAATCTGAGTATTTTACATTTAAATTATTTCATTAGCAACTATATTTTTAAAGAGCATATTCACATATTTGTATTTTATTTTTGCAAAAATAATAGTTCTTCAGTACTTGACAAATGAATATTTTTCCTTATTTTTGTTGTTATTTGGTGAATATTTTTAATTCAATTTCCTGTGTATCAAGACTTGGATAATAGAGATAGACGGTGTCCTCTAGTGGTGGTCTGAGCTTCTAACTGACAAGAATGTGAAAGAAATAAAAACTCTTACAAACAAGAGCATTTTACTTATCAGTTGCTTCAGGTAAACAAAACAAGGGGCACCACTCAATTTTAGAAGTTACCAGGCCCAATTTTTCCCAGTAGCTTTTCCTAAATACCCTCTTGGAAGCATAACGTCTCTTAAACACTGCAGAGCACGTCCGCTGTGCTATCACTTTAGGTAAATGATGCTGTCTTTGTCATGACTGAAAAAATAAATGAGGCTTATCAATTAAGTATTTAAGGTAAAAACCCTGAGAGGGTTATTTAGATACTTAGTCGAAATAGATGGCTTGTTTAGAATGCATTGTGGATGACTCATCCTACACAGAAAGCATTAAGCATCAAGTTCAAATTTCAAAATACGTATAATAGGTATAGGCAGAGACATTCTTAGGTGAGAACGTCTGGGTAAATGAAGGAAATGATCACGTCAATGACAACATGTTTAATGATAATGGGTATACCTCTCACAGTTTAATTATTTGAATAAACCTACTCAGGTATTAAAAATACACTATTTACATAAATCTATTTTCAAGTAACGATTCTTTGTATATGAAGTTTGAAAAAAAAAAGTATTTCCAAATAATATCATTTTCACAGACAGCTTTCTTCCACTGGAATTTTTTCTAAGGTGGTTGTAACATCTTGGGGAAAGGCTTCCTGATGGTGACTAGTACCAGCTCTCTCTCTGATCTCCTCTTTATTGACACACTGTTTAAGTTATCAGGTCTAATTAAAGCCTGTATGATATTTCACAAGATCATTGGTTGCTCAGTGATTTGCTCATATTTTCCAGGACCATATCAGCGATTCTATTGCCATTTTCCCCAAAGACCAAAACTGGAATGCTTTTAACCAAGTCCTCCAAACATTCTTGGGCATCACAGACCCATTCTTTCTTTCAAAAACATATATTACATACTTATGTGCTGGGCACTAGGTAATCATAATATGAGATACAGTTCTCAGTTTGGAGGTGAAACACATAAATAAGTAATTTATTGTTACTGGATCTTATTTAGGTTCAGTATTTCAAAGTAAATAAAAACAAGTCCTACATTCAATCACTATTTTGATACATATGGGTTTAAATGTGCTATCAACTGGGGTTAGTAGTAAAACTTTAAATAAAATTACAGGGTGACTGCTAAAGAATAATAAACATGAATCAGACACTTTGTTCCACCATACTAAAATGCATCTCAAATGATGAGTTTTGCAATCAGTATAGGCTATTTATAGGGCTTCCCTGGTGGCTCAATGGTAAAGAATCCACCTGTAAGGCAGGAGACACAGGGGACAGGAGTTCAGCCCCTAGGTCCAGAAGAGCCACTCCAGTATTCTCTCCTGGAGAATCCCATGGACACAGGAGCCTGGCAGGCTACAGTCCATAGGGTCACAAAGAGTTGGACATGACTGAGCATGCAAACACACATAAGCTATTTACATTTCTTCAGCATTTGTAAATATAAAAGTTAAATATCTCATTATATTTGTTGGTATGAAAAGTATAGATAATACTTTTATTATAAAATACTACCACTCTTTAAAATAATGAACTTAGATCTAAATAACATCATCTGAGATGAATGTAACATGATTTTTAATGGCTTTCCTAGATACTCTATGGGAGCAGTGTGTAATAGACTATATAAAAATTCATATCATCATTTTTCTTGATTTAAGTATGCATTCCTAATATTAAATGATAAATCCTAAACAATTTTATTGACTCCAAACAACTATCCAATAAAATAAATATAATGACCAAATAATTTCCTGGCATTAATTTAAAAATAATAATATCATTGATCAAAATAGATGGACATTTGATGTCATTGGAGAATGTCAGTGACAACAAATTTATCTAAATGGGGGTTGTGTGTATATAGCAAAGTAATCTGTGTAAAGATACTTAGAAATAAATATTAAGAATTTTTTCACTTCTTATTTGTACTGCATTGATTTCGCTATAAATAGAAGATATCTTATAGTAGGCATGTTATAAATCTTATTAATCACCAGAGTTAACTTTTTTTTAAATGGGGTAACTATATGCTGACACTGGCTTGAGGTAAATAGACTCTAAACCTGAATATTCCAAGTACCCCATATGTATCTGTGTGAGTATACATATACACATATATATATATTTCATTTATTTATACATACATACATTATAATATATATACATTTCCTAATTATAATGAAAATGAATCAGTTAATTTGAAGGAAGAGGAGCTTGGTTCAATCCTTCTACCTGAATCCTTCCTTCTAAATATTAAAGAAATGAAGACAGGTCTTTCCTATATGTTATAAAACTGCATACCAGAACAAATGATAGGTACTTTATTTCACACTCGAATGTTTCATTTGTCAGAGAAATAGAGTATAAAAATCATTTTGTTTAGCAGTGAAAGCAATGTTCCTTAACAGGGTCATGGCTCTCTACCAGGCTGCATGCTTCTCAAGTGTAGGCATTTACTACACTTCTAATACGTAAGAGACAAAACGCATGCATGATCAATGACTCAAAACTTGAAAGCTACATGAGGGAATGGACTGAAAAAATCTGAGGAAAAATGGCATTCTGTGACAATAAAATTATCCTACACAAGAGAAACTTCTTAACAGTTTGCTCAAATATAAATGGCATGATAATGTTAAAGTTATACATATCACTGGATTTTATGTTCCTAAACAATAATCTATGAGCATGGCTTCAAAATACTTATGAATGGATCTTATGTGCACAATTTTGCAACAGTATTTTCATTTCTCTATATATGCAGCTTTACATCATTTAATATTACATTTGGAACAAAACTGAAATAGTAAACAACATTATATGCATGTAGTATCTATTATCCTGTGTTTAATTATAGGTATTTGTGTTAATCCTTTTATAACATTATAATATAGATAATAGCCTTTTTTGATATATTTGCAGTAATATCAAGATTCTTTGTGATAAAAATAATACTTCACACTTAAATCAGTATTTTACAATAAATAACCCATTTTCAAACATGTGAGCTAAAGTCACATTTGAAAGTAATCAAGGAAAGAAGGAGTTATTCAAACTCAGTAAAAGTACTGGAGAACATTTTATTTATTTATAAATGATTTTCAGCATGTTTAAAAGTAAAATGTACTCATTTGTAACATTTATTTAGGTTTTAAACATCTTAATTTAGTAGTGTTCTTTTATGCAAGATTGTTATTGAACTATATTTGGTAAACTATAATTATTTATATTAGATACATAATTATTAGAAATTAGAAAATTTTTTAAATGTTAGCATCCAAAATGCCTTATATAAGTTCCTCATACAAGGTGCATGTTGTAGTAGTTTGTAAAAAAGATTCAGTTCAAAATCAGTTTAAAACATGAAGCTGGACATCTGTATCAGTATGTCTCTAAATGAAAACATCCAGGATGTGAAAAAAGCTGTCAGTAATTATTTACAAGGAATTAGTTATTTGTATTATTGCATTGAAAAAATTTTGTTCTCAAATCATTGACTGAAAATTTTAACTGTACTCAGTTTCCTACAGAGTAGGTCATATTCATATTCAAACTATATTGGTCTTAATCTCAAACTACTTTTGAATTCACTATTGAATGTCAGGCCCATTGACCATTGGCATTGGCATCATCTGGATATTTGCCAGTAATATCAAGTCTCAAGACCTATCCCAGACATACAGAATCAAAACCTATGTTTTTAACAGAATACCAACATGATTTATGTGTACATTAAAGTTTGAATAGCATTGTCTACTCTGGACTAGAACAGTGCTTCACAAACATTACCATGTATCAGAACTACCCAGAAAGCTCGTTAAGACACAGACTGGGCCCCTCTCCTTGAGTTCCAATTAAAGAGGTAAGGTGGAAACAGGACACTGGATTTCTAACAAAGTGCTGCTGATCTTGGTGGCCTATTGGGGCCACCCTGTGAGAGCAATTTCCTTTGACAGGTGGGTGCTATGGTTTGAAAGGTTGTATCCCTTTGAAATTCATATGATGAAAGTATAATGCTCAAATGTGATGTCATTAGCAAGTGGTACCTTTGGGTGGTGCTTATGTTATCTTCGTGGAACCCTCAAGAATGGAATGGTTGACTTATAAAAGTGGTTCCAGAGAACAGAAAATGAAAAGTCTGCTACCTGAAAAGGGGTCCTCACCTCATCATTCTGGGACTCTGATCTCTGACTTACAGCCTTCAGAACTCTAAGAAATAGATTCTACTTTTTATACACTAGACAATCTATGTTTTCTTTGTTATAGCAGTCAGAATGGACTAAGGCAGTAAGTTGATACTAACTCTTATAAATAAATTGAATAGGTTGCCAAAAAAGGAGAGAAAAGAGCAACTGAGCACTAGGCATGTCCTATATTCCCATAAATGTCTGTGTGAAAAGAAAAGATTTCAATTAACTTTGTGAAAATATTTGATGAGGATAGTCTAACTGTGGCTCTAAATAAATTTTATAAAAAAGGGAATGATTCAAGAAAGGTTATCATTACATTTTCTTAAAAAATACATTATAAAGGCAAAAATAGTAAATATAAATAATAGATCTTAATGTGATATAAGTAATATCAGAATGTTGGAGGATGATTTTGAAGAAGGATCCATTGGATGATAAAAGATATAAGAAATTAATACACCAAATATTTAAGATTCAGTAATGATTTTTAATGTCATCAATAATACTCATTGCAGTAGAAGAGTAGTTGAGACAATAATATTCATGTTGTTCTAGTTTTGATATATTTGAAGGGATGCTTAATCAGATATATCTAAATTATATTCAGAAATGTTTGATAAACTTCATAAGCTGAAAATATAAACTCTGGCATTAATCACCATTTTGTCTTATGGGCTTCCCTGGTGGCTCAGTGGTAAAGGATCCTCCTGTAATGCAGGAGGCCAGGAACTACAAATTTGACTCTTGGGTTGGGAAGATCTCCGGGAGGACGGCATGGTAACCCACTCCAATATTCTTGCCTGAAGAATTCCATGAACAGAGGAGCCTGGCAGGTGCAGTCCATAGGGTGGCATAGAGTTGGACACAACTTCAGAGAAGGCACTGGCACCCCACTCCAGTACTCTTGTCTGGAAAATCCCATGGACAGAGGAGCCTGGTGGGCTGCAGTCCATGGGGCCGCTAAGAGTCGGATACGACTGAGCGGCTTCACTTTCACTTTTCACTTTCATGCATTGGAGAAGGAAATGGCAACCCACTCCAGTACTCTTGCCCGGAGAATCCCAGGGAAGGGGGAGCCTGGTGGGCTGCCGTCTATGGGGTCGCACAGAGTCGGATATGACTGAAGTGACTTAGCAGAAGCAACTTGGCATGCACACATGCATTTTATTTTTATAGGAATTTGTATCAATATTTGTATCCAAATATATTTCACATATATGTGACATATAAGTCACATATAAGCTGTGACTTACAAATTTGAAAACACTATCAAGTGAAGAAAGAGAAAGAAAAACTATGATACTTACAGGAGGGCCTTTTGGTCCAGGGAATCCAACTGGACCTTGAGGTCCTTGAGGACCCTGAAAAGAAAAAGCAATAGGGAAATCTAAGCATATACTTTAAAAGGAATATGTTTATACTCTGAAGTTTATTTCTACAGATAAAGAACAATACAGGCTACAGCTTGTTTACCATAAGGGCAGAACTATGGGCAATACAATGAGATAATCTGTGCTAATCTATAAGCAAAATGGATGATTTTCCACACAATTCAGTACTCAAAACTGCACATCACATAAGTGGTCGTAGCTTAAGAACACTGCAATTATTTAGAATTCATATTAAAAGTAAATAGAACATGGATGTATCAGAAAACCTTGTAGATAATCTACTTTCAATATTAGCTAAAAACATCTATAAATGGAAGATATTTCAATTTAATAGACTCCCCCAAATTATTTTTAAAATTGACTCTATACATATTTTGACACTACAGTCATACAAGATTAAAGGAAAAAAATAAGTGACAATCTCACAAGACCATCAGTTCAGTTCAGTTCAGTCACTCAGTCGTGTCCAACTCTTTGCGACCCCATGAATTGCAGCATGCCAGGCCTCCCTGCCCATCATCAACTCCCGGAGTTCACTCAGACTCACGTCCATCGAGTCAGTAGAGGATACCTTTTACTAATCTCTATATTTAAAACGTATTTGTTTTTAAGGATATTGCGATCTCATTTTATTCATGCATAAGCTTCTTTTGTAGATAAGATGAAAATAACTCTACTATGTCCCAAATATTGAAAAAGAAATACTTATGCCACAAATTATCCATTGTTTATGCAAAATTCAATTTATTTCAGTGTGTTCATTTTTTGCTTTTATTCTGTTTTATTTTTGCTAAAATTTCTCATTTTAGACCGAAGTAAAAACTATATTAACTAAGACCTTAATGGTAGGCATTCATGCTCTGCAAATCATGAGTATGAGGGATCATATTTAACTTGCAGAATATCCTAATGAGTGCATATAAGTATATATGTATCAGTTCAGTTCAGTCCAGTTGCTCAGTCGTGTCTGACTCTTTGTGACCCAGTGAATCGCATATATATACATAAATATATTGTTAAAGAAGGTCATTATAATGGGAAAATATAGGTATTTTTCATTTCTAATTCAATGGTACTACAAAACTCTCTACTTGAACTTCCCAAATCATATATACAGAAGAGAATGTTTCTGTGATATTATTTTTATTGTTCTTCAACTGTGTGCCTAAGACATAACAAATAGTTCATGATACTTAAAATTCTTTGAGAAAATGGTATATTATAGAGAACATATCTGATAAACTACACAGAATGCAGTAAATACATTTTGTATATTTAAAACATGTATAAATGTTTCTTGGAAATGGTTTCGAGCATACTTAAAAAAAATTTTTTTTTTTAAATCAACCTTTACTTTGAGCTTCCCTGGCAGCTCAGATGGTAAAGAATCTGCCTGCAATATGGGAGACCCAGGTTCAATCCCTTGGTCGGGAAAATATCCTGGAGAAGGGAATGGCAACCCACTCCAGTATTCTTGCCTGGAGAACCCCACAGACAGAGGAGCATGACAGGCTACAGTCCATGGGGTCACAAAGAGTCAGATACAACAGAGCGACTAACACTCACTTTACTTTGATCCTCAAAATATACTTTTCCCATTCTCAAAATGTCTTCACAATCACAAGTGATCATGTTCTTGGGTTACACTGTTGTGTTCCAAAATAAAATCATGAAGATTTATAGCTGACACTGAGATTTTGGAATGTATAATAAAATATGTAAATAGAATAGTTTGTGCTTTAAAGACAAAACTCTTAGTTATGCTACAGTTTGTTAAATGGCTCTACTGGTTCTATTTCAGTTAATGATTCAGCCATTTTAATTAATTTAACTGTATATTCGAATTAAGATGACTAATACAAAATATTTAAAATGTGTATATCATTTATGAAGTCAAATGTATAGGATAAACTTAATTTGGAAATAGCTCATCAACAGTGAGAAATATTTAATAGAAACTTAATTAAACTTGATCCAAAGCCCTGAAACAAAAGTAATTTAATGTTTATTCTTGGGTCTTATACACTGACATTTTTGTCACAAATGGAAAGTTTATTTTTAAAAAAATGACCTATTCTCAGTTTTAAGTTATATATCAGAGGGTATTTCTGTTTTACTTTTTGTGAAATACCTATTATAAATTTCAATAATATAAAATGTATAATTTTATAATATAAATTTTATACTTTTAATATAAAAGGTATAATTAAAATTTTAGAATATTAATTTCTTTGATAGTAATGTAGAATATTTTAAATTCTTTTAAGAGGATAGCTTTCAAAATCTGGCTGCAAAAATGCTATAGTTTGCCAAACAAACAAAGGGTGTGCTTACTTATGTATATTTAGCTTTATTTTATATCAATTGAAAAATCAGTTTACTAAATAGTTTTCCTATTTACTGGAACAGATGCTTTATCTTGATTTGAATGTTTATCGATTACGACTTAATGGCTACTGGAAGCTTGCATGTTACCAGCATAATGCTACTGCCAGCTCCAGGAACAAAGTGTCAGTATGGAAAGCAAGAGTGGGGGAGGAGAAGGTATAGGTGTTATACACATATTTAAAAGAAATATAAGATTTTGGTTTGAGTTTAAGAGTTGATATGATAGGCCAGTTACACATATAATTTCTCTCACTTCTATAACAAAAATAGTAGCACTTAAGTGATGAAGATTTTTTAGGGAAGTAAATTAAAGAATGGGCTTCCCACGTGGTGCTGGTAGTAACCTAGCTGCCAATGCAAGAGACTCATAAGACACGAATTCAATCCCTGGATCAAGAAAATCTCCTGGAGAAAGACATGGCAATCTACTCCAGTATTCTTGCCTGGAGAATCCTATGGACAGAGGAGCCTGGTGGGCTACAGTCCATAGGGTCACAAAGAGTCGGACATGACCAACATGACTTAGCACGCACACACATAATAGGAACTTTAAAACTCTGATGTTTTGTGGATGACTGCATGCATGTATTTGCAAACACATGTAACTTTTCCCGGAAATTTAAACACTTTTAAATATAAACATTTATATGATGTAACTATTGTACTTACTCTTTCACCAGGAGGGCCAGGAGGGCCATCACCACCTGAAGTGCCCTGAGAAAAACAACACAAAAACAGAAAGAAATCAGTTTTGACTCCTTCCAGTAACAGCCATCCTGTGGAGGAGGAACCTACAGACAAGCCCAAATGGAACAAGCTCTGACAGTACCTTTGGACCTGGTTTCCCAGTAGGACCTCTTGCTCCTCTTGAACCTCGAGGTCCCTGCATGTAAGAGCAAAGATGAATTGATCTAGTTCCAATTAGATCAAAACGGCACAGGATCAGTTTTCTTTTTTGAAGCAAATTATTTTGGCAAGTTAAATCCAAAATGAAAATCACCATTTTAAATCAAGGCCCTTACCGTTGGACCACGCTGACCCCGAGGGCCCGGTTTGCCAGCTACACCCTGTCAAAAACAGTTCAAACAGCTTCAGTATACAGTATATCACAATGAATTGCGAGTCTGGGCCTGAGAGATAGGTTCCCATGCAAGAACACTTATATTAGTCCAGAACAGTATACTTGTATATCATACCCGGGCACCTTTCTCTCCATTGGCGCCTGGAAACCCAGGAAATCCAGTGGAACCCTACAAAAATAAAAATAGTAAATAATGAGTATATTAACATTTCAGCAACAAGCTGAAAGTCTTTTAAAATACAGTGGTTCTCATAAGTGGGTAGCATTCAAATAAAAAATATAACTTTAAGATACCATACAACCTTTATTCATGTACTGAAAAATGAACTTACAGTGATACCTGAAATCCTGGAAGCATTGAAAACATGAATTGATAACACATCTTAGTTTTCAACTTTAAGGAAATTAATCAAATATATCATTTTTTATACTAAAAAATAGTAATTAAAGGACACTTCATATAATATAAATTTTCACTTATAATTCTACATATTTGTTTCAACTCTGAAGAAAAACTTTGCTTTTCACAAGCATGAATAATCAAATAGTAAAATAGGAGTTTTATAAAATGTTTTTCTGAATTAACATTATTGTATTCTTGTAGTATACTTATCACTTTTTAGTTGAGTATTTTGTACCTTTGGAACTGGATAAAATCATAAAGATTAAAAATCTTCCCCCTTTTCTGTTTGATGTTTAAATATGGTTAGATACAGCTGAGAGTCTAAGTCAGACTGTCCAGCATTAAAATCTGTTATGGGGATTCCAAACACATGAATTCAAGACTTATGTTTGTCATACAGTCATGTAAGTAAATTGAGTACATCACTTATCCCCTTTGAGCATAGCTTTTTCTTCAGTAAAATGAGATCATCTGCATCTTATAGGTACTTTGGCACTTGTAGGATATAGAACTGAAGGAAGGCAAATTATAAAAATAATAATAATAGATAACATTAAATAAGGATTATTTAAGGATGTATAAGCCCTATAAAAGCACTATGTAATTTAATCCACAGTTACCTTCTACAAATGGAATATAATTCCATTTTACCTTCTACATATGTCCAGATCTTCATCTACCAAGAGATTCCTTCGAACATGATTTTGATTGGTTTGCCTCATTATTGTATCATGAAATAAAGCAGATTAGGGTTCAATCCTTTCTCTTCAACTTACTAATAACTATAAGACCCTCAGATTGGTGGGTGGGGGAGGCGGCTTCCAAGCACTCACTTTTCCTATTCAGACCAGTGTATGGATTAAATGCAATAATGTATAAAATGTCTAGCAAAGAATAGTAGACATGCAGATTTTATGCACTTTCCCATGCGTCAATGAAGGTAAAACAAAGCCTTCTTTGACTTGAATACATCTTTGGGTTTTGTTTTTCTTTCTTCTTCTATTAGGTTCAGGTGTACAGTAAAGTTAATCAGTTATACACACACGCACAAATATATATTCTTCACTCAGATTTTTTTCCATTAAAAGTTATTACAAGATATTTAATATAGTTCCCTGTGCTATATAGTAGGTCCTTATTGTTTATCTATTTTATATACAGTAGTGTGTATCTCTTAATCCCAAACTCCTAATTTGTTTCTTTCCCCCACTTCTCTCATTTTGGTAACAATAAATTTGTTTTCTATTTTAGTGCACACTCATTTGGAATGAACTAACCTAAAGTAATACTTCTCTCAGTGATAAATGTCTCCTCTGTGTCAGAAGAGTTTAGAGTGACTGCTAAAAGAAGGGACTGTCAAATCCTACTGCAGGCAATAAGGTCCAGGAATTTTCATTTTTAACAATTTCTCCAGGTGATACATACAGAATAGGTGTTATCAATTTATATTTCCTCCACAAATCAGGAAATTTGTATGTGAAGCCTTATGGCATTTGATGGACAAAGCTTAGTAAGAACTGCTAAGCTTCCTATTAGGACCCATTTAGCAACATATTATAATTCATTTATAGAGACCACTATGTGATCAACCTGAGGACAATTATTACAACATGTAATGCTCATATTCTTCTTCAGCGTTACTGGATTAATGTGATATTGAATGGTTTGTTCTTGAGAAACCTATATGCAGGTCAGGAAGCAACAGTTAGAACTCGATATGGAACAACAGACTGGTTTCAAATAGGAAAAGGAGTACGTCAAGGCTGTATATTGTCACCCTGCTTATTTAACTTCTATGCAGAGTACATCATGAGAAACGCTGGGCTGGAGAAGCACAAGCTGGAATCATGATTGCCGGGAGAAATCCCAATAACCTCGGATATGCAGAAGACACCACCCTTACGGCAGGAAGTGAAGAGAAAATAAAAAGCCTCTTGATGAAAGTGAAAGAGGAGAGTGAAAAAGTTGGCTTAAAGCTCAACATTCAGAAAACGAAGATCATGGCATCGAGTCCCATAACTTCATGGTAAATAGATGGGGAAACAGTGGAAACAGTGTCAGACTTTACTTTTTGGGGCTCCAAAATCACTGCAGCCATGAAATTAAAAGACGCTTACTCCTTGGAAGAAAAGTTATGACCAACCTAGACAGCATATTGAAAAGCAGAGACATTACTCTGCCAACAAAGATCCATCTAGTCAAGGCTATGGTTTTTCCTGTGGTCATGTATGGATGTGAGAGTTGGACTGTGAAGAAAGCTGAGTGCCGAAGAATTGATGCTTTTGAACTGTGGTGTTGGAGAAGACTCTTGAGAGTCCCTTGGACTGCAAGGAGATCCAACCAGTCCATTCTGAAGGAGATCAGCCCTGGGATTTCTTTGGAAGGAATGATGCCAAAGCTGAAACTCCAGTACTTTAGCCACCTCATGCGAAAAGTTGACTCATTGGAAAAGACTCTGATGCTGGGAAGGATTGGAGGCAGGAGGAGAAGGGGACGACAGAGGATGAGATGGCTGGATGGCATCACGGACTCAATGGACGTGAGTCTGAGTGAACTCCGGGAGTTGGTGATGGACAGGGAGGCCTGGCGTGCTGTGATTCATGGGGTCGCAGAGTCGGACATGACTGAGCGACTGAACTGAACTGGATGCCCACATAATGGGGGAAAATGTCTGCAAATTACATTTTTGAAAGGCTTTCAAAAGCCTTTTCTCTATCTCTGCTGCTGCTGCTCTGCTAAGTCTCTACAGAGAATCATATAGTTATATCTGGTAGAGTATTACTATGTGAATACTCTAGGACATTGACAAGTAGTACAATTCAATATGGAAGTAATTCATTTCTATCAAATTCAATTTAAGGACAAATATTCATCTGTCCTGAGTAGAAGAGAAATTCATTTATAGAGACTTCATTTGAACAAATGGCTCTTATGTATCAATTTTATGTTTAATAAATTTATTTTCTTACATAGTTTCTGCTCTAAGAAATTTATGGGAAATAGACAAAAATGTCTAATCCACCAGCTAAATAATTTGTAATATATGGGTATATTTTTCTCTTTTTCACATGTAAAAATTATCACCAAAATATACAGTTTCCATGAAAAGACGTCTGCTTTTAAGTGGAAAAAATAAACAGCCAACAAAAGGCCAAAAAGTCAATGGTTAATAGCAAAATCAGCTCTTTTGGTGAATAAAACTTTTAAAATTAGTTTAAATGCTATTTTTAAATATAAACTAATTCTATCTGAAAATAGTTTTTACTTTTTGAAATAGCTATCTTTTGATACAACATATAATGGTACATCTTTTAAAAACCCATTATGGTTTACATTTCTAGTAAGATATTACATAAATTATATTGTCTAATTATAGTCCTTATATTGTTTGAAAATTAGCAGCCAAGTTTTAGTGAAAGGGAAAATCGCTCAGTCATGTCTGACTCTTTGCAACCCCATGGACTAGTCTGCCAGGCTCCTCGGTCCATGTAATTCTCCTGGCCAGCATACTGGAGTGGGTAGTTGTTCCCTTCTCCAGGGGATCTTACCAACCCAGGGACCAAACCCAGGTCCCCCACATTGCAAGCAGATTCTTTACCATCTCAGTCACCAGGGAAGACTAATTATAGTCCTTATATTGCTTGAAAGGGATTAGTAGTCTAGTTTCATATTTAGTATAATAAAGTCTTAAGCCTATTCAAAATTCACTGGCTTCCACATAAGAAAGGATGTGACCTTATCTTTGATTTTTGATGTATCCATCATTTTTTATTTAAGAACTGAGAAACATAAATGGTTTTGATCATAGAAAAAAGTTAGGAAGAAAAGTAAAAGATAAAGATAAAGACCAAAATTTCAGACATTTAGGTTAAAAGGTAAAAATGCAATGTTTGATTCCTCAAGGAAGAAGCATTTCTCTCTAGTCATTCTGGTCCATTTTGTTACTAAAGAACTGAATGATTATTGAACATAGTATTGACTTAAGAAAAACAGAAAAATATAAGAATTTCAAATAAACCCTTAATAGAAAACTATATTCATTCATGTAAATGTAAAAACAGATTTCAGTTTTTAAATCAAAACAAAACCACAACTGCAATTCAATTTAGATCGAAAATTTACCCAATAAGTTAAGAATAGTTTAAAGTTGTATTTTATAAAGCAAATATCTTCTTTTACTCAAAGCACTTGTGAAAATGCTTGACATCCAAAAGGAAGATAACCAAGTAACAGAATAGGGTATTAGAGACAATATTTAAAAGGTAAAAATTACTAATTAATGCTTGTATTATTTTTTAAATCATAGATTAAATGCATCTTTCTTTAGAAGGACTCCATTACCTCCTAGAATACAAAGAAATATTCTAGAAAGCCAACTAATAGGGCAAAACTGTATGGCAAGCCTAAAGTACTGTTATCACATGATAATGAGTCACAAGTGCATGAAATTCACATTTGTCAGGAGGTAGGATATTTTTGTCTCCCATTGATTATCTGTGAAACATTAATAAATATATGTTTGGGCATTATTATACCCAAGCAGGATGTACCCTTATATTCTATATCTGTCAAACATTAACAAATCAAACAGGGATAGATAGATGACAAACATATAGATAGATAGTAGATAGATAAAGGTAATCTCGTGTGCATGTAACTACCTTTATATTAGTAAGCAAAATTTATATATGAAATCATTTAACCATTTAATATAACTAGTCAATCAATCAAAAGAATCCGTAACAAAGTTCTATAATGAGCTCGAGGAAAATTAGTGCTAGGTAAACACATATTTTTAAAACACTTTTTTGCTTAAAATATGTATATTTCACATAGTCAAAAACAGAATCTCAGTACATTGAGTGCATGAGTTGAGTAGTACTCCCCCCCAAAGACACATCAAATACCCAACTATTCTGGAATTTGTGAATATTACTTTATTTGGAAGAAAGGGGTCTTCATAGATGTAATTTAGTTCAGGATCTTGAAATTAGATCATCCTGAATTATTCAGGTGGTCTTTATATCCAATGAAAACTGCCTTTATAAGAAGAAGAGAAGATAAGGACACAGAAAAAAAGGCCACGTGAAGAAGAGGTTGGAGATTGCACACAAGCCAAAAAATGCCTAGGGCCATAGGAAGATGGAAGAAGTCAGGATAGATTTTCCCACAGGGCTTTTGGAGGGAGTATGGGCTTGCTGACACCTCAATTTTAGATTTATGGCCTTCAAAAGTGTAAGAAAATCAATTTCCATTGTTTAAATAACCAAGTTTGTGATGATTTGTTACAGTAGCCCTAGGAAACTGATTCTGTGGAAATAAGAGAAAATAAAGAGGATGAAAGAAGAGCCATTCTTTCTCTTAAAAAAATATTAAATGGTAATTCAAACCTTTAGGGAACTAGACAGGAAATCAAAAGCTATTATCCATCACTAGTCATATACTTAAAACTTCTAGATCTATTAATTAAATGCTGCCTTGGAATAGACCTTATTCCAATTACAAGGAATTGGCTGACTATGACTTCCTCTGTCTCTAAAATACTCCAGTCCAAAATCACATAAGCTCTCTGAACTCTCTGCAGTCTCAGTGCCCATAAATGCATCTGACTTTCTCTTGTAAGATTATATTTTAAGGATTCATCATCTCTACATTACAAACTGAAATGTAACCATAGATGATTAATGTTAAATGTATCGACAAAATGCTAATGAACAAGCTATAAAAATCAAGCTAATTGTTTTACCTTTGGACCTTGTCTTCCTGGATATCCGGGTAATCCTGGAACGCCAAGTTTCCCCTAAAGTTAAAATAATAATAATAATAATAATAATCACTTCAAAATAGAATTCAGTCTATTAGAGCACATAAAAGGAATATTTGCAAGTTTTTCCATTTTTTACTTTCATTACATTTCTTAATTTGAATAGGAAAAAAATGTTACTAATGCTGTGATGTTCAATAACTTAAGCTCCTAAGTGACAGTGTCTTCTTTAAGGACATAGCGAAAGTCATTCAGTCGTGTCCAACTCTTTACGACCCCATGGACTATACAGTCCGTGGAATTCTCCAGGCCAGAATACTGGAGTGGGTAGCCATTCCCTTCTCCAGGGAAGCTTCCCAACCCAGAAATCGAGCCCAGGTCTCCCGCATTGCAGGCAGATTCTTTACCAGCTGAGCTACCAGGGAAACCCTGACATAGAGCACTGAGTAAAGATAATTCTAGGACTGTTTGTGAATGAAAGAATTCACCTAAATTTTATCAAAATTAAATACTATTTAAAATGAATGGCTGTAGTTAGAACTGCATGTAGGTTTTGCCATTTCAACTAAAGGTAATCTATTTGAAAAAATTATTTAATTTCTCACTGTAAATAGAAAGCAAGCAATCATAAGTTAACTTTTTTTTTACTAAAGGAAGGCTTAAATAACTATATTAAGAAATTTAACTTAATTTTTGAGCAAAGTTTCTTCTTTTATTCAAATATCTGAATAAATTGAGTTAATAAATACCAAATATTGAGAGACATAGCTAAATAATGATTTTTGTGGACTGTTAATTCCTACAGGTGGAAACTTGAGGGTGTAGATATTTTCTTCCAATGCAATAAAATTACCACTCAGTTTGAAAGTGCTGATAATGATAAATTACTGTGAAGTCCAAAGACATATAGCATATGCTAAAAGGTTTAAAATGCTAACCTAACAAAATTGACCCCCTGAACAAAGCATTAATTTAAAAATTTGGATAGAAAGAAAATAAAATTAAAATAAGTGGATTGAATAAAATATATGTTTGTGAAATCTGACTGAGACAATTTCCTTAAGATCTTGAGAAAGTATGTTTAATATATAAAATATTTATCAAAATCTTAAACATTAACAGACAAGTAGTATCATTATTTCTTATGTGCATTCAAAATAAATAAGAACAAAAACATAAACAAGTCCAAATTACTATCTATAAAACTTTAAAAGATGAGGAGGCTTTATGAACAAAAATAAATATTTTACTGGATGAAGCAAGGCAAGAAATTAGGAATACAGTTTATGATCTTGCTATTATAGATGGGGGTTCCCTGATAGCTCAGCTAGTAAAGAAACTGCTTACAATGCAGGAGTCCTAGGTTCAATTCCTGGGTTGTGAAGATCCCCTGGTGAAGGGAAAGGCTACCCATTCCAATATTCTGGCCTGGAGAATTCCATGCACTATATAGTCCATGGGGTCACAAAGGGTCAGACATAACTGAGCGACTTTCACTTTCACTATCTTATATTGAACAAAACAGTTGTCTGATTCAAGATCAATTTCACATAGGTAAGCGGTCTTCACATGAAACATATTCAAACAAGCCTTAAGAAGCATACTCATAATGATACCACCTTGGACACAGTAAGTTGTCACACCTTGCTTTGTGCTACTAATTTCAAGGTTAATGAAATTCTCTTAATTATGATCAGAAAACTTTTGTAGTCTATGTTACTACATTAGAATGCAAATTCATTCATTTTAGAATCATTTAAAAATAAATCCAGACAGAAAAATTGTATTTTCAGTGCAGTGATAGGCAACTACAATAAAAGAGAAAATACTAATGAAATGCTAAAGATGAATAATTAGGAAGTAAAGTTCTGATGCCTCAGAACAGTTTGTGGGACCAACTTACACAGAATACAGTGGGGTTGCAAAAAGAGGAAGGTCCTAGAATATCCTTAAACTATTGGCAAATGAGCCCTTTAGGCAGAAGGATCATAGGTCTTGTAAGCCCGTATGCCCTGAACCCCATCTTTTCCCTCTGTTGCTTAAACACGATGACACTATTTATCCATTTACAAACAGCAACCAGGAGTCTGAAACTGTAAAAATCACTCATGATAACATGAGAAAATGATTTTTTATTTGTCTAGTCACAATATCTATATAATCCCTATTTTTTTTTTCTGGAACAAGATGGTAAAGGGCAGAGACAACACTTTTCTTATACAACATGCTATTTTCATATTTATAGAATAATGATGCTCAATATAAAAAATTGGAGACTAGACATACTTACAAAAAAAGGAATAGTTTGATTTATACTACCAAGAGACAAGTATTATTTATATTTTCCTCCAGTGTACATAATTGGATAGCACTTATCATCAATATTTCTAGTTTTACTTAATTTAACTTCAGGTTCATTACTGGAGGGGGTTGCCATTCCCTTCTCCAGTGGATCTTCCTGACCCAGGGATAGAACAGGGGTTTCCTTCATTGTAGGCAGATTCTTTAACATCTGAGCCACCAGGGAAGCCCTATAAGATGTTTACAATATCACTTAATATTCTATGAAGGCATAATTTTAATGTTGCCTAATATTATATCTAAATGTAACAGTCACAAATATTTTTGACATATGCATATAGCTTAGTGGCTGTGAAAGCAATAAAATAGTATTATTTAGGAACTTTTAAAACATGGTGATGCCTGAGTTAAACTGGATTAAAATTAAAACTTCTTAAAGTATGGCCTGAATATTAGTATCTTTTGAAACATTTATTGTGTAAAAATACATGCTTATGAGGAAAGATTGAGAAAAGAACGTTTTGGTTTTAGGGCCAAAGGTGATTCAACTTGCTCCAAAACAATAAGTTGGCCACCTTTCATTGATTCTTTCATCCTTCATTAATCACATGCAGACTCTGCACTTTTAATATAGAAGAGCGTTAAGAGTGGCTGATGCTACATGGCCAATGGGAGAAGAGACTAGAGAGCAAGGAAGTGTAGAAGAGGAAGAATGTGCCCGTCTCCTGATTATACTTCTAAGTAGCATATGGATAAGACATTGAAATTCAAAAACTTGAAACTCGATAAAACTCTTGATTTATATCGTGGGTGATTAAAATCACCCTAAAATCACAATCAAACATCACGTACAAGAGGGCCTGTAAATTTAAAGTTGTTCACTCACCTTCTCTCCTGCTTGACCAGGAGGACCGGGGTCTCCAGTTGGACCCGCTCGACCTTTGGGGCCTTCAGGGCCATCCTCTCCTCTTGGACCTACTTGACCAACTTCTCCCTGATAACAAAGTAAGAGCATTCTTGTAACTTAAAATACCTTTGAGACTGAATGGCAGAAATTATAGTTCATCAGAAAGTTATATTCTTCAACTCTTGGTTTGTTTACTCACATATATGACAAAGAGGACTGAAAGTCTTTGACTTTATCAATCTTTCAATTAGTACATAACTCAATACAGTCCGACATTTGAAAAGCTACAGAAGTCCTATGCTACCATGTATCACACTAAATTAATTTTAATACACTGAGTCACAGAAAGAGAGAGAGAAAATAAGAATCAAAATTAGAGACTATAGGTTGGCAATATATGCTACCCCAAAATACGCCACTTTGGCATAAGGATTATTTTGAACTGAAGGCAAGTGAGAAGCAGCAGATTTAATCAAAAAAGTTATCTACCCATCCTGTACTTGCTTAAAAGCAGGGAACAAATTTGCAAAGGTGTTTTTCCTTACCCCCTCTATCAGAAAAGACAAAAATTAGTCACTAGAGGCAACTAGACCCTTACTAGTCTAGAGCCAGAAGAATATATCTATACACCAGAGGAATTTATCTATACAGCAAACTTTCCAGCTAGCCTTTATATAACATTAACAGTTTCCATTTATCTGCCTTCCCACAGTTTATAGCACTAGAAACTCAAAGTCCTTTCCTCTTCAAAATTTATTGTTCCTTTGCTAAAATGATATACAATCACAAGTTCTAATCACGCTTGAATTACTCATCACTTAGTGTTCCCATGTATAATCATGATACACAAGACAAACGTCTGTTTGCTTATCTCTTATTAATCTGTCTTCTGTCATTCTATAATTTTAGAGGGCTCCAGTCTGAGACTCTATCAGGGTAGGAGGGAAAATAATTTTTCCTCCCAGATGATAGCAACTTTGGAAATCACTGATTGGAACATAAGAAAAATATCTCACCTGACTTTAAACTTTATTTTCACATTTAAGGTATTAGGTTCTAAATGTGTATGCTATTGCTCCCATTCCAGACACAGGCTTTATATGCATTTTAAGAAAATCAGTATTCTATACCATGCCTTTTTTATTCCATTCATTAGATACTATTATGCTAGTTATAAAACAAAATTTCCCAATAAACCATTTAATTTACTTTAGGTGACAATTTTTTGTTTTCAAGATACTCACTAACAGAAAAATGGTGTACTATATTGATACTCAAAAATTCAAGACAACTATAAGGTGAAAATTCATGAAAGATGCAGATATAGTCTCCAGGAAGCATAGCTCATTATATATGAACAAGATTTAAAACAAATCTATTGAATTAATTATATAAAGCAATTTGATCATCAATTTATAAAATATCTGTAAACAGTAACACCATATATAATATATATTTTGTGTATTTATACATATATATATATAACTATGCATGTGTAGATATGCTATGGGACATATATTTAGCATAGCATCCAAAAAATAACTAATACTATTTTATTTCCACAGAAATTAAGACATCTAATCTTCAGATAAAAATAGAAGTGAAAAATGTCTCAGGTAGCCCAACATTTGATTTATTCTATATTTGCAGTATTTAACTATATAGGAATAAGAACACACACATCCATAAATGCATGTACTAGTACAGATTTTCTTTTTACTTACTCTATCACCTTTGAGACCCATGTCACCTTTGAATCCTGGAAAACCATCTTCACCCTAAAAAGTATAAATAATAAAACAAGTACTTAATCAATTGTTTGGATAAATCTAGAATATGACTATATACATTATGAGTATTGACAATTAGGAAAAAATAGTTCTGAGAAATATGAATCTTACTTGTGAAACTTCCTCTTCCCTATTTTAAACCTTTATTTCCAGTATTCTCTCATTTCCCCATAATTAATGACTCTAAGTTATTTTTCACTTTCATGCATTGGAGAAGGAAATGGCAACCCACTCCAGTGTTCTTGCCTGGAGAATCCCAGGGACGGGGGAGCCTGGTGGGCTGCCGTCTCTGGGGCCGCACAGAGTTGGACAAGACTGAAGCAACTTAGCAGCAGCAGCAGCAGCAACAATGACTCTAAGTTACTAGAAAAGTTTTCACAAATGTGTTCGTTAAATCTTCTCTATCTTATGGAGAAAATAACCATTCTCTTGTAACAACATGTATCCTATGTTATTTGAACAAAGAAGTAAAAATTTAATTAACTTTGGTTTACAAGAACCCCGGATGTCCAAATAAATTGTCTTTATCTTTAATTTGCTGATACATACCTATATATTTTATCTCATTCATCTTGTCTCCTGTGCTTTAGATAAATGTGTTCTGGTTCAACTTGTTCTCTATATTACAACCTCTCTTCAGGTGAAGAATAAGCAAATTAATATTATCCTTTATGCATAAATAGAGATTGCTAATTGACACATATGCACAAACCAGGGAGGCCGAAAACTGGGCATCCTTTAGCAAAGAGAGGAGAAATTTTGACTATGAAAATACTTCTAGTCATTTTTACTATATCCAGCTTCATGAATGACTTTACTGTCTCTTAATTTCAAGAAAAAAAAGTTCCTAAGGAATAATCATTCATGTATTCAATAGCATTAGTTGAGCAATTATTCAGAGCACTGTGGAGTAATTTGAAGTTTTTATTTTACCAATAATTTGCATTAATTTTGGCTCAGATGGAGTAGAATGGGTGTTTAGAGATAAAAAGACATGAGGATAATGATAATGATGTACTGCGCTGGTACCAGTAGTGGTGGTGCTGAGGAGAGAAGGGTACTTGGAGAATTCACAGAGCAGCTGGTACCTTAATTTGTAGTTGGAGAACGGATGACTTGAAGAGTTTGAGAAAAAGGCCTGTCAGGCCAAGCATGAGAACAAAGCTAGGAAGATTAGTACCTACACTTCCACATCCTGCTGTGGAAATGACCTTTACAAAACACAAAACTGATATCAATTTTTGGAATCAATGATTCCAATGTGCTAATGATGACCGTAAGCTGCCATCTCCCTCATGATTGAGGCTTTGTTCACCTCTATAGTTTTATCTTTGGTTTAAATATCCCTTCTACTTCCATCCAACACACTGGAACTGAATTTTAGAAAAGCTGAATTTCCTGTATTTCCATTTGTAATTCTTGCATTGGTTAACCACTTCCACATACACACCCATCTGCAAATCTTTTACTTTCTCTGTCTACTTGGTGAGGTTTTCGTCATCTTTTAGGATTTAGCTCATGATTCTGCTATGAAGCGGTAAAGAATCTGCCTGCAATGTAGGAGACCTGGCTTTGATCCCTGGGTCAGGAAGATCCCTTGGAGAAGGGAATGGCAACTCACTCTAGTGATTCTTGCCTGGAAAATTTCATGGTCAGAGGATCCTGGTGGGCTACAGTCCGTGGGGTAGCAAAGAGTCAGAACAGGGCCCAGGGACTAACACTTTCATTGTTATGAGGTATTCCATGACCTCATTCTTTGCCTGTTAAAATTAACCTCTTCGTCCTATGTGACACACTCATCATTTGTTAATATAACACTACATCCTGTCTGAGAAACAGGGAATAATCACAGGTCTCTTTCTTTCTACTAAATGCTGAAAAACTAGTGAACATGAAGTCGCTCAGTCGTGTCCGACTCTGTCACCCCATGGACTGTAGCCTACCAGGCTTCTCTGTCCATGGGATACAAGAAACATGCCTAATTAACCTCTAGCTCTCCAATGCCTACTATATTCTGACCCTCAAAATCATGATATATAACAGATATTTATTAAATGCAAATTTGGAATCATCCTTGCCTCAGTGTGACTTTGGTAATGTATGCTAAGGTACAGAAGATATAAGGTTAGTAAGGATATATGAGACTTAGACCCGGAAGCGCTAAAGGCTAAGTTGCTTCAGTTGTGTCCCTTTGCGACCCCATGGACTATTGCCCTCCAGGCTCCTCTGTCTACGGATTCTCCAGGCAAGAATACTGGAGTAGGTTGCCATTCCCTTCTCTAGGGGAATCTTCCTGACCCAGGGATCCAACTGGCATCTCTTATGTCTCCTGCATCGGCAGGCAGCTTTACCACTAGCGCCACCTGGGAAGCCAAGACCTGGAAAAGGAATCAAATTTGATACAGTGCCTTGAATGCAGCTGGGCAATAGCAGAGGCTTAAAAGGTGAAAATGACCACTTAAATTCCTATTGACTGGTGTCTTCATTACCTGATCCCTAGAGAGAAAGGTAATTACACAGTTGCCAAGTTCAGTTTAAAAAAATACTGCACTCTATGTCTAAAATAAATAATAGTTTTTAAAATTTTTTTCAAAGAGAGATATTTTAAGAGAATATATAGTGAAGTAGAGGCTACTGCTATCAAAACTTTGTTTTCAATACATTCATAATTTTAAAAATAAAGTAGATAGTAAGTTAGTAAGAACGTCCTTACAGTAAGTGACATTTTTAAAATAAATGGCACTTTCAAGCAACTAAGCTTTCCAGTCCTTAAATTGTCAAATCTTAGTTAGTATTTTTTAATTAATTCATTTTAATTGGACGCTAATTACTTTACAATATTGTAGTGTTTTTTGACATACATCGACATGAATTAACCATGGGCATACATGTGTTTTCCATCCTGAACCCACTTCCCACCTCTCTCCCCATCCCATTCCTCAGGGTTGTCCCAGTTCACTGGCTTTGAGTGCCCTGTTTCATGCATTGAACTGAGACTGGAGGAAACAGCTTTTAGGAAACAGGTGAAAAAGGAATTCACCTGTGCCACTTGGTTGACTGGGTTATGTTGCTTAAGTTCTGAGGAATAAATCTGAGTCTAAACAGTGGAGAATTTTATTCTAGTTAGGGCATTAACTTGGTAATTCAGCTTTTGTTAATTACTACTGCTATTTGTAAAAAGAAAGTAGTTTCAATTTCCTTCCTCATCTCTTTTGAGATAAATGGTTGATTATAATATATATTCAGAAAAACAAATAGTGTACATTAAAATTAACTAGGATTTCATAGTTCTTTACAAAGTTTGAAAATAGGAAGAATTCTTGTTATAAAAAGTTTCCATTAAAATTTATACAAAATTTCTCTATATCTAGGTAAGCAATATATTACTATGTTAATATATGATATGGAATGAAAGGTACAACTGAAAAATATCTTAGAGATTTTTTAGGATGAGGTCCTCATTTTACAGACTTAAAATAAGGCTCGGGGAAAGTAAGCAACCTAACTTTACAAGTTAACTTTACAACTTTGCTATGAGTGCTATAATCAGAAATCAGAATGTTTAATTCCCAATTAAAATATTAATTCTTTATATATCTACTTGTTTCTCCTGAAACCATATACCACTCAAAATAACCAATAATATCAAATTTTTCCTACATATGACCAATATACATTTTTTCCCCTGAGTATGTTTCTTCTCACAAATATCTCATCATCTATAATATTCTTTTCCTTTGCATTTGCCACTACACCTCCTTCCAAAAAGTTCACAACTTTCCCACTCCAATTATATGCCTTTCATATAAATACTGCCTTCCCTAAAAATTCTTGGTGGGCACTAATTCCAGGGAAAAAATTTGAATTGATATTTAAATGTGTTACCAACAAAAACTGAGATTCTAAGTTCTAAATTTAGACTATATATATATATATATATATTTTTTTTTTTTTTTTTTGCCTAGGCTACTTGCAAATAATTGCAAGTTCAACATTGTCTAAGCCATCACTCTGCTGTCAGCTCAGTAAGACACTATACCCTGAAGTTCAACTGAGATGATAAAGATGAATTAGGATTCTAATCAAAGTAGCTGAGTTAATTTAAAACACATAACATATTTTCACGCAGTAGACTTGACAATATAGTCACATACTTTGACAGTGCCTCAGTATGTTACCTATTTATTCTTTCCAGAAAATAAAATATAACATATATAATAAATACATCCCTTCTTGTCATTTATTCCTTACTGATATCAAATCCATTCAAGGTGCTTTTAATATTGTGACTGTAGGAATAAACAGTTATCCTTGAAATAAAAATGTATATTCCATATATTTCTCATGAAATTCCCTTAACACTCTGTATTTTGTGTTATAAAATGTAATATAGTAAGAATTAATGCAGTACCAGTTCTGAGTAGTGTCATTCCATTTCAACATAATCATTGAGGATGTGGGAGCTCTACATTTATCTTAAACATTTCTCCCACCAGGGAGCCCATTTAATGAAAAAAAAAAATCTCAGTTTTGTTTTCTTCATCAAATTAAATTATAAGCATCCTTTAAAAGCATGCATATTCTTTCATTCACATTTATCTGATTTTACTCTTTATTTCCTTCTCATTTAAGCTTTTGCTATGCATGTGTTATCACATACAAAGATTTCTTCTTCCAACAATTAATTTCTATTTTGTACTTGACTTCAGTTTATGAAGAATGAAAATTTTAGTAGAGGAAAAAAGGGAATAAATATTCCTCTGTTATGTATATAACTAGATCCAATCCAGTCTTAACAAATACAATCATACGGTCAATCTTATAATTTAGAAAAGTTAAAGACATGCAAAAAAAAAAAAAACTTTAGTAGAATTGATTTTATATATGATATACCTTCGTTTTTCTTCTATAACTTCATCCTCACCCAAGGATATAAAACTTTTCTTTTAAAGTTTCCAGGACACAGAGTACAAAATTATTAGACTTGCATTGTGTGCTACATAAGTAATCATTCAATATATTTGAGAAATGAAATATCTGTTGAATAAATTTAATTTTTTATACAATAGCAATTAAAATCACCTAAATAAATTATGTTTTACCTTTTCACCTTTAGAGCCCTTGAGACCTCTGACACCATCTGCTCCCTATGGAATAAATTAGAAGAATTAAATGACTATAATATTTTACATTGAAATTAATTAATGTGGAAAAATACAATATTATTTACCTTTACTCCTCGGGGACCAGGGTAGCCAATGGGACCCTGTGGACCAGGAGGGCCCTGTAAAAGACCCAATGCAATTTAAATACATAATGCACTGAAAGTGTCCCTCACTCACATACTACAGTTTCACCAAGTAATCTCTAAGAAGATGATATTTTTCCACTTTTGGTAAAAATTTATTTGGTAGCTTATCATTTGTATCTAAAGTCAGATATGATGAACAAACATATCATACATTCATGTTAAAGTAAGATAAATGTCATAAATATATGAAGTAATATAAATAATCATATATTAATAATTAATAACTTCTAAGATTGAAAAAAATCTGATGTCCTTGTGTCTATAAAAAAAGCTATAGATTAACCAAAAGGATAAATAATTTCTAACCAAAATTGGCATTAAGTTTATAGCATTTACATCAAGAAAATGATCAAAATTATATATATTCCACAACTGGCTTCATTTCATTACTCTATCTAAAGGAAATAATACTAATATATAATAGTAATGCTGACTATTTTAATAAGAATCTAAAATTAGCAACTCTAAATAAAAATGATCTTACCCTGCTACTGTAATCCAAAAGTAGTATTAAGGTTGAATAAACTTTAATTTTGACATTTTATTTAGATATTTTGATAACTGTTTCTCTTTCAATTCCCATCTTATATAAAGATTATCAGAAAGTAATAAATATAGGTCAAATTCAACTGACATAAACATTTTAACAATATTCAGTAGTTCTTGTACAATTTCATTATTATTATTTATGATCATGTATTCCACATATAATATATTTGCAGAATGTGAATGTATTTCTGATCATGGGAATTTTTTTTTAACCGAGAATGATAGTCTAATTGATCTAATTAATCAAATTGCCAATACAGAATTAAAAGTTGTCTAACTAAGACATATCTTTTTTTTATTCCCTAAATTAAAAGTAACTTTAGAGCCATGATTTATACCTAAATGTTAGCAAACATTCTTTTGAAAGTAAATACATATTACAGGTGGAGAGTAACTATTTTTCACTACTTATTTTCTAATATTCATACCCCTAAATGATCAAAGAAATATATATATATATATATATATATATATATGTATCTCATAGAAATGACCAAAGCAAGGCATTTTCTCTGGGAGATAAGGTGACAGAACATTTAAATAATACTTTGTGACATACCAGAGAACCTTTTTCTCCAGACTGGCCTTCTTTTCCAGGATGACCCTACATTTGTCAAAAATATATACTGATGAGATGCAATATTAATGGTAATATATAATATGAAATTGTTTCCTTTTTTCCATATGTTGAGGTTTTACTCTTTATGTTTTGAATATATTAAATATTTTCCATCACTCTATATAATTTTAAATAATATTGGAAACTAGCATTTGGAAAGAAACATAAGTTTACATTTCATAATTCATAATTTCATAAGTGCAAAATTCACTAATGACATAATGAACTTGAGAGAGTTTGGGAAAAGCACATAAAACATGCATATTATTCATGAACAGTTTGACCCCAGTCTCAATTAATCTTAAATAAAAGTGTTTCAGTCTAACTTCTATTTGCATATTGATTAAATAATTATACTCACATCTTTACAAGGCAACTAAGAACATCAATGGGACATTTAAAACACAGCAATGTCATAAACATCAATGGTGTTTTTAATAAAGTTACTGAGAGTTGGTAAATAAAAATGCACAGCTCCACAACAAATCTACTCAATGGAAACAAGCAATAACAGGATGAAAATTTTTATACCTTAGTTCTGAGTAAATAATTTCAAGAGTAAAAAAAGAAGCATAAATAACAAAGATTTTCAAATAACAACCACGGATATTACATGATTACATAATTTATTGCTATATGATAAGATATAATAAACATTGCTATATTTGTAGAAAAGTAAGGAATCCCTGAACACAGATGAATTTTCATGTAAGGTGTCTGAGGAAACTTACAAAAGATGAGGAATATATCACCTGGACTCTCAAGAAACATGTTCTTTGAAAAGGAAGAGAAGATAGAAAAGTATTTTCTATGAAAAGAAAAGGACATAACAAAATGTATAGCAATAGAAAATGTAGAGCCTACTAAGAGAAAAGTGAGAGGTAGGAAAATATGAGATTCTGGCAGAGAGTGGTCCTAAGACCACTGGGACCTCTTTAAAGATTTTGCAGGATGGAAACTACATGATTAGATAGAATTTTAGAGAGATCAATGTTTAATTACTGGCTCAATTTGCTTTTATTACTGAATTCATACAATCACTTCTAAAACACATGTAAAATATATTTATGAAAATGAAATATGGAAAGTTTAATGACCAGGTAACTACTACTTACAGGAGGCCCATCAGCACCAGGAAGTCCTGCAAGCCCTGGTTTTCCTTGTGGACCCTAATCGAATAGAAAAAAAGAATATTTTCTTTTAAAAAAAATAATTTAAAGTCTGACTTTGTACATAGGAATATACTGCTAATAAGATTCTTAACTAGAGTCACCAATCTTTATCTATAAATTGCACACGTCTAAATACTTTTTAACATGTTTTATAGAAAAATGGTATATAAATAGATGAAAATCAAATTTAACATATGTCAAAGACACATTATTTTTTATCTAGCTTTTAATCCTGTGTGTCTTTTTAAATCAGCAATTAAATTAGTTGCTAATTAATTTAATTTTTGTATGCCATAATAAATTGCTACTTATAGACTAAAAGAGTATCCCAGGTGATGCTAGTAGTAAAGAATCTGCCTGCCAATGCAGGAGATGTGAGAGACAGTTTCGATCCCTGGATTGGGAAGATCCCTTGGAGAAGGAGATAGCAACCCACTCCAGAACTGTTGCCTGGAGAATCCCATGGGCAGAGGAGCTTGGAGGGCTACAATCCATAGGATCGCAGAGACGGACATGAGCGAAGCAACTTAGCACACATGCATGCCCAGAGTAAAAAGAAAAACAATATAGGCCCATATGCAATCATTATATTCATTGATATACATTGATTCACATCACTGAAAAGGCAAATACTGTACATTTCCATAATGGCACTAGTAAGTTCCTATTCACGGGGAACTATACTCAATATGAAAGTGAAAGTCACTCAGTTGTGTCTGACTCTTTGTGATTATATACTCCATGGAATTCTCCAGACCAGAACACTGGAGTGGGCAGCCTTTCTCTTCTCCAGGGGATCTTCCCAACCCACGGATCAAACCGAGGTCTCCCACATTGCAAGCGGATTCTTTCCCAGCTGAACCACAAGTTGGACTATAAAGAAAGTTAAGCACTGAAGAACTGATGCTTTTGAAAAGTGGTGTTGGAGAAGACTCTTGAGAATCCCTTGGATGGCAAGATCAAACCAGTCCATCTTACAGGAAATCAGTCCTGAATATTCATTGGAAGGACTGATGCTGAACCCGAACTCCAATACTTTGGCCACCTGATGTGAAGAATTGACTCATTGGTAAAGACCCTGATGCTGGGAAAGATTGAAGGAGGGAAGAGAAGGGGATGACAGAGGATGAGATGTTTGGATGGCATCACCAACTCAATGGACATGAGTTTGAGCAAGCTCCAGGAGCTGGTGATGGACAGGGAAGCCTGGCATGCTGCAGTTCATGGGGTCACAAAGAGTTGGACATGACTGAGTGACTGAACTGAACTGATACTCAGTATCCCTTGATAAACTATAATGGAAAAAACATGACAAAGAATGTATATGTGTATGTAACTGAATCACTTTGTTGTACAGCAGAAATTAACACAACATTGTAAATCAGCTATATTTCAACAAAATAGTTTTTTTTTTAAGTGCCAGTTCAAATAATTACACAGTAACATTGATTAAGCATCAGTAATAATTAACATAAGAAATATGTTATAGATTATGTTACTCATAAGACATAGAAGTATACTATTTTGATGTAGAAAGGACATAATCTAATACACAAATAACAAATAATAACAAATTAACTATTTATTCATACATTAATCTGTGTTTAATCACAAAGGATTTCAGATATCATTTAATTTGATCCCTGGTTAGGCTGGAACAAGCTAAAAGAATGATTATTGCAAGCAGACCCTTCACTGGGAGAAAAACTGGCTTTCTACTTAGAATAATTACCTTTATCAAGTCTTTAGAGCTCAAGCCACTTCTGCTTGCTCATGATTAGTCGTAATTTAGAAACAATTAAAAGATCAAGGATACATCAGCAAGTCTAGATGCTGGATGTAAACGGAGTTTTCCATTCTCAAACAGTATTTAAGAAAAGCATTGTATTCATGTATATGGATAGTACAGAGTTTAACAAGGAAGCCTCATTTAAATCACTATGGAACAACAACAACAAAAAATAACCTATAAATAATCTGGACTTCATAACTGAATTTAATTGCATCTCATTTTTATAGGATTTAAAGGTTTCAATACTCTTCATCAATGTGCAGTCATATACAGTCAAGTAATCTAATATTATAAAATAACTGCTATAAAATCCTGATTCTTTTATGACGGTGTTTTACCTTTCACTTAAATCATTTTTTGCAGTACAATGTACTTATTTCTTCAAAGCAAAATGTAGAATACAAAGGCAAAACTATTTCCATAATTATTATTTCCAGCAGACATGATATTTCTATGACAATGACCTTGTGTATAATACTATGTTGGTTGTTGTTGTTGCTATATATTTAAGTGTAGATTAGAAATACTAAAAGTCATGTACTATAGGATTTTTTTAAATCAAGTTAAAATCGATCCATTTCTTTTAAAATGGAAGCTCTATGACAGTACAGTATTTTGTCTGCTTTCTTAACTTCTTGTTATTTCCATAAAGAAATGGCAATATATTTAAATGAATGAATGCTATACTTTTGGGAGTTTAATAAAATAGTTAAAATTTGTTGTGCTCCTATGTACTATATTAAGCAATATATGATATATATGGTATATATATATATGTATACTATCCATCTTAATTCTCAAGCAATTTCATGAAATTTCATCATCTAAGATTTTGAGTAATTAACCAATGCTAATATATCACAGGGTTGCAATATAAATGAATTCAGATCTTTAGCCATATTTCAAAGTCTTTGCCTTTAACTAATATTTGTTTACTTTGCCAACTAAGGTCCGTCTAGTCAAGGCTATGGTTTTTCCTGTGGTCATGTATGGATGTGAGAGTTGGACTGTGAAGAAGGCACAACGCCAAAGAATTGATGCTTTTGAACTGTGGTGTTGGAGAAGACTCTTGAGGGTCCCTTGGACTGCAAGGAGATCCAACCAGTGCATTCTGAAGGAGATCAACCCTGGGATTTCTTTGGAAGGAATGATGCTAAAGCTGAAGCTCCAGTATTTTGGCCACCTCATGCGAAGAGTTGACTCATTGGAAAAGACTCTGATGCTGGGAAGGATTGGGGGCAGGAGGAGAAGGGGACGGCAGAGGATGAGATGGCTGGATGACATCACCGACTCAATGGACGTGAGTCTGAAGTGAACTCCAGGAGTTGGTGATGGACAGGGAGGCCTGGGGTGCTGCAATTCATGGGGTCGCAAAGAGTCAGACACAACTGAGCAACTGAACTGAACTGAACTATTTGTTTTGTGTCTTGCTATTTCTTTTTTTAGCTCACAGAGTTATACAATATCATTTGTTTTCTGTAAAGCAATTAATATGAGTGAAGGAAATTCTGAGAGCATAAATTAAATCACAGGGCATAAAAGTATATTTAAGTTATTGCATGTCAGAAAAGCAATATAGTGGTCATCCAGTTTGGTTAATTAACTTAATGTTATAAAATATTTTATCCCAAATATAATAAAATTACAGGCAACAATAACTTATGATAAAAATGTTATTGGGAATTAAAAATATATGACATTTCTTAAGTTATATTTAACTGTGAAATTTAACTGTGGGTTGCACAATCTGATTAAAAACATTATTCACCAAGTTTTGAAAGACAAGGCTATTGAGCCAGAATAAACAGAACACAAATCTAAAATAAAATATATACCATAGACGAAAAATTTAAAAAAAAACACATTTCTTTCATGTTCTTTCTCCTTTTGATAGAAAGAGACTGTCTTTGAACTCAAGAGCTGGATATGTTCAAAGCAGAAAAAGAAGCAGGTTATGCTTAATGATAGCTCTCTTCCTACCACAAGAAGGACAGTGAACCAGATCCTATATTTTACCTGTTTCTCAACATAGTGAATTCAGATACACCAACTTTCCTTAAAAGCAAATTCTTCCTCTAAGACTCCAGTGCAGGGATGATATTATTATAGAAAATTTAATAAGCACATGCCTCAAGTACAATTTATTACAAACATAATATGGTTATGATGAGTTAATCTAAGATATGATAAGAGTGGTCCAGATTAAAATCTCTGATCTAAAGCACCTTTGGTGCCTAATATTTTAAATAAATCAACTATTTACAGTAGCCCTCTAATACTGTAATCATATAGAAAGCACACAGAAAAAAAGCACTTTAGAGACCACTTAAGTTTGATATGAAAATAAAGAAGGGCAAAGGCTAAACAAGAGACAGCTTTACAGATGGACATCATCAAATGGTCAATATTGAAATCAAATTGATTTCATTTCTTTGTAGCTGAAGATGGAGAAACTGTATACAGTCAGCAAAAATAAGACCCGGAGCTGACTGTGGCTCAGATCATCAGCTTTTCATAGTAAAATTCAGGCCTCAACTAAAGAAGACTGGGAAAAACACTAAGCCAGCCAGATATGACTTGAATCAAATCTTGTGTGAATTCCCAGTAGAGGTAATGGATAGATTCAATGGACTAAACATAGATAACACTGCACCTGAAGAACTATGGATAGCAGTCTTTAATATTGTACAGGATGTGGTGAACAAAACCATACCAAAGAAAAAGAAAGCAAGAGGCAAAGTGTTTATCTGAAGAGGCTTTACAAATAGCAAAAGAATGAAGACAAATGAAAAGCAGGCAAGAGAGGGAAAGGTACATCCAATTAAATGCAGTTTCAAAGAATAGCTAGAAGAGACAAGAAGGCCTTCTTCAATGAACAGTGCATAAAACTGGAAGAAAAGAACAAAAGGGGAAAGACTAGAGATCTCTTCAGGAAAATTGGAAACATCAAGGGAGTATTCTGCCCAAACATGGACACAATAAACGATAAAAATGGTAGAGACGTAGTAGATGTTGAAGAGATCAAGAAGAGATGGAACGAATACACAGAAGAACTGTATTGTAAAAATCTTAATGAACTGAATTATTATGACGGTGTGGTTAGTCACCCAGAACCAGACATTCTGGAGTCTGAAGTCTAGAGGGCCTTAAGAAGCACTGCTATTAATAAAGCTAGTGTATGCGATGAAATTCCAGCAGAACTATTCAAATTCCTAAAGGAGGATGCCATTAAGTCACCAAATCTGGAAGATCCAGCAGTGGCCACAGGACTAGAAAAGGTCAATCCTCATCCCAGTGCCCAACAAGGGTAGCACCAAAGAATGTGCTAACCATTGAATAATTGCACACATCTCCCATGCTAGTGAAGTCATGCTTAAAATCCTATATGCTAGGCTTCAGCAGTATATGAACCAAGAACTTCCAGATGTCCAAGCTGTGTTTAGAAAAGGAAGAGGAATGAGAGATAAAATTGTGAAAATTTGCTGGATTATAGAGAAAGCGAAGGAACTTCAGAAAAACATCTATCTCTGTTTCTTCAACTATGATCAAGCCTTTGACTATGTGGATCATGACAGACTGTGGAAAGCTCTTAGAGAGATGGGAATACCAGACCATCTTACCAGCCTCCTCAGAAACCTGTATGTGGGTCAAGAAGCAACAGTTAGAACCATGTATGGAACAACTGATTGGTTCAAGGTAGAGAGAGGAGTACAACAGGGCTGTCTGCTGTAACCCTGGTTTTTAAACCTATATGCTGAGAACATCATGAGAAATGCCAGGCTGGATGTTACAAGCTGGAACCAAGGTAGGCAGGAGAAACATCAATAACCTCAGATATGCAGATGATACCACTCTAATAGCAGAAAGTGTAGAGGAACTAAAGAGCCTCTTGATGCGGGACAAGGAGGGTGAAAGAGTCAACTTAAGACTAAATAATAAGAAACTAAGATCACGTCATTCAGCTCCATTATCGCATGGCAAATAGAAGGGGAATAGGTGGAAGGAGTGACAGATGCAGAGTACATCATGAGGAATGCTGGGCTGGAAGAAGCACAAGCTGGAATCAAGATTGCTGGGAGAAATATCAATAACCTCAGATATGCAGATGACACCACCCTTATGGCAGAAAGTGAAGAGGAACTAAAGAGCCTCTTGATGAAAGTGAAAGAGGAGAGTGAAAAAGTTGACTTAAAGCTCAATATTCAGAAAACGAAGATCATGGCATCTGGTCCCATCACTTCATGGGAAATAGATAGGGAAAAAGTGGAAACAGTGTCAGACTTTATCTTTTTGGGCTCCAAAATCACTGCAGATGGTGACTGCAGCTATGAAATTAAAAGACGCTTATTCCTTGGAAGAAAAGTTATGACCAACCTAGACAGCAAGTTGAAAAGCAGACATTACTTTGCCAACAAATATCCATTTAGTCAAGGCTATGGTTGTGAGAGTTGGACTGTGAAGAAAGCTGAGCACCAAAGAATTGATGCTTTTGAACTGTGGTGTTGGAGAAGACTCTTGAGAGTCCCTTGGACTGCAAGGCGGTCCAACCAGTCCATTCCAAAGGAGATCAGCCCTGGGATTTCTTTGGAAGGAATGATGCTAAAGCTGAAACTCCAGTACTCTGGCCACCTCATGCGAAGAGTTGACTCATTGGAAAAGACTCTGATTCTGGGAGAGATTGAGGGCGGGAGGAAAAGAGGATGACAGAGGATGAGATGGCTGGATGGCATCACTGACTCGATGGATGTGAGTTTGAATGAACTCCAGGAGATGGTGATGGACAGGGAGGCCTGGCGTGCTGTGATTCATGGGGTCGCAAAGAGTAGGACATGACTGAGCGACTGAACTGAACTGGAGTGACAGATTTCCCCTTTTTGTGCTTCAAAATCACAGCAGATTGTGACCTCAGCCATGAAATCAGAAGACAATTGCTTCTTGGCAGGAAAGCAATGACAAACCTAGACAGTGTTGAAAGCAGAGATATTACTCTGCAGACATGGTCCGTGTATTCAAGGCTATGGTCTTCCCTATTGTCATGTATGGATGTGAGAACAGGACTGTAAAGGAGGTGGAACACCAAAGAATCGATGCCTTTGAATTGTGGCGCTGGAGAGGACTTCTCAAAGTCCCTTGGACTGCAAGGAGATCAGATCAGTTCAGTTCAGTTCAGTCGCTGAGTCCTGTCCAAATCTTTGCAATCCCATGGACCGCAGCACACCAGGCCTCCCTGTCCATCACCAACTCCTGGAATTTACTCAAATTCATGTCAATTGAGTCAGTGATGCCATCCAACCACCTCATCCTTTGTCATCCCCTTCTCCCGCCTTCAATCTTTCCCAGCATCAGGGTCTTTTACAATGAGTCAGTTCTTCTCATCAGGTGGCCAAAGTATTGGAGTTTCAGCTTCAACATCAGTCCTTCCAATGAATATACAGGACTGATTTCCTTTAGGATGGACTGGTTGGATCTCCTTGCAGTCCAAGGGACTCTCAAGAGTCTTCTCCAAATCATAGTTCAAAAGCATCAATTCTTTGGTGCTCAGCTTTCTTACAGTCCAACTCTCACATCCATACATGATGACTGGAAAAACCATAGTCTTGACTAGACAGACCTTTGTTGGTAAAGTAATGTCTCTGCTTTTGAATATGCTATCTAGGTTGGTCATAACTTTTCTCCCAAGGAGTAAGCGTCTTTTAATTTCATGGCTGCAGTCACCATCTGCAGTGATTTTGGAGCCCCAAAATGTAAAGATCAGATCAGTCAGTACTAAAGGAGATTAACCCTGAATATTCACTCTGATCCTAATGCTGAAGCTCCAGTATTTTGGTCATGTGATGCGAACAGATGACTCATTGGAAAAGTCCCTGCTGCTGGGAAAGACTGAGGGCAGAAGGAGAAGAAGGTGTCAGAGGAGGAGATGGCCAGATGGCATCACCAATGCAGTAAACATGAACTTGGCAAACTCTGGGAGATGGTGAGGGACAGGGAGGCCCGGTGTGTTGCAGTCCATGGGGTTGCAAAGAGTAGGACATGACAGGGTGACTGAACAGCAACAAGTTTTATATGCTAATTCTTAATATTAATAATAAGTAACTCAGCTAGAATGTTACCAAAGGACTTGAATATATATATATATTTCACCAAAGAATATATGTTGCTGTTGTTGCTTAGTTGCTAAGTTACTTCTGACTCTTTTGCAACCCCTTGGACTGGACCCTCTTCCAGGCTCCTCTGTCCATGGGATTTCCCAGGCAAGAATACTAGAGTGGGTTGCCATTTCCTTCTTCAGGGGATCTTCCTGACTGAGGGACTGAACCTGTGTTTCCTGCATTGCAGGCAGATTCTTTACTGCTGGGCCACCAGGGAAGACCAAAGAATATATAGAAAAGGTCAAAAAGCATATAAAAATAAGCCCAATATCACTAGTGATTAGAGGAATGCCAATTAATACTGCAATAAGGTACTATTTCACACCAACAAAAATAACCATAATTAAAGAGAGAAACAAAGTTAGTACAGCTGAGCATCTGGAAAAACAAGTTCAGTTCAGTTCTGGTCAGTTGCTCAGTTGCATCCAATTCTTTATGACCCTATGGACTGCATCATACCAGGCCTCCCTGTACATCACCAACTTCTGGAGTTTACTCAAATTCATGTCCATTGAATCGATGATGCCATCCAACCATCTCATCCTCTGTCGTCCCCTTCTCCTCCTGCCTTCAATCTTTCCCAGCATCTGGGTCTTTTCAAGTGAGTCAGCTCTTCACATCAGGTGGCCAAAATATTGGAGTTTCCTCTTCAGAATCAGTCCTTCCAATGAATATTCAAGACTGATTTCTTTTATGATGGACTGGGTGGATCTCCTTGCAATCCAAGGGACTCTCAAGAGTCTTCTCCAACTCCACAGTTCAAAAGCATCAATTCTTCAGTGCTTAGCTTTCTTTATAGTCCAACTCACATCCATATATGACCACTGGAAAAACCATGGCCTTGACTAGATGGACCTTTGGTGGCAAAGTAATGTCTCTGCTTTTCAATATGCTATCTAGGTTGGTCATAACTTTCCTTCCAAGGAGTAAGCGTCTTTTAATTTCATGGCTGCAGTCACCATCTGCAGTGATTTTGGAGCCCCCCAAAATAAAGTCTGACACTGTTTCCACTGTTTCCCCATCTATTTCCCATGAAGTGATAGGACCAGTTGCCATGATCTTTGTTTTCTGAATGTTGAACTTTAAGCCGACTTTTTCACTCTCCACTTTCACTTTCATCAAGAGGCTCTTTAGTTCTTCTTCACTTTCTGCCATAAAGATGGTAACATCTGCATATCTGAAGTTATTGCTATTTATCCCTGCAATCTTGATTCCAGCTTGTGCTTCATACAGCCCAGTGTTTCTCATGATGTTCTCCACATATAAGTTAAATAAGCACAGTGACAATATGTAGCCTTGACATACTCCTTTTCCTATTTAGAACCAGTCTGTTACTCCATGTCTAGTTCTAACTGTTGCTTCTTGACCTGCATATAGGTTTCTCAAGAGGCAGGTCAGGTGGTCTGGTATTCCCATCTCTTTCAGAATTTTCCACAGTTTATTGTGAGCCACACAGTCAAAGGCTTTGGCATAGTCAGTAAAGGAGAAATAGATGTTTTTCTAGAACTCTCTTGCTTTTTTGATGACCCAGCGGATGTTGGCAATTTGATCTCTGGTTCCTCTGCCTTTTCTAAAACCAGCTTGAACATCTGGAAGTTCACAGTTCGTGTATTGTTGAAGCCTGGCTTGGAGAATTTTGAGTATTACTTTACTAGCACATGTGATGGTGGCTCAGACAGTAAAGCGTCTGTCTACAATGCGGGAGACCAGGGTTCGAGCCCTGGGTTGGGAAGAATCCCCTGGAGAAGGAAATGGTGATCCACTCCAGTACTATTGCCTGGAAAATCCCATGGACAGAGGAGCCTGGTAGGATACAGTCTATGGGTTGCAAAGAGTCAGACATGTCTAACCGACTTCACTTTGGGCTTCCCTGGTGGCTCAGAGGGTAAAGCATCTGCGTGCAATGTGGGAGACCCGGGTTCAATCCCTGGGTTGGGAAGATCCCCTGGAGAAGGCAATGGCAACCCACTCCAGCACTCTTGCCTGGAAAATCCCATGGACAGAGGAGCCTGGCAGGCTATAGTCCATGGGGTTGGAAAGAGTTGGACATGACTGAGCAACTTCACTTACTAGCATGTGAGATGAGTGCAATTGTGTGGTATTTTAAGCTTTCTTTGGCTTGTCTTTCTTAGGGATTGGAATGAAAACTGAAATCCTCATAAATTTTGAGGAAGGAAGTATGGTACAACTACTTTGAAACACAATCTTGAAACTTCTTAAAGTGTTAAACACTTCTAACTATCTAACAAAAATAATTTTTAAAATGTCTACACAAATATCTTTGTACAAATATTCACAGCAGCACTATTCGTAATAGCTGAAAAGTGTACATAACTCATTTCTCTCAACTGCTGAATAAGTAAACAAAATATTCAATCAAAGGAATACCATTTGGCAACAAAAAGAAGTGAAGTACTGATATATGCTACCATATGGATAAAACTCAAAAACATTATTTCAAATAAAAGAAACCAGACACAAATGTCACATACTATATTTATTCCTATGATTAAATTCAAAAGTTAATTTCATTCATATATTTTGTTCACATAAGATGGTCAGAAAAGATATATGTATAAAGATACAAAGCAGACCAATTGTTGTGTAGGTTTGTGGGTGAACTCAGGAGTAGAAATTGATGCAGGCTTTCTTTCTGGGCTGGTATAAATATTTTAAAAATGTGATTGTGGCAAAGTTCTATAAATTCCCTAAAAATGATTGACAGACTTAAAGAGAGTAAATTTTATGGTATGAAATTAACCCCAATAAAGTTGGTAATTTAAAAAATCACATATTTATAGAAATCAGCAAAAATAAGAAAAAAATCATATAAGAACAGGTAACACTGTGCTGTAACTATAGGGAATAGAAAATACTACTTAAAGAAACTGGCAGGGGAGAACTCTTGCTTTGATCTAGACTGAGTTTTAACAAGAACATCATTTGCCATTTTTCCATGAAAAATGGTGGCAATGATAACATCACAATTTTCCCTTAGTTAGATCTTGTTAAAAGCCCTTTGTCACAGGCAAACCTAATCACATGTTTTAAATAATGAGAAATGAAAGAAGAACCAAAATAAAGAGAAAGCACTCACTCATGTCAGTACATTAATGAAATTAATATAGCTGAGAATGTCATATTAGGAAGCTATCCAAATGGAAACTCTGTGAAATGTTATCATTTACAATTCAGAGACAAATGAATGGCTTCTGCTCACCCGTATGCTCATGATTTAAATCTAGATTAATTCCTTATATGCTAAGCCATTTAAATATCAAAAGCAAAAGGCAGGCCTTACTCCTCCTTAAGATTGACAACACAAGCTCATTTACCAGACATTACTAGGACAACAGATGAACTTACTTTTTCACCGGGAGGACCAATTGGACCTTGTGGACCAGGAAGACCCTATTTTAAAATAATTTATTTCATAAGTCAAGTATCACATCATAAGAACACACTTTTACGATTAGCCCTCTATATTACATGCAATGACCTATGACTATCTATATATATCACCCACATTCTCCAGAAGATTTTACAACACCGTGTAGTTTTATACAAGCTACTCTTTTGGCAATGGAACTGTAATGTGATCCTATTCAGAACCCTCCTGCAGGTATCCTGGCATTCCATGAACACTGAATGACTCATTTTACTCTTGGAAGAAAGAAAAGCCGCTGCAAATTTGTTCAAAAATTTTTTTAAAGGAATAAAATAGAATGAGCTTTGTACATTGATACATAAACTCTCAGCCCTAAATAGAAAATTTTTAGGCTGTCAATTTTCTTGTATAAAGGTACCGTCTTCCCCCATTACCTTAACAAAAACTGTGATGGCTTAGACTTACTTGAGGTCCTGGGTTTCCCTGCTGACCAGGAGGACCCGGCTCCCCTTGAGGACCCTGACATAGGAAAATGGAAAAGAGTCTTTAACAGAACTATTTCACATGATAGGTTTTCTCTTTTGGATTGAAAAATAGACCCCATATCATGTTTCCCTTTAGAGAATCTGGAAAATCTTGCAAATATTAATGCTAGCAAAAGAATTTGGCAAAACATTGTAAGAAACCTTAATTTTAGATTTAGCAACAAAAATGGTTTGCTAGTATTTAGATTACAGAAATGAGTTACTTTATGGATATCTTGTACATACCATGTTCCCTTTTGGTCCTGGGGGGCCATCCACACCTGCTATGCCCTTCAATAAAGAAAAAAATATACATGAGTGTATACAGGTTCAGATGCTACAATAGAAAATATAAAAAACTAACCTAATAGCATGATACCCGGTAACCTAGGGTAACTAAAAGTCATTTTAAAACTCAAAGGAAATGAGAGAAAAAGCAAGGTCTATACTCTCCTCTCCATGTCCATGGGGACATCCTGGCAGTATTTTCTACTGTGTGTTGGGAAAAACAATAAAATACATAAACTAAAAGGAAGAGAAAAGAACGAAGCAGGTGGAGTGAGTAAAATCAGTTAAATTGATAGGCAGCATCATTAGGTCTTAGATTATAATAGTGAAACTTTGGCTGCCTACTGAAAGCTTTAACAGCTTTCTGGCTTTAAGACTCTGGCAATAAGCTTTCCCTAGAACATTTTGAATGTTTTCAACAATACATACAGGCTGTCCAATAGGTCCTGGAGTTCCTCTTGGTCCTAGTAAACCTCGTGGACCCTAGGAGTAAAAACGAAACAGATTATTAAAAAAAAAAAAAATGCCTTCAAAACATGCCTTGTCTTTTAAATAAATACATTTTAATGCAATGTTTTGATTAAAACATTTATTCATCCTCTTTTAACACACCAAAAGGGGCATTTAAAATAGCATTTTTTGTGACACAATTACCTAGTGTTTATATTGAGCCAAAAGCCAAAATGGATGAGTGAGTCTTTAATATAGAAACTATATCTTTGAGTCTATGGAATTACATATGAATCACTTATGAAACTTTTAATATAGGAAATATTTTAAAGCTTTAAGTAAGTAACTTTTGTGCCATTTTCCAATTTGAAGAGCAACAATGAATCTTTTTAAATCTTATATTTCAAACAGACTACACAAAGAGTCTTGAGTCTCAGTTTTTTTACATTTAGGTAAATTCAATCTTGAGAGAATATTCTACTGAGAGAAAGAAACAGCTGGATGACTATATTAGCAAGATTACCACTTTCATGAATTTTAAAATTATTATGATTTAAGCAATCATTTTCTTCTCTTTTTCCCCTTCTCCATTTTTCCCTCCTTCAAAAAAGTCAACAGTATGGTTTACTGTTATATTTACTTGAGTGACTGAGGAGCCTGGTGGGCTATAGTCCAAGAAGTTGCAAAGAGTTGGACACAACTGAGCAACTAACACATACAAACACACTGTGCCTTTGAATTGACAGGTCCTTGGAAGAAAAGTTATGACCAACCTCAATAGTATATTCAAAAGCAGAGACACTACTTCGCCGACTAAGGTCCGTCTAGTCAAGGCTATGGTTTTTCCTGTGGTCATGTATGGATGTGAGAGTTGGACTGTGAAGAAGGCTGAGCACCGAAGAACTGATGCTTTTGAACTGTGGTGTTGAAGAAGACTCTTGAGAGTCCCTTCGACTGCAAGGAGATCCAACCAGTCCATTCTGAAGGAGATCAGCCCTGGGATTTCTTTGGAAGGAATGATGCTGAAGCTGAAGCTCCAGTACTTTGGCCACCTCATGAGAAGAGTTGACTCATTGGAAAAGACTCTGATGCTGAGAGGGATTTGGGGCAGGAGGAGAAGGGGACGACCGAGGATGAGATGGCTGGATGGCATCACGGACTCAATGGACGTGAGTCTGAGTGAACTCCGGGAGATGGTGATGGACAGGGAGGCCTGGAGTGCTGCAATTCATGGGGTCGCAAAGAGTCAGACACGACTGAGCAACTGAACTGAACTGAACTGATAATGTGGCAAACTAGCAGTAAAACTAGGAGGTCTGCTTCTAGTGTTGATCTTTGATTGACTACGTTTGAGTAAACCTTTCCAAATCATTTCTAAAATTCAATGGAAAAAAGGATATAATTTAATAAATTTTATAGTTATATTTGATATATGCTAAGCACCTCATTTTTGGTAGTAGGAGTAGCAAGCACCTCATTTTTTGTAACCAGTAATACTAGTTTATCCTAAACAAATAAAAAATTCTAGAGATATTGAAATAAAAAATGGAAAAAAAAATAAACAGCAACAAAAACTAGATAAGGTTTTTTGGATGGCAAGTTGTTGTTTAGTCTCTCAGTTCAGATCAGTTCAGTCGCTCAGTCGTGTCCGACCCTTTGTGACCCCATGAATTGCAGCACGCTAGGCCTCTCTGTCCATCACCAGCTCCCGGAGTTCACTCAGACTCATGTCCATCGAGTCAGTGATGCCATTCAGCCATCTCATCCTCTGTTGTCCCCTTCTCCTCCTGCCCCCAATCACTCCCAGCATCAGAGCCTTTTCCAATGACCAAAGCACTGGAGTTTCAGCTTTGGCATCATTCCTTCCAAAGAAATCCCAGGGCTGATCTCCTTCAGAATGGACTGGTTGGACCTCCTTTCAGTCCAAGGGACTCTCAAGAGTCTTCTCCAACACCACAGTTCAAAAGCATCAATTATTTGAAGCTCAGCTTTCTTCACAGTCCAACTTTCACGTCCATACATGACCACTGGAAAAACCATAGCCTTGACTAGACGGACGTTTGTTGGCAAAGTAATGTCAAAATGCTTTTCAACATGCTATCTAGGTTGGTCATAACTTTTCTTCCAAGGAATGAGTGTCCTTTAATTTCATGGCTGCAGTCACCATCTGCAGTGATTTTGGAGCCCCCCAAAATAAAATCTGACACTGTTTCCACTGTTTCCCCAGCTATTTCACATGAAGTGATAGGACCAGATGCCATGATCTTTGTTTTCTGAATGTTGAGCTTTAAGCCAAATTTTTCACTCGCCACTTTCACTTTCATCAAGAGGCTTTTAGTTCCTCTTCACTTTCTGCCATAAGGGTGGTATCATCTGCATATCTAAGGTTATTGATATTTCTCCCGGCGATTTTGATTCCAGCTTATGCTTCTTCCAGCCCAGTGTTTCTCATGATGTACTCTGCATAGAAGTTAAATAAGCAGGGTGACAATATACAGCCTTGACGTACTCCTTTTCCTATTTGGAACCAGTCTATTGGTCCATGTTTAGTTCTAACCGTTGCTTCCTGACCTGCATACAGGTTTCTCAAGAGGCAGGTCAGGTGGTCTGGTATTCCCATCTCTCTCAGAATCTTCCACAGTTTATTGTGATCCACACAGTCAAAGGCTTTGGCATAGTCAATAAAGCAGAAATAGATGTTATTCTGGAACTCTCTTGCTTTTTCCATGATCCAACGGATGTTGGCAAGTTGATCTCTGGTTCCTCTGCCTTTTCTAAAACCAGCTTGAACATCTGGAAGCTCATGGTTCACGTATTGCTGAAGCCTGGCTTGGAGAATTTTGAGCATTACTTTACTAGCGTGTGAGATGAGTACAATTGTGCGGTAGTTTGAGCATTCTTTGGCATTGCCTTTCTTTGGGATTGGAATGAAAACTGACCTTTTCCAGTCCTGTGGCCACTGCTGAGTTTTCCAAATTTGCTGGCATATTGTGTGGAGCACTTTCACAGCATCATGTTTTAGGATTTGAAATAGCTCAACTGGAATTCCATCACCTCCACTAGCTTTGTTTGTAGTGATGCTTTCTAAGGCCCACTTAACTTCACATTCCAGGATGTTTGGCTCTAGGTAAGTGACCACACCATCATGATTATCTTGGTCATGAAGATCTTTTTTGTACAGTTCTGTGTATTCTTGCCACCTCTTAATACCTTCTGCTTCTGTTAGGTCCATACCATTTCCGTCCTTTATCAAGCCCATCTTTGCATGAAATGTTCCCTTGGTATCTCTAATTTTCTTGAAGAGATCTCTAGTCTTTCCCATTCTGTTGTTTTCCTCTATTTCTTTGCATTCATCACTGAGGAAGGCTTTCTTATCTCTTCTTGCTATTCTTTGGAACTCTGCATTCAGATGCTTATATCATTCCTTTTCTCCTTTGCTTTTCACCTCTCTTCTTTTCACAGCTATTTGTAAGGCCTCCCCAGACAGCCATTTTGCTTTTTTGCATTTCTTTTCCATGGGGATGGTCTTGATCCCTGTCTCCTGTAGAATGTCACAAACCTCAGTCCATAGTTCATCAGACACTCCATCTATTAGATCTAGTCCTTTAAATCTATTTCTCACTTCCACTGTATAATCATAAGGGATTTGATTTAGATCATACCTGAATGGTCTAGTGGTTTTCCCTACTTTCTTCAATTTAAGTCTGAAATTGGCAATAAGGAGGGCATCAGAGGGCAGAATTTTGCAAGAGGGCATCAGAGGGCAGACACACTGAAACCATAATCACAGAAAACTAGTCAATCTAATCACGTTAGGACCACAGCCTTGTCTAACTCAGTGAAACTAAGCCATGCTGTGTGGGGCCACCCAAGACAGGTGAGTCATGGTGGAGAGGTCTGACAGAATGTGGTCCACTGGAGAAGGGAATGACAAACCACTTCAGTATTCTTGCCTTGAGATCCCAATGAACAGTATGAAAAGGCAAAATGATAGGATACTGAAAGAGGAACTCCCCAGGTCAGTAGGTGCCCAAAATGCTACTGGAGATCAGTGGAGAAATAACTCCAGAAGAATGAAGGGAAGGAGCCAAAGCAAAAACAATACCCAGTTGTGGATGTGACTTGTGATAGAAGCAAGGTCTGATGTTGTAAAGGGCAACATTGCATAGGAACCTGGAATGTTAGGTCCATGAATCAAGGCAAATTGGAAGTGGTTAAACAAGAGATGGCAATAGTGAACATCGACATTCTAGGAATCAGCGAGCTAAAATGGACTGGAATGGGTGAATTTAACTCAGATGACCAACATATCTACTACTGTGGGCAGGAATCCCTCAGAAGAAATGAAGTAGCCATCATGATCAACAAAAGAGTCCGAAATGCAGTACTTGGATGCAATCTCAAAAATGACAGAATGATCTCTGTTCGTTTCCAAGGCAAACCATCCAATATCACAGTAATCCAAGTCTATGCCCCAATCAGTAACTCTGAAGACGCTGAAGTTGAATGGTTCTATGAAGACCTACAAGACCTTTTAGAACTAACGCCCAAAAAAAGATGTCCTTTTCATTATAGTGGGCTGAAATGCAAAAGTAGGAAGTCAAGAAACACCTGGAGTAACAGGCAAATTTGGCCTTGGAATATGGAATGAAGCAGGGCAAAGACTAATAGAGTTTTGCCAAGAAAATGCACTGGTCATAGCAAACACCCTCTTCCAACAACACAAGAGAAGACTCTACACATGGACATCACCAGATGGTCAACACCAAAATCAGATTGATTATATTCTTTGCAGCCAAAGATGGAGAAGCTCTATACAGTCAACAAAAACAAGACCAGGAGCTGACTGTGGCTCAGATCATGAACTCCTTTTTGCCAAATTCAGACTTAGTTGCTCAGTCATGTCCAATTCTTTGTGACTCCATGAACTGTAGCACACCAGACTTCCCTGTCCTTCACTATCTTCGGGAATTTGCTCAAACTCAATGTCCATTGAGTAGGTGATGTCATCTATCCATCTCATCCTCTGTCTTCTCCTTCTCATCTTGCCCCCAATCTTTCCAAGCATCAGGATTTTTTCCAATGTGTTGCCTCTTCAAATCAGGGGGCCAGAGTACTGGAGCTTCAGCATCTGTCCTACCACGTAATATTCAGGGTTGATTTCCTTTAGGATTGACTGATTTCATCTTGCTGTCCAAGGGATTCTCAAGAGTCTTCTCCAGTGCCACAGTTCAAAAGCATCAATTCCTTGGTGTTCAGCCTTTTTTATGGTCCAAGTCTAACATCGGTACATAATTACTACAAAAAACTTAGGTTTGACTATAGGGACTTTTGTTGGCAAAGTGATGTCTCTGCTTTTTAATATGCTGTCTAGGTTTCTCATAGCTTTACTTCCAAGAAGTAAAAGTCTTTTAATTTCATGGCCGCAGTCACTGTCCACAGTGATTTTGGAGCCCAAGAAAATAAAATCTGTCACTGTTTCCACTTTCCCTCCATTTACTTGCCATGAAGAGATGGGAATGGAAGCTATGATCTTAGATATTTGAATGTTGGACTTTTAGCCAGCTTTTTTCACTATCCTCTTTCATCTTCATCAAGAGGCTCTTTAGTTCTTCTTCAGTTTCTGCTATTAGAGTATTATCATCTGCATATCTGAGTTGTTGATATTTCCCCATGCAATCTTGTTTCCAGCTTGTAATTCATCCAGCCTGGCATTTTGCAAGATATACTTTGCATAGAAATTAAATAAAAGTGTGAAAGCATGAGCCTTGTTGTACTCCTTTCCCAATTTTGAACCAGTCTGTTGTTCCATGTCTGGTTTTAACTGTTGCTTTTTGACCTGCATACAGATTTCGCAGGAGACAGGTAAGGTGGTCTGGTATTCCCATCTCTAAAAATTTTCCAGTTTGTTGTGATCCACACAGTCAAAGTATTTAGTGTAGTCAATGAAGCAGAAGTAGATTTTTTTTTTAAATTTTCTAGCTTTTTGTATGATCCAACAAATGTTGGCTATTTGATCTCTGGTTCATCTGCCTTTTCTAAATCTAGCTTGTACATTTGAAAGTCCTGGGTTCATATACTATTGAAGCCTAGCTTGAAGGATTTTGGGCATCATCTTGCTAGCATGTGAAATGAGCACAACTGTATGGTAGTTTGAACATTTTTTGGCATTTGCCTTTCTTTAGTACTGAAATGAAAACTGACCTTTTCCAGTCCTGTGGCTACTGTTGAGTTTTCCAATTTTGCTGGCATATTGAGGGCAGCACTTTCACAGCATCATCTTTTAGGATTTGAAATAGCTCAGCTAGAATTCCATCACCACCACTAGATTTGTTCTAAGTAATGTTTCTTAAGGCCCACTTGACTCCACATCCCAGAATATCTGGCCTTATACGGGATCATATCATCATGGTTATCTGTATAATTAAGACCTTCTTTACGTAGTTCTTCTGTGTATTCTTGCCACCTCTTCTTAATCTCTTCTGTGTCTGTTACATCCTTGCCATTTCTGTCATTTATTGTGCCCATTTCTGCATAAAATGTTCCTTTAGCATCTCCAATTTTCTTGAAGAGATCTATAGTCTTCCCTGTTCTATTGTTTTCCTCTATTTATTTGCATTATTAACTTAAGAAGGCTTTCTTATCTCTTTGTAGTTATTATATCCCACATTTTTTTTCCTCTCAATTTTCTAAGATTTAATGAAAGAAGAGCCGTAAGTATCCTTTTTAAACGTTTTTTCACATACAAATTACCTGGTTAGGCTAAGTAAGATTGCAATTCATTATTGACTTTATATATGTAACACCAAGCACTATTCTTCCTAAATAGGGTATTATTTTTTTAAAAAAAGAAAAGTTGCTTACAGCTTCACCTGGAAGACCCCTTGGTCCTATTTCTCCATCTTCTCCCTGTCATGAACATAATGAATAGGATAGTGATGTGATCAGACAATGCAACATTTCAGCATGGCTTTGTTTAATGTTTTAATTTTAAATATTTCTTAAAAGAAATGAACTTTCTTATACCCTCATTCCATCTTCACCAGGAGGACCAGGAGGACCTTGAGGACCTCGTTCACCCTATTAAAGAAATCCAAATACAATTAGAATTTGAAGTAAACCATAATATTTATAACTCTATCCTACAGCTATCCTTGCCAAAGTAATGAAACATTTGGTAGAAAAACTTATGTTTTATTTTCTCTCCTGAAAACACTTCAGAGATAAGTCATAATTTTACATTAACTGGCATTACAATTTAGTATGCAAGGAAAACATTCCTTCAATTTTGAAAACAAAAAGAAATAAATAAAATATCCAAATAATTTTCAGACTTTTAATTATTACAAACTAACAAAATTATTTTGCTGAAGATTGTCTTCAGTCTTCATGGTGCATGGATGCACTTTGCTGATTTTTATTTTAATTTTTTCTGCTTCTTAAATAATTCTCATCAATTCAGTAAAGTTCTGGAAGACTAACAAAGCTTCATTTTAAAAAAAAAATATGTATTTCTCTCAACATGTACACACTAGATATTTTGCTAAACTTTCATGAGACTTTTCTTTTCTTTATCTTTCTTTTTTTCACATTTTCTAATTTTCCTAAAGATTGCCTCACCTTTATTTTTAACTTTTGAAGAAAAGTAATGTGAAGATCCAAAGTTGATCTTTTATGAGAGACCACATCCTGGCTTAATTTCCCACTAAAACTACTGACTGGATTGTTGTTCAATATTGTATATTGTTAATAAACCCTAGTAAATTATAAACTCCTGCATTGAACTATAAACTTATATTATCACAAAGAAGTAGTCTATGGTATCTCAATCTACCAAAACCATCTAACAAGTATAATAAAATACATTGCCCAGTATATTGTAATATTAACTACAGATTGCCAGCAGGTGTCTTTTGAATATATCCGTAGACAAAATGTAAGAAAGAAATTGAGGTAATTATCAAAAAATTAGAGGCAAAATTAAATCTCTATACTTGTTCTGTAATTATATTTTGCATATACAATACATCCTGGAGGAGGGCACAGCAACCCACTCCAGCATTCTTGCCAGGAAAATCATGGACAGAGGACCTGGCAGGCTACAGTCCAGAGGGTCACAAAGAGTCTAACAAGACTCAAGCGACTTAGCATGTACACATACATGTACATAAAGATTCTGCCTCAACTTATATTTATGTAAAATAAGTATTTTAACATCTAAAAAAGTAAAAAACATATTTATTCATGTATCTTTTAGATATACTGATTTACATGAGTTCACAAATACTTAATTTCCTTATTTCTTAGTGTAGCTATTTAAAATATTTCATAGTATTCTTATATTATCCCTGTATAAAAAGCAATAGAATAGTATATCTTACCCTGTGACCCTTGTCACCTGGTAGACCTGGAAGTCCATCAAATCCTCGATCCCCCTGTAAAAGCATCATCATCACCATCATCAACAATGTCATATTCTGAACTTATTTCTGAACTGTAATTTGAATATGAAATATTATTTCATATCAGGAAACTTTATTTTAAAATATAAAAATTTCAGGAGAAACTGAGATATGAGATCTGAATATACAAACATATGAGATGAGTTCCTGACCTTGGCCCCGGGTTCTCCTGGCATTCCTCTTCCTCCATCAGCACCCGGACGACCCTGATAGTACCAAGAACATGACTAAGCAAAAAGGATTCCAAATAGCACAGAGTAAAAGAAAATAAAATAACTGATGATTTCAGATGCCCTCAATATGCTTGATGAAAGCAAATCATACCCTTTTTCCAGGTTTTCCTGTTGGACCAGGAGGACCTTGGACACCACGTGGACCCTATATTAAAACATCATATTTAATTAATTTTATAGAATTCCTGATCTATAAACTCAATCACATAGAGAAATGGTTTTAGAATTTTATATCTTCTTAGTTTTACCTTAATCACTTTAACACACACACACACAAACTCTTTCTTGTATAAAAGTCCATAATAAAGCAAGAAGATAAGAGAATCAATTTTTCTACATGGCTCCTTGCCAGAAAAAGTCATACTACTTTATTAAGTTTATATAAACTTGTGATTACATATAAACAAAAGGAATGCAAAATGATATTTTAAACTTAAAAATTCTCAATTACTAAATTTATTCTCAAGACCTTGGGGTTTTACATTTCCCTTGACTGAAAGCACTTCATTTCATTCCTCTTCTCTTTCTAATCCCTTTGCTTTCAAATTTCCCTTCATTTAAGGAGATCTTCTCTTAGATATTTATTCCTTTATTGGAAGTATCACATTTGATTGTAACTGTTTTTTGTTTTTGTTTCCATAGTTGAGTCTCCCATTTAATTGTTAACCATTGCAACTCTGGACTAAATCTTGTTCTCCTTTATACTTCTACAGTTTAGCACAGTGCCTGGTACACATTTCTTTCACTCATCTACAAAATTCTGGAGGATGACTTGTCAACCTCGAATTCCATTACTGACTTGTGCCATGCCATCTCAGATTAAAGTTTTAAGATCCTCAGTATCTCTCTTGAGGTAGTTCAGTACAATGCTATATCAACATATAATGTCTTATTTATGAATTAATATACATGTTTTAAGAATAAAATTACACAGCTTGTAATAGATAACATACAGATCCATTAAAAATATTACATAGGCTTTCAGTGGCACTAGTGGTAAAGAGCCTGTCTGCCAATGCAGAAAACTTTAGAGACGCAGGCTTGACTCTTGGTTGGGAAGATCCCCTGGAAGAAAGCACAGTAAGCCACTCTAGTATTCTTGCCAGAAGGATGCCATGCACAGAGAAGCCTGGTGGGCCATAGCGTCACAGGGTTGGACACGACTGAAGCGACATAGCATAGCATCCTTTTTTAAGTGTAAACAATATGAACTTAATGAGTGTGGTAGAAACTGTAACACACATTTTAAATTACAAATAATTATTATGATAACTTTGACACACTGATTATAGAAACATGAAATTAAAGTTGCCTAATAGTTAGAGGTTAAAAGAATATAGCTTAAAAATACTGTAGAGAAAAATTCTATCCTATACCTCAACTGGAAGGCAAGGAGCAATAATAACAGGACATTTTGTCAGTTTTTAATAAAAATGATCTTTCATTTGATATTGCATCTCACTGGAATTAAGGAAAACTACGAAGACCATGAAAACTGCTGCAGCATGTTTTCAATTCACCCATTTTGTAAAGAGGTGAGTTGGATCCAGAAATTCATAAACTGTAAAAGGCTAAATTTCCTAACGTTTCAATATTTTTATTCAATTTTTTAATATAATTCTCAGTTAAGGTACAAATGCTTTCCATCTGTTTATGACAATATTTAACAGGCCTGGAAAAGAAAGCGCTCGCATTCTGTGTCACTCAAATATCTCTCTCAATTTAGGGGATTTTTTTTCTCATTTCAAAATAAACTGTGGTGCATCCAAACATGGGGATATTAACTCAGTAACAAAAACAAATAAACTATGGATATGCTCATCAACTGCAACAAATTATGCTGAGTGAAAGAAGACAGTTTCAAAAGATTACATAAGGTATGGTTTCATTTATATGATATTCTTGGAAACATAAAACTGTAAGGGTGAAGAACAGATCAGCAGTCAGTCAGCTATTAGCAGTAGGAAGATGTGACTGTAAAGTGGTATCAAGTAATTGTTTGGGGTTCTGTAACCGTTCAATATCCAAATGATTGTGGGGGTAGTTAGGGAAAATGCATATAGATGTTCAAATTCACTTTTACACTATAATATTGTTAAAGTAAAATCAATTTTTTTTAAAAAGGAAAAAACAGATGACCACTTGAAAGCTCCTGCAGCCAATCTGAATCTCAAAATATTGAGTAAATCAGGAAGCATTCTCATTAAAAAAATGAATGGATTTTAAAAGTACATGATACTTTGTTTTCAGTTTTCTAGAATAAGTATATTCCATAATGTGTTTACAGTGTGTGTTTCTATCTACTTATCGTTCAAGGAAAAAGAATACTTTAAGTTTGGCACCATATAAATATATTGCAGGGCTTCCCAGATGGCTCAGTGCAGGAGACTCAGGAAACGTGGGTTCTCTCCCTGGGTCGGGAAGATCCTCAGAAGTAGGAAACGGCAATCCACTGCAGTGTTCTTGCCTGGGTAATCTCATGGACAGAGGAGCCTGGCGGGCTACAGTTCATGGGGCCTCAAAGAGCTGGACACAACTGAGAGACTGGCACACACACGCACACGCAAAAATGTGTAAGGTCTTTTTAAGAATTTCAGCTCAGATGTTCTCGATTTCCCTTAATTTCCTCAGCTCTACAAAGAACTTAAAGTATGCTTCTTTTAGCTATATTAAACATCCTTTCTGAGAGAACGTATTAGATTTGGTCTCCTCATGTCTCCAGGAAAAATTTTAGGCTTGTATCAGGGCTGCTATAAGTACAATGGCAATGGTTCTGCTTTGCTCTGTACAATTTTAAACCAATTTAATATTCAGAAGACCTATTACTATCAAGACTTTACAATTCTAGCTTATTATCTTCTTCTAATATTGTTTAAATTAATCAAATTATTGGCAGTCAACTGACCATTAGAGATTTTTCAATTAAAGAAGTTGATGGAAGCTGAAAGGCCATGTAAGTAATTTCTTTACTCCTAAAACAAATGGCAGACCCTTCAATTACCATAATAGATAAAATAAATTTAAATATAAAATAAGTGAAATAGGTTAATTTTTACCTGAGGACCTGGATCACCCATCTCACCTTTGGCCCCAGAAGAACCAGGCCCACCCTGTAGAGAAAAAGTGAAGACATATTCATTTAATTTTGTAATTCTCTAATCAGTTATGTCCTACTATTTTCACTTGAAATAAACATTATTCAAAATACATTTCTTCAAATATGATTTTATTAGTTAATACAATAAAATTTTCAAGTCTTCTGAATGAAACACATCTCTTCTCAGATTTTGACTGTATTCACATGTGAGAACTATATTTAAAAGCTTATATTTACTGATAATCACACAGAAGCCAATTTCATGAGATCACCCTGAGATATTCTTTAATGTGTATGCCATCAGAGCACTTACCACAATCCTCAGGCATTATTTATATTATACTGTGGTGCAGTACTAGAGAAAACACATTTTTACAGACTTAGGTACACACTGATCCATTTATACAACTTGGAAACATGTTAATGCTTTTATACTCAGAAATTTCTGAGATGCCGAATTCTATAGCAATAAAACATCAAAAACAGATGCTACTGCTATCATCATAATGTCCTGAAATAATGTTAAAGCATTTTTCCCTACATTGTTCTGTATTAAATTTCCCCACAAAAATAAATCCTATGACAAAGTCTCTTACAAATATTTACATAAGTCAAGAAGTACAACAAAAATCTGGCACATTAACTGGAAAAAATATAAAATCACTTTATAAAAGTGCTGTTAAGTTTTAAAAAAATGAATACGAGGCCAATCATCCTCCTAAAGAGCTTTCGAACATTAAAATTGAATATAATGATAATAGTTACTTCATGCTGAAGTATATTTTGTGTGTTTAAAAAGTTTCTGATTTATTTATATCAATAGAGATTCTACTAAATACTGCGTTGAATCAAAGTGCAAAAAAGATAAAATTATGCAAAGCCTGAAAATACTAGGTGTTGAGAGCCTCCTGGTGGCTCCAAAGTAAAATAACTATTAATATGACTGCCAAAATATATGGCAAGTCAAGTAATATGAATATTCCAGTCTTGAAGATCATTCTTGTAATCTTGCAGTTAAATTTCTTCAAAAGAGAAACTGGAGTGCTACATTAAATGAGATTATTATTCAGACCTGAATGCAAAGAACAGTCCAATAATCTAATTAATTTTTACATTGTATATCTGTGTATAAGCACTATCTACTTTACAGATTATAATTACTTTGCCCAAACACTTATTCTAAAAATTGTCATGCAATCATTGACAGTAACAGAATAAGGAAAAGAACATTTTCAAGATTTCCTGAATATTTTATAATATAGATCGCCTTTTATCTATAAAAGCAAATGGAAATAAATAATTGAATAAAGGAAGTGCTCATGGAGAGAATGAAAATATTTATGTCTTAAAATACTGCTTCTTTTTAAAATCTTAATATATAAAACATTTTTAGACTCTAAAATTAAGATTATTGACAGTCTGTAATAATTTATGTTTTGGAGCAAAGAAAATAGAAGAGAAAATGGTGAAAACAAGCAACGTGATTACTTTCTCTCAATATCTACCTTTAATATTTTAGGAAGCTAAAACATTCTATAACAAAGACTTAAGTAGTAAAATCAATTAATCTTGGATATTACATTGAGAATGGCAATGTAATAACATGGTTGTTAATGTTTTCCCTTTGCAAACATGCTGTGAATGTCTGGCCCTAAATGACTGGTGAAAACAGAACAGCTCAATGTAACAAGTTTTCATGGATTCTGTTCATCACTGCCCTTACCCTATATAGATCCACTAGATTTGTATTTGTCAGGATGGTAAGTAGGAAAGTTCCTTTAATTTTAGAGATTCTAGACGGATATTTTAAAATTAAACAATAGGCAGTGTTTCCCAAGCATTCTTGAACATAAGATTCAGCCTGCTGCATCATTAAAAGTATATTTTGTCAGTTCCAACCCTAAATCTGCCTCTCAACTCTGAATTTGCCTCATCAGAGTCTCAAATTCCATGTTCCAAGAACTTTCACTTTTAATAAAATATACATATAAGTTTTCCGCCCCCATATCTATAAAACACCAGCATATTGTGGTTTTCCTCAGTCATGTAAATTTGTTATTAATAACAAGCAACTAAACATTAATTCTATTTCTTCCTTTGTTAACTGACATAAACTCTCATTTCTTTATTATATTTTGTAAGGCAGAACAGTAAAACTATATGATAAATACATAATAATGCATTTAGAAATGTATAATTTAAATTCTGTGGAACATACTGCCAGAACACATGTTCCACATGAGCTCGTATGATTGAGTGTATAGCCCTGAAAATATATAAAATGCTATAAAATTTTAAGAATGAATTCAAAGAACTATAAATATATGGGAAAATACATAAAAAACACGAATAAACTACATGAAGAAAACTAGCATCCCAATAAGATCAATAAAACAGAATTAGAAAACTATTTAATTGATCAAATTTGAAAAAAAAAAAAACTTTTGCTGTGTCCAATCAGCAAACCAAAAATAAACTTTTAATGTTAGGTATAATAATTTCTATAAATACCATTATTTCAATAAAGTATATTGTGCACATAAGATCATATCAAAAGCATAGTGTAGCTTTTTATATCAAAAACAATACTTAAATTATAAATTATTCCATTAATCTTGAAGTCAATGTAAAATTAGGATGGAATTTTTCAGTGTTCTTTTCTCTTTAAAAAAAGTATGACTTAAAAAGAATCTTTTGCTCTGTGTTTGTGTGTGTGTGTGTGTATGTATGTGTGTGAACTGCTATAGCCATTAGCATTTGGTAAATTTCAAAATATTTGAGAATATTTTTAAATATATAGACCACATTAGCTTGTCAGTAAGCTTATAAGGAAAAACAAAACACATTTTCCAAGAGCCTCTGAAAGACAAAATAGTTTTTCTAATATCTGAAACAATTCATGAAATACTATAGGCAACTTAAAGTTTAAACCACATCTCCTGTTTTCTCCTAAGATTATGGACAATTTTTCATTAGCCTCATATATTTTTCCTTCTTTAATCAATTCTTTTTAACCTAAAATTAAATCTCAAGAATTTATTGAAAAATTGAAATTCAATAACTCTATTCTACAAATAAATAATACTGTTTGAAAAGTTAATAACTGGATATGTGATATAATTATATTTTTCATTGTATGATTTGAGAACTTCCTACTGCAATTTTTTCATTAAAATTTACTGAGGACTGAATTCAAATAGCTTCTTTGAAATGGAAACAAGATGAAATGCAAGTCTATTTATTTACCTTACTTTCACTAGCCAGAGAAAAGAAAACTGCCTGACCAAAGCTGCACAAGGAACTACGAATACAGGAATTTAAATATATAAAATCTTATTTGATAACCTACCACAGGACCTGGTCTTCCAGTCAGACCCATTGGCCCAGGTGGACCTCTCAGAGCAATCTAGAAAACAAAATAAAGCAAATTCAGGAATGCTACCTTGGATGAGCATATTAAATCACAATAATTATTTGTACAAGTGGCCCTTGAGTAACAGCCTGATCAACAGAGGCATAATAGCTATGTAGAAAGAGTGTTTGATTACTGAAGAATCATGTTTCTAGAATGACAATGACATAATAAGTATCAAACTTTTTTTAAACTGTTGCAATTTATACAGTCTTATACTATATATTTATGATTTATCTAATGATAACAAGTAAAAGTAGATTTTAATATCTAATAAGAAACAATATCTGATCATTTTTCTACTCAAATGTACATTCAGAATATTGCATAAATTTCTCTTCAATATGTAGGTGCAATTCTCATTGAAAATACTTTCAGTTGTGAACAATTTGAGATGCTTTTTAAGTAAGTTTTCTAGCAGTGTCTTATGAAAAGCTATGACAATTCAGGCCAAATAAAAGCAAAATTGATCAGGAAGTGTTAAGATAATATAGCTATGTCAACAAATCTCAAATTTAGTGCTTTATGGAAAAATACATTTATTTTATAGAATCATAGGCATAATAGACTGATTACATGCACTATCGACACAATATTAGAAATGTGAAATTAGCACACTTGAAAAGCTGGAACAATTAGAGTAAAAAGGTAAATATTTGACAGATATTAAATTAGTGTGGTGTGCTATTTTTGAATATTAGTGATTCCAAAGACGAATATTTAGATTACCATAGCAGATATAAAAATATTGCAATAGAAATAATATGTAAAATCATATTAGAAAAGTGCATGAGATAAAAACAGTAATATCTCCAAAATTACACTACTGACTCACCATGAGATTTTTGACAATACACTTCTTAATCCTTGAGATTAAATATCTGAAAAATTGGAATTATAATGCTTGCTACCTATTTCCAAGTAGATTAAAAAGACTAATAAAATTAGGAATTCAATGGCCTAATAAACTATTTAAGCTCAAGTAATTACCTAAAACTTGTCCAAAGTAATATAATTTATAGGTTGTATGCACCATTAGTAAATCAATTTAAATATTTTTAGACTTCTATCATGTCAAGATCTAATAAACAAATATTTTAAAATTTCATTGTCTTTATAAATGATGTAACCAAACAATAATTTATGCAGTCATAAATTTATGATGATAAATAGTTATCACCAAAATGATTTATATCACTTCGGAAGCAGGAACTCATATCCATACCACTGTAAGCCTTTTATTTCCTTTCTCCTTGAAAAGAAAACAAGACTATACTATGAATAAAAGTATTATATCACTTTCAACTCTTTCCTGATCCATTCCTTTGATTTCTTTATTTATATTTTAATTGTAACTGGAACAAATTTAATAATAAACAATTTTATATTCTACAGGTACGCGGATAGTGGAAAACTTTTAGTTGACAATGAAGTATGAACTGAGCAGATCTGGGAAAAATAAAATATAGATTACAATGTTTCACACAGACTGCATATTTGAAGATTTCTTTCCTACACAAGAATGCCTAAGAAACTGAAATTTCTGGATTAATTGGGATATCCTGAATAATCTGTAAGATTAGGTGGAAAAATTATTTAAAAGTTTACCCTCTTTATTCATTGATCACTGACATACGACATGCGCCTTAGCAGGGAAAACTGGATGTGAAAGATAAAAAGTGTTATGTATAAATCCACCATCAGTCCTCTTTGAATAAAATTAGAAAATGTGTGTGTTATGGTTGGTGTGTTTTTGCAAGAATTATGTGTGGTAATACTGCAAAGGCCAGTCATTTAAATTCAACATCAAATAAAATATTCCTACTGGAAAAACAGATATTTTCTTAGCATCTTCTCCATCTAGATTCAATATACTATATAGAATTTCGTTCATAACAGTAGCACCCTCCAGATACATACACACACACCGCACACTCTCTCTCTCTCTCTCTCTCTCTCTCTCTCTCTCTCTCTCGTGTAATTGAATACATAATCAGGTTATGGGACTACATGTTGATCCTTTCTTACCCGAGCCTGCTGAAGAATGGCCTGGGCCTGAGCTTCCTGAGCAGAGACGGTTGGTCCTTTGGAACTATCACCACCATAACGAAACTAAGAAAAGATAATAACATACAAAAGCTCAAAATCAGACTTTCTCAAGTAGGTGCCTTATACTAGTTTAAACACTACTTAATTAAAATGATGGGATTTTACAAAGTGTGAGGTAATTCCATCATGAATCATACCTTGATTTTTTCTAAATTTTCCTTTTATTTCTTATGGAAGTTCTCTAGACCATTTTAGAAGAGACATTTTACCACATTTAGAAGAGACTACAGAATCTACAGTTTTAAATTCCATGATTTTTAAAAACACTGGAATAAGCCATCATCCATTTCTTTATCTGCACAAATGCTACCCACTCCATCCACTCATTTGTGAAAATTCTAAATGCACTCAGTTCAACAGTGTTATTGATCAACTGCTATTTTCTGAGCAAAACTTCTAGAATCTCTGTGAACACAGGAAATCTTCCTTGAGATGGATTCAGTTTGTTTCCCTTAAGTAATTATACTAGGAAACATCCTTTCTGTATCCCTTCATAAAATGCTAAAGCTCCTTTTTATTTTTAACTCAAAATGCAAGATAAATAAGTTTCCCATGCTATATTATTACTTGAGTCTATATTATATTTAAATAGATAAACCTATTTTTTCACAAGAACTTAGGCAACTTTATAAATTTTTTTGAAGTATATTTGATTTACAAAGTTGTGTTAGCTTCTGGTATTACAGAGAATTAATATGTATATATATGCTGAATATATGTGTATTACATATTTTCTCATATTCCCTTCTACTATGATTTATTATAATTGAATATATCTGCCTGTATACAATAGAACCTGTTTATCTTTTTTTCTGTATAGTAGCTTTTATCTGCTAATTTATCTCTCTATCTTTCTTCTCCTTTAGTAAGTACGTTTGCTTTTTAAGTCTGTGAGTCTGTTTCTGTTTTGTAAATAAGTTCATTTGTATCATGTTTTAGTTTTCACATATAAGTGATAATGTATGATATTTGTCTTTCTCTGTCTGACTTACCTCACCCAGTATGATAATCAATAGTTTCATCCATGCTGCTTTTTATTAATAATAGCTGAATAGTATTCCATTATTATATACATATATGGTACATCCTCTTTATCCATTCATCTGTTACTGAACATTTAGTTTGCTTCCATGTTCTGGCTATTGTAAAGAGAGCTGCTATGAACACTGGGGTACATGTATCTTTTCAAATTTTAGTATTCTCCAGATATATGGCTAGGAGTGGGACTCTCAGGCCATATGGTAACCCTATTTTAGTTTTTTAAGTTTTAGTTTTTTAAGGAACCTTCATACTGTTTTCCATAGAAGGTGCATCAATTTACATTCCCAGTAACAGTGTAGGAGAATTTCCTTTTCTCCACATCTTCTCCAGCATTTATTATTTGTAGTCTTATATGGTGGCCATTCTGACTGGCATGAGTTTATATCTCATTATAGTTTGGATTTTTATTTCTCTAATAGTTGGCAATGTTTAGCATCTCTTCTCGTTCCTATTGATAATTTGTATGTCTTCTTTAGAGAAATGCCTACTTCAGTTCAGTTCAGTTCAGTTCAGTTGCTCAGTTGTGTCCAACTCTTTGTGATCCCATGAACCGTAGCACTCCAGGCCTCCTTGTCCATCACCAACTCCCGGAGTTTACCCAAACCCATGTCCATTGTGTCGGTGATGCCATCCAACCAGCTCATCCTCTGTCATTCCCTTCTCCTCCTGCCCTCAATCTTTCACAGCATCAGGGTCTTTTCAAATGAGTCAGCTCTCTACACAGGTGGTCAAAGTATTGGAGTTTCCACTTCAACATCAGTCCCTCCAATGAACACCCAGGACTGATCTCCTTTAGGACGGACTGGTTGGATCTCCTTGCAGTCCAAGGGACTCTCAAGAGTCTTCTCCAACACCATCAATTCTTTGGTGTTCAGCTTTCTTTATAGTCCAACTCTCACATCCATACGTGACTACTGGAAAAACCACAGCCTTGACTAGACGGACCTTTGTTGGCAAAGTAACGTCTCTGTTTTTTTAACATGTTGTCTAGGTTAGTTATAACTTTCCTTTCAAGGAGCAAACGTCTTTTAATTTCATGGCTGCAATCACCATCTGCAGTGATCTTGGAGCCCAGAAAAACAAAGTCAGCCACTGCTTCCCTGTCTATTTGCCATGAAGGGATGGGACTGGATGCCATGATCTTAGTTTTCTGAATGCCTACTTAGTCTTTCCATCTATTTCTTGATTGTGTGTGTGTGTGTTTTGTTTTGGTTTGGTTTTGCTGTTGTTGTTATTAAGCTATATGAGACATATATTTTGGAAATTAAGTCAGTGATGGCTGCATATTTTGCAAGTATTTTCTCCCAATCTATTGGTTGCCTTTTTGGTTTGTTTATGGTATCCTTCCCTGTGTGAAAGTTTATAAGCTTGATTAGGTCTCATTTGTGTTTTGTTTTTGTTTCTATTACCCTGGGAGACCGACCCATGAAAACATTGTTATGATTTATGTCAAAGAATGTTTTGCCTATGTTCTCTTCTAGAAGGTTTATGGTATCATGTCTTACAGTTAATCTTTAAAACATTTTGAGTTTATTTTTGTGTATGTTGTGAGGGTGTGTTTGAATTTTGATTATTTGAATATTTGATTAATATTTGGCTGTCCAACTTTCCCAGCACTACTTGCTGAAAAGACAGGCTTTTCCCCATTGTATATTCTTTCCTTGTTTTATCAAAGATTAATTGACATGGGTATGTCAGTTTATTTCTGGGCTCTCTCTTCTGTTCCATTGATCCATTTGTCTTTTTGTGCCAGCATTATGCTGTTTTGATTACTGTAACTTTGTAGTAAAGTTACTTTCCTGAACTCTGGGAAACTTATGTCTCCACCTTTGTTCATTTTACTAAGTATCGCATTGGCAATTCTGGGCCTTTTATGGTTCCATATATATTTTTGGATTTTTTTTAATTCTATTGATAGTTATGTGAAAAACAACATGGGTAATTTGATAGAGATTGCATTAAATCTGTACATTGCTTTTGAGTAGTAAGGTCATTTTAATATTAATTCCTCTGTGCAACTTTAAAAAGCAGTCTTAAGGTAAAATAAATAATTTGGAGGCAATGAATAATAACAGTATAAATATATGTTATTTAAAAAGTATCAGCTAGTATCTAATGGTGGTAAAGAGTATACTAATTTTATGTAATGCATGAAATGCATGCCACCCATATGACTCAGGATAAAGTACACAATTAAAAATACTAAGTCCTTCAAACTTTTTTTTTTTGTCAAAATATAATGAAATAATAAAGGCTTAGTTCTACTGCAAAGTTAATATTTACTAGAATTTTCTTTATTAAATTATCCAGTTCCTGGAGGCTGCTTCATTTCAAGTATCTCTACCTCATACAGTAGATTTTTGATTGATCTATAATATGATTCTGCAATGTTTTTTAGCAGTAGGATAACAAAACATCAGGTTATCTTTATAACAATAAAAATACATACCGGTAACACTAACATGGTACCAGGAGGACCAGGTAGACCATCAGCCCCTGGTAAACCAGGACGTCCTGGAGGACCCTAGGGAAGTAAATGAAATCATCAAAATTAATAAATAAACTTTAAATGCCATAACTCTATATTACCTAATTTTTAATTTGTCCTCTACTCCTTGGCTAATCTTCTTTTACCAATAGTAAGTATATCTAGAGAGGACTATATTTCACTGCACTAGTTTTACAGAATTTAAATGATACATAAATTTATTGCTACTCAAGGAAGAAGAAAAAAGGGATTTTGCGAGAAGAGTTCCTACAGACTTAACACTAATAGTCTATTTCACCATGTGACCCAGGACATGATCTTCAAATTAGATGCAGGCTTAGTAACTCATTCTACCAGCATTCAGCTAAACATTCGTAGTAGTTCCTGGAAAATATGTCTTAATTCCAAAGGAAGAACTTGCTCTAATGTATCAGGTTCATATATAAAAAAAAAAAAAAGATTATAAATAATGAAAAAATTCTTACTAATGCATATTCTCTCCTCTCATTTTTAAAATTATAGTTAGAAAACTTAAAACTTTGCACATTGAACTCACATGTTATTCAAGTGAGAAGAATAATATCTTAAATTTGTAGAATATATTTTAATTCTTTTTATTTAAGTTGCATTCTTTTGAATTCCTTCACTTACTTACCCTCTCGCCAGGGTCACCAGGGGGTCCAGTGGGGCCTTGTAGACCTGGAGGACCCATGAGACCCTACAGAGAAATAAACCATGATGAGTCAGATTCCTGAATTTATTAGTATTCAGGCTAATTCATTCTACCAAAATCAAAGACGAACTCACTTATATTTCATAAACAAACACTTTCTCCCAAACAACTGGCCTATTAAACTTCCCATAAAAAGAGAACATATATGGGCCACTTTATAGCTAGCTCAACTCTTCCTCTACAAGTTTGTTCTCAGGGTAGACACAGACATTCCATGGAAGAACAGAAAAGGAGATCCTGCCAATGTACAATTCCTGAGGTGGAAGCTGGTTTCCGGCTCTTGTGAAAGAAATGGTATACTCATTCAATTAGACTGTAAAAATGTGACCACGAAGTTGAAATCTAGAAATCATTTATCTTCTTCTCTGAGTGTAAGTATTTATAGGCAGGGGTATAATATATTTAATTCACATGACAAGAATTTAATTAATTCCACAAAAGAAAGAAGATTTCTTACAAAGTCAGATCAGTACAACTCCCTGACAATAAAGACACACTGATGAGTAAAAACAGCCTTATTAAAAAAGACAATGGAAGCTGATAATCACTACATTCAGCAGTACAATAAAGGCAGCGATAGTCTACTTAAAATTCTCAACTCCATTCATTGAGATATGCTTATACCTCTAAAAAAAGAAAGAAGGCATTTATATATTTTTATAATTTTCAGGTACAAAGTTGAAGATGAGGTTAGAAAAGTCAGAGATAATTAAGCAACAAAAAATATTTAAAACAAAATTTAATTTCATATTACTCAAAAGAGTATCATTTGGATAGCCAAATCAGAAACTGATTTAAGGCCACTGGCTCCACTAAGTACTTGCCTCTATAATTCAATACTCAAATGTGTGTGTGTATGTGCTTAGTCGCTCAGGAATGTCTGACTCTTTGTGACCCTATGGACTGTAGTCCACCAGGTTCCTCTGTCCATGGGGATGCTCCAGGCAAGAATACTGGAGTGGATTGCCATGCCCTCCTCCAGGGGATCTTCCAAACCCAGGGATCAACCCAGCTCTCCTGCATTACAGACAAATTCTTTACTGATTGAGTCAGCAAGGAAGCGCCATACTCAAAATATATAAATTCAACAGTATAATAGAAATCTTATATCTGGTTTAAAAAAATCAAGACAAAAATAATCTTAAAACATTACATACCGCAGGTCCTGCAGGCCCTGGTGGTCCTTCAATAAGCATGCCCTACAGTTAAAGAAAGGATAAAGACATTACTAGGGCAATGGAACCCCTAAACTCTTATCTAATTGGCTCTATCAAAGTACCACATCACAGCACTTTAAAACGTGAATTATCTGCTCCTACATACAAAGATAATTACAAGCATTCTTGTACTGGGAGGGAGGAAATTCAAAACAATAGAAGACATAATTCCTGTCCTGAGAAAATCTATGAACTAATTAGCAAGGAAACAAATATTCATATAAGTAATATTACAAAAAGAATATACTAAGTGCTCCCCAAAAGGGCAAATACATTTAACCAAATTTTTGCTAGCAGCCAGAATAACACCTGGTACATAGCAAGAACATGATAAATATTTGCTGTGTGAATGAAAAGGTGGGAGAAAGAGCACCTAAGCACTTTAATTCAGGGAAAAGGGAGTAAAGTCTATGTTAAAGAATTGGGCATAAATGTAAGTTCTTAAATAGACAAGAAATAGAATACTATTTCAGGATAAGAACCCAATTCTAAAAGTTTATGATTCTACTCCGAAAACTGTCTTGTCATTTTAAAAGTTAGTTGTAACTTTGCATAACAAAGACAAATTTATTCTGAAATTGTTTTTAAAGATGTTGGTGAGCATATGATGTGCTTTTTCAAATTTTGGAGTAATAGACTACAATGTTCTTAAAGATGCAGCTTTTTTATGTTTATCTTCCTACTTAAAAAAGAAAAATTGTCCTTGCAGTTTCTGAAATGATTTTCATGAGGTTGAGGTAGTTCAACATACTTCCTTTATTTCTAATGCAATGCTGCTGCTGCTGCTGCTAAGTCGCTTCAGTCATGTCTGACTCTGTGCAACTCCAGAGATGGCAGCCCACCAGGCTCCCCTGTCCCTGGGATTCTCCAGGCAAAAACACTAGAGTGGGTTGCCATTTCCTTCTCCAATGATTTCTAATGCAATACTTTCCCCCAAATTGCTGATTAAAGAGAATGATAGTAAAATTGATTTCCAATAAGAATTTGCTTCTTACCAATTCACATAAATCTGAAAAATCACTTTTCTTCCAATAGATGAAAAGGAGGCAAATTTTAAAAAGAATGTTTTCATATAGTTATATGATGTGATTTTGATATGAAACAAATACATACTATGTTAAGTAACATATTTCTAATTATGTGAAGTCACAGCACTTAGAGGAGAAATTACTGAATTGGAAAATAGAAGAGACAAATTCAGGTCATAGATCAACTACCAAACATTTGAACCTCAGGAAAGTTACTTAAATCCTTTAGATCTTAAGTCCCTTTAGTTATAAAAGGAAAGAATTAGATTAAAAGATTGTCAGCTATTATCAAATTCCAAAATTCTCTATCTCTCTGTTTTTTGATTTATTGAAATTCTGCTTGCCAGAACTGGATTTACTAACTCACTTACTTGTGGCATTATAAATGTTTAGACATACAGAATTTTCAGTGGTACTACATGAACATGCATAATAATTTACAGCAGTGATAGCTCATGATACAAATCACTGCACCAACCTTTACAACGTATTCACACCAGTACTTACAGGTTCAACTACTGCTGGTTCTCCTTTCTGTCCTTTTTCTCCATATGCACCATGGCCATTAATCTGTTGAGTGAAAAATTCAAGCAGCCTGTCTTTAAGTAAATAAGGCTATTTAAGTATTTTTAAAAAGGTTATTTAATCGTATAAGTGCATGTAAACAATCTATTAGAATATACTTTTTAACATAGAAACCAATTAAATTTTTAAATACTGAAAATATACAAAGGAAAACACAATAACATTAATGCTAAATCTTTAGTGAGATTGAACAATTGCTTCTTAAAGACATATTATACAAAGATAATGATATCTGTTGACCTCAGTTATTATTCCAAGGCAATAAACAAAAAGTATCTTCAAATTAAAATCAAAATAATAGAAGTGGTAGGAAGAAATTAGTAAAGAGGTTCAAAAGTTTAAATACTAATAATTATAACAATAAAATGATAATATGATGGATTACTGAACTTCACCAGATAAGAAAGGTCAATTAAACTGTTTAAAAGTTAGAAAATAGTCTTGGTATCCAGAATGACAATGACTGATTTAATCTTATCAGTGCTATTAGAGATTATTCTTTCAAAAGAAGACTCCAGTAGTGTGGCCTGAGATCTCCATGAGGAAGAATCTATCAGGGTCTCCTAGTAGTGATCAACATTCATGATTTATATAAGAACAATCTATATTGTAAACCTGAAAAGACATGAAGATGAACATGAAAATATACCAGAAATAAGACACACAATGACACGGAGCATAATACTGACTTACACTTGTTTCTGTGATATCTGTTTCTGCTGGAACACCTGGACCAAATTCTTCATTAGTGGGGCTTGTTGGTTTATCTTCATATTCCTTATATTCATAAAAATCATATTCGCCTAAATCTCCATCTACCGGAAGATCAGAGTCCCTGCCGTCTATTTGTTTGTTTTCATATAGCATATCCTCAGAATTTTTCCTCTGGGAATCATAATCCTCTCCAGTTAGATATTCTTCAGTAAATACTTCTTCAACTGGATTTGGCTATTAATTTATGTTGTAAGGAATTGGAGAAATGAAGTTTACTGTTAGTAAAGCAAGGTAAGCATTTGCAAATACAGTTTGATGGCATGTGATGGGAAGTGGTTTGAGTACTACTCAAGCAAGTCTGAAGGCTGGGAAAGATAAGTCTTTCAACGTCATTGAAAGGAATATTTTTGTACATTGGAATGCACAAGAAAATATTGCTTTCAAAGCACTTTTATCAATAAACTGCAAATATTCACATAGATTCAACATGTGTATTTGCTTGTTCATTGGAAAAAGCTTGTTATGCAATTTAATATCTACTTTATAATTTGACTCAAATAATATATATATGCAATATTTAGTTAAAGCTTAACTTAATTTTCAGATCTCAAAGAACCTCATACTGAAATATAATTTCTATCAGGAAAGCTATGTAAGTTTGACTCTCAATCCAAAAGTAAAATATTAATGCCAATATTGACATTTATCATTGCAATATTTACTCAGAGCTCCAAGTATTTAGTGCAGTATTATATCACAATGAGTTCTTCAAAGCAAAGAAGATGTAAATTATAGTGCTCAAAATTCAATACAATAAAATAGATGACTGTATAGTCTCATAAAGAGTATGGGCCTATTCACTTAAAAGTAAAAATTATATCAAGATTCTAATGTGATATAATTATATCAAAACTACTCACAGAGATATAGAAAAATAACACTAGTATAATTTCCTTTTTATAAATAATTCCCCATTAATAGCATAAATCTGAATAACATTCATTAGGTAATTTTTGATCATGTTATGATTTTGATGAAGTTCAGATCAAATAATGTATCTTGCTACTTTTAAATTTCATCTTGAAATACTTGTTTGCTATGACATAGTGAATTTAGATAATAGAATAATACTTAATAATAAGTATGTTACATAAAGTCATGTGAGTGAAAAAAGTAGTTAATGATTAATTCAGCAATTGTTAACTAAAATAAAATGTCCAATAACCATAATATTTTGTATTCTTAGACAATGAAGATATACTATTATTACAGAGTACATATTATCCAGAATCAAAATAGTACTGTGCTCATAGTTCTGAGTTAAAAAGTTGAAAGAATTTGAGCATATAAATAAACATTTTAATATAATCATTTTTGGAAAATGATAAACTCGATTAGTCTGGATTAACTTGGACAAGATTTGGACTTGAAATCTGTCTTTACTCTAAAATGTTATTATTCTAAAATATGTGTTTTCACGTAAAGTCCCACTGGGATGCATACGATGTAAAATTTTTATTAATTTAAACAATTCAGTTAATCCTCATACCAGATGTGAAGAAATTTAACAAAGTTAAACTGAATTGTATATTAATTTTCTCATAATTGGAATATGCACATAATATGAAATTCAGGAAGATTGTTCTAATTTGTACTTGAATATACTTAAATATTTTCATAGAAAGGACTGGGAAAAGTTAAGATATATTATTTTAGCCATATTAAGTTTGAAAATGTAAACAGACATTAAAATCAACTATGACTATATTTTATCAAAATATTTGTGTCATAAAAATGCATGATTATTGGTCAGATGGCATAAATTTTAATTGTATCATTTGATGATACAATTTTTTTTTTTGGAGGATTTTCCTCCTCACAGAAAGGTCATGTTGTGAGTAACCTTAATCACATTTTGAGAAGCTTGCTCTATCCCAGGAGCAATAAAAAATGATGGCAGCCAATTCAGTTTGATCAATTTAACATTGCATGAAGCAGAGTCATGCAAACCTGAATTGGGATTAATTTTAAATGAACTGTTTTTTAGTAATAGTGAGCCAGTGCTATTGTTTCTCTTACTTCGGTAAAGGAATAAAAACATCAAATTTTTCAGAGGTTATAGATTCCTCCAGAGTAAAATATATCAAGAAATATTGCACATTTAAAAAATTTGAACTGCAATTTAATGCTGTCTATGAACATTACCTCATTTGATCCAGATACACTCCTAGGAGCTTCTGTCTGGTAACTTTCTGTCCCATAGTTGTAGTCTTGAAAATCATCAACAATATTTGCCTAATAGTGAATTCAAAAGAAAAGTAATTACTAAAAATGTTAAGGCAATCCCATATCTATGGAAATCATAATTAATTAGGGTATTGTATTAGCCAAATGAGTATTTATCTAGTTGGGTTAGGACAATGACTCGTCATCAGAGATCTTCCAGCTTATCTAGGAGAGATCTTGATTGCTTTTTCTTTGCTACCTTTACCCCTAGCTTGGCCATTGCTGCTGCTTGATAAGTTTTCTTCTTCTTGGATGCAAATTTTTCAGATTTAGGGGGTGTAAACTTTTTGGACTTTTTCTTTGAATTAGTGGCCACTGTCTTCATCTTCATTTTGAAACTGAATTTCTTTTTCTGTAAAATGTGGTGAAAGATGGAATGGAAAACATAAATAAAATGAAAAGGGAAATGAAGAGCATGGATGAAAGGAAGAATAAGCAAACCAAACCAAACATCATTCCTTCAGGACAGCTACTACTGTCAAATAAAAATCAGTTATTGGGTCATAGAAATGAGATGAGTGAAAGATCGACGATAAGTCTGAGGAAGAGTGGACATAGGAACCACAGGATGACAAACACCAGGACACCATACACAAAGGTTCTACTTTGCTTTTACCTCGGTTTGTGCTATTGTCTCCTCAGTTACAGTGGGTGACTCTGTTACACTTTCAGCCTCTTTATATTCTGCTTCCCCATACTCATAGTCATATTCCATTATATCCTCAGGTGCATACTACATCGCAAAGGAAAAAATATCAGGCAATTTTGTTAGTTGCTGGCAATACTATTAACAAAATGGGAATCATGTTCTTAACTTTTACTGGTAAAGTTAAGAGACAAGGAAATACTGTTATCTAAATATTACTTGTGTTATAAAGAAGCAATACTATCATATACAGAGTATAATGAAATACTGACAAAGCAGGTTTTCTAAGAGCAGAACAGTGGTTAGGAGTGTGAGGAAATTAAAAGTTTAGAATATTAATTCAAACTTTTAATTCTTAATATTAATTCAAACACAGCAGTTACATACTTGGACATAGTTGTTGTCCATAGTTGTTAAATATTCATGTTAATTTTAATTTGTAAAAACTATACACAAACCTCTTTTATTTATAGTAATTTCAATGGGTACTTTTTTTTTCCATTGAACTGCATGTTTAAAAATAGCCTTCCCAAGTATGAAGGAATTTTCATATCAATTGTTGGATGGAAAGGGGAGAGGAAGGAAAGGGAACAGAAGGAACATGAAATTATTCTATATTCTATTTAGAATAATAGAACCAATGGGAAAAACTCTAAAATCTATTCAGAAATAACTAATTTGTTATAAACTTAAGATCAAAATGAGCACAGTTGTGAACCATTAAAAGATTCAAAATTAGATCTGTTTATATTTTTTACAAATATTGTGTTTTCTCTATTGAAAAAGAGTATAACACTTGGGTATCTTAAAACATGTAAATGTAACTCAAATTGAAAGATGGAATACTAGATTGTTTTTATTAAAAGAATTAAGAGAGAAAAGTATGTTTCTCAATAAAGGGATGAGAGAAACAATTAATACTTAATTATGAGGAAAACAACTTCACCTTCAAAGCCAAATATCTCTATTGAAATTTTAATCTTAAACATATATTATTGGTTTTAATCAAAACAACTCTAAATCTATTAAGGTCATATATAACAAAAATATTTATTAAGCAGCAAATCAATAAGCTAAAATGCTAATATATATGTATATATTATTTATAATATATCTTTATGTATATGTATACATACATTTGTGTATGTATATGTACATATATTATATTTAGTATATTTATGTATATATATACTTAGGTACATATATACACATGTGTGTATATATACACACATGTGTATATACATACACACAAACATATGCTAAAAGCAGTCTATTTGGAAATCCCTAAGCATTTGGTAAAATTTCAATTATAACCCAAGTGGACCTCTCTTGGCCTTTTAAAATTGCCAATAGTTCCCTTTCAATGCACCAGAAAAATAACTCTTCACACCATGTCTTTCAGAGACTTGTGATCACTGGACCTTCTAATAAGCGCTATTAGCTACAGCAATGCAAATGAAGGCAAATTTCATAAAGACATACAATGAAACATATTGCAAACCAATTGCAAGAAGGATTGTAAAACCAAGAAGGATTGTAAAAATAGACAATTTAAAAGCATTTTAAATGCATCTTGGATGAAGCCTGATAATCAAAATAGCTAGTTACCTTTATTATCTTTATATCATGTTTTTCTTTTTTCTTTTTTCTTTTTTTTCCTTATAGGAGGAAACCTGTTCTAATCTCCATAATTCTCTCTTCTGTATTAACTTTTTCTACATGGAGATCAAACAGACTAGCTGTGATGGTGGAATAATAAAGGAGGTAATGTGCTCACTATCTTAGGCACGAAAGCATACGCTTTTCTTAGAGCCATCCAGAAGTCAGTGAAAAGAATCACTGCTTCTGTTCTCCTTGTCTTTAAACAACATCCCCTCTGGTGGGTATTGACCCATGTAGGAATTTGCTGTTCTACATGAAGCTTTACAACCTGCTTTTGGAAAAGATTCTCCCTTTTTACTGCAGAATTTTGTGATGCCTCAAAGACAGGTAAAGGAGAGAGAACTAGTTATAATTAATCAGATGAATATGAGCAAAAAGATGTGCAGTGATCGAATTTCTCCTACTATTTGAGAGTTGCCTAGCCTAAGTTAAAACATTTGAGGAGAAAGGGACTTTTTCTGGAAATTTTGTTAAGTCTTTTCTTATTCAAGTTGTTAGAGAAATAGTGACATCAGCAAATATCTATGCATCTATGAGAACTAGGATATCTGATAAATATTAAGTGCAAAAAATTAAAGGTAATAAATTTCTTTATAAAACAGTGTTTTCCTCTTGCTGCTTCTTTCTTTTCATGTTTTATACTGATATGAAAAATAAGAATGTTAATTCCCTGCTGTACATAGGACATTGCAATCTGAGCTGTATTCAATATATTAAGAAAGAACCATATGCAGATTTAACGTCCAATTTTCTAATTAAGATAGAAGGATTATTTAACATGGTGGAAAAATTCCCAAACTACCATAATTTTAATATTGGTTACTTTGCTATATAAGTGGTATTGCAGAGGTTCAAGTTGAATAATAGTTTCATATTAACACTATATTTAAATCTATCATTTTACATTTCACTCTGATTATGATGCAATGTTACATCAAACACATAAAAATTGAATCTTAAGAATGAATTAAAATATGCTCTTTAGAAGATATGAAACATACAAAAGCACAAGTTGAAGAAAACATATTTGAGTTAATTTATAAAATAAATTGACATATTTATTAATCCAAATCAGAATGATAATATATTATTGTCACAAATTTATTAATGGAAAATTAAGCAATATAAAGTACAACATGTATGTTGGATGCTCTATTTTGCACTATATGTTCTTTATTCATTGGTAACATTACTTTTGTATTTTGCATAGGCAAAATATCTATTGTACAATTATTAAAATGCATACTGTAATATAATGATACATAAATGGATATAGTTCAAAAGTAATATAAAGATGGCTTACAATTCTATTAACCAGGTGTTTTTCATACTAGTATAAAAGATTTTTATCACTGAAGTATCAATGTAATTTAGCATTGTTGGGAAAAAGTGAAAGCTGATTCTTTAAAAAAATTTTTCAAGATGACATATTCAATATAGAAACTAAGAAATGCTATTATTGGATCACCCAAGATTTTCATGCAGTCCTTATCATAGCAGTGCATTCTTTTCCTCATCAGATGCTTCTAGTAAAAACAAATTTGACTTACCAGCAGAATGTTAAATTTATGAATCAACAACTAAAGTAAAAAAGGGAACGCCTACTTTTTAATGAATTTAAGATAAAAATGGTTAAAAATATTATTTTGCCTTAAAACAACTCAGCTTACCTGACATAATAGCATTAAAACATGGGAATAAAACAGCTCAAGGTGATATAATAAGAATGCATACCTTCATTCTCCCCAAAATCAGAGACATATCTGTTGCTAAAAAGAACAAGTCTTATCTTTCTTAAAACAGGAGCAAAATATTAATAAATCTCATCTGTCTTGAACATATATACTAAATGTTATAAATTTTAATATTGAGTCCCCACATAGTCCCAACTAAACCTGAAGATATTAGAACGTTTTAATAAATCATGAGGGAATTCACAGATTGTTCTAATAAATCATGAGGGAATAAAAAGAATGAAGCACTTGAGAACTGGGAGACAAGCAAACACAAATATCCAAGTAATTTCTCTTTTATTCTCTCATATTTGCTTTCCTTTTAGCTTCTTAAAGCTTTATTCTGTTTCAAAAAAATATTAATATTAAATTATGGAAAAAGTCAGGGCAACAGAATTCACTAACATACCTTAAAAAGAAATGTCAAAAATTAATAAAACACAAATTTAATTCACATGCAGAAATAACAGTAAACTAAAATTAAGAGATAAGATCTTAACCTGCTCTAAATAGTAAAACTCAAAAGACTGTACTTCATATTATTTTAAAAGTCAAGAAGAAAGCTATTTGAGTTACTTTCAAAGATAAGGATAATTTTGATGTTTATAAACTTCCACCCCACCTTCTAAAATTTTAAACTCTTCATCTTAAGAAATAAAGTTTTGCAACCAACTAAAGATGCAACTCCTTCCAGAATTTTCTTTTTAATTTCCAGAAAATCCACATTAACAAATTCTACCTAAAATTTGCATAAAAGGTACACTGTGCTATATTTTTTGTTCTTTGGGGTATTCAAGTCTGACAAAATGGCTATGGCTAACCTAAATGTACATATTTTTTATCTGAGAAAGAATAGAGTCAAATTTCATTATGGTGAATTTTCTTGCAAAAGCAGCCTGGAAAAATGGTTTTACACCAGAATTTCAAATAAAGTAATGCACTATTAATCAAAGCATATGAACATCTAGTTATTGCAATCAGCTTATACTGCTTTTCATTCCATTGTTCTTTGTATCAAGTCTTGTGCAAGAAAAGGAAAACTTACATATCAATGTAGCATAACCTTGTAAGAAATGGAAAAAAAAAAAAGAGTCTCTAGATATTCAACACAGCCTGAAACTTGAAGATAGCGCTAACATCCCTTTTTCATCTGCTGCTGCTGCTAAGTCGCTTTAGTCGTGTCTGACTCTGTGTGACCCCATAGATGGCAGCCCACCAGGCTCCGCTGTCCCTGGGATTCTCCAAGCAAGAACACTGGAATGGGTTGCCATTTCCCTCTCCAATGCATGAAAGTGAAAAGTGAAAGTGAAGTCATTCAGTCGTGTTTGACTCTTAGCCACCCCATGGACTGCAGCCTACCCAGCTCCTCTGTCCATGGGATTTTCCAGGCAAGAGCACCAGAGTCGGGTGCCATTGCGATCAACAGGAATTGCCAAAGGCTTGAAGATATGGCAAGTATGCTAGAAAATAGTTATCCTTGTCTTGAGGCTACCTTAATTATAAAAGTAACAAGGAAAAAATAAGTGTTGGAGAAATTATCTCTTTTCTCATCTCCCGCTAAGAAAAATATCCTCCTCTACACACTATATAAGGGAACTATCTCTATTTCTAAGAAATTAAGTAACAAAATACTTAAGATTGAAACAAACATCAAAAATCTTCTTCAAATTGCATCTCCTTTGAAATATTAGTGAAAGAGTGAGTGTTAGTCACTCATTAAAACACTATTAAATAAAAGGTATAGTTTAATTAAAAGTGAATAAACAGAGATACAACTTGAAACTGCAAACTATGTCATTACCACGGGAATGAGAAAACCTGCCCTGATCTTCCATTCCTCACCTCGTCAACCTGGGGTTCCTGAGCCTGAGCAGCCTTGGGAGCTGAGGAATCACAGTCTGGACTGTAATGCTCACAGTAGTCATATGCTGCTTTGGGGTCACCTATGATCAACAGTTGCTGGATGTCCCCCTGCCAAGAAACAAACATGGTTACTTAGCATATTCGAATACACATATATCCTGAGCAAGATTTACCCAAGACACAGTGTTTTTCATTTTCAAATATCTGAGAAGAAAAATCACTTACATTTCAATGTTGAAAGCAGTCTTATAGGATTGAGAGAGAAATTCACAACTATTTAACAAATCAGATCTTAATATATTCCAATAAAAATTAATGAAAATAAATTTAAAAAATTAAAATGTAATAAAATCAAATATTTTGCTCTTGAAGTCACCTGAATATTTCCACATGGGTCTAATTCAACATGAAGCTAGTTTGATATAAATCTATGGGTCATGATCACATTAATTCAGAATTATGCCCAAGCGTGGAAAAATGTCTGGGTTAATATCCATTTGACTTGGTAATTCAAGTTTCTGTAAGTTTGAGAGCATGGGTCTGATTCACAAAACTCCTGATTTCATTTTGAATAATTTCCCAGTTATTACAGCTTTCTCTATATCTGACTAGCATAAGTTATTTAGAGTCTGATGAAAATTTTAGACATCTCTAAAACTGAGCACTAAAATAATTCACAGCACTTTTATGCTGCAGCATTCACTTATTCATCAACTAATGTGGATTGAAAAGGTACAATACACAGGACATTGAACATAGTATCATGGGGGGTGCAAACATAAACTTGATATAATCTTTGCCCTTGGAGATTATAATATAATGGTTAAGATTTAAAACTGTAATAAAATGGAAAATAAAATTTATAACTTAAAAAGATACAAGCAAACTCATGTGAAAAGTATCCAGAAAAGAATATAAATTATTTAATTCTGGCCCACAAACTTTCATTAAATACCATGGTTACTATCTGTAGTGTGGTAGTTAATGGTATTTGCATTGCTTTCTTCTGTCTAAAAGGCACTCTATAGTCTTACTCTTAAAATTAGCACTTATTTTAATGGCTGATAAATCTATATTTTCATCCCTATCACATTATTGAGATAAAATTTATATACAGAATTTATTCTTTTAAAGCGTACAATTCAGTGTTTTTAGTTCATTCACAGGGTTTTCCAACCATTACCAATATCTAATGTTAAGAAACTGTCATCACCTCTAAAAGAAACACCACAACCAAGGAGAGTCACTGCTTATCTCCTTCCCCCCGCCCCTGGTACAACTAGACATTTCATACATCATGAAGCCTTTTGTGACTAGCTTTTTTTATTTATCATGTCTTCAAATAAATGGACTCATTATTATGTCTGTGTTGCTATGCTTGATGGTGTCCCACAGGTCTTTTATACTCTGTAATCTTTATTTCAAGTTTTTTCTTTCTTTTCTTCATACTGAGGGATCTCCATTGATTTTCAACTCCAGATGTGGTTTATTCTTTTAAAAGAAATCCAACTGTTATTTATCTCTATTTGATAAAACATCATTTCCATATTGTCATTTAGTTCTTATGCTGTGGTTTCCTTTAGCTGTTTTTTGTCTTTTGTTTTTTTTTTTTTTTAACATACGCATAACTGCTGACTCAGAGTCTTTGGTAAGCCCAATATCTGTCATGTCTTCAAGGACATAGATTGGCTTTTCCTTTGTATGGGACATAATTTCCTGATTTCTTTGCCTGTCTCATAATTTTTTCTTGACAGTTGCATATTTTAAATATCACCTTTGGAAACTGTATTTCATTATGCCTTCCCCTCAACGCCTGATATTTCTGTTTGCAGTTATTTTTGCTGCTTGTTTAGTGATCTTTTGAAGTAATTCTATAAGTCAATAATTTTTGTTTTCTGTGTCCACTGAGGACTCTACTCAATTATGCTAGTGATGAGTAAATGATTGAACAGAGAGTTCCTTAAAAAACTTTCACTATTTGCCAAGAGTCTTTGAGTGTATATTTGTGTGTGAGTACGCCCTTAATATTTCAACAGTTTACAACTATGCTTTAGATCTCATTTTTTTATATACAGATCCTAAAGCTCAGTGATATTTGAGATATTAGGGTCTCTTCAGGTCTTTTCTGAACATTTACACAGGCCTCATAGATACCCAAGATTATACAGAAGCTTTTCAGTGCCCTTCACAGACATCTCATTTCCAATTTTTTTCATCTTTGTCTGATCCTTGTTTGCTCAACATCCTAGCATTTAAGTGAACACTGCCAAGTACTAAGATCTGCATCTAGAATGTCTCATTAGTAACAGAAAAATTACTAAAATTAAAATGTTAAAAACACACATCTGCCAATAAAAATTTCACTAACATGATGTATTACAATGCTTGATAATCATTAGGATAAATTTTGTTGAATTAAGAAATTTCTCCACAGTCAGATTTAGCTCTAATTCTTCAGTTACTTAGTCATTTTATTTAATCATTCATTCAGAAAGTTCTTTATAAGTTTATGTAATCTCGGTGGCTCAAAGGTAAAGAATCCACTTGCAATAGAGGAGATGCAGAGAGGTGAGTTTGATCCCTGAGTTGGGAAGATTCCCCATGGAGTGGGGAAATGGCAACCCACTCTGCTTATTTAATGTATATGCAGAGCATATCATGCAAAAAGCCCGGCTGGATGAATCAGAAGCTGGACTCAAGACTGCCAGGAGAAATAATAATAACCTCAGATATGCAGATGATATCACTCTAATGACAGAATGTGAGGAGGAACTAGAGATCTTCTGGATGAGAGTGAAAGAAGAGAGTGAAAATGCTGCGTTAAACCTCAATGCTGAAAAGCTAAGATCATGGCATCCAGTCCCATCACTTCATGGAAAATAGAGGGGGAAAAATGTAGAAGCAATGAGAGATTTTCTTTTCTTGGGCTCCAAAATCACTGCAGGGCTGACTGCAACCATGGTGACACTTCCTCCTTGGAAGGAAAGCTATGACAAACCAAGACAGCATATTAAAAAGCAGAGACATCACTTTGCCGACAAAGGTGTGTACAGTCAAAGCTACGGTTTTTCATGTCATGTATGGATGTGAGAGTTGGACCATAAAGAAGGCTGAGCGTTGATGAACTGATGCTTTTCGAACTGTGGTGCTGGAGAAGACTTCCTGAGAGTCCCTTGGACTGCAAAAAGATAAGACCAGTCAGTCCTAAAGGAAATCAACCCTGAATATTCACTGGAAGTACTGAAGCTGAAGCTCCACTATTTTGGCCACCTGATGCAAAGAGCTGATTCATTGGAAAAGACTCTGATGCTGGGAAAGTTTGAAGGCAAAAGGAGAAGGGTATGGTAGAGGATGAGATGGTTAGATAGCATCACCGACTCAATGGACATGAGTTTGAGCAAACTCTGGGAGATAATGAATGTCAGGGAAGCCTGGCATGCTTCAATCCACAGGGTCGACAAGAGTCTTATATGACCTAACAACTGAACAACAAATAACTAGTCACAGAGAAATTTGAATTTTCTTCATTCTGCTGTTTAAAAAAAAAGACATCATTCAGTACATCTTGAATACTGTCATCTTAGAGGATCTCAATTAGAAATTCTAATTCTTGAACCCCAGCTTTGTCATTAATTACTCAGAATTATGCAAGTCATTTGGACTTCCCAGATAGTGCAGTGGTAAAGAATCTTCCTGCCAATAAAGGAGACTCAATAGATATAGGCTTGACCCCTCGGTTGGGAAGATCCCCAGGAATAGGAAATGGCAATCCACTCCAATATTCTTGCCTGGAAAATTCCATGAACAGAGAAGCCTGGCAGGCTACAGTCCATGGGATCGCAAACAGTCTGAAAAAATGAGCAATTAAAACTTCAAACTTAACTTACAGATAATACAATAAACTAAATGCAGCTTTTGCTAAAACACAAAAAAGTCACCTGTTGTATGGCATATGGTATTTTTAATAGCAGATTTTTTAGAATACTGGATTTCTAAGTACTTAACTATTCTGGTTAAGGCACTCCACTTCATTAAATGGAATCTTGCCATTATTTCCACTATAAATTCTTTATTCAGGTGTTTGATATTCAGCCATAAAATATACTACTGGAAAGAAACTGGAAAATTCAATTAAAAATCTATAGTGCTCTTTTTCCCAGAAGGTATTTTACAGTGTTTTATGGTAATCATATGACATGATATGAGACAGTCTGTAGACAAACAAAAGCATCCTGACAGGTTGAATGAACCGTAAATGTTTAGATTCAATAGTAATAAAAACTTCTACAACTGGAAAAAGGTGAAGTTACCAAGTAAAATTGGCATATGCTGCACACAACATATGAAAAAGACATCCTCCTCCTCTAATGACCCACAAAGCCAAAATTAAAGCAGAGCTGATGCAATTACCTTGCTATCTACAGCTGTGCCAACTAGGTCTGAGTCTATGCTATAGCATTTGTCTATAGACAGGATGATCCTGGAAGAGGAAAGTAAAATAAATGTAAGAAAACTGAATAGAAATTATAAAGATATGGTTCCTCTGAATGTAACTTCCATTGCAAAAGGATTCTGACATAGTTTTATCACAACAAATTATGTAAGTATTAGTGTATCCTCATTTCAAGGCTAAAATATAATGCATATATCCTAACAATTATTGTCTGTTATTTTTGGTTCTATATGCATATACATGTTGTTGTTTAGTGTCTCATTTAATTTCAAAGGTTTCAAAAATTAGAAATTTCATCTCCCCTAAGCCTGGAGTAAACCATACGCTGCAACTGTAGTCTATAAAATCAGCTAGCCTCCATATTTCCTGAAGCACATTCTTACTTCCATTACTTCCAACATGTAGGTATCTCAATGGTAATTAATGCATTTGTAAAATGCTTCTCGGGAAAATCTTAACTGTATGTTATAAGCAAATAGGAGTTAGGGTGATGAAGAAGATGGAGAGAGAAATAGCATTAAACAGAAAAAGCATCTTAAAACTTTGGATGCATGAAGCTGACGAAGTTAGAAAAGTACATACAGTGCTGTACAGTTGGAGGGATGGCCCTATACAGTGATAGTGAGTAGTGAAGACTGAGGTATAAAAGAGATAAAGATAGAAGGAAAACAAAACAAACAAACAAACTAAGGAAGGAACCAATTTAAGAAGGGTTTTGTGTGTCAACTGAAATCTAAACATTACAGAGTGTTGTTCAAAGACTTTGAACTATGGAGTAAACTGATCAATGCTGCATTTTAATAAAACTGCTATGACAACATGGGGGAGGAGGATTTGAAAGCAGCCAGTTTGCAAGCATAAGAATCAATTAGGAATACACTGCAGTTAAGCATTGAGAAACTAAACTAAGGCAGCAATAGGAGGAATGGAATAAAGGATGGTGGTGGTGGTGGTGGTTTAGTTGCTAAGTCGTGTCCAACTCTTGTGACCCCATGAATGGTAGTTCAGCAGGCTCCTCTGTCCATGGGATTTCCCAGGCAAGAATACTGGAGGGGGTTGCATTTCCTTCTCCAGAGGATCTTTCTGACCCAGAGATCAAACCCAGTTCTCCTGCACAGCAGGCAGATTCTTTATCAACTGAGCCACCAGGGAAGTCCCTATGGAATAAAATATAGATATAAAAGATATCTAGGAATAAAAGATAGATATAAAAGATAATACAGTTTATTAGAGAAAACATGTGTGAGATTTGGGAACTGACTGGATGCTGATGATGGAGTGGGATGGGATATGCAAGGAGAGAAGGAGAAAGTGCATTAGAGAGTAATGGAAGGTAGTTTTGCAGTTTCTGATATGTGCAAGAGTAGGGAGGCAAAGGCATTTGTTTGGCTGAGAAACAATAAAAGAAAAAGATGGAGGATGAACATTTTTGGTCTATGAAGTGAAATGATAATTAAGGGTTGTTTTTAGAAAAAGGTCAGTCTTCTTTTTAAAAACTTTCTCTTTATTTACTTTTGAATTGTACTCCTCTACATGCCAACTGTCAGGTTATATAGCTGTGGCCAAACTAAGCTATAAGCATCAGTAAGAATCAACAGAAATTTTTCCTTTAACCTGACAGTACAGACTTCTGTAATAATTAATACTCATTTTTTCCACTGATAATTACAGACAAAATGAATTTGCCTAGATTTAATGTTATGGGCTGGCTGATTTGTGTTCCCAAATTCACATGTTTAAATTCTTAGTCTCAGAATCTGACTGTATTTAGAGATAGGACACATAAAGATAGAATTAGGATTAAATGAAATCTTTATGCTGGGCCCTAATCCAATATGGCTGGTCTTTCTATAAGAAAAGGAGAATAGGACACAGACACCACAAAACAAAGAGCTTGTGAAGACACAGGTAGAAGATGACTATCTACAAGCCAAAGTGAAAGGTCTCAGAAGAAATCAACCTTGCTGACATCTTGATCTCAGAGTTCAAGCAAACAGAACTGTGAAAAAGTTAATTTCTGTTGTTTTAAGACCCAGCCTGTGGTATTTGGTTGTGGCCATCCTAGAAAATGAATATAGACTGATAATTACTAGCTGTTTATATTTATATCTTGCAAGTATTATCTATAGTAGAATAAAGAAGAGCGCTTCAAAGCAAGTACTTTTGTTTGTTCATGATATGGGTAATGTCTAACTGTGTCAACTGGTATTAAGTAGATGTTGTGGAAGTATTGACTGATTTAATATGACAAGTAGCTAGAATTCAGGGTAATCACAGGTTATAATGCACCTGGACAGTATCGTCATGTGTAAATATCCCTGAGGCACTGGGGGTAACAGAAAGTAAAGAATGATAAAAAAAAAAAAAAAGAAAGAAAGAAAGAAAGAAAAAGAAAAATTATTGTCTCCAAGTATAAATAAACAATTTGAAAGCATTGAGTTGTTTGTGTGTGTGTGTGTGTGTGTGTGTGTGTGTGTGTGTGTGTGTGTGTTAAGTTTTATTTGGGGCAAAATTAGGACTGCAGCCTGGGAGGCAGCATCTCAGATAGCTCTGAGAGACTGCTCCAAAGCAGCAGTGGGGGAAAGAATATATAAGGTTTTGGTGAAGGGGGAATTCAATACCATGAAGCACTCATTTTACAAAAAGCTTTTTTGTTAGTCATGAGGATCTGATTTATCTATGAAGGGATTTAGTGCTTCTCTAGATATGAGGAGATGCAAGGATTGAGATCATAAAATCTGTTCCTAGAAACATCCAACTATTTAAAGACCTGTCCCACCAGATTCCCTGGAGCAGAGTGGCTCACTCCACCCTGAACTCCCTCTGGTTGTTGAAGGTCAACAGCTATAGAGGCAGATGGCAAAGGCCTTTGTTGTTCAGTAGTTGGCAAAGGAATTAGAAAGCATTGAGTTTTTAAAAAAACTTACCAGGGATTTAAACAACTTTATCAAACTAAATTATGCTAGAATTTATACTGGCTTCCCAAGTGGCTCTAGTGGTAAAGAACCCGCCTTGCCAACGCAGGAGACGTAGAGACGCGGGTTCAATTCCAGGATTGGGTAGATCCCCCGGAGAAAAAAATGTCAGCCCACTCCAATATTCTTGCCTGGGGAATTGCACGAACAGAGGAGCTTCGCGGGCTACAGTCCATTAGGTCGCAAAGCGTCGGACACGACTAAAGTGATTTAGCATACATGCATGCTAGAGTTTAAATATCCACTTTATGATTTTTAAAAATACACTTTCATTACACTAGTTAAAAATGAAAACAACTCTCAGTTGTATCACTATTGTTGTTGTTCAGTCACCCAGTCACGTCCAGCTCTTTGGGAACCCATGGACTGTGGCATGCCAGGCCTCCATGTCCCTCACCATCTCTCAGAGTTTGCCCGAGTTCATGTCCATTGCCATCAGTGATGCCATCTAAATGAAATTATATCCTAATTCTACTTCATGTCAATAGTGAAAAGAAAAAACTAATAGAAAAAAGTTTTATTGTTTTTATATAGTATAAAATATACATATACAAAATCAGAAAAATATATTTTTGTATTCTATACCTAATTTTATTTGTTCATGTTAATATAAATGAAGAGTAAATTCTTTCTTAAGTCTTGAATTAGGAAAGCATATGCAAAATTAAATTCCAATTCTTAAAAAATAGAGATAATCCTTAGATTACAAAAGATTATTCATTTCAAATGTTCATTAAATATGAATATTTTAAATATGCATAATCAAAATTTGATCTTCCTCCCAAAATAGAGTTGTCTGACACTTCTTACAAACATCTGTTGTTTAAAGATAACATTAAAAAATCTAAACAGAGGATTTAAAAACAAAATGGAAATCATTTGAGACTTTAACTTTAAAAATTAAGTTAAGAAAAATATTATTTGTATGAAAGGAAACATTATGCATCATTTAATATTTTTAAGTCGTATTTTAGCACAGACGCTAAGGACAAATTCATATCAGTAATATCAGCATAAAGGTCAAATATGGATTTGCAAGCAGGTATGACTTTCACTGGCTGTCATACAAAGTTAACTGTAAAATTTGAAATTTACATTTTGTGGCCTTTGACTTGGCAGTAAATTTTGAATTTATTTTAAAGTAATTATCATCTTTTGAATATGGAAATAAATGGTAGACTGTTTTAACCTTTCATAAAGAGATCAACAGTTGAACTGGCACATTTACTCTTTCAACCTAAACAAATAAACTAGGTATTTGGCTATCATTTAATTATCAGTTTAGCATCATTTTCATTGTCTAATTCTAACTCTAGAGAAAAAGGATGAAAATAAATCATTGGTAGTAGCATCTTGATACATTTATTATTCTAGTAATAGTTCTGCATGCAATGACAGTGTCGCAGAAGTAATAGGTCCCATAAATAACATTTAAGAATACTTTCTTTTTCTACTCTGTTGCACTGCTCTACTTTTATAAATGATATATTTCTTTTTTTTTTTTGCCCATAAATCTTTATACCATCCTTTTCTACTGTAAGCATGGCTAAGACTGGATTAATCAAAGTATGCAATCTGATTAGTTAACAAGAAGGCAGATTGTCTACTTTATAACTAACATGTGCTACATGGCTAATTTGAAACCCATACTGGGGTTACAGAAATTCCTCTCACATTTATACTCATAATTTCAATATAACCAATTTATTTTAATCACGGACTATGGAATGTAAAATGGTGCAGCCACGTTGGAAAATAGTGTGACACTTTCCTAAAATGTTAGTTGTCATGTAACCTAGCAACTCCACTCCTAGGTATTTCACCCAAGAAGTATGAAAATATATGCCCACACAAAGACTTGCCACAGATGTTCACAGCAACATTTTTCATAATTGCCCCAAACTGGAAACAATCCAAATATCCAACAAGCAAAATGTCAGTATGTTCACAATGGAATATTATTCAGTAATAAAAAGAAGCCACTGATATATGCTACAACATGGAGATCAGATTCAAGATATAAGGGAATTGTCTTTTTCTTTTTTTTTTTTTTTAATTTTGACTTTATTTTACTTTACAATACTGTATTGGTTTTGCCATACATTGACATGAATCCACCACGGGTGTACATGTGTTCCCAAACATGAACTCCCCTCCCACCTCCCTCCCCATAACATCTCTCTGGGTCATCACTGTGCACCAGCCCCAAGCTTGCTGTATCCTGCGTAGGACATAGACTGGTGATTCGATTCCTACATGATAGTATACATGTTACGATGCCATTCTCCCAAATCATCCAACCCTCTCCCTCTCCCTCTGCGTCCAAAAGTCCGTTATACACATCTGTGTCTTTTTTGCTGTCTTGCATACAGGGTCGTCATTGCCATCTTTCTAAATTCCATATATATGTGTTAGTATACTGTATTGGTGTTTTTCTTTCTGGCTTACTTCACTCTGTATAATTGGCTCCAGTTTCATCCATCTCATCAGAACTGATTCAAATATATTCTTTTTAATGGCTGAGTAATACTCCATTGTGTATATGTACCACAGCTTTCTTATCCATTCATCTGCTGATGGATATCTAGGTTGTTTCCATGTCCTGGCTATTACAAACAGTGCTGCGATGAACATTGGGATACATGTGTCTCTTTCAATTCTGGTTTCCTCGGTGTGTATGCCCAGCAGTGGGATTGCTGGGTCATAAGGTAGTTCTATTTGCAATTTTTTAAGGAATCTCCACACTGTTCTCCATAGTGGCTGTAGTAGTTTGCATTCCCACCAACAGTGTAAGAGGGTTCCCTTTTCTCCACAGCCTCTCCAGCATTTATTGCTTGCAGATTTTTGGATCGCAGACATTCTGACTGGCGTGAAGTGGTACCTCATTGTGGTTTTGATTTGCATTTCTCTAATAATGAGTGATGTTGAGCATCTTTTCATGTGTTTGTTAGCCATCTGTATATCTTCTTTGGAAAAATGTCTATTTAGTTCTTTGGCCCATTTTTTGATTGGGTCGTTTATTTTTCTAGAATTGAGCTGCATAAGTTGCTTGTATATTTTTGAGATTAGTTGTTTGTCAGGTGCTTCATTTGCTATTATTTTCTCCCATTCAGAAGGCTGTCTTTTCACCTTGCTTATATTTTCCTTTGTTGTAAATGATATATTTCTTAAGTGAATTGAAGTTTTAGCAAATCAAAATTGGCCCTTTTATGAAATATATAAGCCTCAGAGGATTTTTAAAGTATATATGTGTGTGTATATATATATATATATGTATATATATATATACACATACATGCATATAATTAATTGATACACCTTTTACTCTTTTAATTTTAAAAAGCATTTTTTCAGTAATATTGTGAAAACATTTTTGCTCACTACAGAGTATAGTCAATCTATACATATGTCTACTGAAGAATCAAAGATGAGGGTCATGCTGTCAAAGGTGAAAGCCAGAAATACCTGTGGCAGATTCATGCTGATGTATGGCAAAACCAATACAATATTGTAAAGTAATTAGCCTCCAATTAGAATAAATAAATTTATATTTAAAAAATAAAGATTTTATTGTTTGTAAAATGTAACTGGAGTAAAGTTGATATATGAGTAATAATATAGATATTGAAAAAAGTATTTCTGGTGTCATAAATTTATATAATACAATAAATAACCTTAATAGTTTGATCAAAAAAGAAATAGGAGTTCTTGGAAAGAACTACGTGGTTCTCTTGAAGGAAAAAGGCAAACCTGTTACACAGCATTCCTAATTTGAGGAGGTACTTCATGCCTTACAACTGGAAGACAAATTTAAGGCTTCTCCCTCCCCAGACAAACTCTTCTTAAAAAAAAAAAAAAAAAACACACACACAAATAACACACAATTTTTTAATAGGCACAGATACATTATAAGTCAGATAATAAATGTATCTCTTCTATAACTTTTAGCAGTAACTTACACAGAAATTTGACAGCCAAATAACTTTCAGAATCTTTCACCCCGGTTATCTACCAATCAGTCATCTACCCATTTAATCAACACATATTTATTCAGGAAAAGTAACATGCTGACATTATAGACAGGCAAGAGACAAGTAAAAAGGAAAATCAGACCCTACTCTCAGAGACTCTTTGTGACTCCATGAACTACAGTCCACCAAGCTCTTCTGTCCATGGGAATTTTCCAGGCAAGAATAGTGGAGTGGGTTGCCATTTCCTACTCCAGGGGATCTTTCCTGACCCAGAGATAAAACCTGGGTCCCCTGCATTTCCTGCATTGGCAGGCAGATTCTTTACCACTGTGCCACCTGGGAGGGTATAACCTGGTAAGGGAAATTACTTAGACATATTTCTTTAGTATTTACTGAATTCCAATTATGAAAAGCAGGCTTCTCTTGTAGCTCAGTTGGTAAAGAATCCTCCTTCGGCCCAGGAATTCACTTACAATGCAGGAGACTCAGGTTCGATTCCTGGGTCCAGAAGATCCCCTGGAGGAGGAAATGGCAACCGACTGCAGTATGCTTGCCTGGAGAATCCCATAGACAAAGAAACCTGGTGGGCTACAGTCCATGGGGTCACCAGAATTGGACATGACTTAGGGACTAAACCACTTATGAAAAAAAATAAATTGGGCCAGCAGAGGTAGGGGGATGAGACAACTTTCATCTGGGAAAATCAGAGGAATAATCTAGAAGGACTTGTCATAAATGAGATCATGAGAAAGTGTCTAATTTTTCTTTTAAATATAAAGGTACTTAGTATTCTTTGTTGGCTCTCAAATCCTAACCATTCATGCTGCTCTCTCTTAGCCTGTGCCTGAAGAGTCTGACCCCACAGCTCACATCATCAGACTGATGGTGGTTTCCAGTACACACCATGGACATGATCACCAGGAGTTAGGAGTTTGGAAGGTGGGAAGAGGGGGTGGAGTAGTTTCACCAGACACTTTCCTGCCTGACACTGCAGTCCGGTACCCTGACAGCTACTGACATGTCAGAAAGCACTTGAGCAGGGCTCTAGCTCCCACTGTACTGCTATCTATCATGAAAAATGGGAAAGGCAATGCTCACCAGGTAACTCCCCTTCCTTGTTCACTCCTAAATCACCTAGGTAGAAATTCAGTTTCCTGCTGGAACCACAGTGAACTCACAGGGACTATGAAACATTAGAGAAAGACCACGTGCTTAAAGGCCCTGAAATAACAATAGGTATCTTCCTTTTATGCATATACTGTGTTTAAGGATTCAAATAATCAGTACAGATATGTATCAGTTTCCAGGAAAGTATGCTGTTTCTACTAGATGACACAGTTTATAATCTGGGCTCTTGATTTTTTTTGCTGGGGGTAGGGGTAGGGGTGGGGCTGGGGGGCTGGGAAGGCACTGTGCAGCTTATGATATCTCATTTCCCCACCCAGGGACTGAACTCGTGGGTCATGGCAGTGGAAACTCAGAATCTTAACCACTAGGCCACCAGGGAACTCCCAGGAGCTCCTCTTCATAATAAGCCAATCTATATTGTTCAGCTAAACTCAATGGAATATAAACATCATGAGAGCGAGGATCTGTCTGTTTCATTCTCCCAGGTTTCCACAAATCCATGGAATAGGCCTGCACATACTAATATTAATAAATGTTTGTTTGATAAATAGTGAAAGTGAAAGTCACTCAGTCAGGTCCAACTCTTTATGACCATGTGTAGTAAATAGTACATGGAATTCTCCAGGCCAGAATACTGGAGTCAGTAGCCTTTACCTTCTCCAGAGGATCTTCCCAACCCAGGAATCGAACCCAAATATCCTACATTGAAGGTGGTTCAATAAATAGATACCCAGGCAATTAATTTATTCACCATTACACAATTCAATTTTAACAACTCTAAACTAAAAATATTATTATTTGTCTCAAATTTCCTACAGATTCTTTAAAAGCTAATACCTACTTAAACACTTTTTAAAGTGTAAGTATACACAAATGTTAGGTTCAATTCCTACAGTACTTGACTACCAGATAGTATACATGAGAGAACATACTTTTGAGTTCAAACCTCTAAACATATTTATGGACTGTATAAACATGTAAAATTTATACAGAGTGAAGTAAGCCAGAAAGAAAAACACCAATACAGTATACTAACAAATATATATGGAATTTAGAAAGATGGTAACGATAACCCTGGATGCGAGACAGCAAAAGAGACACAGATCTATAGAACAGTCCTTTGGACTCTGTAGGAGAGGGAGAGGGTGGGATGATTTGGGAGAATGGCATTGAAACATGTATAATATCGTATATGAAACGAATCGCCAGTCCAGGTTCAATGCATGATACTGGATGCTTGGGGCTGGTGCACTGGGATGACCCAGAGGGATGGTACAGGGAGGGAGGAGGGAGGCGGTTCAGGATGGGGAACACATGTATACCTGTGGCGGATACATGTTGATGTATGGCAAAACCAATAAAATACTGTAAAGTAATTAACCTCCAATTAAAATAAATAAATTTATATTAAAAAAAGAAAAAAAAAGAAATGGTGCTGGAGAATCCCTTTGTAATCTTCCAATAAATATACTCCAAAAAAGCTTGAGTTTCAGAAGACTTAAAGAATAGAAGAGAAAGAAAAACACATTTAGCGAAGCATTTTCCAGCATGTGACACTGTAAAAGCAATAGCTTAACAAAATTATACGGTGTCTCCATAAGAGATTCCCTAGACACTAAAACTTCTGTTCATATTTGATATTAAATCTTTGCTGAGAAGCACGGTGAATCCTGGTAGAGGTTTAATATTGTATAGCCAGGAACAAGACTGACATTAAATCTTTAACATAGCATAACATTCTCAAAAAGTAGAAATTATCAGAAAATTAATTGCAAAACTATGCTTCCTGTTACTCAGACTTCTGAATTTGCCAAGGCATTAACTCTCATCACAGTTCTTTTTTTTTTTTTTCCAAACATTCTGTACAGTTAATGATTTTTTCTCAAATATTTTGTGTGGAAAGGAAGACTGCCAAAATGCTTAGAATTTTAGTTTAACTGAAAAATGCATCAGAGATTGCATCTGCACTATAACTCAAAAGAAAAAATGAAGAAATCCCACATAATCACAGACAGAACTGCTACCCACACAGTCTTTATATTTCACTGTCTCAAAATCAGCTTAAGAAATCATTTGTAAGAAAATGAGTAGCATTCCTAGGTTACTTGAATGTACTACTAATTCGGCAACTATTTACCAAGTATTACAGAAAACGCCTAAAGTTATATAAAACACTATCACGAAAAGTATAAAATAAATATTTCTTATATTCTCACTGAATATAAGATAACATTCTTACTAAAAGACATCTATTGATGCGGCTTTTATTATTATTCCACAAATAATAAAAAATAAGAGTAAAAGAAAAGAAAAAACAATTAGAAAAAATGTAGCAAATCTGGTCTCTTCCTTTCTTTTTTGCCATGATGATCTATACTCCGTGAATTAATAAGTGGTAGAAAGCATATTTATGTCATCCACTTAAAAGTATTTTCAGGCACTCTTCTAGACACTATGGATACAGAGCAAAACCTCTGCTCTCTTACATTCCAGAGAAAGAAGGACGTGAAAGTCCCTCAGTTATGTCTGAATCTTTTTGACCCCACTGACTGTCCATGGAATTCTTCAGGCCAGAATTCTGGAGTGGGGAGCCTTCCCCTTCTCCAGGGGATCTTCCCAACCCAGGGATCAAACCTACGTCTCCCATATTGCAGGCAGATTCTTTACCAGCTGAGCCACAAGGGAAGCCCAAGAAAACTGGAGTGGGTAGCCTATCCCTTCTCCAGTGGATCTCCCCAACCGAGGAATCAAATGGAGGTCTCCTGCATCGCAGGTGTATCCTTTATCAACTGAGCTATGAGGGAAGCCCTACATTCCACAGACGGAAAGAGAAAATAAAACATAGTATCAGAAAGCAACAGGTGCTGGAAAGAATACAAAGCAGCTAGGAGAGAGATTTAGAAGCATTGTTGTTGTTGTTCAGTCGCTGTCATGTCCAGCTCTCTGTAACCCCATGGACTAGCCCACCAGACTCCTAAGGCAGAGTGCTGTATTATAAAGTATGATCATGAAAGATTTTGCTGATAAGGGGAAAGCCTTATCTAAGGGATATCTAAGGGAAAGCCTTTCCAGCAAGAGTACGAGTAGATGCTTAGACCCTAAGGCTGGAGCATGATTGATGTGTTCAGAAGTTATGCCCTATGGATCAGAGGGAGCAAGGAGCCATTAATGAAGTCAGAGAAAAGGGGCAAAAGGTGTGAATTAATCACTTAGGAACCTACAGGACTTCAACATACTCTAAATGATATGAAAAAGCCACTAAATAATTATAAACAAGGAAGTAACATTCTTTGCTGACTCATTTATCCTTTCAGCCAGGTGCTATTTGACAGGAATAGACCTACTAGTTTAGGCTTGATGCTTAGAGAACAGACTATCAGAAAGGCAGAGAGAAAGAGAAATCAATCAAAAGGCTTCTGCACTTTTATTTTCCATACTGTATGCAAGTAATGTAGGCCTTCCTTTTTCTTGAGGTACTGGAATTTAATTTCTAATATATCTTAGGTAGAAACAAGAAGGGAAAATTGGAATAAGAACTTAGGCCTTAGCTTCTTTGGTGATTTTAGTTTCTCATACAGTAATAATTGTGATGCTATTTGTCTACTGGATATAAATATAAATAGAGTAAGTAAGTAAGTAAGTAAGTGTAGTAAGTAAGTAAGTATAGTCGCTCAGTTGTGTCCAACTCTTTGGAACCCCATGGACTGTAGGCCACCAGGCTCCTCTGTCCATGGGATTCTCCAAAACCTAATTCCTAAAAAACAAATAAAATAATTTGAATAATTTATCACCTTGTTCTACTTCTTTGAGCTAATAATAATTTCACACTAACTGTTTAGTTCAGTCGTTCAGTCGTGTCTGACTCTTTGCAACCCCATGGACTATAGCACATCAGACTTCCCTGTGCATCACCAGTTCCCAGAGCTTGCTCAGTCTCACGTCCATCGAGTCGGTGATGCCATCAGTGAGCTAATAATAATTATTATTAGTTGGTGAGCTAATAATAATTTTGCATTAACTGTAGTTTTACTATAATGCTCAGGAAGTATATAGAAAGATGGTGAGATAAGATTATTTGGTTCAGGGTAATCCTATCACCTTTTAAAATTTCATTAAAAACACATAGTTCATAATCATAAAATAAGAGAACTAAAGGCTTTTGAATTCAGCTAAAATTCCAAGCATTTCATGTTTTAAGGAAACATTGACTATTTGCTACCCTGTGGGCTTCCCAGGTGGCGTTAGTGGTAAAGAACACAACTGCCAAAGCAGGAGACATAAAAGACTTCAATTTGATCCCTGGATCAAGAAGATCCTCCAGAGATGGGCATCACATCACACCCATTCCAGTGTTCCTGACTGGAGAATACCATGAAAAGAGGAACAGGCTACTGTGCATGGGGTCTCAAAGAGTCAGGCATGACTGAAGCAACGTAGCCTACACAGGCACATCGTGTGTCGTGCGTGCTCATTCAACTCTATACACAGATTGTAGCCCTCCAGGCTCCTCTGTCCATGGGATTACACCAGCAAGAATACTGGACTGGTTTGCCATTTCCTCCTCCTATGGCTCCTGGCTTTGCAGGAGCCATATCCACTGAGCCATCGGGGAAGTCCCATTTGCTACCTTATGCAAAGCCTGAAGTATTAAGTTTCTCTCTCCCTTAACCCCACTTACCCAATCAGTCTTAAGATCTGTCATTGCACACATTAGCATTCTGAAACAAGACCTTTCTCCATTTCTTCTGTGATGACCTTGTCGCTAAGTAACCTTTTATTTGAACTAAATGTTTCAACATATCAGTTTTTGTTTTGTTTTGTTTTTTTCTAACCAGGTTCTTCTGATTCTAGACTAATTCCTTCACTCACAAAAAAGGAATTGGTAAAAAAAAAATCCCAATATTTAATTCCTCTACTTAAAGAAACTTCTCATGACCTATGGTTTAAAATTTAACTATCGCAGGGTGGTATAAAATGCACTTCATAAAACAGGCCCTAAAACATCTCACTAAGTCATCTCCTAAATATCCCCCAAAGCAAACTGGATTCTCAGATCCTCTGAGCTCATTCCAAACTTTCATCTTTTGTACATGTGCCCTCATCTTTAAACATCCTTTTATTTTTTTAATTATTTTGCATACCGTGTTTTCTCCCATGAACATTCCTATATCTTTATTAGAGACAGAATTTCTATCTTATTATAACTATTTATTTGTATCTCTATATAGGTTATTTAAGCACAATGTTGTTATATAATATTTATTCTACTTCAATAGAGAATAGTCAACTACTTAATATACAACTAACTTTCAAAGGACATGTACTATCCTATACGTCTCTTAGCTCCTTCTCCACCCAGTCAGTCGGACTCTCAAAAGTCTTCTCCAATACCACAGTTCCAAAGCATCAATTCTTCACCTCTCAGCTTTCTTCACATTCCAAATTTCACATTCATACATGATTACTGGAAAAACCATAGCCTTGACTAGAGGGACCTTTTCTCGGTAAAGTAGTGGCTCTGCTTTTCAATATGCTATCTAGATTAGTCATAGCTTTTCTTCCAAGAAACAAGTATCTTTTAGTTTCATGGCTGCAGTCACAACCTGCAGTGATTTTGGAGCCTAAGAAAATAAAGTTTGTCACTGTTTCCACTGTCTTCCCATCTATTTGTCATGAAGTTATGGGGCCAAATGCCATGATCTTATTTTTCTGAATGTTGAGCTTTAAGCCAACTTTTTCACTCTCCACTTTCACTTTCATCAAGAGGCTCTTTAGTTTCTCTTCACTTTCTGCCATAAGGGTGGTGTCATCTGCATATCTGAGGTTATTGATATTTCCCCCAGCAATCTTGATTCCAGCTTGTTCTTCATCCAGACTGGCATTTCCCATGATGTACTCGGCATATAAGTTAAATAAGCAGGGTGACAATATACAGCCTTGACGTGCTCCTTTTCCTATTTGGAACCAGTCTGTTGTTCCATGTTCAGTTCTAATTGTTGCTTCCTGACCTGCATACAGGTTTCTCAAGAGGCAGGTCAGGTGGTCTGGTATTCCCATCTCTTTCAGAATTTTCCAGTTTATTGTGATCCACACAATCAAAGGCTTTCACATAGTCAATAAAGCAGAAATAGATGTTTTTTCTGGAACTCTCTCACTTTTTCAATGATCCAACAGATGTTGGCAATTTGATTTCTGGTTCCTCTGCCTTTTCTAAAACCAGCTTGAACATCTGGAAGTTCTTGGTTCACATACTGTTGAAGCCTGGCTCGGAGAATTTTGAGCATTACTTTGCTAGCATGTGAGATGAGTGCAACTGTGCCATAATTTGTACATTCTTTGGCATTGCCTTTCTTTGGGATTGGAATGAAAACTAACCTTTTCCAGTCCTCTGGCTACTGATGAGTTTTCCAAATTTGCTTGCATATTGAGTACAGCACTTTAACAGTATCATATTTTAGGACTTGAAATAGCTCAGCTTGAATTCTATCAACTCCACTAGCTTTGCTTGTAGTCATGCTTTCTAAGGCCCACTTGACTTCGCACTCCAGGATGTCTGCCTCTAGGTGAGTGATCACAGCCTCCTGGTTATCTGGGTCATGAAGATCTTTTTGTATAGTTCTTCTGTGTATTCTTGCCACCTTTTATTTATATCTTCTGCTTCTGTTAGGTGCATACTGTTTCTGTCCTTTATTGGGCCCATCTTTGCATGAAATATTCCCTTGGTATCTCTAATTTTCTTGAAGAAATCTTCATTTTTTCCCATTCTATTGTTTTCCTCTATTTCTTTGCACTGATCATTGAAGAAAGCTTCCTTACCTCTCCTTTCTATTCTTTGGAACTCTGCATTCAGATGGGTATATCTTTCCTTTTCTCTTTTGCCTTTAGTTTCTCTTCTTTTCTCAACTATTTGAAAGGCTTCCTCAGACAACCATTTTGGCTTTTTGCCTTTCTTTTTCTTGGGGATGGTCTTAATCACTGCTTCCTGTACAACGTCATGAGCCTCCATCCATAGTTCTTCAGGCACTTTGTGTATCAGATCTAAGCCCTTGAATCTATTTGTGACTTCCACTGTATAATCATAAAAGATTTGATTTAGATCCTACCTGAATAGTCTAGTGGTTTTCCCTACTTTCTTCAATTCAAGGCTGAATTTGGCAATAAGGAGTTCATGATCTTAGCCACAATTAGCTCCCATCTTGTTTTTGCTGACTGTATAGAGTTTTTCCATCTTTGGCTGCAAAGAATATAATCAATCTGGTTTCGGTTTTGACCATCTGGTGATGTCCATATGTACAGTTGTCTCTTGTGTTGTTGGAAGAGGGTGTTTGCTATGACCAGTGTGTTCTCTTGGCAAAACTCTGTTAACTTTTGCCCTGCTTCATTTTGTACTCCAAGGCCAAATTTGCCTGTTACTCCAAGTATCTCTTGACTTCCCACTTTTTTTTTGTTTTTTTTTTGGTCCTTCCAGACAGGTGGTTCTAACAAAGTCTTAACCACTAGCAGGCATAATGTTCATCCATATATTTACTAGTCTTCATTGGATATAAGCACTGGGGAGAGTTTGTGTTTGATGTCACTGATTCAGTAACTAAATTAAGTGGATATAAATTCTGCTCTCAATAAATTTACAGTCTAATGAGAAAGAAATGCATTATTAGACAATTACAAAACAATACAGTAATAGACAGTGACAACAAGAATGCAATAAAAGATGGCTTTTTTTGAGAAGTTGATAAGATGTCACAAAGTAATGATAAGCCTTAAAGGAGGAAAAAAAAAAAAAAGAAATCAGAATTAAAACTTACAAAAGGGACAAAACAAAATGTGTGATACTTTATTGTAAGCTATTTGCATCACAAGATAATCTTTTGATGCATTAACAAGGAATTGCTCATACTGGAGGACAAACAATATCCTGAACAAGTATTATTTTGGATCTTCTATAGAGCTCTGAAATCTGAATTAACCTCAAATGCTATACAGAGTGGATCAAAAAACAAGGCCCAATTATATATTGTTTACTAGAAACTTACTTTCAATATAGACACATATAGATTAAAAGTATAAGAATGCAAAGATAGACTATACTATCACTAATCAAAAGAAAGCAAGAGTAACTATATTAATTTTAGACACAGAAGACTTCAGAACAAAGAAAGTTATCAGAGATAGAGAGAGATGCTCTATACTGATAAAGCAGTCAATGGTCCAAGAAGAAACAATAGCCCTTGATGTGTATGTGCCTAATAGAGAACATCAAGCTGCACAAGACAAAAGGTGATGTAACTGCAAGAAGAAATGGAACAATCTATTATAATAACATAGTTGGAAAGTTTAATACCCTTCTACCAGAAATAGAGAGATCCAGCTGCACAAAATTAGTAAGGACATATTTGACCACAACAGCATTATCAACTAAGTAGATTTAATTGACTTCGATACACTATTTTGTCAAATAGCAGATTATACATTCTTCTTGCATGGAATATTCACAAAAACAGATCACCTTCTGGGGCATAAAACACACCTAAACAACTCAGAAGAACAGAATTATAGAATTATACAATATCAGCCCTTAGAACAGAGTTAAATTAAACTAGACATCAATAACAGAAAGATTTCTGTAAGGTTTTTTTTTTTTTTTTTTTTTAATGGAGAATACACTACACATTTCCAAGTACAATGAGTCTATGGTGCTATCTTGAAGAAAATTATAAAATATTTCTGAAGTACACAAAATAGAACTCATTAAAATATGTAGAATGCAGCAAAAGCTGTTCTCATAGAGAAATTTTTAACATTGAATGCAAACACAAGAAAAGGAGAAAAATATAAAATCAAATCATCTAAGATTCCACCTTGAAAAACTAGAAGGGGAAGAGCAATCTAATTACAAAGCAGTAAAAGAAAGAAATAATAAAAATGAGAGTCAAAACCAGTGGAATTGAAAATAATAACAAAATATGAACAAGATCTAAATGAGAAAAGCTACAAAATGTTGATGATATATCAAAGTACTAAATGAGAAATAATCCATTTTCACAGATAGAAAGACTCATTATTGCCAAGAAGTAAGGTTGTCTGCACTTGATCTACAGCTTCAACTTTCCCAGTTAAAAATCCCAAGAAATTACTTTGTGAATATCGTCAAACTGATTTTAAAATTTATAACAAGAGGCAAAAGGCCAGAATAGCCAACTCAATGTTAAGTGAGTAAAACAAATTTGGGGAACTGACACCCAGACTTCAAGACTTACTATTAATCTACAGTAATCAATACAATGTGATTTTTGTGATAGAAAAGATAAATAGATCAATGAAACAGTATAGAGAGCCCTGAAGTAAATTCACGTAAGTATAGTCAGGTGATTGACAAAGAAACAAACAAAGGCAATACAATGGAGTAAAGATAGCATTTTCAACAAATTGTACTAGAACAAGAAATCCACATGCAAAAAAGTGAATCTAAACACAAACCTTACACCCTTTATAATAATTAATTCAAAGTATATCATTATCTAAATGCAAAACTATGAAACTCCTAGAAGAGAACATTAAGAAAGGTTATATGACTACTGGGTAGGACAATGGCTTTTTAGCTACCACATCAAAAGCATGATGCATGAAAAGAAAATAAATGATAAGCTGGACTTCATTAAAATTAAAACCTTTCACGCCACAAAATACAATGTCAAGGAAATGAGAAGACAAGCCAAACCAGGAGAACGTATCTGCAAAAGACATATCTAACAAAGAATTATTCTCCAAAAACCATTTGAAACAAAAATAACCTGATTAACAAATGGGCAAAAGACCTTAACAGATACCTCACCAAAGAAGATAGAGAGCTGGCAAGTAAGCATATATGAAAAGATGCTCAACATATCATCAGGGAAATACATATTAAAACGAGATACTACTACACACCTATTAAAATGGATAACAGCCAAATAGTGCCAAAACTGTGAAGGAAGAATTTTCATTCATTGCAATGATAATGCAAGATAGCACATTCCTTTTGGAAGACAGTTTATTAGTTTCTTATACAACTAGGCATACTCATACCATATGATCTGTATACATTCCTTGGTATTTAACTTAAGAGGCTGAAAACTTATCAACATCTTAGGTAAATATGATATCATTGTGTTATCATATCAACATGAAAACCTGAACCCGGTTGTCTATACAGATTTATTCATAGTTATCAAAACTGGGAACCAATCATTAGGTCTTTCAGTAGATGAATGGATAAATAAACTGTGATACATTCAAATAATGGATATTATTCAGTATTTAAATGACATAAGCTATCAAGCCATGAAGGACATGGAGGAAATGCAAGTGTATAATACTAAGTGAAGGAAGTCAACTTGGAAAGAATAAAAACTGTATAATTCCAACTATATGACATTATGGAAAAAGCAAAACTAAGAAACTAGTGAAAACTTAGTGGTTGCCAGTGTTTAGGGGAAAGGCAGTGATGAATAGTTGGAACACAGAGAAATTTGGGGGCATGAAACTACTTCATGAGATATTATTTATATATGTATTGTACACCTTTTTAAGTGAACAATGAAAAGTAATAGAGAAAAAGAGTAGAAAAAATGGAAAAGACTAGAGATCTCTTCAAGAATAGAGATACCTATCTTTGATTTCATGCAAAGATAAGCACAAAAAAGGACAGAAACAGCATGCAACTAACAGAAGCAGAAGATATTAAGAAGAGGTGGCAGGAATACACAGAACTATACAAAACAAACAAACAAGAAAATGCTTAATGACCTGGATAACCAAGAGGGTGTGATCTCTCACATAGAGCCAGACATCCTGGAATGTGAAGTCAAGTGGGACTTAGGAAGAATTACTTTGAACAAAACTAGTGGTGGTGATGGAATTCTAGCTGAGCTATTTCAAATCCTATAAGATGATGCTGTTAAAGTGCTGCACTCAATATGCCAGCAAATTTGGAAAGCTCAGCAGTGGCCACAAGACTGGGAAAATGCAGTTTTCATTCCAATCCCAAAGAAAGGCAATGCCAAGGAATGTTCAAACTACCATACAATTGTGCTCATTTCATATGCTAGCAAGGTAATGCTCAAAATCCTTTGAGCTTGGCCTCAACAGTACATGAACCAAGACCTTACATGTGTAAAAGTTAGCTTTAGAAAAGACAAAGGAATTAGAGATCAAATTGCAAACATTGACTGGATCATAGAAAAAGCAAGGGAATTCCAAAAAAAATCTGCTTCTGCTTCACTGACTACGCTAAAGTCTTTAACTGTGTGGATCACAACAAACTGTGGAATATTCTTAAAGAGATGGGAATACCAGATAACCTTACCTGTCTCCTGTGAAACCTGTATGCAGGTCAACAAGCAACAGTTAGAACTGGACAGGGAACAATGGACTGGTTCCAAATTGGGAAAGGAGTACGTCAAGGCTGCATATTGTCACTCTGCTTATTTGATTTATTTGCAGAGTACATTATGCAAAATGCCAGGCTGGATGACTTACAAGTTGGAATCAAGAATGCAGGAAGAAATATAAATAACCTCAGATATGCAGATGACACCAACCTTATGGCAGAAAGCAAAGATGAACTAAAGAGCCTCTGGATGAGGGTAAAAGAAGAGAGTGAAAAAGTTGACTGAAAACTCAACAGTCAATAAAGTAAGATCATGGCAGCCAGTCCCATCACTTCATGGCAAATAGATGGGGGGAAAAGTAGGAACAGTGACAGATTTTATTTTCCTGAGCTCAAAATCACTGTGGAGGGTGACTGCAACCATGGAATTAAAAGATGCTTGCTCCTTGGAAGAATGGCTATCACAAACCTAGACAGCATATTAAAAAAGCAGAGACATCAATTTGCCAACAAGGGTCCGTGTAGTCAAAGCTATAGTTTTTCTAGTAATCATGTATGGATGTGACTGTTGAACCATAAAGAAGACTGACTGCCAAAGAGTTGATACTTTTGGTGGTGTTAGAGAAAACTCTTGAGAGTCCCTTGGACAGCAAGGAGATCAAACCAGTCAATTCTAAAGGAAATCAACCCTGTATATTCACTGGAAGGACTGAAGCTGAAACTCCAATATTTTGGCCACCTGATGCAAAGAGCTGATTCATTGGAAAGGACCCTGATATTGGGAAAGATTGAGGGCAGAAGAAAGGGGCAACAAAGGATGAGATGGTTGGAATATCACCTACTCAAAGACATGAGTTTTAGCAAACTATGAGAGATAGTGAAGAACAGGGAAGCCCGCTGTGCTGCAGTTCATGGGGTCACAAAGAGTTGGACACAACTTAGTGACTGAACAACAAGACATGCACCTACCAAATAACCCAAGCATTCAACTTCTAGGTACTTAACTAGGACAAATAAAAATAAATTCCCACACAAAATGGGCATGATTGTTCACAAGAGCTTTGTATGCAGCAGCCAAAGTATAGAAACAATCCAAATGCTTTCTAGCAGAATAGACAGATTAAGAAACTGTGTTTTATTCACACATTAGAAAACTGCTCAAAAAAAAAGGCAAAATAAAGATACATAAGAAAACATGGATAAGGCTCAAAAATGGTATGCTGAGTAACAAGTAGCCAAACTAAAATGAATGTATACAGTACAGTTCCATTTATAAAATTTCTGTAACATATAAGTTGTAGTGATAAAACATAAATTAGAGATTACCTAGGGTTTAGGATCGAGAAAGGATGGATCATAAAAATACAGGAGGAAATCTCTGAGTGTGATGACAATAATTTCAGAGGTGTGTGCCTGTGTGTGTGCTGTCACATCCAACTCTTTGCCACACTATGAACTGTAGCTCACCAGAGACTGCTCTGTCCATGGGATTATCCAGGCAAGAACGCTGCAGTGGTTTGCCATTTCCTCCTCCAGGGGATCTTCCTGACCCAGGTATTAAACCCGCATCTCTGATATCTGCATTGGCAGGTGGATTCTTTACCACTGAGCCACCTGGGAATCCTCGTATATGTACACACATATATGTACATGTGTACACATATATGTATATGTATACACATATATGTGCCACACGTGTGTGTATACACATATATGTATATGTCGCAACTGATTAAATAGTACTCTTTTGATATTTTTATATTATTATACTTCAATTATACCTTAATAAATAGGAAAAATAGTCTCAAAGACTCTGACAAAAATGCATCTAGACTGGGAAAGATGGATAAATGTGAAAGTTGTTTCCATCTTATCATGCTGTTCTGTAGGAAAACTATGTCTACTAGCATACTATCTTTTTAAGTATGAACCTTGAAAAACATATGCAATTTAAAGGGACATGGGGACTTTCCTGAGGGTCCAATGCAGAGGAAATGAGTTCAACCCCAGTCTGGGAGGACTGCACATGTCACAGACCACAGAGCCCATCACCACTACTGAGGTTCCACTCAGAACCCATGACTCACAACAACTGAGCCCATGGGCTGCAATTACTGAAACCCATGAGAAAGCCCAAGAGACCACGCCTTGCAACAAGAGAAGCCACCACAGTGAGAAGCCTGCACACCCCAGTGAAGAGTAGCCCTGGCTCACCACAACTAGAGGAAGGCCAGGAACATCAATAAAGACCCAGTGCAGCCAAAAATAGTTAAAATAAGTACATTTAAGAAAAAAAAAAATTCTTAGCAAGGTAAAAAGATATACAGAGGAGTCACAATCTGTCTAGTACTAGTACTTCAAGCACTTTACATGCATAAATTCAATTATTTAAAAATACAAAAGAGATTATATTACTGTTCTCATCTGAAGACTAAGAAATTAAAACTTACAAAAAGTAATTACACAGAGAAACATGATTAAACTATGTATTAGGATTCAAAATCAGATTTTTCTCATTCCAAAATCAATTCTTATATTTACTCTGCCATGCTAAAAGTATATAATCTGAATTATGGGTCTACATATTCATTTTGGCATTTTCATATAAACTAATTTCATCATACTTTAGAAAATATTTTTAGTTTTGCTTTTATCTATTTAATGCTGAATTCTAAAAACTCTGTAGATTGCAATTCATATATTGCACATTAGACTTTTTTTTCAGGTAAACAGCTGAAGTTACTTCAAAGTTTAGAATATGGTTTATGCATTAGATTGTTAATGTTTAATCAGAGAAAATAATGATAAATTTTGCTTCCAGTACCTCTGTCTTTGGTAGTTTACTAGATACCTCTTGGCTAGATATATCTGGTTAGTAGTGGTTGAAGACACATGGAAATATTTTAAGGAATCATTTTTATATATTTTAATTGTTGATACTATAATCAGCCTATGAAACATAGAGGTGCTTATTACATATTTTTTAATATGTAACATTAGGTTTAATTATTTATTTTCAAAAAAAAGAGAAGATTACTGTGATAGTCTGTAACTACACTTAAAAAACTCTAAACCAGACCCAGTAAGTATGAGTGTAGTATATGGAAAAGAAAGTGGAATATAATCTGTTTTTATATGCATGTTAGGGTAGGGGGAATAAAAAATAAAAATTAAATGACATTCACCTAGAAGTAAGTTCAGGTAAAAATAGAAGTCTCAATGGTATGAAAAAGAAATCTAATCAATGTGTGTGTGTGTGTGTGTGTGTGTGTGTGTGTGTGTGTTAGTCGCTCAGTAATTTAGTCGCTCAGTGGTGTCCGACTCTTTGTGACCCCATGGACTGTGGAGCCAGCTCCTCTGTCCATGGAATCTGCAGGCAAGAATACTGGAGTGGTTGGCCATTCCCTTCTCCAGGTGATTTTCCTGTCCCAAATATGAATCCTGGGTCTTCTTCACTGCAGGTGAATTCTTTACAGTCTGAGTCACCAGGGAAGCCCAATCAATGTGTACATATATCAAATACTATCTTTCAGAAACAGTAAATTTTGAGAACTAATGAATAAATATCAATATTATATATTTCCTCTTATATGTTTTAATTTATGGCAAAAGCAATCTACTCTTAATTTCCATTGTTTAACTTACACAAGCTCTGTGAATATGTACAGCAATAGATTAAACTAACGTATGAAATGAAACCTTCAACTGATATATTTCTTCCATATTACTCATATGTTCTAGGAAAATAAGGTACTGTGTATTACAAAAATAGATTTAGCTTATGAAACTGATGTTCATAAACAGTTTAATTTTAAAATAGAATACTGTAAACCTAAAATTAAATTATTTATAATACTCATTCATTTAATAAATAAATATTCATTTATCATTTGTGTGCAATCAATGCATGATATTGAAATAACTGAGAGTTTATTATTACATATTGTCTGAATCAGTTTGTCATTAATTTAGTGTGATATACTGTATTAAAACATTTTGTTTAGAGTCAAAGACCTGGGTATATACTAATGCAGAAACTCAGAAACAAACAGAATCCCAAATAATCTGAAATGTTGCAAATAATAGTTCTATTTGAAATTATGCTATTGATTATATAACTAAGCACAGAAATGCAATATTCTACTGGCCCTCTGAATTTCCACTGTGGTTTCTGAAAACACATACTATGTGTACATACATATCTCTATATACGTATCAGCAGAATGCAGCAAATGTATTTCCATGTAAAACTTGTCTATTAAACCATATTATATTATACAGCTTTACTTTGTTACACTTTGAAAACTAAGTTATTCAAAAATGGTATAAAAACAATCATCAGTAATGACTGAATAGCTCAGGAGTGCACCCCTTCATGGAGTCAAATGTGTTTGTTCCATTAATAATTGAATAAATGAAAATTAAAGCAAGAGTTACCAGATACAATGACGGAAGGGTCAAATAAATAATGTGATTATCATACCTGGCCAATTATAACTGGAAAGGAGCTTTTAACCATTACCTTCACATTGAAATAGTGATTTTTTAAAATATAGTTTGTCTTTTGGAGTATCTCTATTTTACCTTGGAAACACACACACACACACACACACACACACAAATCTGACTTGTACATTTCATTAACTTAATCTCTGAGAGAAGGAAGTGAAGAAAATGTTCTTTTCTCCAAAGAAAACAATGCAAAGTACCAAGAGGAAAGCCATTTGCCTTTCCCAAGAGAATAGCATGCCAGTGTTTAAATCAACCAATCTCTATTAAAGTTTCCCAGGTTTTATAGTCACCACTGTCTACTCATTCTCTTACTGAACAATAGAAAGCATCACTGCTATACACACAGGGGAAGAAAGTAGGTCACCCTTTAAAGTTTACAACTTTGCTTTATAGCATATATGGATTGTTGCTATTATTAACTCTACTCATCTGAATTAATAATCTTCAGAAAAATAAAGTTTGATTTATTTTACCTCAAAAACTTCTTCATCCAAAATCCTTGTCCCGAAAACCATAATTCCATTGGTGTCAACGATTGCTTTCTCACTTCTGTCAAGTGGTTTTGTAGTTTTCTTCTTACAATCAACAATCATTGTCACAGTTTTCTTCTCCACACTGATTGCTACCCGGTGCCACCTTAAAAAGCCAAATAATTCTGTATGTTCCAAAGATGTTGTCAAACCATTATTCATGTGAGAGTACAATGTATTTTAAATTATACAAGTGATCTTAAATTATACAAAATGTAGGCTTATTTATTAATCAATCAGTTAACAAGTGGCTACTTAGTATCCAGAGCAGTGGTAAGTACTCAAAGTCACACAGCCATGTAAATGCACAGCAGATTTGGCTGTCTGTGCTGATAAGGAAGTGCCCATCCTCTGCTTCACCTTGTGTTGAAACAATAGCTTGATCTCACCATGTCCTCATGAGGGTATTTGATAGAGATTAGGGGTGGGATATGGGATAAGTAATAGTTTCTATGTACATAAATGCTTTCTTCCAATGTGGAATTTCACTTAAAAGAATTCTACTTGAGAGATCCCCTGATATGGGCTCTAAAAGGGTATGTCTACTAATTGAATGAATGCTCCATCTGGAGCAATTGAACGTTTAATTGTAAGACACAATGTGCTTCTCTGTCTTTATTCGCATTTATTTCAAGTGCTTTCGTTTTCTTTTTCCATTTTAATTTCAAGACAGTTATATTTCAGTATTGTGGGCAGGATCCAAGACTGAGACACAATATCTCTCCTTTCCAGAGTTGGCAGGAAGTAAAGAAAGCATAGTCAATGCATGTGTGGAGTGAGACTCTCAATTCACTCTGAAGCTACTGCTCCAGCTAATTCAGGGCAGGGATGACAGGCTTTGCAGTGGGGGTGGGGATGGGGTGGGATGGGCGGGGGTGGGGGGGTAGGAGTGGAGATGTGGCCAGTCCTTTGGAAATACAAATACCCTAATCAAAATCACAAAATGGTGGGTTTTATTAACAGTATCTTGTGCTAACATAAACAACTAAATGAAGCTCACTTGGATTTTGCAAACCACTCTTATTTTTCCAAATGAAAAGTGCTAAATTAATATTCCAGAAGTTTCTAGGACTATATCCATAAAATAAAGTACCCAAAGAGTTGCAGGAGCCTCTCAAAAATCTGTTTCATGTGACTTGGCATGACTACTGATGAGGACCAAGTATATTTCCATATACACTTAATCTTTGTTCTTTCCATAGTAATTTCAGCTAGCATAGGCATCTGCTTGGTTTGAATTGCACAAAGATTTATATTAGGAGGCACTTAATACTGTGAGAGTAAAATTTACACATGTTTCTGCCAAGAAGCCTGTGTCTTCAATTAAACCCTCTCCACTACTGCGGGCATGTGCTTTTCATTAACATAAAATAAAAATGATTTCTTTCAATTGTTGAAAGTTGATTAGGACTCTAAACTGGAATTTTGTTGAATTAATTTAAGGTCTGATAATAATATGTCATAATCATGGTGTCACATACAATGTTCAAAATACTAAATTAGCCTTAAATTTTGGAAACATTCTTAATTATCCTCTTTCTGTCATACTACACATTCATATCATCAGGAAATCTGTCAATCCTGTATTCACAGGATATTCAGGATTCAAATCTCACAATTTTGACCAGGTAACCATGTCTCTCTCCTAGACTCCTAACTGGTCCCTGCTCCCACTCTGATGCAACCAGAGTGGCCATTTTAAAATATGAGTCATATCAAGTTTCTCTCTAGCTAAAAGCTAACCTGATACTCCCAGTAAAAGCCAAAGTACTAACTCTGCCTAACCGTGCCTCTCTTCCATCTCATGTCCACATTTCTGCTTTCTGATTCACAGTACTCCAGCCACACTTCTGCCTCTTTCTTGTTCCTTTCACCTAATTCACTTTGCCAGGAATGCTCTTCCTCCATAATCCCCCATGCTCACTCCCTGGCTTCTAAGGTCTTTGCTCAAGGCAACCATGCCAAAGAGGACTGCTGTATTTAAAAAATAAAATTTAAAAAATTTAAAAAATAAAAAACTAAAAAAAAAAAAACACAATCTATAACAGTATACCCTACACTTCTTACTCTGATGTATTTTCACTCATAGAATTATCATCACTTTTCATATTAAGGATAATGATGTAAATTACTTGGGAAAGCCCAGTTTTTTCCTGGGTTTGAGAGGCAGTTTTTCCATGGTTCTGACAACGGTAATCTGATCTGAACAGCTATTTCTTTCTTATGTCTATAATCAAATGTTATATTTGTGATAAATCTCTTTAGTAGCCTAAATTCAGCAATAAAATATCAAGTACATTTAAGAAACATTTATTTGTCTTTAGCTGCTCCTGAAATGATAGGGAGCAAAACAATATTAAACAATATTCACAATACAGAATTCAGCATGATTTTCTTAAGAGAGTGGCTGTTATTGGATAGTTTGACTATCTGAGTTCAAACCTCACCTTTGCCACTTTACAAATGCAAATTACTTAAACTCCCAGTACCTCACTTCCCTTATCTGTAAAATGGGTTTATTAATATTATTTTCTTCAAAGAGTTGTGAAAAATTAAATGTTAACTTGCATAAGGCGTTCACAACAGTATACAGCACATATTGAGTATTATATAAAACTTCCTATGATTGTCAATATTAATATTATTGGTGCATGCATGCATGCTAAGTCACTTCAGTCATGTCCAACTCTTTGAAACCCTGTGAACTGTAGCCCACCAGGCTCCTCTGTCCATGGAATTCTCCAGGTAAGAATACTGGAGTGGGTTAACAGCCCTCCTGCAGGGGATCTTTCCAATTCAGGGATCGAACCCAAGTCTCTTTTGTCTCCAGCATTGGCAGACGGGTTCTTTACCGCTAGCTCCATCTAAGGAAGTCAAATTAGATCATTCTTTAGCTCAAAACGTCTACAGTGACTTCATATTTACCCGCAATAAAATCCAAAATGTTTACAATCACCTATAATCCAATGTATTATGGACTTCCCTGGTGGCTCATTAAAAAAGAATCCTCCTGCCAATGCAGGAGATGTGGGTTTCATCCCTGGGTCAGAGTGAGTGAGTAAAGTCGCTCAGTCGTGTCCGACTCTTAAGATCCCCTAAAGAAGAAAATGGCAACCCACTCCAGTGTTCTTGTCTGGGAAATCCCATGGACAGAGGAGCCTGGCCATCTACATGGGGCTGCAAAAGAGTCAGATAGGACTTACTGACCAAACAACAACACAAAGTGTTACACCATTTGCCCTCCCACTGCTTCTCCATCCTCAACCAACGTTTCACTCTGTTCCTGCCACACTGGCATCCTTGATGTTGCTTAGGCCAAATCAGTCACAGCCAGAATCAGAGGCTGTGCATTTGTTTTTCCTTCGTGTGGAATACTATCCTTTTAATTATTAGCAGTGGCATGCATCCTACCACCTTTGCGTGTCACCTTCTTAGTAAGACTATCCCTGACCTCACTCCTTAAAACTGTACTCCCCACCATCATCCCCTAGTCTTTTCATTGCTATATTTCTCCCTGTCACTTATCACCATCTGATAAACTATTCATTAGTAATTTTTTTATCATTCACTGCTTGTCTACCCAGATTGTAAACTATGTAAGATTAGGTATTTTATTGTTTTGTTCATTTCTGCATCACCACTCCCTAGAAAAGCTGCATCACACTTTATAAATATTTGTTGAATGACCAAATGAAGGAACTGCTTTCCACACCATTAAAACATTGGATTATTGTGTTACTTACTTTCCATCTGCAATGTTAACAGTTCTAAAAAGGGGATAGTCTTCTGGGGCAGGTTTTCCAGTGTGGTCTTCATACAGGAAAACGGGTGATCTCCCAACCTCAACACCAACTTGCTGAATACCATGCTCATTATATATAGATAAAAGGAAAGACTGAATTCCTTTCTTGGGTTTTATTGTAAATAATATTGAAAAGTCTTCTGGAAAAGCTCCCCCTGAAAGCAGAATGCCAAAGAGTCAGAAATTCCAAACTATTCCTGGATCACCCTATTATTTTTGAGCTTACCAATATGGTCTTAACCAGTAACCAAATTTCAAACAGTAATAACGATACTGACTTAAAAACCAGTGGGGAAGGGATTCTATTAATCTTTGTCTGTAATAATTGTTGAAGCTGTATTCAAACTTCGCCGTCACTCATGTAAAGCACAAGGATTATGTAAAATTGGATGCATAGTTAGGAAACAAGATCTTGGTGCCAATTCAATATCAAACACACAAGAAGCACTTTTAGAACACTTAAGATGAAATTCTGGTGTACACTTTGTATTTTCTGCCTTTGTCTAATCTGTGCTCTTTATCCTCTTTTTAAAGAGGCATTGTAAGGACACAACATATGATGGTACTCTTTTAGTCATCTCTTCAAAAGCTAAAGATTTTCTGAGCAGTTTTTTCTATCACACATGAAGTTTCACTAATAAAAAGCTTATGTCATTAAATCAACACTCTTATATATTTGGTTAATTTGATTCTAAATTTAGGAGGGTTAGTTTTTTTTCTTTTCCCTCTCATCATCATATCCCAAATATCCAACATGGGGTCAGATCTACATAAGTTCTTAGTAAGCATTTATTAAATAAATATATAAATTAAATAGTACCACAATATATCTCAGATATTTAAACAATGACTATTGTGTATTTTTTTTAACTAAAAACACTGCATATAAATTTTTGGGTTCTATTTTTCAAAAATAAGTTTACATATATATTTTATTTAATCCTTTTACTACTCTGGGACATAAGTAAACTAGGCATTATTATTTGAAGGATGAGCTTATTTAAATTAAAAATTTTACATATGCAAAACTGGTGTATATGTGCATACATAAGCCAGCACCAAGAAATTCCATATTCAGTCCATCTATTACATACATGATTATGTATGGTAGTATGAAATAATAGAAATACTACAAATATGAATGCCATGAATTCAAATTCAGAAGACTATAGGAGACTTTAAGTTTTAATTTGAAGAATTTATAGAAGTGAGAGGGATACTTATACATAAAGATATTCAGTTCAGTTTAGTTCGGTTCAGTCGCTCAGTCATGTCCGACTCTTTGCGACCCCATGAATCGCAGCATGCCAAGTCAATTAATTAGAATACTATTTATAATAATAAAACATTAAAATTGCCTGCAGTGGTTGGGACTGGTTAAATAAAATTTTAAAATATTAATATAGTGGAATTCTATGCAGTCACTTAAAATAATGTAGTGGGAAGATGTATTATGAAATGGAATTAATTAAAATGCTATGGAAAGCAAATTAGACTATGTCACAAAGAAGTCAATTAACGTTACCTATTTGGTTCTAATCTACCTAAAATCTAGATACTCTAAAATCTAGATAGATGCCTCCAAATAAATAATGTCTACTTAAAATTCTTAATTTTAATCTTTAAAATAATTTACCAATAAAACCTCACTGGATCACAAATAGATCATAAAAACCTTGCTTTCATTGCAATTTATACACATACACAAACACACACACAGAGTAAGAATTTTGTTTGATATGATTTGTGCCACAGAGATATACAATTTTATATTTATGAAAATCAATAGAAGAAAAATGATCATGTATATAGAATGGAAAGATAATAAAACACATCAATTAACAAAAACATCTTTTAGCTTCTTCTACTACAAATAAAAATATAAGTAATATAGCCTAAAATTGAGGAAGCTCAATAACAAAGTTTTTTCTTCAAATGATTAAATCAAAATGTTGTTGAGAATTATAGAACTTCTTTCCCTGAATACCTCAATTTTCAAATACGTTCTGTATTCAAAAAAATGATGCCAAAATAGTATGAGTTGGAGAAAACAATATTTTCTCATTTTTGCAAAAATTATTTAATAAAGGACATTTACAAAAAGAGGAATTTCAGGAAATAGTATATTCATGTAAGACTTAATAAGTTGTAGCAAATATTAATCATCCCATGTATGTAATACAGCTTTTGAAAATTGTCAAATTCTAATTATAGCAATGAGTAAAATCTTTCAATTATAGAAGCATTTCTCAATTTAAAATTAAGCAATAATATTTTAATTGTAATCTTTAAGTTATGACCTTTAAAAAATAAATTCTAAAAAATCATGACTCAATATCAAAATGTCCACAATATAACCTAGACACTTATTTAGATTCCTCCCTATAAGATGCTAATCAAATTTGTTTCAACCAACTAAGTCTATCAGAGATAATTCATTGCAAAGTAAGTTCAATAACACAAATTCAACCACTTAAGATGTGAAATTTTATCTAAATAGTAGTGATCAGTATATATGATATAGAAAAAAATGTGTAATTTTGCAACTTAGTATGTTTTAAAATGTATAAACACAAACTAAGAATAAAGTATCCTCTCTATTAAATGATTGTTGTTAGAGGAAAAAAAAATGTTACCACCTTTAAGTGTGTATACATAAATCCTAGATGAGTAATAATCACTCAGAAGAGTATATCAGATTCAAAAACGATTCCTTAAATTGGCTTTTAACATCAATAGATATTGCATCCATGAATACATTTGATATTAAAAAAGCACAATAACTACTATTTGGGTTTAATTTTTAACTTGTGATCCATATATTTCCATGCAGAATATGTCTCCCTTTAAATAAAATCTCTTTCTGTAGTAACTTAGTGGTTGGTAGAGTTTTTAAAATCATGTGTGAAGGTAATTTTGCATAATGGGAAAAGCCCACTTTTGTCTAAAAAGAGCCCCCAAACTATCTCTCAGCTTTAAGTCATCCATGGGTTCTGTGACTGTATTCAAATATTTCACATTTCTAACACCTAATCCATTACTTGGGTTGAAATATTCTTCTTTCCAGGTGGTTATGAACATAAAGTTCACTATACACAACGTTTCTAGTACTATGTCTGTCCCACAGCAGGTGTTCTAAACAGACCAGGTAAAATTTGCAAATTACAGCATCTATTCAGGTCACAGGAACAGAGTTCTCAGGTATTTAAATTTAAGGTCTCAAATTGGGACTTTGGAGGACATATACCTTAACTCAACAGAACATTACAATGACAATCTGAAAACACTTCCCCCAGCCCTAATGTTGAAGTTTCCAATACTACTGCTTACTTCATTCATTAGCAAAGAAGTTGTTACTTTGTGTTTTCATAATGAAAGGAAAAGTATTTCAAATAAATTTCCCAAGAATTTTCACTATTTTAATAAAGAATACTACTCACATATTCACCTCCAATTTTTTAATGGTGAAAGTGTTGTTGGCAATTCTTATTAAATGCTCTTTTGTATTAATTGACAGGAAGCTACCCTATCTTCCAGGAAGGTAACCCTATAATCACTTGCATGCAGAAAGAGATATAGATGTCTCTTCCTATCTGAATTACTCATTATTAAAATCACATACCTAAGACACAATGTTTTGAGAAGAGGGGGAAATGATTATTCTATTAACTGACATAGAAGGACCTCCTAGAAGTACACGTTGTGCTCTTTTTTCAAGAATAAACAACAGAAATAATCAAATTAATCAAAATAACTACTACACCAGAAGGCAGAAAAACTGATCCTGAGATGATGAGCCACATATAAAAAATTATAGACCAACTTCTTGAGTACCTCTAAAGCTTTTCCATTAATCTATTTTACTCTCTGCTTCTCTCTTGAAAATTACCATCCTTTTCCTATTTCAGCATTAGAGTGCAAATAAAGAGAAAAGCAGCTTAATTTTTACCATTTACAACTTTCAATTTGATTTGAAAAACATTTCATGAATTTAATTTTTCATTTTAAGTCAGGAAAAAGTGTGCATTTTATCTTTATATTTGCATTTTGTTATTTTTTGTCCACCACAAATTTGCATTTTTCAAGACAGGAAATATTTGGAAGAATCAATGATTTAGCAAAATAAATCTATGTACAAAAATACTTTAAAATGTATTTTCTTGAAAAATATGCTATTTTGCTTTGTAAATTTTTAGTCCTTTGATTTATAATTTTTCTATCAATAGAGAAGTTTTATGTAAAAATAGGGAACTTGAGTTCCTTCACATGAGGACAGTAGAGGATAATATGAAGAATTTAAAGGATAAATTGTTTCTGAAAAGATCCTAAAAGACCAAAAAGGAATACTTGATAAGACAATATTGGCCTTGGCAATTAAACAAACCCTGCATTAAATATTGACCTTCTGTAATATGGGTTAAGTCAGAGTCTCAGTGAAATTCAGTTTCTTTTTCTGTTAAATAGGAACCAGGCTACTCAACCTAGTGAAGATGTAAGAGAAAAACAATGGATATGTATCCAATAACAAGCAAGCACTCATAATAATGTACTTACTAAGAAAATATGATACTCAGAAATTGTCATTCACTACTCCCTTTCCCTACATTATCATGACTTCTAGACAATTAATACCAGGTCATTTAGTGCTTTCAAGGACAGGAAAAAAAAATTCACCAAGTATTTTTCAAACCATTATGAAAAATCCCCCCATAATTGTGCATTATGTAGCATGATAAAAAGGAATAATAATAGTTATCAAAGCAGCAGTAGTCACAGTAGTAAAAAGAACATACCTGAAAATAATTGTTTCGTTGGGGCACTAAGTTGTGCTTGCTTTGAAACTCTGTAAGCAGTATCTGAATCTTTTGAATTCTTTCTGTTTGTGCAAAAGCCGGTTGTTTTTGATATTCCCTCTGGAGAATTGTGAAAATCTAGAGCTTTTAGTACATCAACTGGAGCAGCTGAAAAATACGTTAAAAATAGGGAAAAGTAATTGAACAAATAATCTAATAAAAATGAGTTATTTTTTAAACAGAGGAAATTGTATCCTACTTCTCAAATCTATGTATCACCTGCCATGCTTCCTTAACACTAAGTTGGGGGGCTGAGAAGAGGAGGAACAGGTAAAATATAAACTGCAACGTTCTCAAACACAAAATATCTCAATCAGAAATTAAATTACAGAAAAGCAAAACATATTGAAAAAGCCAGCATTTGTACATATCCCATTAATTTCTAATCAACATACTATATTCAACTATTCATAATTTAAAGAAGTGATTATAAAGATTCAAATTCACAATGAATGTTATATATAAGCATTGTAAAATGTGCAGCTCCTAAGCCATACTGAATGCCCAATGATAAGTTAAAAGCTGTTTAAAAGAATACCTAACAAAATATAATGCCCTTGCTTTGAATGTTTTCCTATGAAAGTCCCTGGAGATACTAAGGTGTTGTTGTTTTTTTTTTTTTTTTTCCTTTTTATGTAGCCTCAGGGTGCCTAGAATAGGCTGTTTGTTGGCAGAAACATAAATTTCCCAAATCCAATCCATTTCAGCTACCTCCTGCTACTAACCTTAAACTTCCCCTTTGTAAGTGTAATCCTTTAGATAAACTTTATGTTTCAAATGGCTTCATGGACCATAATTCACATTCCATGCAATTCACCCAATCAAAGTATAAAATCTGTTCGTTGTGGTACATTGCCAACAGCAAAGGCGAAAAGGAAAGATACCCATTTGAATGCAGAGTTCCAAAGAATAGCAAGGAAAGATAAGAAAGCCTTCCTCAGGGATCAATGTAAAGAAATAGAGGAAAACAATAGAATTGAAAAGACTAGAGATCTCTTCAAGAAAATTAGAGATACCAAAGGTAAATTTCATGCAAAGATGGGTTCAATAAAGGACAGAAATGGTATGGGACTTAAGAGAAACAGAAGATATTAAAAAGACGTGGCAAGAATACACAGAACTGTACAAAAAAGATCTTCACAACCCAGATAATCATGATGGTGTGATCACTCATCTAGAGCCAGTCATCCTGGAATATGAAGTCAAGGAAACAAAGCTAGTGGAGGTGACGGAATTCCAGTTGAGCTATTTCAAATCCCAAAAGATGATGCTGTGAAAGTGCTACACACAATACATCAGCAAATTTGGAAAACTCAGCATTGGCCACAGGACTGGGAAAGGTCAGTTTTCATTCCAATCCCAAAGGAAGGCAATGCCAAAGAATGCTCAAACTACTGCACAATTGCACTCATCTCACACGTTAGTAAAGTAATGCTCAAAATTCTCCAAGCCAGGCTTCAGCAATACATGAACCGTGAACTTCCAGATGTTCAAGCTGGTTTTAGAAAAGGCAGAAGAACCAGAAATCAAATTGCCAACATCCGCTGGATCATCGAAAAAGTGAGGGTTTCAGAAAAGTATCTATCTATTTCTGCTTTATTGACTAGGCCAAAGCCTTTGACTGTGTGGATCACTATAAACTGTGGGAAATTCTGAAAGAGATGGGAATACCAGACCACCTGACCTGCCTCTTGAGAAACCTGTATGCAGGTCAGGAAGCAACAGTTAGAACTGGACATGGAACAGACTGGTTCCAAATAGGAAAAGGAGTATGTCAAGGTTGTATATTGTCACCCTGCTTATTTAACTTATATGCAGAGTACATCATGAGAAACGCTGGGCTGCAGGAAGCAGAAGCTAGAATCAAGATTGCTGGGACAAATATCAATAACCTCAGATATGCAGATGACACCACCCTTATGGCAGAAAGTGAAGAAGAACTAAAGAGTCTCTTGATGAAAGTGAAAGTGGAGAGTGAAAAAGTTGGCTTAAAGCTCAACATTCAGAAAACGAAGATCATGGCATCAGGTCCCATCACTTCACAGCAAATAGATGGGGATATAGTGGAAACAGTGGCTGACTTTATTTCGGGGGACTCCAAAGTCATTGCAGATGGTGATTGCAGCCATGAAATTAAACGACGCTTACTCCTTGGAAGGAAAGTTATGACCAACCTAGACAGGATATTCAAAAGCAGAGACATTACTTTGCCAACAAAGGTCCGTCTAGTTAAGGTTATGGTTTCTCCAATGGTCATGTATGGATGTGAGAGTTGGACTATAAAGAAAGATGAGCACTGAATAATTGATGCTTTTGAACTGTGGTGTTGGAGAAGACTCTTGAGAGTCCCTTGGACTGCAAGGAGATCCAACTAGTCCATCCTAAAGGAGATCAGTCCTGGGTGTTCATTAGAAGGACTGATGTTGAAGCTGAAACTGCAATATTTTGGCCACCTGATGAGAAGAGCTGACTCATTGGAAAAGACCCTGATGCTGGGAAAGATTGAGCACAGGAGAAGGAGACAACAGAGGATGAGATGACTGGATGGCATCACTGACTCAATGGACATGAGTTTGGGTGAACTCCGGGAGTTGGTGATGGACAGGAAGGCCTGGCATGCTGCAGTTCATGGGGTCGTGAAAAGTCAGACATGACTGAGTGACTGAACTGAACTGAACCATGCTATATTGTATTTATACTAATGTTCCCTGATGGCTCAATGGTAAAGAATCAGCCTATCAATGCAGGAGACTTGGGTTTGATCCCTGGTTGGGGAGATTCTCCGGAGAAGGAAATGGCAACTCATTCCAGTATTCTTGATTAGGAAATAGCATGGACAGAGGAGCCTGGTGGGCTACAGTCCATGGGGTCACAAAAGAGCTGGATACGACAGTGAATAAACAACTTCATTTACTATTCATTCTTTAAATTGTTGTAAAATATGTACAACATAAATTTTTGCCATTTTAAAGTGTACAATTTAATAGCATAATTAAATTCACAATGTTATGCAATCATCAATACTATTTCCAAAACTTCTTTAGCCCAAACTGAAGCTGTTTAACCATTAAGCAATAAGTCTCTATTCCTCTCCTAGGCCCAGGCACTGGTTACTGATAATTTACTCTCCATTTCTATGAACTTTGCTATTCTAGAAATTTCAAATAATTGGCCCCATATAATATCTCTAAAAATACTAAACATAGAAGTATCCCATGACCAAACAATGCCATTCTTAGGTATATACTTAAGTGAATTGAAAGTCGGAATTTAAAAAAGACATCTGTATGTGAATGTTCATTGCAACATTATTCACAATAATGAAAAAGTGAAAACAAACCAAGATTCCATTAATATGTGGATAGATTCACAAAATGTGATATATACATATAATAGAATGTGATTCAACCAGAAAAGGAATGAAGTTCTAATACATGCTACCACATGGGACCTTTGAAACACAATACTGCATGAAATAAACCAGATATAAAAGGACAAATGATTTTTTAGACTCATCAAAACATGATTCAGGTGGTGTAAACATTGTTATAAAAACAGACCTGGGAATCCATATTACTCAATATACTCATATTCATTGACTTTCTATGTTTAATCAAAAATAATCAAAATAAATAATAATAATAAATAATCAAAAATAAAACTATTCATATAAGGCTATATTTGGCCAATCTATCACTGAGCATGTCTGAGGCTGCAAGTATATAGATTTTATTTAATTAATTAGACTACAAATATTTAGATTCTACTTAAGGAAGCACTAAACATGCCCCAATAATTATGTGGGAGGTAGTATCTATTGTTCTATAGAGATGCACTCAGTATTCTTTCATTCAGAAGGAAAAGAGATCACATTTGGTTGAAAGTGAGACCAATATTACTCATGTGAAAAGTTTCAGTTGTTAAAAAAAATAAATTGCTATCAAATTTCAAATACACTGGATTTTATAAGTACACTGTTTGGGGAGGACTTAAAATGAAAATGGGACTGCTTGCAAACCAGTTAATAACATCACCATGATTTATCACACTACACAAAGTAGAGAGTGACCTGCAACACAGTGGTGCTCTTTGAAAATTACAATTTCAATTAACATTTTTAGCATTAACTAGTGTCAGTTATAGAATGTATGAATGGATGACTGAATGAGTGCATGAGAGATGTGCATTTGGTCATTTTCTTAGTTAATTAAGTTTTGGGGATATTAACTTCTATATGCACAATCATGTTGAATGAAGCTTTATATAATTTGTCTTTTATGTTATAAGAAATGTCCTTCCCTTTAATAATAACGACCACCTATTTCATCAAGCTTTTGAATGAAAATAACACATGAACCAGTAGAGAACACATTAACCAGTAGAGTGCACATTGTTCCAAATTTTTAAAAAGAAGAAAAATACAATGAAAATCAGAATATTGAAGGATCAAATATAGCCCTCTTTAATTCAGCCTTGGAATATTTAAAAGAATAACATCCAATAACAATTTTGGCTAAGTTCTGCTATAAATGGGCATTCTTTAAGGCCAGTATAATACCTGACTATTTTTACATTCTTCTTTTCTCTTACCATAAAAATGAGAAAATAATAACTATATTAGCTTCCATGTCCAAAGAACCTAACATGGGACAGTAACTGGATTAAACTCTTCCTAGGTTAATTAACCCTCACAAATTTTGCAGGCCATGTGTTCTTATCCCTACTATGCAGATGAAGGAACTTAGAACCAGAACACAAATTAAGGTGTTTGTGCAAAATCAAACATAGGTTCATTCCACTCGCTGCTATAGCCCATAAACAAGCATACTGTGAAAAGAAACTTAAAACATAAATATATTAAAATCATCTTGAGCCAGTCCATTGATTCCTAAGGTTTATATTAGATTTAAATTAAATGCAGTTCATGCTTCAGGGTATAAATTACTCTGAAGGAAACTGTTTCTAAGAGCACAGCATCTTATCTGCTTATTTTATCTTATCTTCTTGCACTAAAGCCATTAGCAAAAGTACATGCCAATAGGGTAAAGACTTCAGGATTGACATGAACACAGCTATGAAGGCTGCAATTCTTTCCTGAAGAAAAGGGTGCAGCCTCACAGTCACAGTCTCACCTGCACATCAGTAAATAATACATAAAATAGACTACAAATCTCCTTTCCTCCAAACTATCTCTTAACAGGATGACCTTTTCCAACAGCACAGATTTTGTCACATTTGTTAGCTCCTACTTTGAAAGCAATATGATAAAACACCCTCCCTCTACAGGATTCTATCTAAGGGCTCCATTTTTCAAGCTTAAATAGGCTTCTATGTAGAGACATACGATATGAAATAATAATTCACTCTAAAAATAGGGATATATAATAAAGATTATAAATAATTTTTCCTAAAAAGTCATATAAAGTTACAAAAATGTAAAATTCAGTTGAAAGTGAACTTGCTCAGTCGTGTCTGACTCTTTGCGACCCCATGGACTGTAGCCTACCAGGCTTCTCTGTTCATGGGAATTTTCAGGCAAGAGTACTGGAGTGGGTTGCCATTTCCTTCTCCAAAAATTCAGTTAATCAGGTCTTAAAGATGTTTCCTCTGAAGTAAACTAAGTAATAAATTAAGACACTTATTTGCCTCATTTTATACCATAATTATAGCATTTAACAAATTCTCATAACATAGGTTCTATGGACTTATATATATATACACATGCATAGATGGGAGAAAAGAGTCCACATTTTATTAACTGAACTTCAAATGTTTAAAGATTAAAAGCAGTAGTTTATTATAGCTTAACTTGATACATCTAAAAAAATTATGATTTCAATGTTCAAAGAAATTCTTAACTGTCCCTAATATTTTAATTGTTTCTATTTCACCAATTCTCATGGCACAGATCATGATTAGTATTTCGTATGTACCCAATCAGCATGATACTTTGTTCAATAATATTTTTCCTGTTTTTTTTAGTGTACACTTTTTTCTTTATTAAATGAGAAAATAAGATAGCAGACCCAGTGCATTACTACAATAGTCACTTAACCTGTTTCAATGACTTGTATCATCTATCTGCATAGCACAGCTTGAGTGAGCTTCCAAAATTCCCATGCAAGTCACTGTGCTTAAATTGCTTCAGAGAACCCCACCAACTTCCAGGTGGTTTGCACAAACCTTGAATATAAAATCTTAACAATGTGGACACACCCCTTACTCTTCCAGTCTGATGCTACTGCATCTCCACCTTTTATCTCATTCCCCCTTAATGCCTTTCTCACTCAGATTTCTCCCCATACTGAACTCAGACTTCACAGACTATTCACTACATTTTTTCTCCAGTCTTTGAGCTTTTCTAAATCCTATTCTAAGGAAAAATTAGTATATAACTGATGTGCAGCTTCTTCCCAAAGGCATTCTCTAGTTGAGTTAGATGTACCTCTATCGTAGTACTTTCTACACTTGGTTTTAATTATTTGCCTACACTTATATATCTGGAGGAAGCACAAGCTGGAATCAAGATTGCTGGGAGAAATATCAATAACCTCAGGTATGCAGATGACACCACCCTTATGGCAGAAAGTGAAGAGGAGCTAAAGAGCCTCTTGATGAAAGTAAAAGAGGAGAGTGAAAAAGTTGGCTTAAAGCTCAACATTCAGTAAGCTAAGATCATGGCATCCAGTCCCATCACTTCATGGCAAATAGATGGGGAAACAGTGGAAACAGTGTCAGACTTTATTTTTAGGGGTTCCAAAATCACTTCAGATGGTGATTGCAGCCATGAAATTAAAAGACGCTTACTCCTTGTAAGGAAAGTTATGACCAACCTAGACAGCATATTCATAAGCAGAGACATTGCCAACAAAGGTCCATCTAGTCAAGGCTATGGTTTTTCCAGTGGTCATGTATGATGTGAGAGTTGGACTATAAAGAAAGCTGAGTGACGAAGAATTGATGCTTTTGAACTGTGGTGTTGGAAAAGACTCTTGAGAGTCCCTTGGACTGTAAGGACATCCAGCTAGTCCATCCTAAAGGAGATCAGTCCTGGGTGTTCATTGGAAGGACTGATGTTGAAGCTAAAACTTCAATACTTTGGCCACCTGATGAGAAGAGCTGACTCATTGGAAAAGACCCTGATGCTGGGAATGATTGAGTGCAGGAGGAGAAGGGGACGACAGAGGAGGAGAAGGGGACGACAGAGAATGAGATGGTTGGATGGCATCACCAACTCAATGGACAGGGTTTGGGTGGACTCTGGGAATTGGGGATGGACAGAGAGGCCTGGCGTGCTACGGTTCATGGAGTTGCAACAAGTCACACATGACTGAGTGACTGAACTGAACTGATTTGCCTACTGGGTTTCCCAGGTGGCACTAGTGGTAAAAAAAAAATCTGCCTGCCAATGCAGGAGATCTAAGAGACCCAAGTTTGATCCCTGGATTGGGAAGATTCCCCTGGAAAAGGAAATTGCAACCTACTCCAGTATTCTTGCCTGGAGAATCCCATGGACAGAGGAGCCTGGTAGACTACAGTCCACAGGATCTGACATGACTGAGCAACAGAGGACACACACACTTGCCTGTTACTTACTTGCCTGCCCTTTTCCAAAACTAGAAGAGAACAAGTATACATACATACACACACACAAACACCCATATACTATATAAAATATTATATAATATAAAACACACTAAGGTGAAACATATAGAAGCAACTTCCTCTGAAGCCCAAAGGGCTTCCTTGTCTTGAAACAAAAATTTGTGAGGGCCTAGTATGTCTTACCTCTTGTGTTCTGTTGATCTCTTTAACACCTCCACTCGCCCATTAGACTATCTCAGGTCTTTATTCCTTCCTCCTTGGTGCCTCCAGTGTCTGCTCAGATTACAGTTCTAAGGTCATACAAATGCTTTGACTGTTTAGTCTCTAATCCCTCCTTTTTTTTTTTCACATACTCCCTTGAGCAGTAAGTAGTCCATAGCAGCACTGCAGTGTTGGAGCACCGGGCTGGTTTGAATCCCACCTCCAGCACTTAGCATCTGTTTTATTTGGACATATTACTTTGCTGCTTTGTACCTCAGGTTCAACATCTGTCAAATTAGAATAATACAAATATCTACCTGAAACAGTTTTTGTGAGAACTGACTTGATAGTTGAAATAATACTAGGAAAAGTATGCTTCTGTATTAAGACCTCCTTGTTGCCTATTTTTCTCTGGTATGTGAAGAATGCTTTTAGATGGTTGAAAATAAAAGAAGCTTAAAATTTTATGACACATAGAGCTTTGTAGCTGATAGACACTGGGTGGTCCTCAAAAGCTAAAATATCTGCCACGTGATCCTTTTAAGCTGAGTCTTAAATAGATTCATCAATGAAGAGGAAGCAATAGAAATATCAAATATGACAGCACAGATACAAGACAGCACAGAGTTCAAAAAAATGGAACTCTTCTTGTCCTGACAAGACATCAACACTGAATAAATTTAGGTGTTCAAAGTCTCCTGGGGGGGTATCTTGGCTTCTGAGGACTTTTTGAGAAAAATCACATCACCACCATGAAAATGCACAGCCACAAACTCCAAGTGAGACATCTACACTAATTCCTACCTGCTTCCTCAACCCCACATTTTATGCTCTGGCTGAAATAAACGTCTCTCAAGTTTCTAAAATTTGCTATACTCTGTTTGTTGAAGATTCTTTTTTCAATCTTTCATTAATTGACTAAGTATAGTTAAGCTTTGGTTTTTTTTTTTTTTCTTTTTCAACCCTATCTGTAGAATTTCCTGGAGAGTTTTTAAAACATATAGATGTATGGGTCCAACTCCAGAACCAACATCTAGAATGATGGAGTGGGGAGTGGGGAGGGTGCCCAGGCATTTATATGTTTTAAAGTTTCCCAAATGAATCTAATGTGTAGCTGGGCAGTGAACTTAGACCTAATCAATTTTTTGGTATCAACCTAAACATGATTTTCTTCAGGAAATCATTTCTTATCTACCCTTAGGCTGGGTTATATGACCCTTTCATAGGATCCCAAGTTCCCTTGGATAGCTCCACACTCTTTTGTTCTTTCGCATAAATATTTATTTTCACTCTAGGCTGTGTGCACTCAGTCACAGCATATGTCTAAATTATGGCTTTGATTTCCTTAATTAGGTGGTCTTGATTGCCACCTAATTTCTCTCTTTTTGCTAAAGTTGTAATTTGTTGGTTAATATCTGACTCCCAGTAGATCATAAATCCCCTGACAGCAAACATCATCACTATGGGTGTTCACTGTAATATTCATAAATAACATAGTACCTGATGCATGGTAAGTAAAAAATAGAAATATGGTTAAGAAATGAATGAGTAAATGAGCAGTCACATTCTGCCCCAGAGTTGAAGTTTCTTTCTCATCAGTCTCAGAAGAAACAAGAAGAGGGTTGAAAATGGCCTTTACTATCAGCATCTTGAAGAGCTTGACAAATCTCGCTGTTTCCATTTGATTAAGGTATGTCAAGAACACAGGTGTGAAGTAATCTTACTAAAGAATACTAGATGCTTTCCCCACCCTACAGAGTCACTTATTCTCACCTTGTACCTCACATCACAGGCCAGAAATGAAGCATATCCTTATAGAGGAAACAAAAATAAAATAAGAGATAGAAAGTGATATCAGCCATCTACCACCCAATCATGAAATGCTTTGATGCTCTATTAAAAAAAATTAAACAACAGAAGAGCTATTTTGTTTATGTGGTAGTAGGAGGCAGGACTGGCAAAGATAAAAATAAGAGAGAAGTGACTATTCACTATAATTTAACTATTACCAACATCCTGTTGATGTTTTCAAAATCATAAAAGCCCTTATAAAGAATCTAAAATGTAAGATACAACAAGTGAATGGACAACAGTTAATAACAATTCCTGCAGTTGGGATAGCCCAACTTCCAACCCAAGTTTGATATTTATTATTTGTGTAACTTTGGATAAGCTGCTTACCCTTCTTAGACTTAGTTTCTTCAACTTAACCAAATTCTGATAATTAAATGAGAAATGGAATTTTAAACTCCTGGAGAATAGTGTCCAAGTACTCGATAAAAAGCATACCTAAAAACACTATTTTGTCAAAAATTCAACCTTTCTGAACATCCAATAGTCCCATCAAGTGCCACCAGTGTATCTGCAGGTCTATAACTCACTTGATTCTTCTTATTCATTTCCTCTGACTACCTTGGGAAATCTCTTAACAGTTGAGTATAATACTGAACACTTTTTATCTCTAAAACTGTTTTTTTAGCTTTTTAGTGTTTTTTTTTTTTAAATCTCTAAAGATCCATTGGATATCATCCATGAACAGTATGCAATGCTTAGTAATCTCTCCAGCATATTCCTTTGTTATTCTAGGGACATACAACCCCAGGAGGCTTAAGCTGTCAAGTTCATTGTCCCATTACCACCCTGCAACACAACTTAACATTAAAGCACTGATATCATTGAAATTGTTTCCTTTTCAATAATTTTGTCATTGTATCACATAGACATTAATATAACTCTAGATTTAACCCTAATGTGTTATTAAAAGATTTTTAAAAACTAGTATTTTAGTGTCTGACCTCTGATGCTATTACTTCATTTATTTCAAACCCACACATGCCACATACCTATCCTGTATTATAAACTAACATGAAGTATTAGAAAACAAATCATAGCAACCTAGATTCTTCTATATTTAAAAAGGTATGAAAGTTTATCTTTAAATGCCTATATGGCACAAGTAGGCGTTCCAGGTGGCACTAGTGGTAAAGAACTCACCTGCCAATGCAGGAGAAAAAGAGATAAGGGTTCAATCCCTGCATCAGGAAGATTCCCTGGAGGAGGGAATGGCAACCCAATCCATTATTCTTGCCTGGAGAATCCCATGGACAGAGGAACCTGGTGGGCTACAGTCCATGGAGCCAGGATTGTGGGGGGAGTGTCACAGAGTCGGAGATGACTGAAGTGACATAGCATGGCAAAAATAAAGTGAATATAAATCATATACATGCTTCAGGTCTCTACACTATTCTTTTTGGCTTAAACTACCAGACTTTTTGTCTATATTATGAAATCGAATCATTGTGTTCTGAAAAAATTTAAAAAGTGCAAATGGGAGAAACAGAAGGCTTGAATACATTAGTAAATTGTAAGTATATAAGATTATAGTTGTGTAGTTTACATTAAGTATTCCTGGGTATGGGAAACATACCTAGGTTTGTATATTTGTATTATAGAAACATGAGTTCTATAATAAACTTAAATGTTTTGCCATTTAAGCCTATGATTACAGAATATATTTCCCTACGGGAAAAAAAAAAAAAGAATGAATGAAATACAAACATCTCAAGACTCAAGTTTTGTAGAACCAGTGTCTTATGCTTCTCAGAAAAAACAAGCATTTGATATTCAAAGAAAGAATAGCATCAAATCGAGGATGATGTAGACAAAGACAATATAAAATAGGAGCCTAGAGTTTTAGGAATTTTATAATTAATTTAATTTTTTCAAATCAAACACCTAACAAACTTATTGGTACCCCCATTTCAGAAGATAAGAACTCAATGATCAAATGTAAATGTACTTTCTTACATTTCGTGAAAATACTAGTTTGCTTTTTTTTTTTTTTTAAATCAGCTACAGAGTAAAATTCAAAACTGGAAAGGTCAGAGAAAAATATATATAATAAAGTATTCTGAGTAGAACTAATGGAAAAATATGACTCCCATCAAAATTGATTGCATTCATGTCCCGCTGGTCATGATTTATTCTAATTCTGTCTTATTTAGTGGTTAAGAGAAATCCATAAAATACAGAATCCCAGATGTAATGTTGATTAGGAACAATAAATGGGCTTCCTAGTAGTAAAGAACCCATTTGCCAATGCAAGAGACATAAGGGATGCCATTTTGATCCCTGGATTGGAAGATCCCCTGGAGGAGAGCATAGCATCCCACTCCAGTATTCTTGCCTGAAGAATCCCAGGGACAGAGGAGCCTGGTGGTCCACAGGGTCACATAGAGTTGGACACGACTGAAGCAACTTAGCACACACAGGCACAAGAATTAAATTTGACTTGAATAGCAACATATATTTACATTTTCTTGATAATTCCTACTCTGTAATTACTTTCTAGATCTTCAGTGGGAAACATCTCTCTGCTACTTTCTAGGTAACTACAAGTCCTGCATCATTGCTCTGTTAAACCAGTAAAACAAAGCACAAACCCCCATTACAATTACTACACAACTACAACTCTCAGGACAACTAGATCAACGTGCACAGTATCTAGCCAATAAGTAAAATGTTCTACTAAGTGGAATTTGATTGCTATATTGACTATATCTAAACAGGTAAAATGAAATGAAAAACATGGGAATTATTTGGATAAATATGGCCTAGAAGCTGTCCAAATAATATTTGTACTGCAAAGTTATCTACTTCTACATTTTATATAAAGCCTTAAAATAAAATCTCAACCCTTAATTTAAATGTCATTACTTTTTTGTAAATGACAAATATTTGAGGAGAACTAAGGAGAAAAATCCCCTTCATGGATCACTGCCTTAACATGGCAAAAGGGCTTGCAAAACTCAATAAGCCATGCTGTGTATGGCCACCCAAGATGGACAAGTCATAACACAGAGTTCTGACAAAACATGATCCACTGGAAGATGGAATAAAAACCACCCCATACTTGCCATAGGAACCTCATAAACTGTATAAAAGGACAAAAAGTTATGACACTGAAAGATGAGTCCCCCAGGTTGGAAGGAGTCCAATATGCTACTAGGGAAAAGTGGAGGAGAATTACTACTAGCCCCAGGAAAAATGAAGCAACTGGGCCAAAGCAGAAGTGACACTCAGTTGTGGATGTTTCTAGTGGTGAAAGTAAAATCCAATGCTGCAAAGAACAGTATCGCATAGAAACCTGGAATGTTAGGTCCATGAATCAAGGTAAACTGGACATGGTCAAGCAGGAGGTGGTAAGAATAAACATCGACATCTTAGCAATCAGTGAACTAAAACAGAGAATGGGCAAATTTAATTCAGATGACCATTAAATATCTACTACTGTGGGCAAGAATTCCATAGAAGAAAGGGAGTAGCTCTCATAATCAACAAAGAGTCCAAAATATGGTACTTGGGTGCAACCTCAAAAATGACAGATGATCCTAGTTTGCTTCCAAGGAAAATTATTCAACATCACAGTAATCCAGGCCTATGACTCTACCATCAATGCTGAAGAAGCTGAAGTTGATCAGTTCTGTGAAGAACTAGACCTCCTAGAACTAACACACCCAAAAAATGATGTTCTATTCATCACTGGGGATTAGAATGCGAAAGTATGAAATCAAGATATACCTGGAGTAACAGGCAAGTTTGGCCTTGGGAAAACAAAATGAAGCAGGGCAAAGGATAACTGAATTCTGCCAAGAGAATCCATTGGTGATAGCGGGTATCCTTTTTTGACAACACAAGAGAAGACTTTATACACGAACATCGCCAAACAGTCAATACCAAAATCAAATTGATTACATTCTATGTAGCCAAAAAAGGAGAAGCTGTATACAGTCAGTAAAATCAAGACCTAGAACTGACTGTGGCTCAGATCATCGGCATCTCATAGAAAAATTCAGGCTTAAACTAAAGAAAGTAAGGAAAACCACTAGGCCAGCTAGGTACAACTTAAATCAAATCCCCTGTGAATATGCAGTGGAAGTAATGAATATAATCAAGGGATTAGATCTAGTTAACAGTGTGCCTGAAGAACTATGGATGGAAGTCTGTAATATTGTACTGGAGGCAGTGAACAAAACCATTGCAAAGAAAAAGAAAAGAAGGCAAAGTGGTTTTCTGAGGAGGCTTCACAAGTGGCTGAAGAAAGAAGAGAAGTAAAAAGCAACAGAGAAAGGGAAAGATACATCCAACTAAATGCTGAGCTCCAAAGAAAAGCACAAAGAGACAAGAAGGACCTCTTCAATGAACAGTGAATAAAACTAGAAGAAAACAACAGAAGGGGAAAGACTAAAGATCACTTCAGGAAAATTGGAAATATCAAGTGAACATTTTGCCCAAGGAACAATAAAGAACAAAAATGGTAGAGACCTAGGAGACATTGAAGAGATCAAGAGGAGATGGAAAGAATACACTGAACTGTACAAAAAAGATCTCAATGAACCGTGTTACTACAATGGTGTAGTCACCCAGAGCCAGACATTCTGGGGTGCAAAGTCAAGTTGGTCTTAGGAAGCACTGCTGTTAATAAAGCTAGTAGATGAAATGGAATTCCAATAGAGCTATTCAAAATCCTAAAGGATGATACCATCAAAGTGTTGCATTCAATATGTCAGCAAATTTGGAAGATCCAGTAGTGGCCACAGAACTGGAAAAGGTCAGTCCTCGTCCCATTTCCCGAGAAGGGTAGTACTAAAGAATGCACTAACCATCAGACAATTGCACTTATCTCCCATGCTAGTAAGGTCATGCTTAAAATCTTGCACGGTAGGCTTCAGAATTATGCAAACCAAGAATTTCCAGTGTCCAAGCTGGGTTTAGAAAAGGAAGAGGAACCAGAGATCAAATTGTGAGCATTTGCTGAATCACACAGAAAGAAAGGGAATTCCAGAAAAAAACATTTGCCTCTGTTTCACCGACTACTCTAAAACCCTTGACTGTGTGGATCATTAAAAAAAAAAAAAAAAAAAACAACTGTGGAAAGCTGTTAAAGAGACGGGAATACCAGACCCTCTTATCTTCCCCCTGAGAAACCTGTATGTGGGTCAAGAAGCAATGGTTAGAACCCTATATGGAACAACTGATTGGTTCAAGATTGAGAATGGAGTACAACAGGGTTGTGTGCTGTTACGCTGTTTGTCATGAGACATGCCAGGCTGGATGAATTACAAGCCAGAATCAAGATAGACCGAACAAACATCAACAGACTCAGATATGCAGATGATATCACTCTAATGGCAGAAAGCGAAGAGGAAATAAAGAGCCTCTTAATGAGGGTGAAGGAGGAAAGTGAAAAAGCCGACTTAAAACTAAATATTAAAAAAAAAACTATGATCATGGCATCTGACCCCATGACTTCATGGCAAATAGAAGGGGAAAAGGTGGAAGCAGTGACAGATTTCCTCTTCTTGGGCTTTAATATCACTGCAGATGGTGACTGCAGCCATGAACTCTGAAGACAATTGCTTCTAGACCGGAAACCTATGACAAACTATACAGTGTATTGAAAAGCAGAGACACTATTCTGCCGACAAAGCTCTGTATCGTGAAGATTATAGTCTTCCCAGTGTCACATACAGTTTTGACAGCTGGATCATAAAGAAGACAGAACACCAAAGAATTAATGCCTTTGAAATGTAGTGCTGGGCAAGACTTCTGAAAGTTCTTTTCAGACAGCAAGAAGATCAAACTTGTGAATTTTAAGGGAAATCAACCCTGAATACTCAATGGAAGAACTGATGCTGAAGCCGAAGCTCCAGTATTTTGGTCATCTGATGCAAACAGCCAACTCACTGGAAAAGTTCCTGGTGCTGGGAAAGATTGAGGGCAAAAGAGGAGGGCATCAGAGGATGAGATGGCTGGATGGCATCACTGATACAATGGACATGAACTTGGGCAAACTTCGGGAGATGGTGAGGGACAGGGAGGCCTGGTATGCTGCAGTCCATGGGATCTCAAAGAGTCAGGCACAACTGGGCAACTGAACAACAATAAAGGAGAAAAATAAATCAGTGAATGAATATAAGAAAGGTTACGGTGATATGGATTTTAGTACATGTAAGACAGGAAAAGCCTCAATAAGATAAGGTTTGAGTAAATTCGGAAAAGGCATAAGCTCTTCCTCTACCTTAATATTTTTATGCAGTGGCATTGTAAACAAAGGGACTAGTAAGTGCAAAGAACATGAAGTAGGAGCTGACGAAAGACGTAAGATACTGAAGGAAATGCAAGGAGATAAATATGCCTCCAGCCAAGGAAATACAGGGATATAAGAGATGAGGTCAGAGAAGTTACAATGAGGGAATGTTGAAGGCAGCTTGTATAGTTCATGTGGGATATTCAAGGAGTTTAGATTTAATTGCAAATGAAATGGAAAACCGCTGAAAGTTAAAGAGAGAGAAAGAACATCAGCTAACTAATTTTTCAGAAGACTGTGACTGCTATGTTAACAGACTCTAGGGGCACTGGAGTAGAATTAGACTGCAGAGAAGGAGCAATTGCAATCTTCTAGATGTAAAATTTTGTTGATACTGTTTTCTTGGGCTGAGAGATAAAGTACTTTGTGATATTATGGACATATTCTGAAGATAGCAGACCAGAGTGGAGTATAAGAGAAAAGGAGTCAAAGATGACACCAACGTTTTTAATTCAAACATCATGATTGATTGTATTGCCATTAACTGAGACAGGGAAGACTGTGATGAATGGACTTTAGGACTGGAGTTCTGCAATTCAGTTTTAGGCATGCTAATTTTGAGATGACTTAGTAAATGCCACTGGAAACAGCTGGATAGGCAGTTCAATGAGTTCAGGAATCTGAAGTTTAAGGGAAATTCAGGGGCAAGGTCTAGAGTAGTAACAATAAAACTTTGGGAGTTGACAGACTATCAATGTTATTTTAAACTATAACTAAATCAATGATATATTTTTTAAACTCTATTTGATATAACTTTCCATGAAAGAAATCATTATAAGTTAAAAATGCTTATAATAAGTTACTTATTCCCAACAAAATAAAACAGAGGTTTTGGTCCAACATATTAATCTTCAGAAACAAAAATCACTATTTACACTTTATGTTCTAAAACATGCTATAATTTGGTTAGTAACAAGAACAACCATTTTGTAAGGTTTAAAAATATTACACTACTTTGTCTCATAACAGACTTTATAAATGCGTACATGGTTGTTTATCATACTCCTTTATAAAATAGGAAGATTATTTATTCATTCATTTTTCAACTTCATCATGACTATAACTCCATATCAACTGTGACTCAACTGTACTAATTATCATTGAGAATGTCAGGTCACTTTACAGTGGATTAAATAACCCAGAAAAAAGCTGCACTGCTCTACTTCCCTGGTTATTTGTCAGAGAATCCAATGGTTGCAATCAATTGGAACCACCTAGTCATGTACACGGAGAAGGCAATGGCACCCCACTCCAGTACTCTTGCCTGGAAAATCCCATGGACAGAGGAGCCTGGTAGGCTGCAGTCCATGGGGTCGCTCAGAGTCGGACATGACTGAGTGATTTTACTTTCACTTTTCACTTTCATGCATTGGAGAAGGAAATGGCAACCCACTCCAGTACTCTTGCCTGGAGAATCCCAGAGACACTGGAGCCTGGTGGGCTGCCGTCTATGGGGTCGCACAGAGGCGGACACGACTGAAGCGACTTAGCAGCAGCAGCAGCAGTCATGTACAGATATGAGAGTATGCGCTGACCATGTCAACTTGGCAGCCTCTCTATATCTTTAAATTAGTCATATCACTCCATTCTATGCAGGAAAGTCCACCTTTATGGTCTTGTGTTACATGGTTGCTGCCCACACCCTCCACTCTAGCACTCTGCTGGTAACACACATACTCCATGAGAATGGAGCCTGAATTACCATCTTTGTAGTCCTGACACCTAACACAGTGACTGCACAAAGAAGGGGATTATTTAATTTTCTCAATTATTAAACAACTTTAATCCTGAACTTTCTCATATCATAAAAAGCATTATATACTGAAAATTCAAAGCAGAAATAAAGTCACAACTTTGAGAATGGTAACAGAAGAAGAAACACCAGTTGAAAGTGTAATATTTGAAAAGTATGGCATTTTAAATTTTGTTGTTGTTCAGTCTCTAGTTATGTCTGACTCTTTGCAATCCCATGGACTGCAGCATGCTAGACTTCCCTGTCATTCAGACTTCCCTGTCATTCACTATCTCCCAGAGTTTGCTCAAACTCGGGTCCACTGAGTCGGTGATGCCGTCCAACCATCTCATTCTCTGTTGTCCCCTTCTCCTCCTGTCTTCAATCTTTCCCAGCATCAAGGTCTTTTCCAATGAGTTGGCTCTTCACATAAGGTGGCCAAAGTATTGGAATTTCAGCTTCAGCATCAGTCCTTCCAATGAATATTCACGATTAAGTTCCTTTAGGATGGACTGGTTGGATCTCCTTGCAGTCCAAGGGACACTCAAGAGTCTTCTCCAATACTACAGTTCAAAAGCATCAATTCTTCAGTGTTCATCCTTTCTTATGGTCCAACTCTCACATCCGTATGTCACTACTGGAAAAACCATAGCTTTGACTATAGGGAGCTTTGTGGGCAAAGTGATGTCTCTTCTTTTTAATATGCTGTCCAGATTCGTCAGCGTCATTTAATTTCATGGCTGCTGTCACCATCTGCAGTGATTTTGGAGCCCAAGAAAATAAAGTCTGATTTATAAGTGGTCAAATCTATTGAAAGTGAAAATCACTCAGTCATGTCCAACTCTTTGTGACACCATGGACTGTAACTTGCAGGCTCCTCTGTCCAGTGGAATTCTCCAGGCAAGAATAATGGAGTGGATTGCCATTCCCTTTTCCAGGGGATCTTCCCAAGACCCAAGGATAGAACTTGGGTCTCCTGCATTGCAAGCAGATACTAGCTGAGCCACCAAGGAAGCCCAAAGCTATTAAAATATACTCATTATAAAACTAAAATTATATTTTCATTATAATAATTTGACTTTAAATTGAAAAGAGAAATATTTATTTGCATTTAGTTTGTTACATGCTATGAAGAGGATTTTCTTTAAAAAGCATTATCAATATCATGATCAGTTGATCTATTTATATTATTTTATGCAGAACCACTTCTGTTTGAAAATAAGAAATGTATCAGAAGATTTGCACATTGCAAATCTTGACTTCCAGTACACTGTTATACAAACTAGGCACACCCTCATTTTTATATACATTTATTTCCTATTTCAGAAGGTTCATGAATCCTTGCTTGTGCATCAAAATTATATGTAGAGTTTTATAAAGCAGTTATGCTTGGATTCTGTACAAAATCCACTCAATCAATATCCACAGAGATGGGACTGGAAATGATTGTGATATCAAGCCATAATTGAGTACTCCTGTCCTCTTGACTTTAATAAAAATGTCTTAATTATGATCTCATTAATTCACTCAATGAATGGTTACTGGCCACCTATTATAGTCCAGGTATAGTGCTAGTTGCCATTCTATGATAAGGTTTCTGTGCTTTAGGATGCTACACAATGTCAATTATCCTAGTCCTCATGGTTAAGAAGAGGTATTCCTAGAGGAGATAATAACTAAATTCTGTGTAAAAAAATAATGGTAAGCAGATTAGGAGAGTATTCAAAGACCATAGTTTGCTTGGAGGCAAAACAGAGACAGCCATTTCAAGAAATCATAACAGTATCAGCAAAAATCTCTTTAGTATATTCCACAGACACTGACAACAGCTGATTTACATAATTTATATCCTATCTCAGGTTATCAATTAGGTTATTGAAAAGCAATTCATCTGAGCTGCAACCAACATCTTTACCTTATTCAACAAAAATTTTCCAAATGTTTACTGTGTGATAGGTTCCAATCTACATGCTTAGGGCACACTAAATAAAGCAGATAAAGATACCCATCCTGATGATTTTAGTGGAACTAAAATATACAACAGATAGGAATAGAATATTAAAAATATATTTTTATCCAAAACAATCCTACCGCTGTAGACTATTAATCCTACTAAGCACTTGAAATTTTAAGTACTCCTTAAGATGGTACTTCATAATAACATAATTGTATATGCAACATGCAGTTTGCTTTCTAACTTGAAGAGCTAGCTTACTAAAATAATCATAATGCAATAAATATAGATAGGCTACTTTTCCTAATAGTCATTAAGCAAAATCAGATAACCCTTAATATCATACAAAACTGAAAAAGGTTTGAAAAATTATATATGACAGGATTTTCTCAATTATTACTTTTACAAATTGAAATCAAACTTGAATGAAACTTTCCTGTTTACCAATAGGCAAGTGAAATGATGATTTATGTTGCTGTCAAAGCAAAAATATGACTTCATATGGCATTTTATCAGTCATTTTACTATGTTAAAGCAAACTCCAGTTTTAGAGATAGTATGGTCTACTGAAAGCTTCAAATATATAAAAATATCTTTGGAGAGAATGTGCAAAACTATTTTCCAAATGAGGAAAGCTGGAAAAAAGTAGCAATTCATTCACCTTCACAGAGTGAGTAAAGAAAAAGAGGGAGGGGGACTCTAATCACTGTTAACAACATGATATGAGGAGGTCACTTTACACCACTCCAAGTTAACTAGATTTTAACCTTGTTCCAGTCTGATGAGCAAAACAAGAAGATAATTAGTAATCTAAATGGTGACTATATCATATCCTGTATGCATTCTGGCACCTTGGCGGACACTAGGGAAAGAAATAAAACTAAATCACAGTCTTTACCCTCCAGCAACTCCTAGAGGAAGAACTATAAATGAAGAACTTTTAAAATAATTATACTGTCTTTTTTTTTTTTTTTTGCAGACCACGTATCTTTCAGTTACATTCTCGCAGCTGATTACATTCAAACAGCTTTTAGATAATCACATCTGACACTTTATACTGAAGGTAATAAGCTTCCTCCCATACATCAATCCCCCAAAGTGGAATAGAACTGTTGTTCCTTGTAATAGATCCTGATTAGAACAGGCAGCAATTTGTAAGTGTCCCTGTTCCTTAATGAAACCAGGCCAACCCCAAGCTGAACCTTGAACACCAACAGACAAAGCTGTCAATTTCCCCTCAGTCAAAGGAATACAGTAACACATGCTAGCTTCCATCTACTCCCCTTTGGTTCTCTGCCATCAATAAGGCATAGATTTGTCTCTAAAATGGGAAGAGTGACAATTCCTTCACCACTGAAATTTAGTGCAAGCTGAAGAGTCACCTGAATTATGACATCATCTTTCACCAAAATCTCTTTATATTTTCCCTTGGTAGCATTTAAGTTATTTGCACGATTTACATGATATTTACAATGGTTACAGCTGCATGATTTGTGCATTATTGCTAGGCCCCAAGGCACCATAACCATAAGCAAAGTCAGGGAGGCTGTACAAAAGCATTAAGAATATATAATAGGACTTTCCTGGTGGTGCAGTAGATAAGATTCGGCCTACCAGTGTAGCTGACAAAGATTTATTTGATCCCTGGTCCAGGAAAGATTCCATATGCCACAGAGCAACTAAGCTTGTATGCCACTACTACTGAGCCTGTGCTCTAGACCCTGTGAGTCACAACTACTGAGCCTTCATGCTGCAACTACTGAAGCCCACATGCCTAGAGCCTGTGTTCTGTAACAAGAGAAGCCACTGCAGTGAGAAGCCAGGGCACAGAAACGAAGAGTAGCCCCCACTCACTTCAAGGAGAAAAAGCCTGTGTACAGCAATGAAGAGCCAGGGCAACCAAAAAAGAAATTTAAAAAATTATTTTAAAAAACAATTTATATATAAAAAGAATACACAATAAAGTAAACATGGGCAAATGGTCAAAAGCAAGAGCTCTGGAGCAAGACTGTCGGGTTCAAATCCTGGGTCTATCACACAGTAGCTGTATGGTCTTAAGTAAGACAATTAACGTATCTGTTTTTCAGTTTCTTTATGGGTAAAATAGAGATGGTAGTATTAGCTTACCTCTAAGACAACTGTCAGAACAAATGAGATTCTATACAAAAATGTTTATAAGGAGACATATGCATTCAGTGTTAGAGCTTGTTACTATATCTGTCTGGATATGCAGCTTGAGTAAAATCTTTAGAGCTTGTTACTATATCTGTCTGGATATGCAGCTTGAGTAAAATCTTGAAGTATGAGAAAGTATCTGCTAGATGGATGAGAAGGAAAAATATATTCCAGGCAAAAAAGAATAATGCATTCCAGGACAGGGGAAAAGACAGTCAAGAGGTTGAACATGCCTAGTGTGCTGGGTGCATGGTGTTGGAGTGGGAAACCTGAGTCTGAGACATACAGAAGGGCACCCTACATCATGCTAGGCCATCTGTACAATATGTTTGTCTTCAAAACCAGTGAAGTATTTCGAAGGTTCATCAGCATTCAAAGAGTGACAGCAAGTAGAAGGCTGTACTTCACAGTTAATCTGAAAAGAGAGTTAAGAGCAAATACCACAGGGAGCGCTAGTGGTCAAGAATCTGCTTGCCAGTGCAGGAGACATGAGACCTGCGTTCAATGCCTGAGTCAGGAAGATCCCTGGAGGAGGGTACAGCAAAAACCACCCTAATATTCTTGCCTGGAGAATCCCATGGACAAAGGAGTATGGTGGGCTACAGTCCTTAGGGTCGCAAAGAGTCAGACACAGCTGAAGTGACTTAGCATGTACCACTAATACATATGACTCTCCGCAGTGTACCTAAGAACACAAAGTAGGAAAATGTGCTAGAGCTTCTTGTTAGTTCTGTCAGGAATTGCAACTACTGCTATTTCGTAGTAGTGATCCTTTCGGGAAATTGTTTGTTAAAGTCTGAGTGAGAAAGGAAAGCCAACTGCCTCCTACAGTCTAAGGTTTGCTCCTATAAGCCCGGATGTGAGTTTACCAGTCAGACAGAGGAAGGACGCTTCCACTGACATCCTATACACTCAAGTTCTATGAATAGGGACCTTCATTGGCCTGTACAGTACAGGGCCATTCAAGAGCAATTAAATTTGGTTAAAATAAGAAAGAAATGCTTTTTAAGGAGAAAAAAAGAAAAAGAAGGTTTGAGGGATTGCAAAAGTTGATTGTGCTGAAGCACTTTTACACAGGTTTGTTTTAGTTCTCAATTGTCAAGTCGTATTTAAACTGGTCTCTTACTCTGAAATAGGATAACCTTTCTTTTCTCTGAGTTCTTTCTACTAAATTAATAGCACTGTCTCTAATTCCATGCGCAGCAAGCAAAGAGTTTATTTACCAGATAACAGTAGGTCTGGTGATCAGCCAATGTCTAAAGAACCACTAGCCAAGTCAGTAGTAGGCCAAAGACTGCAACTGATAAATAGATACTGCTCACTAAATCACTTTAAAATTGTTTCATCTTCTCTACCCAAGTGTATTATTCACGTTGAGTTCTGACACAACTGAAAGCAAAAAAATAATAATAATAATAATAAATCACAATTATCTATAAAAATAAAATCATATTAGGGTTTTGAAAGGAGAATTAAATAGATGCATTAGAATATAGAAGGTAGTTTTTAAAAAAAGCAAAACCCTTTAGATTCTGAATTTAATTGCAAAGGAAATCAGTAGAAAAAAGTCCAAATTTAGGAAATTCAATATAGCGTAGTTTTAGTATACATTGAAAACTGCATTTAAAATAGACTCTTCAGGGAGAAAGTTTAAGGAGCACTGTAACTTTTTATAGCACCTGTGTGTACCTCTTTCTTCTTTGTTAAGGGACAAAACTTCAATGCTCAAAAAAAAAAAAAATTTGATTTCCTCTCACCACTCCCAGCTCAGGTCACATTTCCCCAGTATTATATGAGGGAAATCGAGGAGTAAAAGCAGAAACGCAGATCAGCCCTCAGCTCCAACTCTGCAGTTGCCTTGAATTCCTAATATTACAAACCAACTGCGCTTTCTCCAAAGGTGGACAGGAATGAAAAGTGCATTTAGGATATAATATGATTCTGGCTTTTAAATACCTAAACATCATCACTAAAAATTATATTAAATGATAGGGCTGGGTCAATATGTATAAAACCCTGTATTCATATAAAACAGAATTAAGTCATCTGTAGAACTTCCATAGTATCTTCTTCAGGACCTTGAGGACATGTACTGAATTCCCCAAAAGAGAGGAAAAAACTTCATGGTTGAAATATTAGCTCTATCTTAGCCATTGCCAGTACCGCATGTCATGGTAGTCCCTGAAGAGGAAGTATTTCTCTATAAATTAACTATCCATTTATTCCCGAAGTAAAAGGTGGTTATGTACTTTCAGACACTTTGACAATCCAAAAGGAAAAACTTGAATTAGAACTTGCACTACTAAGCGCATCTATTATTTTTTTTCCCCAAAGCTGACTGCTTCTTTGGAAAAAAGGTTATCTGTTAAATAAATAACCCATATCAAATAAAAATCAAATCATTATCTGACTTATTAATAAAAAACATACAATTAGATATTATATATATATCACCCAATCAATATAAAATCAACACGAAAAGAGAAATTCGACATTATTTGTCTTATTTGAAATAAATATATAACTTTCTTAGCTTCCTGAAAATTCAAAGTTGTACTGGGTCCTCTATTAGGAACTTTAGAGAGGGAAAAAACTATGTTCATAATCCAGCAACAAATGTATACAAAAATATTTTATAAACTGTTGTACTTTTTAATTTGATACAGATCTTATAGAATCACATAATTAGGTATATTAACAATACAAATTATCAAAAATTACCTATATCTAAATTTAGTACATTGAGGAATTTTTAAATGCTTTCTATAATCTCCTGTGTTTCTTTGATTCATCATTTTCACTTAATCGATCCTCACTAACTAAACTCCAGCACATATATTTAAGCAATATATGGTCATTCTATATTTCATAAATATACACAAATTAAGTAATAATTGTTTATTCCATTAAGTCTCAGACTACTATTATTTAAAGATACTTTATTATTATTGCAGATTTCACCCTACTCATTTATGGAAAATCTTGACTATTATATTATATTTTTTTGAGAGACAGGATTCAGTTAAGAATTTTTCTGTGCCTTAGTTTCCTCATTAGTAAAGTGAGAAGGTAGTATGGAGTTGCCATTTTTATGAGAATTTCTATCTCTATCATTCTCTTTAAAAGACTCTAAACACCTTTTCTTCTTTCGAAAAATTCAGCTTTTTATTACACACTCTCACTGAAACTTGATTCGAATCCATTCATTATCACTACATAGGTAGTGCCTAAATAAGTTAACCAGAGTGAAGAGAAATTTGTCTCAGAGAAGAAACAAAATTTAAGAATAGAAAGGCAACTAATTATTTTTTGTCAGAAATCCTACCCACAAATTTGAAAAGGGGGCCATGTTTGCCTTGCTATATTTTAGTGATAAGTTGAATAATGTGCCCCTTCAATTTTAGTCACAAATCGAAGCAAACATAGAAGCTAAAATTTAATTATATAAATCATAAGCAATCATGCTATCTAGATATATACATTTTTCATTTTGCAAATTCATAATTTTATTTAAAACTCTGTGTATACCTCTCACAGAATTATTTTTATAAAGTAGATTCTAGCAAAGTATTAATTATAAAGTCAATTGTCACATTAAAATATTAATATACTTAATTTTAAAACTAATAGACAATTTTGTGAAGGTGTCTGTAATTAACTGAACATACATGTGCCACCTAAACTAAGGTTATCTGTATAAAAGATTCAGAAAGGTGTTTCTCATGAGCTACCTAATTTTCTTTAGTGTTTATTACAGACTGTTGATTTTGCTTTAAAAAACAAATGGAAACACAATATTAATAATCATAGAAGATACTTCATTTGCTATCAAAAGCATATCTTATCTTTTAACTGATTTCTGATTGAGTAACCTAAGGGACAAGGTTGATCTCTTCCCAAAGTTGGATTACCACATACTCTGGAAGCCAGCACCATTTCACCTGCTGATCCCAGGCACTCAAAACACTTGAGCAGGAATCACTACCAACTCTTGACAAGCTTCGAAAATTCTTCATAAAATTAATCTACGTTTTGCAAGGCACAGTATTGGCTCAACCACCAAAGATAGAATACCATTTTAATTAGTAACAAAATGATTCAATCAGATATTATATTTTCTTTTTACTCAATTTAGCTTAACTCCTTTAAAAACTGCTAAAACCATCTATCATAAAACCATCAATCTGAACACAGTCATGAGTTATAGTCACTATAAATTCCAGGTAAATTTCAGGTTCTATCTTAATAAGTACTGAACTAATTGAATATGAAATCTATAAATTCATGAGATAAAACATTTATATTAACCATAAACAAGTATATGAAATATGATCCTGAAGTTAATGCACATAAATATAAAAAATAATGCTTATTCTTTTCTTCTTACTAAACCATAATAAATACTAACAATTTTTAAAGTAAATTAAAGATTACTAAATTACAGAGTTTGGATTTGCAAAGTAAAACAATATGACTGTGTCAGTTCACTGACTTTCTTTTCATTCACTCCAGGAAATTTTCTTTGTAAGGTTTTCTCTGTAAGATGCTTCAGGATCCTAACTACATATTTTTAGAATCCAATTTATTATGAACCCAGAACTTTTTAGGCTTAAGCATTTTTTAATCCAAGAAATACAAATTTTAGATAAAAGTTATCTTTAAATTATCTTTCAGTTTAACAATCAGAGCATACCACTGCATCTCAGAGAAATGAAATTATATAAATATATAGTACAATTCTGGTATACAATACCTTATTTAGAAACTAACTCATTGTTACATCAGTTGCAAATATAAAGGCTAGCATGAGAACTGGACACTGAGTTTATTTTTCCTTTGTGTGATGATTCAGGCTAGTGTTTCCTTTTTAAGCATTAATATAGTATTTCCTTGTTGAATTTCATTAGGTGGTAAGAATGCCTACAAGAGTAGGTTTAAGTAAATATGGTTTCCTTCTAAAGAATAAGCACCTAGCAATTTGGAGAAATGAACAGCAAATCTTAAACAATGTGAAGATCCAAATAACCATATAACTTGCAAGATATTTCATCAAAAATAACAAACAAAAACTACACATGATCCTTAAAGTTTGCTATTTCTCACTTTAGATGGTTTTGTATTAATAGAGAAGTTTGTTTTTCCACCAGTTATTTGATGTGGTACTAAGATGTTTTGTTTAAAAGAGTTTTAGGTATGCAGTTAGATTTAAATGAGAAAATTATGCATCATAAGTGTAGAAATTTGACCTTTCGATCTTCTAAGAGCTTTAAAGAAGCCCCAGTGTGGAACTGAAACATCTTCAGTGAAATAATCCCTGAATACCTATGATAAGTCTCTCGAGTTTACAATTCATCTGTCTTCACTGAAGAAAGTCTTAGTTTCCATACTAAAAACAAAAAGCTGCCATTATGATACTTGTTCCAAGTTTGGACAAAAGAAATAGCTCGAAAAGTTCAAAAGGAAACAATATACCTGTTCTTCCTTAATCAAGTGTCCTTTTTCAGGATCATTGTACTTAGAAGGATTTTAGGAGGCCTTATATCCTGAGGCAGTTGCTTTAATTCCAAATAATAAAGAAAACCAGCAGAGGGCAGACCTGAGGACAGAACCGACCAATCCCGCTGGTGACCAGGTATCAAAGGTAAAGTGCAAACTTTTGATAGATTTCACTTCCAAGACTCTACTATTCATCTTTCAAAATGTAGAAATGAATGAATCCACGTAATCAGCATGACTTTTTCAAAAATTCAAAGATAGTCCTAATGAGTCTCTGACTGTACTATTCACCAGGAAAAGTCACAGACGAATAACCCATCCCTGCCTGCTCCCCAGGAAGGTGAACAATCACAAAGTGTGGGGAAGAAATACAGACCTGGCTTCGCAGAGTTCGGCCTCCGGGAGCGCTAACTCCCGCAAAGAACTCAGATCTTGGCACCCACCAGGGTCAGACTCAGGTTTCTGCTAAAGCCTGAGCCTTTGGGGTTGACAATTTGTTTCTCCCTCAGCCAATCATCGCCGCCCTCCTTCTTACCCCTACTTCTCTGCGCACCCCGGCAAAGCTTGCTTTTCTACTATAAGCTATTTGGGCTCCCTTAACTCCAAAGGAGTCCGTCCTCCCGCCAGCCGTGTCTACAGCACCTAACGGACCGCTCCAGCCAGATGCCTTTGCTGGAGAGGGCGGGGGAAGGGGAGGGAGGAGGCGGAGGGGAGGAGTGAAGTCGCTCTCCCTCCTCGGGTACTGACAGAGCTGCAGTCTTCCCAGCAGGTCTGGTCATTGAATATTTGGTGGTGCCACGTAGGAACTTTTCCTTACCTCTCTCCTCCCATCCCACCCCACGCCCCCTCCCCTTCCCTCCAATCCCTATTCCTCCGCCCCCACCCCATTTGCTTGGCGAGTTTCATCATTCTCCAAGAGAACTGCACGTCCAACCTGCAAGATGAAGTTGAGGGTGGGGGGTCACAGAGGGGAGGAAGGTGCAAAATCCCGGGAAGAGTGTTCTTCCTATCTCCATCCATTTCTTTTAATCTGCCATTGTTTCCCTCTTACTATCTCCTCAAAATGACACACACACACACACACACAGACAGTATTCTCAGTCTTAAAGACTCTTTCCCCCTGGTCTCTCTCAAATCCTTAAAACAGCTTGTTTCTCACTTTGTTCCAGACAAAGAACTTTATCAAGGTTCATTTTATGCCCTTTCTCTATATTCTCTCCTCAGCTCACCTTTAAAAAAGGACTTCCATTAGTTAGAATCTGAAGAAACCAGATGTGTTCAAAGGTAGTCTAAGGACCTCTCCTCAAACAAAAGCTTTGTACAACTGCCTCTGTGTTCAAGGTAATATTTTTCCTCTTTTCAAAGCCCCTGGAAGGTGGTGAAGGGCATTTCAGCAGGCTCTGTGTCTGACAGATCTTTTTTCCTGCTACCTCTTCTCCCATTACTGTCCCGCCTACATCCATCTCTCTCACCAGTCTTCACTTCCAACCTGGTGGCAGCTACAATCTGGATTTTATTTGAGAGAATTGTTTGCGGGGGAGGGGTTGGAAGAAGGAAGGGGGGAGGGGCACAGAATGAGAAAGACCGACAGCAATCTCCCACCTCCCCCAAACCATTTTTTCTTACCTCCTCTGACCTCTCTAGCCTGGAAGAGGAAAGTCAGTGCGAGAGTTGTTATGGTGAAATCCCAGAGCCACCGTTTCGTTTTCCACCTAGAGGACCACCGCTCCATCTCCGAGCCCCGCACTCACAACTGTGAACTCAGCCCACGAAATCGCGATTGCAGACCTAATCGTCCCTTCCAAGGTATCGTCGGGGATGTTTGCTACACAGCCATTGGGGAGGGAGGGGGGAAAAAGTCAAAGGGCTTTTTCTTAAATTTGATGGTTTGCTTCCTTCCTGTCTCTCGCCCCCTCCTCTCCCTCTCGGTTGGCCCCGCCGGTCGGGACCCTCCGATCTGTCCTCTGCGGGGCCCTGCCTTCAGACTGACGGCAGATGAGGGGCTTCAACCAAAAATCTGAGAGGACTGCGTGCCCCTAAAGGCTTCATGCCGTCAGTGGGCCGGACGAGAGGCTCCGGGCAGCCCCCTCCCCCGCCCACTCCCCTCCCGCGCCCCCCTTAACCGGGGCGAAACTGACAAGCCCGCTGAAGGTCAGACCCAATCACACGCCTCGCGGGCGGCCCCGAGCCCGCCCCCCTTTCCTTTGCCGGAGAATCAGGTCTCCCCTCAAGCCCAGCCCACCAACCACCCTCCATCTCCCCACTCCCCTTTCCTCCCTCCTCTCCTACCCAAATCCCGGAGAAGAAATGGGAGGGAGTTACGGGGGACGCGTGCTTGGCTCCAGCACTTTGGGAATGAAAGGAATTGCAGGAGAGCCCCAGAGTCCACAGAGTTTTCAAGGAGCTTCTGTATTCAATAAAAACAGCTACTTGTCTACTTGCACCCGTCTGTGAGCCTCTCCTCGTCGGCGGGGGAGGGGAGGAGCCCAGCGTCTGAACCGCCACACCGCTGGAGTTTTGGGCTGCCAGCGGTAACCTTATCCCTGTGCAAAAATCTGCTTCTTATAGCAGACGTGGAACCAGCGGACTCACTGCTCTGCCTCCTCCGAAAAGCATTTTTTATTATTATTTTTAAACAGAATTAAAAGAAAGGGATGAAGGTGAGATGGAGAGACCCCAGAGGTCAAAATCCTTGATCTTACAGGGAAGCTGTCCTTCGAGGTCTGAAACTGACAGGTTTCTCTCTTGAATGTTTGAATTCTACGCTAGCTTCATTCAGTGGCATGTCTCTTAAAGAACTGAACTGTACTCTGAGGCAGGAGGAGAAAGAAATATATGGGAGCTGACATTAAGGGGGTGAGTAATTTAATTTTCCAACTGATTCCATACTGAACCAGGTTGAGGGGGCAGAGGGAGAGGAGAAAAGTCAGGGAAAGCAAGTAACGGAGATCTCAAAGCGTCTAGGCCCACAACTCCTATAAAGGGCCTCAGGAGCTGAAAATATGGTCACTCCACATTGAAAGTAATGAGAAGGGACAGATTTCTAAACTCCTTCTGCTTACTCCTCCTCCAAGTAATCCACTTAAACCTGGAGTATAGGTTCTTCAGTCATTTTTTTCTACGTTTAAATTATCCCTTCCTATTGGCTCCTTTTTGTTCTTTAATATTTCTTAAGATGTTTCTCAAAAATTTTCTGGAACAGAGCCCAACAAGGTGCCAGCATACATTAGGGATTCAGTAGAGATGGGTTGAGTGAATGAATACATTTTCCTGTTGCTAAAACTGGAAGCTTTGGCCAGGACCTATGCTGAGATTTTAAGGTATTTCAAGGCTTAAGAGTTCTCAGCTAAGTTCATGAGGTGCATATGTCCATTAATTTTTAAGAATCTAATTTTCTACTAGTTATCAAAAAATGGCTCATGACCCATGAGATTAACGAGATATTCTAACTATGTGGTTTAAAAGATGAAAGGAAGGTGTTCAGAAACTATCCGAAGTCCAAGATGAAATTAATCGTACAAGGACATGTATAAGAGGCATATCAAAACAGGAAAGCAACTAAAAAATACTTTTAACATGACTATTCACTCTGTGACACCATTCCCACATTAAGAAATTTACTTCTTAAAGATAATAGGTTAAAAAAATACTTTGCATTGATAATGTTGCTGGCAGAATGTTCAAGAGGCCTTATATCAGCTGCAGAGAAATATTTTCAAGTTGTTCATACAATTTAATAAAATAATTAAATATCATACAGTGTTTGAATGTGAAACGTAGGATTAAAAATTAAGAACCTTAAGGGGGCTGAACAACAACAACAAAGGGAAAAATACACTGAAATTTATCATCTTCATTATCCTTCATCTCTCTTTTTTTTTAGAAACAGTTTATTTTTATCTTCTCAAAATGAAAAGTCTGTTGGAATTTTCAGTTAACAATTTTTTTTGAAACCTGAATTATTTTTGTCCAATTCTTTGTATATTTTTAAACTTATTTTCAAGGACTTCTCTTAAATGTAAAATAGTGAAATGAATACAGAGTTTGGAAGTACATCATTTGTGAAGCTAGCAGAATCCTAAGTCAATGCAAGACCTAAAGAGTGTTCCAGTGCTTGCAGGAACATGTTAGAAATGGTGTTCCAAGCTGTTTTTCAATAGCTCTCCTGATTTATAGAGAATTCTATGGTCTGATACTGTGCTGGGAGGTGAGAAATGATGCAGTCAGTCGAGGAAGTCCCACCTTCTGGTCACATCTCAGGCCTGTTCAGAGCAGTGAATGGGTCCTTTCAGGCAAAGTGGTTTGGGTGAATAGAGTTATTACTGCCTTATGCTCTCTGTACTCTGTGGTCTGAATTCCTCTGGCCACTGCCCAGAGAAGCATAACCTGGGTCTGAATTAATGCTCTGGAAGGAAATATAGTGGATTCATAGTAAGGAATAGTTAATTGTGTCTTACCCCTCTACCCTGTAGCTATTAGCCAGGTCTGGAGTCTCCTAGGTACCTGCCCGTGGATTTACAGGAGATGAATTTAGTGGAAGGAAGGGTAATGCTAAAGAGCAAAAGGATAGAGGGAAGCAGAAAGAGAACCACCTCACTACCTTCAGTTTCACAGGGAATAACTTGTTTCCTACACCGTCTTTCAACCAGTCCTTGCCAATTGTTTATATGTAGATTCAAATTGTAATGGAATGCGACAGTTTTCCTGACTTATAGGTCTTTTATTTGGAGCACAATTATCTGTATTACATTTCCCATCTTGTTACATTTAAAAAAAAATGGCATTTGAAGATATTTGTTCATTTTTGTATAATTTGCTCTGATCGCAAGTCTTTCAAAAACAAGAGGAAAACAGTTTAAAGAAAAAATAGTTACATTCTTTGTAGCAGTATTTTAGATTGCCCATTTGGCCATATTGGCTTGTCTGGGAAACTGAGAGAGTAATTTGATAATTGATTAGGGGTATAGTGGTATAGTGCTGTGCTGTGCTTAATCGCTCAGTCATGTCCAACCCTTTGCGACCTCATGGACTGTAGCCCACCAAGCTTCTCTGTCTATGGGGATTCTCCAGGCAAGAATACTGGAATGGGTTTCCATGCCGTCCTCCTGGAGATTTTCCCAACCCAGGGATCAAACCCAGGTCTCCTGCATTGCAGGCAGATTCTTTACCAGCCGAACTACCAGAGAAGCCCCAGTAGCATAGTAGGGGACCATAAATGTTCTAGACAATCTTCAGAGCTCATGGAACTTTATTAAACATTCTGTGATGCTGATAAATCTCCCTTAATATTGTCAAAAATAGTCCCTAACAGAAACAATAATAGAGAACTCAATTGTAAGACTTAAATTACTATGGGTAGAATTAGGTGAAAGAAGTAGATTTTTGAAAAGTTTCATCATCTTTGAAATGATTTGGCATTCATAAGAGAGAGAGAGAGATGATACATATATGAACAATTTCTCCAAACACACTAAAGCCATTGTATCTACTTAGACTTAATGAATGAGAAATTATTACGGGGGTGGGAAACTCTTGCACACATCAGAAATACTTAATACATTTAAAAGAAAATCATTGTTGAATGTAATCCCTCTCTTACTGTGCCTAATGGTTTGTCTTTCTTGCACTTTTCTGAACTTTAGGTCAATTATTTTAAGAAAGAAATGACTAAGCAGTTTGACATTGATTTTACAGTTGTTTTTTTCCTAATACACGAGTGGCTAAAAATTAATCTCTGTTTAAAAGTGGTGTTGGTTCCTCTTACCTCACAGATGGGCCACTGTATTATAGAAAGTTGGGGGTGAGAGAGGGATAGAAAAATTTATTTTCATAGTCAGTCTAGCTCACACTTACTCCACAGTGATGACTGGATATTTTTCTGTGCATTATGAAATAACATACAGAACTTGAGAGGAATCTAAATTTAGCACAAATCTGTGATGAAAGAAAATCTTTATATGAAAAGTTTGGTCTGTTAGAGTGCTGAAGGAGTCAACTCAGAGATGATAGACCCATGCTGTTTAAAAGAAAAGTAAAATCAAATCTAAATGAACCCCAAACCAGCAAGGACAATTGCCTTGTACAATCATGTACATCTGTCTTAAAAATATCCTGTGGTTAGCTATGCTCACAGAAACTATCATGGTTCTGCTCACAGAAAACTATCATGGTTCTTTTTAATAATTATCCAAAGATACAAGAGAGGAAAAGAGAACAGAATGATTCAGAGTAAAACCTTAAATATTTGTTGGACCTTTGTCAAGATACTTTACTCTCTGTATCTTTTTTCTTCTTAATTGAATGGATTTGGCATTTACTAAGCTCCTGTGTCAGCAAAAATTACACAAGACTTTCTACAAAGTGTTGCAGGACAACATCAACATCTCTATCAATAGAAGTTGAAGATGGTATCTTAAACATTTTAGTGAACTACAGACCATAGCCAAAGGAAGTTACGACATCAAGAACATATCCCAATGATGTTTCACTGTATATTCCTACTCTGTATGTACACTGTGTATTACTACCCAACTATCATTTGAGTAGTAATTGTCTTGGCTGTTCCTAATTAATTCACATTGGCTGTTCCTAATAAAATAAGGTGGCTGAAGGTAAGGATTTTAGCTTATCTATAGGGATTATTTACTCTTAAAAATCTACACATAGCAATTTCATGAACTTTAAAATTTAATTTTGGTAGTAAAATGAGAATACGTAAATAATTTTCCTTTGATGCTTATTACTTCCTAATAAAAATAATAAAACTGACCACATATATCAGTGCACTTTCCAAAATAAGTGAATCCTTTTTTTCACCTCAATGATGTCTACATAGATTCATCCATCCCAATGGCATTTGTTAATATTTTTTATTTAAAATGAATATTATTTCCAGATAACCATGTGTAATCTGTTTTATGCCTCTGCCATATGTACCAATTCATTTAATTCTGAAATCAAATGCATGTGCTTCAAAAATCTGAAGATTCATACAAAACAGATTTCTGAATTATAAACAATATTTTTGTTATTTTCATATGACAGTCTTATACATTTTCTTGTTGCCAAAATGAATGCCAAATATAAGATTTAAGGCTGGTGAATATGGTTAAATGTTGAAATAGATCTGATTTTTTAAACATCTGTGATGAATAACTTCAACTTAATTTGTTTTGCAGATCTCAATGTTAATAATCCTCCCAATATTATATGTTCTGCCAGTATTACTATGGTCAAATTATTACACATTCAAATGCTGCACAAACAGTAGATCTTATTTCAAAATTCCACAATCTAATCTATAAGTCTGGAAAATCATATATGAATTTAAATGATTGCAAAACAAGCAGCATTTACTATGAAGGAATACTTTTTAAAGCAAAATACTACTGTCACTAAAATAACATTTTTATTAAAAATACTTAATGCTTGTTGTTGCTAGTCCTCATAACATCTTCATGAGGTAAGAATGTATCAATTTCAATAGTTATAAAGTGCAGCACATAAAGAAGATATATAAATTATTTAAACAAAGGAAAACATATGCTAGAAAAGAACATTAATTTTTTTCTTTCTGTTTCAAGACTTTGGGAGTTTAACTGTCGGGGCTTTTATTCCAGCTCATGGCATCATTCAAGTTATCTCTCAAAAAATGTGTATAACAAAATTCATTTATTCCATACTCAATGCAATTTCAAAATATATTCGCTCTTAAAAGTGGAATATAGATAGCAATTCTGTAAATGATGGCTACTCTCATGGGAGTTTGAACACAAGACATTTACATTTTTTTTTAAATTAGGTTTGAATCCTCACTGTGCCACTGGCTACCCATGTAACTGATTGTCAGTCACACACCATTCTGAATCTTTGTTTCTAAATGTGTAATATATATATATAGCATCTACAGGCTTGCTATAATGAATTTTTGAGATACTCTGGTGACTGGTACTGAGTAGTCCTCACTAAAAAGCTATGTTTGAGCCTTCCTTGGTGGCACAGTGGTGAAGAATCCACTTGCCAATTCTGGAGAGATGGGTTCAATCCCTGGTCCAGGAAGATCCCACATGTCACTAGGCCCGTGTACCACAGCTATTAAGCTTGTCTTCTAGAGTCCAGAAGATGAAACTACTGAGTTAACATGCCACAACTAACTTGCTTCTTCACCGGCATACAAGTTTCTCAGGAGACAGGTAAGGTGGTCTGAAAATCACTTTTAACACCGGTATAAAAGTTAAAAAAACAAAATGGTTAAGAATAACTAGCAACAAGATCTAGTTAATGAATACACAATATAAAAATATGTAAGTAGTAACATCAATAACATAAAGTATGTTTGGGAAATAAAAATGTGGAGTTTTATAGGTTCCCTGGTGCCTCAGACAGTTAAGAATCTGCCTGCAATGCAGGAGACACAGATGTGATTCCTGAGTTGGGAAGATCCCCTGGAGGAGAAAATGGCAACCCACTCTAGTATTCTTGCCTGGAGAATTCCGTAGACAGAAGAGCCTGGTGGGCTACAGCCTATGGGACCGCAAATAATTGGACACAACTGAGCGACTAACTGACTTAGCCTAAAGTTAGGTTGATAGAGGTTTAAAAGAAGCTCAACATCACCCATTATCAGAGAAATGCAAATCAAAACCACAATAAGGTACCATTTCACACCAGTCAGAATGGCTGCGATCCAAAAGTCTACAAGCAATAAATGCTGGAGAGAGTGTGAAGAAAAGGGAACCCTCTTACACTGCTGGTGGGAATGCAAACTATCACAGCCACTATGGAGAACAGTGTGGAGATTCCTTTGCAAAAAATTGCAAATATAACTGCCTTATGACCCAGCAATCCCACTGCTGGTCATACACACTGAGGAAACCAGAATAGAAAGAGACACGTGTACCCCAATGTCCATCACAGCACTGTTTATAATAGCCAGGACATGGAAACAACCTAGATGACCATCAGCAGATGAATGGATAAGAAAGCTGTGGTATATATACACAATGGAGTATTACTCAGCCATTAAAAAGAATACATTTGAATCAGTTCTAATGAGGTGGGTGAAACTGGAGCCTATTATACAGAGTGAAGTAAGCCAGAAAGAAAAACACCAATACAGTATACTAACACATATATATGGAATTTAGAAAGATGGTAATGATAACCCTGTATGCAAGACAGCAAAAGAGACACAGATGTATAGAAAGGACTTTTGGACTCTGAGGGAGAGGGAGAGGGTGGGATGATTTGGGAGAATGGCATTGAAACATGTATAATATCATGTAAAAAAACGAATCGCCAGTCTATGTTCAATACAGGATGCTTGGGGCTGATGCACAGGGAAGATCCAGAGAGATGATATGGGGTGGGAGGTGGGAGGGGGGTTCAGGATTGGGAACTCATTTACACCCATGACGGATTCATGTCAATGTATGGCAAAACCAATACAGTATTGTAAAGCAAAATAAAGTAAAAATAAAAATTAAAAAAGAAAAGAAAAGCTATTCTAAATATAAGATGATTTATGTAACTCATGTAATATCATGATTTAAAACAACAACAACAACAAAATGTATATTTGAATTTCATCTCCATTGCTGGCCGACTCTTTGTGACCCCATGAACTGCAGCCCACTAGGCTTTGCTGTACATGAGATTTTCAAGGCCAAGGATACTGGAGTGGGTTGCCATTTCCTTCTCCAGGGGATCTTCCCAACCCAGGGATTGAACCCACGTCTCTTGTCCTGCAGGCAAATTCTTTACCGACTGAGCTACAAGGGAAGCCCATTGCTAGCACAGGACTCCTAAATCCCTTTATCACAAGAGACAAAGATCACTATATAATGATAATAGAGTCAATTCATTAAGAAAATATTACAGTTATAGATGGCTCAGATGTTAAAGCATCTGTCTACAATGTGGGAGACCTGGTTTCGATCCCTGGGTCGGGAAAAATCCCTGGAGAAGGAAATGGCAACCCACTCCAGTACTCTTGCCTAGAAAATCCCATGGATGGAGGAGCCTGGTGTCCATGGGGTTGCAAAGAGTCAGACACGACTGAGCAACTTCACTTTCACATGCAATCAGCATTGGATTACCTATATATATGACTGGTTGGATCTCCTTGCTGTCCAAGGGACTCTCAAGGGTCTTCTCCAGTACCACAGTGCAAAAGCATCAATTCTTCGCCACTCAACCTTCTTTGTCAATGTATAGTAACACAACTGATTTTGTGTTTGATCAAAGCAGTCAGTCCTAATGGAAATCAAACCCTTAATATTCACTGGAAGTACTGATGCTAAAGCTGAAGCTCCAGTACTTTGGCCACCTGATTCAAAGAGCCAACTCATTGCAAAAGACCCTGATGCTGGGAAAAATTGAGGGCAGGAGGAGAAGAGGGTGACGAGGATGAGATGGTTGGATGGCATCATGAACTCGATAGACATTTGGGCAAACTCTGGGAGACAGTGAAAGACAGGGAAGCCTGGCATGCTGTAGTCCATGTGGTTACAAAAAGTCAGACACGACTGAGGGACTAAACAGCAACAATGAACCATCAGAAAGGAAATTAATAAAACAGTCTTATTTATAATAGCATAAAAATAATCAAATTCTTAGGAATAAACTTGACCAAGAAGACAAAATATTTATACACTGAAAACTACAATACATTGATGAGAGAAATTTTAAAAGACGCAAATAGTGAAAAGGTATCCACATGCAAAACTCTTAAGATGTCCATACTATCTAAAACAATCTACAGATTTTGGAATTTTTCAGATTTTTAGATATTGGAATTTTTTCAAATTCCAATAGCACTTTAACATAAATAGAAAAAACAAACCTAAAATTCATATGGAACAGCAAAAGAACCAAAAAAACTAAAGTGATCTTGAAAAAAGAGCGAAATTTGAGGTAATATATGCTTCCTGTTTTCAAAATATATTATGAATGTTTTATGTAATTAAAATAGTACTGTTCTGACATAAAGACAAACACATAGACCAATGATAGAGAGCTCAGAAATAAATGGGTGCATATGTGGAAAACTGCTCTTCCACAAGAATGCATATAATATACAAGGAAAGGATAATCTCTTTAACAAATGTTCTTGGGAAACTGTATATCCCCATGCAAAAGAATGAAATTGGATCCCAATCTTTCACCAACATAAACATCAGCTCAAAGTAGAGTATGAAAATTTAAATGTAAAAGATGAAACTATAAAACTCCTAGAAGAAAATATATGGGAAAACTGCATGACATTGATTTTTACAGTGATTTCATGGATATAACACTAAAAGTACAGGCATCAAAAGCAAAAGTAGACAGTGGAACTAAGTTACTAAAAAAGACTTCTGTACAACCAAGGGCACGATCAAGAGAATTTTAGTGTAAGCCCTGACAATTGAATTTTATTTGCTTTAATGAAAATGCCTGACTTAAGCTTTGATTGCAGAGGCATCCACTTCAAAGAGGTACCTCTATGACTGTTATATTGAATAAACACATTTCCAGCCACACAACTAGTTAAAAAGCCAGGCTGAACACCACTTAAGGCCTTTTTTTCCCCCCAGCATATTGTTTGGTTTAGATAACTAGCCATTTAGGCTATTTTTCTTTTTCCTTCCTGCACTTTGAATTTTCATTCTTATATTTTAAATTTATCAATAGTGATCCCATGAAACCCTAGGCCCCCACTCTTAACTGTAAATAGAAGCAGAATCTCGAGCTGATGCATTCTCTCTCCCTTTCTCTCTACCTGTGACCTTGCTGTGTGGCCCAAAGTGTGGCACGTAATTTCCAGAACTTGTAAGTAATAAATGCTTTTTTCCCCCAATTTCTTCAAGGTTATTCCTGAGGGTGTCTTGATTCATGTTAAGAATCACCAGGGCCTACAAAGCAGGAAGAAATATTTTCAAATTGTATGTCTGAAAAGAAATTGATTTCCAGTGCATATATGGAACTCCTACGACTCAATGGCAAAAAAAAAAAAAAATCAAATACCTTGATTTAAAACTTGACAAAGGCCTTGAATGGACATTTCCTCAAAGAATATATACAATAGCCAGCAGGTATATGAAAAGGTGTTCAACATCACTAATAAACTGTTGCTTAGTCACTAAATCATGTCCAACTCTTTGTAATTCTGTGAACTGTGGCACCCCAAGCTTCTCTATCCATCACTATCTCCCAGAGCTTGCTTAAACTCATGTCCACTGAATCAGTGATAGCATCCAACCATCTCATCCTTGTCATCCCCTTTTCCTCTTGCCCTCAATTTTTCCCAGCATCAGAATCTTTTCCAATGAGCTCTTCATATCAAGTGGACAAAGTATTGGAGCTTGAGCTTCATCATCAGTCCTTCCAATGAATATTCAGGGTTTATTTCCTTTAGGATTGACTGGTTTGATCTCCTTGAAGTCTAAGGGACTCTCAAGATCTTCTCCAGTACTACAGTTCCAAAATGTCCATTCTTCAGCACTCAGCTTTCTTTATAGTCCAACTCTCACATCCACACACGACTACCAGAAAAATCCTACCTTTGACTAGACCTTTTTCGGCAAAGTGATATCTCTGCTTTTTTAAAACACTGTCTAGGTTTGACATAGCTGTTCTCCCAAGCAGCAAGTGTCTTTTAATTTCATGGTCGCAGTCACCATCTGCATTGATTTTAGAGCCCAACAAAATGAAATATGACACTGTTTCCACATTTCCTCCAACTATTTGCCATGAGGTGATATGACTAGACACTATGATTGTTGTTTTTTGAATGTTGAGTTTTAAGTCAAGTTTTCACTCTCCTCTTTCACTTTCATCAAAATGCTCTTTGGTTCCTCTTCACTTTCTGCCATTAAAGTGGTATTATCTACATATCTGTGGTTACTGATATTTCTCCTGGAAATCTTGATTCTAGCTTGTGATTCATCTAGCCCAGCATTTCACACAATGTACTCTGCATATAAGTTAAATAAGCAGGGTGATAATATCCTGCCTTGACTATATATTGACAATATATTGCTTCAACAGTATATATTCCTTTCCCAATTTTGAACCAGTCCTTTGTTCCATGTCTGGTTCTAACTATTGCTTCTTTTCTGCATACAAGTTTCTCAGGAGGCAGGTAAGGTTGTCTGGTATCCCCACCTGTTTAAGAATATTCCACAGTTTGTTGTGATCCACACAGTCAAAGGCTTTGGCATAGTCGAAAAAACATAAGTAGATATTTTTTTTGGAATTCCCTGGTTTTTAGTGTGATCCAGGATATGTTAGTGATTTGACCTCTGCTAATCAAAACCACAATGAGATTTCACTTCATACCTGTGAGGATGGTGATTATCAGTTAAAAAAAAAAAAAAAGACAAGAAAGGTTGACAAAGATGTAGACAGAAATTTAAATTCTTAGACACTGCTGGTGAGAATGTAAAATGGTTTGGCCATTATAGAAAATAGTATGGAGTTTCCTCAAAAGATTAAAAATAGAACTACCGTATGATCTAGCAATTTTTCTTCTTAGTATATATCTGAAGGACTTCAAATCAATATTTCAAAAAGATCCCTGCACTCTCATTTTCATTGCTGCATTACTCACAATAGCCTAGATGTAGAAATAACTCAAAAGTCCATTATCAGATGAATGAAGAAAATGTGATATATACATAGAGCAGAATATGAGTGAACCTAAAAGACATTATGGCAAGTGAAAGAAGTCATAGGACAAACACTGCATGATTCGACTTATATGAGGTATCTGAAATGATCAGACTTAGAGAAGCAGAGAACAGGGTGATGCTTGACAGGAATTGAAGTGACAGGGCAATGGGGATAACATTATAATTATATGAGATAAATAAGTTCTAGAGATCTCCTGGATAACCTACTGCCTTTAGTGTACATTGTTCTGTGCATCTAAAAACTTGTTAAGAGGGTAGATCTCATGTTGTATTCTTACCACAAAAATAAAAATAAAACAAGAGGACACAAGAATTATTTTGGAGGTTATGGATATATTAAATATGTGAAATTTTTCTGTATTAAGTATACCTCCAATGAAACTAAAAATATACCATAGGAAGGAAATTGATCATTAAATAATAAAATAAGATTTACTCTGCATTTAATTTAGCTCCTCTTTTTTAAATTTAATTTTTACATGTTCAATATGTAATACATAAATGGATATAAGATTTATATATATATATATAATGTTTACATATACATATATACTAGTGTGGCTCAGCAAAGTTCAATTTCTAAGGCAGTTATTGAGCTGAACACTCTCCACAACTTGGAAAGTGTCTCCGTCCTAAAGTTACCTATGTTATACACTATAGCATCTTCTACAACTCATCTCTTTAGCAGCTTGAATGTACCTTTTTTACATAAGTTTCAGAAAGAGCTCCTCCGGGATTTTAACCACTATCTTTTAATAGATTAAACTACTGTGCTGCAGTTTGTCTTAGGCTGTAACTCATATTTTTCTTTCTTTATTACCCATTTGCTAGATTAGATGGTTTACCTGGTGTTGTAATCCATACTCATCCCTGTGGGTTCTAACCCGTTGGTACCTTGACTTCTTAGGCATGGATGATATGCTTATCTATTTATAACAAAGACAGAGCAAAAGGGTGCCAAGAGTCTGCTGAGTAGATCAATTCAGTTCAGTTCAGTCACTCAGTCATGTCCAACTCGTTGTGACCCCATGAACCGCAGCACACCAGGCCTCCCTGTCTATCACGAACTCTGGAGTTTAACCAAACTCATGTCCATTGAGTCAGTGATGCCATCTAACCATCTCATCCCCTGTCATCCCCTTCTCCTGCCCTCAATCTTTCCCAGCATCAGGGTCTTTTCCAATGAGTCAGCTCTTCGCATCAGGTGGCCAAAGTACTGGAGTTTCAGCTTCAACATCAGTCCTTCCAATGAACACCCAGGACTGATCTCCTTTAGGACGGACTGGTTGGATCTCCTTGAAATCCAAGTGGCTCTCAAGAGTCTTCTCCAATGCCACAGTTCGAAAGCATCAATTCTTTGGTGCTCAGCTTTCTTTATAGTACAACTCTCACATCCATACATGACTACTGGAAAAACCATAGCCTTGACTAGATGGACCTTTGTGGACAAAGTAATGTCTCTGCTTTTCAATATGCTCTGTAGTTTAGTCATAGCTTTTTTTCCAAGGAGCAAGCGTCTTTAATTTCTTGGCTGCAGTCACCATCTGCAGTGATTTTGGAGCCCCAAAAAATAAAGTCTGCCACTGTTTCCACTGTTTCTCCACCTATTTGCCATGAAGTCATGGGCCTGGATGCCATGATCTTTGTTTTCTGAACGTTGAGCATTAAGCCAAATTTTTCACTCTCCTCTTTCACTTTCATCAAGAGGCTCTTTAGTTCTTCTTCACTTTCTGCCATAAGGGTGGTGTAATCTGCATATCTGAGGCTATTGATATTTCTTCCGGCAGTCTTGATTCCAACTTATGCTTCATCTAGCCCAGTGTTTCTCATGATGTACTCTGCATATAAGTTAAATAAGCAGGGTGACAATATACAGCCTTGACGTACTCCTTTTCCCATTGGAACCAGTCTGTTGTTCCATGTCCAGTTCTAACTGTTACTTCCTGACCTGCATACAGATTTCTCAAGAGTATGAGTCTGATCACCCATCTGGAGCCAGACATCCTGGATTCCAAAGTCAAGTAGGCCTAGGAAGCATCACTATGAACAAAGCTAGTGGAGGTGATGGAATTCCAGTTGAGCTATTTCAAATCCTAAAAGATGATGTTGTGAAAGTGCTGCACTCAATATGCCAACGAATTTGGAAAACTCAGCAGTGGCCACAAGACTGGAAAAGGTCAGTTTTCATTCCAATCCCTAAGAAAGGCAATGCCAAAGAATGCTCAAACTACTGCACAATTGCACTCATCTCACATGCTAGCAGAGTAATGCTCAATATTCTCCAAGTCAGGCTTCAACAATATGTGAACCATGAATTTCCAGATGTTCAAGCTGGTTTTAGAAAAGGCAGAGGAACCAGAGATCAAATTGCCAATATCTGCTGGATAATTGAAAAAGCAAGAGAGTTCCAGAAAAACATTTCTGCTTTATTGACTAAGCCAAAGCCTTTGACTGTGTAGATCACTGTAAACTGTCGAAAATTCTGAAAGAGAGGGGAATACCAGACCACCTGACCTGCCTCTTGAGAAACCTATATGCAGGTCAGGAAACAACAGTTGGAACTAGACATGAAACAACAGACTGGTTCCAAATAAGAAAAGGAGTATGCCAAGGCTGTATATTGTTACTGTGCTTAGTAGATCATCTGATGTACTATGTATTCAAATGTATTTCCTTCCCCGTTTCACAGCAGCAATGCAACCTTAATAAGCAAAATCAATTTACCTCCAACAAAGTGGTAACCCTTTTATTGACTTCTGGTATCTTAGAAGGAAGAGACAGAAGTGACAGGGCAGCAGCTGTAGTTTAGTTTATGGGACTTTTGCTGTGACCTTTGTTGGAAGCAAGGCCTCTGGAAACTAGGGTGTCTAATCCTAGAGTTCAGGGCCAAGAAGCACAAATTACCCAGGTTGGTTCCTGTACGGTAAGTGGTAACTGGAATGTAATGGTAAGTGGAACTACTTCTACTTTTGCCCTTAGTTTCCATTCCATACCCAAGTATTCTATCTACTGACGACACAGAATTATATACTAGTTGTTGACTTAGTGTGTATAATGTATTCTTAAAGATGATGATTAATCCATACGCAGTAGCATCTCTAAGTTGGTGCCCTGGTCATTACCTTCAAAAAACTATCACATTGCTCTCTCAAGCCAGCAACTTCTGAATAACACAACATGATATAACTCATGTATCCCATTACCATGCATTCATTGCTAAACTTCCTTTGCTGATTGAAAGTGAATTTCTTGGTCTGATGTAATGTTATATATACTCTGCTGGCAGATCAAGCATTCCATAAACTGGTCACGGCCATGTAGATAAGAACGAGATAATATACCTATGGTCATGATTTAACACAATCAAGATAAATCACTGCCACTCCCAGAGTGAAATGGGTACAATTTTAGCTTGTCACTAAGTGAGCGCTTGGAGGCTCAACGTTGACCATGCTTTTTGTCGTGGTCTGTGTGGGCTTCCCTGGTGGCTCAGATGGTAAAACGTCTGCCTGTAATGCAGGAGACCTGAGTTCAATCCGTGGGTAGGGAAGATCCCCTGGAGAAGGAAATGGCAACCCACTTCAGTATTTTTGCCTGGAAAACTCCATAGATGGAAGAACCTGGTAGGCTACAGTCCATGGGGTCACAAAGAGTTGGACATGACTGAGCAACTTCACTGGTTGCAACTTCACTGGTGCATGGGTTGGAAAGGAATTTCCAGACATGAGACAGAATGAGAGGAGAATAAAGTTTATTAGACTGAGAGACACTGTTAGTGTCTCTGCAGAGAGACTGTTAGACACTGTTAGACACTCTGCAGGCCAGCTGCAGAGAGCCAAACCCTTTCACAGGCTAGCAACCAATTTTTATAGCCTCAAGACAGATAAAATTTCTATTGGAATGCTGGCATTTGGTGATTAATTAGGATGCTGTAGGGTAATATATTAGGTATTTGGCCTAGTATGGAGGTCAGAGAACTGGCTAGCTTAGATCTGAAGGCTCATGGTAACAGTTGCTGTGGGGTTTGGTCAGTGCCAGAGATTTTTATCTTATGACCTTGGTATAGTGCTCCATAATTTTGATTGGATATCATCAGTGGCAATTATTTTATCTGCACTTGTGGTATAAGAGCTATTATAATCGGAAAAGCTAAGTCAAAAGCTCTAAAGCTAACCCTCTCCCAATCAAGATTGTAAAATAAAAACATTACATCACAGCAACAGAAGTGATGTGGTGGCAGATATTTGAGCCATCCTTAAAAACATGAAGGATGCGATCAGATCCTGGGGGAGAATATAAATTCGCCCATTCCTACAGCTCCTCTTTCAGCTGTGACATTTTTATGACAGCAGATTAACATGGCCTCAGGTATATGGCATGCACTCATTGATCTGATGAATCCATTCTTTCCATCCCTATCAGGAAAGAGGATTAGACACTTCAAATTTATTTGGGACAGAAAGTAGTATGTATTTACGGCTTAGCTCCAGGATATAACTCTCCTGCTTTCTGTCATAATATAGTCAGAGAATCTTTTACCATCTGGCTATTCTGCAGAATATCATCCTCGTGCTATTGATGACATCAGGTTAAACTGAGTGACCGTAGTGTGTTACCCATGCTGGAGGCCATGGAAAGTCACCTATGCTACAGAAGATAGAAGATAAAACATATGAAGATTCAGGATCTGTCCTTTCAGTGAAGATTTTTGAGATCCAGTTGGCTGTTGCATGTTTAGACAAGTTATTCAAAGCAAAGCATATATATAAAATCATATGTATATGGTACCATATACATTCCACCACTAAAAAAAAGAAGGATAACATTTGGTAGAAGACCTTTTAAAGTTTCAGAGGTAGCATATTTCATACTCATAAATGTTACTCTGCTCTGCTTACTGGATGATACAAAAGACTGCTAGTTTTGGATAGGGTGGAGAATAGGAAAGGCATCTTCAGTAGATCCAGGCTGTATAGCAAGCAGCACAAGTGCCCTGGAGTCCTTGTGGTTTTAGAATATCAGTAGTAGAAAAAAAATGCTGTGTGCGAGTTTTACAGAAAGCCTCAGTTGAAGAATTTGGAGCTACTTGAATAAGAATGAAGTTTAAAGAATTTCACACTATATGTTACTGTGCCCAAGAGAGCACTCACAATGAAAGGAGCACCAAATTAGAGAAAATGACCAGTTGGCAAAAGCCAGCATCTGTGATTGGCTACCCCAGTGTTGGCACAAAGAGTACAATAATGGAAGTGCCGTGATGACAGAAATGGAGAGCATGCATAGGTCCAGTTAACATGGGCCAGCTGGAGCTGGACGAGGAACCAGGACCTGAAGACGACAGAGCAGCTGCTGCAGATGATCTGGTGGAGAAGCCAAATGGCCACGCCAGAGTCAGCAGTTGGGCTGTGATGAATGCCCCAGAGCTGGACATTCCTGGAGCTTGAAGACCCAAACATCAAAGCCTGACCCTCCCCTGACTTCTATAAGAAAATAAAGAAGAAATAAATGCAGATAAAATTACCATCACTGATGATATACAATCAAAGTCCGGTCCAAGTTGAGCATCCAATACAAAAGTATCTTTCAAGGAAACTAACCAGCCATTTTGTGACAAGTTGATTACATTGTACTCTTTCACTATGGGAACTCCTGATTGTACAAGATCCCACAGTCATTTCAAAGAGGGTATCATCTCTTTCCTCTTTTAGCAGGGCCAGTGTTTCCTGACTGGGTCATTAGAAGTTATGTTGTGGTGCACAGCCATGTGCATGTTTCTTGAAAGAAGAGATCTCTGAATCATCTTCAAGAGGTGTGCTAGAGCAGAATATAATAGAGTGAGAAAATTCTGCACACCCAAAGGATTCAGAGGAATCTGAAGATTCAAGATTTTCTGAAACATTGAGTCAGAAATACTCATCTGATATCACCAAATCTCACATTTCTCTAATCAAGGATCAGGGTGGTGTGCCAGACTTTACCAGGTTTAGCATTCAACCTCCTCTAGAAATCAATTACAATTATGTACTGGACCTGATGCTCGTTTTTTTCTGCAATACACTTAAAAATAAAAGAACTTCATTGACTGCTGAAGGGATTTCTTGGATTTTGTACATAGATGATCAGTTTAGCTCAGTTCAGTTCAGTTGCTCAGTCATGTCTGACTCTGTGACCCCATGGAATGCAGCACTCCAGGCTTCCCTGTCCATCACCAGCTCCTGGAACTTGCTCAAACTCACGTCCATTGAATCAGTGATGCCATCCAACCATCTCATCCTCTGATGCCCCTTTCTTCTCCTGCCTCAGTCTTTCCCAGCATCAATGTCTTTTCCAATGAGTCAGTACTTCACATCAGGTGGCCAAAGCATTAGAGCTTCAGCTTCAGCAGCAGTTCTTCCAATGAATATTCAGGACTGATTACCTTTAGAATTGATTGGTTTGATTTCCTTGCAGTCCAAAGGACTCTCAAGAGTCTCCTCCAACACCACAGCTCAAAAGCATCAATTCAGATGTTCAGTCACTCAGTAGTGTCCAACTCTTTGCGACCCCATGGAATGCAGAACGCCAGGCTTCTCTGTCCATCACCAACTCCCGGAGTTTACACAAACTCATGTCCATTGAGTTGGTGATGCCATCCAACCACCTCATCTTCTGTCGTCCCCTTCTCTTCCCGCCCTCAGTCTTTCCGAGCATCAGAGTCTTTTCAAATGAGTCAGCTCTTTGCATCAGGTGGCCAAAGTATTGGAGTTTCAGCTTCAACATCAGTCCTTCCAATGAATATTGAGGACTGTTTTCCTTTTGGATGGACTGGTTGGATCTCCTTGCAGTCCAAGGGACTCTCAAGAGTCTTCACCAACACTGCAATTCAAAAGTTGGTGACTGATCATCTCATGCTGAAAATTTCCTTTTATTTCTCTCATGTCAATTACCTCCAGCAGCAGTCATCCAGTTTCATAGTTTTTCTTTCCCTTGAACTTCTGATATGCCTGAGATATTGCATTTGCTAGGGAGAACGTATCATATTCATTATTACTATTATATTCCTATTATTATCATTATTTTAGAAATTTTAAAGGCAAAATTTAAAAATCAGGTCTCAAGTGATAGCATTTCTTATAACATGTCAGCATTTATTTTTCTAGCTCCCATGAAAACATTAGCTTATTACAGCTTCCCCAAATGTATATATCATAATTCTTTTTGGAGAATCATAAAACCATTCATTGATAATTCAGATGCAGATTCAGGCTTGAGCTATGCAAAAATATTTTATATTGAGAAATGTTACAAGTTTCTAAATGTTCGTTTCTCTGTGACTTTTTTCTACATATAAGAAAATGAAAGCCTGAATGAACTTCAAGGTGGCAGGCAGAGAATCAGAGTGGGAGTGTTCACAAGGAACCCAGATTTCCTGCTTTCTGCCTGTATGTTTCAATAACTGGATTTCTTTGGTTTCCACTGTCTCTTTATAAGCATTACATTTTGTTAAAAAATACAAATTTCTCCAAGATTTTAAGTTAAGCACATTGAATTATTCTGACAATATTTGAAATTAAAGTCATTGAGTTTTAGTTCTATAAGTCTACTCTTTTATATTATTTAAATAGAATAATTTTAAATGCGTGTAATGAACAAAATCAAATGACTTCCACTTATTACTACATTGCCAATGAGGATAAATTGTATATAAAGCGGCCAGATTTTCCATTGGTCTCTATTCATTTTTAGTGAATTTTCAGGCATTATCAAAAGTTTTTTAACATTTATTGAATATTTACAGTATTTCTGGCACTGTTTTATATACTTGACAAAGAATAACTCATTTTCCTAACCCTTTTATGAGGTATATACTATAAAGTCCCCATTTTTCAGATAAAGAATAGGACAGAGAAATTAAAGAACTTGCTTGAGTCATGTAGCTTGATCAGGAATATTGTTCCCTCATCTGTGCAAAACAAAGGGCTGGCTGATTCACATCTTGGAGTTCCTGCTCAAATGTCACTTCCTCAAAATGACATTTCCTGGTCATTCTATTTGCGATTCTACAATACACTTCACAGAAATTATAATCAGGAATTATCATCCACTTATGTGTTGACTAGTCTGTTTTTGATATTGTCAATCAGATTGCAAGCTTCATGAAGGGAGAAAGCTTACCTGTCTGCTGCTGTATGATGAATGTCTATCACTGAGTAAGGAACTCATTAATTCACAAGTGAATGAATAAACATTTCTTTGAAACAGCACATGAAGTACGTCTCCATCATACTTTCTCAATTAAAACAACTCTTCTTTCGGATAAATTTCAGGATCATTTTGTTTAAGTTTGATCAAAATTGTAGTAAATCTTTAAATTAATGTAGCATGCATGAGGTTTTTAGAAAAATTCATTTTTTACAGTCCAAGAATATCAGTTCAGTTCAGTTCATTTCAGTTGCTCTGTCGTGTCCGACTCTTTGCGACCCCATGAATCGCAGCACGCCAGGCCTCCCTGTCCATCACCAACTCCCAGAGTTCACTCAGACTCACATCCATCAAGTCAGTGATGCCATTCACCCATCTCATCCTCTGTCGTCCCCTTCTTCTCCTGCCCCCAATCCCTCCCAGCATCAGAGTCTTTTCCAATGAGTCAACTCTTCGCATGAGGTGGCAAAAGTACTGGAGTTTCAGCTTTAGCATCACTCCTTCCAAAGAAATCCCAGGGTTGATCTCCTTCAGAATGGACTGGTTGATTCTCCTTGCAGTTCAAGGGACTCTCAAGAGTCTTCTCCAACACCACAGTTCAAAAGCATCAGTTCTTCGGTTCTCAGCCTTCTTCACAGTCCAACTCTCACATCCATACATGATCACTGGAAAAACCATAGCCTTGACTAGACAGACCTTAGTCAGCAAAGTAATGTCTCTGCTTTTGAATATACTATCTAGGTTGGTCATAACTTTTCTTCCAAGGAGTAAGCCTGTTTTAATTTCATGGCTGCAATCACCATCTGCAGTGATTTTGGAGCCCCCCAAAATAAAGTCTGACACTGTTTCTACTGTTTCCCAATCTATTTCCCATGAAGTGATGGGACTGGATGCCATGATCTTCGTTTTCTGAATGTTGAGCTTTAAGCTAACTTTTTCACTCCTCTTTCACTTTCATCAAGAGGCTTTTTAGTTCCTCTTCACTTTCTGCCATAAGGGTGGTGTCATCTGCATATCTGAGGCTATTGATATTTCTCCAGGCAGTCTTGATTCCAGCTTGTGTTTCTTCCAGCCCAGTGTTTCTCATGATGTACTCTGCACATAAGTTAAATAAGCAGAGTGACAATATACAGCCTTGACATACTCCTTTTCCTATTTGGAACCAGTCTGTTCCATGTCCAGTTCTAACTGTTGCTTCCTGGCCTGCATACAGATTTCTCAAGAGGCAGGTCAGGTGGTCTGGTATTCTCATCTCTCTCAGAATTTTCCACAGTTTATTGTGATCCACACAGTCAAAGGCTTTTGCATAGTCAATAAAGCAGAAGTAAATGTTTTTCTGGAACTCTCTTGCTTTTTCCATGATCCAGCAGATGTTGGCAATTTGATCTCTGGTTCCTCTGCCTTTTCTAAAACCAGCTTGAACATCAGGAAGTTCATGGTATATCTTTAACTTAGGTTTTATTTTTCCTGACTTTCAGGTATTGTTTTGTTTTCTTCCTAGAGACCGCTCCTGTTTGTCAATGTATCGGTAAACCCTTGGGTTTGATTATTGCCATGGTCTAATAAGAAGAGAAGTCCTGGCACACATGCTAGTACTGCCAGTGCTGCACCGCCTCTTGGCAACAGTGTTAAGAGAAGAAGTAGGAGTAGAAATAGAGTAGGAAGAATAAGAATAACTGTCCTAAGCAAGTTAGTGTATGAGTGGTAGGAATTATCGCCATGTGAGTAAGGTTTGCTCTCAATTCTTATTTTTCAATTACTATTGGTTAATGGAAGCTATTAACTTCTGTCAAACAGAACTGCTTTATGAATTCTAACATTTATTCATCTAGTTTCTTAAGTTTTCTTAAGATATAAAATGCATAGCTTATTCTTATCTGGAAGACAGAAAAACTACCAGCAACATTAGACAAATAGTAGTGATGGTAAATGTAGGCAGGTTTGTGATGCAGGCAAGAAAACAACACATGAGATACACGTTGAGGGGAAAATACACATAATCTGTGTATCTCTTATGGGAAAGTAAGCCTAGATTTTCTAATGAGGAACAAAAATTAGGCAACCAAAAAGCAAGTGATATATACCAATAATGAAGTAAGTGAAGGAAAATTTTAAAAACACAAGGAAAATAATATCTTTTTTCTTAGGGCTTTATATACTAAATAAATATTTTGTAACTAGATTGTTATTTTGTTTCCTCACAAATTTGAAGATGTTTCTGAGGTGCAGAATAATAGTTGATCCCAAGTTTACTTCCTTGGAGAAGAGACAACTAGCAATTGTCACAGTGATTTTCTAGAGTTGAAGTTGCAAAACGCAGACATTGCAAACTTGGAGAAAGCTTCACACTATAGAGAACATGGATAGATTTTGGGTACAATAAGTCCACAAACATTAAGACTCATTTAAATATTTATAAGGAATATATAGGGAGAGTTGAGGGGAGAACTTTGGCTAGAAAAAGGATTTCTTGAACAATATTAAACAAGATCATTCAAATTGTATGCCTAAATGAACACTGAAGTCACGGAGAATGAAAATTTTATTTAAATACATAAAATCAGTGTAAAGGATAGTATACTATACAGATAATAAAAATAAAAAAGAATAGTCTGCAAAAGAGTTGAAAGTCTACATAAGCAAGGTCATTGACACTTAGCTTATAATTGTGTATTTATAAGCTTCATTTTTCATAATATTACATTTCATTATTTAACACATACTTTATCTGTAGATATTTCTATAATGAAATTCTGTTTACTTCAAAAAAGGAAAGAAATATATAATCTTTTTAAAAAACCTCTTGTGAAGAAAGGATATGTTTAGCTTACATGTTCAAAGTAAAAATGTTGTTTTATTTATCTATATATTAGAAAAGCATCAACAAAATCAACTCTTCTCTCTTTCTCTTAGACATACACACAGAGAAATAGTGAGCATCATGAAAATTACATATTTAAAATATCAAGTTGTTCACATGAGATTATTTAGAGATTATAACGATGATTATTTTCTCAAAGATAATGTCTATATTTTGGATAGTCTCAGCAAAAGTGTTTGTGTTTTTTAACTTTGTCCATGGAATGTCCTTAGGTGTGATAATACTAAATGTTGTAGCATATGGAAAAAGAACAATTTATGCTGCATTTCTTGGAAGTGAAAATGATCTTTCCACTGGAATAGCCAAGTACTGTCATTCCAAATTTTTGACAAGTTTCTTCAGAGACTTTTATAATAGAACAGAATCCAGGCATTCAGGAGACCTTTCTGCCTAAATGGACTGCAATATCAGCTTGTGTGTCCATGGAGTCATATTGGCATTCAAGTATATAGCTCAGAATACGTCTAAAATAATTTACTTAATGAGTGCATATAATTTTTGTTGTTGTTGTTGATTTGCTAAGTCGTGTCCAACTCTTTGGGACCCTAAGGAATGTGTAGCACCCCAGGCTCCTCTGTCCATGAGATTTCTTAGGTAAGAATTCTGGAGTGGGTTGTCATTTCCTTCTCCAGGGGACCTTCCCCACCCAGGGAATCAAACCCACATCTCCTACATTGCAGGTGGATTCTTTGCTGCTGAGCCACCAGGTAAGCCAGTATGTACATCCATGTCTATGTTCATGTTCTTCCCCTATCATAAAGGCTCCCTAATTGCAAGAACTGCACAGAAACCAAAAAGTGATTATGAGTGATTTCTGTTTTATTATGTGAAGTTTTTTCTAGAATAAATAAATATTTATTTTGTTTTCGGTAAAAATGCCATTTTAAATGAGTTTTAGAATAACTACGGGGCAACTGAATATGAATACTATTGAAAATCAAGTTTAGTTTTGAAAGGTAGGGCCCCCTGGACATAATTTAGATTGAAGGAGATTAGACAGCATTAATTTAGTCTCCTTAATAAAGCCATAGAAATGAAGCAGGAGGTCCTCCATGTCTGTCTGTTGAGTACAAAGTAGGGCTGGTGTTGACACCTGAAATAAGAACTTGTGGAGGACTCAGCAACATTATGGCAGGCAGATACTGGTTCCAGAACTTTAAAACAACAAGGATGTCTATTGTGCACTTTTGATTTGCAAAACCCAGTGTTTCATAAAACATAGCAGGCAAGCAGATGGTCTCAAGCGTAGGAAAATAAGCTAGATAGGAGGAAAGTCACAGGCCTGAGAATATAAGAAACTTTAGAAGAGGTTAAGCCTGGATTGACTAGATTAAAAAAGTATCCCACCCACCATCTAACCTAACCACTCCAAAGATACTGTACAGTGGTTTTAGCTTTCCATTGTACTTGCAAGGAAAAGGGTAGTACTTGTGCTTGTTTCTGAATGTGTGTGTGTGCTCAGTCATATCCGACTCTTTGCAACCAGGCTCTTCCGTCCGTGGGATTTCCCAGGTAAGAATACTGGAGTGGGTTGCCATGTCCTCCTCCAGGGGATGTCCTTGACCCAGGATACAACCCACATCTCCTGAGTCTCCTGCATTGGTAGGTGGATCTTTACCACTGAGAAGTCTAAGAAGCCCCAAGGTCAAAATATATATCCAGGTTAAAAACTGATATCAGTACTTCCTAACTTTGTTGTTGTTTAGTCGCTAAGTCATGTTCGACTCTGCAGTGCCTTGGCTGCAGCATGCCAGGGTCCTCTGTCCTCCACTGACTTCCAGAGTTTGCTCAAATTTATGTCCATTGAGTCAGTGATGCTATCTAACCATCTCATCTTCTGCCACCCCATTCTCCTTTGGCTTCCTATTTAGGGAAAACCCTAACTGTGTTAAGTGATATTATAGATTTCTCCCATCCCTTTTGCTAATATTTGATGACGAAATGGAAAGCAAGCTGTAATCTGTGCTGGAGACCAGTAACAGGATATGGTGTGTACTCATGCATGTGTAGTACATCTGTAGCTGGATCCACCAAGATAAAAATTAACTTTGTGTGTGTGTATTTAAATTTATTTATTTTTTATTGAAGGATAATTGCTTTACAGAATTTTGCTGTTTTCTGTCAAACCTCAACATGAATCAGCCATAGGTATACATATATCCCCTCCCTTTTGAACCTCCCTCCCATCTCCCTCCCCATCTCACCCCTCTAGGTTGATACAGAGCCCCTCTTTGAGTTTCCTGAGCCATACAGCAAATTCCCACTGGCTATCTATTTTACATATGGTAATATAAGTTTTAATGAGACTAAAGAATAAAGGTGCTTTCTTTCATATTTACTTTGGCAAGTTTGATTTACAGACATGAGGGAAATATGATTTAATTAAAAGTACCTATATTTCTTTTGAAGTTTTTGTTGTCATACAGTCAGTAGGAAATTGCAATTTAATTGAGGAATTTATTTTCTTATAAGTGTCTGTGTGTGTGTCCTAAATAATTTTATATTTTCTTTGCTAGATTGTATGAAAGGGAAGAATTTTTTCCATTTTTGACAGTTCACTAACATGGTTTTAAAGAGATTTCGATTCTAAATCAACTTCACCAATGTATGTTGTTATTTAAGTGAATTCAGGCAACACCATTAACTAATCTATCCTCAGTCCCTCATTTATAAAAATAAGTTAAATGAATTTTTAAAATATTCAATATTATTTTAAAATCTGATATTCTGTGAAATGATATGCAATGATGAGCATTTAAAATGATGAGTCTTTTTCAATACTAAAATTAATTTTGTTCCTATGTGAATTTTTTATTGAAATTTCACGTTCTGTGAAAATTTATATTCTTTTATGTTCTCAATAGCAGCCAGAGTAGTGATAGGCAACTGCTACATTCTCTAAAATGTTTATTTTTAAAACACTATAGAAACTTTAAAAAAATTATTATTTATTCATGCATTCAACACATTTTAATGATTTCAAGTTTACCATACACATAGAATTACTTGCTAGAGATAAAAAGAGTGGGAAAAACAAGTGTTTGCCACTAATAAGTTCACATTCTCTTGATATCCTTTTGGCAAATTAATATTATTTTCAGAAAATGTTTGTAAAAACTGCTTATTGAGGAAAATATTATAAAATTATAAACTGCAGAAGAAAATGTATTTATTCTAAAATTTAAATGTATCCTTATGAATGGGTAAGACAATATTTAAAATGTAGAAATTGTTACCAAAACTATAGAATCTAAGCAAGTCAAATTATATGGAAAATTCCACCTAGGATGAAGTGAGCCTAGAAATCTAATTCTATTGCTTCAGAGATCAGTTATTACAGGACAACCTAAATATGGGGGAAAAAATTTGATCATGAAACCAAACTGACTCCTTTCTTTGTGACTAATACTCTATTTCTGGAAAATATGCCTTTCAAAGCACCATGAAGAGCTGAAATTATGAAAGAGGAATTCAAAGGTTTGAATGCTCAGCTGGTCTGAGGTGAGGAAAAGAATGTGGAGTTTGAAACACCAAAGTAAATTACTCTGGGCATGAACTCTGGGAAATCAGGACCCATACCCTAGAACAACCTTTTATTACTATTTATGATTGTTAAATTCCATACCTTTTATTTTTTAATCAAAAGTGTTTTTGTTTTATCCTAATCCCTTCGGGATGAAAATATTTAGTTTGAAATGGCTTCATTATTTTCCAAAAAGTGAAGTCATTGCAGTTTCATATTAATGAAACTCTTGATTCTATTTAGTATTAGCATAATCATACTTATAGACACATGATACATGCTTTAAGAACAAAAGCCAGCATATGTAATGAGGAGCACTTTAAACTAGAATGATCTTTTAGAACACCAAAATGAATTTTGTTGGTATGCTGGTATTCTGTTAAAATGTTAAATATGTACTTAGTCACTTGCTTTTTACCTAAGTATTCAAAATATGATATCTATATGACCATAGAGAATTTTATTTTGAATGCTTAGCCTTGAGTCAGACCAATACTTTCAATTAATATTTCAGGAGTCAGATCTTCTAATTTTAATCAGCATCATTAAAGCTATCATCTCTGTCAGAAAAAATTAAAGTTAGCACATCTGCAAGGCAAAGCAGCTCGCCAAGTCCCACTGTCTACAGGCAGACTGCCCAAACAAACAAAAAATAAATAAATAAAATAATTAATGTCACTTTCAGCCATTTGTGCTGAAGCACAGTATTACTCTTAGCTTGAATGGTGCTAGTGGAAGGAGTTCAAAAACAGGAAATGAAAGGGGAAAAAAGAGGCTCTTTCATGAATTACTGAGTCTTTAGACACCAAACTGCCTTTACCTTTGAATTCTCTTATAAAAATTCTAATTTACCTGTATTCTGGAAAAATAAAAAATATATAAAGTAATAATATGATATAACTTAAAATATAAAAGCCAATTTCATCTTTTTGATAATCTTACCTTATCAGAGTTTGACTGGCCAGAGAATCTGAAGAAAATACCTCCTTATTAACAGTCCCTCTCTAAAAAACTGCCATTTCTCAAAGAGATGAAAAATTAGTCTAATTTCATGTACAGATAAAAAGTTTTTGCACATTTTTTATGTGCTCTAGGATAAAAGAAGATTAGTGCTAGTAGGAGAAAACTACATTTGGGGTTTCTAATTTCCATGAAATTTTTTAAATTATTATTTTTTTAATGTCAAGGTCCTTAAATGGAAGGAAAAAATGCATTTTTAGTTCATGGCCTGGTTTTAATTTTTTCCACTCTACTTCAGTTGACTGCAACCATGTAAAGAAACCAAAAAATTATTTCACACTAAATGTACTGTAGGAAGGGAGTGGTGCTAGTGGTTAGAGAGTGGGACTTATAGTTCAATTTTGTGAGTTCTGTTTCTTGTTTATTCCCTGGCAAGCCCTGTGGTTTTGTGATCATCACTTATATGGTCATTTAGGGGTTTGCTTATCTAAGAACTGTGTGTTATGTGTGCTCTGCCCTCCTAAGAAGTCATGTTAAAGAGAGACTTGCATTCAATTCCCTACACAATGTGAACCAAATTTGTATTTTAAACTTGTCATCTGACCCCACCTCTTGTGATATAATGCTTAAAATGTTTTATTTCAGGTTTGCCCTAATATTGTCCTCTTGTCCATACCATGTGTAATATCCACCAGATATTGAAATTGTATGCATCCTCCATATCCAGCTGTATCTCATTGGGTCTTAATTACTAAAGTTCATTTGGTTATGAGAAACAGGAATCTTCTCTGATTAGGTTAGGCCACAAAGGAAATCATTTAGAAATGTTCATCAGTATCTTTGTGAAGCCAAGGAGAAATTGATCAACCATGCATTAAGGGGCATGGAAATTAGAGTAGATTCTAATTCTACTTATCAAAATAATTTATGAATTCTTCCACTGAGATACTGTCAATAGTATGGTTCTGTTTCCATGGTTCCATAAGTTCTTTTAATACTGTACTCCAAATGCCTAGGAAAAGACTGTAATAGGCATGTCAATATGGAAAGTCCCATTTCTAAACTGTCTTTTTTTGTGTGTGGCCTGGATGTAAGATTATTTTATTCAGTAGGAAGTTGCCATGAATGTAAGAGGGAAAAGACAATTCCCAGAAGCAATTCTTGGGAGATAAAATGATAGATCTCTAGTATATTCAAATTCATCCATTATTCAACATTTTTAACTGATTTCTTATCATGTACTAGATAATGTAAGATGGGCTTAGAACACAAATGTAAATATAATGGCATCTTTGTCTTCGAGGAATGTCTGGTCTATGTGGGAAAAAGACAAATAACAATACATTATGCAACTATTACAAGGCAGGTTTGGAAAGAAATTAAATGTAATGAAAACATACAAAGAGGAGAACAATGAATTCTTCCTAAAAAGAGAATGGAAATTATATAGACAGAATTGCCTCAAGTTTCAAGTAATAGAAAATCAAACTGCAACCACTTGAAATATAGTGTTTTGTTTGTTTTGTTTTGAAGCACATAGTAAGAATTCTGAAGGTGTATGTTTATTGACATTTGGTCAACAGTTCAGTGAATGATGTCAAATTTATGTCCACAATTAAGTGCTGGAACGCAGCCTGGAAGTCAGCAGGATCTCTTTTATCAAAGGAAAAAAAAAAAAAAAACCTTTCCCCATAAACCCCAAGCTGACACTGTTTACTTCTCAAGGTCACCAGATCAGCTATAGATATAAAATAAGCATTTGTCTTCCCCAAGACCTTTAGAGATATTGCCACTGACACTAGGGGACCATAGAGGTTGTTCTTTAGAAAACGTTGCAGGAAGTGTGACTGTCTGCACGTCCTATTTCTATATTGCCTCCTCATTTTCCAGTCTCTATTCCAGGTCATCTATGAACATAGTTCATGTCTTTGCATGACCTCCAAGAGCTCCTCCCCCTCACAGTCCTCATACTGTGCTCTCACAAACCCTGGTCTTCCCTGGTGACTCAGCAGTAAATGAGGAGACCCGAGTTCCACCCTTGTGTCAGGAAGACCCCCTGGAGAAGGAAATGACAACCCACTCCAGTGTGCTTGCCAGGGAAATCCCATGTACAGAGAAGCCTGGTGGGCGATGGTCCATAGGGTCTCAGATTCAGACACGATGGAGCACACATGCCATACACATTCTCAAGCTCTTCACAGAATATGCACTTCTCTTTGCCTGACTGAAATTCACTCTCTGACTTTTCCACACACTTTGGGCCAGGAAGTGAGGTTCATTTCCTCTTTGTTATTCAGCTATTTCTTAGAAATTATTATTTCTCCATCATTGCATAAACCTCATGCATATTTGACATTTTAGCTATTTGGTCTTCTGCCCTTCCTCATTATTTTGCTGCTATGTACTCCAATTATCAAAGATTTTACCATTGCTTTAGAATTTTCTTCTCCACTTTAACCTCTGCCATTGTCTTGGAAGGGCTTCCAGGTGGTGCTACTGGTAAAGAACTTGCAGGACGCAGGTTTGACCCCTCAATTGGGAAGATCCCCTGGAGGAAGGGACAGCACCCCACTCCAGTATTCTTGCCTGAAGAATCCCCTGGGCAGAGGAGCCTGGCAGGTTATGGGTCCATAAGGTTGCAAAGAGTTGGACATGACTGAAGAGACTCAGTGTGTTCTGCACTCATTGTCTTGGAAGGATTATTAAATCCAAATGGATAACTGACCTAACACATGGCTCTTTTTCCATGTGGGTGGGCAGTTAGGCTCTGCTAAAACCCCAGTAGGTTAGGTGCTGCTAAGACAGTTTCTCCCGGGGGCAGACCGTATTAAGAAAAATGTATGTGTTCCACCATGGCTCATTTTCCCCTTTCCCGTCTAAAAGCATGAGTATATTTCTTTCTAGTCTTCAACGTGAGAAACTGGTGGAAGGCCTAGAGCTGAAAATCATGAAGTGTAGGTTTTATGGCTGGGTCCCCCTGGAGTTTCTGACTCTCAGAATTTTCCACACAGCCTCTAGCAATTCATCAGTTACAGTTAAGGTTTTCCTATCCTGGGTACTGTTTCCCCCTGGGATTTCTACTTGTTGGCTTCTGCTCAGGTTGTGATTCTTTGTCTGTCTCTCCAATATGGGGTGCAGCAGCTTGCTCTCTGATGAAGGTAAGAAGAGTTGTTGATTTGTTGGTTTGTTCAACTTCTTACTGGTTAAGAGGGACGGCCAAGCATTTTATTTATGAAAATTGGAATTTCATTTAAATTTTGTCGCCTATCTCATGGTAGAAATCTGTCTTCACAGCTCTAAAGTTCTAGTATTTTTTTTAAGTGTTCTTTTAAAAATTGTTTCCTACACTGAGTAGTTGGAATTTCTGAGTATAATTTTTCAAAAGTTAAAAATATTTAACATACTCCTAGGTATTCTTTTAAATTGTCTCTAAATTTCATTTAACATTTATGACTTAGGCATTGATGATGTAATTGTAAAGAAAATTCACAAAAACCCCTTCCTATCTGGAGTTTTGTTTCTAGGAGAGGAAACAGAATTGAACAAGGTAAGTAAGATATGTATCATATTACATAATGAAAGAACTACAGAGGAAAAATAATCTGGAAAGGCAGTTATAAAATGGTGTATGCTTATGAAATTTCCTTTAACATGGTAAAGGAATGCCTAATAAGAAAGTATATTTAAAATAAGGAGGAAGTAAGGCATCTGGTCCCATCACTTCTTGGGAAATAGATGGGGAAACAGTGGAAACAGTGTCAGACTTTATTTTGGGGGGCTCCAAAGTCACTGCAGATGGTGACTGCAGCCATGAAATTAAAAGACGTTTACTCCTTGGAAGAAAAGTTATGACCAACCTAGAGAGCATATTCAAAAGCAGAGACATTACTTTGCTGACTAAGGTCTGTCTAGTCAAGGCTATGGTTTTTCCAGTAGTCATGTATGGGTGTGAGAGTTGGACTGTGAAGAAAGCTGAGGGCCGAAGAATTGATGCTTTTGAACTGTGGTGTTGGAGAAGACTCTTGAGAGTCCCTTGGACTGCAAGGAGATCCAACAAGTCCATTCTGAAGGAGATCAGCCCTGGGACTTCTTTGGAAGGAATGATGCTAAAGCTGAAACGAGTACTTTGGCCACCTCATGCGAGGAGTTGATTCATTGGAAAAGACTCTGATGCTGGGAGGGATTGGAGGCAGAAGGAGAAGGGGACGACCGAGGATGAGATGGCTGGATGGCGTCACTGACTCGATGGACATGAATCTGAGTGACCTCCTGGAGTTAGGTAATGGACAGGGAGGCCTGGCATGCTGAGACTCATGGGGTTGCAAAGAGTCGGACACGACTGAGCGACTGAACTGAACTGAACTAAATCTCGTGAAGTCGCTCAGTCTTGACCGACTCTTTGCGATCCCATAGACTGTAGCCTACCAGGCTCCTCTGTCCATGGGATTTTCTAGGCAATAGTACTGGAGTGGATTTCCATTTCCTTCTCCAAGGGAACATGCAAACAATGTGACGACAGTACGTATAAAGTCCCTGAGGCAAGACTGTGTATCACAGGTTAGAGAAAACAGCAATGAAACTAACCATTGTGGCGAGAACTAAGAGACTTTGAAGGCTACAACAAGTACTTTGGTTTTTAATCTGGGCAAGGTAGAATGCCACAGAGTTCTTTGATCAGGGTAGTGACATCATTATGTTTTAACAAAATCATTCTGGCTACTTTGCTCATAATAGACTGCCAGGAGGCTAAGGACAAATATAGGGAAAACTATGTGGCTTCCCTGGTGGCTCAGAGGTTAAAGCGCCTGCCTCTAATATGGGAGACCTGGGTTCAATCCCTGGGTTGGGAAGATCCCCTGGAGAAGGAAATGGGAACCCATTCCAGTATTTTTGCCTGGAGAATCCCATGGACAGAGAAGCCTGGTGGGCTACAGTCCATGGGGTCACAAAGAGTTGGACACGACTGAATGACTTAACTTATTGGGAGGCTGGGGCTTCCCTGATAGTTCAGGCAGTAAAGAACCTGCTGGCAAGTTGGGAGACTCAGGTCTGATCGTTTTTCAGGAAGATCTCCTGGAGAAGGGAATGGCTACCCACTCCATTATTCTTGTCTGGAGAAATCTAGGGACAGAGGAGGCTTGTGGGCTACAGTTAATGGTGTCACAAGAGTCCAACATGACTGAGCAACTAACACTTTCACTTTTCTTTAGAAGTCTATTGTAAAAATCCAGGTGAAATATTATGGAAGCTTGAACTATATTGATAGCAATGGAATGGGAGTAGACAAATTGCAGAATATTTTGAAGACAGACAAGCTTCTTAACCAATGAGTCTAAAATTATTATGATAGTAGGGGGTGTTACTTTAATACATGAATATAATTAATTATAGTGTTGTGAAATAATTTATTTGAAACCCCATTTTATTTTATCTTTTTAATATAAAGTTATTTTAATTGGAGGCGAATTAATTTACAATATTGTATTGGTTTTGCCATACAGCAGCATGAATCCACTACGGGTGTACATGTGTTCCCCATTCTGAACCCCCCTCTCACTTCCCTCCCTCTAACATCTCTCTGGGTCATCCCAGTGCACCAGCCCCAAGCATCCTATATCATGCATCAAACCTGGACTGGGGATTCATTTCATATATGATATTATACATGTTTCAATGCCATTCTCTCAAATCATCTCACCCTCACCTTCTCCCACAGAGTCCAAAGGACTGTTCTATACATCTGTGTTGCTTTTGTTGTCTCACATACAGGGTTATTGCTACCATCTTTCTAAATTCCATATATATGTGTTAGTATACTGTATTGGTGTTTTTCTTTCTGGCTTACTTCACTCTGTATAATTGGCTCCAGTTTCCTCCACCTCATTAGAACTGATTCAAATGTATTCTTTTTCATGCCTGAGAAATACTCCATTTTGTTTATGTACCACAGCTTTCTTATCCATTCATCTGCTGATGGACGTCTAGGTTGCTTCCATGTCCTGGCTATTATAAACAGTGCTGTGATGAACATTGGGGTACACACGTCTCTTTCAATTCTGGTTTCCTCGGTGTGTATGTCCGGTAGTGGGATTGCTGGGTCATAAGGCAGTTCTATTTGCAATTTTTTAAGGAATCTCCACACTGTTCTCCATAGTGGCTGTGATAGTTTGCATTCCCACCAACAGTGTAAGAGGATTCCCTTTTCTTCACACCCTCTCCAGCATTTATTGCTTGTAGACTTTTGGATCGCAGCCATTCTGACTGGTGTGAAATGGTACCTCATTGTGGTTTTGATTTGCATTTCTCTGATAATGAGTGATGTTGAGCATCTTTTCATGTGTTTGTTAGTCATCTGTATGTCTTCTTTGGAGAAATGTTTGTTTAGTTCTTTGGCCCATTTTTTTATTGGGTCGTTTCTTTTTCTGGAATTGAGCTGCAGGAATTGCTTGTATATTTTTGATATTAATTCTTTGTCAGTTGCTTCATTTGCTATTATTTTCTCCCATTCTGAAGGCTGTCTTTTCACCTTGCTTATAGTTTAGATACGGGCTTCCCAGGTGGTACTAGTTGTAAAGAACCCTCCTGCCAATGTAAGAGACATGAGAGACATAGGTGGGTTCCATCCCTGTGTTGGGAAGATCCCCTGGTGAAGGAAATGCCAACCTACTCCAGTATTCTTGCCTGGGAAATCCCATGGACAGAGGAGCCTGGCAGACTATAGTCAATGGTGTCACAAAGAGTTGGACACCACTGGGCACACACACAACAATATTGTATTTGTCTTTTTGATCATTGTAATGTTAAAGTTTGAAAGATTCATTGATTTTTTTTGGTTAGGTTTGAGGAATAAATGCCAATTTGATTTTTAAACAAATGAGTCCCTAATCTTCATATGCAGACAATATTTAGGGAAATTTTTTTTTTTGCTTTTGTGTTTTTATAAAAGAGTAGAAGAAAACCACACTAAGTCTGCAGCTGTATAATTCATGTTTCCCTCCAATTCTTTGCTATAAATAAATGTGTAAGTTAGTATTCTAAATAATTCTCCCATTTATTACGTTTCTTGTGTATGTTAGCAATTCCTGGAGTAAAGTTAAAGCAGGACATGTGAATAATTTGACAATCATCTTCATTTTCTTATTGGCAAAATGCTAACAAAAGCATTTAGAAATTTTAAAGTTTTTACATTTAGCAAATTATATTGGTAGATTTTTAAAAAGTGTGATTTTTTTGTAATTTTTAAATTAAATTATAGCATATGAATAGTATAAGAAAATGCAGTTCCAAAAATTTTTTACAGAAAACGCTAATCCATGCAAGTAAAACTCAGATAAAAAATTGCAACTTTAGAAAAACTGATTGTTTCCTTGTGAGAATGCCCTCTGGTGATCCTTCTGATTATTACCCTTCCTCAAGATTAAACAGATTTTCACTTAATTTTTAACTTTATAGAAATGGAATCATATAGTATATATTAACATATATAGTATATATTTATATCATACATTGTATATTAATATAAATATATTAATTTATATTAATATATTTATATTCCCTCAACAATGTGTTTGTGATTCACGATTGCTATTGTATATAATTGTAGTTTGCTTATTCTTATTGTTGGATATAGTATTCTGTTATGAATCTATCACAGTTCACCCACTGTACCATTGACAAATTTGGATGGTTTCCACTCTTGGCATTATCTAGAGTTCTATTTCAGTGTTCATAATAAAAGTTCTGTTGAGCAGATACTCAGGAGTAAAAGCGCTGGGTTATAGGGAATGTATTTGTTCAACTTGGGCTTCCTTGGTGACTCAGCAGTGAAGAATCTGCCTGCAATGCAGGAGACACAGGACACACAGGGTTTGACCCCTGGGTGGTAAAGATCTCCTGGGGAAGGGAATGGCAACTCACTCTAGTATTCTTGCCCAGAGAATCCCATGGACAGAGTAGACTGGTGGGCTACAGTCTATAGGGTTGCAAAGAGTAGGACACGACTGAAGAGACTGAGCATGCACATATGCATGTTCAACTTATTAGATGATGTACTTCCGTAGTAACTACACCAATTCATTCTTCAACGGCAGTGTATGAAAGTCTTAGTAGTGCAGGATATTTTAAATGTACATTTAAGTCATAATTTTTCCTTTTTATTAATTTAATCATTCTTCATCAGAGCCATGAACTTCTAAATATCATTCACTGACTTGTCATGATCTGCCCCAGGTGGATGTCAAGTTCAGTTCAGTTCAGTTCAGTTCAGTTACTCAGTCATGTCTGACTTTTTGTGACCCCATGAATCACAGCACGCCAGGCCTCCCTGTCCATCACCAACTCCCGGAGTTCACTCAAACTCATGTCCATCGAGTCGGTGATGCCATCCAGCCATCTCATCCTCTGTCGTCCCCTTCTTCTCCTGCCCTCAATCTTTCCAAACATCAGGGTCTTTTCCAATGGGTCAACTCTCTTCACATGAGGTGGCCAATATATTGGCGTTTCAGCTTCAACATCAGTCCTTCCAAAGAACACCCAGGACTGATCTCCTTTAGGATGGACTGGTTGGATCTTCTTGCAGTCCAAGAGACTCTCAGGAGTCTTCTCCAACACCACAGTTAGATTTGGTCAAATTAATTTAATTGATTGTAACTTTTTGTCTCAATTGTTTACCTGTCTTTTTCTTAGATATAGTTGCACTTATAATTTGTTTATGTTATTATGTGAATAAAACACAGCTTTTTTTTACTTCTACAAATTCTATGTAACAGATTTTATCTGCTATCCTTTCCATCGCTTTCTATCAAAAAATAACTTTGTTGTCAATAGTTATCACTATGCCCTAAGATGACATCTATTATTTTATCCTGAGGTTTTTCTATTTCTATGTGTATATAGTTTTCTTCTTTTATATAGCTAGCTAGCTATAATATTTATCACATATATTTGATAAAATATATATGATATGATATATACAATACAAACCTGTATATATGTATAATACTGGGCACTTTCTGTATACCTGTTCTGTGCTGGGCAGTAACCCAGGGAAATAGTTGCAGGTGAAATGGCCACTTATATTGTTGAACAACATACAGGGAAATCAATTATTACTTTTTGCACTTGGACTTCCTTTCAAGAAGAGTCCCATATTGAGGCATTGTTCATAATTCCTTCATTAGGAAAAGATGCGGCAAAATTTTGGGACTTTCCTTTTCTAATATGAATAGAATCAGTTATCCCAAAAGTGCTTCATGAAATACAAAGAGAACTTAATCTAGCAACAAGAAGGCTCATTTGCTTCTGGAAAATCAATTTTCGTCAATTAGTTGAATGGACATCCTTTAGTAGAAGGTAATCTGCCTAATTTCAAGTAAGATTGTCATTATTCCTGGAAAACTTTGTTTGGAGCATGCATTTAGTATGACCCCACACAACTTACAAATTATGTTATGATATCAAATGGACTTTTAAAGCAGGGCAGTGTTTTAAGAATTATGGTGATTTGATAGAAAATAAGATCCTTAAAAAGAAAATATTGGTTTCTAACATATTTGTATTCAGGGTCAGCAGTGGAAGACTTTAAGAGGTAGCTGGAAATGTTTTGAGCCAATTTCAAGGTGACTTTAATATTAATCCAGAGACATTTACAAAATGAGCCTACTTAGTCCTGGAGAAAGAAAAACTAATGAGGGCAACTTGTCTCAATTATTCCTAAATTGGAAAACACATGTATTAATATTGACATTTCTAATATAACCACATTTGCAGGTGACAGTAGAAAATAATAAAAGAGCTAATGCTAGGTTCAATTTCAAGATTTCCAATATTCTGAAAAGGAGTAAGAGGCAGAATAAAGATAAGTGCAACTCAAGTGATAAAATGCCACTTTGACAGAGTTAAAATCAAAGTCTACTTTTTTTTTGTTTTCAAAATCTATCGTAGAACCTCCTATTAGGGCATAGTAGTGTTGTAGTGTTAGTCGCTCTGCCGTGTCCGACTCTTTGTAATTCCATGGACTATAGCCTGCCAGGCACCTCTGTCCATGGGATTTTCTAAGCAAGAATACTGGAGTAGGTTGCCATTTCCTCCTCCAGGGGATCTTCCCAAGCCAGGGATCGCACCCATGTCTCTTATATCTCCTGCATTGGCAGGCAGGTTCTTTACCACTAGTGCTATGTGGGAAGCATTAGGGCATAACAGGACCCTAAATTTGGGAATAGCTGGCCTCAAAACAATATTGATTTTTCTAATTAATCTACTTGAAATATCTTTCTATTTATTTATATCTCCTTTGATTTTTTTCATGATAGTTTTGTAATTTTCAGTTTATTTTGTTAGAAAAGTACTTTTTCGTGAGGAGGAGATGCTATAGTAAGTGGTATTGCTTATTTTAATTTCAAAGTAAAATTTTTTATTGCTGGTATATAGAAAACAATTGTCTTTTGCATATTGACGTTGTATCTTGAGATCTTGGATGGCTTTTCACTATTAATTCCAAGATTATTTTTGCAAATTCTCTACTAAGGCAATGATTTCATCAGTTTATATACAGCAATTCTATTTCTTTCTTTATAAGCTTCACACGTTTTTCTTTGTCTTCTTTTATTTCTTATCTTCTTATTTCTTTGTGGTACTAGCTAGAATAACCAATCTGATGCTGAATAGTAATTTTCAGATCAGATACATTGCTTGTGTTTTCAGTCTTAACCAGTAAACATCATGTTAGCTGTCGGTTTTTCAAATATATTCTTTATTAGGTTAAAGAAGCTCCCTTTGATTCCTAGTTTTTTGAGAGTTTTGTTTTTTATGAATAGGTGTTGAATTTTATTAACTAATAGTTTTAATTAACTTTGATAGTATAATAAGTTATATTGATCGACGTACAAATATTGGATCAGCCTTGCATTCCTGGAATGACCATACTTGACAGGAGTTATCCTTTTTATTTTTTGCTGAATTAAATTGATAATATTTTGTTTTAAATTTTTTCTCCTGTATTCCTGAGAAATTTTGGTCTGCTTTCTTTTCTTCTAATGTCTTTTTTTGATTTGGGTATTAGGGTAATGTTAACCTCATAAAATTAGTCAGGAAGTGCCCATAGCTTCTATTTTCTAAAAAATATAGTGAGGAATTAGTATCATATCCCTTTTAAATATTTTGGTCTAGTGATTTTCTTTTTTTTTTTTTTGAAGATTTTATATTATTCACTCTATTTTTAAAACAAGCGTAAGAGTATTCTTCTTATCTTTGTGTGTGCAAGCTCAGTCTTTTGAGATCCCACTGACTGTAGCTCACCAGGCTCCTCTGTCCATTGAATTTTCCAGGCAAGAAATACTGGAGTGGGTTACCTAGAGAATTCCATGGACAGAAGAGCCTGACAGGCTACCTTCCACTGGGTGGCAAAGAATCTGACACAAATTAACAACTAATACTTTCACTAATAAGGAGCAATGTTTTCTTGATATCTTGAGCCTGCATTATATGAAAGCCTCCTGGTCAAGTTATTTTAAAAGCAATGGGAAGCCAATAAAAATTTTTAATAGGGTGTAAAACTGATCATATCTGCATCCCCCAAACTTTGCCTGAGATATGTAACAGAGAACAGATTGGAAGTAAGCCAGCATGGATGTGTGCAGAATGTTTAAGGAGCTATTGAAGTATCCATGTCAGACAAAATGTGAGCTTGAATGTGCTGTTGTTGTTTAATAGCTCAGTCATGTCTGACTCTTTGTGACCCCATGGACTGCTGCACGCCAAGCTTCCATGTCCTCCAGAATCTCCTGGAATTTGCTCAAACGTATGCCCATTGAGATGGTGATGCAATCCAACCATCTCATTCTCTGTTGCCCCCTTCTTTTTCCCTCAATCTTTCCCAGCATCAGGATCTTTTCCAATGATCTTGCTCTTCCCAATAGGTGGCCAAAATATTGGAGCTTCAGCTTCAGCATCAGTCCTTGCAATCAATATTCAGGTAGATTTCCTTTAGGATTGATTGGTTTCATCTCCCTGCTGTCTATGGACTCTCAAGAGTCTTCTCCAGCATCACAGTTTGAAAGCAACAATTCTTCAACGCTTGGTCTTCTTTATGGTCCAACTCTCATGTCTTTATATGACTCCTGGTGAAACCATAGGTTTGACTATATGGACCTTTGTTGGCAGAGTGATATCTCTGCTTTTTAATATGCTAGGTTTGTCATAGGTTTTGTTCCTTTAGTGTGAGTGGCGGTGAAAATGACTAGACTAGAATAAACGTGAGATCTTTTGAAGGTAAAATTGACAGTTTTAACTTATTTGTACGTCAATGAGGCTGTTGACAGCAGAGTTGCAAACATAATTTGATCTCTATAATAGGATAATTCTTGCAGAAATTTGTATTTCCCAGAATATCCTGTTCAGTACTTCTTGGGTAATGGAGATTTTAAGTATGAAATTGGGACCAATATAAAATGCATCCCAGACCAAAGTCATCTGTGATATGGGGAGATGTATCAAAAGATACATGGAAAGAGATTGCTGGGAAAATAAGGGAAGGGGCTTTTGCATTGTAGTATAAAATAATCTAAAAGCAGGGGATTTAAATCTGAAGGACTCATAATCACATTTTCTGAGCTAGCAAGTCGAGATAGAATTTTTTCTTAGTTGCTCAGTTGTATTAGATTCTTTGCAACCCTGTGGACTGTAGCCTGCCAGGCTCTTCTGTCCAGGGAATTCTCCAGCTGGCTCTTAAGATAGGGGCTAGTTACTCAACACTCTTGAGAGTCCCTTGGACTGCAAGGAGCTCCAAGTAGTCCATCCTAAAGGAACTTAGTCCTGAATATTAATTGGAAATATTAATGTTGAAGCTGAAACTACAATACTTTGGCCACCTGATGCAAAGAGCTGACTCATTTGAAAAAACCCTGATGCTGGGAAAGATTGAAGGCAGGAGGAGAAGGGGATGGCAGAGGATAAGATGGTTGGATGGCATCACTGACTCAATAGACATGAGTCTGAACAACCTTTGGGAGTTGATGATGGACAGGGGGGCCTGGTGTGCTGCAGTCCATGGGTTCACAAAGAGTCGGACATGACTGAGAGACTGAACTGAGCCAAACTGACTTAACACCTAGATCTTAATACAGTGGTAATGTAAGGTAGAGACTTAAAATGTGAAGACAGTGAGTTTGGATTCAGCTTCTTTACCTGTAATGTTAAACCAGTTGAATGCCAAGGGAAGAAGTCTTCTTTGAGTCTATTCACTGTGAAAAATGATGAGAACATATATTAGTCTCAGAAAATTATCTATGTAATTAACCTAATTTTAAGATTGATGAACAATTGAGTGTAAATCCATGTTTTCTTAAGGAAAGATTTAATTGATATAAACAAGTCCAGACAGCAATGTTAAAAATACAGGTTAAGAAACAACTCCGACTTATTTTAAATTTCATATTTACTACTTCTTGACTAGATGACTTTGTAGGAAGTACTTAAATTCTCTTGGCCTCAGCTGACTCATCTATAAATTAAGAAAATAATATTATCTCATATAGTTGTAGTAAGAATTAAATAATAGATATAAAGCACTGGAATGACTTTTATGTGTGTATCTATTTATCTACCTATCAATGGCTCAATCAATATTGACTTACCTATTACTATTCTTGTTTTCCATATCTGTAAAATTGATGTAATATACAGTTCCAAGGTATGGTGGGGCTTAACTAATGTTGGTGATGTAGTTGCTAAGTCGTGTCTGACTCTTGAGACCCCATAGACTGTAGCCCACCAGTCTTCTCTGTCCATGGGATTTCCCAGGCAAGAATACAGGAGCTGTTTGCCATTTCCTTCTCCAAGTGATGGTCCCAACCTGAGGATCAAACCTGGGTCTCCTGCATTGCAGGCGGACTCTTTATTCACTGAGCCACCAGAGAGGCTGTGCTTACAGTCTCTGAATGGGACAGGAATTCCTTGGTGAGAATGTTAACTCTGTTTCTTCTGAAATGGGCATTCTTAGAATATACATTCTTAGAGTGTGAATGATGATGACCTAAGCTATCACGAAGAGTGACCTGCCATGTGCTTGTTAGTTAGTAAGAATTTCTGCAGGTATCATTTCTAATATTCATCCTGTCACTTACTATGTAGCCTGACCATTCATAAGTGGTTTGGGCATTTTTAGTTAGGAGGGACTCTTAAGAATTAATCACCTTTCACTCACTCTGAAAGTATAAGAGTTACTTGGAAATTCCTTTTTGAATAATCTCTGTCAAACATTATTTATTTTTAAATAAGCATATCTATCCCAGGTATATCTAAAGCATTTATTTCTGAATGAGCATTTCTCTCCCAAATTTATTTAATATAAACTTCTGTGAAATTCTCTAGATAAATCTTTAATTGCCACAACCCCCTGCAAAGGGCAATAAATAACACTAGTTTTTTTTTTTTTCTAGACAAATTTTTGATACAGATGTTAATTTTTTTTTAATGTGTTGAAAAAGATAGGCATAGTTTCAGAGAAGAATTCAGGGTGATTATGAGTATTCAAGAAAATCATAAGTCAAACTTGAGGTATATTTAAATGAAGGGGGGAAAGGGCTTTAGGCAAGGTGCTGTGCTGTGCTTAGTCACTCAGTCATGTCTGATTCTGTGTGACCCCAAGAGCTGTAGCAAGCCAGGTTCCTCTGTCCAAGAGGATTCTCCAGGCAAGAATACTGGAGTGGGTTGCCATGTCCTCCTCCAAGGGATCTTCCCAACCCAGAGATCAAACCCAGGCTCCTGAATGGCAGGAGGATTCTTTACCATCTGAGCTACCAGGGAAGCCCAAGAATACTGGGTTGGGTAGCCCATCCCTTCTCCAGGGTATCTTCCTGACCCAGGAACTGAACTGGAGTCTCCTGTGTTGCAGGCGAATTCTTTACCAGCTGAGCTACCAGGGAAACCAAGGAGTACTTTGTAAACTAAAATTTGCATGAGAAATCAAACAATGTCAGTAAAGATATATTCTTAAGAATATTTCCCAACTCCAACTTGCCATTCTTAACCCTGACTTTGTGTACTTTTTGAAACTTTTGTGATATATAATATCTCCATTACCAGTTCTGATATATTTGTATTCTACTGTCTGTGAGATAATATTATTAAAATAACTTATTTTGTACATAAGAAAAGTGAATATATTTGTGAATATATTGTAAGACATATTGTAAGATACTCTAAATTTTAAAATGTGCCTACATAAAGCAAAAAATGAAAGCACATCCAATACATTCATTATTAAACATGACAGATAGCATTAGAGTGTGTACATCCTTTGATTTCAAAAGATAATTTATTATGCTTCTTTTGACTTCTGCAAAGTGATTGATCCAAAGATTAAATTCTTTTAATTTTATGTAGCAAAGAACAAAACTCTTTCAGGGCCGTTGCTGATTTAAGGTTAGTTAGATATCATTTATTGCAAAACAAATCTCAGAATTCAGTGACATAAATCAATTACCATTTTATTATGCTTGCAGTTTTATAAGTCAAACGTTCAAACACACACAGGTTGGATGATGGTCTCTGCTCCTTGATGTCCGGGGTCTGAGATGAGAAGATCGAAATAGTTAGAAGTAACTTAAAAAAAAAAAAAAAAAAAAAAAAAAAAAAGAAGTAACTTAACAGGATGGGAACTGGAATCATCTGGATACATTTTCACTCATTTGTCTTGTGCCAGGGCTAGGATGACTCAAATTTGAGTTTAGCTGGAACTGTCAACCAGAATGTCTTCATGTGGCTTTTCCATGTAACATGGGCTTCCTAATGGCATGGAAACCTCAGAGTAGTAGGACTTCATACATGATGACCCAGGGTTTCAAGAAGCAGTGTTCCAGATAACAAGATGAAGCTGTACAGTCTTTCATGAGCTTGTATGCTGAACTGTATTGATTGAAGCAGTCACAGTCTTGCCCAGGTCCAAGGAGAGGTGATATAGACCCTAAATCATAATGAGATAAAACAGCCCTTCAAATAATTTGTGCCTACATTGGACTTCCCTGGTGGCTCAGACAGTAAAAAAATCTGCCTGCAATGCAAGAGACCCAAGTCCAATTCCTGGCTCAGGAAGACTCCCTGAAGAAGGGAATGGCAAACCACTCCAGTATTCTTGCCTGGGAAATCCCATGAACAGTGGAGCCTGTTGGGCTACAGTCTGCGGGATCACAAAGAGTTGGACAAGACTGAGTGACTTTCACTTTTTAAAAGTGCCACAACCTGAGTCCTTGAGAAGTTATCCTTACAGTTTTTGTAGATTTGCAACTCAAAACGTTTCAGAACACTAGGTGTTTCTAGTATTAGCATGACAAATATCCTAGATGAGTCCTAGATATTACAATGTGTGCTCTGGCTCTCAGACATGTCTAACTCTTTGCGACCCAATGGACTGTAGCCTGCCAGGCTTCTCTGTCTATGGGATTTTCCAGGCAAGAATATAGGAGTGGGTTGCTGTCTCCTTCAGGTGATCTTCCCAACCCAGGGATATAGCCCATTCCTCTTGTGTCTTCTTCATTGGCAGGTAGATTCTTTACCACTAGTGCCACCTGGAAAGCCCAGATATTAAATATTAAATTAAGATTTCCATTTTCTTCAATTACCCACTATACCTAATATTTTAAAGAACAAGACCTACATTCAAAATATCACCAGGTAGACATGGATTTCTAAATATGTCTTATAAACATACTTTTTTTCCATTTACTACAGATTATTATATCCAAGTCAATAAAATAGTATTTGAGCTTTTTCATATTCCCTTTTCATGCATTCTGGAACCTGGAAGTACTCTTTTTTGGAGAACTGGCATTAAAATGATATTTGTTAAGATGGAATTCCACATACACTTCAAAAGCTGACAAAATACTGGAATGCAACATGTTAATGGAATGAGTGAAAACAGAAAGCAGTGTATTTGACATTGGTTACTCTCAATTGAAGGTACTATGTCTCAGATGGAATTTTATATTTTAAGAGTATATCAGGCAATTGGAGCATATACAAAGAAATCAACAAAAATGATGATTTTGGAAAAATAGCACCATTTTTAAAAATTTAAAATATGTAGACCATTTTCCCTGAATTAATCTTTTACATTATATAATATTTTGTTGTATCCAAATCATTTAATATGTATATTTCACACTGAATCTTTACAAAAGCACTGACAGTTCTTTTTTTATGATTTTATTTCTTTATCTAGTTTATTTTTTTCCTGCGCTGGGTCTTGGCTTTTCTGTGGGTTTTCTCTAGTTTCAGTGTGTGAAGGCTACTCTAGTTGTGGTGCATGGACTTCTCATTGAGATGGCTTCTCTTGTTGCAGAGCACAAGCTTTAGGAATGTGGGCTTCAGTGGTTGCGGCTCATAGGCACTAGAGTATGGGCTCAGCAGTTGGGGCACATGGGCTTTGTTGCTTTGCAGCATGTGGAATCTTCACGGACCGATGATCAAACCTGTGTCCCCTGAATTGGCAGGCAGACGCCTATCCACTGTGCTATCAGGGAAGTCCAAGCACTAACTTTTCTTACATATCAGGGAAATGGAATCAAACAAACTATGGAGCCAGTTAGGGGAAGAGTAAGGAGAAGAATTTTATACAAGATCACATTATATTAACTTCACCTTGAAGGATGAACAACTATGATCCTTTTAAGAATTCAGAAAAGTTGTTGGTATCATAAGTATCTGCAGTAAAATAAGTATTATTTTTATCCCTGGGCCTGGGGAAAGAGTTAAGGAAAAATAATTAAATGTCAGAAAACCATTTATGTTCGGTTTGTTTACCCCAACAGATAAATTGGGACTCAAAAAGAGTAAGAAAACCCTTGCAACGCCTCAGAATATTGGTTTCTAAAAACATGCTAATGGAGATTTTTTAAATTAAGTTTCACTTCCTCCTGAAAATTGACTTAAATGCAACTAAACAACAACAACAACAAAAAGGTATAAATCTGCAAGGACAAAGAAAATGGGAATAGATGTAATAGCAAATATGTCATGTCAATAAAATTCTCAAAGCCAGAAAATGGATGGGAAATAGGGCTTGATTGAGAAGACTGGAGACAAATAAAATGTAGGCCTATAGGCAAGAAACCAATAACTGAGGCTTTCATGTCATAGAGTCCACTAAAGTTTAGGGCTTGGAAGCATCAGGTACAACTAAGGAAAAGATGTTGGCTAATTTGAAAGTGTATAAGAAATATTTATACCCCCTGAGTCTTGCCCCTGTTTGAAGAAACAGTAAATTCTCTAACTAAACCAAGCCAAAGTATACGAAAAGTTTTACCAAGATAATCTATATTCCATGATAAAAGCAAAAAAAAAGAGTGAGCATGAAGCACTGTTCTTTAAAAAAAAAATCTGGATGATTAAGTAAATATTAATATAAAAATCCCTTCCACTTCTGAATTCTCCAAAGTCCCCATTGTGTTGCTTTATGGGAACTGAAGCCTGGGGAAAAGGCAGAAGAAAACGATGATCTGGCTATTGTTATTGCTGTGAGTAATAAATAGTTCTTTTTCTCTGACCCAGTAGTTTTGTGTCCTCTGCCATTATCCATGAAAATGAGCCATGCTACTAATGTGTTTGCTTAAATTTGGGGTGAAATATCAGCCCCATTCACAGCTCTTGGTAGTTATTTACAAATTACAAGATAAGACTCAGAGAGGTTAGGGGATTTGCAAAAAGGTCACATAGCAAGCAGAGAGCAAAACTTTGGTATGAACTGCCTGTGTGACTGCAACTTCAAGAATTTGAGTTACTGCTTTTGTAAAGAGAAAGCTGATAAAGGAGCAGAGAATTATCTGTGTATCACTTTCAAATGAGGTGAAATCTGACCTTCAGTGGCATGGATGTTAAGAATTACCCACACATTTTTCAGAAGAGTTAAGCTTTTTTGTGCGAGCTCAGTTGCTCAGTCATGTCCGACTGTTTGCCACCTTATGGCAAACAGTTTGGCTGCCAAACATCTCTGTCCATGGGATTTTTCAGGCAAGAATACTGAAGTGGGTTGCCATTTCCAACTCCAGGGGATCTTCCCAATCCAGGAATCGAACTCGCCTTTCCTGAATTGCAGGCAGATTTTTTACCACTGCTCCAGCCACCTGAGAAGGCTTAATGTAAGCTTTACCTTCCTTTAAAGCAAGCAAAACTCTAAGAATGATCTTTAACATTAACAATGAAAGTTTAGACTGTGAGCTTTTCCTTGGTACCATTATAATATGGTAATCTTCTTTCAGAGATTTCTGGATGGCATTGGTTATAACCGTGAGTTATTAAAGCAATATGATTAAGATTTGAACTCTGGTCTTTATAATCCATAGCTTCACAAGAGTGGCAAGTGTTTAGGCTGAACAGAAAATAAGAAGCAAACTAAAAAACCACAATGCAATTTCAAACATGTGAAACTGCTGCTGCCGCCTAATGGTTAGCCTTGCTCAACATCTGTCTTTCCCAACTTCTTATGATTCCCTTCCAACTATGGGAACCACAGGAATTGACTCCAGGCAAACAAAGCCCTGGACGTGTGATGGTAATCTTTGCCACAAAATAAATGAGTTGGTCTGGAAAACCTCAGTTTCAGAAGGAGACTTTCACTTTTTGTTAGTATATTCTAATATTTTCTGAGATACCTACTTAGGAGGACTCAGTGAGGTTATGTACTGGGTGAAAAAGAGGAGAGATACATAGTATTTCCTAGAAAATTTAGAAAAATATGTTTATCTGAATATTATTTTTTCATTTGTTTTTGTTCCAAACTCTTAACACAGTGCTAGAGATACAAATTTAGCTATCCAAAAAATATACGTCTTTAAAAAATTCAAATCTGTCTGGGAACCATGAAATCTGCTGATCTCTCATAGCTTCTCAGAGCACTGGAGGGAGCCCAGCAGCTGTCAGAGGTAGGGAGGAATAGAGCAGCGATAGTCTTCTGCCCTTCCTTCCTCAGCCACAGTCTCAGCTCCCAACTCAGTTCTACAGATATGGAAACAGATGCTCTAGACATCTGAGCAGCAAGATATGCAATTAGTAATTAATAGACTCCAGATTCAAATCCAACAGGCCCCAACCTGCAAACTGTAATATATCTATTTCTTTGTGCTGCTCTCTCATTGGAAAATACCTTAAGGGGGGATAAGAACACTAAAATGTAGTAACAAACACCAAGACCCAATTTCCTTGTTTTGGAATTTTCCATAGTCAACCCTGGGCTTCCCAGGTGGCTCAGTGGGTAAATAATCCACCTGCAGTGCAGGAGACAGGAGATGTTTGATCCCTGGGTCAGGAAAACACCCTGGAGGAGGAAATGGCAATCCAATTCAGTATTGTTGCCTGGAGAATCCCATGGCCAGAGGAGCCTGGTGGGCTGCAGTCCATGGGTGGCAAAGAGTTGGACATGACTGAGCAGCTGAGCACATAGTCAGCCCCATATAGTCCCCAAAACCCTAAAGAATAATGAAAGGTAATAGAAACCACAGATTATTTGAGAGCAAATTAGGGCCAAATCAAAAACCTCAATATGTTATTTTTCATTGAGATTTCCTTCATTTATTTTTTTCTCAAAGGAAAAGTATTGTGAAAATGAATGTAAAAATTATAACTATGTCCACTAGTATGTTAAGTATCATGAGATCAAGGTATTTATGTTACTTAATGGTATATCATCAGTACCTGGAATGGTGTTGGTCATCTAATATATCAGCAATAGCTATAAGTGAAATATATGAATAAATCCAGAGTGATTTAATCATTTTTTCCTACTCAAGTTAAACATCAGACAATTATGTCTATGGACTCATTCCCATCAAATCTGTGGCTTAATCTGGAGCACATCTGAAGGTAATAGTAAATCTATCTAGCCTAGTAGGTAGTCTGGAATTAATCTTGTGAACTTATTAGGTGAACCATAAGTTCATGTTGCCATTAACCCACGCTGATCCATCTAAGCAGAATGTTTTTACCTTAACTTGAGCTGTGTAAGTCATGCTTATATGAATAGGTACATTAGAGGATCAGAAATCTGTCCTGTTCCATAGAAAATGAATTTATATGCAGGTCAGGAAGCAACAGTTAAAACTGGACATGAAACAACAGACTGGCTCCAAATAGGAAAAGGAGTACGTCAAGGCTGTATATTGTCATCCTGCTTATTTAACTTCTATGCAGAGTACATCATGAGAAACGCTGGGCTGGAAGAAGCACAAACTGGAATCAAGATTGCTGGGAGAAATATCAATAACTTCAGATACGCAGATGATGCCACCCTTATGGCAGAAAGTGAAGAGGAACTAAAAAGCCTCTTGATGAAAGTGAAAGAGGAGAGTGAAAAGGTTGGCTTAAAGTTCAACATTCAGAAAACTAAGATCATGGCATCTGGTCCCATCACTTCATGTGAAATAGATGGAGAAACAGGGGAAACAGTGAAAACCGTCAGACTTTATTTTTTGGGGCTCCAAAATCACTGCAGATGGTGATTGTAGTCATAAAATTAAAAGCCGCTTACTCCTTGGAAGAAAAGTTATGATCAACCTAGATAGCATATTGGAAAGCAGAGACATTACTTTGCCAACAAAGGTCTGCCTAGTCAAGGCTATGGTTTTTCCAGTGGTCCTGTATGGATGTGAGAGTTGGACTGTGAAGAAGGCTGAGCGCTGAAGAATTGATGCTTTTGAACTGTGGTGTTGGAGAAGACTCTCTTTTTTTTTTTTTTTTTTTTACTTTATTTTACTTTGCAATACTGTATTGGGTTTTGCCATACATCAACATGAATCCGCCACGGGTGTACATGAGTTCCCAATCCTGAACCCCCCTCCCACCTCCCTCCGCATACCATATCTCTGGGTCATCCCAGTGCACCAGCCCCAAGCACCCTGTATCTTCTGTCGAACCTAGACTTGCGATTCGTTTCTTACATGATATTATACAAGGAGATCCAACCAGTCCATTCTAAAGGAGATCAGTCCTGGGTGTTCTTTGGAAGGAATGATGCTAAAAACCTGAAAATCTAGTACTTTGGCCACCTCATGCGAAGACTTGACTCATTGGAAAAGACTATGAGGCTGGGAGGGATTGGGGGCTGGAGGGAAAGGGGACAACAGAGGATGAGATGGCAGGATGGCATCACCAACTCGATGGATGTGAGTTTGAGTGAACTCCGGGAGTTGGTGATGGACAGGGAGGCCTGGCAGGGTGTGATTCATGTGGTCGCAAAGACTCGGACACGACTGAGTGACTGAACTGAACTGACTGAACTGAAGGTGGGAAAGGGGCCAGAGGGATAATTTAGGAGTTTGGGATGAACAGATACACTACTATATATACAATAGAAAACCAACAAGGACCTACTGTATAGCATAACAGACTATATTCCATATCTTTTAATAGCCTACAATGGAAGAGAATCTGAAAAGGAATACATATATATGTATATATGTTTATAAATGAATAACTTTACTGTATACCTGAAGTTATGCAAATTATAAATCAACTATTAGTGACTCTGAGGGTAAAGCGTCTGCTCCAATGCAGAAGACCCGGGTTCGTTCCCTGGGTTGGGAAGATCCCCTGGAGAAGGAAATGGTAACCCACTCCAGTATTCTTGCCTGGAGAATCCCATGGACGGAGAAGCCTGGTAGGCTACAGTCCACGGGGTTGCAAGAGTCAGACATGACTGAGCGACTTCAACTTCACCTTCACCTTCATACTTCAATAAAACGTTGTTTATTTTGGAAAAACAAACAAACAAACAAAAACTTCTATCCTACTGGATAAAGCTTTGATCTCCACTGTACCTTCACCTTCTTTTCACAAAACCTGGACTGCTCTTGAGTTCCAGCAACTGATTGGTTTGCTATCTTGCTAGAGACACTTACTACCACAACTTATTCATCTTGAGAAACTCATTGAACTACATGCAAAGTGAGAGTGAAAGTCGATCATTTGTATCTGACTCTTTGCAACCCCATGGACTATACAGTCCATGAAATTCTCCCGGTCAAAATACTGGAGTGGGCAGCCATTCCTTTTTCCAGGGGATCTTCACAACCCAGGGATCAAACCCAGGTCTCCCACAGAGCTAGTCACGAGGGAAGCCAATGGTGAATATCTTAAGATAAATATCATATTCATAAGATATTCATCTTAAGAAACACATTAGACTACATGCAAAGACTTGTATTTTTTAATTCATTTACATTTTCGCCTAAATATTAAATTCCTCAAAAGCAATAACGTTTGCTTTTTTAATCCATGCATTAAATGACCATTTACAACTTTATCTTTCCTTGAATGTAGACACACTCCAAATACAATTTTCTCCCTCCAGGTGCATTTTGAAACATGCATCATTCTTTGAAGAGTCGGGATTGGGAACTCATGTACACCTGTGGTGGATTCATGTCAATGTATGGCAAAACCAATACAGTACTGTAAGTAAAATAAATAAATAAAAACAAACAAACAAGCAAACAAAAAAAAAAACAGAGTCGGATGGAATCACAAGCTGCCCCTTCCCTGCCATGTTCAGTTCAGGCAGTGGGGATCTCCTCCCTGGGGCTGGGGACTTGAGGGGTTGTGGTGTGAAGCCACCAAATACTTTCAGTATACTCAACTAGTTTGATTATAACTTAATAAAAAACATAATAGCATCTTTAAAAGCTTAGTAATACAACGTAATCAGAGAAGGCAATTGTAGCTCACTCCAGTACTCTTACCTGGAAAATCCCATGGATGGAGGAGCCTGATAGGCTGCAGTCCATGGGGTCGCTAAGAGTCGGATAGACAGAGCGACTTCACTTTCACTTTTCACTTTCATACATTGGAGAAGGAAATGGCAACCTACTCCAGTGTTCTTGCCTGGAGAATCCCAGGGATGTGGGAGCCTGGTGGGCTGCCATCTATGGGGTCGCACAGAGTCGGACATGACTGAAGTGACTTAGCAATACAACGTTAATATGCCATTTGTTGAAACATTTCAAAAGAGAATTAGTGTCATGTCAATTAAAACATGTCAATTTTAAAAGAGAATTAATTTGTTTTTAAAACTCCAAAAGCCTTAACGCTGTAGTCAGGAGAAAGGAAGTGGAAAGAACTACAAAATATACTTAAGGAAATGGGTCAATAGCTTACTGAAAGATTTCAACTTAGAAAATATATTTAATATATTTAATTGTTGAATTTAATTTTACATTGAGAATAATTGTGTACCTGGTGTTTTCCCCTTCAGATAGCATTCTTGGTTAAATATAGAGGGAAAAATAAACATATAAAAAGTAAGTTTCCCAAACCAAATGAAAGTGGCTTACAGCAGTCCTGGAAGAGCACATTTACCTCCTGGCCTTTGCTATCAACGTGGTTTATAAGTCCTTTCCTCTCAACTACTTAAAACTTTATGATGGTATTTGTTATGAAGTTTTCTAAATTTTATTTTTCTGTTATGTCCAAGTGATACAAAAATAAAATGAAATATCAATTATCTAACTTTTTATAACAAATACTTGGAATAAATCTGGATATAGGGGAACACGCATCATTGATCAAGAGCTTTCCTTTATTTGTGTTAGGACCAAACTGAAGCCAGGACAGACTCTAAGGGGCAGGCTAGGGCTGAGAAAAGCTGAGGCTCTGGGAGTTCCTGCAGGTAGTGTAGCTCAACCAATCAGAAAAAATCCCCGTAGCTCCCCGCCAGCGCCAGACCTGAGCCAATCTGGATAGGGATGCGAGGTTTAAAAGTCCCACGCGTGCCTACAGTTTAACCAATCAGCTATGCTGTTACAGAAACAAAGAACCCTCTGTATAAAAGTATATGTGATTCAGAGCTCGGGGCCTTTGTCTGATTCCACTGTGCTGGATGAAACATGGGTCCTGGCTCGAGCTAGTAATAAACCCCTTTATGCTTTTGCATTGCTGTGGACATCTTATTCTCTCAGTTTTGGGGACTTGGACTCTGGGCATAACATTTGTAGATATTTAGAATTAGGTGTATACAGTCACTGTGTGGCTAGAATGCCATCAGAGTTTTAGCTGGCATATAAAGAAGTAATAATGTAATTTCAAAAAATGCATTTTAAAATTTAGTTCATAAGTTCAGTATTTCACTCCAAGGTGATTGATGTAAAATACAAGTTCTGCAACATAAGACCTGTTGTGTGACTAAAAAAGCAGTCAAGTAGTCTAAACCAATCAACTTTATAATACACAGTTCAGACTATATATTATGTTTTTTTTAAATATACAGTTCAGATTGCTTTACAGCCAGCAATTCTTTCATATATATTTAATTTTCAATAGGTTGATTGTTTGACCACACCTTCACATCAGCTCTGATAGCTGAAGTAGGTGGTGTTGAGCCCTGCAATCCAATCATTACAGCCCTGAAATGATTTATTTCACACCCTCAAGACAAACTCTTTCAGCTCCTCAATTGCAGTTTACAATATATGAATGCAGCCTCTATGAATGACTAGTCACTACATAATTTAGGTGCAAAAGAATAACCATTATGACATTCAGATCCTTATCATTATGTTGCATTTCCTGTGTTTATTTCACAGTAGCTGGGAGAACTGCCTTATAACAGCTCATCAAAATAAAACCTTCAAAGGTATCAATCACAAAACCCCATATTTGGTTTTGTGTGTGGAGATTTTAGACATTTATTAGAAATCATTAGCTTTTGGCAAGTTAACAATAGAGTGAGCCTCATGTATAATTGATAGTTAGATAAAATATGTCTTCAATGTCTTCATATTACACTGACAGTTCATTTTCTTCTTGTCTCCACTGCCCAGATGAAACACTTTTTCTTGCACGCCATGCAGAAAAGTTTTGAAATACTGTTTTTACTTGTTCATTTCAAATTTGATATAAAATGACTATGATTTTAATAGTAGTGAAGGATAAGTTTTACTGAATATTATATATTATAAACTTTAGTTCTTTAATTGGATTTTATGATAACCTCAGAGTAACATATTTAGCTCATTCAATTTAATGGAAATGTTGCCGTATAATCCAATTGACAAAGACAGTCCTCTTTGTCAAATCAATTAGCCAAATAATTTTTTTTTGTCGAAAAGGATTAGACTTTATTTTTGACATTATTATATATGTGCATATATGATAAATATATATAGGTGGCTCAGACAGTAAAGAATCTGCCTGCAATGCAGGAGACTTGGATTCACTTCCTGGGTTGGGAAGATCCCCTGCAGAAGGGAATGGCTACCTATTCCAATATTCTTGCCTGAAGAATCCAATGGACAGAGGAACCTGGTGGGCTAGTCCATGGGGTCACAAAGAGTCAGACACAGCTAAGTGACTAACACTTTCAAATTTAATGTATATATATATATGTGTGTGTGTGTGTGTGTGTGTGTGTGTGTATAGTGTAAACTTCCTCACTTTTGAATTTCAGCCATAAGATAGTTAAGGAAGAAAGTGAGTAATGCCATGAAACATTGCCTGGAGTGGGGTCACAGGAATAAAGTTGGACATAGACCCCATGAAGCTATCTTTGCCTGAATTTTACTGAGAAGCACATTACTTTGTTTGCTGCCCTGGAGATTTTTAGATCCTGGGCTGCAAAGATTCTCCATGGAAGGGAATATGCCTTCTTTCTTAATGACATAGAATGGCAATTTAAAAAGGGAGCTGAGATAGGAGAGTTGACAGAATAAAAATGCTTTCTTTGCTGTCGTTGTTCAGTTGCTAAGTTGTGTCTGACTGTAGCCCACCAGGCTCCTCTGTCCATGGATTCTCCAGGCAAGAATACTGAAGTGGGATGCCATTTCCTTCTCCAAGGAATCTTCCCAGCCCAGAGATTGAACCCATGTCTCCTACGTTCCTAGGCAGATTCTCTCCTAGGCAGATCTCTCCCAGGCAGATTCTCTACCACTGAGCAACCAGGAGAGCCTCAGAATTGTTTCTTAAGGAAGAACAAAATGGGAAAGAATAACATGGAAGTTGAGGATCTAAACATCAATTCCTTCAATGATCCTGATGTCCACCGTATTCACATATCCTTGGGTGTGTGTATATCCAAATTGTAGACCACTCTAGGAGATCAATGGTCTTTGATTTTCCTAAAACATATATATATATGTAACATGTATATTTCCTAATCTTGATCAATTGTAGAGTTCTTTATTTGCTATTATTATATAAGTTTCAGGTATGAAATTGAAAAAAGCTCAGTTGTTAAATCTTAAAAATATGCATTCAATATACATAACAGACATTGTTCTAGCTACTTGGGTTAAATGATTGTGGTAGACTTTACTATTGTTTTCAATTATCCACTCCTCCTGTATAAGAGAATTGTCTGTGCTCAGACTTAACCACGAATTCTTGTAAGTCAGTCTTGTCCAAAGCATACTGAGTGAGCCCATTATGTGTCTTATCCAAGGAGAAGCTTTACAATTTTTGCTGAATGTCTTGGTAGTGTGCTCTGCTTTCTACAATAAGCACATCCCAGAAAATGGTTACATTTTTCCTATATCTCCTCAATCTGGTCTGAGAAGCTACATACATCACAGAACCCAGCAGGATCCAGCAGAGCCTTGGCTGACCCACAGCCCTCATGTAACTTGAATAACAAAACAAATATTTTGGCAGATACCACTGAAATTTGTTAACTATGCAACATTTTTTTTGCAACTTTAATAAGAAATTTACTAAGAGATGCAAAGAACAAAATAAACAATATTCCTACTCTCATGGAGGTTACAGTTTACATATGGTTAGCATAATATAAAAAAATAATTAGTATGTGGTCAATTATGACAATGTAAGTGCTTATTCCTATGCTTTTTAATTTGTGTTTTTTTAAAAGCTTTTTTTGATTGGTCTTTTTCAAAGTTGCAGGAAACAAAAGCAATATTTGCATAATATGGATGAAATTTACTTTTGAATTCTTTGTACTGATCACAATTCCACTTGAAGCAATAATAACAAACAAAATATGCTGTAACCCAACAAGTTAATTCATCTTGCAATGAAGACAAGAATCTATTTGGAGAAAGGAAAAGAGAAAGAAGGTTGAACTGTGCATGAAACTCTTAAGTAAATACAAAATATGAAAGTATTAGGCTGAATGAAATTATTTTGTCCTTGCTTAGACTGTGAGGTTGTTTAAATCCTAGTCCAGAAATTTTTTCTCTTCCTTCTGGACATTTACCTCTCCTGTGTGCCAAAATCCCTTCATTCAATTCACCTTTATTGGGTGTCTTTGATATACCATGACTATTCCTATATGGCCTTATTTTTCCTGGAGTCACAAGTGTCTAGGAAGTTTAAATGTTTTATAAGTTTCCTTCTTATTATACATTTCCTGGTTTTTATAATGGGTTTTATGAGGTTAATGCTGCAATCTTAATACCAGAATTTTGAGGAATAATTCATTCAAAATCAGTATTATTATGTGTATGGCATTGACATCAGCATGACTGATACAGGGAAAAAAAGGGGAGGTGAGGGGAGGTCTCAAGAAAGTCAGGAGAGTTCTTGTCTTTATACAGCTGACATTCTAGAAGTCAAAGGAAGAGATGAATAAATGGAAAAAGGAAGTTATAAAAATTCTGTACACATACAAGCACAGGTAAAAATAAGTTTAAATTTTTAATTGTTTGGTGGGCAAATGCTTTGCTGAGAAATTGGTAATTAAGTGTCCAAAGGGTGTGAGGCAGCAAGCCCTGTAGGATTCTAGGGGAAATGAATGTCAAGCAGAGGATACAGCGTGTATATTAAAAGGTCGTGCTGTGGGAGCATGTCTAACAGAATAGAAATAGAATGGAATGAGCATGGGAAAGGGCAGATGACTTAGAGAACAAGGAATTACCTCACATGGGGTCTTGAAGGCCAGTGTAAGCATTTGGCTATGACCATCAAGAAGGCTGAGTGCTGAAAAATTGATACTTTTGAACTGTGGTGCTGGAGAAGACTCTTGAGAGTCCCTTGGACAGCAAGGAGATCAAACCAGTGAATCCTAAAGGAAATCAGTCCTGAAAATTCATTGGAAGGACTGATGCTGGAGCTGAAGCTCCAATACTTTGGCCACATGATGTGAAGAGCTGACTCATTAGAAAAGACCCTGATGCTGGGAAAGACTGAAGCCGAGAGGAGAAGGGGGCAACCAGGGATGAGATGGTTGGATGGCATCACTGACTCAATGGACATGAGTTTGAACAAACTCTGGGAAATAGTGAAGGACAAGGGAATCTGGCGTGATGCAGTCCATGGGGTCAGACATGACTTAGTGACTGAACAACAAGAGGCCACTTCAGTTCAGTTCAGTTCAGGCGCTCAGTCATGTCTGACTGACTCTGTGACCCCACAGCACGCCAGGCCTCCCTGTCCGTTACCAACTCCTGGAGTTTACCCAAACCCATGTCCATTGTGCCGGTGATGCCATCCAACCATCTCATCCTCTGTGGTCCCCTTCTCCTCCTGCCCTCAATCTTTCCCAGCATCAGAGTCTTTTCAAATGAGTCAGCTCTCTGCATATCAGGTGGCCAAGGTATTGAAGTTTCAGCTTCAACATCAGTCCCTCCAAAGAACATCCAGGACTGATCTTTAGGAGGAGACCACTGGAGGATTTTAAATAGGGAAGTGGCATAATTTTACTTATTTGATAACTTATTTTGACCTTACTTACTTATTTGTTAACTTATTTGACCAGTGTTGAGAAACCACTGAAGTCACGGAGAATAGTGGAAGCAGAGAGACCCTGATAGGGAGAGCTGAATAACTGTAGTAAGAGAAGATGCTGACTTGGTCCAGTAAGGCATTAGAATTCCATGACATGCTATCACTTGAATGTGGTCATATTATGTACTTTCTCTTTAGACCATAGAGTTGTCATTTCAGAGATAGGCAAGTGGGATAGGTGAGTGATTAGTTATAAAAACCGTTTGCTGTAAAATAAACACAAATTTGAAACATAAAATATTCACTAGAGGATTCAAGGGCCCGTAATATAAACATAAGGTAAAACATTCCTTTAGATAAGGAGTATTGGTTGATTTAGACATAGTAAGTGCATGATTAAATTTTTAAAATGAGTAATATACTTGGAAGTTTAGTTCATGGCCCTGCATTATGCAACTAGGAAGGTCATTGAATAAGCACATTAGCAAGAGGTCTCTCAGTGTTATAAGGCTATATTTTTTGACACTTTGTACGGATTTAACTATAGCGATAGGTTATTTGCTTTATACTTTTAGCACAGATAGATGTTCCATAATAATATAGAATCTAGTTTATTAATTTTAGGTGAATCATATGTATGTATTCTGCTGTAACTTTTCTCATATATTTTACATGTATAAGCTGCATCTCTGGTGATATATTATGTAGATGAGATTCATTTATTTTTACTGTCATTTCATTTCATAATGTATATTTTCCTGTTCTCAGGTTGATAGATCAGTTCAGTTCAGTCGCTCAGTCATGTCTGACTCTTTGCGACCCCATGAACTGCAGCACGCCAGGCCTCCCTGTCCATCACCAACTCCCGGAGTTCACTCAGACTCACGCCCATCGAGTCAGTGATGCCACCCAACCATCTCATCCTCTTGAGTTGTTTCCAATGTTTTGGTATTATAAACTATTCTGTTAATATTCTTATATGTGTTGCCTGGAACATAATGGTAGAGGATATCATGGTTCTTTTCCTAGAGCTGAAATTGTTTGAATGTAAGGCACCTACATCTTCAGCTTTACAAAATCATGCCAAATTGCTTGTCAAAGTAAGGGCTTTGGACTATATGTAGGGGCTTATAGACTACACTCCATTCAGCAGTGTACATGAGTTCCTGTCATTCACATGCTATGAACACATAATATTAGCTGCTCTTTCCATTTCCCCCATATGAGTACATATAAGATGATGTAAAGTGAAGTGAAAATGAAGTCGCTCAGTCGTGTCTGACTCTGTGCGACTCCATGGACTGTAGCCTACCAGGCTCCTCTGTCCATACGATTTTCCAGGCAATAGTACTGGAGCCGATTGCCATTTCCTTCTCAGGGGATCTTCCCGACTCAGGGATCGAATGCTGATCTCCTGCATGGTAGACAGACGCTTTACCGTCTGAGCCACCACTGTGGTTTAATCACAAATTCAATTTATGTTTATTCAGCCTGTGTTTTTAAAAGTGAAAGTGAAAGTGTCAGTCACTCAATCATGTCTGACTCTGCAACCCCATGGAATGTAGCCCAACAGGCTCCTCTGTCCATGGGGATTCTCCAGGCAAGAATCCTGGAGTGGGTTGCCACTCCCTTCCCCAGGGGATCTTCCTACTCTGGGATGGAAGTCTGATCTCCTGCATTGCAGGCAAATTCTTTACCATCTAAGTCACCAGGGAAGCCCTAGGCATGTGTTTTTACTTGATATAAATATTTTCTTATTTTTAGAAGTTTCTTGCATTTCATCATATTAATTTTTCCCTGAATTTGTCACTTTATATGTTTGGAATATTAATCCATTGTTGGTTCTATAGTTTTCAGTTGATACCTCCTAGGATATGTCTTGCCTTTTTTGCTTAATGTTTTAAAAAATGCTACATAACACATATAATGATAGCTCTTTTCAGGTCTCCAAGAATATTTATATTAGATACAATAATACTGGAAGGATATTACTATGACTTTTTAAGGAAGAAGAAGTCCATTTATAGGATAAAAGAGCCTTCCAAAGTCAGTCAAAATTTTTTGAAACCCAAATTATGTTCTAGGCCATGCTTTTTGGTCATGCTTTAGAACACGTTATATCAGAGCATTCCCTTTAGAATAAATATTTTTTCTTTTGTGAAGGTTGGATCCAGCTGGTATTTTATTAACTTCTTGGAGTGTTTGACGTATTAATTGAATCTCTTGACTCTAGATTTTTGATTATGATTTCCTTAGTTACTTCCTATTGGCACTCAAGCAAGCACAATCAATATATCTTTGCTTACAACCAAACCACACTGGGCTTCCCTGGTGGCTCAGTCAGTAAAGAGTCTGCCCATAAAGGGGGAGACTTGGGTTCAATCCTGGGTAGGGAAGATCCCTTGGAGAAGGGAACAGCTTCTCATTCCAGTATTCTGGCCTGGAGAATTCCAGGGACAGAGGAGCAGGGAGGGTTACAGTCCATGGAGTTGCAAAGAGCTGGACACAACTGAGCGACTTCCTTCAGTTTCACTTTTTACTTTCACTTTCACAATCCATTAGACCAATAAAGTTTGTAGTTATAAGTGTAGCACAAAACTAAAATAAAACATCTTATAATTTTGTCATTTGATTTGTGCTAGAGCTACTGAGGTAAAATTAAATTTTAATGTTTTAAATGTTGTAAATACCATAAAAATTGGATCATTATTCCATCCAGTAGTTCAATATTAAGTGTAGCTTTTCTCTTTAAAATGAATAAAGACTGTGTATAAACTAAGTTGACTCATGTAATACAATGTCTCAGTTCAGTTCAGTCGCTTAGTCGTGTCCGCCTCTTTGCGACCCCCATGAATCGCAGCACGCCAGGCCTCCCTGTCCATCACCAATTCCCAGAGTTCACTCAGACTCACATCCATCGAGTCAGTGATGCCATCCAGCCATCTCATCCTCTGTCGTCCCCTTCTCCTCCTGCCCACAATCCCTCCCAGCATCAGTCTTTTCCAATGAATAAACTCTTCGCATGAGGTGGCCAAAATACTGGAGTTTCAGCTTCAGCGTTATTCCTTCTAAAGAAATCCCAGGGCTGATCTTCTTCAGAATGGACTGGTTGGATTTCCTTACAGTCCAAGGGACTCTCAAGAGTCTTCTCTAACACCACAGTTCAAAAGCATCAATTCTTCGTCACTCAGCTTTCTTCACAGTCCAACTCTCACATCCATACATGACCACTGGAAAAACCATAGCCTTGACTAGATGGATCTTTGTTGGCAAAGTAATGTCTCTGCTTTTGAATATACTATCTAGGTTGGTCATAAATTTCCTTCCAAGGAGTAAGCGTCTTTTAATTTCATGGCTGCAGTCACCATCTAGAGTGATTTTGGAGCCCCCAAAGATAAAAAGTCTGACACTGTTTCCACTGTTTCCCCATCTATTTGCCATGAAGTGATGGGACCAGATGCCATGATCTTCATTTTTACTTTTACCCAAAACTTGATTTTTAATAGACAATAGTTTAAAAGAGTAATGAAACATTTTTCTATTAATGAAAATATTATTTATACAAAAAGATGGAACTGTACCATATAACTAAACTCTCTATGCTGAGATTTATTACATATTTTAAATCAAACCAAAAAGTTTAACAATTTGCACCAGTGTTTGCTCCAGATTTCACGTATTTTTAATAAAACCCTTTATTGTGTGTTTGCAGTTGTTTATGTGTCTTCTTCATATGGTCAGCAGCTGGGAGTTATGCAACATCAAGACCATGAAATGTTGTTCTACATAATTCCCAATGCCCTCCTTATGTAAATCATAGCAGTAGCAGAGTTATGAATTTGAGCCTTAGATAAACAATGTATTTTAATGCATTCTAAGGGAAAGGACTTTAGTGTTCTATAATATCAAAACACCTGAGATATTCACAACAGCTGTAATACTAAGTGACTGAAAGTCCAAATGTTGGTGTAAAGGGATCCTGGATGCCTATTGCGCCACTGTAGGCTATATGGAAAAGCATGCATTTTGGAAATGGACTTTAGTTTGTATCTTGATTCTCCTTCTTACTAGCTGCATAGTTTACTTTAATCTGTAAAACAGGACATTTATTGGTAGTCTGGTTAGGCTACAGTACCCAGATCCCTATAAATCTAAGTAGTTTATTAAAAAGTTACCAGGCTGTGTGTCTGTCATGAATTGACAGACTTCATCATATTTGCTATCATATCTGCTCAGTCTGTGACATCATCTGATTCAGAAACCATTATTTCAAAAGTTGTGATTAGCTGAAGCAGAGGAAAAGAGCTTTCACAAATAAATGATTCAGTCTAGAAGTGACCATCACTGACTACATGGTCCCACTCAATCGTGGTGTAATCTGAAAGAGTAATCTTTTTATCTACCTTCAAAGCAAATGCCTCCAAATACAAGATGCAACATGAAGGATCATTATGGGGTTATCGAGAATTCATTAATATTTTGCATAAAGTTTCTGGCATGCCATCTATTAAATACAATAGTAGATGTCTGGAAGCATTCTTCGTTAAGAAATATTGGCATTAGGAAGAAAGGATAAAATGATATCATCCAGGAGTAGATTTTTTTATACTTTATTGTCCACCTAATGTTGTTTCTTTTGTGAATATATTTTAAACATATAGAAATAATTTTTTCATTTTAAAATATTAAAAATGGCACACTCACCACCACAATGATCCAGCTAATATAAAAGCTAGAAATTAAGTCTGAAAATCAGAGGACACATGTTTCCAGACATACTTTGAATCATTTCTAAATTTATTACATGGCAGGAATTTTTTTTTCTTAAAATTACATTTTAAAGAATAATTCAAATAAAGAAAATCAAACTATAACTTTTATGATTCAATCCTTCAGCTGTTTTTGAGGCAACTAGACCCATAAAATTCATTTTTTCCCCAATGCCATGCAATTATTTGCTGGAAGGGGTTGGAAAAGTGTCTCCTTCATTTCTTTTTACCCTGTTGTTGGTGGAACAGCTAGAATGAACACAAATATGTTCTGATTTCTAAAAGCTTGTTTTTTTCTAGATAATTCCTTACAGAATTGTATGTATAGCACTAAAATTTCTGTAATGAGTAAAGAAAATTTGCTGTTACATTTTCAAGCATCTGCATTACTTTGAAAAGCATATTTTAATTCCATTTGTTTTCAATGAATATTTATCATAAACAAAAAATTATAGGTTTATATCAAAAAGTAAGAGTCTTGAAAGATCAAAAATATTTTTTGTAACTATGTCTTAAAAAAAGATTATGTATTTCCACTTTGACCTCCAGATAGATGAGTAACTAATAAATCCAAAAAATAATTACACATGATAAATTATTTAGAATACAGGTTGTTGTTCACTCACTGAGTTGTGTCCTACACTTGCGACCCCAGGTTTCCCTGTCTTTCACCATCTCCCTGACTTTTCTCAAACACATGTCCATTGAGTTAGTGATGCCATCCAACCATTTCATCCTCTGTTGTCCCCCTTCTCTTCCCACCTTCTATCTTTCCCATCATCAGGGTCTTTTCCAGTGAGTTGACTCCTTACATCAGGTGGCCAAAGCACTGGAGCTTCAGCTTCAGCATCAGTTCTTCCAATGAATATTCAGGACTGATATCCTTTAAGACTGACTGGTTTGATCTCCTTGCTGTCCAAGGGACTCTCAAGAGTCTTCTCCAGTACCACAGTTCAAAAGCATCAATTCTTCAGTACTTAGGCTTCTTTATGGTCCAACTCTCACATCCATACATGGCTACTGGAAAAACCATAGCTTTGACTATATGGGCCTTTATTGGCAAAGTGATGTCTCTGCTTTTGAATATGCTGTCCTGGTTTGTTACAGCCTCTCTCCCTAGGAGGAAGCATCTTTCATATCACGGCTGTAGTCACCATCCACAGTAATTTTGGAGTCCAAGAAAATAAAATCTGTCATTGCTTCCACTTTTTCACCTCTATTTGCCATGAACTGATGGGACTGGATGCCATGATCTTCATTTTTTGAATGTTTTTTTTTTTGAAATTTTTTTTGAATGTTTTGTTTTAAACCAGCTTTTTCATTCTTCTTTTTCACCTTCATCAAGAGGCTCTTTGCTTTCTGCCATTAAAGTGGTATCATCCACATATGTGTGGTTGCTGATATTTCTCTTGGCAATTTTGATACCAGCTTGTGAGTCATCAGCCTGGCATTTTTGCATGATGTACTCTGCAAATAAGTTAAAAATAAGCAGATTGCCAATATATAGCCTTGATGTACTCCTTCTCCAATTTGAAACCAGTCCATTATTCCATGTCCAGTTCTAGCTGTTGATTCTTGACCGACCAATTTGATCTCTGATTCCTCTGCCTTTTCTAAATCTGGCTTATACATCTGGAAGTTCTTGGTTCATGTACTGCTGAAGCCTAACTTGAAGGATTTTGAGCATTACCTTGGTAGCATGTGAAATGAGTGCGATTGTACGGTAATGAACATTCTTTGGCATTGCCTTTCTTTGAAATTGGAATGAAAACTGAACTTTTACAGTCCTGTGGCTACTGCTGAGTTTTCCAAGTTTGCTGGCATATTGAGTCCAGCACTTTGACAGCATCATCTTTTAGGATTTTGAATAACTCAGCTTGAATCCATCACCTCCCCTAGATTTGTTTGTAGCAATGCTTCCTAAGACCCACTTGACTTCACACTCCAGGACGTCTGGCTCTAGGTGAGTGACCACACTATTGTGGTTATCTGGGTTATCAAGACTTTTTTTTGTACAGTTCTGTATATTCCTGCCACCTTTTCCTAATCTCCTTTGCTTCTGCTAGGTCCTTGCCTTTTTTGTCCTTTATTGTGGCCATCTTTGCATAAAATGTTTCCAGGTAGCTCCAATTTTCTTGAGGAGATTGTTAGTTTTTCCCATTCTATTATATTCCTGGAGGAAAAGTTGCTTATAGTAATGTAATAATTGATAATTCAAAACAAACTTAAAAAAATAATCTACAGCTAACATCATGTTTCATAATGAAAGAATGACTGCATTCCTCATAAAATGAGGTTAAGACAAGGATGTCAGTTTTCATCACTAATTCAACATAACTGTTAATGAGGAAAGAAAAGGAAATAAAAAGCATATAAATAAAAAAAGAAGATATAAAACTTTTTTTACAGATGACATTATAATCTACATAGAAAATTCCAGGAATCTACCAATCAATTGTATTTCCATTTATTAGCAATAAAAACATACAAACCAAAATTAAAAACAATACCATTTACAATCACTCAAAAACCAAAATACATACATATAAATTTAACAAAATATGTACAGTATTAGTATACTGAAAATCACAAAGCTCTGGTAAAAGGAAACAAAAAGAATCTAAGTAAATGAAGATACATAATCATTTTAATAATTTGGAAAACTCAAGGCAGTGAGGATGTTGATGATCACCAGATTAACTTATTGATTTAATGGAAACTTACCAAAATTCCTATAATATATTTACAATGATTTATTTATAATTAAACAGATATTCCTAAAGTTATAGATTCTTTGGTATTTGTAGGCTTTAATATTCAAAAATATAACTGTACTAAATAGCATGATCTTTAATGTAAATTGGGGTAAATTAGTGAATAACCAAAGACTGTTGATATTTGAAGAATGTTTAAGCCTTGTACATCTGTATTTGCAGTTTGCTATCCAAGGGTCACCAAATATAGCTATCAATAGGATCAGCTTCTAAAAGACAAACAGAGGAAATAAGTGAAATACTTAGAAAAACTTTTTCAATTCTAACCTGATTCTTATCAAGGTGTTCTATCAAATTGAATGTGGAGAATAGAATATATAATTATGTGAAGGCAATGGTTCACTAAAAGACAGAATAAAATGTTTTTGTGTAGAAAACAACCAAATAACTTACAGTGACCAAGAAAATTCTCCCCCTCAATCTAGTTATTTCCCTTTGGTTTCATTTCAGTTCCCATGTGACCTGTAGCATTTTTTGTCTTGACACATTACAGTTTAAACCTATGAACTTCCAGAGAGTTTAGTGCAGCCAGGATTTATTGCCCCAAAGATGAGAGGATAATTTAGTTTTTCAAATACCTTTTGGATAAATGTTGAGGCAACCTATCACCAACCCAAAATCTCAAATGAAGAACATCTTCAGAAAGTTCCACTTCCATGATATTAAAAAAAGAAGACCATCTGTGACTGGCATTTGATGAGTAAAAGAATTTTTTTGTCTGAAATACTTTTTCTATTTACAAATTGCAGTGTGAATTTAATTGGGCTGTTAAAATCTGACTCTTAACATTTCAAAATTTATTAAAGTCCAGAGAATTGTGAATTCATCACATGACAAATTTTTGTTTGTTTGATTATCCCCCTAGTTCTTTCTCTTGCTCTCCAAATGACTAGTCAGTGGAAGCTAGCAAAGGAGGGTGAGTTTATATTGATTTATCTTTATGATAACAAATAACTAGTTAATGGACAGCAGAGCCAAGAACTAAATATGGCTCTAAAATTTAAAATAAATAATGAAAGAGATTACCTAATAAATTATGATTACTAGTTGAGTTTCAGGTCACAAGGGTTAAGATCACTCATATATTCTTCAATTTAGGGAGAACAGAATTAGCAGCTTGAGAACACGGGCTTAAAAAAAAAAATCTGGGTTTGAGTTGTATCTCTGCCATTCACACACTGTGAACATGGATAGTTCATATTCCATTCCAAGAATCATTTTCCCACACTATAAAAGTGCATGGTAAATGAGACCAGTTTCATAGAGTTATTGTCAGATTTAAGTGGCTTAATCTACTATAGCATTTGATAAAAGATCTAGCAAAAAATTTACTCAATAAATCTTAGCTATTTTGAGTCCTATGTATTCCCCAGGAGTATGGGAAATGTAAAATTTTCTAGCTTTAATGAACACACTCTAGTTAGTCTGCTCTTGACTGACAATTCAGTGGCTTTTGGGAAAAAATAATTAAGGAGAACAAAACACTGGTGATTTTATTAACAAATTAACCTGTTCATGTGCAAATCTGAGTTCATCATTTCCAAAACATTTGTCTCTAATTATACAGCTATGGCATTAATAGTTTTTCTATGAGAAAGTTGAGAGTGGAATTGAACAAAGTATGGGGTTAATGTTTCAGCTAGACAATAAAAATTATTATGGACCTAATCACATTATGAAAGTACATGTTTTTTTATGGAAAATTTGAAGTTCAGAAAGGAGAAAATAAGATGTATTTACTATAATTTATGGCCTGCTGGGTTTTGTTTTTAAAGATTATTTTTTCTTTTTTCATGAGCACTTTTTCATGTTTTTGTCAATGAAATCCTCATTTTTAATGGCTGTATAATGAGTCCAATGAATTCTGAAAACTATATACAAGTTGCTCAGTGTCTTGGAATCTTAGTTTCCTTATCTGCAGCATGGTGATGAAAACAGCCATCCCAAAGTTTTATTGTGGGTGCTAAATGAGGTAGTGCTTGTGAAAAAGCTGTAGCAGTAAGCTAGAAATTGCAACACAAATGTTACTTAGTATTAGCTCTATTTCTTGATAAGGGGAAATCCTGATGGGGTGGACATTAGCAGAAAAAAGACCAGCTTTAACTGCTATTTTGAAGTGATTTCCTGTTTCAAGAGGAGGAATGGATTTTATTGGTTTTTCTTGTTTGTTTTTTTCTTATGAGTTAATATTTGCTACCATATAATTAGAATAAATCCTCCAAAAGGTAGGAAAAATGTCAAAGTCTGCAAATAGGCAGAGAAGAAGTAGGAAGATTTACATCAAGTGGTCACCACCATTTTAAAGATTATAAAATATTAATTTGGATTCTTTAAAATATTTTAACATTCTTATACTTGTATTTTAATTTTTTAATGTTTTGAGATATATTTTGATTTAGAGAGCCTCAAAAAGCAAGGTTCGTCTTCCATTCTACTCTTATTCCTACATTTCTTTGATCTTAATAAAATCAATATTCAAGAGTAGGAGGGATACTGTAATTTTATAAATATGGATGAATGTTTCAAAAAGTGTTTTACTTCCAAAAACCTCTTGATAGAATTCATGCCATAGTAAAATATAGAAAAGAACATTAGGGTGGTTTTTGGTCTACTGCTTCTTGGGAAGTTATGCTTCAAAAGGTTGAAATATGTCAGAGAGCAATACCCAGTTTTATTGCTAAGCACCACAATCCACTTTTCTTGGTAAAGTTCAACACGATGAAAAGCAATTCTTGTGTACCACAGGCAAATCATAAGAATGCATTAGACTGAATGATAGAAGACCTACGTTCGACCATCAGTTCTGCTGGTTCTGCTACCAGTTTGGGCAATGACTAACGGCAAGCAAGTATAAAAGGCATTTGTTTATAATGCGAGTCAAATCCCACCTCATACATACAAGGTGTTTTGCAGTCATTTGTCATTTCAACCAGAATTTATTGCAGTCTTTTCTGTCTCTACCTCAAGCATATAGTTTTTTTTTTTCCCCTGATTTATATGGTCCTCATTAAACTCCTCTAAATCTTCCCTAAATGTATTATATCACCACCATCCTTTCTTTTTTCAACCTGTCTTTCTTCTTTTAAGGAGACATAAAAATGTATTACAAAAGTAAGCTGGAACTAGCTTCATTTCCTGAAACTACAACTTGGCTCTCATGAAGGCCACTGAGAGTAACTCAACATTTCTCTGTAGTTTGTGAAGAAAAATTGTGAAAGATAGGGAAGATTTTTTTTTTTCTCCTTACCTGAATATTTTAGAAGAAAATACTAAGGGATTGTATGTAGACAGAAAAACAACACTGTTTGAATATCACATTTTGAAAGTCGCTCAGTCCTGTCCGACTCTTTGTGACCCCATGGACTATACAGTCCATGGAATTCTCAAGGCCAGAATGCTGGAGTGGGTAGCTATTCCCTTCTCCAGGGAGTCTTCCCAACTCAGAGATCGAACCCAGTCTCCCGCATTGCAGGCAGATTATTTACCATCTGAGCCATCATTCTACTTGAGGAAATATGAGTTAAAGAGGGCAAACAATTAAAAACCATGAAACCTCACACATGGTTGATGAGTCAACAAGTATTTAAAGAGTGGCTAATAAGTAGCTAACCATCTGCTCAACTGTGTGGTCCAGAGGAGGACTGTAGGAGTTAAGAGCAGAGAGTACCTACATGATCTACTACACTTCCAAAATGTTTGTTTTAAATATTATGAGCTCCTATGAAGAGTGTTTGGTATGTTGGCCAGAAACCAAACCAGTCAGCTGCTTTGAAGACAGCTAGTTTTTCTAAATTAATTCTGTAATAAAGGCAGAGAACCCAAGATGGAGCAAAAACAAAGATAATGAGTCCATTAAATGAGACCACACTCATTGTCTGAATGAGTACTTGCACTTGCATCTGAAGAAGTTTCCAAAGGATGCAAGCTTGCTTAATTTGGAAAAGCCTCAGAGAAAGAGTAGCATTTGGGCCCAGCTTCAATAATCTCATGCTCTTCTGAGCTACAAATTACTGCATTAATTTAATAGGTTTGTCACATTCTTTTTATACTTTCCCAAATGTTTTTAAGTCATATTCTCTTAACATGAATTCAAATAAATTTTGTTGTGATTCCTTTTTGGATGCTGACACCTCTAAATTTTTCTATGAAAAGTAAGGAGTTGATCAAGGCATTGCTTTTTGCTCAGCTCTTGGCACTTTGTGAGCCCTAAATAAACTAATCTAGGGTTGGGTGATATAGAATGACATTAAACTTGGTGTGCTTTACAATCTGTTAGCAATAGTTGATTTGCTGAGTTTTGCTGACTAATCACTAATGTTCATTTTCAGTAATTGAGTTGAGAATTGCTCCTATAGCTCCTCTCTCATATTCTTCAAGATCAAACATGCTATGTGAAAAGTAGAAGTAGCCACATATTAATAGTCCAAGAAATTCTTTAGGCACTATTTGGCTCATTCCCCCCAGCCCTCTTCCTACCTGATTTTCTTGTTTCTATCCTGTGTCTTTATACATAATTTTTTCTCTTTCTTTGCCCTGAAATTGATAAACAACTTGAATATGTTACTCAGATTTTAGTTTTGATTTTGGTTTTGCTTGTGAATATTGCCCCTTGAATCACCCATTTCAGCAAAATCAACTCAGCATCTCCTCAGTTCCATTCCACCCATAACTCAGGGAAAAACAGCTCGGGTGTCCAGATTGCCTGGAATTGAAGAAACTGACAGGTTTGTTCCAGGATTGTAATCCCCCTGAGAGTGCCCCATAGTGCCTGCAGGGACCAAGAAAAAAAAAAAATTGCTTTCTCCTTTTCCTAAGGTCTAACAGTTATACTGTAGTCCTTAAAGTATTCCTAAATCAGCATGTCCTGATGAGGTTTTATACATGTGACAATAATCTCTGTAAAAGACTTGTAAATGGTTCTTCCCTTGATATCTATTAATTTAAAAAATTCATTCAGAATAGTTAAAATACATTTTCTGGGATCTTGAGAACTAATCCTGATTAACCATGGTTTTGTTTTAATCTCTGCATTATCTCAAAACAAAATATTGATTAGTTGGTTGTTGGCTGTGTTGTTTATGAATGACAGCTTTGCTTATCTCTTGGTTTCTGACAATACAACTGAGTAAAGCAGAAAAATCTATTAAAAACCTACTCCTGAATTATTTTCTGTAATAAAAATAAAATAGCATTAATCTGAATTTTTATGTTAGAAATTTTGTTCTAGTTCTAAAATTAATCAAGTAAATGTTTTTCATTCTTTTCATGATAAAAAATTTCTTAAATTTTAAGAAATTTAAAAATTAGTCATGATTATATTTATTGACTGCTTTCACAAACTCATATTCTGGTATGTTGAAAACATTTGTCTTCTTTTTTTATATCCTTTTATTACACTTTTATAGTATTATCGGGGAAAGAAGAAAAGGTCTAATCAATATTATTGATCTGTTAGAAAATACATCGACTGATAGTTGAAAATCACTGGCCTGTACCCTCTTTACTGAGTTTCACAAAATATATTTCCAATATCTTATTGAAAGGTCAAACTTCATTTTACACTTAATTTATCCTTCACCAACAAGCATCCTCTTCCTCGGGCTAGTCCTCATCCCATAATCCTTATTCTTTTTAAATAGTATATACTGTCAGTTAGAAGTAGTGAATCATCTTCAACTCCCATCACATATCACATGATTTTTTTTTTATTCTCCAGCATCACATCAATTACTAAAAACTGTAATTAAATCTCAAAATTGTTTCTTAAATCTGGTTTTCCTTATCATTCTGTATTAGTGCCACCTAACTCAAAACATAATCATGCCTTACTCAGACATGTTTTAGTCACCAGAAACTTTCTTCTTTCTATGTGGCTACTGGATTTATCTTCTTATATAAAGTAAGTCTCCAGTCAATCATTCAGTCATTTGGTCATCTCTCATTCTCTCATTCAAGAAATACTCAAGCAATACCATTTCTGAGCCCAAATTTGATTTTGCTTTCCTTTTTAGGTTCCCCATTATAAAGTTTGAATCATCTTTATAGCTCACTCACCACAGATGTGTAAGTTCATTAGCAAATATATTGGCACACCAGCTTCATTGCTTACTCCATTTAATGTAATTCTCTCTTGTTTACTTTTTCTGTTTCATCATTGTCTTGAGTTATGTGTCACTTCACAGTCAATTAAGTTGTGTCACAAATAAAGCATATATATAGTCAACTATGCACATTTTCCAAACCTAATTTTACTGACTACAAAAACTATTCTTGAGTCCTTAATACTCATGAGGTAAAGTACGAAAAACCTTATCATGGCTGCATTGTCTGGTTGCTACAATTTTTCAGCATCACATTCCAGAGTTGTGTTCAAGATCACAGATCTTCTAAGGAGTCACTGAATAAATCCTAGCTTTTCAACTTTCCACACCTTTGTGTTTTGATGATATCTTCAAAGATACTCTGAGAAGCACAATTATTTCACATATAACTCACATGAAATTTATAGTATCAAGTAAGTTTGGAAAGTGGCATATACCACACTCTTCTTATGAAGACCCTGACTACACATTTGCTTAAATTGAAAGTATTAATAGTGTTTTTCAAACCTAAAGGTTTTGAGACTCACCTGAGAGATCTTTTTTTTTTTTTTTTTTTTTTTAAAGTCTGGATTCTCGTGCGTGGGTACTAAGTCGCTTCAGTCATGTCCGACTCTTCTCGACCCTATACCCATAGCTCTCCAGGCTATTCTGTTCATGGAATTCTCCAGGCAAGAATACTAGAACAGTTGCTATGCCCTCCTCCAAGGGATCTTTCCAACCCAGGGATTGAACCAGCATCTCTTACATCTCCTTCATTAAGCAGGTGGGTTCTTAACCACTAGTGCCAGCCTATTTAAAGCGAGATTTTGAATCATATATCTGAGGTGAGCACTATGGTCTGAATGTCTGTTGCTCCCCCACCCCCGAATTCACATGCTGAAATCTTAATGCCCAGTGTGATAATGGCTTCTCTGTTGGCTTAGCCGGTAAAGAGTCTGCCTGCAATGTGGGAGACCTCAGTTTGATCCTTGGGTCAGGAAGATCTTCTGAAGTAGGTAATGGCAACCCACTCCAGCATTCTCATCTGGGAAATTCCATGGACAGAGGATCCTGCTGGGCTACAGTCCATGGGGTCACAAAGAGTCAGACACGAGTGAGTGACCAACTTTCTTTTTTCTTCTTGGAGTGTGATGATATTAGGAAGTGTGGCCTTTGGAAGGGTCTTGGGTCATGAAGGCAAAACTTTCATGAATGAAATTAATATTTTTATAAAAGAGGATTGAGATCCCCAGCCCTCTCCATCATGTGAAGACAGGATGAAAAATCTGCAACCCGAAAGATCGCTTTCACCAGAACTCAGCTATGGTGTTACACTGATCTCACACTTGCAACCACCAGAACTGTAGGGAATAGATTTCTGTATATAAACTACCTAGCCTGAGGTACTTGTTGTAACAGCCTGAATGGACTAAAACAGTGAATTTGTCAAATCTGTATTTTTATTAAGTGACCTAAGTTATATTTATAATCCAAAAAATTTTAAGAAACACTTGCTAAAGTTTCTCAGAATGCTGCAATAAAGACACCTTTATTACCTTTGTTTGCCCAGTGTTTGCCAAGCATATTTAGGTATGGGCATCCCATTTTTTAATATGACATCTAATTCTCAGACATGCTGGCTTCTGTTATTCTCACTACATAAGATTTTCATACTAGCCAGGAAAATTCCTGTACGTCCTTCAAAATGCAGTTCAAAGCAACTTTTTAAGCTAAGACTTTCCTGAGCTCGCCTATGCAGCCCTGCTCAGCATTGTAATATGTATCTCATCACTTTGTATTACTTTAACAGTGTAATTTATTTCCTTCCTTTATTTCCTTTCTCTAGTTTCTGAGTAACTTGAGGGAACTGAACACACACATATTTTATGTGTTGAATGCATGTGAATGAATATTTTCATAAATGAATCCATGGATGAATGGTAAGATAGCATCAAGTCTTCTAGAGTAATTATGGATCAATCAGCACAAAATAATCAGAATTAACAGTATAATCAAATTCCAATTTCATTCTTTCTGAAAATTTAACTCATTACTACAGCATATGTTAATGTAAGGTAATCTTCACACGTAATATTAGAAAAATCTATTCCCAAGTTTATGACTATCACCATTCACTAGGTTCACATTTCTCTTCTAGACTTTTCTTCTTTGATCAAATCTTTTATGGACTTTAAAATAGCAGAAGAATCAATGCTTTTTCACATGGCCATTTTATGCATTTACCACATTCTTCCTGAGCTAATCACTTAAGTATATTTTTAGAATTTATAAGAGAAAAAGAACAATTCTGTGAAGTATTTGTGTGGGCAGATGTTTCATATAAGATACAAAAAAGCTGACTTCAATATAAATTTACTGTAATAGTTTCTTAAGGATCTCATTGTGGACTAAAAATATGAGCCCAGTATTTTTTCAATTTTAAATTATTGTCTGATTGTTTTCATTTTCTTATATAAATATTTACAGACTGCCTCAGTATAAATGAAGAGAAAATCTAAAAATGAACATTAACTGAAATTTTGTGAGGATTCCTAGCAAAAGAGATACCTGCAATGTGCATTGAAATGTTTATTCTTGTGGGGTCTATTTTGGCATTATTATTTCCACATAGTTACCCAAAATAATATGCAATATGTTTTTCTTTTTCCAGTCTGCAGACATGCACTTTAATATCTTATTGTTAACGTCTCAGTTTGAAAAATATTTTTAGAATAGAATGCATTCAATTAGTGACTGTAGCCAACTGTGCTAGTGTACATAAAACTAATTCTGTTCAGGTTTAGACTTAAAAAAATAAAATCCAGGATTTGTTTTGAGAAGTTAATGATTAACTCTATTGCATTTGTTCTTAAAAATGGGACTTTATCCTTTAAGTCAACATGTGCCTATGTTGTTACCAATAATGCATGGATAAATGACTTCATAAAGCATACTACCATTTCTTTGAATTACGTATCATGTCTTTGAATGAAAAAAAAAGAGATTTATCTGTTTTAAAGCTGAAGAAGTCCCACAATAAGGCTTTGTATATAAAAGGCAATAGTGAGGTGAAGAGGTGAAGTCACTCAGTCATGTCCTACTCTTTGCGACCCCATGGACTATAACCTACTAGGCTTCTCTGTCCATGGGATTCTCCAGGCAAGAATACTGGAGTGGGTTGCCATTTTCAATAAACCTCTATTAATTTTGTTATCTGTCATCTTCATTTGAGTACTCACTGAATCAACTCTAAAAAACCTACAGAAATCAACAGAATGATCCTGATCTGTGATGAAGAAAATAAATAGTAGAACAAAAGATTTCAAAGGTTAAAAAAAAAAGTAAAAGGGTTTGTACCTTCTAAATGTAGAAAGGCCTGCATAAATAGCAGAGGCCTCTGGATTATTTTTAAATAGCCAGAAAGATTCTTTTGACTGGAAATTTATTACATTGGTTCAGACAAAAATGTGACTTATTTGCATATTATTAATGGTTTTGCATTTCCCATAAGCCACTTACGGGAGCAGTGGTAGCCAACACATACACAAAGAAGCCACAGACAAGGAGAGAGAAAAGCCACATTCCATTACACAAATGCATGTCCCCTGGGCTTGCTTCCTAGAGCAATGTGGGTGCAAACAGACAGAGGCTTGCCAGCCCTATTTTCACTGGTACAGGAAACCACCTGCAGATGGTTGCAAGGTTATGGGAAGTCACTGGTGGTATTTCCATCAGCGTGCTTTAGGTAGTTCAATTTCTGTTTTCAGCTCCCATTCCTCCGTTAACCAAGACAGGTGTGGCCAGTTTCCTTTAGTCTTGGTTCATTGGTTCTTGTTCATGGAAAACTCCCTGGTATTTACTCTAAGAAATAATAGCAATTCACATCAAACTAGCCATTTAATTTGTTATTAAATTCACTGGCATGCTGTATGACAGAGAATTATGTTATTGGATTCCTGAACTTCCTATTTCTGTCTTTAATTCAGATTATTTTACTTTTACCTTGCACTCTGTAGAATACAATAGTTATGGCTTCTACTCTGTAGAATACAATAGGTACAATGCCTGTACCTACTCATACAAATACAGTTTATATGCTCCATTAGGCACTTTGTAATTTGGCTCCTTAGAAGTCCTAAGAAAAGCTTCTTGATATTTACCATTTCAGAATATGTCTCATAAATTAAATGTTACTTTGGGTTTAAACTTACTTTTAAGTGAGTTTAAAAAGCCCCTGAAGATTTATTAATTTTTGAAAAATTGATATTTATGGTAGTTGGATATTTAGAGTGTTTTTCTTTTTACTGATTCTGATTTTGTATTTCTGAGTCTTTATACTCTGCTTATGCATTTTTCTATGGTCTTTGTTAATACCCAAAGTGGGTCATCTAATCCAAAACAGACTTGCTGCTATTTTCAACTATATTCAGTTTGTAGGTTAAATATATGAGATAGAAATAACTGTAGAAAATGTGAATTTCTGAGGCTAGACATTCCAACTAGGTCTTTGCAGCCAGGAATGTGGATTAGTCTGGGCAAGGAATGGTAAACCTGAGTTATTTTAAAGTAATAGACAATGGATGTGAGTCCTGAATTTATGTTTATCTATTTAATTTATATGAAAGGTTGTGTTAGAAGAAGACTGAACTTGGAAGGTCTTATAGGAAATGTACCCAAGTACAAACAAGTTTGGTGAGTGATGTAAGACCAAGCACACCAAAAGTAAGTGATGCAGAGGGAAATGTAGTTCAGCTTCCTCTGTCCTTGTCCAGGTATCAGTCTGTGGTATCAGCCCTTTCAGTTTAGTTGGGAAGGAAATAGGAAATTAGAGTGAGTGAACACACACATTTGTTCAAATAAGGAGACCGAAACAGGATGTACATGCTGTGGTTAATAACAGCAAAGCACCCTTGCATTTACAATTCCTGCCCAGACTAACTCACATTCCTATGTGAACAGCCTAGTTGGAATGTCTCCTACCAGTAACCCTGAAGGCAGAAGTGATGGGCACTGACAGAAGAATGGCTTCCACATGCTTCCAATATGGTGAAAGTTTCAGGTTACAGACTGATTTTATTGGCCACCCTCATGATTTGGGTGGGGCACCAAAAAGAGATACTTTTCACAGATCCATGTCTGTCTTTTAAGGGGAAGAAAAAGGTCAAATAACAAAACTGAAAAAGCTGTGGCAATAATAAATCAATGAAGTATATTCAGTAGCATATGTGAAAATTCCAAACAGTAGTCAATGCAAGAATAAATGACTGAAACAAACAAATGAGCTACAGTGTAAAAAAGAAGTCTTCATCCAAAGTCATTTCTTCCACTTACAAAGAACAACTAAATTTTAGGAAGCGTAAAATAACAAGTGACATTTCAATAGTTACATGCTCTTTACCATAAGGAGTATATGCTCCAGTGATGTTTCTCAAATCAAATATATACCAAATAGTAACACAGAATAATATGCAACAAACCTGGGACACTGAGGTCTGTTATTCCATGTCAGATAAAAAGATGGTTTAAGGTATTTAGCCTAATAAAATAGTCTACATTTCAAATTATGTGTTGCCTCATTTGCTTAGCCACAGAAGACAGCCTGACTAAAATTAGGTTTCTGTTGTAAGGAAAAGCAGACTGTCCTACCTCAGATTGTCTCTGTTCTTGGAGTTCAGGGAGATTAAGCAACATACCCTGGGTTACATAGTCAGAAATGTGAAGATCTAACATGAGAATCTAGGATTGTTACTCCAAACCTTATATCCTTTCTCCATCTCACATATCTCTAACATTACAATTCAACTGTAATTCAAGCCACTGACCATACTAAAATAAATCATATAGGCTTTAGGATGCTAGCACTTATCTCCAAGTTCTCACTAGGACAGTACACAGACAGACAATAAAATGGACAATTACAATTAACTACACTAATATAGAAAATGTTTTTTTAAGAAAAGACAAAGATAAAACTCTAAAGAAAACTAATATTTAATGGCTGGCAGAAGAAGAGTAGCTAGTGGAAGCCACTACCGAGAAGCACACAAGAAAGGGCAGAGATGAAGACAGGGCCAGTAAGCACCCTTCTGGGTCCCATTACCCATCTGTAGAAGTGGAGAGTATGAAAGCTCAGTGGGTATGCCACATCGATGTGTTAATATAGATCCAGTTCCTTACAAAGTAATCCATAATGTATTTTCAATTAAATTATTATTATTCTATGAATTAATGTCCACATGATTTGCACAATTGAAAAATTTGGAATAATGTTTAGATATTTGTAGCATTTTAATTGAATTATATGTTAGCATATTAAACAACCTATCAACGTATTATTCTAAAAATATATTAGTATGTTAATATGTAGCCAAGACTATCCCTCAAAGCTAGCTGCATTTGTTCTTAAATAGATCACTGTCCCTGGTGGCTCAGATGGTAAAGAATTTGTCTACAATGCAACAGACCCAGGTTCAGTTCCTGGGATGGGAAAATCTGCTGGAGAAGGGAATGGCAACTTCTTGCATTATTCTTGTCTGGAAAATCCCATGGACAGAGGAGACTGCTGGGCTATAGTCCATGGGTTCACAAAGACTTGGACATGATTGAGTGACTCACACTTTTCAGACCACTGTTAAGGATTATAAAAATGAAATTTTCAAGGATTTTTGTTTCATATTTTTAAATTTTCCTTAGTATGATAGAAACCTGAATATTGTGCTTAGTACCAGGATGTTTATCCTATAATAACATTACCTGTCATTTTCCTCATTTGTCTTTCCAGTACTTCTAGTTTTATACATTTGAGCAGATATACCAGCTTGAGAGTGTGGGACAGAGGTTCTCTGCCATGAAAGAAGGAGATAATGGAGACTTAGACTCTAGTCTCATCTCTGTTTATAATGCCTAAAATCTTGGGTAATCCTTGGATTGAGGCCCAACATTTACTTAATAAATGAGAGCTAGAAGTAAGATGCTATGATAGGCACTATACGAGTTTGAGGGCTGATGAGCCATGGTATTGTCATTTAAGAATCTGACAACATAGCAGGAGGGATAAGATTAGTATAAAATAACAAAAGTATATATTAAATGTAATAAAAGCTATAGAAGTTAAATGCCAGGAGGGCTATCGAGGAAACTTGGGCTTCCCTGGTGGCTCAGATGCTAAGGAATCTGCCTGCAATGCAAGATACCTGGGTTCAATCCCTGGGTTGGGAAGATCCCCTGGAGGAGGGCATGGCAACCCACTCCAGTATTTTTGCCTGAGAATCCCCATGGACAGAGGAGCTTGGCTGGCTGTAGTTCATGGGGTCGCAAAGACTCAGACACTAGTGAGTGACTAAGCATGCATGGTTTCCAGCAGTGGTTACCAGAAAAGGCATGTTACAGTACAAATGGGAACCCTTCTCTTCATTGCTGAAACACAATACTGAAATATTTTTAGTAATTGAATTTTAGACAGTGCTACAGAAAGTAGAATATACTTGTTATTTTTAACTACTAAAACTATGAAATTGTAAAGGTCACCATAAAAAGTATTTTTTTTCTTTGAACACTGAATAATGAATGTCAGAAATCATTAGATAGTGTAGATTTCACATGCATTCAAATATATACTCTCCAATATACCTTAGTATTTCACATTTACCAGCCTATAATTTTTGACCTAAGTATATATATTTTCAAATTACAGCTTGTAAAATAACCCTTTACTTATTTAAGACAAAATTATGATACTCCAACTAGCTATATTCTAGATCAAATTTTCTACCATTTTTGCCACTTGAAAATAAAGCAGCTACCTTTTCAGTTCTGAAAGAATACTTTCTTTTAAAGCCATAAAGCTGTATTAATAGAATCCCAAACATTCCATAGTGATGTCTCAACACACTAAAATGTAAGTTCAGAAAGCCCATTTTGATCCAAACTGTTTACTGTGATTTTCAGCAAGGGACACTGAACAAGGGTCCACAGTTCAGTTCTTGAAGCTGTGGTCTAGGTAAGGAACCACAGGGAGGTGGACTGGCAACTCTCAGAATGCCAATGAGACTGGGCAAAGGGTTGTTCCTGACATTTTTCAAATGACTTTCTACACAGAACTCTTCTATTACAGTTTTTGAAAGGAGGTTTCAGTAGTAACAGAGCAAGATTCAGAAATGGGGAAGTTGCTATTAACATGGTGAAAAACTGCATTTTGGCGGATAGAGTCAAGTGAGAAGGAAAAAAAAAAAAAAGGAAAAGGACACAGAAAGAAAAGAAAGGCATGGGCTAACTGACAAAAAATGGCAATGGTATTTTTTATCAAAGTATCTTATTTGATGTTTATACAAAAATGCAAAAGGAACCCCATGAATATAGTGGGTTTTCTAAGACAGAGAAAGAAAACTAAGTCATTAACCCAAACAGTGAATTTCACCTATGTAACCAGAACAGGGCAGCCACATTTATTAAGACAGAACAGGCAAACATTAGGTTAGCACAACAGTCCCTGGAAAAGATGTTCCTTTGATGTTCCTTTAATATTCCCTCAACCATACTTCTTTTGCATAGATTGGCAAAAAGTCTTGATTGCAAATTTGTTAAGACTTTAATTCTGTTTTCAGCGGAAGTTTGGATTTAAATAACTTTCTTACAGAAATGACTGGTTCATCAATAAACTCTGGGCACTCATTCAGAACTGAGTTCTGCCTCTCTAACTGATTTATCTATCTCATTCACCACAAGGGAAGTTCCTTTAGAGAAGACCCTTCCTTACTTTATCTACGTCTGATACCGTGACACTTACCACAATATTTAACACATAGTAAGAACTCATTAAGTTGGCTGAATGGAGTTGAAATGTCCATAGTGGAGTAGAACCACCTCCATTCAACAGCCACCAGTCACAGGCATGGGAACCAACTCCCTGTCTGAAATGCAGAAGGACTGTAGCTTCAACATAGCCCTTTTGGGGCACTTTCTGAATAATGTCTTTCTTCACCATCCTATCACAAGTTATGAAGTTCAGCTGGAGAAAAATTACAAATGAAGCACCTTTCCTGCTAATTCAACCATGGGAATTCAAATATGGCAATTGAGTTTTCAAAGTTCAGTACAGTTCAGTTGCTCAGTTGTATCTGACTCTTTGTGACCCCCATGAATCGCAGCATGCCAGGCCTCCCTGTCCATCACCAACTCCTGGTGTTAACTCAGAGTCGCGTCCATCGAGTCAGTGATGCCATCCAGCCATTTCAGAATTTTCCACAGTTTATTGTGATCCACACAGTCAAAGGCTTTGGCATAGTCAATAAAGCAGAAATGGAAGTTTTTCTGGAACTCTCTTGCTTTTTCCACTAAGTGCTGGCCGAGAGCTACTCACGTCCGAGGTCAGGGGCAGTGGCATAGAGTGCCAGGCTGCGATGGCGCAGGAACGGCCAAGAGGAGCTACCTCGCGGCCGAGGTCAGGGGCGGTGGCTGAGAGGAGCTACCCCAAGTCCGAGGTCGGGGGCGATGGCCGGGAGGAGGTAGCCTGCATGTGAGGCCGGGGGTGGTGGCTGGGAGGAGCCACACCACACCCGAGGTCAGAGGTGATGGCCAAGAGGAACCACCCCACCGCCTGAGGCCAGAGGCGGTGGCACCTGAGGCCAGGGGCGTCGACCGGGAGCAGCAACCCCATGCCCAAGGCTAGGGGCGGTGGCTGGGAGGGACAACCTCACCTCCAAGGAGTGGTGGCTGTACGGGGCACAGGAGGGCCTAGAGGAGCCATCCCACGTTGAAGGTCAGGAAGGGCAGCAGGAGGAGATACCCCTCATCCAAGGTAAGGAGGAGCGGCTGTCGTTTGCTGGAGCAGCTGTGAATAGATATCCCACTTCCAAGGTAAGAGAAATTCAAGTAAGATGGTAGGTGTTGCAAGAGGGCATCAGAGGGCAGACACACTGAAACCATACTCACAGAAATCTAGTCAATCTAATCACACTAGGACCACAGCCTTGTCTAGCTCAATGAAACTAAGCCATGCCCGTGGGGCAATCCAAGACCGGTGGGTCATGGTGGAGAGGTCTGACAGATTGTGGTCCACTGGAGAAGGGAATGGCAAACCACTTCAGTATTCTTGCCTTGAGAACCCCATGAACAGTATGAAAAGGCAAATTGATAGGATACTGAAAGAGGTACTCCCCAGGTCAGTAGGTGCCCAATATGCTACTGGAGGTCAGTGGAGAAATAACTCCAGAAAGAATGAAGGGATGGAGCCAAAGCAAAAACAATACCCAGCTGTGGATGTGGCTGGTGATAGAAGCAAGTTCCGATGCTGTAAAGAGCAATATTGCATAGGAACCTGGACTTGTCAGGTCCGTGAATCAAGGCAAATTGGAAGTGGTCAAACAGGAGATGGCAAGAGTGAACATCGACATTCTAGGAATCAGTGAACTAAAATGGACTGGAACGGGTGAATTTAACTCAGATGACCATTATATCTACTACTGCATGTAAGAATCCCTTAGAAGAAATGGAATAGCCATCATGGTCAACAGAAGAGTCTGAAATGCAGTACTTGGATGCAATCTCAAAAACAACAGAATGATCTCTGTTTGTTTCCAAGGCAAACCGTTCAATATCACAGTAATCCAAGTCTATGTCCCAACCAGTAACGCTGAAGAAGCTGAAGTTGAATGGTTCTATGAAGACCTACAAGACCTTTTAGAACTAACACCCAAAAAAGATGTCGTTTTCATTATAGGGGACTGGAATGCAAAAGTAGTAAGTCAAGAAACACCTGGAGTAACAGGCAAATTTGGCCTTGGAATACGGAATGAAGCAGGGCAAAGACTAATAGAGTTTTGCCAAGAAAATGCACTGGTCATAGCAAACACCCTCTTCCAACAACACAAGACACGACTCTACACGTGGACATCACCAGATGGTCAACACTGAAATCAGATTGATTATATTCTCTGCAGCAAAAGATGGAGAGTTTTTAAAAGAAGAGGCTATTTCATCCACCTGACTGACACAGCATTATCAATTGACAGACTCATTACCACACAGTTATCAACTTACTCAAGCAAATGAAAATTTCATGATTACCTAGCAGTCATGGCAGATGTTAGCAGAGGCTGGCAGAGAGATTTAAAACAGATTATGTACAAGTTTCTCATTTCTTATTACAAATTACTTTTACTTTACTGACATAAACTGCAGGAATTCTCATGCTTTCATCCCTTTGTTTAGATCAGTGTTCACTGCAAAACAATTCATTGCATTCAGTCCTTGCCAATTTTGATAAGGTGCAAATATTTTTTGGAATAGGTGTAATGAAGCAGAATGAAAATTTTTATACAATTTTTGTCTAGAAATGCAATTACTAAAACAAGTCAAAAGTGAATTTAGAATAATATCATAAAGGCTATCATAATCTGACAAAGGATATTATTATCCTACACTAAATCACTATATTTTAAATTTTAGTTTATTTGCCAAATTTTAATTTCTTTACCACCTAAGCTACAAGGGAAGTTCAAAATTTTTAATAGTAAACCTGATTATTGAGATCTCCACTGTAAGGAAGAGTGGATATTATTTTTGTCATTTTAAAATAAACATATAAAAATGTTAGTCAAATATAATCAATACAAAGAAGTGTGTTGTTTTCTATATTATTTTGCTTTTCCATTATTTTGATATAAGTATTTGCACCATCTTTGAGACAGACAGGGCTTAAGGGTTGAGGATGGAGCAAAGGAACCAGGGTTTGAATACATTTCAACAGTCGTGTAATAAACACTCTGAGCACCTAATGTGGGCCAAGCACAGTGGACATAACTTTAATTGAATTCGTCATTTCCAGTTTAAAATGAGCAAGACAAGCATCTGTCAAAATTCTTACATCTAGACTCTCATATTGCCTCTTATAGACCAGGGCAATTAAGATCAAGAAGATACTATGTCTTCATGTGGGATAGAACATTTCTACAGTTGATAGCTTTTAGTGACCAGCGATCCTATACAAAGGTTTCCCAGGTGGTGCTAGTTGTTAAGAACCCTCCTGCCAATGTAGGAGACAAAGGAGTCATAGGGTTCCATCCCTGGTTCAGGAAGATCCCCTGAAGGAGGGCATGGCAACCCATTCCAGTATTCTTGCATGAAGAATCTCATGGACAGAGGAGCCTGGCAAGCTACAGTCCATAGGGTAACAAAAAATCAGACACAACTGAGGTGATTTAGCACACAGGCTCACAATCCTATACAAAGAAGGGGCTCATAAACTAAAACTAAGGTTGTCATATTGGGTCCTTAAATCTAATAGTGATTCTATTAAAGAAAGGAAACACTGCCTTTTAGAAACAAGATTTAAGTTTCTAAAAGCATATGTTTCTATTCATTGAACAGAAACGAAACCAATGATGTACTAATAATGTGCATTTTGTTTTCAAAAACATTGATAATCAAGTAGTTCTGAACTTAGCTCTGCTATAATTGATATTTACGGCATTTTTACATGTTCACTTCTAATTTTATAGCAATTTATTACATAATTAGAGGCAAGCCATAATGATCATTTTTATTTCCTAGATTAATGAGCTCTTTATTTTTCTCCCCCACTGTGGCAATTAGAGTAGATAATAAATGTTTCCCCCTCCTGCACTCCATGATTTGCTGTTCACGCCTCTGTGTGCTTCTGTTTCTTTTAATGTGGGCAGAACCTGAGACTGCTTCTAACCAACTGAACCACCAAAGCCTATGGAATGTCACTCCTATAATTACATTACAGTATATAAGACTGCCTTGATAGCAGACACTGGGGACTCTCCTTGCTTCCTTGATGAAGTATGGGACCATGATGGCAATGCTCACAGCACAAGAAACTGTGGGCGGTCTCTTGAAACTGCAGGAAGCCACAAGTTGCTAAGGAAGCCTTCCCCGCTGACAGCCAGGAAAAGCTGGGTCAGATACACAGCCATGGGAAATGAATTATAAAAGCCACCCGAATGAGTTTGGAAGTGGTTTCTTCCCATGAATCTTCCAAATGAAACTGTGTGAAATTCCTAAGAAGAGGACCTAGTGAAGCTGTGCCTGGGCTACTGACCCACAGAAGTTTTGAGTTAATAAATGTGTGTGGTTTTAAGCAGCTAAGTGTGTGGCAATTTGATATGCAGTGATAGATAAGGAATACACCAACTATTCTGCAATTCTTGAGGTCTAAGTAAGTACAGTAATTTCTATAGCTAAGGAATTCATTTTTGTGCTTGATAAATATTACTTTGTGCCAGATGCTCTTCCAGTTACTAGGGACATGGTGTTAAACAGAAGGGCACAACTCATATGCTTTAATGGAAGACATTTTGATACTTAAAAATTATGAAATAATGTAATTATAGTTAAGTGAATAACAAATGATCAAAAGTGTTCATGGGAATTGAGCAAAACCTCTTCCATGATGTGCTAGTAGACAGTTAACAACAGGCTCTTGGCAAGGGGAAAGGAGACAGTCCTGAAGTGCAGCATTTGCTTATTTCTATGCTGTAACTATCACAACTATGGTCAATTTTAAGATACTAATGTGATTTCATTGAACATGGAGTTGAGAATAAACGGACATAATCAATTTTTGCAAACTGGTATCAGCAGCCCCCCATGCACCATTGAGTGCGTGTGTGCTAGTCACTTCAGTTGTGTCTGCCTCTTTGTGACCCCATTGACTGTAGCCAACCAGGCTTCTCTGTCATGGATTTCTCCAGACAAGAATACTGGAACAGGTTTCCATGCACTGCTCCAGGGGCTCTCTCTGACCCAACGATCAAACCTGTGGCTCCTGCATTGCAGGCAGATTTTCTACCACTGAGCCACTGAGGAAGCTCTGCACACAACATTCAGTTCAGTTTAGTCACTCAGTCATGTCCGACTCTTTGTGACCCCATGAATCTCAGCACGACAGGCCTCCCTGTCCGATACCAACTCCTGGAGTTCACTCAGATTCATGTCCATTGAGTCAGCGATGCCATCCAGCCATCTCATCCTCGGTCGTTCCCTTCTCATCCTGCTCCCAACCCCTCCCAGCATTAAAGTCTTTTCCAATGAGTCAACTCTTCACATGAGGTGGCCAAAGTACTGGAGTTTCAGCTTTAGCATCATTCCTTCCAAAGAAATCCCAGGGCTGATCTCCTTCAGAATGGACTGGTTGGATCTCCTTGCAGTCCAAGGGACTCTCAAGAGTCTTCTCCAACACCACAGTTCAAAAGCGTCAATTCTTCGGCACTCAGCCTTCTTCACAGTCCAACTCTCACTTCCATACATGACCACAGGAAAAACCAAAGCCTTGACTAGACGGACCTTAGTCGGCAAAGTAATGTCTCTGCTTTTGAATATGCTGTCTAGGTTGGTCATAACTTTTCTTCCAAGAAGTAAGCATCTAGGGTTCCCTAAAACAGTAACAGTTAAACTGAGTGGTGAAGAATGAGTCTGACTTAATAAACAATGATGGGAATAAAGAATGATCTAGAAGAGCTTGTCAGTGGTACTGAACTGGGATGAGTTTCTTTGTCTGAAGAACTGAAAGAAGAATGTGACTGGAGCTTAGAATTTAAAAAGCCAGAAATTGAAAAGGGGAGAAGAAACGATCAGGAAGGGGTCAGACTGTTCAGACTGCCAGACATTATTCTAGGCCCTGGGGATATAAGAATAAACCAGAGACACGAAGTCTCTATCTTATAGCACTCACAGGGACCTTTATGTTAAGAATTTTAGAGTTTGGCTTAAAGCAAAAGGAAGCCATTGAATTATTATTGGCAGAAAATAACAATTTGTATTCTTAAAAGATAACTGCTTTTTGGATGAATTCATTTTAAAAAGCACATGAATGTGTGTGGAGAAACCAATTCAAACAATATTACTCACCCATGTGTCAATTCTTTATTCTAGAAAATAAAAATAATAGTACCTGTCTCATGGTTGTTTTGAGATTAATGCATATAAATTGTCTACAAAGGTGGTCAGATCACAGTTAGAACTCAGAACATTTTAACAATTTTTTTTCACCTTCTGCTTTTCTTTTTTTATTTTATTTTTTCTTATTGCTGTATAAAATACAGGGAGAGCTCTGTGACAAAGGTGCAAATTTAAAAGTGGTCATCAAATATTTGAAGTCATGGAAGACAATATTGCAGATGGGTGAGTGAGAAGAGAAAAAGGGCCCAGTTCAAAGCCAAGAAGAGCTCCAAAATTTAGACAACCTAGAAGCAAAAGTTGGCAGAAAACTTTCATCATAAAGTATGGGAATGACAGATTCTGTCTGCAGAATTATGTTGAACTTACATTTGTATTAGGAGTCTCCTTTCTAAGGTCATCCTTATTAGAAGTGTGTAGAAAAACTGGATAGAGTTCAAAGAAAAGTAATAAAAATGATTAACAACTTAAGGTTGATGGATTTATAAAGAAAGATTAAAAATCAGAATGGCTTCTAGCAAAGGCTGTGGGGGAATGGCTATAATTAATCTCCTAGAATTTTAAGAGTAGTAAACATGGAGGAAAAAAAAATTGCTCTCTTTAGATTAAGAATAAAAAGGAAAAAAAAAATAGTCTATTTGTCCAAATAGTAGAAGAGGAAGCTGTGACATTAAGAACACTAACTTTGTAGAAAAGAATTTCAAGGAAATTGAAATATTACATTTTGAGATATTAAAAAACAAAATTGGAAAAATAGAATTAAAATTGAATTCTGTATAATTTTTCTATGTGAGTAAAAAAGCCTCATATATAATGAAAAAAATCTTTGTTGTCTTTACTTCCAGATAAAACAACCTCCATGAGGGTAGAGAAATAAGTCTTTTCAGTCATTGTCACCAGTATCTGGAACAGTGCTTAACCTAGACAAGGTGTTTAATGTATATGTGTACTAAAAAAAAGTATTTTCAAGATTTAAAATTTAAGATTGTTTAATAGAGTTGGGGATGAATTAATGATTGATCTATGGGTAGTGAACAGAACCAAACTGAGTCAAATTCAGTTGTGGGCGATAATACTCCCAAACTTCAACTCATTATTTTAGGAGGCTTGCTGTAGAAAACAGGTTACATTTTAAACTATTTTAAATTTATATCCTAATATAAATGTACTAATGTTCTCAAATATTAATTTCCCACATGCTAATAAAATATTATCAAAATATCTTACAGAAATTTAGTCATAATAAAGAGAAAAATGCAAGTAAATATTATAGAACCATTTCTTATTTTAAAATATGACCCATATAAAATAGTCTGATATACTATTTTATATTATGTTGTTGTATTGTTAACTCTATATTATCCTCAGATACGATTATAGAGCATTATCTGGAAGACAAAAATGTACAACAAAATATTTTGTGTTTATTTTTATTGCTCTTCAATGCATAAATGCTATTTCCCAAAATTAACCTAGATTCAGACTTTCAAATGTTTCATGATTTTATATAACTGATCAATTATATCTCCCATTCAACTGTACCATGTCAACACTTTTACTGTATGGCTGTCTTTGATGGTAGAAAGAAAGTGAAGTCACTCAGTCATGTCCAACTCTTTGTGACTCCACGAACTGTAGCCTGCCAGTCTCATCCATCCATGGTATTTTCCAGGCAAGAATAATGGAGTGAGTTGCCATTTCCTTCTCCAGGGGATTTTCCTGACCCAGGGATTGAACTCTGGTCTTCTGCATTGCAAGCAGACTCTTTACCGTCTGAGCCACCAGGGAAACCCAATGGTAGAAATTAATAAATAACAAAAATTAACTTTAGTCTCAACAAATTAGCTATTTTTGTAATTGCTAATTTTCAATGTTGTCATTGCAATGAAATAAGATGTCTGAAATTAACAAAGTTTTCAAAGTTTTTATAAGATCAATGTGCTTAAAACCATTTGTAGGGAATGGATTTCATTAGATTACAGCTTTTTATAATATTTAAAATTATATAGAAAGCAAAAATCTTGTGGTTGTTTTAGTAGCAGTATAGTAATTAAAAGACTAAAACTATACTCATAACAATGATATTAATGAAGATTCTGTAGAAGGAATAGTAGGTTAGCCTGTGCCAAGTTTTTTCTTGATAACCAGAAATAATTATGATAGCATCTTTTATGAGTTCATTACTAAAAATATCTTATAAATTTGGGAGTATGAATCATTTTCTATTTATGCACTGAATTATGTACTAATCTCACATATGCCAGAAGCAGAGTTAGTAAGGCAATGATAAAGTAGAAGAACTATTAACCCTGATTTTAGGAGAGTTCTGTCACTGACTAGATATGTCACTAATTTGCAAAGCAGAGTAACAGAGAAAAAGCAAGTCAATGAAACAGTGGCTCCAGCAGTGTACAATGGGATTCACCATGGATGTGTGATCCAGGACAGGCTTGCCTATGCACAGGGTGAAGACATGTACTTAGCAGAGACCTGATATGGGGCTACAAATTAGGAGATAATATTAAGAGATCATGAAGTGCTGGGAGATGTTGCAATGTTGTCCTGACAGACTGAAGACATGTTGTTAAGTACATGGGCATTCAGTCAATATATTTTCAGTTTCCTTTATTTTCTGTGAACTTTGTTAAAGTTCAGTCACTTCTCAGTGGAGCAGCCAGAGTTGATTCTTTCACAAGTCAGCCAAATTATATCACTTCTCTATATCCTTCTAATTAATGTGAAAATCAAAGTCTATACAATGGCTATGTTACACTAGTTTATCTGACTTGTGTTACATCTCTTACTTTGTCTGCTCCTGTTATCTTCCCTAACTCTGTTTCAGCCAAAATTGACCAATATCCTAGCCAACACACTAGAAATGGTCCAGCCATAGGATGTGTGTTGTTGTTCCCTCCTGAAATAATTTGTGCATATACCTACAGCTTGCACCCTCATCTACTTCAGGCCCTAGATCATATATTACCTTTTAGTTGATTCTTAACAACCACAGTTAAATTTTCAAAATTTCCCCTCTGTCACCTTTTTCTCCATCAGTTCAGTTTTTCTCCATAGCACTGTATATTTTAAAGTTTTTTCTTTTTTCTTAGAAAAAAGGTTCTATGAGGGCAGATATTTCAATTTGTTTTGCTTACTGATGTATTTTTAGTACCTATAATAGTGCCTGTTACGTTGTAGGAACTGAATAAACATCTGATGAATGAGCAAGTATTTGTATGGGCACAACTGATATTTAAAGTAAAAATTGTAGTAGCAGTTATAGATTGGCTCTGAAATGGGACCCCTTTCTATTTGAAAGTGCCATTAAATACAGAAATAATTATTTTCAACAATTTGATCTTTGAATTATTGTTTATTACCTAAATTATCTTGTTCAATATATGAACATTAATATTGATTGTAAAGAATTTGGAAAATATCAGGAAAGGTGAAGGTAAATTGCATTACCTATAGTATGTATCATTCATCTTTTGGTTTATTTTATTCTAATATTATACAACAACTTAATATAGTTATGTGTCCTGCTTTTTACATTGATATTTAAGTTATGGGTGATACCCACATTTTAAAAATAAATAATTGAATATTGAAATATTTAATAAATATTTGAATTTTATAAGCATATTTTAATGGCTTCAAATTATCCAATAATAAATGAGCATATTTTAAATTATTTCTTAAGGATCCTACCAGTTTCCATTTTTTCATTTTGATAATAATGCCATGTATTTAAATTAGTGAAGTGAAGTGAAGTCACCTAGTCATGTCCAACCCTTTGCAACCCCATGGACTAGTAGCCTACCAGGCTCCTCCCTCCATGGGATTCTCCAGGCAAGAGTACTGGAGTGGGTTGCCATTTCCTTCTCCAGGGGATCTCCCCAACCCAGGGATCGAACCCGGGTCTCCCGCATTCTAGGCAGATGCTTTAACCTCTGAGCCACCGGGGAAGCCCCAGTCTCTCAGTCCTGTCTGACTCTTTGCGACCCTGTGGACTGTAGCCTACCAGTTTCCTTGGTCCATGGAATTTTCCAGGCAAGAATACTGGAGTGGGGTGCCATTTCCTTCTCCAGGGGACCTTCCCAACCCAGGGATCGAACCCGGGTCTCTCACATTGCTGGCAGACGCTTTACCGTCTGAGAGGTATATTAAATCTTGCAATTCTGTTGTCATGGAATAAAAGAATGGAATGATTGTATGTCACCTCAAAATAACAATGCATAGAAAATTTGTTTTTCTAAACTAAAGTGGACCACCACACACATACACACACACACACACACACACACACACACACACACACACACACACACAAGAAATGACCCTTTGTTTTGCTAAACACATTGTGTGGTTGCTATATTTTTATAACCAAGAAACCATCCAGAAAATATTCAGACAGGTCAGTCCAATAGTAGTTGAGAAAAATGGAGACCGACCTTAAAAGAATTGAACTTTAAATGAGAGAACTAAACTCCTAAGATGTTAAAAATATAAGAAACACTAAAACAAAGTTGCAGCTGATTTGTGAGGAAACAATCAAGCAGCAGACAACTTTAGTGGTCTATAACTTACTATGTGGAGAAATTAAGTTAGTTATGAAAAGGATGGTATACAAAACAAGCATTCTACTATGTAGTATTTTATTTTCTCTTTGCAAATATTTTTTCTTCAGAGGAGTGAAATATTCATCCATGGCTATACCCTGAGAACCTAGAAGAGTCCTGGCATATTGGGGGTGACAATAAATCATTTTGGACTGACTGATTCTACACATGTGATAAATAAATCAATATAGGTCTATACATAATGTATACTAATGAATTTTTCAGCTCCCAGATAAAGCATCTGTAAGTCTTTCCAGAAAGATAAATATGAGATATTACAGAAACTAAAATGATTTTATTTTCTTGGTAATAAACTCTGTAAATAATGGCAAATTTCTATATAAAAACAGGCAAGGAAAGTCTGAGAATCAAAATATTGATCTATGCAGTTTAAAGAGAGATTTACCCTGCTTTCATTTATTTGCTTCTTCCAGTACAGTCACAGACAGCTACTAAAATAATTTCAGATTGTTTTGGAAAAAGTCAGGAATTTCTTCAAATTTGGTTTAGATTTGTTATCTGCTTTGCTATCAATAATTAGAAAAAGTGAAAGTGTTAGCTACTCAGCCATGTCCAACTTTTTGTGATCACATGGACATAGCCCAGGAGGCTACAGGCTCCTCTGTTCATGGAATTCTCCAGGTAAAAATACTAGAGTGGTTAGACATGCCCTTCTCCAGAGGATCTTCCCAACCCAAAGATCGAACCCAGGTCTCCTGCCTTGTGGATTTTTTACCGTCTGAGTCACCAGGGAAGCCCATCAATAAGTTACTTAGTGTTAATGAGGCTTGCACTGCAGTCAATTGCAAACCACAACACAAGGCAATCAATTGCTCTGTAAGCTTCAACTACATAAATGGCATTTGAGTGCAATACAAACCTCATTAACACTAAGTAACTTATTGATGGGCTTCCTTGTTGGCTCAGATGGTAAAGAATTCACCTGCAATACAGGAGACCTGGATTCAAACCTTGGGTCATGAAAATCCCTGGAGAAGGTAATAACTACCTCAGATATGCAGATGACACCACCCTTACGGCAGAAAGCAAAGAGGAACTTAAGAGCCTCTTCATAAACATGAAAGAGGAGAATGAAAAAGCTGGCTGAAAAATCAACATTTCTAAGATCATGACATCTGGTCCTATCATTTCAGTTCAGTTCAGTTCAGTCACTCAATCGTGTCCAACTCTTTGCAACCCCATGGAATGCAGCATGTCAGGCTTCCCTGTCCATCACCAACTCCCAGAGCTTATTCAAACTCATGTCCATCGAGTCTGTGATGCCATCCAACCATTTCATTCTCTGTCCTCCCCTTTTCCTCCTGCCTTCAATCTTTCCCAGCATCAGAGTCTTTTCTAATGAGTCAGCTCTTCCCATCAGGTGGCCAAAGTATTGGAGCTTCACCTTCAACATCAGTCCTTCCAATGAATATTCCAGATTGATTTCCTTTAGGATTGACTAGTTTGATCTCCTTTCAGTCAAAGGGACTCACAAAAGTCTTCTCCGACACTACAGTTCAAGAGCCTCAATTCTTCAGCGCTCAGCTTTTTTTATGGTCCAGTTCTCACATCCATATATGAATACTGGAAAAACCATAGCTTTGACTGGATGGACCTTTGTTGACAAAGTCATGTCTCTGCTTTTCGGGTTTGTCATAGTTTTTCTTTCAAGGACCTAGCATCTTTTAATTTCATGGCTGCAGTCACCATCTGCAGTGATTTTGGAGCCCCTCACCTAGAAAAAAAAAAAAAGAAAGAAAAAAGTCTCTCACTGCTTCTATTGTTTCCCCATCTATTTGCCATGAAGTGATGGGACTGGATGCCATGATTAGCTTTTTAATGTTGAGTTTTAAGCCAGCTTTTTCACTGTCCTCTTTCACTTTCATCAAGAGGCTTCTTAGTTCCTCTTCACTTTCTACCATAAAGGTGGTTTCATCTGCATAGCTGAGGTTACTGATATTTCTCCCAGCAATCTTGATTCCAGTTTGTGCTTCATCCAATCCAGCATTTCCATTGGGGTACCCTGCATATAAGTTAAATAAGCAGGGAGACAATATGCAGCTTTGGCATACTCCTTTCCCAATTTGGAACCAGTCCACAGTTGCATGTCTGGTTCTAATTATTGCTTTTTGATCTACATACATATTTATCAGGAAGCAGCTAAGGGGGTCTGGTATTCCCATCTCTTTAAAAATTTTCCACAGTTTGTTGTAATCCACACAGTCAAAGGCTTTGGCATGGTCAAAAAGCAGTCCCATCACTTCACTGCAAATAGATGGGGAAACAATGGAAACAGTGTCTTATTTTCTTGGGCTCCAAAATCACTGCAGATGGTGACTGCACCCATGAAATTAAAGAAGCTTGTTCCTTGAAAGAAAAGCAATGACCAACCTAGATAGCATATTAAAAAGCAGAGACATTACTTTGCCAACAAAGCTCCATAGAGCCAAAACTATGGTTTTCCAGTAGTCATGTATGGATGTGAGAGTTGGACCACAAAGAAGTCTTAGCACTGGATGAAGAATGATGCTTTCGAACTGTAGTGTTGGAGAAGACTCTTGAGAGTCCCTCGGATTCCAAGGATATCAAACCAGTCAATTATCAATCTTGGATATTCATTGGAAGGACTGATGCTGAAGCTGAAGCTCCACTACTTAGGCCACCCAATGTGAAGAGCCTTGTCATTAGACAAGACCCGATACGGGGGAAGATTGAAGGCAGGAGGAGAAGGGAATGACAGAAGATGAGATACTTGGATGGCATCACCAACTCGATGGACATGAGTTTAACCAAACTCCAGGAGATTGTGAAGGACAGGGAAGCCCTGCATGCTGTAGTCCATGGGGTTGCAAAGTCAGACACAACTGATAACTGAGCAACAATGTTGTTTTTTAAAAATATCTCAATAGATTAAAATGTATTTCTCATGTTGAACAACCCTTAAAGCTTTCAAGACAATTGTAAATTCACTATAATTTGCTGTTAATTTGTTTCAACAGGTTCCTTCTTTTTTGCCACCAGACTATTACAGTTTAAATGTCTCTCATTTTATGTCTTTCTATAAAATGCTTTAAACATCTTGGAACAAACTGAGTATGAAAAAATCAATATTCATTTAATAAATTTTTTTTAGCAGTTTCTCAGTGTAAGATCTTGGGCTAGTTTCACAAATTTCAACAAAAATCATAAAATAAATAAATATACACTCTATAAATCAAACTAAAATGATTCCAAGCTAACAGGAATCATAAAATTAGTATCATATATTATCATCCTTCTGACATTAATTAAATTACTCTGAATGGCATTGTTTTAATTCAGACCTCAATGATTCACATAAAGAGTAAATGGTAACATATGATAAAATTCACTAAAACCATTTTTAAGAGATCATTGAGATTATTTTTAATAAGATAATTTTTAAAAGGAGACCAACAAAGGCCAAAATTCATAGTTATGTTATTATTATAACTGAGCAGGAGATTTGGTTTCATCTTTTACTATTTATGGGAAAAGTATAAAAGATAAATATGTGGAAGGAAATGAGTCTGGATGATTTAAGGCATAGAAGAGTATCAAAGGATAATAATACATTTATATTTAGAACAAATTTAAAATTATTTTAATTCACATTGTCCTATTTATAATTCATACCAAGTTCCATATTATTGTTTCTATTTTATATGAGGACACTGAGGCTCAGAGAAGTTAAGTGACAACAACATCATTCAATTGTAAGCAGCATGATTGATACTGGAAAAAAAAATTAGTTTTAAACTTCAAGCTCAGTTCTCTTTTCTCTACCACATAGGATCCAGTATTATTTGAAATATATCACTATTTCAAATAATATTGTTTAAAATAGACAAAAATTAGTTGCTGTCTATTCAGATTTTATTTTCATAAACATTTTACCTATGCTTAGCAGAGACACAAAAAGTGACTCTCTTGTCTTAGAACTATTGGATATAGACTCAAACAAGGATTAGTTATAGGGGCCCAAGGCACTAGGACAGCTGGTAAAATCTTCCTGGTCCCTCCCTGCACTTATCAGAAGAGACAACCACACTTTCTTCCCAACCCTGAAACACTCCAATGTCTGGAAAGACTGAATTGCTCTGGAAAGAGGACCTCATGCCTGAGATTTTGTCTTTGGGATGGGAACTTGTACTCCCCATTATTATAAAAAAAAGAAAGCTGTTATAGTCTCATGGAAAATAGAGGACCAAACAGTCATTTGGGATTGCTAGATAGCACTTTCTACTAAGGACTCTCTACTGATGTCCCTTAAAGATTATCTTGTTGGTCTAGGAAATGGATAAGTGGTTTGCTATATGCATAGGTGGCTCAGCTGTAAAGAATACACCTACCAAGCAGGGTTTGATCCCTAGATCAGGAAGATCCCCTAAAGGAGGAAATGGCAACCTACTCCAGTATTCTTACCTGGGAAACCCCATGGACAGAGGAGCCTAGCAGGCTACCAATCCATGGGATATCAAAAGTGTTGGATGCGATTTAGCGACTAAACAACAATAGGTGAGTGAAGAGAAGTAGAAGACTTCTCTTTAAATATATAGTCATATATTTAAAAATATGTGTGTGTGTGTTTGTTTGTTTTGTTTAGAAAAAGGAGCATATGCCTTTCTTAGGAAAAAGAAAGCACAGATTTAGGTTCAAGATATCTGTTTGTTTATATGTGTATATATGTATGTATATATATATATATAGTTGGTATTCTTGAATTTTCCTGCCTTTCCCTCTGAGAAGACAAAGCAGCACTGAAGTGCCCTCCTTATCAATGCTTTCACTGTGGTCTAAGGAAGAATCCTGAGTGCTAATATCTCCCGGGTGTATGTCTTTAATGCTAATTGCCACTAGGGCTTCACTGGGCTTCCCACGTGGTGCTAGTGGTAAAAAACCAGCATGCTATTGCAGGTGGACAGAAGAGACGCAAGTTTGATCCCTGGGTCTGGAAGATCCCTGGGGTAGGAAATGGCAACCCACTCCAGTATTCTTGCCTGGAAAAAGCCCATGGACAGAGGAGCCTGTCAGGCTGTGGTCCACAGGGCTGCACAGAGTTGGACATGACTGAAGCAACTTATATACATATGGTCTCATTACAGCTGGTTTGAAAGGGAAATTATTTAAAAATAATTCCCTGAGTAAGCAAAAGCTGATTCTATTACAAGTAGCAAACTTTAGAGTTGACCTGACTCCTATTATTAGCTTGGAGTAGTAGGCCCAGCTGTGGGGCCAGCTGCAGCTACAAGGAGCTGGCTAACCACAAATGCGGGAGCCTGAGCAGCACAGCCAGTTTAGGCTGAGCACATAGAGTTGAACTGAAACACGTTTTTGCTTACCTTGGCTGAGTGCTAGGTAAGCACGGTATGAAAACCCAAAAGAAAGCTTTCTGCTCTGACAAGCCTTTGTCTGTGCCTGTACTGTGAGACTTGGTAGGATACTTCTGGAACCACAAAAGTTGACTGTCAGGCTGGAGAAAAAGTCTGCATGTAAAAACTAAAGCAAAAATGTAATACCTTTCTTTAGACTGTTCCTAATAGGACCTTTATATTAAAATATCTACTTTAAATACCTACCCATTAAATGTACTAAGCATTGCACTGAGTTTTGTAATTAATTAAACAAAGAGTAAAATTATAAACACCAAAAAAAAAAAAAACTTTAAAGGGTCCTTTGTAAATCAAGGAAACTTTAATTTTCAATAGCTAGTCATTTTTTTTTTAATGATTACTCAGCCGTAAGCTTGTATTTCTCTTTCCTAAGACACTTTGGCTAAATTTTTGGAAACAAAAACAATGGTTTTCCAAGACCATTACAGAAATCAGCATAATTTTATAAAATGATTTTTATTTTCCTACTGCAAGAAAGATGAGACAATGGCAGAGATATCAAAGACAGTGTGAATTTTCTTCAGTTTAAATAATTATAGTATATAAGAAGAAATTATCTTTTCAGGTTACTAGAGGAAAATGTTAACTAATTTAGCAATTAGTACACTTTATTTAAATGTCGTTTCACAGATTATAATCTGTTGACTTTACTAATGATGTCTGAAAATTTAACTCATTCTTTTTAATGGCTGCTTTTTACATTAATGACAATTATCAATCAATAGACACTCTAGAAATACTTTATAAAATTATTTTTTAAAGCTACATGGTTCATAGTAAATATGTAGTTCAAATTACTATAACAAAAGTAGTTTAAGAAAACATGATGAGTTATTTCCTCAACAATTTAAATAAACGTCTTTTAAAAATCCCAAAGGAAAATTAATTTCATTTTGTCATACGTATCCTTTGATTAATTTTTAATTAATTAATTTGTTTTCTGGCTGTGCCTGGTCTACACTGCTGCTAGTGGGCTTTCTCTAATTGTGGTGAGCGGGGGATACTCTTTGCTGAGGTGCACTGGTGTCTCACTGTGGTTGGCCTTTCTTGTTGCAGAGCACAGGCTCTAGGCACACAGGCTTCAGTAGCTGCAGCATGCGGACTCAGTAGTTGCAGCACAGAGGCTTAGTTGCTCTGCAATATTTGAACTTGTCTCCCCTGCACCTACGTGTGGATTCTTAATCACTGGACAACCAGGGAAGTCCCTTTCTCACTAATTTTTTACAAACCATAAGATTTACCATTTTAACTGTATAACTTAGTGGTTTTAGTATATTCAGAAGATTGTGCAACCATCATCAGTATTATTTTTTGAATATTTTTATCACTTTAAAAAGAAACCTCATGCCCATTAGCAGTCACTCCCCATCTCCCATACCTTTACCTTCTGGCAACCATTAATCTACTTCCGTCTTTATGGATTTGCCTATCCTGGACATTTCATGCAAATGGAATCATACAATATGAGGACTTACGCGTCTGGCTTTTTTCACTTAGTATAATGCATCCTTACTTCATTTCTTTGTGGAGATGAATAATAGTTCATTGTGCGGTACACAACATTTTGTTAATCCATTAATAGTTGATGGACATTTGGGTTGTTTCCACTTTTAGGCTATTATGAGTAGTCCTTCTATGAAGAAGCATTTTTTGTTTTGACATATGTTTCAACTGTCTTGGTTATGTACTTAGAGGTAGAAGTCCTGGGTCACAGGGAAACCCCATATTTAACTTTTCAAGAAACTGCCAATTCTTTTCTAAAGGAGCTGTGCTATGTTACATTCTGAATAAAAATGCATGAGGGTTCTATTTCTCCATATCTTTGCCAGGACTTGTCATTTTCCATTATTAGATTAATTTTTGACTTTCATGATTTCCACAGAAGAACTGATAAAACTTGCGTATGGGAGGATGGGATAAGTTTAAGATAACTGTGAAGTTGTCAGTGACTGGTTTAGGCTGGACACAGACGGTGATGAACTGAAACATGTTTTGCTTCCCTTGGCTGAGTAAATGGATGAATGGTGTTGTCATTACTGGAAACAGAGCAGCAAGGGGAGATGATTTCAAGGGAGAGACGAAATTATGAGATTGTTGAAGACATCTCATCATTTACAATACTAGGATGAGAACCTGGAACTATAACAGAGCTTATGATGAGTGGTTTTTAAACTTGGCAGGATTAAAGCATAGATTGGAGCCACATGGTTGGGGTTATAACATTTATTACCTATGTGACCTGAAATATAGTCAGTGCTCAAAATACATTTGCTATTAAGTTATTAATGACAGCTACAATTTTGATGCCCTAAGTATAACAACTCTAAATTATCATTAACAATTAAAATACCATAGATAATACATGGTTTCCATGAATGATGAGACAAAGCTCAGATTGGAAGGTTAAAGGAAGTGTACATATTAAGATAGAAAGTGAAGTGTACATTGATTTTAACCTTACTATTATACATATAAAAAAAGGTATTCTGTGGTGTGGCAGTGATTTTTATAGTATAATTACATTAGAAAGGGTGAACTTGGGTGGATCACTGAGGGATAAGGGTGATTTTGGAAATCAAGAGTTCATTTAAGAGAATCTATACTCTTGTGGGTGGCCTTGAAAGGAGGAATGAGAACATTAGCAGTATCTGAGTAGGAAGAAAGTAGAAAACACCTGAAAAAAACTCCCCTCACATTGCCACTTTGCCCAGAATACTGGGGAAGACCTAGAAATGATCTTGCTATGTACTTAGGGTGCTAAAGTTGCCACCAATGTAAACAAATCCTCTGTGCCCCACCCCGAATATTAGAGTATCAGAGAAGTCTGCAGTTCTGGCACAAATTCACTGCAAAGGCCTATTTTACATCTGATTCTTTGAAAGGAAAATGGCAAAGACATAAGGTAGAAAATAGGTGATTTATATCCATTAATTTTATTTTTGGAAGGATTAGAATAAAATTTTCTTTCCTTTTGTGTTATTGTATTAGTTACAGTAACTAGAGGTAAGTTCCAGAATATTTTTAGAGTTTCTAAACTTTCTGGCATACAATAGTTTTTCAACTAATAACTGACATTTGTTCTTGAAGTGCTTGCCCCAAAGATGAGCTGTAGACTAAACAGAGAATCAGATTGGAATCATTGATTTTGCTTAGTGAATCAACCAAAGATTCTGGTCTTTGGAAAATCATTCATAAAAATAACTGATAAATGGTGAATGAATGGTGTTATAATTATAATAACTATAACTATGTAACTATAATGACAATTGTCATATACTTCTGGTTCATAATGTTAGTTTGAATTAGGGAGAACATTGGATTGGCAGTTTGGAACTTTTAAAATTTCTATCCCTAGAAAAGATATAGCAAGGGCTATACTCTCCACTCCCACCTCAGGCTTTCCTGGTGTCTCAGATGATAAACAATCTGCCTGCAATGCAGGAGATCCGGATTCGATCCCTGGTTTGGGAAGATCCCCTGGAGAAGGGATTGGCTAGCTACTCTAGTATTCTTGCCTGGAGAAGTCCATGGACAGAGAAGACTGGCCAGCTATAGTCCATGGGGTCACAAAGAGTTGGACACAACTGAGAGACGATGCAGACATGCACATTATATACAATAATAGACACACAAATAAACAGATTTTGCTTACTTGTTCGCTTTTATTAGAGTACAATCACAATGCCCATTTGATTTAGCAATGTGAGCAAATTGCCAACATGCGTTGGATCAGATTCCAATGATTTGCAACAAGCCAAGTTCATTCCAGAAAAAAAACATTTACTTCTACATTATTGACTACATTAAAGCCTTTGATTGTGTGGATCACAACAAATGGTTCAGTCAGTCAATTCAGTTGCTCAGTCATGTCCAACTCTTTGCAAACCCACAGACTGCAGCCCAGCAGGCTTCCTTGTCCATCACTAACTTCCAGAACTTGCTCAAACTCATGTCCATTGAATCGATGATGCCATCCAACCATTTCATTTTCTGTTGTCCCCTTCTCCTCCCGCCTTTACTCTTTCCAAATATCAGGGTCTTTTCCAAGGAGTCAGTTTTTTTTTGCATCAGTTGGCCAAAGTATTGAAATTTTGGCTTCAACATCAGTCCTTTCAATGAATATTCAGGACTGATTTCCTTTAGGATGGACTGGTTGGATCTCCTTGCAGTCCAAGGGACTCTCAATGGTCTTTTCCAACACCACAGTTCAAAAGCATCAATTCTTCCATGTTCAGCTTTATTTATAGTCCGACTCTCACATCCATACATGACTACTGGAAAAACCATAGTTTTGATTAGATGGACCTTAGTTGGCAACACAATGTCCCTGCTTTTTATTATGCTCTCTAGGTTGGTTACAGTTTTTCTTCTAAGGAGCAACTGTCTTTTAATTTCATGACTGTAATCACCATGTGCAGTTATTTTGGAACCCCTCCCCCCAAAAAAATAAAGTCTCTCACTGTTTCCATTGTTTCCCCCATCTATTTGCCATGAAGTGATGGGACCAGATGCCATGATCTTAGTTTTCTGACTGTTGAGTTTTAAGCCAGCTTTTTCACTCTCCTTTTTACTTTCATGAAGAGGCTCTTTAGTTCATCTTCGCTTTCTGCCATAGGGTGGTGTCATCTGCATATCTGAGGTTATTGATATTACTCCCCACAATCTTGATTCCAGCTTGTGCTTTATCCAGTCTGGCATTTTGCATGATACATTCTGCATATAAGTTAAACAAGCAGGGTGACAATATACAGCCTTGACATACATCTCACATGCTAGCAAAGTAATGCTCAAAATTCTCCAATCCAGGTTTCAACAGTATGTGAACCATGAACTTCCAGATGTTCAAGCTGGGTTTAGAAAAGGCAGAGGAACCAGAGCTCAAATTGCCAACAAACTGTGGACAATTCTTAAAGAGATGGAATACCAGACCATTTTACCTGTCCTGTGAGAAAACTGTATGCAGGTCAAGAAGCAACAGAACTGGACATGAAGCAATGAATTGGTTCAAATTTGATTCAAAATTAGGAAAGACATATGCCGAGGCTGTATATTGTCACCCTACTTATTTAACTTATATATAGAGTACATTATGTGAAATGTTGGGCTGGTTGAACCTCAAGCTGTAATCAAGATTTGCAAAAGAAATATCAACAACCTCAGATATGCTGATGATACCACTTTAAAGGCAGATTGTGAAGAGAAACCTAAGAGCAACTTGATGCGGGTGAAAGAGATGAGTGAAAAAGTCAATTTACAACTCAGTAGTCAAAAACGGCAGATCATGGCATCCAGTCCCAACACATCATGGGAAATAGAAGGGGGAAAAATAGAAACAATGACAGATTTTATTTTCTTGGGCTTCAAAGTCACTTCAGACAAATGACTGCAGCCATGAAATTAAAAAGACACTTGCTCCTTGGAGGAAATGCTGTGGCAAACCTAGAAGGCATATTAAAAAGAAGAGACGTTACTTTGCTGACAAAAGTCCATATAGTCAAAGTTATGGTTTTTCCAGTAGTCATATACAGATGTGAGAGCTGGACCCTAAAGAAGGCTGTATGCTGCAGAATTGACGCTTTCGACCTGTGGTGTGGGAGAAGACTCTCTGTCCCTTGGACAGGGGGGAAATCAAACCAGTCAACCTAATGGAAATCAACCCTGAATATTCACTGGAAGGGCTGATGCTGAAGCTGAAACTCCAATACTTTGGCCACCTGATGCAATGAGCTGACCGACTGGAAAAGACCCTGATGCTGGGAAAGATTGAGGACACAAGGAGAAGGGGGCAACAGAGCATGAGATGGTTGGATGGCATCACCAATTCAATGGACATGAATTTGAGCAAATTCTGGGAGATGGAGAAGGACAGGGGAGCCTGGTGTGCTATAGTTCATGGGGTCACAAAGAGTTATACAAGATTTAGCAACTGAACAACATACTCCTCACCCACATTGAACAATTTTAGCATGAAGGTTCTTTAGGTCTCAATCCAAGCAAAATCAAAATAATGAATTCAAAGTTTTTCTTTCATGATTTCAGTCTCCCCATTTCACCTTGTCTACATGAATTCATTCCTGTGTGTATCCCTCAGTTCAAGTAGAAAGTGAAAGTGAAAGTGAAGTCGCTCAGTCGTATCCGCCTCTTTGTGACCCCCATGGACTGTAGCCCACCAGGCTCCTCCATCCATGGAATTCTCCAGGCAAGAATACTTGAGTGGGTTGCCATTTCTTTTTCCAGGGGATCTTCCTGACCCAGGGGTTGAACCCAGGTCTCCCTCATTGCAGGCAGACGCTTTAACCTCTGAGCCACCAGGGAAGCCCTCAGGTCAAGTAGACACTGCATCTACTCAGAAAATGGTAATATTTGTCTCATTTTCCTTCTGAGGTTTATATATTTATAATTTTTGTAAACAAAATGACCCATGAAAAAGAAACTACAGGTAATCAGTTCTAACTTGTGCTCACCTACTGGGGGAGTTCTGAATAGATATCATTAAAACATTAACTTTTTCATTTATTATCTTATTTCATTATACATACAATTAGCAATTTCTTCTTCTCAAACCCCAGACTCTTGAGAAAACAGTGTGTTGTTTATCAGGGTTTTAATGCAAGTTATATTGAAGTAGATTTTGTCCAAGTTTGTCCCTGTAACAGATTCAAACAAAGAAAATTATTTTAGAGTTACTATGCTTTGTGTTAAACAAACACAAATACATAATACATGCTGACATTTCTCATGCGAAGAGTTGACTCACTGGAAAGGACTCTGATGCTGGGAGAGATTGGGGGCAGGAGGAGAAGGGGACGACCCAGGATGAGATGGCTGGATGGCATCACTGACTCGATGGACGTGAGACTGAATGAACTCCGGGAGTTGGTGATGGACAAGGAGGCCTGGCGTGCTGTGATTCATGGGGTCGCAAAGAGTCGGATACGACTGAGTGAACGAACTGAACTGAACTGAACTGATGGACACAAATTAGCTTAAAACAGAGCTATCAAAATAATTAAAAATAATAATTTTAAATGTTATATATTAATATAAATATTCTTATTACTATATTAGATAACACATTAATACATTAGGTTTCAGTTCAGTTCAGCTCAGTCACTCAGTCGTGTCTGACTCTTTGCGACTCCATGAATCACAACACACCAGGCCTTCCTGTCCATCACCAACTCCCGAAGTTCACTCAGACTCACGTCCATTGAGTCCGTGATGCCATCCAGCCATCTCATCCTCTGTTGTCCCCTTCTCCTCCTGCCCCCAATCCCTCCCAGCATCAGAGTCTTTTCCAATGAGTCAACTCTTCGCATGAGGTGGCCAAAGTACTGGAGTTTCAGCTTCAGCATCATTCCTTCCAAAGAAATCCCAGGGCTGATCTCCTTCAGAATGAACTGGTTGGATCTCCCTGCAGTCCAAGGGACTCTCAACAGATTCTCCAACACCACAGTTCAAAAGCATCAATTCTTCGGTGATAAGCCTTCCTCACAGTCCAACTCTCACATCCATACATGACCACAGGAAAAACCATAGCCTTGACTAGACGGACCTTAGTTGGCAAAGTAATATCTCTGCTTTTGAACGTGCTATCTAGGTTGGTCATAACTTTTCTTCCAAGGAGTAAGCGTCTTTTAATTTCATGGCTGCAGTCACCATCTGCAGCGATTTTGGAGCCCCCCAAAATAAAGTCTGACACTGTTTCACTGTTTCCCCATCTATTTCCCATGAAGTGATGGAACTGGATGCCATGATCTTCGTTTTCTGAATGTTGAGCTTTAAGCCAACTTTTCCATTCTCCACTTTCATTTTCATCAAGAGGCTTTTTAGTTTTTTCCCACTTTCTGCCATAAGGGTGGTGTCATCTGCATATCTGATGTTATTGATATTTCTCCTGGCAATCTTGATTCAGCTTGTGCCTCTTCCATCCCAGTGTTTCTCATGATGTACTCTGCATAGAAGTTTAATGAGCAGGGTGACAATATACAGTCTTGACATACTCCTTTTCCTATTTGGAACCATTCTGTTGTTCCATGTCCATTTCTAACTGTTTCTTCCTGATCTGCATATAGGTTTCTCAAGAGGCAGGTCAGATGGTCTGGTATTCCCATCTCTTGAAGAATTTTCCACAGTTTATTGTGATCCACACAGCCAAAGGCTTTGGCATAGGTTTACTGGGGGGACTAATAGTTGCCATAAATCAAATACAGTGATGAATCTAAACAAGATTTAAGGGGATCTCAAAAACTTAAGGTAATATATAAACTGTCTACGTTTTCCAGTGGTGCCAAAGTCATAGTATTAATAATACCAATATTATTTGTAACTACATTAATATTTTAAGGAAATACTAAACTTATGCTTGAAGTTAGTTACATGCCCTTTCTTTACATGCAAATTCATGGACTTTGCACGAATTATATATAGTGACTCTTTGGTGGTCCACAATTAAGAGCTTTAGAGCAAGTTCACATAGAGAATATGTGAGAAGACACAGATTCTAAGATCTGGTTGGGACAAAGTAGAATATATTTCATTGGGGAAAATTCACAGAATGGCCATGTTTGTGCCATCATGTAGCAATGCCAAAGTGAAAGTAAAAGCGTTAGTTTCTCAGTTGTATCTGACTCTTTGAGTCCCCTTATACTGTAGCCAACCAAGCTCCTCTGTCCATGGAGTTCTCCAGGCAAGAATAGTGGAGTGGGTTTGCTATTTCCTTTTCTAGGAGATCTTCCTGACCCAGGGATTGAACCCAGGTCTTCTACTTGGCAGGTGGAGTCTTTACCATCTGAGCCCCAGTGGACCTGCAGCAATGCCAAATGCAGCATTATTTTTAAGATCACATACTCCAGGCCAGAATGCCAGAGAAAACACTCTCTGTAGGAGTTTGAACAAATCACTTAAATCCCTTGAATCTCAGTCTGTCTCTTTTCAATCCTCATAGGGTTATCGTGAGGATTAAATGTATTAGTGTTTGAAGTGTGGCATGATGCTTGTTATGCATTATATAAAATGTATTTATTAAATAAACACATGCTCAGGCTAGCCACCAAGCAGACTGAACCATGAATGTTACAGGTTACCTCTATCCTAAAAATCCTCTGAGCCAATGGAATAAATGAATATTGAGTAGAGAGAGAGATAGGGGGAAGAAATGCCTAGGAGTGTGCAAGTCAGGAGGAAATGAGTTTTTAAGGGAGATAACTTAGAGGAACAGGTGGCACTTGGAGGTCAAGAATTAACACTGAAAACAGATATGTGGATGGGGATTGGTAATCAGCAATTAGATCATTGGTAGTCTTCTGAAGAGGATCTAGTATATGGACAGAAGTGATGCCAGGCATCAAGCCATTTACTGAATAAGTTGATAGTGAACAAACAAAGGCAATGGAATGCATTGCTTTTCTCAAAAGTCAGTCCAAGAAAGAAAAGAGATCGAAAGGTTATCAGACTTTTGACCTAAGTACAGGAGATAGTACAGAGGAAGTAGTCAATGAAGGGAGAGAGTGTAACTGATGAAGAAAGAGAAGGAGTACACAATTGCTAGAAAGAGTGCCGGGGTCCAGCCCTGGTGGATCCAGGGTAATTCGAAGGGGGGAAGAGTCAGCGTCTTAGGAAAGAATTATTTAATTAGAATTATAAAGAGAGATTAGGAAAAAATAGTATAGTAGGAAAATTAGTGGGGAAAAGAGGCTGATATTCCTTGGTTTACACGGAAAGCTAATAAAGTTTCAAGACAAGAAACTTGCACCGTCTACGTTAGGCCACAGGTGCCCGCTTAAATAGCGGAGGGTGCCCCTCCTTGGGCTCCCTCTCGCGTGGGTCTTAGAGGCCCAGGCAAATAAGTAGACATGGAGAGCCTCCACATTCCAAGGGATCAGCCTGAAAAGGAGAGGGAGGGATAGGGAGAAAGAGAGAAAGAGTCAACACGAGGGAGGCCAAGCTTGTGCGAAAACCCCATAACTTTATTTTTAAAAGGTGTTTATATACCCTAAGTTTTACATAATGGAAGATACAGAGTCATGCAGGGGCAGCAGTCCTGACCCTTTCTGTATATCTTTTTTTATACAAAAGGTCTCAGCTGATTTACAGTATCTTCTGGCCAAGAGGCATATTAACGCTTTATGGCTCTCTTCCTTAATGAATGTTAATCTCATTTTCCCTTAAGTGTTTTTCTTTAATCTGCATCACCCTCAAAGCACTAAAGTTACATCTCTATAAAACAAAGGTGCAGTGGATTATAACAAAGAAGGTACTTAAAGATCTATGTTGCTACTTGTTTTTTTCTATATACCAACTATATCAACAAATAAAATATATGAAAATTTGGCAGCAAGTATTGGCTCAACAAATGAAACCCTTAATCAGTTCTATTCTAATGATTTTGAGCTTCCTGTGCCTCTCGCGGTGAGGAGGCCACAAACAATCACATGCACAGCTGTAAGAGTCCTGTAGGCAAGGTAGAAAGCCATCAAAGGGGTTTTTGGATTGAAACACTCTTATTATGCCCAGGAGACTTATTATCTAAAAGCTCTAAATTAACTTTTTCCATAAAAAGGTGGTGGGGGGACAGCCCCTTTTAATGTCAGAAGTGTAAGTAAAAAGCATAATGCAGTATGGCAGGCAGACTCTGGTTTTGGGGGTAGATGCTTGAGAAAATCCAGCGAGGCTCCCTTAAGGCCTGACTCGCCTTTGCCTGTCGGACCCCTTAACCTCATGACCTTTGCCACGGGCGGGACTCCTCATGCTGGTCCCGGCAAAAGAGGCCCTGATTAATATAGGGAAGAATGACACACATGCAAAGTTTCATGTTGGACTGAAAAAGAAGAGGTCAAATCCTTTTGATGCTGGGCGCAATAAGGAGAAACAGGTGAAGACAGACATGTGTTGAAATCAAATTAAAAAGAAGACCTAGGAGGATTATGCTGGAGGACCTCCTTCACCCACAACTGTTTTTGGAGAGATTTTCACAAGAATAGAGGGTGAGGAAAAAGATGGAAACCTTAGGGTGAGTGAGAAGCATTTTTGATTGATTGCTGCAGGAATTGCAGCAAGTATCTACTTAGAGATGAATATAACTTTAATATAATTATACTATATAGTAAATATATAATATAAATACTGTCAAGTAGCTGTGGGGACCTATTTGGAAGATGAGAATGGTGTTAGATTTCATTTCAAAGATCACTTCCCTAGGTAAATCCTTATTGATTAAACTCCCAGAACATGTTTAATCATCCCTACTGTGTGCTTTCACTGTGCCTTGCCTTTATATAATTATTTTTTGTTGTATGCACAACTTCTTGGTGAAAGTGTAAACATTTTAAGGGCTCCTTTTTGCTCATTCATATACACATATTCCAAATATGGGACATAACCGGTGTTGAATAATTTTTTTGTTTTTAACAAATGCCTTTTATTTTCTGGATATGCTGTATATTTGAGAAGAGTCTACATTAACTTAGTAGCTTTAATGCAGTCTGAGGCATCCACTTCAACTCTAGCAAAACCAATTTTGTTAGAAACAAATTAATGAAACTTCTCCCTCACTCAGTCTTCCATTTCCTCACATGGTCTGCTGTCATCTCTCCTGCTCTTTACATCTCATTTGTTTCTTGTTTGTGGCTTGCAATTATCTCTCCAGCTTGACCATCATAGCACATCTTCTTTACTGATCCTTTGCAATTACCCTTGAATGCAATTCTAGTCTTTACAGGCATTTTGTTCAGTTTCATTTCCTGCCCCATGTGATTCTAAGTGTCCTCAGAAGCTCAGCCCAGGGTAAAGCAATCTGCTTAGTTAGCTTGTCTAATGAATAACACTGATTCTGGAAACAAAGATACAAATGAACAGGGAACTAAAAATAAGTCATGTGGCTTATTAAGGGTCAGGAATTACCTGATTCAATGCAGGAGAACACCTAGAAGGTGAAGGAGTCAAAAGGATATTTGAAGTTGGACAGGAAGTTGAGGATGTCAAAAGATAAGTGGTCATTTTTAAGAATATAAATAAGTGGAGGATCTAATTGTTTGAGCAACCTCTATAATACATAGCTACCATGAAAAAAAAATAGATTTAATAAGGAAGTGAAATTAGAGATCAAAGAGAATCTTCTAATCTAGACTTCTTCAGGTCTGGTTTTGAATCTTTTAAAATTAATTTTCAAGAATTAGTTCAGCATATCACTTAAATATGGAGTCTAAAAAAGAAAACAAACTAATGAATACAACAAAAAAGAATCAGAGTCACAGATACAGAAAATAAATTAGTGATTACCAATGGGGAAAATGAAGAACAAGCTAAGGGTAGAGGATTAAGAGGCATGAGCTACTATATATCAAATAAATAAATGGCATCTGGTCCCATCACTTCATGGCAAATAGATGGGGAAACAGTAGAAACAGTGTCAGACTTTATTTTTTGGGGCTCCAAAATCACTGCAGATGGTGACTGCAGCCATGAAATTAAAAGACGGTTACTCCTTGGAAAAAACGTTATGACCAACCTAGATAGTATATTCAAAAGCAGAGACATTACTTTGCTGACTAAGGTCCGTCTAGTCAAGGCTATGGTTTTTCCAGTGGTCATGTATGGATGTGAGAGTAGGACTCTGAAGAAGGCTGAGCGCCGAAGAATTGATGCTTTTGAACTGTGGTGTTGGAGAAGACTCTTGAGAGTCCCTTGGACTACAAGGAGATCCAACCAGTCCATTCTGAAGGAGATCAGCCCTGGGATTTCTTTGGAAGGACTGATGCTGAAGCTGAAGCTCCAGTACTTTGGCCACCTCATGCGAGGAGTTGACTCATTGGAAAAGATTCTGATGCTGGGAGGGATTGGGGGGAAGAGGAGAAGGGGACCACCCAGGATGAGATGGCTGGATGGCATCACGGACTCCATGGATGTGAGTCTGGGTGAGCTCCGGGAGATGGTGGTGGACAGGGAAGCCTGGCGTGCTGCGATTCATGGGGTCGCAAAGAGTTGGACACGACTGAGTGACTGAACTGAACTGAACTGAACTGAACATATTGTATAATATAGGGAATATAAACAATATTTTAAAATGACTATAAATGAAGTATAACCTTTAAAAATTGTGAATCACTATGTTGTACACCTGAAACTTACATACAATTTCCACTGCAGGGGGCATGGTTATGATCTCTTATATTGGAACTAAGGTTTAACATGCCTCATGGTGTGGTGAGAAAAGAAAATTGCAAAGTTAGTTCAGTTCAACATACACTTAATGAACATAACATAAAATTATGTTTCTTATTTTTACATGATGGGGAATCTACTCTGTGTCTTGTGTTTGTGCCTTTCTTTTATCACTCTTGATTATGTGCATAGGAGTATATACAGACTATTTTTTTAAGCACAGAGATTGCTCAGTGATCCACTTTATTTAATAAGCTCTTATTGCCTGCTATGTGTCAGGTGATTTTTTAAGTGCTTTACCAAGATTAACATGAAATTTTATGAGTTGGCATTTAAATTTATTTTTCAAGGTAAAATAAATGAGGTATATGAAGATCCTAAACAGTGACTCTCCTTGAACATTTCTGTTAATAATTTTATTTAAACAAAACATACTAAGAATAAATACATTTAAATAGTAATCAAATGCTATCATGGTGACATATTGATATCCATATTTTCAGTCTATTTGAATCTCCCTTAACCCAAAAAGGACACATGTGAGTAGATTCATGTATTCATTTATTCATACATATATGCATATTTTCTTTTATTCAGTAAACTTTTACTGAGTGCTTGCTATGTAAAAACAACACATTCAGTGATTTTTAAAAAAGAGATATGAATAGGATCACTTCATTCAAGAAGTTTATATACTAGGGGAGGTTTGTTGGGGCAAAGACTTCAGACAAGACATTAAAGCAAATATTTACACATAATAAATAAAGCTTGAAAAAAACGTTCTATAATAAACAAAAATAATGCCCATGATGGATTGTTTAAGACTACAGAGATGGGAGCATTTAAGCTGAATATGTGCCATTTTGATGATGGAAGCCCTTGCTGTGACAGAAGCCAAGAGGGTGTAGAAATATGGATGGTCTTCAGCTGGATCAAGATTTTCCTTGGCCACAGTCATGTGTTAACAATTGTTAGGGGAAAATCATTTGCTAAACTATCGAGAAAATGCAGCCTCTCCTGTAAAAGGAAACTTTGTCTACTAGTTTCCAGTGGTAAAATAGTCTGCCAGTCTACATTTTTTTGTTTGCTTTACTGTTTCTGAACTTTGATTGCTGTAAGAACTAGAAATATTGTTCATCTCCAGCTGGCAATAAAGTTCGATTCCATTTTCCAAGTTGGATTGCTATAATCTTCCTTAATGAGTCTACCATAGCTCACTCTCCAGAGCCTCCAACTGGTTCAAAAAAATAACTTAGCCAAAGGAGCAGCAGAACACCATGGTTTCTCCATCCTGATGCAATGCTTTTTTAAAGAGTTACTACTTGATTTCAGTTCCAACTCAGAGGTGTTTTGACAGATTAAATAAAAGACGAGCCTTGAAAACCCATGAAATTTGTTTTCTTCTCTCTACAGCAACTCTGTTCATAGAGGGGGGAGAATTGGAAGGTTACCCAGCTTTTGTCTGCTATAATTAGATAACAGCAATCAGATTTTCACAGATGGTATTATATAATACCTTTTCAGACTACAGCAATATATGTTGGTCTAAGATATTAAAACTACTAAAAATAAACTATTAAATGAGGAAGTAGTAAATGATTAGTGTCTCAAGAAAAGCTAGTTAAAATGTGTAATGATAGGCTTGTTTAAAGATAAACATAAGACAGTGTTTGAATTTCCCTATTTACCAAACTGAATATTTTCCATGTAGTTAATGATAGTAAAAGAAATTAATTCACATACTCATTGTGTATAATTTTACTCATTTTCCTTATTCAACATAAAAGGCTGTTGCCAAATTATGTCATTTGTAGCACCTATGGCAGCTAACCTGGTAGAGATACAGTTCAGAAATATCAGACAGAACCTAGCTGTTGTTATGGACATGGCATTGAGAGAATCAATTCCTAGGCAGATTGATAAAAAGTCCAGGGTCCCCAAGGAGGAGAAAGGTTTCTACCCTTTCAAAGGGTGGAGAAAGCTCTGGAAGTGGAGATAGGGGTCTGGAATTCTCAAGGAGGAGGAAAGGACAAATTTTTTTTGTCTACATTCCTTCATCGTCGTCGTGAAGTCGCTCACTCAGTCATGTCCGACTCTTTGTGACCCCATGGACTGTAGCCCACCAGGCTCCTCCATCCATGGAATTTTCTAGGCAAGAGTACTGGAGTGGGTTGCCATTTTCTTAGTCAATTACACAACTCAGTTTAAACTCTGTACTAAGCATTATACAACAATGTATCCTGCTTGAGGACAATTTCTCCTTTCTGAAAACCTTTTGACTAATCCTGATATTTTAGAATGTATATTATGGGAGTGGGTCTGGTAGGATCTTTCTATTGTTAAATTCTCATCTCGTTATCCTAAAATGTAAATTGTGGGAGTGGGTCTGGTAAAATTTTCACAAATTTGAGACATTCTTTTGGTTCATTGTAATAACTAATTAAAAGGTATATAACTCCATTGCTAACACTAGTAAGGGAGTACTCTTTCTGCCCCCTTCTGGTGTCTATGTCAGAAGCTTTCTCTGTCTCCCTTATACTTTAATAAAACTTTATTACACAGAAGCTGTGAGCAATCAAGCCTCATCTCTGGACCCGGATTGAATTCTTCTCCTCCAGAGGCCAAGAATCCCAGAGTCTTTCATGGTTTAGCAACAACCTTTCAGCATCTCATTTTGGATCAGTGAAAATTCTGGCTTCTGATATTTCAAGGACTTTCTTTGCATTTTTCTTCCATATGAACACAGAAATTATGTAGAAATTGTGATTGTGATACTTTGAAACAATAAAGAAGCAGATTATAAAAGGCATGATTTTACATTTTTGACACATTGGACCAAATGTATAGGATAAAATGTGCCAAAGGTCACCTCAACAATACTAGACTCTTACAATCTAATTCTTTAAAACAAGTCTAGCAAATTGCAAGCTATTTACTAGAAAACTAAATGAAACTAAAAAGAAGCAAAAACTCCAAATAAGCCTAAATTTCACAGAAAATTTGTAGGGCTAAAGGAACAAGTAGTTGAAATCATCCATGAATGGTCACTTGAGAAGGACACTTGCTTTGGACACATTTTGCAGTTTTAGATCACACCCATCATAGCTTTTGAAATTTCACACTTACTCATACAGATACAGCACATTAGCTGTAGCCAAACTGAATAAACACATTCTGACTATTCTAAATCAATACTTTATTTCCAACTTTTTTGTTATAGGAATGAAAATTTTCCTATGCACATAGCTTAAAATTTTTTCCTGGTTGGTTTCATTTTGTGTGTGTGTGTTTGATTTAGCTAGCTCATTTTCTTTATTTATTTCTCCAGTTACACAGAAAGTTTAAAAAGTTATATAGATACTAATCAATAAGAGGAGAAGGGGACGACAGAGGATGAGATGGCTGGATGGCATCACTGACTCTATGGACGTGAATCTGAGTGAACTCCGGGAGTTGGTGATGGACAGGGAGGCCTGGCGTCCTGCGATTCATGGGGTCACAAAGAGCTGGACATGACTGAGTGACTGAGCTGAACGGAACTGAATCAATAAAATATTATGGATCATCCTCATACCACTGTGTAAATGGTGGGTAAAAGCATATTTTTTAACAAAGAAAAACAGAGAAATCAAAACAGAGAGAAACAAGAGTGTACCACAGTTCCAAAGTCTTTATGCTCTACTTAATGGCTCAACTGTGTCCAGCTCTTTGCTACCCTGTGGACAGAGGAGCCTGGAATCCTGCAGTCCATTTTATGGGCAAGAATACTGGAGTGGGTTACCATGCCCTTCCTCCAGGGCATCTTCCCAACCCAGGGATCAAACTCAGGTCTCCTGCATTGCAGGCAGATGCGTTACCATCTGAACTACCAGGGAAGCCCAAGGTCTTTATAGACAAGTATTAAATTAATTCATGTATTGAAAAGAGGCTTGGGAATAATTTTTCAGGCACCTTATATGTGGTAAAGCAGTAAACCAAAGGCAGAACTGAGATTCAGGAGGGATATCATATTTTTATTAGAAATTTGCAATATTTTGGTAATTATTTAACTTATAAGTCTTGATGGGAGTCAAGATTATCTCTCTCCAGAAAAGCTGAACATTCTGGCATTCTCAGCTTCACAAACTGCTCTATATAAACTTGAATTTGGTCTCACTCTCTTTCTCTCTTTCTCATGGCTGTGACAACAATTTCTACAAGGCCAAGTTCCCTGTGCAGAAGGTTTTGTGATCTATTTTTTAGTTGGGAGCTCACATTCCTTGAATCTTTGTGGGAATAATTCGAGGCCCGGGCAAAGGATGTGTTCCTTTGAGAGGTTACAAGGCAGACTGTTTTCACAGGCACAACCTTGGTCATAACACTCTGGGAACTGCTGAGAAATCAATTTGACTAGTCCATTAAATAACGCCTTAAATAGGGTTGTATTTAAAGAGTCATTAGCATGTCTTTTTGGCACATGTGTTGCTAGCTGGTGAACATTAAAGGCCTAGAATTAGGCTTGTTTAATAGTGTTCAGAGGTGAGAATGAAAAATATTGGGCAAAGGGGAACTATGGTTGCCAACATGCACTTTCTGATTTTTAATCACATTTGATGTCTAGATGAAGTCGTTTGCTACTCTTAATAGAGAAGGCAATGGCACCCCTCTCTAGTACTCTTGCCTGGGAAATCTCATGGGCGGAGGAGCCTGGTAGGCTGCAGTCCATGGGGCTGTGAAGAGTCAGACATGATTGAGTGACTTCCCCTTCTCTTTTCCCTTTCATGCACTGAAGAAGGAAATGGCAACCCACTCCAGTGTTCTTGCCTGGAGAATCCCAGGGATGGGGGAGCCTGGTGGGCTGCCGTCTATGGGGTCACACAGAGTCGGACACGACTGAAGTGACTTAGCAGCAGCAGCTACTCTTATAAGTAATTTTTTCCTTCAGTGTAACTTTTCAAATTGATTCTAATTGAAGGTATTTGGAGATAGATTATGCTTCAGAAACCATAAATTCAAACTTCCTCCTTTTTTTTTGAGAAATTCTTTTTGGTAAACATATGTGAGACTTTATTGTGGATATTTGCTTATGAATGGAATTGATGGGTCATGTAGTGTCCTAAGGAAGAAGCTTTCCAAAATGGTTGCATCAATTTACATCCCAAGCAATCTATGATATGCCAGGCACACCATATCTTTAGAAACATTTAAACTTGAACTCTTTATCATTTTAGCCATTCTGATGAGCAGTAGTGTCTCACTGTGATTACAATTTGCATCTTCCTGATGAGTTTGAGCAGCCTTAATATGTCTATTAGCCTTTTGGATAACTTCAGTTATAAAGTGTTTAATTATTATTTTTGCCTATTTTTCATCAGTTATCAGTATTGTTATTGATTTTGTAGGAGTTCTTTATGTATACTGAATACACATTTTCTCTTGATTAAATATGTATTATGTAAAATTTCCAATGTCGTATGACTTGATTTTGATCAACAAAATTTTAAATTTCATTTTAGTAAATTTTTTCATATAGCTTTTAAGCTAGGAATTTTTTAGGTTAGTATTTAAGAAATCTTTGTCTACCTCAAATCTTGAATATATTTTCTCACAATCTACCAATTGGTTTTGTGTAGGTCATAATGGAGAAATAAAGATTCATTTTATTCCTTATATAAATCCAGTTGACTCAGAATTAGGACAAGTTTTTTAATAAAACCAACATTTTATATTATTCTTCAGTGCTATTGTTATGTTAAACCAAGTACTGTTTAATACCCTGTTTGTGCTGTTCTATTACATGGAACAATAGACTGGTTCCAAATTGGGAAAGGAGTACATCAAGGCTGTATATTGTCTCCCTGCTTATTTAACTTCTATGCAGATTACATCATGAGAAATGCTGGGCTGGAAGAAGCACAAGCTGGAATCAAGATTGCAGGAGGAAATATCGATAACCTCAGATATGCAGATGACACCACCCTTATGGCAGAAAGTGAAGAGGAATTAAAGAGCCTTTTGGTGAAAGAGGAGAGTGAAAAAGCTGGCTTAAAACTCAGCATTCAAAAACTGAAGATTATGGTATCTGGTCCCATCCATTCATGGCAAATAGATGGGGAAACAATGGCAACAATGAAAAACTTTATTTACTTGGGCTCCAAAATCACTGCAGATGGTTACTGCAGCCATGAAATCAAAAGACGCTTGCTCCTTGAAAGAAAAACTATGACCAACCTAGATAGCATATTAAAAAGCAGAGATATTACTTTGCCGACAAAGGTCCATCTAATCAAAGTTATGGTTTTTCCAGTAGTCATGTATGGATGTGAGAGTTGGACCATAAATAAAGCTAAACACTGAAGAACTGATACTTTTGAACTGTGGTGTTGGAAAAGACTCTTGAGAGTCCCTTGGACTGTGAAGAGATCGAACCAGTCAGTCTTGGAGGAAGTCAGTCCTGGTTGTTCATTGGAATGACTGATGCAAAGCTGAAACTCCAATACTTTGGCCATCTAATGCAACGAGCTGATTCATTTGAAAAGACCCTGATGCTGGGAAAGATTGAAGACAGGAGGAGAAGGGGACGACAGAGAATGAGATGGTTGGATGGCATCATCAATTGGATGGACATGAGTTTGAGCAACTCCAGCAGTTGGTGATGGACAGGGAAGTCTAGCGTGCTGCAGTCCATGGGGTTGCAAATAGCTGGACACGACTGAGTGGCTGCACTGCACTGAACTGATTACCAATATAATTTGTACCAATACCACAATGTCCTAATTTTTGGAATGTAATTAATAAACATTTTCTCTCTTACTGTAAGTACTCCATTTTTTCTGTAAGTTATTTTTTCACTTTCATATACATTTTAGAAGATTTCCCTGGTGACTCAGACAGTAAAGAATTTGCCTGCAATCCAGGAGACCTGGGTTTGATCTCTGCATTGGGAAGATCCCTTGGAGAAGGAAATGGCTATCCATTCCAGTACTCTTGCCTAGACAATTCCATGGACAGAGGAGCCTGGAGCATGACAGTCCATGGGGTCCCAAAGAATCTGAGGTGACTGAGAAACTCACACACGTACACACACACATACACATATCTTATATCACCTTTTCAATTATTGATAAAACTACCTGTAGGAATTTTACTGGGGATTATTTTGAATCTTTAGATCAATTTTGTTAGAATAGACATCTTTATAATAATGAGTCTTCCAATAATCAACATGTTAAATTTTTATTGATTTGAGTCTTTTTAAATTTATCTCAATAGTATATACTTTTCTATATAAAGATCTCACATCAGGACTTCCCTGGTGGTCCAGTGGTGAAGAATCTCCCTTGTGATGCAGGGGATGTGGATTGAGCCTTGTTCGGGGAACTAAGATTCTACATGCCATAGAGCAACTAAGCCACACGCCACACGCCACACGCCACACGCCACATGCCACACGCCACAACTACTGAACCCGCATGCTGTGAGTAGAGTCTGCACACTGCAACGAAAGACCCAGCATGATGAAACAATGATCCTCTGTGCTGCAACTAAGGAACTGAGGCAACTCCCAAAAATGTCTAACATCTTTTGTTAGAGTTATTACTATGTATTTGTTATTTTCTGAGGCCATTATTGCAAAAATCAGACAAATTGAAGAAAGTAGGGGAACCACTAGACCATTCAGGTATGACCTAAATCAAATCTTTATGATTATACAGTGAAAGTGACAAATAGATTCAAGAGATTAGATCTAATAGAGAGAGTGTCTGAAGAACTATGGATGGAGGTTCATAACGTTGTACAGGAGAGGGTGAGCAAACCCATCCTTAAGTAAAAGAAATACAAAAAGGTAAAATGGTTGTCTGAGGAGGCCTTACAAATATCTGAGGAAAGAAGAAAAGAGAGATGCAAAGGAGGAAAAAAAAGATATATCTACCTGAATGAAGAGTTCCAAAGAATAACAAGGAGACATAAGAAAGCCTTCCTCAGTGATCAATGCAAAGAAATAGAGGGAAACAATAGAATGGGAAAGACTAGAGATCTCTTCAAGAAAATTAGAGATACCAAGGGAACATTTCATGCAAAGATGGGTTCAATAAAGGTCAGAAATGGTATGGACCTAACAGAGGCAGAAGATATGAAGAAGTGGCAAGAATACACAGAACTACACAGAAAACATCTTAAATGACCTAGACAGCCACAATGGCGTGATCACTCACCTAGAGCCAGATATCCTGGAATGCAAAGTCAAGTGGGCCTTAGGAAGCATCACTATGAAGAAAAGCTAGTGGAGGTGAGGGAATTCCAGTTGAACTATTTCATATCCTAAAAGATGATGCTGTTAAAGTGCTGCCCTCAATATGCCAGCAAATTTGGAAAATTCAGCAGTGGCCACAGGACTGGAGAAGTCAGTTTTTATTACAGTCACAAAGAAAGGCAATGCCAAAGAATGTTCAAACTACTGCATACTTGCACTCACCTCACACGCTACCAAAGTAATGCCCAAAATTCTCCAAGCTAGACTTCAACAGTACATGAACCAAGAACTTCCAGATGCTCAAGCTGGATTTAGAAAAGGCAGAGGAACCAGAGATCAAATTGCCAACATCCACTGGATCATAGAAAAGCAAGAGAATTCCAGCAAAGCTTCTACTTCTGCTTCACTGACTACACTATAACCTTGACTGTTTGATCAAAACAAACTGTGGAAAAATCTTAGAGATGGGATTACCAGTCCACCTTACTTGCCTCCCTAGAAATCTGCAGAGAGCTCAAGAAGCAACAGTTCAAACTGGACATGAAACAACAGACTGGTTCCAAACTGGGAAAGGAATACGTCAAGGCTGTATATTGTCACCTTGCTTATTTAACTTATCAGTTCATTTCAGTTGCTCAGTCATATCTAAATCTTTGGAATCTCATGGACTGCATCATAACAGGCTTCCTTTTCCATCACCAACTGCTGGAGCTAGCTCAAACTCATGTCCATCAAGTCAGTAATGCCATCCAACCATCTCATCCTCTGTCAGCCCCTTCTCTTTCTGCCATCAGTCTTTCCCAGCATCAGGGTCTCTCCTAGTGAATCAGTTCTTCACATCAGATGGCCAATGTATTGGAGCTTCAGCTTCAGCATCAGTCCTTCCAATGAATATTCAGGATTAGTTTCCCTTAGGATGGACTGGGTTGATCTCCCTGCAGTCCAAGGGACTCTAAAGAGTCTTCTCCAGCACCAGAGTCAAAAGCATTGATTCTTTGATGCTCAGCTTTCTGTATAGTCCAACTCTCACATCCATACATGAATACTGGAAAAACCATAGCTTTGACTAGATGTACCTTTGTCAACAACATAATGTCTCTGCTTTTTAATATGCTGTCTAGGTTGGTCATAGCTTTTCTTCCAAGGAGAAAGTGCCTTTTAACTTCATGGCTGAAGTCACCATCTGCAGTGATTTTGGAGCCACACCAAAATAAAGTCTCTCCCTGTTTCTATTATTTCCCCATCTATTTAACTTATATGCAGAGTGAAAAACTAAAAGTGAAAGTTACCTAGTCATCTCTGACTCTTTGCAACCCCATGGACTATATAGTCCATGGAATTCTCTAGACCAGAATACTGGAGTGGGTAGTCTTTCCTTTCTCCAGGGTATCTCCCAACCCAGGGATCAAACCCAGGTCTCCCGCATTGCAGGCAGCTTCTTTACCAGCTGAGACTCAAGGGAAGCCCAAGAATATTGGAGTGGGGACCCCATCCCTTCTCCAGTGGATCTTCCCAACCCGGGAATCGAATCAGGATCTCCTGCATGGTAGGCAGATTCTCTACCAACTGAGCTATCAGGGAAACCCAATGTGGAGCCCTATATGTGAAATGCCAGACTGGATGAATCACAAGCTTGAATCAAGATTGCCAGGAGAAATATCAATAATCTCTGATATGCAGATGACACCACCCTTACGGCAGAAAATGAAGAGGAACTAAAAAACCTCTTGATGAAAGGGAAAGAGGAGAATTAAAAGCTGGCTTAAAACTCAACATTCAGAAAACAAAGATCATGGCATCTGGTCCCATCATTTCATGGCAAAAAGATAGAGAAACAATGGAAACAGTCACAGACTTTATTTTCTTGGGCTCCAAAATCACTGTCATTGGTGACTGCAGCTATGAAATTAAAATATTCTTGCTCTTTGGAAGAAAAACTATGACCAACGTAGACAACATATTAATAACCAGAGACACTACTTTGCAGATAAAAATCCTCCTAATCAAAGCTATGGTTTTTCCAGTATTCATGTATGAATGTGAGAGTTGGACCTTACAGAAAGCTGAATACTGAACAATTGATGCTTTTGAACTCTGGTGCTGGAGAAGTCTCTTGAGTCCTTTGGACTGCAGAGATCCAGCCAGTCAATCCTAAAGGAAATCAGTCCTGAATATTTATTGGAAGGACTGATGCTGAAAATGAAGTTCCAATTATATGGCCACCTGATGCAAAAAATTGACTAATTGGAAAAGACCCTAATCCTGGGCAAGATGGAAAGCAGGAGAATTGGACAACAGGGGATGAGGTTGCTGGATGGCATCACCAACTCAATGGGCATGAGTTTGAGCAAGTTCTGGGAGTTGTTGATGGACACAGAAGCTTGGCAAGCTACAATCCATGCTGTCACAAAGAGTTGTACATGACTGAGTGACTAAACTGAACTGAAACTCAGCCACTGTGAATAAAATATATTTTAAAAATGTTTTCTAAATGAAAGAGGGCTATCATGATAGATAACAGTAGTAGGAACTATGAACTGGATGTGTAGACAGAAAGGAACCTAGCAAAGTCTGTTTGTTACAATACCTCTCTGTCCTATTGTCTCTGCAGGACTCAGAGTTAGTTCTGAGTTTATTTAGGAGTTTATTTACCAAGCATTTGCTTTTCCATCTCCATGTCAATTGTCTTCCTCCACTTTGAACTCACAAACAACTATTTCCACCATACTCTTTTGTCTTTAGTTGAAGACTACATATCTGGCTAGGGGTTTGGCCATTTTGACAAGTTACTTAGTCTTTTGGGGTCTTTTTCAGGTATACTTGCTATTAAACTGACTTTTTTACTTTTAATCTGCATTATGTTTGTGAGAACCTTGAAAGGTAGAGGAAAATTCCTTTCTCGTTGACTGCCTTTTTTCAGACAAAGAACATTTCCTTCCAATACCTAGATTGCTAAAAAATTTTATTTTAAAATGGCATTGAATTACTTGAAATTATTTTTCTGCTTCTAGTAGTTTAGTCATGTATTTTTGCTTATTCATTAATGTGGTAAATTAATTGCTTTTTCACAATGCTAAACCAACACTTCTTTATTAGCAAAAATTGTACATTTTTTTTTAATGTATCACCCCTTAATATAGTACTGGATTTAGTTTGCTAACATTTTGCTTAGAATTTTTATATTTATGTTAATATGAGAGATAAATTATACATATTTGTAATATTTCAAATATTGATGCCAAGATAATCTGATTTAGTAAAATAGGTTAGGAAGTGTTTATTTTTCTTCATCTTACTTTATAAGATATTTTGAGTAAATTGTATTTATATGTTATTCAGTGTTTGAAATATTTCACCAGTGGCATGGAGTTTTGGTTAGGAAGTTTTTAAATTAAGGATTTGAGTACTTAAATGGATATGACACTCTATTTTTCTCATCAGTTATAGCAAACCTTCTATTTTCTAGACATTTGTCAAATTCACATAAAGTTTCAAAATCTTTAGCTTAAAGACACTTATTACATTCTATTATTACCTATGTAGTGCCAACAAAGTTTGCATATACTACTTTTTTATTCATTGTATTGGTTATGTAGGCCTTTGTCTTGTTGTTGCTGTTAAGTCACTAAGAGGTGTCCAGCTCTTTGCGACCCCTATGTACTGAAGCACCATAGGCTTCCCTGTCCTTCACTATCTCCTGGAGTTTGACCTTACTCATGTCCATTGAGTTGGTAATGTAATCCAACCATTTCATCCTCCATCGCCCCCTACTTTTCCTGCCCTCAGTCTTTCCCAGCAGCAATCTTTTCCAATGAGTCGGCTCTTCACATCAGGGAGCTTCAGTTTCAGCATCAGTCCTTTTAATGTATATTCAGGGTTTATATCCTTTAGAATCTCCTTGCAGTCCAAAGGACTCTCAAGAGTCCTCTCCAACAGCAGAGTTCGAAAGCACCAATTCTTCAGCACTCAGCTTTCTTTATGGTCCAACTCTCACATCCATATATGAATACTGGAAAAACTAGCTTTGACTATACAGAACTTTGTTGGCAATGTGATATCTCTGTTTTTTAATATGCTGTCTAGATTGGTCATAGTTTTTTTTCCAAGGAGCAAGTGTCTTTTAATTTCACGGCTACAGTCACCACCTACAGTAGTTTTGAAGCCCAAGAAAATAAAATCTGTCACTGTTTTTACTTTCCCCTCTTCTTTTTGCATAAAGTGATGGGACCAGATTGTCTTGTTATGGGTTTACAAAATGTATTTATCTGAGCTTAACTGATAAAAATATAATCTTTGTGATTTTAAAGCTTTGATATTTATTGATACTTATTTTATGGTATGTGCATGTATGCTCAGTCTCTCAGTTGTGTCTGACTCTTTGTGACCACATGGCCTGTAGCCCGCCAGGCTCCTCCGTCCATGGGATTTTCCAGGTAAGAATACTGGGATGGGTTTTCTTCTTTCGTTTTCTTTCTTTCTTTCTTTCTTTCTTTCTTTCTTTCTTTCTTTCTTTCTTTCTTTCTTTCTTTCTTTCTTTCTTTCTTTCTTTCTTTCTTTCTTCTTTCTTTCCATTTTCTTCTCCAGGGGATCTTCGAGACCCAGAGATTGAACCAGCATCTCCTGTGACTCCTGTATTGGCAGGTAGATTGTTCACCATTGAACCACATGAGAAACCAAATATCATTAAATTTAATACATGTGTATACCTCATTTAGGACTTTTCTGGTGGCTCAGACAGTAATGTGTCTTCCTACAATGCGGAAGACCCAGGATCAATCCCTGGGTCAGGAAGATCTCCTGGAGAAGGAAATGGTAACCCACTCCAGTATTCTTGTCTTAAAAATTCCATGGATGGAGGAGCCTGGCAGTTTACAGTCCATGGGGTTGCAAACAGTTGGACACGACTGAGTGATTTCACTTTAACTTTTCATACCTCATTTAAACTCAAAAAGAATATGTAATCTTCAGTGTACAGAAACAGTTTTAATATTCAATATCTTTATTGATTTTGTGCCTACTTAACTCACAGAAGGCTGTTTTAAAATTTCTAACCTTAATCGTAGGTTTCTCTATTTGTCCTTTTAGTTCTGTTTTTTTATATATAGTGAAACTATAATTGGGTATACATACATCTAGATTATTACATTACTATAGACAACATATTTTCATCTTTTGAATTGTCATAAGTATGCATGGGAAACATAGAAGAGAGTTTGAGGAAAAATTAAAGCAATGTAGGAAGAGGTGTAATTTAATTGAAATATATGGCAAAAGATTTTGAGCAACTTCTTAGATGGGAAGATGGAAAATGACAAGACTATATCAGAACCAGAATTTTATGATGTATAAGACATTCATAATTATATAACTGTTTTCTGCATAGCAGGATACATATAGATTCTATTTCATAATGTTAGTATAAATGAAGTCTCTCAGTCATGTCCAACTCTTTGCAACCCATGGACTGTAGCCCACTAAGCTCCTCCATCCATGGGATTCTCCAGGCAAGAATACTGGAGTGGGCTGCCATTTCCTTCTCCAGGGGATCTTCCTGACTCAGGGATCCAACATAGGTCTCCCACGTTACAGGCAGACGCTTTAACCTCTGCACCACCAGGGAAGCCCAGTGTTAGTGTAGTCATTCACAAATAATCATTTCACTACCTTCATAAGTTAAAAATTAATGAACCAAACAAGACAAGTGGGGTTAGGGCAGAAAGGACATACAATGTTTGAAAAATGCTACTTTGAGTGACTACTGTATATTAAAAACAAAAAGAACTATACACAAATTCAATAACATCAATGTGATATGCCCTAACATTTGTCATCACATTTTTTTTAACAGATGGTAAAACATAGCTTAATTTTGAGGTATGAGAAGCAAATCATAGCTCTTGCAAGAGGAGAAATTATTTAGAAAACCTCAGTTAGAAACTGAGTGATGAGGCCAAAAAAGGTATCCACTGGATTTGACAAAGGCAAGAATTGTTTCAATGGTGGAGTGGGGGAAAGTACACATACAGGTGAAGAGCGAATAACAGATGCAGAAACAGAAACATTGAGATGAGTCAAGAGTCTCAAGAAACTTGAAAAGAAAATGAAGGGAAAGTAGTGTAGAAACTAGAGGGTGACACAGAGTTAAGGGAAAATTTTGTTTTCTTTCTAATTGGGGGACTTAGTTGTATATGTACATATATATTGTTGTTTAGTCTCTAAGTCCTGTCCAAGTCTTTTGCAACCCCATGGACTGTAGCCTGCCAGGCTTCTCCATCTATGGAATTTTCCAGGCCAGAATACCGGAGTGAGTTACCACTTCCTTTGTCCAGGGGATCTTCCCAACCCAGGGATTGAACATGTGTCTCCTGCATTGGCAGGCAGATTCTTTACCACTGAGCCACCAGGGAAGCCTCTTATTTTGGCATATAAGAGAGCAATTTTATTAATAGTTTATTTATAGAGTACAGGTTTTTTTTCCCCATAAACTTGTGAAATGAGAGGATGTACACTTAGATTTTTATCCTATGTTCAGAAAGCTGATCCAAAATATAGCAGTGTCAGAATTCAAACCTAGGTTTCTCTTAACCTAAAACTGATTTCACATTACCACTTCCCCTTACAATGATGATCAGATTCTCAACTCAACATTTAAATTCTGATATTTAAAAGGGACCTTAGAACTTGAGCTGCTTAAAATGTTTTTTTTTCCTCTTGGTATTAAACTAATACTTTGCTATTAATTCACTGTCATCAGTCACTGTCTGAACATGCTGACTTTCTTCTATAACATATTCAATCCCTACTAGAATATTTACACAAGTAAGGTTATGTTTTAAATTTTCATTCAATGTGATCATTGTGATGCAGTTAACCAAAACCATGAGACCCAGGCACTGATGGCTCAGTACTCTGATGACAGTGCAGATTCTGCCACAAAACTGCAACTGGGGCAATAGAATACAGGATATGATGCATATACACATGAAATGCCTTCAACCAGACCATAAAAAATTCATTAAAAGTAGTCATAGAAAGACTATCAAATAAATTTCTTTATAAGTTTCTGTTATCATCGTTAGTAATTGAAATTGTATTTCAGTTAGAATAGTAAATCTCACTAGCAGATTTCTCATTCACTTGGGTTTATAAGAAAAAATGTCTATATTTTGAAAAGCTTTTCATTGTACTTAATACAAATCAGAGAAATGTACTTCCTTTTTAGAAGAGTATACTATTTATGGTAAAAGACTAAAATAAGGAAAAATTATTCTAATGCACTGAATGCTTTGAGATACTTTAAATGTTCCCATAAAACAAGGTGATTGACCAGAATTGATTTGAAAAAAAGTGGCCTAAATAAAAGTTCACTTGTATTACATGATTCATGGGTTATTTTTTTTATCATTTGTTAATAGATTAAGTCCTATATATTTAATTTTCTTCTCTAAACTGTTATATATTTCTTTATCCACATATAATTTAACAACATCCATTGCTGTGTGTGGATCACAAAAAACTGCAGAAAATTCTTCAAGAGATGGAAATACCAGATGACCTTACCTGCCTTCTGAGAAACCTGTATGCAAGTCAAAAAGCAACAGTTAGAACCAGACATGGAATAACAAAGTTTCCAAATTGGGAAAGGAGTATTTCAAGGCTATATACCCTGCTTATTTAATTTACATGCAGAGCACCTCATGTGAAATGCTGGACTGGATGAAGCACAAGCTGGAATTAAGATTGCCAGGAGAAATATCAATAACCTCAGGTATGCAGATGACACCACCCCTACGGCAGAAAGCGAAGAGGAAGTAAAGAGCCTCGTGATGAAGGTGAAAGAAGAGAGTGAAAAATCTGGCTTAAAATTCAACATTCAAAAAACTAAGATGTTGGTATCTGGTCCCATCATTTCATGGCAAATAGATGGGAAAACAATGGAAACAGTGACAAACTTTATTTTCTTGGGCTCCAAAATCACTGTAGTTGGTGACTGCTGCCATGAAATTAAAAGATGCTTGCTCCTTGAAAGAAAAGCAATGGAAAAACCTAGACAGCATACTAAAAAGCAGAGACAACACTTTGCCAACAAAGGTCTGGCTAGCCAAAGCTATAGTTTTTCCAGTATTCATATATGGATGTGAGAGTTGGACTGTAAAGCAGACTGAATGCCAAAGAATTTTGCCTTTGAGCTGTGGTGTTGGAGAAGACTCTTGAGAATCCCTTGGACTGCAAAGAGAACAAACCCGTCCATCCTAAAGGAAATCGACCCTGAATATTCATTGGAAGGACTGATGCTGTAGCTCCAATACTTTGGCCATCTGATGCAAAGAGCTGACTCATCTGGAAAGAACCTGATTCTAGGAAAGATTGAACGCGGGAGCCGAGGCAGGTGACAGAGGAGAAGATGGTTGGATGGCATAACTGACTTGATGGACATGAGTTTGAGCAAGCTCCAAGAGGTGGTAATAGACAGGGATGCCTGGCATGCTGCAGTCTATGGGGTCGAAAAGAGTTGGACACAGCTGAGCAACTGAACAACAAATTTATCAGTGCAAAATTACTAATATTTTATTCAGTTAATAACAGAGTATGTTCTTGTATTACAAAATATATTGTCAAACCATAATATCTCCCTTTTCATTTAAGCTTTAATTTACCTACAGTGTTCCATAATGTAGCAGTGTACAACTTTGGATCATTGAAGCATTAATGGATTAATTCATCACTGCTTTTTTAGTAGCATAGTATTATACTTTCTGAATCTGTTTTCAGAATTTTGCTAATTATCAGGCTGAGACTATAAATTACACACACATAATTGCTGAACAAACCCAGATCTTGATTTTTGATAAAAAATAATAATTGGCCAGCCATATGTCTGAGTCAACTTTAGATAATCATGCTAACTTCCTGAGGGAAAATAAGTTGGCAAATAATCCATTTTATTGGAATTGAGAAGCTGTCTCAAGAATATGAGACAGGAAGAATATGAAGATCTACTGCTGAACCAAATAAGAAACCTGTATTTTGAAATCCCAGGTAGCATAGTCTATAAAAGTAAACTTAAGAGAAAAGCAAAAAATAAACCAAAGGATAATCAATGAAAAAAATAATGGTCACATATTCAACTAAAATAACCAAAACTTACTAGCAAATCAGCCTCTGGAATAATAGGAATGGAATTTTTTTGATGAAAGGATTTCTTAAGACACTCTATAGGATTAAGCTTTGAGATAAAGTCCCTCTCTCATACTTGGTAAACCAATGAGACAAGCCTTCTTGGTGGAATTCGGAGGCATACACCTCAGACAAGAAACAGGTACAGAGTTCATATCTGGTAAAACAAAAAGAATTAAATTAAAAAGAGGAAATAGACATGCACAGCTTGCTCTTCAGACTTTGTATAAGGCTCTAAGACACCATCCCAGTTAAGGTGCCCCAACCAGGGGCTGTGCACATCCTCATAAACCAGCTAGTACAGAATTGCTTCTGGTGCATTAGGGTCCTGGCTTCTTTCAAATAGCACCTCTTCTGCCTAATGCCAATTACAGTCACAGGTTTGGATTGCTTTCTACAGGAAACCAAAGTTCTGGTATAACAAGACTGGGAATAAAGATAGTTTCTTTCACATTGCCAACAGATGGAGAAGAAAGAGATTAGTAAAAGTATGAAAGTCTGAAAATGATTTCAAGTATGAAAGTATCTGATTTTCTTTTCTTAATTTAATACAAGACTTCAGTTCAATAAATACTTGTTGAGTGTATAACTTGTGCTATAATTTTTAGATGTGAGTACTCAACAGTAAACAAAAAAGACACTAATCCCTGCATTCATAGTGCTTACATTCTATTGAACTTGTCTTATTTTAGATCTGTTTTATTCAAGGCCAAATTCTGAGTTTGTGAGGTTTTTTTTAAGCTATATTTTAATATATTTCACATCTCATACAATTCACCTACATAAAATGGGCAATTCAATAGTTTTCAGAACATATACAGACTTGTGCAACCATCAGAACAATCTAATTTTAGAACATTTCCATCACTCACCCCTTGAAAGAAACACAATACCCATTAGAAAACACTCCCTTCCCTCCTGTTAGCTTAAGGCAACTGGTAATGCAGTTTATGCCTTGATAGATTTGCCAATTCTGGATATTTCCTATAAATGAAATCATACAATATGTGGCTTATTTGACTTAATGTTTTCAAGTTTTATACATATTGTAGCATGTATCAGTACTTAATTCTCATTTGAAGCTATCTGCTTTCACAGTTGTTTATGCCCTTTTCAGACTTTCCCAAATTCTATAGAACCTTCCATTGAAAATGAAACTGTAAATGGGATGGTTTATTTTAGAACTGAAAAATATTTGAGGATCATCCAGTCGATTTTTAGATGAATAGATAGAGAAGTACAAAATCAAAGTAGTTTGCTAGAAACTATCTCTTCCCCCTCCTCTTAACTTTTTATCATAGGGCTTACTTGGTATGGATTTTGATAGCTTTTCATTTATCTGTAGGATTTTGTAACCTCTTTATTGAAGAAAGCAATTTTGATACCTTTCAGTTTATAGACTATTGGTTTTTCTTATAAAAATCAATTTTTTTGTTTTTGTTCTACAATGTAAATAAAGAAACTATATAAATCAAACAAATACAATTTTCCTTGATTACAACCTAGAGACCCATTTTATATCAGTCTTACAACAAAGTATTGCAAAAATTACTCATCAAATTGTGCTGCCTATAATTTGCACTAGCACTTTCTCTAACTCTCATTTTAGTTGGGCTCCCAATGCATACATTTTTAATGGTATCACAGCCTGCAAAATAATATTTCTCCATCATCTATATCACCTTTTCACCTATTTTTCTGAACTACATGAAATATTTCAGAATACTTGTTTTAAAAACTCATAATGAACAGTATTTGATATTATGTCAGCAAATGATTAAATATGTCAGTCTTTTCAGAATCCACACTTCAGCTCATTAGCTTCCAGATGAAATGAATATAGCAGAGTACTAACCAGCACCTACCACAGTCAGCCTTTTAAAAGGATTCAGCCTCTACTTACACCTGCATTCCAAAGAAAAAGATATATTTGAACAATTACTATATCAAATTTCTCAGAAGTTTCTACAGAAATACCTTCAACATTTTCTGAACTTCATTTGTCTTATCCTGGAGTTTTCACATGGTTCTCATATTTACTTTACATTTTATTTCCTATGTAGCTTCTGGCATTGCAGCATTTTACTACCATTTGATTTTTTCCAACTGAAACCCTCCCTCTTTTCCCAACAACAACCATTAGCATCCTTAGAGTATTATGCCTTTTGTTTAGATTTCTCTTCCTCTGATTATTGCAGGCATCATGCTCAGAATTTGTATTTCAAAATTATACCTATGTCTACAGAGCACTAATAGGTGCCTACATCAGAATTATTTTGCTCAGAATTATTTTGTAGTGTTCATTTTAGCTGACTTCCTATTTTACTGTTGAAGGTAGAACTTGCAAAATCATATGAATTCCATCTAAATATTCAGGTTCTATTTGATAAATGTAAAATAGCACAGTAATTTCTTACTTACACAGGAAATGAATTGTACCTATTATCCAAGTTGGTTATTTTTCTATATTTAATATACTCTTAAATTCTAATATATATCCTAATGCTATTTTTATCAGTCTTTAAATTATATACTAAGAACAAGAAAATCTGATGCAAATTGAGAGAAGTAACAGTAAAATAGTATCTCAAAGAGAGACCTGAGAAAAATGTGTCAGAGGGACACTTGACTGCACATTTTGAAAGAACTATTTCTTAGATGTAGCAAGATTTCTCTGTATCCAGAGACCTCAGCTCCACTTTTTCTGCACCCTTTCTATCAAGGCCTCAAGTTTTTGCACAAATCTCACTCCCAAGGCATAATGGAGAAGGAACTGAGGTGCCTAGGCCATCTGAGCTGTCTAGTGCTGAAAGCTTGTAGGCTAGACTCATAGAAAACATTTATTTTACAACACAAGCCTTTTCATTTTGAGTCCAGCAAAAAGCAGCACATAACAATAAAAATCTATTTTGGTTGGCAAGCTGAGCATGAATCGAGGATTGTTTGCCTGGCTTCTAACTCATCTTTTCTGCTTTTCTGGAAGGTCCCCTCCCTGTAGTCTCTAGGTGTGCAAAGTGAATGCTTGGGGCCTTCACGGGGTTGCAAAGAGTTGGAAGCAACTTAGTGACTAAAGAACAACAACCTTTGTTTCTCAGGTCAGCAATGTTCTAATTATTCTCTCTCCATTGTTCCAAAACCTGAGTCCTTTGGCAGACCCTTTACAAGTTCCCACAAAGACCCTCTAAGTTCTGCAACCTTAAAACTAGAGGTTATAATTTTATAAATAAATGAATTGAACTTCCATGGCTCTTTTGTATTCTTTTTTCAGTCACAGCACAACAATTACACATATTATTTAAGTTTCTGTAAGGAAATTTTGTATTAATATTCTACATACTTTATAGTGTATATATAGAAACATATTTATGAAAATATATAGAAATAGAAAATATGTAACTTGGAGGGACAGTTCTGAAACACCAGATCCTAAATTCTACAAGGCCCCTTATGAACAAAAGTCCCACCTGCTATTTTTTTGGTTACCACTTCTTATGTATTGTGGAGGGGAAAGGGATTTCCCTATCAGTTCAGTTCAGTTCAGTTCAGTCGCTCAGTCATGTCTGATTTTGTGACCCCATGAATCGCAGCACACCGGGCCTCCCTGTCCATCACCAACTCCTGGAGTTTACTCAAACTCATGTCCATCGAGTCAGTGATGCCATCAAGTCATCTCATCCTCTGTTGTCCCCTTCTCCTCCTGCCCCCAATCCCTCCCAGCATCAGGGTCTTTTCCAATGAGTCAACTCTTCGGATGAGGTGGCCAAAGTATTGGAGTTTCAGCTTCAGCATCAGTCCTTCCAATGAACGCCCAGGATTGATCTCCATTAGAATGGACTGGTTGGATCTCCTTGCAGTCCAAGGGATTTCCCTATACCACCAAAATCCTTGAACATCAGCTGTCCTACAATGCAACTCAGTTCTGACACTATCCACTCAGATAGCATTATATTGCATAAGTTAAGGACTCAGTCCTTTAAGACTCCTTCAGAGGATAGCAAGTCCAGATTTGTCATCTGTACTTCCAACCAATAGCCTGCAAATGGGAGGTTCCAATGTCTCCCCTCCAGAGATTCAATTAATTTGCTAGAGAGATTCACAGAACCCTCAGAAACATTTGTTTACCAGATTATTGGTTTATTATGATAGAGCATATTAGTAATTCAGGAACAGCCAGATTCAAGAGATGCATAAGGGCAAAGTATGGGGAAAGGGTAAAGAGTCTCCACACTCTGCCTTAAATCCTACTGTTCCCAAAACTCCACATGATCACCAACTCAGAAGCTCTCCAAACCCCATTATTTTGGAGTTTTTTGGAGGTGTTGGGGGACTGTGTAATTTCCTTGGTTCTGTCTAGCTGGAGCAAAAATTTGAAGTGATGAATGAACCAGTGATACAGCTCAGTTTTATTTAGAAAGCAAAGGAAAATACATTCTAGAGGCATGAGGGCAGGTCGACCCAAAAGACATGGAAGAGAAGAGAAGCCCCTGGCTCAATATTGGCTCCTCTTTTTATACGGTTTTTCTCCTTCTCTTGAGCCTTCCCTATGTAAATTGGGCTAGCCAGGAGGGCTGTTTGTTTTATCTGAGGTCTTCTCTCTGGTCCTTGGACCTTCCTTTGTTCTATTTTTGAGGGTTTTCCCCCTTCATTGTCTTTTAGCCACCACCATTTTGGACTCTTTTTTCCTATTCTAACTACCTAACATTGGCTTTGTTATATAGGCATGGTTGATTAAATCATTGGTCATTAGCTATTGATTCAAGCTCCAGGCCCACCCCTCTCCCTGTAAATCAGGGGTTGGAACTGAAAGTTAAAACATTTTATTCATGGTTAATTCTGCTGGCAACCAGCCCCCATCCTTACGTTCAGTACAGAAGTCATCTCATAAATGCTGAAAAACAAAATTCAACCCAGTAAACTTGGAGATCTAACTATTAGGTGATTCATGAATCAGGCAGCATCCCCTTTAGTAAATAGAAGGGCTTTCTGAGAAGTTGTGCAAAATAAAAGGCTTTTATAGGCAGAAGGAGGGTGGGGATGAAGGTTCTAGCCAACAACAACAACAAAAGGAAAAAAAGGAAAAAGATTGGTTTAGTCCAGGCCATCTTCCTGGAGGTGGGGGGAGGAAAAGGAAACAGAAAGGGTCCCTATCATGCAGATTACCTACTAGCCTAGATCAGGAAATTTCAGATTAACTGCTTGAAAGGTCAGTTACTGCGATAGGTTGAAACTGAAATCAAATCTTGGTTTGGGGCTTCACTGGTGGCTGGTAAAGAATCTGCCTGCAATGCAGGAAACCTGGGTTTGATTCCTGGGTGGGAAAGATCTCCTGGAGAAGGAAATGGCAACCCACTTCAGTATTCTTGCCTGGAGAATTCCATGGACAGAGGAGCTTGGTGGGCTATATAGTCCATGGGGTTGCAAAGAGTCGGACACTGAGCAACTAACACTTTTGCTGCATTGGAGGCAAATGACTCCATTTGGGTCTTATTATTTCTTTTTTAGCATGACAAAAGATACCTTTGTTGTTCTCTCAACACAGGAAATTCCAAGAGTTTTAGGAGCCCTGTGCCAGAAATGGGGCAAAAATGAAATATGTATTACTTTTTATAAATACCAACATCATACCTGAAAATTATTGATGCCATTAACTTATATTTGAAGCAAGTTAGATCAAGTAAATTCTCTCTTATAAAAGACACAGCAGCTTCCTATCTCCCCTTGGTTTAAAATGTAAAATTCTTACTGTTACCTATAAAACTCTATATTAAAAGTTGACAAACTTTTATGTGAAGGCCTAGACATCAAATATTTTCTGTAGAAGCTACCAAACTTGGCTTTTGTAGCATGAAAACAGTCATAAATAATGCAGAAACTGAAAAGAGTGTGGCTGCATTACAACAAAACTTTATGGACACTAAAATTTGAATTTCATACGATTTCCAAGCATCATAAAATATAGTTTTAGTGTTGATATTTTATTCCAAACATTCAAAATTGTAATAATCACTTATAATGGTTTACAAGTTATATAGAAATAGTTGGTGGGTCAAACTTGGGCTGCAATTCCTGCTCTGTATGATCTACATTCTCACATATTTCATTCACTCGACCACACTTCCTCTCCTCATGTACTCTCTGTACCTGACATCCTTGCTCTTCCTTGCATACAATAAGTGCATTCTTACTTCAGTGCCTTTGCACAATCTGTGTCCCTTGCTGAGAACACAGTTTGTCCTAACCTTTGAATAGCTCATTTCTTTCACTTTTGAAGACTATTCTCTTATCATCCAATGCCAAACATCTTTTTCTACATTATTACTCTTTATCCTCATGCAATACCTCAGTTTTCATTTAATACTTATTACTCCAGTATTCTTGCCTGGAGAATCCCGTGGACAGAGGAGCATGATGGACTGAGGTCCATGGGGTCACAAAGAGTCAGATACGACTGAAGCTACTAGCACAGCACAGCTCAGCACCCACCGAATTATATGTTTTGTTTATTATTATTATTTTTTTCTCACTAGAATGTAAGCTTTGAGAGAGAAGTGATTTGCCTTTCTCCACTGTTTCAACCAGAGTAGTGCTTGGCACAAAATATGCACTCCAATGAATATTTCTCCTTGAATGGATTGTAGTTATTTATATTATCAAAATTATTCTTTATTCTCTTCATCTCAACTATCATTTTGAAGTTCCATGTGACTGGAGCTAATACCAATCTGTGAATTCTCAACATTTGAGAGTTTCTTTGAAAAACGTTATTCAGTGGTGTCCAACTCTTTGTGATCTTATGGACTGTAGCCTGTCAGGCTCCTCTGTCCATGGAATTCTCCAGGCAAGAATACTGGAGTGGGTTGCCATGTCCTTCTCCAGGGGATCTTCCCAGCCCAGGGACTGAACCTGGGTCTCCTTCATTGAAGGTGGATTCTTTACCATCAGAGCCACCAGGAAAGCCCCTGTCTTCAATATTTTGTATTGTTCTGCCACATGATTGCTGCACAAATCTCCTCTCTGCTAATGCTGGTCTTTAATCTGGCTGATCTGTGTTCAATACAATTTTCATTATTAATACAATGTTATTATTCTGAAGCTAGGTAATCCTTATGTAATTTTTCTATCTCTCATGGCTTGTAGAGGGTACTGTGGTGCCCTGGTTAGCTGTCCTATAGTGCCCTAACACAAGTGATTCAGCAAGGAGTTGACAGGTGCCCTATGTCTTCAGAAAATTGCCCTGAACTGATGGGAACCACTTCAGTAGGTAATAATTTAGAAAGTGGCCTCCAGTTTATGACTGATAAGGAATAAGCACAAAAGGTTATTCTTTAGACCTTAAGAGGAAATTATTTTAAGGTATAGTTTATGCTCCAGAGGCATTACCCTGTGGTTCAGGCCAGGGTAAACAGCTTAAGACTTTTCATAAGATTATATCCTTGCTCATCACTTTTTCCTTTCAACCCTGCTTTACTACCTACCTTTACATTTTTCTGCTATGAATACTTCCTCAGCAAATCATGTGCGTCTGGATCTCTACCTCTGGTTCTACTTCTAGAATAAAGTTCCTACTGTAGTAAACCCATGAACTCTTACCCAATTCCCAGTAAGCAGGTCCACCAAAATCAATCCTTAACAAATTCAAAACCATAGCATTATGTAACAGTGATCTTTAGATATCTTACTTTTAGGATACAAAGTAGGACACCTTCCAGCTACTGATAAGCCTTGGCTAGAATGTGGCAGCATCAAAGATTGATTAAATTATCATATGCAATTTATGAAATACCTTGTGTTTAGCAGTGTGCCAACCAATCTCTCATTAACTGATTTTGCTAAATGAATAACATGCTTAAAGTCATATTTAGTAATCTAGACACAGATATACACACAAAAATATCTTTGGGTATGTATACATTCTCAGGTTAGTATACACATATTTATTTCCTTGTTCTGTTAGCTATCACAGAATTGATCACAGAATCAATGACACCTCAGTAGCAACAAGCACACCTGGTCCCCAGATCTTGGTTTCTAACACCATTATCCAATAAAGAAAATCTGGACTTCATGAGGAAATGGCTAATTCCGTGACTGATAACAGGTGACCTGGAACATTTTGTAGTGTGAAAATAAAACAACAATAATGAGGTATGTCAGAGCAGCAGCATATGAGACAAATACCAAATGGCCAAAGCTGGAATAATCTGGACAATGGCATAAATAAAATTTTTGATTTTAGCCAAAGTATAAAATAAGTATCTGTGAATCTGTACTGACATAATGAAATAAATAGATAAGAGAATAGACAAATCTCTCCTGCAGAAGAATTCCAAGTATTTTATGTAGAATAAAATACTTCAAGGAAACAGAGAATAGCTCTCACCTTTTAGTGGGAGCTACTCATACTGTCCCTGGAGAAGGAAATGGCAACCCACTCCAGTACTCTTGCTTGGAATATCCCATGGAGGGAGGAGCCTGATGGGCTATAGTCCATGGGGTTGCAAAGAGTCGGACACGACTGAGCGACTTCACTTCACTTTACTCATACTGTCATTTTACCAAAGAGCACTGCATGGAAAAAAGAGTATAAAATAATTTTATAGTTAAGAAACTTGGCAAACACTATCTCAGCCAGACGACAAGTTAACATAAGCAGTGCTGTGAGCTGACAGTCAGCTTGATATGATACAAAGAGAATAACACAATTTCTGTAGTCTCCTCCTTCCCCCCAAAATCCATAATTCCAGTCTCAAGGGAAAAAAGTCAAATAAATCCCAATTAACAGTCTACAAAATATCTGACTACTCAAAACTGCCAAAGGAAATTGGAGACAAGTCTGAGAAATTTTCACAATTAAGAGGAGCTTAAGAAGACATAACAAGTATAATGTGCTATCGTGATGGGATTCTGGAACAGAAAAAGGACATTAGGTAAAACTTAGGGAAATATCAGTAAGTATGGATTTCAGTTAATAAGAGTATATAAATATTGATTCAATAACTGTGATATGTAGCCTACATGTAAGATGTAGAGGAAACTATTTATGGGATATATGGGAATTCTCAAAACTACCTTCACCAACTTTATATAAACATAAAATTTTAAAGTTTATTTATTTTTAAATATTAAATTTATAACTGCAACTTAATAATTACACTGTTCAAGAAATTTTAAATTCAAGAAAATGCCTAATCTACAATAGACTGTCTTGAATACATTTTTTTTTTAATTTTAGTTTTTTATTTTTTAAATTTTAAAATCTTTAATTCTTACATGCATTCCCAAACATGAACCCCCCTCCCACCTCCCTCCCCATAACATCTTTCTGGGTCATCCCCATGCACCAGCCCCAAGCATGCTGCATCCCGCGTCAGACACAGACTGGCGATTCTAACATGTATACTACCATGTGAATTGAATACATTTTTGATTATTTTTGGAGGAAACTCACTTTGAAGCTTCTAATAGCCTCAATAATATGTGCCTGTGCATAGTTGCTCAGTCATGCCCAACTCTTTGAGACTCTTTAAGTTGTAGCCCTCCAGCCTCCTCTGTCCCTGGGATTTTTCAGGCAATAATACAGGAGTAGGTTGCTATTTCCCTCCCCCAGGGGCTCTTCCAACCCAGAGATCAAGCCTGAGTATCCTGTGTCTCTTGCATTGCAGGCAGCTTCTTTACCTGCTGAGCCACTGGGGAAGCCCATAATATGGTATATACCTAAAGAATTTAAAATATTTTTGTTATTAAGATCAATTTTTTTCCATGACAGTGAAATTCTTAATCTTTTCAACAATAGTTTGGCATTATTTTTCATGTTATCTATAACAAAGTCTTGAAATATTTACTATGATGCAACAAAATTGGGAAAGGAGTACATCAAGACTGTATGTATATTATCACCCTGTTTAATTAACTTATATGCTGAGTACATCATGAGAAATGCCAGGCTGGATGAAGCACAAGTTGTAACCAAGATTGCAGGGAGAAGCATCAGTAACCTCAGATATGCAGATGACATCACCCTATGGAGAAAGTGAAGAGGAACTAAAAAGCATTTTGATGAAGGTGAAAGAGGAGAGTAGGAAAACTGGCTTAAAACTCAACATTTAGAAAATTAAGATCATGGCAACCAGTCCCATCACTTCAAGGCAAATATATGGGGAAACAATGGAAACAGTCAAAGACTTTATTCTTTTGAGCTCCAAAATTACTGCAGAAGGTGACTGCAGCCATGAAATTAAGACACTTGCTCCTTGGAAGAAAAACTATGACAAACCTAGACAGCATATTAAAAAGCAGAGACATTACTTTTCTGACAAAGGTCCACATAGTCAAAGCTACGGTTTTTCCAGTTGTCATGTAACGATGTGAGAGTTGGACCATAAAGAAGGCTGAGCATCAAAGAATTGATGCTTTTGAACTGTGGTGTTGGAGAAGACTCCTGAGAGTCCCTTGAACTGCAAGGAGATCAAGCCAGTCATTCCTAAAGGAAATCAGTCCTGAATATTCATTGGAAGGACTGATGCTGAAAATGAGGCTCCAATATTTGGCCACCTGATGTGAAGGGCTGACTCATTAGAAAAGACCCTGATGCTGGGAAAGATTGAAAGCAGAAGAAGGGTATGATGGAGAATGAGATGGCTGGATGGCATCACCGACTCAGTGGACATGAGTTTGAGTAAGCTCTGGGAGATGGTGAAGGACAGGGAAACCTGGCATGCTGCAGTCCATGGGGTTACAAATAGTTGGATGCAAATGAGTGACTGAATGACCAACAATATGATGCAACAAATTCATAACATTCTATGACTATAAAACCTTTCAGTGATGTTTAACTTACCTAATCTAAATATTTTCTGAGTTCATTAGGAATAGAACTTGGTGGGTGACAAACTGCAATTTCTTGAACATTTATGTCCCATCATGTATTTACTACTCAAGCCTCATATCTGTTATTCAGTTCACTCCTCATACACTGTAAGAGATCCATGGTTTAACACATTCAGAGAAGGGGAAATAGACCCACTGACTGTCAGGCAGTCCTATTGAAATGTACGTTTCCAAGTAAAGGCACATTCTTCAACTTCTGTGCTCGCTACTCTATTCTTCGAACCTAGAACAGTAAGAGGAAGATAGAAAATCATTATTAAATATGTACTCAATAAATGAATGAGACAAAGAGACCTGTCCAAAGCAACACAATTACTCATGATATAGACAGGATGAAATCTATAGTTACTATTTATTTCCTACAAGGCCCTATCATGAACCCATGACATGGCAGTTGGACCCTAAGCTACTGAAGGAGAGGTCCTAAAGGAAACACAGATGCTAAGGAGTTCATGGCCATCAGGGTAGTACCCTGAACATTTGTTGTTGTTCAGTCACTAAGTCATGTCTGACTCTTTGCAGCCCCATGGACTACAGCACTCCAGGCTTCCCTGTCCTTCATAATCTCCAAAAGTTTGCTCAAGCTCATATCCATTGAATCGGTGATGCCATCCAACCATCTCGTCCTCTGTTACCATAGTACATATCAAATCATAGAATCTCCACTGAGCTTATTAATGGGCCACAAGATAAAAGAGAGATTTAGATAAATTGGGAAAAGAGGTATAGACTTTCTTAGATTTGACTCATGAACATATTATTCTATTCTTTCATTACATGAAAGATCTGATTTTATAATATATTCAAACTCCTATTTTTCAGAAGCTCATTAGATTCATTCATTGCATACTTCTTTTTTGCCAGATTGTAAAGTTTTTATGCTGTGTACAACAGAAAAAGAAAGAAAACACTACACTATCTAGTGACTTCATCTAGAAACAACTTAAAGGGAAATATAAATATATTTTTAAAATTCAGATATAAATTGAAGCAGTATTGTATAATTACCAATGAAGGCAAAGAGAAGAAAGCTTCTTTGATATACAAGCAGTAAAAAATTAAGTTCTGTCTGGAAATTCCATTCTATTATGCCCTATATTTGGGGTGGGGTGGGAAGAATCAATTGTAAATACAGAGCCAAGGTACAATAAGTGGAATTTCCATTACTGTGAAAATCACTGCTTTAGCACTTCCCTGCTTTAAAAATATTAATAAATCATAGAAAAATATTTTTTTGCATTAAAAGCTAGAAAATTTTAATCCTCCAAATTGTCCTTTGTTTGAGTACATGTTCTAAAGTCATTTTAAACAAGGACAAATATAAAATTCATTTATTTGAAAATCCTGAGCTAGCTTATTGTCTATAGCAGGGTTCTTATTTATTTATTTAATGTACTTACCGAATAGCTATTACGTACCAGACCCACATTAACCTGGAGACACCTTAGATTTCATACTCTCATAGAGTTCATATGGTAGTGGTAAAATGTAGGAGACTAACAACAGTTAGTAAGCATCACTTGAGAATAACAGCATGAAAAACAATAATTTCAGAAATAATAATAGTAGTTACCATTTTGAGTGTCTACCCTGTCTAATATAGTACCATAATTTTAATCTTATTCATCTCACATAAAACACTGAAGACATATATTTACAAATGAGACAATGAGGTCAATAAAGATTCAATAATTTTCCAAATATGTGAAAAGAAATAAGTGGTAGAGTAGGATTTGAATCTTGGTCTACTAGTAAAAAACCCAGGCCTTTTAGCTTTCTTACACAGCCTTTCAAAATTAGCTAACAGTTTGCAGTGAGAATCAAACCCTTTCATAAAAAAGAAAAACATTGTGTTCCATTATAGAAATACAATATTTAGAAAGGGGATGACTGTTATAACCTAGAATTCTTAATAGCATAGTGGTTAATGAACCAAAATTCTGAAGTCAGATGTTTGAAGTTAAACTCTAGATTTGTTACTAACTAACTGTGAAACTCTGGACCAGTTAAATTTTGACCATGTACTATTTTAAAAACTTTTAATTCAATACTTAATCATGTCTACCTTAGTTTACTCATCCATAAAGTTTGTATAAACGCTGAATGAGTTAGTATACGTAAAGTGCTTAGAACAATACTTAAGTACCTATAAACTGCCAGGATCTTGTGTCCATGGGATTTTCCAGGCAAGAAGACTGGAGTTGGTTGCCATTTCCTCCTCGAGAGGATCTTCCCGACCCAGGGATCAAAGTCTCATCTCTGACATCTTCCATCCAGTCAGGTGGTCTGGTATTCCCATCTCTTTCAGAATTTTCCATAGTTTATTGTGATCCACACAGTCAAAGGCTTTGGCATAGTTCAGTTCAGTCGCTCAGTTGTGTCTGACTCTTTGCGACTCCATGAATTGCAGCACGCCAGGCCTCCCTGTCCATCACCAACTCCCAGAGTTCACTTAAACTCATGTCCATCGAGTCAGTGATGCCATCCAGCCATCTCATCCTCTGTCGCCCCCTTCTCCTCCTGTCCCCAATCCCTCTCAGCATCAGAGTCTTTTCCAATGAATCAACTCTTTGCATGAGGTGGCCAAAGTATTAGTTTCAGCCTCAGCATGGCATCCCACTCCAGTACTCTTGCCTGGGAAATCCCATGGATGGAGGAGCCTGGTAGGCTGCAGTCCATGGGGTTGCTAAGAGCTGTGCACGACTGAACGAATTCACTTTCACTTTTCGCTTTCATGGATTGGAGAAGTAAATGGCAACCAACTTCAGTGTTCTTGCCTGGAGAATATCAGGAACAGGGAGCCTGGTGGGCTGCAGTCTATGGGGTCGCACAGAGTCAGACATGACTTAAGTGACTTAGCAGTAGTAGGAGCAGTACCAGTCCTTTCAATGAACACACAGGACTGATCTCCTTTAGGATGGACTGGTTGGATCTCCTTGCAGTCCAAGGGACTCTCAAGAGTCTTCTCCAACACCACAGTTCAAAAGCATCAATTCTTCGGTGTGCAGCTTTCTTTATAGTCCTACTTTCACTTCCATACATGACCACTGGAAAAACCACAGCCTTGACTAGACAGACCTTTGTTGGCGAAGTAATGTCTCTGCTTTTGAATATGCTATATAGGTTGGTCATAACTTTCCTTCCAAGGAGTAAGCATCTTTTAATTTTATGGCTGTAATCACCACTTGCAGTGATTTTGGAGCCCCCCAAAATAAATTCTGACACTGTTTCCACTGTTTCCCCATCTATTTGCCATGAAATGATGGGACCAGATGCCATGATCTTCGTTTTCTGAATGTTGAGCTTTAAGCCAACTTTTTCACTCTCCTCTTTCACTTTCATTTTTTAGTTCCTCTTCATTTTCTGCCATAAGGGTGGTGTCATCTGCATATCTGAGGTTATTGAGATTTCTCCAGGAAATCTTGATTCCAGCTTGTGCTTCTTCCAGCCCAGCGTTTCTCATGATGTACTCTGCATAGAAGTTAAATAAGCAGGGTGACAATATACAGCCTTGACATACTCCTTTTCCTATTTGAAACCAGTCTGTTGTTCCGTGTCCAGTTCTAACTGTTGCTTCCTGACCTGCATACAGATTTCTCAAGAGGCAGGTCAGGTGGTCTGGTATTCCCAACTCTTTCAGAATTTTCCATAGTTTATTGTGATCCACAGAGTCAAAGGCTTTGGCATAGTAAATAAAATAGAAATAGATGTTTTTCTGGAACTTTCTTGCTTTTTCCATGATCCAGCAGATGTTGGCAATTTGATCTCTGATTTCTCTGCTTTTTCTAAGACCAGCTTGAACATCTGGAAGTTCATGGTTCATGTACTGCTGAAGCCTGGCTTGGAGAATTTTGAACATTACTTTACTAGTGTGTGAGATGAGTGCAATTGTGTGGTAGTTTGAGCATTCTTTTGTATTGCCTTTCTTTGCGATTGGAATGAATACTGACCTTTTCCAATCCTGTAGCCATTGCTGAGTTTTCCAAATTTGCTGGCATACTGAGTGCAGCACTTTCACAGCATCATCTTTCAGGATTTGAAATAGCTCAACTGGGATTCCATCACCTCCACTAGCTTTGTTCATAGTGATGCTTTTTAAGGCCCACTTGATTTCACATTCCAGGATGTCTGGCTCTAGGTGAATGAACACACCATCATGATTATCTGGGTCGTGAAGCTCTTTTTTGTACAGTTCTTCTGTGTATTCTTAATATCATCTGCTTCCTGACCTGCATACAGATTTATGTGTATTCTTAATATCATCTGCTTCTATTAGGTCCAAACCATTTCTGTCCTTTTTCGTGCCCATCTTTGCGTGAAATGTTCCCTTGGTATCTCTAATTTTCTTGAAGAGATCTCTAGTCTTTCCCATCCTGTTATATAAGCAATAAAGACATATTATCTACTTTTTTTGTTGTTATCTAACCCTTATTCTCTGGAATAAGGGAATAGACCTGAAATGGACACCTAATTTTAAGGACTCTTAACAATCCTTCTACCTCTCCCTATGAATTTCAGGGTGCTCTATCCATGTTTCTTTCAGTGCTAGTAAATATTGGTCATTTATCCATGTAACTCTCCATCTCAGTGGCTTCTCTACACTCTTTAATCTTCCATTCTTATCCTTCTCTTGTTATGTTCTTTAATCTCTATATTTTCACTGTTTCTTCTTTCTCTATTTCAAACTTTCAAAAACTGATTTATAATTTACAATTTTTACATAATTTTCCTTACATTGATTCTACTCTACAACTCCTGTAACTCAATTAGTATTTTATAACATTCTACAAATCTTTCCTTTCTTTCCTGTTTTGAGGTGTCAGTGCAGCATCTAACAGTGTTGCACAGACAAGCAAACATTGACCATTTCTCCATTAGGTGAATGAGCTTTATTGATTACCATTTTGTAACTTCATATTCGTTATTCAGAAGAGGAATTAGAAAGATGAGGAAAAACAAACTTCTTTGCTACCATCTTTATTTTATTAATTTTATATTTTGGATTCAGAGTCTTTTCTTCAAGAGCTTTGTTATATTGTATTATATTAAGTTGAGGAGTGAACTCTCTGGAAGACACTGATGTTGGAAAAGATAAAGGGCAGGAAGACAAGGGGGTGACAGAGGATGAGATGGTTGGATAGCATCACTGACTCAATGTACATGAGTTTAAGCAAACTCTGGGAGATAGTGAAGGACAGGGAAGCCTGCAGCATTGCAGTCTGTGGGGTCACAAAGAGTCAGATATGACTGAACAAAAAATATTGTCATATCACATAATCATATCAGATTACATTTATTTTAGGAAACATTCACTTTGATTTGTATGAACTCTTTCCAACTTTAAATCCCTCTCTTTCACTGTCCTTTGGATACATTGCAAATGAACATGAATATTTTCTGAACTGTAATCTAGTGCCAAGGTGCAGTGGGTTCTTCTGACCACTACATTGTTATAAACAAAACTCACACCGTAATTTTCCCTCAAATGACATCACAGGATTTTCTATCTGAAGCACAAATATCTTTGGAAGAGGGAGGCAACCAGAAGTGAAAATAGATGTAGGAAAATTATATATTATACTTTGTAAGGTTTGTATTCAGCATAATTTGAGCCAACCTCTGTCCCTTAGATGTAGCTTTTAAATTCCTTTGAATCTTTAATGATTGGTATCCAAGCATAAAATACTTTGAAACAATTGATTTTCCATTAAAATCTTTTGTAATTGCATGGAAATGAACAATTTTTACTTCAGATATGAATAGTCAATTATTTTATTTTCAAAATGGAATGAAAATATAATCAATGTATATCTAGACGATTTACACTAATTTTGAAAACATTTTTTTCCAAAGGTAACATGAAAATCTTCTCTAAAAATAAGTTTTCTTATAAGTTTCAGCTTTGGGTGCTCTTTCAGAAGAAATCTATAAGCATTAACCACCAACTCAGTACTATCCCAGGACAAATATTTATGGGGGAAAAAACACAACAGGGCCTCCCTAGGCTATCTACTTTTTTGCTACTTAAAGCATGGTCCTCAGACCAGAAGCAACAATACTCCTTTTGAGCCGCTGTGCTTCTCAAATTTGAATGTGTTATGATTCAGCCTTAGCCTGGAGTGGACTAAGATTCTGCTTAAGGTGATATTAAGGCTGATGGCCCATGGTCCACATTTTGAGTACCAAAGATTCTAGAAAGTCAGGGGTAACTACTGTGAATGATGTACTTTAACAGCCATTCTGTAATGATGTTTTATGATGGTACAATTATATATATATATTGATGAAGTAATTTGGAAATAGCAAATACTTGTTAAGTATACATTTATGACATAAGATTTAGAGGTAAAGATGCATGATAGGAAGAATTGAAGGACAGATCAAATTTTCTAAGGCATAAAAATTACTGTGGTAAAAGGTCATAAGAATTTTATCAGACTAGTCCTAAAAAGAGAAATGCATCTTCTTACTGAAAAATGGCCCATATTATGTTAAAGTCATGATTTTATTCAACCTTCCACTTGATAGCCACATCCTGCTAATGAGTAAAAAATTGTTATGATTTCTTGAAGAGTTTGCAAAGAAGCACTTATTGTTAATGGTGTATGAACAGCCTATTCTTTTCATAAGGGAAAAATAGTAAAATCAGGATGTTTTATATTATAAGTTGTCAAAATTTCTGAAATCTGTATCAATACTTTGAGAATGTATATTTATTTTTGACATTTCTTTATTCTGAAAGAAATGGTTGTTTTTAACTAACTGATTGATTTAATTCCTAGTATACAGGGCATATCATGATTGTGCAGCCTTTTGGGAATATTGCTATGTATATAAAATATTAGTAACAATACATGTGTGAGAAATTTTAGAACTATGAGAGCTGCAAAAGTCTTTGGGAATCATCCAGTACAATTCTTTTATTTTAAAAAGGAAAAATCAATGTTCCAATGAAATGAAACTACATGATGTATCCAAGATCCCACCCAGCTAGCTAGTGGCAGAACTAGCCCAAAGCTCTTGATGCCTAAGAGGTTTTGTTTTTTCATAATAGTTTGAATATTTGTTTTGTTTATCTGAGTTCAGCTTTCCAAAAGCTCAGAATATAATAATAATGATAATGATAAATGTGTGTAATACAAAAAGTGCCCACCCTGGAATTATTTGTTTGGCCAATGTTTTTGCTGCTTCTGTTCAAATTAGATTAAAATATTTATTAACATATACATTGACTGTAAAAATCAACAATTTTTATGGCAAGTTATCTAATAAGAACTGGTATATTTGTTGGAAGAAACATCTTCAAAATTCAAGGAACTGGAGGTTTAAGTTAAAAAACAAAATTAGAAATTCAATACACACATTTGAAATATGGATACTACTTTACCGGTTTTGAGTATAAAATAATATCATAGTTAAAATATTTTTCACATTATGACAACTCTGGATTCTCATCTCCCCTTCATATCAGGAAACTCAGCTTTTCCCCAATATCCTAAACTATTTCTAAAGACCCCACATTTGCTTGCCCTGGTTCATTAAATTCTTCCTTTTTTCTGCTGGTCTGGCTAAACTGACAAGCGACTGAGAACTCAGGTGTACCTCATTAAGTCAAATTTATGTAAGCGTTGGTCTTCACAACAGCCTCTCTTTGCGGTTAAAAAGTTCTCCAGTACCAAACTGCTCTCCTGGCTAGAGTTCAGAGCAGTTCAGCAATCTGGTGCAAGGCCATAAGCAATAGAAATTTGCCACAGAGCAGAGTCTGTGTTAGGCAGAAATGAAAGAAGTCCAAAAGTCAATCTGGCTCTGAGGTAAGGGCTTTTTCAGTGTGACTGCTCATCCTTGGGGGAAGGATTCCTCCCAGTGTTAGGTTTATTGAGGAGGTCCTACAATAAAAAGAATTACCTTGAGCCTTAACTATGACAGCTTATTTATTTTTTAGGATTTCTTTTTTAGAACAATTTAAGATTTGCAACAAAATTAAGTGGCAATTACAGAGATTTACTATCTATCCCCTGCCCATCACCCAATAATCATAATGATTATCAGCATCACCCACCACAGTAGTACAGTTGGTACATTTGATGAATCTATACTGACACATCATTATCATCCAAAGACCATAGTTTACCTTATGGTTCATCCTTGCTGTTACACAGTCTTTGGGTTTGGATAAATGCGTAATGTCATGGATCCATCATCATGGTATTATACAGAGTGTTTTCACTGTGCTACAAATCCTCTGTGCTCTTGCCACTCATTTCCCTGAACCCAGCATCAGGTAATCAGTGATTTTTTTTTTTTTGTAACTGTCTTCACAGTTTTTCTCTTTACAATAGTGTCAAATAGTTGGAATCATATAAGATGTGGACTTTTCACATTGGCTTCTTTACATGACTTGGTAGCTCATTTCTTTTTAATGCTGAATGATATTCCACTGTCTGGATGCATCATAGTTTATTTATCCATTAACCTACTGAAGGACATCTTGGTTTCCTCCAAGTTTTGGTAACTGTGAGTAAAGCTGCTATAAACATTCATGTGCAAGTTTCTGTGTGGACAAAATTTTTCAGCTTCTCAGAGAACATTCTGAGGAGCAAGATTGTTGGCTCATATGGTAACAGAGTGTTTAGTTTTTTAAGAAACTGCCAAGCTGTCTTCCAAAGGGGCTGTTCCATCTAGTTCCATCAGCAATAAATGAATCCTAGTTGCTGCATAGCCTCACTAACTAACATTTAGTGTTATCACTGTTCTGGGGTTTTGACCATTCTAATAGATATATAGTAGTAGCTCATTGTTGTTTTAATTTGCATTTCTCTGAAAACACACAATATGGAACACTTTTGATACATTTATTTGCCATCTGCATGTCTTTTCTGACAAAGTATCTGGTAAGGGTTTGGCCCATTTTTCAATGGGGATTTTTTTTTTCCTATTATTGATTTCTAAGTATTCTTTGTATATTTTGGAAAACAATCTTTTATCAGATGTGTCTTTTGTGAATATTTTTCTCCCAGCAAGTGGCTTGTTTTCTTTTTTTTTTTTTTTTTTTGCAGAAAAAAATAATTTACACCAAAACTTCAGAGTTTGGCACACAGAAAGATTTATTGTAATGTCATGAGAGGAAAATATGTGTCTCTTACCCTGCTCCCCCCACCCCCCCCCATACTCCAAACTCCCTGAAGTGTTTCAGCAAAGCATTTTTAAATGAAAAATGAGGGAGGGGCAGTCACAGAGTATGTGAACAGCTCCTGTACAATTCTTCAGTTGGTTGATGGTGAGGTAATAGGGAGGTCAACATTATTAATCCTTAGGGACTGGAAGTTCAGGGCTACACGCTCATGATCATCAAGCAGTTAATTTCTTTCATCTGGTGCTTTTAGCATTTGAACTACTCAGGAAATATGTATGAGATACTATTGTCTGACTACTTCAGAAAGAAGATATAGCAGAAGATATGGGGGAAAGGTCTGTATTGGAAAGGTCTCATAACATCCTGCTCAGTTACAGGTGTATGATCTATTTGGAGTTAATTTTGTAAAGGATGTAAGGTCTGAGTCAAGATTCACTATTTTGTACGTGAGTGTCCATTTGTTCCAGCACTATTTGTGGAAGAGGTTATCTTCGTTCCATTGTATTGCCTTTGATCCTTTTTTTCAGAGATCAATTTACTATGACATCTCTTAAGAACAGATTTTGCAGCTTGCTTGTCATTTTTTTTTTTCAAGTACATACACAGTTGTAGGTCTGAGTGAAAAGTGAAAGTGTTAGTCACTCAGTCATGTCTGACTCTTTGTGAGTCCATGGACTTAGCCTGTCAATGGAATTTTCCAGGCAAGAGTACGGAAGTGGGTATCCATTTCCTTCTCCAAGGAATCTTCCTGACCCAGGGGTCAAACCCACAGCTCCTGCACCTTCTGCATTGCAGGGAGATTCTTTACAATGTGAGCCACCAGGGACACTGAGTAAATTCCAGCATAGACTGCTCACTGTGCTCAAATCCAATCTTCTCTAAGTCAGTGTCAAGAAAAAGAGTACAATTCACTTCTCTTATAATCTGAAGTCTCTTTGGCTCTTAGATAAAATTCTGGCTTCAAATACTATTTACAGAAGTGTACTGCCAAAAATAAGCATAGCATCAGAAGGGCTTTTGATATGCTGAAGTATGAAGAATATACTTCTTTCAGAAAAGTATCTCTCTCTCTCTCTCTCTCTCTCTCTCTATATATATATATATATATATATATGTATATATATATATATATACACACACACATAGTTCGTATCTTTCTACATAACTAAAGAGGAAGGACGAAGTTGTTTCAAAGGTGATGTGTGTGTGTGTGTGTTTGTGCTCAGTCATGTCCAGCTCTTTGCCAACCATGGACTCTAGCTCACCTCTGTTCAAGGAATTTTCCAGGCAAGAATATTGGAGTTGGGATACCATTTCCTACTCCAGGGGATATTCCCCACCCAGGAATCGAACCACATCTCTTGCATCTCCTGCATTGGTGATAGCATGTAATTTGAACAAAGCATATTATTACTAACTTTTACACATCAGCCCAAAATCTGAAAAAAAAAAAGTAATACTCCATGTTTTACATAGTAATATCTGTGTATCCATAGTAGATATCTAGTAGATATCCATGTATCTACTTGAGGTTGATACAATAATAGAGCTATAAACTATTCTTTAGAACACTGAAAATAACTAAATTTGAACAATGGAAACACATTTTCTATATAATAGAGAACACATTTTCTTCTTTGTTTCAACTTGTGCTTGCATGCTCCTATGTGTATACATATAACTATTTATAACTGTCTCTAAGGTATCCTATATATTTAAAATTCTCATGATTATCTTTAGGCAATTTAGGAAGACAATGTTTATTGACTCTGTGTAATAAACTAGAGAATGCAATGTGTAAGCTTGAAAGAAAAAATTCTGTTAAAACCTCAGAATACTTCTGTATTTTTGAGTTTTATATGTGTGTGTATATATATATATGTAAAAATAAATTTGATATCTGGCTAGTAATACTTTTCACTAAATAATTTAGATCTTAGATAACTGGCCCATCATTAATGATCTCATACTTCAGTATAAATTATGTTCATGCACTGACCTAAGTGCCAGGATACAATATTGAATAAACATAGGCAGGCATTTAAACTGAGATTCAGAGACTATTCTAGCCCTCATTGATCTCAGTGTCTTAAAGGACTTAGCCTATCACACAATTTATTATTATTATTATTATTTTTAGTTTTCCATTTTTATTTTATAGGTAAAGAAAGCAAGGCTCACAGAAATTTAATTTTCCAACAGTCATACAGGAAGGACTCACACATGTCTATGTGATTTCAGTTATTTACTTTCATGAATTTAAAATGAATCATAATCAGTCAACAATTTGTATGGCTCTCTTTTTTTTCTCCAACAATACCATCCTAACGCAATCTAATAAGAGCAGAGTAATTAAGTATGCAAATAATGAGAGACAATTTAAAAGATATTTTGAACCTGATTTAGGACGTGAATCAACAATTTACTAAGTTTAGCCTTTATCCTATCCTCTAGTAAATAATGAAACTTATTCTTCAGTTCAGTTAAACAAATAGCCTTATTATGTCCACAATGGCTAAGAAGAGGCTCCACCTAGAGTCAGAAAAAATTGTTAGAAGTTTATAACATACAAGATGAATGATAATTAGGGACTAATCTGGGTAATAATGGAAGAGATAAACTGAAAATAATGGCTATGAAACATCTACTTGGTTCCATCCTATTCCTTTTGGCTCCCCTGCTCAGCTCTATAAAGCAGGGGATGGACCCTTGAAGAATCCATTTCCCATGATCCTTTGTTACTTGATTTCTAACAAGGTTAATCAACAGAAAACAGAAAGACTTCACTTCTTGACTGGTATCACCAACAGGAACTGTTCATCTTCCGTGGTTCCAGCATCCTTGGATAGTTCAGATGCCAGCTTCTGCCTGGGACTTAGTCCTGGCTCTCACAACTCTACCTTCTCCTTTTGTCCCCAGAGAATATAGGTAAAAGCAACTTCCTGCTTCTCCTAATCTCTAGGTTCCCAAATTTTTCCCTGGTTGGCTTCTCAGTCTCTTCCATTAGCCATGTAACCAATAACCAGCATTCTGTTCAGTACAGTTCAGTCGCTCAGTCGTGTCTGACGATTTGTGACCCCATGAATTGCAGCATGCCAGGCCTCCCTGTCCATCACCAACTCCCAGAGTTTACTAAACTCATGTCCATCGAGTCAGTGATGCCATCCAGCCATCTTTTCCTCTGTTGTTCCTTTCTCCTCCTGCTTCCAATCCCTCCCAGCAGCAGGGTATTTTCCAATGAGTCAGCTCTTCGCATGAGGTGGCCAAAGTACTGGAGTTTCAGCCTCTACACCAGTCCTTCGAATGAACACCCAGGATGGATCTCCTTTAGGATGTACTGGTTGGATCTCCTTGCAGCCCAAGAGACTCTCAAGAGTCTTCTCCAACACCACAGTTCAGAAACATCAATTCTTTGGTGCTCAGCTTTTTCACAGTCCAACTCTCACATCCATACATGACCACTGGAAAAACCATAGCCTTGACTAGATGGACTTTTGTTGGCAAAGTAATGTCTCTGCTTTTGAATATGCTATCTAGGTTGATCATAAGTTTCCTTCCAAGGAGTAAGCATCTTTTAATTTCATGGCTGCAATCACCATCTGCAGTGATTTTGGAGCCCCCCAAAATAAAGTCTGACACTGTTTCCACTGTTTCCCCATCTATTTGCCATGAAGTGATGGCACCAGATGCCATGATCTTAGCTTACTGAATGTTGAGCTTTAAGCCAACTTTTTCACTCTCCTCTTTCACTTTCATCAAGAGGCTTTTTAGTTCCTCTTCACTTTCTGCCATAAGGGTGGTGTCATCTGCATATCTGAAGTTATTGATATTTCTCCTGGCAATTTTGATTCCTGCTTGTGCTTCTTCCAGCCCAGGATTTCTCATGATGTACTCTGCATATAAGTTAAATAAGCAGGGTGACCATATACAGCCTTGACGTACTCCTTTTCCTATTTGGAACCAGTCCGTTTTTCCATGTCCAGTTCTTACTGTTGCTTCCTGACCTGCATATAGGTTTCTCAAGAGGCAGGTCAGGTGGTCTGATATTCCCATCTGTTTCAGAATTTTCCACAGTTTATTGTAATCCACACAATCAAAGATTTTGGCATAGCCAATAAAGCAGAAATAGATGTTTTTCTGGAACTCTCTTGCTTTTTCCTTGATCCAGCTGATGTTGGCAATTTGATCTCTGGTTCCCCTGCCTTTTGTAAAACCAGCTTGAACATCTGGAAGTTCATGGTTCACATATTGCTGAAGTGTTGGGTGAGAATTTTGAGCATTGCTTTACTAGCAAGTGAGATGAGTGCAATTGTGTGGTAGTTTGAGCATTCTTTGGCATTGCCTTTCTTTGGGATTGGAATGAAAACTGACCTTTTCCAGTCCTGTGGCCACTGCTGAGTTTTTCCAAATGCTCTGGCATATTGAGTGCAGCACTTTCACAGCATCATCTTTCAGGATTTGAAACAGCTCAGCTGGAATTCCATCACCTCCACTAGCTTTGTTCGTAGTGATGCTTTCTAAGGCCCACTTGACTTCACATTCCAGGATGTCTGGCTCTAGGTGAGTGATCACACCTTCGTGGTTATCTTGATCATGAAGATCTTTTTGTACAATTCTGTGTATTCTTGCCACCTCTTCTTAATGTCTTCTGCTTCTGTTAGATCCAGACCATTTCTGTCCTTTATCGAGCCCATCTTTGCATGAAATGTTCCCTTGGTATCTCTTATTTTCTTGAAGAGATCTCTAGTCTTTCCCATTCTGTTCTTTTCCTCTATTTCTTTGCATTAATTGCTAAGGAAGGCTTTCTTATCTCTTCTTGCTATTCTTTGGAACTCTGCATTCAGATGCTTATATCTTTCCTTTTCTCCTTTGCTTTTCACTTCTCTTCTTTTCACAGCTATTTGTAAGGCCTCCCCAGACAGCTATTTTGCTTTTTTGCATTTCTTTTCCATGGGGATGGTCTTGATCCCTGTCTCCTGTACAATGTCATGAACCTCCGTCCATAGTTGATCAGGCATTCTATCTATCAGATCTAGCCCCTTAAATCTATTTCTCACTTCCACTGTATAATCATAAGGGATTTTATTTAGGTCAAACCTGAATGGTTTAGTGGCTTTTCCCACTTTCTTCAACTTCATTCTGAATTTGGCAATAAGGAGTTCATGATCTGAGCCACAGTCAGCTTCCAGTCTTGTTTTTACTGACTGTATAGAGCTTCTCCATCTTTGGCTGCAAAGAATATAATCAGTCTAATTTTGGTGTTGACCATCTGGTAATATCCATGAGTGGAGTCTTCTCTTGTGTTATTGGAAGAGGGTGTTTGCTGTGACCAGTGTGTTCTCTTGGCAAAAGTCTATTAGTCTTTGCCCTTCTTCATTCCTCACTCGAAGGCCAAATTTTCCTGTTACTTCAGGTGTTTCTTGACTTCCTACTTTTGCATTCCAGTCCCCTATAATGAAAAGCACATCTTTTGGGGGTGTTAGTTCTAAAATGTCTTGTAGGTCTTTATAGAACCTTTCAAATTCAGCTTCTTCAGCATTACTGGTTGGGGCATAAGCTTGGATTACCATGATATTGAATGGTTTGCCTTGGAAATGAACAGAGATCATTCTGTCGTTTTTGAGATTGCATCCAAGTACTGCATTTCGGACTCTTTTGTTGACCATGATGGCTACTCCATTTCTTCTAAGGGATTCCTGCCCACAGTAGTAGATATAATGGTCATCTGAGTTAAATTCACCCATTCCAGTCCATTTTAATTCACTGATTCTTAGAATATTGATGTTCACTCTTGGCATCTCTTGTTTGACCACTTCTAATTTGCCTTGATTCATGGACCTAACATTCCAGGTTCCTATGCAATATTGCTCTTTACAGCATTGGACCTTGCTTCTATCACCAGTCATTCCAGAACTGGGTATTGTTTTTGCTTTGGCTCCATCCCTTCATTCTTTCTGGAGTTATTTCTCCACTGATATTTATTATCTTGCATTAAAGTCCCTCTATTTTTCAAACTTTGAATTATGTCTTTGTTTTTTTCTATTTTCGAATGGACCCTCACTGATACACATGTGCAATATGTTCAGTGTTTCTGGACTAGTATGTACATGAACTAGTGAGGTGTTTGTTTAACTTAAGGCCACAGTTATATTCTGTCAAAAGCAATTCCAAATGGATTTTTCTAGTTTGTACATCAGCTTTCCTTGTTTAAAGTTCTTTAGGCTGAGCAACAGAAACCAACTATTATTAGCTTAATTCACAAAATGTGTACCTGAGAGTTAAATTTAAAACCCAAAGACAGGAAACAAAGCTAATAAGTTGAAACTGTAACATCATGCATTCATTTCCTAGGAATATGGTAACATAGTACCACAAACTGGATGGCTCAAAACATTAGAAATATATTTTCTCATAGCTGGGGAACCTGGAAGTCTGAAACTAACTCTAAAGGCTTTGAAGAAGAATCTGTTCCATTCCTCTCTTTGCTTCTGATGTTTGCTGGCATTCTATGATGTCTCTTGCCAGTAGTTGGCTTGTAGACATCACTCAAACATGTTTCCCATCTTCACCTGGCATTCTCTCCTCTGTGTATCTTAGTGTCTAAATTTCCTTCTCTTTAAAAAGATGCCAGTCATTGGATTAGAGTACACTTTGTTATGGTGTGTCCTAATTTTAACTTGGAAGAAACACAAGCTGGAATCAAGATTGCCAGGAGAAATATCAATAACCTCAGATATGCAGATGACACCACCCTTATGGCAGAAAGTGAAGAAGAACTAAAAAGCCTCTTGATGAAAGTGAAAGTGGAGAGTGAAAAAGTTGGCTTAAAGCTCAACATTCAGAAAACGAAGATCATGGCATCCAGTCCCATCACTCCATGGGAAATAGATGGGGAAACAGTGGAAACAGTGAGAGACTTTATTTTGAGAGGCTCCAAAATCACTGCAGATGGTGATTGAAGCCATGAAATTAGAAGACTTACTCCTTGGAAGGAAAGTTATGACCAACCTAGATAGCATACTCAAAAGCAGAAACATTACTTTGCCGACTAAGGTCTGTCTAGTCAAGGCTATGGTTTTTCCTGTGGTCATACGTGGATGTGAGAGTTGGACTGTGAAGAAGGCTGAGGACCAAAGAATTGATGCTTTTGAACTGTGGTGTTGGAGAAGACTCTTGAGAGTCCCTTGGACTGCAAGGACATTCAACCAGTCCATTCTGAAGGAGATCAGCCCTGGGATTTCTTTGGAAGGAACGATGCTAAAGCTGAAACTCCAGTACTCTGGCCACCTCATGGGAAGTGTTGACTCATTGGAAAGACTCTGATGCTGGGAGGGATTGGGGGCAGGAGAAGGGGATGACAGAGGATGAGATGGCTGGATGGCATCACGGACTCGATGGACGTGAGTCTGAGTGAACTCCAGGATTTGGTGATGGACAGGGAGGCCTGGCATGCTGTGATTCATGGGTTGCAAAGAGTCAGACACGACTGAGTGACTGAACTGAACTGAATTTTAACCTGAGAACATCTGCAAATACACATTCTGGACTCCAAGTGGACATGAATCTGCAGGATACATTATTCAACATAGTACTGAAGACTAAAGTTACATGTGTATTGCAGTAAATTTCAGTCACTGAAGGTAATCTGGGAGGGTCTTTTCCACAGAACTTTAGCACATGTAACTCTGAAGATGTACATTTTGTCAATCAGCTGGTATTTTTTGAACATTCCAATAGTTAAGCACTTGCTGCTGCTACTGCTAAGTTGCTTCAGTCGTGTCTGACTCTGTGCCACCCCACAAACGGCAGCCCACCAGGCTCCCCCGTCCCTGGGATTCTCTAGGCAAGAGCCCTGGAGCAGGTTGCCATTTCCTTCTCCAATGCATGAAAGTGAAAAGTGAAAGTAAGGTCGCTCAGTCATGTCTGACTCTTAGCGACCCCATGGAAGGCAGCCTACCAGGCTCCTCCATCCATGGGATTTTCCAGGCAAGAGTACTTGAGTGGGGTGCCATTGCCTTCTCTGAGTTAAGCACTTACTAGGTATTTAAACATACAGGCACAATATTTTATAGCAGATCTCTAGAACATGTTTGTCTTTTACAACTGAAACTTTATACCTGCTAAACAGCAATTTCTCATTGACTCCTTCCTATTATGTGAGGTATCTAAATTAGTCAAGCTCATGGAAATGGGAAGTAGAATGGTAGAATGATAGACCTTATATTTTAAAGGGGGGGGGAAACTTACCGAAAGCAAGATAAGATAAAACTTTGAGAGAAAAAAATTTATCTTAGTTATAAGATTTAGCTTAAATAAAGATATTTATGTTACACTTACCTACTGTGAAGCTTGGAGTTTAAAATAGTAAGTGGGAAAAAAATTCCCACTTTAAAATTCCTAATTAACCAAATATCAAATTCCTTATACCAAATAATCTATACATATAGCAAATAGAATAAAATTCTCTCATTACTTTTTTCTGAACTGTTTTCACTATTTTTTGAAAGTGGTACTATTTTCTTTTCAATATTGATTTCAGTTTTCAAAAATGGTTTAAATAACTCTATTGAGTAGCATCAGTTTATTTATACTCCTAGTCCCTGAATAATATTTCATGGTTGATTTTGTTTCAAAAAGGATGAAAAAATATTTTATATATTTTAAAGAAATTTAGTAATTCTTATGTTAATATTCTAAAGTATCTTAAAGCTGTTGGAAGTGTACAGTTCTAAGTTATTTTTCTATTCAAGTTTTCCTTTTAAAAAATGTAAGTATGCTAATTTACAAATAACAAAAAAATAAATAACTACAAGAATTCATATTAAATCTTTTCTGACATAAGAGTTGTAAAAACTACAATAGTGAATCTATACTGATTGATCCTCACCTTGGTTATTTTATCACTTTTTATAAATATTCAATAACTACTTTGAAAAAACACATTACACTAACATATATACACACACACACGAATATATATATATATGAATATATATGTGTGTATGTATATTATATATATATATATATATATATATATATATATATATATAAAATGTATGTTAGTTTTGTTATTTAGTTGTTAAGTCCTGTCTAACTCCTTCTGCGACCCCATGGACTGTAACCTGCCAGGCTCCTCTGTCCATGGGATTTCCCAGGCAAGAATACTGGAGTGGGTTGACATTCCCTTCTCCATGGGATCTTTCTGACCCAAGAATCGAACCCACATCTCCTGACCTGGCAGGCAGGTTATTTATCACTGACCCATATATATATGGGCTTCCCTGGAGATATATGTTTATATCTCCAGAAAGAAAATTGATTTTCTTCAGCATTTGTATTTTAGACACCTTGGAGCCACTATTAATATCCCCTTTTAGGAGTTTTGTATTGGTAAGTGTACCTTCTTCTGATTGGCTTTGTAATAGGGAATAACAAATCTGACTCCATATCAGATCTGTTTATTTTACTTTAAACTTTGTATTCTAATACTTTTGCTACAGGTTAATCACTAAAGTGATGTTGTCTATAGCTTAAAGTACATATAATGGTCCATCTCCAGGAAACCTGCCTACCATGCTTAATGGTGAGCTAAAATACCTTTGTTTAGCTCACAGGAAACTTCCTGATCAGGTGCACCTGTGAACAGCTGCAGGAAAGAAGAAATTAACACATCACCTCTGGAGTTTGACCAGAACCAGGATGTATTTACAACAATTTATCACCTTTTCTACTTTACATCCTTACCTCACCTTCTTTATTCTATAAAACAAACTAGCATCCAAACTCAGCAAGATGGTTCTTTGAGACAGTAGTCCACCATCTCCTTAATCTTCTGCCTTTCCAAATAAAGTTGCCTCTCCTTTTTCCAACAACTCATCTCCCCATTTACTTGTCTGTCATGCAGCAAGCAATACAAGCTTGAACTTGGTAATAAGTTTTATTACCAAAATAAGTTTTGTGATTTTGTGCATATGCCCCCATGAATATCTGGAGGAGGAAATAGCACCCCACCTCAGTATTCTTGCCTAGAAAATCCTGTGGACAGAGGAGCCTGGCGGGTTATAATCCATGGGGTCACACTGAGTCTGACATGACTGATCATGCAGGCATACATGCCCCATGAATAAAAAGTTGCCAACATAATAAAAGTTTCCTCAGTTCTTCGTGGTATATGCCTCGGTTCACATGACTAGGCAGCATTTACTAAGATAGGTAAACATGAATGCAGAAATACCTAAAAATGCTGAAATACCTGTGTTGGCTAGACTTGATGCACTCTAGTGGTATTTGGAATTAGCAACCATACTTTTTAAAAATGTTAGCTTACTTAGGGACTGAATACCTGCTCATAGGTATATTCTCAGTATCATCACTATATGGTTATAAGCAGGCCGGGATAATGCATTTGTGCAATTGTCATGTACTCATTCATTAAACAAACATTAAGTGATGTTTATTGTGTGTAGTAAATTGTGTCAGATGCTCAAGATAAAAGCATAAAAGTCTTGACCATGTCCTTAGTAGCTCAGTCATGTCTGACTCTGCAACTTCATGGACTGTAGCCCACCAGCTTCCTTTGTCTGTGGGATTTTCCGGGCAAGGATACCAAAGGGGGTTGCCATGATCTCCTCCAGAGCATCTTCCCAGCCCAGGGATCAAACCCTTGTCTCTTGTGTTTCCCATGTTACAAGCAGATTATTTACCCACTGAGCTACCTGGGAAACCCAGTTAACATCAGGCTTAGTTATAAAAGACAAAAAAATTTTCCCTAACTCAGTACCAAATCAGGGGTGTCTCCTGTCAGACTTTCATTTGACATCACACTTGAGGTTCCAAACCAGTGCAATAAGGCAGGAGAAAAGGTATGTGTGTGTTGGGGGTGGGAAAGGCAGAAGAATAAGACATTGAAATTGTAAAGGAGGAAGTAAAACTGTTCATGTTTATAAACTACTTTTTCTATGTAGAAAATTCTGTTGGAGATTTTAAAAAATCTACTAAACCTAACGAATGAGTTTATGTTGAATAATAATGGGTCAATATAAGTTAATCAATTGTTTTTCAATATACTAACAAAAATCCACTCAAAATAGACTAAACACAATGCCATATAAAATAGCATCAAAAATATGAAATAGGGATACATCTGATGAAATACAAACCTTATCTATATACCAAAAATTGTAAAATCAATCCTAAGAAATTAAACCCCCAAATAAATAAAATTACTTAAAATGAAATGAAATAAATGAAACATATATACATATTTTGGAAGATTCAGTATTGTTAAGATACCAATTTTCCCCTAATTGTTCCCTAGATTTAATTAAATCTCAGTCAAAATCCCAGAATGTAATTTTGTAGGAATTGATAAGTAAATTCTAACAATTATATAGAGCTGGAAGATGTTTAGAATTGACAAAACAATTTTTATAAAGAACAAAGTTAGAAGACCTACTGTCTAATTTTAAGACTCAGTAGAATAATCAGGACAGTGCGATTTTGGCATATAGAACAGTATAGAGTTTAGAATTAGATATATATGGACTTGGGCTTCCCAGGTGGCTCAGAGGGCATTCAGCTGCAAAGTAGGAGACACAGGTTCCATCTCTGGGTTGGGAAGATCCCCTGGAGGGGGTCTTGGCAACCCACTCCAGTATTCTTGCCTGAAAAATCCCTTGGACAGAGGAGCCTGGCAGGCTACAGCCATAGCATCCGAAATAGTCAGACATGACTGAAGTAATTTAGCACACATATGCATGAGCTTCCTGGTGGCTCAGATGGTAAAGACTCACCCTGGAATGCAGGAGATTAGAGTTTAATCCCTGGGTTAAGAAGATCCCTTGGAGAGGGAATGGCTACCCACTCCAGTATTCTTGCCTGGAGAAGTCCATGTTCAGAAGAGCCTGGCAGACTTGCAAAGAGTTGGTCACAATTGAGCAACTAACACACACACACATATATAGTCAATTTAGTTTTTATTATATTGCCAAGACACTTGACTAGAAAAAGCAAATATTTTTGACAGTGTTAGAACAATAGAATAAGCATATATAAAACATAAAAACAAGCCTCAACTGGAAACAGTTTGAGGACCTAAATCTGGAAAACTTCTGGAAGAAATCATTGACCAAAATTTTCAATGATAGTAAGTTTGATATATATATTTCTTAAACATACAAATTGAGCAACTATAAAGGAAATAGCGGAGAAGGCAACGGCACCCCACTCCAGTACTCTTGCCTGGAAAATCCCATGGACGGAGAAGCCTGGTGGGCTGCAGTCCATGGGGTCGCTAAGAGTCGGACACGACTGAGTGACTTCACTTTCACTTTCATGCACTGGAGAAGGCAATGGCAACCCACTCCAGTGTTCTTGCCTGGAGAATCCCAGGGACGGCGGAGCCTGATGGGCTGCCGTCTATGGGGTCGCACAGAGTCAGACACGACTGAAGCGACTTAGCAGCAGCAGCAGCAAAGGAAATAAATCACTAATTTGGACTTTATCAACACTGAAACTTTTGCTCTTCAAAAGACACTCATGTGAAAATGAAAAGGCAAGCCCTTTCTAAGAGAATATATTTGCAAAATATATCTGTGTATTAAAAAGTAATCTTGTCCCCTCCCCCTCCGAAAATGGCAGACACTATGTGGGGTTGTTAGCAGTGTCAAATAAAAACCTGCAAATGTTGCCATGTTTGGAAATAGATATTTTGCATATATAATCTAGTTAGGAGATCATACTTTGTTACAGAGAAGGCAATGACAACCCACTCCAGTACTCTTGCCTGGAAAATCCCATGGACCGAGGAGCCTGGTAGGGTGCAATCCATGGGGTTGTGAAGAGTCGGACACGACTGAGCAACTTCACTTTCACTTTTTACTTTCATGCATTGGAGAAGGAAATGGCAACCCACTCCAGTGTTCTTGCCTGGAGAATCCCAGGGATGGGGGAGCCTGGTGGGTTGCTGTCTATGGGGTTGCACAGAGTCGGACACGACTAAAGTGACTTAGCAGCAGGAGCAGCAGGAGCAGCAGCAGCAGCAGCAGCAGCACACTTGATTAAATTCTATCTAAATCTAATATTACTGTTGTTCATACAAGAGGGAAGTTTGGTCCCAGAGACACAAACACACAGGACTGAAGGCCATATGAAGACACAGGGAAAGAATGCAGTATACCACATACAAGCCAAGGAATATAAAAAATGTCATGAATGTCAAGAAATGCCAGAATGTAGCCAAGGCAAAGAAGGAATTTCCTTACAGCCATTGAAAAGAGCATCACTGTGACAGCAATTTTGAACTTTTAGCCTCCAAACTAGGAGAATCAATTTCTGTTATTTTAAGCCACCCAGTTTGTGGTACATACTCCAAGGTATTTACAGGAGAAATTAAAGCATAGGGCTTCCAAGGTGGCACAGTAGTAAAGAATCCACCTGCTGATGCAAGAGATGCAGATTTGACCCCTGGGTTGGGAAGATACTCTGGAGAAGGAAATGGCAACGCACTCCAGTATTCTTGCCTGGTAAATTTCATGGACAGAATTATAGCCTGGTGAGGTATAGTCCAGGAGGTTGCAAAGAGTCAGATACTACTGAGAGACTGAGCACACGCAACACACAGTTACAGCACATGCTTGCACAAAGCCTCGTATACAAATGTGCATAGTAGCATTATTTGTAATAGCTCCAAACTGGAAATAACACAAATATTTATCAACAGGTGAATGAATAAACAAATCGTGGTATAACCGTACACTGAATACTACTCAGAAATAAAAACGGGTGAACTATTAACACTTGAAACATTGAGAAATCTTAAAATAATTATGCTGAGTGAAAAAAGCCAAAAATAAAAAAGTATATATTGTAAGGTTCCATTTATATAAAATTCTAAACAATCCAAACTAATCTATCATGATGGAAAACACATCAGTGGTAGCCTGGGGATACACAGGGAGGGTAGAAAGGGATAGGAGGAAATACAAAGAGACACAAAGAAATTTTTGTGCATGATGGAAAAAGTTCATTATCTTGATTTGAAGTGATGGATTCATGGCTGTATACATATGTCAAAGCTCATTAATTTATGCGCTTTAAAATGTGCTGTGTATTGTATATCAATTAAACTTCAATAAAGCTAAAAAATGAATTCAACTGGGATGAATACCATGAGAAAGTAAACCCTGGAGATATTTGGGGGATGTACTGGGAAAGTGCCTAATCCAGGCTCATGCTCAGAGGCACAAAACAACTACATAGAGAAGCCATCTTGCTTTAACAGTGAAGGCGGAATAAAACTTATCCAGAAAAGTGGAACTTGCTGGGGAGAAATTCCTAGCTTAAGGAACCAAAATGAACAAAGACAAAGAAAGAGATGACTTTGAAGACCTGCCACAACATGAAGACAGAAACAAAACTTATCAGGAGAGAGATGGGGAAGATTAAATTAAAGAGGTAAGAAGAAAATATGAGACCTACATTTCATTTTAACAAGCTTGAAATTTATCTTGAAAGTTTATGGGAATTTTGAAGGTTTCTAAACACAACATGCTCTACTTATGCCACTTCTTTAAGGCAATTTTGAGTAGAGAAATAGAAAAAACAAAGACCTTTTTAGTCACTGGTAATATAAGGAAGTTATTGGCAATTGTAAGGAAAAAAAATTTAAAAATTCTGTCATAAATTGCAATTTTGTCTTGTTTATTCTTACCACAGTTCTTTGAAATCATTGTATTTGTTTACAGCAGACTCCATTGCAATCTTGGAGTCATCCTTCCAGTAATACACACTTTAACTGGTATCATATTACAATGAACAAAATTTGTATTTAGAATAGTTTTCTGTAGTCCGGTTTTTAGATTAAAGACATTGCTTTATTTCATTTTAAATCTTAAAGTGCCTCGTCCAAAATTACAAATGTTACACTTTTAACCTCAACAAGGAAAAAAACAAAACAAACACATCAGAATAATATAGAAGAATAATGGTTCTTTTAAATAAACTATATTCATACTCCTGCTAAACTTTCTCTTCTAGTCTCACCCTATAAATATTAATGTTAATACCTATTGTATATCCTTCATCTTCAAATATATACAAACAAATACATGCACATCTAAAGAATGTTGATACCATTTCCATTTACAAAAATTATACATAAATATGCGACTTGTTTTCACTTACCAGTGCATCATGGACATCTCTCCACAATGTATGTTTCTACTTTTACAAGTAAAAAAATAAAAATATATATACCTCCTGTTTTATATAAAAATGATATATAGTTCTGACTTTAAGTGAGCTTTCTAGGTGACTCAATGATTAAGGAACCTGCCTGCCAATGCAGGAGATGAGGGTTCAATCCCTGGGTTGAGAAGATCCACTGGAGAAGGAAATAGCAACCCACTCCAATATTCTTGCCTGGGAAATCCCATGGACAGAGAAGCCTGCCAGGCATGCGTCAGATATGACTGAGAGACTAAACAGCAAACAATAGACTTGAAATGGCCTAAAGATTAAACTTCTACCCAGAATTGGAACTGATCAATTACCTGCAATTCCAGCCAACTGCATCTGGAAAAGTCCAAAGTAAATTTCTACCTTGGATATTGTGAGGATAATGTCACTTCCATCTTGCAATATGTACTGTATTGGGATGATGAGTTTGTGTAAAAGTGATGAAATTATTCTTGATGTGCTCTTGAACCCCTCCAGACCATCTCTCCCAAAACTTAAGAAGTTTAATGGTGTTATATCCTATATGTAAGTCTTTAACCCATTTTGACCTTTTTTTTTCCTATGTGTGGTGTGAGCATGTGTTCTAACTGCAGTAATTTACACATGGCTGTCCAACTTTCCCAATATCACTTGTTGAGGAGATTTTTTTTTCTCCATTGTATATTCTTACCTCCTTTGTCAAAGATTAATTGACCATATGTGTGTGTGTGTTTCTTTCTTGGGTGTCTATTCTACTCCACTGATCTGTACATGTGCTTCTGTACCAATACCACACTGCTTTGCTTACTGTAGCTTTGTAACACTGCCCAAAGTCAGAGAGTTATGCCTCCTGTTTTGTTCTGTTTTCCTCAGTATTGCTTTGGCAAATCTGGGTCTTTTATGCTTCCATTAAATTTTAGGATGATTTGTTCTAATTCTGTGAACAATGTCATAGGTAATTTGATAGTGCATGTGCACGCATGCTCAGTTGCTAAATTGTGTCCAACTCTTTCAACATCATGGATTGTAGACCACAAGGCTCCATTTTCCATAGGATTTTCCATGCAAGAATGTTAGAGTGGTTTGCCATTTCCTTTTCCAGGGAAACTTCCCAACCCAGGAATAAAACTTGCATCTCCTGCACTGGCAGGTGGATTCTTCACCAATTTGATAGTGATCCCATTAAAATCTATAGGGTTGGTAATGGACAGGGAGGCCTGGCGTGCTCTGATTCATGAGGTCACAAAGAGTCGGGCAGGACTGAGCAACTGAACTGAACTGAACTGAAAATCTATACATTGGTTTGAGTAGTAGGCCCATTTTAACAATATTAATTTTTCTAATCCAAGAGCATGGAATATGTTTCCATTTATTTGAATCATCTTCAATTTCCTTTATTAATGTTTCATAGTTCTCAGTGTATGTCTTTTATCTCCTTGGTTAAGTTTACTCCTGAGTATTTTTTGATGCGATTTTAAAAGGGCTTTTGTTTTATATTCTCTTTCTGATATTTCACTGTTAGTGTAAAGAAATGCAGCCAATTTCTGCATGTTAATCTTGTATCTGCTACCTTGCTGAATTTACTATCAGTTCTGGTAGTTTTTGTGTGGAGTCCTTAAGGTTGTCTGTATATAGTACCATGTCATCTGCATATAATGACAATTTAACTTCTTCCCTTCCAATTTGTATACCCTTTTATTTCCTTTTTTAAAAATTGCTGGGTCCAGGACTTCCAATACCACGTTATTAATAAATAGAAATGGTGAGAGTGGGCATCCTTGTCTTGTACCAGATTTTAATACAAAGGCTTTCAGTTTTTCATTCTTTGAGCTTTATATTGGCCATGGAGAAGAGAACATAGGCAAAACATTTTCTGACAAAAATCATAACAATATTTTCTTAGGTCAGTCTCCCAAGGGAACAAAAATAAAAATAAACAATTGGTACCTAATCAAACTTACAGGATTTGTATAGCAAAGAAAACCATAAGCAAACCAAAAGACAACTACATAGTAGGAGAAAATATTTGCAATGATGAGACTGATATGGGCTTAATTTCCAAAATATACAAACAGCTCATTTAACTGACTAACAAACAAAATAATATTGAAAAACAGGCAGAAGACCTAAATAGACACTTCTGCAAAGAAGACATGCAGATGGCCAAGAGGCATGTGTAAAGATACTCAATATTGCTACTTGTTAGAGAAATGCAAATCAAAACTATAATGAGGTACCTCTTCATACTGGTCAGAATGGTTATCATTGAAAAGTATACAAATAACAAATGCTGGAGAGGGTGTGAAAAAAAGGGAATTTTCCTACATAGTTGATGGGAATGGAAATCAGTACAGGCACTATGGAAAATACTATGGAGGTTCCTCAAAACACTAAAAATAGAACTGCCATATGACCCAGAAATCCCATTCATGGGCATATATTCAGAAAAGATGAAAACTGTTATTTGAAAGTACGTGCACCCCTATGTTCATAGCAGCATGATTCACAATAGCCAAGACATGGAAACAAAATAAATGTTCATGAAAAATGAATGGATGAAGAATATGTGGTATATATATACAATGGAATACTACTTAGCCATAAAAAAGAATGAAATAATGCACACTTGCAGGAACATGGACCTAGAAAATATCATGCTAAGTGAAGGAAGTCAGAAAGAGAAAGACAAACATCATATGATACTGCTTACATGAGGATTCGAAAATATAGCACAATAAACTCATCTACAAAGCAGACTCAAGTGTACCTAGTGGCTAACTGGTAAATAACCCTCCTACCAGTTCAGGAGACGCAGGAGATGTGGGTTCAAACCTGGGTGAGGAAGATCCCCTGGAAGAGGAAGCAGCAACCCACTCCAGTATTCTCGCCTGGAAAATTCCATGGACAGAGGAGCCTGGCAGGCTACAGCCCATGGGGTCACAAGGGTTGGACAGACTGAGCAACTGAGTGCACACACACAAATACACACACACATACACAATATTATGTTAGTAAAGCAGCATTTTATTACATTTACATATTTGAAAATGAGATTTTATACATAAGCTATTATTAAAATGCATAAATCTGCTCAAACACACACATACCGAATAGTGTGAATTATCTTCAAATTTATTCACTACTTTCAATAGTTTTACAAAAATGTATTTCTTTTTTTTTTTTGACATGTACACACTATTTATTTATTTATTTTTGGCTGCATGGACTTTCTTTAGTTTCTGAGTGTGGGGGCTACTCTCTAGTCATGGTGCACCAGCTTCTCATTGCAGTGGCTTCTCCCATTGCGGAGCATGGGCTGTAGGCACACGAGCTTTAGTGGTGATGGCACAGGGGCTCACTGGTTGTCACTCATAGGTCCTAGAGCACTGGCTGAGTAGTTGTGGCTCATGGGCTCCGTTGTTCCATGGCTTGTGGAACCTTCCCAAACCAGGGATTGAACCCATGTCTCCTGCATTGGCAGGCAATTCTTATCCTCTGTGCCACCAGGGAAGTCCACGAATTTTTATATGATGATAAGAAACCAATAAGGAATGGCAATTGAGCACTGGAGGAAAATAATCTGTGCATTATTGAGTGGAAATTCAAGGAGACTTTTAATGAGAATAAAGCAGTTATTAACAATGACATAATCTCAGAAGAGATTTAGATGCACTGGCAAGATAGAGGAATCTAGTTTGAATTTGAGGAACATTTGGTTTTAAGTACCATTTTCAGTTCAGTTCAGTTCAGTTCAGTTCAGTTCAGTCACTCAGTCGTGTCCGATTCTTTGCGACCCCATGAATCACAGCACGACAGGCCTCCCTTCCATTACCATCTTCTGGAGTTCACTCAGACTCACATCCATCGAGTCCATGATGCCATCCAGCCCATGATGCCATCCAGCCATCTAATCTTCGGTCGTCCCCTTCTCCTCCTGCCCCCAATCCCTCCCAGCATCAGAGTCTTTTCCAACAAGTTAACTCTTTGCATGAGGTGGCCAAAGTACTGGAGTTTCAGCTTTAGCATCAGTCCTTCCAAAGAAATCCCAGGGCTGATCTCCTTCAGAATGGACTGGTTGGATCTCCTTGCAGTCCAAGGGACTCTCAAGAGTCTTCTCCAACACCACAGTTCAAAAGCATCAATTCTTTGGCACTCAGCCTTCTTCACAGTCCAACTCTCACATCCATACATGACCACAGGAAAAACCATAGCCTTGACTAGATGGACCTTAGTCAGCAAAGTAATGTCTCTGCTTTTAAATATACTATCTAGGATGGTCACAACTTTTCTTCCAAGGAGTAAGTGTCTTTTAATTTCATGGCTGCAGTCACCATCTGCAGTGATTTTGGAGCCCCCAAAACAAAGTCTGACACTGTTTCCACTGTTTCCCCATCTATTTGCCATGAAGTGATGGGACCAGATGCCATGATCTTCGTTTTCTGAATGTTGAGCTTTAAGCCAACTTTTTCACTCTCCACTTTCACTTTCATCAAGAGGCTTTTAGTTCCTCTTCACTTTCTGCCATAAGGGTGGTGTCATCTGCATATTTGAGGTTATTGATATTTCTCCTGGCAATCTTGATTCCAGCTTGTGTTTCTTCCAGTCCAGCGTTTCTCATGAAGTACTCTGCATAGAAATTAAATAAGCAGGGTGACCATATACAGCCTTGATGTACTCCTTTTCCTATTTGGAACCAGTCTGTTGTTCAATGTCTAGTTCTAACTGTTGCTTCCTGACCTGCATACAGACTTCTCAAGAGGCGGGTCAGGTGGTCTGGTATTCCCATCTCTTTCAGAATATTCCACAGTTTATTGTGATCCACAGAGTCAAATGCTTTGGCATAGTCAATAAACCAGAAAGAGATGTTTTTCTGGAACTCTCTTGCTTTTTCCATGATCCAGCGTATGTTGGCAGTTTGATCTCTGGTTCCTCTGCCTTTTCTAAAACCACCTTGAACATCAGGGAGTTCACGGTTCACGTATTGCTAAAGACTGGCTTGGAGAATTTTGAGCATTACTTTACTAGTGTGTGAGATGAGTGCAATTGTGCGGTAGTTTGAACATTCTTTTGCATTGCCTTTCTTTGGAATTGGAATGAAAACTGACCTTTTCCAGTCCTGTGGCCACTGCTGAGTTTTCCAAATTTGCTGGCATATTGAGTGCAGCACTTTCACAGCATCATCTTTCAGGATTTGAAATAGCTCAACTGGAATTCCATAACCTCCACTAGCTTTGTTCGTAGTGATGCTTTCTAAGGCCCACTTGACTTCACATTCCAAGATGTCTGGCTCTAGACTAGTGATCACATCATCATGATTATCCAGGTCGTGAAGATCTTTTTTGTACAGTTCTTCCATGTATTTTTGCTGTGAGGTGGCTGTGAGCCGGCGCACTAAGCCCAAGGTCAGAGGCAGCAGCCGGGAGGAGACACCCCACATCAGAGGTCAGTGGCGGCAGCCCGGAGGAGCAACCTGAGGAGTGGTGTCTGCGCAGGCATAGGATGGCCTAGAGGAGCTATCCCATGTTGAAGGTCAGGAACAGCAGCGGTAAGGAGATACCCCTCATCCAAGGTAAGGAGCAGCGGCTGTCCTTTGATGGAGCAGCTGTGAAGAGATACCTCACGCCCAAGGTAAGAGAAACCCAAGTAAGATGGTAGGTGTTGCAAGAGGGCATCAGAGGGCAGACACACTGAAACCATACTCACAGAAAACTAGTCAATCTAATCACACTAGGACCACAGCCTTGTCTAACTCAATGAAACCAAGCCATGCCTGCAGGGCAATCCAAGACTGGCGGGTCATGGTGGAGAGGTCTGACAGAATGTGGTCCACTGGAGAAGGGAATGGCAAGCCACTTCAGTATTCTTGCCTTGAGAGCCCCATCAACAGTATGAAAAGGCAAAATGATAAGATATCATTTTCAATCAACATGAAAATCAGGTAGACCAGTGACAGAGAGGGTATTTATTAAAGAGACATTTATTAAGCTTAGAAAAGAATTATCTATAGCCTATTTATCATGTGATGTTCTTTAGGAAGTTTATAAAGCCATTTTAAGAAAAACATTTTTGTGTACTTAATATAATTACACCAAATAAAAATGAAATTTCCTATTGATGTAAAACTAGAGTTTTTAAAGCTCATTCTTTTGATCTTCATGTAAATACTGAAAGGAAAGCAAAGTAGAGTAAGGAGTTTGTGTTTTTGACTTTAAATCCACTGTTCTTGGCAGTAATAAAGTGCTCAATAAATGTTTGGTATACTGATGATATATGTAAAGGAAGCTGTGAGAAAAAGAACTTAACAAAATTACATGAGAGGTGAAGCTAAAATTGAATCTTATCTTTTCAAAGGTGTGTTTCTATGTTATCATTTTCCCCCATTTTGAAGAATAATAATAATTTGTAATTATAATTCATAAAGGATTTAAAAAAGTGGAATATTAGGGGAAAGTTTAAGCAAATTTTATATTGTAGTACTAGAAAATCAAAGTTGTTCTGCATAGATCTCTTTATGAATAAAATATCTAACTTTACTTAAATGACATATTTCAATTGAAACTCCCTATAAGTAATAAAGTGACACATGGAAATAAAATGACTGCATTTTTATTAATGTAACTACATTAATTAGCTACATTTTTTAATGTACCTCCAAAATCTCATTCCACTTTATATGACCCTCTAATCCTGACAGTAGTTCTACAATGGGGAAAACAAACAAACAAACAAAAAAAGCATTCATTATAGGAAGGCCTCAGAGTAAAAAAGCAATGTAGGTTCAAAAAGCTAACCTTTTCCAAGTAAAGAAATATTAAAAATCTTATAATGCAATGTTTCTAAAAAGGTAAAATTTATTTTCAATTAAAAAATGCATTTTCAATAGTATTAGCGATTCAGTCATGTCTGACTCTGTGATCCCATGAACTGTAGCCTCTGTCCATGAAATTCTCCAGGCAAGAATAGTGGAGTGGGTAGCCATTCCCTTCTCCAGGGCATTTTAATATAAATGTTTAAAATTTTGCATTTTTAGGTCTCATACTTATGTTTTTTTTTTCTAAAAAGACAATGCTATATTGCTCCAGGGTTAAAAGTTGTAAAAAGTTCATGAGAAGTCTAGGTGGCTTAGGCCCAGATCCCAAGGCAGTGTTTCTTAAAGTGTGGCCAAGGTGTCTCCTATATCGGAATCACTGAAAGCCCTTGCTATTAATATAATGACTATCACTGGCCCCAGCCACAAACCTATCCGTTTAGAATCTCTGAGAATGGGATACAGAGATCTCTACCTTTAACACAGTTGATCCAGGTTATTCTTGTAGACTCTAAATTTGTGACTTACTGACCTTAGAGACTCCTGCTTTATCTGCTCCAACATGCCTATTTGAAAATACTTCCTGTGCCAGGGCAGGCTATCTGAAAGAGAAAATCAAAGAGACTAAATGAAATTCTTATAATGTGACTTGAACACTGTACTTACATGTTACCACAGAGACCACTACTATTAATAATTGTCCTGACATATGTGTTTTAAGTATACAGCAATGATTCCATTGCAAATGGAAATTTCTTAGCATTTAATAGCTATTTTTGGAGAAACTATATTTAGAAAAGCCGTCTTCTTTTCTTTTTAGTTTTATTTATTTATTTGTTCAGTGTCCACAAATAAAGTTTTATTGGAACATAGCTACACTTATCTGTTTATATATTGCGTGTGGCTGCTTTTAAACTGACAGGCAGAGTTGAGTAGCTGTGCTTAAGACTGTATGGACTGCAAACCCAAAAATATTTGCTATCTGTCCCTTTATAGAAAATGTTTGCTGATTCCTAGATTATCGTAAATATCTTACACCTGTCTAGGCTTAGATAACTTCTGGTTCTATTATATTTATTATAAAATAAGTAAATATTATTACATTTGCTATAAAATGACTTATTTACTAAAATATGTTTGATTTATAAAATAAATCACTGATCTGTATTTTTTAATTTAAATTTATCCATTTTAATTGGAGGCTAATTACTTTACAATATTGTATTGGTTTTGCCATACATCAACGTGAATCTGCCACAGGTGTACACGTGTTCCCAATCCTGAAACCCCCTCCCACCTCCCTCCCCATACCATCCCTCTGGGTCATCCCAGTGCACTCGTCCCAAGCATCCTGTATCCTGCATCGAACCTAGACTGGCGATTCATTTCTTATATGATATTATACATGTTTCAATGCCATTCTCCCAAATCATCCCACTCTCTGCCTCTCCCACAGAGTCCAAAAGACTGTTCTATACATCTGTGTCTCTTTTGCTGTCTCGAATACAGGGTTATCATCACCATCTTTCTAAATCCCATATATATGCGTTAGTATACTGTATCGGCGTTTTCCTTTCCGGCTTACTTCACTCTGTATAATCAGCTCCAGTTTCATCTACCTCATTAGAACTGATTCAAATGTATTCCCTTTAATGGCTGAGTAATATGCCATTGTGTATATGTACCATAGCTTTCTTATCCATTCATCTGCTGATGGATATCTAGGTTGCTTCCATGTCCTGGCTATTACCCATACATATAATTTATATGTATTTATTTTTGACTGCACTGAATCTTCCTTGCTGTTCATGGAATTTATCTAGCTGCGGCGAACAGTGGGTACTCTCTAGTTGTGGTGTGCGGGCTTTTCATTGTGGTGGCTTCTCTTGTTGTGGAGGACAGGTTTTAGGGTGACCAGCCTTCAATAGCTGTGGCTCACAAGCTCCAGAACACAGGCTCAGGAGTTGGGGTGCTTGGGCTCAGTTGCCCTGCGACACATAAATTCTTCTGAGACCAGAGATTGAACTAGTGTTCCCTGCATTGGCAGGCAGATTCTTAACCACTGGACCACCGTGGCAGTCCTCTTTTTTTGAGGACTATCTAAAATATATTTTGTACATATTATTAGCGTTTTAAAATGTATCTCACTGAATTTATTACTTTTAAACCTATATCAGAAAAAGTATGCTTATCAGTATTGTTGATTCTAAAACAAACTAAATCACATTTATATGTATTATAAATAATTTTGAACACAATAATATAAATATTAAAAAAGCAATTAGGAAGACAATATGTAATTTTCCAAATTATATAAAAATAGTCAATGGAATTTCAGAAACTTCTATGACTTGTGATGTAATTAGGGATAAATATAAGCATTATATTTAGGCTTATTGTATTTTCCACAATGAATAGTTATAACCTTTGAAATAAAATAAAATGATATTTTAAAAAGATCATTTACAGTTCATTTGTATGCCTTAGTAATAGAAGTCCATTTGCTTGATTAATTATTTATTATGTATCTAAGCAATTAATATTTACTGAGAAGTGCTGAATTCTGGGATTTATGCTTGGTTCATGGAGGGAGTAGTGATTAAGACAGTTACAGTTTCATCCAAAAGATGACATAAACTAAGATGTCTAGAAACATAAAGAAAACTTCACCAAAACAGAGGAATTAGGGAATATTTCTAGGAAGTAAAAAGCCACTTAATTAGAAATCTAACAATTAGTAGATGATAGCCAGGTGAAATGGAAATGAAGATACCAGTATGACACTTTAGGAACCTAAAATCAGTTTAATATGGCTTATCCATGAACAGAAGAGCCTGGCAAGATGCAGTTCATGGAATCACAAAGAGCTGGCATGACTAAGCAACTAACACGCACAAACACACACACACACACTACTGAATGTACACGTTTATTTGTAAAAGGGCCTGAAATATCAATAACCTCAGATATTCAGATGACACCACCCTTATGGCAGAAAGTGAAGAGGAACTAAAAAGCCTCTTGATGAAAGTGAAAGAGGAGAGTGAAAAAGTTGGCTTAAAGTTCACCATTCAGAAAATGAAGATCATGACATCTGATCCAATCACTTCATGGGAAATATGGGGAAACAGTGGAAACAGTGTCAGACTTTATTTATTTTTCTTTTTTTTGGCTCCAAAATCATGGCAGATGGTGACTGCAGCCATGAAACTAAAAGACACTTTCTCCATGGAAGGAAAATTATGACCAACCTAGATAGCATATTCAAAAGCAGAGACATTACTTTGCCGCCAAGGCTATGGTTTTTCCAGTGGTCATGTATGGATGTGAGAGTTGGACTGTGAAGAAAGCTGAGTGCAGAAGAATTAATGCTTTTGAATTGTGGTGTTGGAGAAGGCTTTTGAGAGTCCCTTGGACTGCAAGGAGATCCAACCAGTCCATTCTAAAGGAGATCAGTCCTGGGTGTTCTTTGGAAGGATTGATGCTAAAGCTGAAACTCCAATACTTTGGCCACCTCATGCAAAGATTTGACTCATTGGAAAAGACTCTAATGCTGGGAGGAATTAGAGGCAGGAGGAGAAGGGAATGACAGAGGATGAGATGGCTGGATGGCATCACAGACTCGATGGATGTGAGTCTGAGTGAACTCCAGGAGTTGGTGATGGACAGGGAGGCTTGGTGTGCCGCAATTCATGGGGTCGCAAAGACTCGGACTTGACTGAGCGACTGAACTGAACTGAACTGAACTGAACTGAGCCACTAACACACACACACACACACACACACACATGCACACCCATACTACTGAATGTATGTGTTTGTTTATTTGTAAAAGGCCCTGACCATATATGTGTAAATAGGAAGATCAGAATATGAGGCCAGTAATATAGTCAAGGCCCACATAATGAAGCACCTTGGAAACCATGCTTGGATTTGGTTATAAGTACAAGAATTTTCCACAGTTTATTGTGATCCACACAGTCAAAGGCTTTGGCATAGTCAATAAAGCAAGAATACATGTTTTTCTGGAACTCTCTTGCTTTTTTGATGATCCAGCAGATGTTGGCAATTTGATCTCTGGTTCCTCTGCCTTTTCTAAAACCACGTTGAACATCAGGAAGTTCATGGTTCACGCATTGCTGAAGCCTGGCTTAGAGAATTTTGAGCATTACTTTACTAGTGTGTGAGATGAGTATAGTTGTGCAGTAGTTTGAGAATTCTTTGGCATAGCCCTTCTTTGGGATTGGAATGAAAACTGACCTTTCCCAGTCCTGTGGCCAATGCTGAGTTTTCCAAATTTGCTAGCATATTGAGTGCAGCACGTTCACAGTATCATCTTTCAGGATCTGAAATAGCTCAACTGGGATTCCATAACCTCCACTAGCTTTGTTCGTAGTGATGCTTTCTAAGGCCCACTTGACTTCACATTCCAGGATGTCTGGCTCTAGGTGAGTGATCACACCATCATGATTATCTGGGTCGTGAAGATCTTTTTTGTACAGTTCTTCTATGTATTCTTGCCACCTCTTCTTAATATCTTCTGCTTCTGTTAGGTCCAGACCATTTCTGTCCTTTATTGAGCCCATCTTTGCATGAAATGTTCCCTTGGTATGTCTAATTTTCTAGAAGAGATCTCTAGTCTTTCCCATTCTGTTCTTTTCCTCTATTTCTTTGCATTAATTGCTGAGGAAGGCTTTCTTATCTCTTCTTGCTATTCTTTGGAACTCTGCATTCAGATGCTTATATCTTTCCTTTTCTCCTTTGCTTTTTGATTCTCTTCTTTTCACAGCTATTTGTAAGGCCTCCCCAGACAGCCATTTTGCTTTTTTGCATTTCTTTTCCATGGGGATGGTCTTGATCCCTGTCTCCTGTACAATGTCACCAACCTCCATCCATAGCTGATCAGGCACTCTATCTATCAGATCTAGTCCCTTAAATCTATTTCTCACTTCTACTGTGTAATCATAAGGGATTTTATTTAGGTCATATCTGAAAGACTCTGATGCTGGGAGGGATTGGGGGCAGGAGAAAAAGGGGACAACAGAAGATGAGATGGCTGGATAGCATCACCAGCTCGATGGACATGAGTTTGAGTCAACTCCAGGAGTTGGTGATGGACAGGGAGGCCTGGCATGCTGCAATTCACTGGATCACAAGGAGTCAGACATGATTGAGTGACTGAACTGAACTGAAATGAATGGTCTAGTAGTTTTCCCTACTTTCTTCAATTTAAGTCTGAATTTGGCAATAAGGAGTTCATAATCTGAGCCACAGTCATCTCCTGGTCTTGTTTTTGCTGACTGTATAGAGCTTCTCCATCTTTGGCTGCAAAGAATATAAACAATCTGATTTCGGTGTTGACCATCTGGTGATGTCCATGTGTAGAGTCTTCTCTTGTGTTGTTGGAAGAGGGTGTTTGCTATGACCAGTGCATTTTCTTGGCAAAACTCTATTAGCCTTTGCCCTGCTTCATGCCATATCCCAAGACCAAATTTGCCTGTTACTTCAGGTGTTTCTTGACTTCCTACTTTTTCATTCCAGTCCTCTATAATGAAAAGGACATCTTTTTGGGGTGTTAGTTCTAAAAGGTCTCGTAGGTCTTCATAGAAATGTTCAACTTCATCTTCTTCAGCGTTACTGGTTGGGGCATAGACTTGGATTACTGTGATATTGAGTGGTTTGCCTTGGAAATGAACAGAGATCATTCTGTCGTTTTGAGACTGCATCCAAGTACTGCTTTATTGACTATGCCAAAGCCTTTGACTGTGTGGATCACAATCAGCTGTGGAAAATTCTGAAAGAGATGGGAATACCAAACCACCTGACCTGCATCTTGAGAAACCTATATGCAGGTCAGGAAGCAACAGTTAGAACTGGACATGGAAAAACAGACTGGTTCCAAATAGGAAAAGGAGTACGTCAAGGCTGTATATTGACACCCTGCTTATTTAACTTATATGCAGAATACATGATGAAAAATGCTGGGCTGGAAGAAGCACAAGCTGGAATCAAGATTTCCTGGAGGAATCTCAATAACCTCAGATATGCAGATGACACCACTCTTATATCAGAAAGTGAAGAGGAACTAATAAGCCTCTTGCTGAAAGTGAAAGTGAAAGAGGAGAGTGAAAAAGTTGGCTTAAAGCTCAACATTCAGATAACTAAGATCATGGCATCTGGTCCTATCACTCATGGGAAATAGATGGGGAAACAGTGGAAACAGTGTCAGACTTTATTTTGGGGGGCCCCAAAATCACTGCAGATGGTGATTGCAGCCATGAAATTAAAAGACACTTACCTCTTGGAAGGAAAGTTATGACCAACCTAGATAGCATATTCAAAAGCAGACACATTACTTTGCCAACAAAGGTCTGTCTAGTCAAGGCTATGGTTTTTCCAGTGGTCATGTATGGATATGAGAGTTGAACTGTGATGAAAGCTGAGTGCCAAAAAATTGATGCTTTTGAACTGTGGTGTTGGAGAAGACTCTTGAGAGTCCCTTGGACTGCAAGGAGATCCAATCAGTCCATTGTAAAGGAGATCTGTCCTGGGATTTCTTTGGAATGACTAATTCTAAAGCTGAAACTCCAATACTTTGGCCACCTCATGCGAAGAGTTGACTCATTGAAAAAGACTGTGATGCTGTAAGGGGCTGGGAGCAGGAGGAGAAGGGGATGACAGAGGATGAGATGGCTGGCTGGCATCACCGACTCAATGGACGTGAGTTTGGGTAAACTCCAGGAGTTGGTGATGGACAGCAAAGCCTGGCGTGCTGCAATTCATGGGGTTGCAAAGAGTCGGACACCACAGAGCAACTGAACTGTCTGACTGACAATAAGAATTGATGAACAGGTTTTAATTTTTTTAGAAAAATTCATAATCAGATCTTTGTTTTTAAGAAATGTTCCAACTGTGCTGTAAAATTAACTGTTAAAGACAAGACAAGAATTAATGAGACTAGTTATTGGCTTCCCAGGTGGTGCTAAAGGTAAAGAACCCACCTGCCAATGCAGAGGATAAAAGGCTTGGTTTGGGAAGATCCCCTGGAGAAGGAAATGGTAATCTACTCCAGTATCCTTGCCTGGAAAGTCCCATGGACAGAGGAGCCTACAGTCCATGAGGTCACAAATTCGGACATGACTAAAACAACTTAGCAATGAGATTAGATAGGAAATCATTTGAATATCCAGGGGAGAGTCTATGGTGGTTGGGACTACTACAGAGGCAATGAAAATGAAGAATGAAAATGCCAAGATTTGTTAATTATTTGGATTTGAGAATGAAAAAATATGAGCAATCAAAATTATATTTTTATTTCTGGCTTCGGGAATGCCAGATGTTAATGTTATTTGTAGAGATAAATAGAAAAATCATTTGGTGGGTAGAAGATTGAGGAGAAGGTGAAAAGTTCAGTTTGGAACATGTTAAGCTGAAATGCCTATAAGACATTTAAGCAGAAATGTGAAGTAGGTATTTCAATATATACACCTGGGCTAGGGCATGGATATGGAGGCACCATGAGATCAGATGGGTTTTTAAATTGTGTAAATTGATATAACCTTCCAAGGAACTATGCAGAGGAGATGGAGAAGGAGGCTAAAATACAGTCCAAGTTGCCCAAAACAAACTCAAAGGAAATGTAAAGGAAACTGAGACAGCAACCATGGAGGTAGGGAATACTGTAGACAAGTTTGCTGAATCAGAAAAAAAACTGGTTTAAGAAAGAAATGATTACATTATTGAATATGGCTGTAAAGTGAATAAGAATAAGGAGTAAGAGATTCATTGGTTTCAGCAACAAATCATTTCCTTAACAAGATCAATTTTACTCACATGATAGAAAGGGAATCCAATCATCCTGGGTCAAAGAAAAAGTGAAAACTAAGGATATGGAAAGAGAGTGTAGACTACACTTTAGAAGTATGACTGAAGAAGAGAACTATAAGATATCAAAATGGATACATGTGTATGTGCATGTGTATCTGATATTTTTTAGAATAGAATCTTCTTTAGCTATTTGAATGCCTAGAGAATGAGCCTAGGCATAAAAGAATTTAAAATGTAGAAATGAGAAAGACTAGTGAAACTAGCCATTATTTGCCTGAAATGTTGAAACATAATAATTGAAATTAAGCATAGAAAAATAAATTATTTTTACCAAATATATAAGATGAGGCTAAATTCAGAGTAACAGTTTTTGTACATTCCAAGAGAGAAAAACATCCTTGCTATCAGAATTAATATGTATGAAATACTATTTGTATCTATCATAGCAGCCCTGAAAAGACAGGAGAAGGTAAGTACATGACTAATTCAAGGAATCAAAATCAAAATAAATCCTTCTCCTGATAAAGCTCATCCATCCATTCACAGGTAATATACTTAAATTTCTAGATCAATGATTTATTAGGTAAAGTGAAGATGGTAAAATAATTCCTATTTTTTAAGATCCCCTTTTTCCAACTTTGTTGCTACTCATTGTGAGTGAAAGTAAAGTCACGCAGTCGTGTCCGACTCTCTGCGACCCCAAGGCTATAGAGTCCATGGAATTCTCCAGGCCAGAATACTGGAGTGGGTAGCCTTTCCCTTCTCCAGGGGATCTTCCCAACCCAGGGATCGAACCCAGGTCTCCTGCATTGCAGGCGGATTATTTACCAGCTGAGCCATCAGGGAAGCCCATTGTAATTGCATGTAATCTTAAAGCAAAATACATATCCTTAATCACACTTCATTGCTCTGCTCCTGATAAAACTTAGGCTAAAGTCCCAAAGGATTTTTAATACCTTCCTTTAGGCTTATTTATATAGCAGTTTTGCTAATAAGTAGTGTATTGACGAACCTGCAACACAATAGCCAATTCAAAATAATTTGGATTTCTTTTTAATGTGAAAAATATGCAAATGGAACTTTTAGTATAAGGTGAGAAATAAAAGTAACTTGGCAAGCCAGTTATTTCTAAAAGTGTGATTGTAAATATGGAAAACAAACTTCAATCAAGTATAATCCTTGGAAGTTTTATTTGGTTTGTTAATTAGCATGCAGGTGGGTGTGTTTAGTTGTGTCTGAGACTCTTTGATAGCCCCTGGACTGTAGCTTGACAGGCTCCTCTGTCCATGAGATTTTTCAGGCAAGAATATTGGAATGGGTTGCCACTTCTTTCTACAGGGGATCTTCCTGATCCAGGAATCAAACTTGTGTCACCTTTCTTGCACTGCAGGTGGATTCTTTACCACTGAGCCACCTGTTAGTATTCATACTTGAATAATTACATCCACTGTCAGGATATGTTCACTTGATTGTAAACAAATAACAACTGTGAATATTTTACTAATCATATCAATGAACAAAAAGAAGTAAAGTATGAGTAATTATATACTTTTTTTTCTATAGTAATCTCAGACTCTGTAACCAGACTTTGAGAAAAGTAAGGGAACACTGTCTTAAACAAACTTCCCCAATATGCTGCAAAATACTAAAATAAATAAAAACAATTAATCCTTTTGGGACTTGGAGTCATATTTTCCAGAGGTAATCTCTTTTAAAAGCAGTGGATACACCAAAATTAGTGCCAATGAGTTTAAGTTCTTTTATGTCTTTTTCCTTAGCTATATGATTTATTTTGTGTCTTTCCATTACTTCTTTAAAAAATCTTTCAAAAAATGCAGGAAACTATTTTTTAGCTAAAGATACAATACTTGGAACTAGAAAGGGGATCCTTTTGGTGATTTGCTCCCTTCTCCTTAGTAGTACTCAGAGAGTAGAATAGAAGGGGTATAATTTTACCTTCGGATAGAACTGATTTTCATTTGTGTTAAATTGCTCTGTGTGTAAAATTTTGGTAAAACTGCTAGACTCAGTTCAATGTGGACAGGTGTGTTTTGGGTCAACTGTTTTATCTCAAATAAAAATCATTTCAATAAATGAATTAAATTCATTAATTTAATCCTCATAAAAATACCTACAACTTTAGCATTAACTTTATGAAGAAAAAATATTAAAGGAATTAAAATTCAGGGTCAATAAGCTTGAGAAGACTCAAAATTGGGAAGTGCCTCAGTTGATACTCAAAGCTGGGTCTTCTGAAACTTACTTGTGACCTTTAATACTGTAGAATAGGCACTTTAGCTACTATTGCATAATGTACATACATTATCTCATTTAATTCATATAGTACTCTCTGAGGTAAGTTTTATAATTATTTTTTTAATGAGAAAATTAATACATGGAAATGACACAGCTCAGTAAGTGATCAACTTGGAAATCATACCAGCTCTTTCAAACTCAAAAAACTAATACAATTTCGGATTATCTAAATTATTTGATCATTTGGTTGTAAGGTTAAAAGAAATCTCATTATATAGGAGTCAATTATCCTATTTAGCTTATATTTTGCTATTACATTGATTAATCATATTACCTGATGTTTATTGCTAATCTAGCGGGTCTAACTTATGACTGATTTGAATTTAGAGTTGAGGGCTTTTAAATTCTGGAAATGTGATAAAGATAAGTATGTTGATTTTTATGACCTTTAATTCTCTTTGGTATTTTTAATCTTTTTTTTTTCTTTTCAATTATGAAAATAGTATCAAACTAATCAAATAAACCAGGAAACAGACATTTTGTTGCTCATTGCTATAAGAACTGTGTGGCTGGCTTAACAGCTGTTGCTCCTGACCTCTTAAATTTTCATGTTTTTTCAGCTTTATTTTCTCCCCAGGGGGAAGAAAAATGAGGCAGAAAAGGCTTTTAAAAGAAAGCCTCTCTTAGAACATACTGACTAAACAATACCTACATTTGAGCAGAAGCTCCAAAATTGTATAAATGCCACATGTTTTATCTCCCACCTTCAAGGGCCAGGCTCTGTATAGCCCAGATGCAGGAGAGTGAATCAATGTGGGAGTAGACCTGAAAAGTGGCACATTTTCTACTGTCCCTAGCATGTGGATATTTCTTTGTCCATGGCAATTACTGAAATTTAGAGTATTGGCACCATTTCTACCATGCTTGCTACCTTGACTTTCTCAAAGGCTACAACAGTACAACAAAATGAGGAAAGCTTTACCAAAAATAAAAAAGAAAGAGAGAGAGAGAAGAAAACAGGCAACCTGAATAATTGAGCCCACTGAACTTATTGTTGAATTAAGTTTACAAGATTAGTTAGATTATTAAAGCAAGAAAAACAACATATTTCAACTTGGAGTGGATGAGACAAAATGCATTTTCCCTCTCTTTTCTAGCTATAATGGCTCACAAATTTGATTTATGATTGCAGGCAAGTTTCCTAAGCCTTGTGGGTAGGGCCTATAAAGGATTTCAGGAGGTCTTTGTGCCTCTGAAACGTGTGTCGGGTTTTTGGATTTTGAGGGAGAGGCCAAGCTGTGAAGATGTTTACGAGTTTGAGTACTGTTTGCTTTCATTCTTCTGGCTTAATTTTTCCTTTTTGTTTGTTTGTTTATAGAAGCTGCAATTCCTTTTTAAAGGTTAACTTGAATTTTTCTTATTGCCTGTGTCTTGTTAACACAGGAAGAATTTGGAAATCTAATATGGGAAGTAGAGAAACCTCAATAATTCTATTAATTCTGAAATGGTTTCTGAGTATCCATAAGAGAGAGCTGCCTTGATGGCTCAGTGGTAAAGAAGATGCTTGCCAATGCAGGAGACACAAGAAACATGGGTTTGATCCCTGGGTCAGGAAGATCTCCTGAAGAAGGGCATAGCAACCCACTCCATTATTCTTGCCTGGGAAATCCCATGGACAGAGGAGATGGCAGACTACAGTCCAGAGCATCGCAAAAGAATCAGACATGACTTAGGACTAAACAAGGGCAGTACATAGGAGAAATTATGTGAAAACATAAGCTCTTGAAAGTCTCCTAATTGAAATATTATTTGAAGACCTAGGTGATAGACTGGGCACACCTCTTTTCGTCTCCCCATCAAAGCTCTTTAAAATGCTAAGAAAATGATATTGAAACAACAATTATCATTGAATTGTTCATCTTATTTAATTATTATTTCTCAAAGCATTGCCAGAAGGCTACATGGGAGCATCTCCTTCGAGGAGACTCAGAAAGCCTTGCACAAAGCTAGCTGGTATGGATAAAAGTAAGGAGTTTTGGATCACATATTTATGATAATTAACTGAAGGACCATTTGTAAAACAAATGGGACCAAATCTTTTCCCTATTCATGTGTGTCAGAAAGCTGGTCGTAGCATGTGCTCCCAGCATAGCCTTGAAATTGATTTCTAAACAAACAAACAAACAAAAGTTTTTTCCTAACTTGTACTAGTGTTTGTGTGCTCAGTTGCTCAGCCATATCCAACTTGGTGACCCCATGGACTGTATTCTGCCAGGCACTTCTGTCCATGAAATTTTCCAGGCAAGAATACTGGAGTGGTTTGCCATTTCCTCCTCCAGGGAATCTTCCTGACCCAGGAATTGAACCTGCATCTCTTACATCTCTTGCAATAAGTTCTTTACCACTGCACCATTTGTGAAGCCCTGACTTGTAGTAGAGGGCAGATTTAAGAGGAATAGGGATTTGAAGGATTTCTGTACGGCCACAAAGGGAGCAGAAAGGAATAAATGGATAGTGGAACTCTAACCATGCCCTCCTTACTCTCCCAATAAATGAGACTCTGGTTAGTCTGTCCTTTCCCCAGCCAAGGTTCAGAAAGAAAAACTTGCTTCTTGACTAGCCCCAGGTACTTATACAGCCCAGGGTTCAGTTTCTCATTCAGTGTGTGTGTTTGTGTGTGTGTGTGTGTTGGGGGGCAAAGAAGGGGAAACAGCAGCCTATAGTTGTAATTTATTCAATAAATAAATTTTTGTGTGTGTGTGCTCAGTCATGTCCAACACTTTGCAACCCCCCAGACTGCACCCCACCAGGCTCCTCTGTCCACAGAATTTCCATGCAAGAATACTGTAATGGATTGTCATTTCCTGTTCCAGGAGATCTTCCCAACCCAGGGATCGAACTTGCATCTCTTGTGTCTCCTGCATTGGCAGGTGGATTCTTTACCACTGTGCCACCTGGGAAGCTCTAAATTAATATTTACCAAGTGCCTTATTAGATTACAAGGAGATCAAACCAGTCAAACATAAAGGAACTCAATCTTGAATATTCACTTCAAGGACTGATGCTGAAGCTCCAATACTTTGGCCACCTGGAGTGGAAGAGCTGACTCACTGGAAAAGACCCTGATGGTGGGAAAGACTGAAGGCAAAAGGAGAAACGGGCAGCAGAGGTTGAGATGGTTAGATAGGGTCACTGACTCAATGGGCATTTGAATCCATTTGAGCAAACTCTGGGAGATAGCTAAGGACAGGAAAGCTTGGTTTGCTGCAGTCCACGGGATTGCAAAGAGTTGGACAGGACTTAGCAACAAAACAACAATAAATGCCTAATAGGCATCAGAGAGTATTCTAAACATGGGAATATGAAAGTGAATAATACAAAATTCTTGGCCCATGGACCTTGCATTTTACATTCTTACTAGGGAAATGCATGAAACTCGATTGAAATATTCTAATTACATACTATTCAATATGAAGTGAAAGAAAGAAAATTAAAGCAGGAGAGTGAGCCTACCAATTAAATGGTGCTGTAATGATAAGGAGTCTGGCCAGGAAGGGAGTCCTGAGAAGGTGATTTTGAACAGAAACCTAAAAAAAATAGAAGAGGAAAGCCATGCAGAGGAAGAACATTCTAGTCAAAGGAAAACTATTAGTGTAAAAGCCCTGAAGCAAGAGCGGAATCAGTGTGTACAGAATCAGCAATAAGGCCAGAGTGCCAACAGTGAATGACTTGCACAGCTGAACTAGAAACTCACAAAAACTTTCTGTTCTGATCAGCATTGTTCCTTATATAAAAATTTGAATAATCAGCTAAGGACCAAGATAGTCTTTACAAAACCAAAATCATGAAATAAAAAGTCTAGGATGAATAAACACCTAGACTGATGGATAAAGGGGTTGTATAGGGAATGAAGGTGAAAATGAACTCTTAGATTTTAAATTTAAATTGAGATGCTAAGACAGCCATAAAACACTAAGAGGCAACTATAGAAAAAATAGGACCAATATGGAAATCTTAGAAATAAAAATGTTAAAATACTGCTTTTAACTTTTATACCTATACCTCTAGCTATGAAACTATAAATATTCTTTATAATGAAGTAGAACTAACAAAAGATTCCCAGAAGCTAATCAAAATAGAACTGATCTGAGCCAAGAACAGAGGGAATTGGTTTCAAAGGAAGAAGAATAGGGCATCAAGAACTATATTTTCATCGTGTTGAACTTATAGGTTTTCAGGCATACATCAATAACATTTTAGACTGTAATTAGAATTGAGTTTTCCACATTTAAAAACCAAGCTCTTAATTTTATTCTTATGAATCAAATGTTTGCATTTGGGAACAAACACAACAATTTTCAGACTTAAGTATTCAGACTGAGCATTGAGTAGATTTTTAAAGTTATCAGAAACAAACATTTCCTTTTGTATCTAAAAACTAATTATTACTGGGGGCTGGGGGTGGAGACACAGGGAAAGCATTTAGGGGAAATAAAAGATACTGTTAAAATTGATATTTCTTATTAAAATTATCTTTGAAGACTATTCCCAGACTTGTCCTGATTATTCATCCTTTGGTGTCTTTGTCTTTCTTTTACTTTTTCTTTGATTATTTCACCTTCAAACTAGGACAAATTTTTCTTGCTATCCTAGACCACTTGGGTTTTTGTCCTAAACGTGTCAAGGTTTGTGATTAAGGTGATGAATTTGTCCATTTATATTATCCCTTTGAATAGCACTTACCATTATGAGAGGCAGGCAAGGGTTACTTATTGGCCACAAATGACTGGACAAAGTGATGAAATTTTGCCAGTATTAATATTCATTTTTGGAATAAATGTTATTTCCTTCTGTCAGCTCAAATAAAATGCAAAACCCAGAAAGTTTAGTTTTTTAGAACCTTCTGTCACTGTTAAATCAGATCACTTTCCTCAACAGCAGTAAGAGCAATAAAGAAACAACACAGATTTGTTAGCCTGGGAATATTTAGCTATAAAGAATAGAGATTGAAAACTATGAATTGTGGATAAAAAATATAGAAATGGATTTTTGTATACCTATGGCAGACTACCTACATCAAAATTTTCCAAATCTTAATTTTAGTTTTACACTGGTCTGTAATTTCAACTTCTTTATGTCTTTTGTGCCTAATAAAGCTGCAATTTTCTTTCAGGGAAAATCTACTGTAAGCCAAATATTGCTTCTATAGTAGTATGTAGGCATATAGGAATTCGATATGTGCTTAATGTTTTTAAAACTCTTTTGCTTATTTTCAGTTTTCTACAATATGGCTAATAGAATATTATAAGTAATACAACACATAATAGCATAATCAGTAATGCTATAAGAATCGTATTAAAACTTATCATTAGTATGTGTCTGGGTCTACTGGGTGCCAACAGAACTTTATTTTTCACAGTTCTGGAGATTAGAAATCCCAGATCATGGTCCTTGACCAATCCAGTTCCTGATGTGAATTCTTTTTTTCTTGCTTGCAGACAGTTGCCTTCTTGTTGCTTACTCACTTCCCCTTTTCTGTGTGTACATACATGTGTATGTGTGCTTGTGTATGCATGTGAGAGACATGCACACACACACACGGATAAGCTCCTCTCAGGTAAATGGTGTACACTTAAAAGCATAGTAATCCTTTTTCTTAAAAGGCAATAATCCTACTGGACTGGGGCCCCATCCATATGACCTCAATTAACCTTAAGTTTGTCCTCAGTCTCAGTCATGTCTGACTCTTTGTGACCCCATGGACTGTAGCCTGCCAGTCTCCTCTGTCCGTGGAATTTTCCAGGCAAGAACATTGGAGTGGGTTGCCATTTTCTTCTCCAGGGGATCTTTCAGACACAGGGATGGAATCTGTCTCCTGTAGTGGTAGGCATATTCTTTACCACTGTGCCATCTGGGAATCTCTGTTTAACTTTATGTAATAGTGCTCAGTTGCTTTACTCATGTCCAACTCTTTGTGACCCTATGGATCATAGCCTGCTAGGTTCTTCTGTCTGTGAGATTTTCCCAGCAAGAATACTGGAGTTAGTTGCCATTCCCTTCTCCAAGGGATCTTCCTGAATGAGGGATCGAACCAACGTCTCCTGGGTCTTCTGCATTGCAGGAAGATTCTTTACCACCAAGTCACTTGGGAAGCCCTCACTTAACCATAGTTACTTCCATTTAGCATTAGTTACTCCATTTCCATAAAAGCTGTATATTCAAATGTTGTCACAAGCAGCAGGTTAGGATTTCAAAATATGAATATCGGAGGGAGAAAAGCATTCAGTTCATAACACTATATAAGGGTTAGACAAGACTCAAGGATATCTAACGTTAACTGAATAATAAATATTGAACCTTGCATCCTACTGTTAAATAAATATTGCTAAGATTAATATTTTAATTAAACTTGTTAATATTTAACAGTTTGTTTAATGTTGCCAAAGCTCTTAGTATCTCTTATAGTTATGCAGAAAGATGACAAAGAGATATTTTATTGTTATATCTCTCAGAATTATTGCTAGGAGAAATATCAATAATCTCAGATATGCAGATGACACCACCCTTATGGCAGAAAATGAAGAGGAACAAAAGAGCCTCTTGATGAAAATGAAAGAGAAGAGTGAAAAAGTTGGCTTAAAACTCAACATTCAGAAAACTAAGATCATGGTATCTGGACCTATCACTTCATGACAAATAGATGGTGAAACTATGGAAACAGTGACAGACTTTATTTTATTGGGCACCAGATTCATTGTAGATGGTGACTGTAGCCATGAAATTAAAATACACTTGCTCCTAGGGAGAAAAGTTATGACAAACCTAGACAGCATATTAAAAAGCAGAGACATTACTTTGCCAACACAAGTCCATTAGCCAAAAATATGTTTTGGTCAGTAGTCATGTATGGATGTGAGAGTTGGACTATAAAGAAGGCTGAGAACCAAAGAAATGGTGCTTTTAAACTGTGATATTGGAGAAGACTCTTGAGAGTCCGTTGGACTGCAAAGAGATAAAACCAGTCAAGCCTAAAGGAAATCAATCCTGAATCGTCATTGGAAGAACTGATGTTAAAAATGAAGTTCTAATACTTGGGCTACCTGATGTGAAGAACTGACTCATTGAAAAAGGCCTTGATGCTGGGAAAGATTGAAGGCAGGAGGAGAAGGGGATGACACAGGATGAGGTGGTTGGATGGCATCACCGACACAATGGACATGAGTTTGAGCACCCTCTGAGAGTTGATGATAAACAGGGAAGCCTGGTGTGCTGCAATCCACAGGGTCTCAAAGAGTTGGACATAAGTGAGTGACTGAACAACAACATCTCTCAGAATTATTAGTGTTTTAAGTAATATTTGGGTTTTCCAGGTGGTACTAGTGGTATTAACTTATTTAACTATCACAGGAACTCTAGAGAGTAATTACCATCTTTTTCTAAATCAAGATGAAGAAGGAGAAGTTCAGAGATAATAACTTGGCTATAATTGCATAGAAAATAAGTGTTAAAAGATTATAGATTATTAAAAAATAATACTGCATGTGTTTATTTCATTTCCATCTTTGCTCTACCTTTCAGGTGAGACTCAATATAAATCAGTCTCTAGCTTATGACAGTTTGGTTTTAATTCAGTTTAAAAATTAAGACCCTGTTTAATTATTCTTGAAGCAGTCAAAAAGCTTTTTTAGAGGCAATATTTTTAAGGCAATCCTTAAGGAATGCATATTTAAGACATACACAGAAAGAAAAACATTCAAGAAAGCAGGGCAAGTTTTTTCTATTTAAAGTATCATGGACAATTATGATTTAATTAGAAATTAATTTTAAAAATTTCCTTAGTATGATGATTACACAACAGCATTACAGATAAAATCTTAGAAAAATAATTTAAATGTACTTCACATTTTCAAAGTTGTCTCTCTTTTTGTGTTCTTTAAAGAAAAAGAGGCTGTGTTTTTTTGGTAATAGATCATTTATCCAATATTACTTATATTCTTTTAATTTTTAAATTAATTTTCTCCATTAGTGATGCTATCAACATATCTTGGAAAAATCATTTTTAATGAATTCCTCTTATATGAAGGGTAATATGGGCTTCCCAGGTGGTGCTAGTCTTAAAGAACCTACCTGACAATGCAGGAACCTAAGAGACTAAGAGATGAGATTAAACCTAAGAGATGGATTCAATCCCTGAGTCAGGAAGATCCTCTGAGTTGGAAATGGAAACCCTTTCCAGTATTCTTGCCTGAGAAATCCCATGGATATAGGAGCCTGGCAGGTTCCAGTCCATAGGGTTGCATTGAATCAACTTAGCACACATGCACTCAGGGTAATACAAATTCATCAGTTTCATAGACTCCTTGCTGAAATCTCAGAGGGATTTTAAAATTTAAATAAGCTATTTTGTTTTATTGCTGAAGAAAATATAATTAGGTTGTTCTTCTTGAATTTTATTCAAAGATTACTGAGTTACTAATTTTCTCAAATGATAAATAAATCCTAATGCTTCCATTTACTATTAATGCTTTAATTAAGTATTACCAACTGCTGTGGCATTTACACATGCCCCACTAAATTAGCATCTTAAACAGCCCAATGTTCTTGTGTGTGTGCATACAGCTGTTTTTTGTTGCATGTGCTTTCTTTATGGTTCAGACTTGTAGAACTTCAGGTCAAGTCAGGAAGATGAGTTGTCAGAAATGTTTAGAGTAAAGTAACAGGCCAAACAAAGCCCCCTAAAGATAAGCTCTTATGGCTAAAGAAATGTCCTTGAGAAACTGAAAAAGATTTGTTTGAAATCAAGGAAGGAAAGTAGAACTCTCAGAACAATAATCATAGTCACATTTTCCAAGTCTTAAGTAATGTAACTAGATATATATTTAAAGATGAGTAAGGGATATGGGCTAACTAATGATGGTAAATGGAAATGTCTGATCATGTTTGGATACAAATTAAGAAATCTGGGTTAAAAAAATGACAAAACCAAAAAGTAAAGCTAAGCAGAATAAAATAAGAAAAATCCTTTACAAGTATTATCAACTTCAAAAATAAAAGAAATATAATTTCTTCTCCTATTTCAAAATTAAAATAAAGTAAATGGTTAGCCAGTGGCATAAGCCCTCTTGGAGGAGATCACCATTAACCCCACCAATGAGTTGCAGAGCAGATGGCTCACAAACAGCAGCACAATTATACCAAAGAAATTCTCACACTGTTAAGAAAATTCTAGGACCCACACCAGATTTTCCAACAAGGGGATCTGGCAAGCAGACTGAGAACCTCAGGGAATTTGACTTTGGAGGCCAGTGGGATTTGATTATAGAACTTACACAGGAATAGAGAAACAGACTCTTGGAGGGCACAAACAAAACCTTGTGTGCACCAGGACCCACGAGAAAGGAGCAGTGAACCGACAAGAGACTGACCCAGACTTGCCTGTGAGTGTCAAGAGTCTCCGGTGGAGGTGTGGGTCAGTGGCGGCCTACTGCAGAGTTGAGGTATTGGGTGTGGGAGTGTGTGCATGGGACCTTTCAAAGGCGGTTGCCATTAGCTTTATTACCTCCACCATTGTTTAGTATCAGGTCAAACATCAGGAAGGGAACACAGCCCCGCCCATCAACAGAAAATTGGATTCAAGATTTACTGAGCACTGTCCCACCCATCAGAACAAGATCCAGTTTTCCCCAGTTTCCTCCCAACAGGAAACTTGCATAAGCCTCTAATTCTTATCAGAGGGCAGAAAAATGAAAACCACAGTCTCAGAAAACTAATCAAACTGATCACATGAACCACAGCCTTGTCTACTCAATGAAACTATGAGCCAAGCTGTGAAGGGTCACCGAAGATGGATGGGTCATGGTGGAGAGTTCTGACAAAATGTGGTCCACTGGAGAAGGAACTGGCAAGCCATTTCAGTATTGTTGCCTTGAGAATCCCATGAACAGTATGAAAATGCAAAAAGATAGGACACTGAGAGATGAACTCCCCAGGTGGGTAGGTACCCCAGGTTGGTAGCTACTGGAGAAAATTGGAGAAATAACTCCAGAAAGAATAAAAGACAGAGCCAAAGTGAAAATGACACCCAGTTGTGGATGTGACTGGTAATGGAAGTAAAGTTCAATACTATCAAGAACAATATTTCATAGGAACCTAGAATGTTAGGTCTATGAATCAAGGTAAATTAGAAGTGGTCAAACTGGAGATGGCAAGAGTGAACATCGACATTTTAGGAATCAGGGAACTGAAATGAAATAAGATGGGTGAAATTAACTCAGATGATCATTATATCTACTACTGTGGGCAAGAATCCCTTAGAAGTAATGGAGTAGCCCTCATAGTCAACAAATGCATGAAATGTGGTTCAGTTCAGTTCAGTCGCTCAGTCGTGTCTGATTCTTTGCAACCCCATGAATCTCAGCACGCCAGGCCTCCCTGTCCATCACCAACTCCCGGAGTTCACTCAAACTCACGTCCATTGAGTCAGTGATGCCATCCAGCCATCTCATCCTCTGTTGTCCCCTTCTCCTCCTGCCCCCAACCCCTCCCAGCATCAGAGTCTTTTCCAATGGGTCAACTCTTCGCATGAGGTGGCCAAAGTACTGGAGTTTCAGCTTTAGCATCATTCCTTCCAAAGAAATCCCAGGGCTGATCTCCTTCAGAATGGACTGGTTGGATCTCCTTGCAATCCAAGAGACTTTCAAGAGTCTTCTCCAACACCACTTCAAAAGCATTAATTCTTTGGTGCTCAGCCTTCTTCACAGTCCAACTCTCACATCCATACATGACCACAGGAAAAACCATAGCCTTGACTAGACGGACCTTAGTTGGCAAAGTAATGTCTCTACTTTTGAATATACTATCTAGGTTGGCCATAACTTTTCTTCCAAGAAGTAAGTGTCTTTTAACTCATGGCTGCAATCACCATCTGCAGTGGTACATGGGTGCAATTTCAAAAATGACAGAATGATCTCTGTTCTTTTCCAAGGCAAACTATTCAGTATCACAGTAATCCAAGTCTATGCTCCAACCAGTAATGCTGAAAAAGCTGAAGTTGAATGGTTCTGTGAAGACCTACAAGACATTCTAGAACATGAAAAAAAAAGATGTTGTTTTCATCACAGGGAACTGGAATGCAAAAGTAGGAAGTCAACAAATACCTGGAGTAACAGGAAAATTTGGCCTAGGAGTACAAAATGAAGCCAGGAAAAGGCTAACAGAGCTTTGCTTAGAGAATGCACTGGACATAGCAAACACCCTCTTTCAACAACAAAAGAGAACTCTATACATGGACATCACCAGATGGTCAATACCAAAATCATATTGATTATATTCTTTACAGCCAAAGATGGAGAAGCTCTATACAGTCAGCAAAAACAAAACCAGGAGCTGACTATGGCTCAGATCACGAACTCCTTATAACCAAATTCAGACTCAAATTGAAGTAAGTAGAGAAAACCACTAGACCATTCACGTATGACCTAAATTAAATCCCTTATGATTATATAGTAGAAGTGACAAATAGATTCAAGGGATTAGATCTGATAGACAGAGTGTCTGAAGAACTATGGACGGAGGTTCATGACACTGTACAGGAGGTGGTGATCAAGAACATCCCGAAGAAAAAAAGAAATGCAAACAGGCAAAATGGTTATCTGAGGAATCCATACAAATATCTGAGAAAAGAAGAAAAACTAAAGGCAAAGGAGAAAAGCAAAGATCTACCCATCTGAATGCAGAGTTTCAGAGAACAGCAAAGGACAGAGAAGAAAGCCTTCCTCAGGGATCATTACAAATAGAGGAAAACAATAGAATGGGAAAGAAAATTAGAGATAACACGGGAACATTTCATGCAAAGATGGGTACAATAAAGAACAGAAATGGTATGAGCCTAACAGAAGCAGAAGATATTAAGAGCTGGCAAGAATACACAGAAGAGCTATACAAAAAAGATCTTCATGACCCATGTAACTGTGATGTTGTGATTACTAAGCTAGAGTCAGACATCCTGGAATGTGAAGTCAAGTGGGCCTTAGGAAGCATCATCACAAACAAAGCTATTGGAGGTGATGGAATTCCAGTTGAGCTATTTCAAATCCTAAAAGATGATGCTGTGAAAGTGCTGCACTCAATATGCCAGCAAATTTGGAAAACTCAGCAGTGGCCAGAGGACTGGAAAATATGATTTCATTCCAATTCCAAAGAAAGGCATTGACAAAGAATGTTCAAACTACCACACAATTGCACTCATCTCACACACTAGTAAAGTAATGCTCAAAATTCTCCAAGCCAGGCTTCAACAGTAAGAGTACCATGAACTTTCAGATGTTCAAACTGAATTTAGAAAAGGAAGAGGAACCAGAGATGAAATTGCCAACATCTACTGGATCATCAAAAAAACAAGAGAGTTTCAGAAAAATATCTATTTCTCCTTTATCGATTATGACAAAGCCTTTGATGTGTAGATTACAACAAAGTGTGGAAAATTCTTAAAAAGATAGGAATACCAGGCCACCTGACCTGTCTCCTGAGAAAAATGTATGCAGGTCAAGATGCAACAGTTAGAATGGGACATAGAACAACAGACTGGTTCCAAATTGGGAAAGAAGTATGTAAAGGCTGTGTATTGTCACCTTGCTTATTTATCTTCTATGCAGAGTACATCATGCAAAATGCTGGGCTGGATGAAGCACAAGCTAGAATCAAGATTGCTGGAAGAAATATCAATAACCTCAGATATGCAGATGACACCACCCATATGGCAGAAAGCAAAGAGGAACTAAATAGCTTCTTGATGAAAGTGAAAGAGGAGAGTGAAAAAGCTGGCTTAAAACTCAATGTTTAAAAAATGAAGATCATGGCATCCCCTCACTCATGGCAAATAGATGGGGAAACAATGGAACTAGTGACAGACTTTTTTTTTTTTTTGGACTCCAAAATCACTGCAGATGGTGACTTCAGCCATGAAATTTAAAGACACTTGCTCCTTGGAAGAAAACCTATGACCAACCTAGACAGCATATTAAAAAGCAGAGACATTACTTTACCAACAAAGCTACAGTTTTTCTAGTAGTCATGTATGGATGTGAGAATTGGGCTGTAAAGAAAGCTGATACCCAAAGAACTGATGCTTTTGAACTGTAGTGTTGGAGAAGACTCTTGAGAGTCCCTTGGACTGCAAGGAGATCTAATCAGTCAATCCTAAAGGAAATCAGACCTGAATATTCATCGAAAGGGCTGATGTTGAAACTTCAATATTTTGGTCACCTGATGTGAAGAACTGACTCATTGGAAAAGACCCTGATGGTGGGAATAATTGAAGGCAGGAGGAGAAGGGGTTGACAGAGGATGAGATGGTTGGATGGCATCACCAACTTGATGAACGTGAGTTTGAGCAAGCTCCAGGTGTTTTTGATAGACATGGGAGCCTGGCTTGCTGCAGTCCATGGGGTCACAAAGAGTCAAACAAAACTGAGCAACAGAATAAGACTGAAGGAGTTAGAAGAGGTAGACTTCTGCTATTTCAGATTAATTGTTGCCCTGTCTTAACCAATGATCCATTTTATAACCATGAGATATTAAAGTTGAAATGTACTTTTAAAAACATTATCAAATTTAATTCTAGACTAGTTAATATATCAATACATAGTCAAAACATCAAGTTTTAGACTTGCAGACTAAATATTCTTATTCTGTAACACCCTAGCAGAGTTTGTTTTTGAAGAACCTATGTTGTAATTAGGGCAATAGGCACTAATTATGAAAAAATGACATAAATATTTTGATAAAGATGCCTTTTAGCACATGGATTTTCCAAAGATATGTCACTTTGCTGAGTCTTAAAAAAAGAAAATACCTATCAGTCTTGAAAATGTGGGTAAGAGTACAGCATTAATACAAATATATAAATATGAGAAATGTGACATCTGAGGAGAATTCCCTGGAGTATAAGATGTATTGGGGAAGACCATTTTAACTTCAGGAAGCAACAGTTAGAACTGGACATGGAAAAACAGACTGGTTCCAAATAGGAAAAGGAGTATGTGAAGGCTGTATATTGTCACCCTGCTTATTTAACTTATATGCAAAGTACATCATGAGAAACGCTGGGCTGGAAGAAGCACAAGCTGGAATCAAGATTGCCAGGAGAAATCTCAATAACCTCAGATAGGCAGATGACACCACCCTTATGGCAGAAAGTGAAGAAGAACTAAAGGGCTTCTTGTTTATGTCGGAGAGTGTTTTACCTATGTTCTCCTCTAGGAGTTTTATAGTTTCTGGTCTTACGTTTAAATCTTTAATCCATTTTGAGTTTATTTTTGTGTGTGGTATTAGAAAGTGATCTAGTTTCATTCTTTTACAAGTGGTTGACCAGTTTTCCCAGCACCATTTGTTAAAGTCATTATCTTTCCTCCATTGTATATTCTTGCCTCCTTTGTCAAAGATAAGGTGTCCATATGTGTGTGGATTTGTCTCTGGGCTTTCTATTTTGTTCCATTGATCTATATGTCTGTCTTTGTGCCAGTACCATACTGTCTTGATGACTGTGGCTTTGTAGTAGAGCCTGAAATGATTCCTCCAGTTCCATTCTTATTTCTCAAGATTGCTTTGGCAATTCGAGGTTTTTTGTATTTCCACACAAATCTTGAAATTATTTGTTCTAGTTCTGTGAAAAATACCGCTGGTAGCTTGGTAGGGATTGCATTGAATCTGTAGATTGCTTTGGGTAGTATACTCATTTTCACTATATTGATTCTTCCGATCCATGAACATGGTATATTTCTCCATCTATTTGTGTCCTCTTTGATTTCTTTCATCAGTGTTTTATAGTTTTCTATAGATAGGTCTTTAGTTTCTTTAGGTAGATATATTCCTAAGTATTTTATTCTTTTCGTTGCAATGGTGAGGGGAATTGTTTCCTTAATTTCTTTTTCTACTTTCTCATTGTTAGTGTATAGGAATGCACGGGATTTCTGAGTGTTGATTTTATATCCTGCAACTTTACTATATTCATTGATTAGCTCTAGTAATTTTCTGGTGGAGTCTTTAGGGTTTTCCATGTAGAGAATCCTGTCTTCTGCAAACAGCGAGCGTTTGACTTCTTCTTTTCCAATTTGGATTCCTTTTATTTCTTTTTCTGCTCTGTTCCCAGAATTCTGGAAATAAAAGCAAAAATAAACAAATGGGATCTAATTAAAATTAAAAGCTTCTGCACAACAAAGGAAAATATAAGCAAGGTTAAAAGACTGCCTTCTGAATGAGAGAAAATAATAGCAAATGAAGCAATTGACAAACAACTAATCTCAAAAATATACAAGCAACTTATGCAGCTCAATTCCAGAAAAATTAACAACCCAATCAAAAAATGGGCCAAAGAACTAAATAGACATTTCTCCAAAGAGACATACGAATGGCTAACAAACACATGAAAAGATGCTCAACATCACTCATTATTAGAGAAATGCAAATCAAGACCACAATGAGGTACCACTTCACACCAGCCAGAATGGCTGCAATCCAAAAGTCTGCAAGCAATAAATGCTGGAGAGGATGTGGAGAAAAAGGAACCCTCTTGCACTGTTGGTGGGAATGCAAACTAGTACAGCCACTATGGAGAACAGTGTGGAGATTCCTTAAAAATTGCAAATAGAACTACCTTATGACCCAGCAATCCCACTGCTGGGCATACACACTGAGGAAACCAGAATAGAAAGAGACACATGTACCCCAATGTTCATTGCAGCACTGTTTATAATAGCCAGGACATGGAAACAACCTAGATATCCCTCAGCAGATGAATAGATAAGAAAGCTGTGGTACATATACACAATGGAGTATTACTCAGCCATTAAAAAAGAATACCTTTGAATCAGTTTTAATGAGATGGATGAAACTGGAGCCGATTATACAGAGTGAAGTAAGCCAGAAAGAAAAACACCAATACCGTATACTAACACACACACACACACACACACACACACACACATATATATATATGTATGTATATATATATGGAATTTAGAAAGATGGCAATGATGACCCTGTATGTGAGACAGCAAAAGAGACACAGATGCGTAGAGTGGACTTTTGGATTCTGAGGGAGAGGGTTTCAATGGCATTGAAACATGTCTACTATCATGTAAGAAACAAATCGCCAGTCTGTGTTTGATGCAGGATACACGATGCTTTGGGCTGGTGCACAGGGATGATCCAGAGAGATGATATGGGGTGGGAGGTGGGAGAGGGGTTCATGTTTGGGAACTCATATACACCCGTGGTGGATTCATGTCAATGTATGGCAAAACCAATACAGTATTGTAAAGTAAAATAAAGTAAAAATAAAAATTAAAATATAAAAAAAATAAAGGGCTTCTTGATGAAAATGAAAGAGGAGAGTAAAAAAGTTGCCTTAAAGCTCAACATTCAGAAAACAAAAATCATAGCATCCGGTCCCATCATTTTATGGCAAATAGATGGGGAAACAGTGGAAACAGTATCAGACTTTATTTTGAGAGGCTCCAAAATCACTGCAGATGGTGACTGCAGAGCCATGAAATTAAAAGATGCTTACCTCTTGGAAGGAAAGTTATGACCAACCTAGATAGCATATTAAAAAGCAGAGACATCACAGCAAACATTATCCTCAATGGTGAAAAATTGAAAGCATTTCCCCTAAAGTCAGGAACAGGACAAGGGTGCCCACTTTCACCGCTACTATTCAACATAGTTCTGGAAGTTTTGGCCACAGCAATCAGAGCAGAAAAAGAAATAAAAGGAATCCAAATTGGAAAAGAAGAAGTCAAACTCTCACTGTTTGCAGATGACATGATCCTCTACATGGAAAACCCTAAAGACTCCACCAGAAAATTACTAGAGCTCATCAATGAATATAGTAATGTTGCAGGATATAAAATCAACACTCAGAAATCCCTTGCATTCCTATACACTAATAATGAGAAAGTAGAAAAAGAAATTAAGGAAACAATTCCCCTCACCATTGCAACGAAAAGAATAAAATACTTAGGAATATATCTACCTAAAGAAACTAAAGACCTATCTATAGAAAACTATAAAACACTGATGAAAGAAATCAAAGAGGACACAAATAGATGGAGAAATATACCATGTTCATGGATCGGAAGAATCAATATAGTGAAAATGAGTATACTACCCAAAGCAATTTACAAATTCAATGCAATCCCTATCAAGCTACCAGCCATATTTTTCACAGAACTAGAACAAATAATTTCAAGATTTGTCTGGGAATACAAAAAACCTCGAATTGCCAAAGCAATCTTGAGAAAGAAGAATGGAACTGGAGGAATCACCTTGCCTGACTTCAGGCTCTACTACAAAGCCACAGTCATCAAGACAGTATGGTACTGGCACAAAGACAGACATATAGATCAATAGAACAAAATAGAAAGCCCAGAGATAAATCCACACACATATGGACACCTTATCTTTGACAAAGGAGGCAAGAATATACAATGGAGTAAAGACAATCTCTTTAACAAGTGGTGCTGGGAAAACTGGTCAACCACTTGTAAAAGAATGAAACTAGATCACTTTCTAACACCGCACACAAAAATAAACTCAAAATGGATTAAAGATTTAAACGTAAGACCAGAAACTATAAAACTCCTAGAGGAGAACATAGGCAAAACACTCTCAGACATAAATCACAGCAGGATCCTCTATGATCCACCTCCCAGAATTCTGGAAATAAAAGCAAAAATAAACAAATGGGATCCAATTAAAATTAAAAGCTTCTGCACAACAAATGAAAATATAAGCAAGGTGAAAAGACAGCCTTCTGAATGGGAGAAAATAATAGCAAATGAAGCAACTGACAAACAACTAATTTCAAAAATATACAAGCAACTTATGCAGCTCAATTCCAGAAAAATAAACGACCCAATCAAAAAGTGGGCCAAAGAACTAAATAGACATTTCTCCAAAGAGACATATGGATGGCTAACAAACACATGAAAAGATGCTCAACATCACTCATTATAAGAGAAATGCAAATCAAAACCACAATGAGGTACCACTTCACACCAGTCAGAATGGCTGCAATCCAAAAATCTGCAAGCAATAAATGCTAGAGAGGGTGTGGAGAAAAGGGAACCCTCCTACACTGTTGATGGGAATGCAAACTAGTACAGCCACTATGGAGAACAGTGTGGAGATTCCTTAAAAATTGCAAATAGAACTACCTTATGACCCAGCAATCCCACTGCTGGGCATATACACTGAGGAAACCAGAATTGAAAGAGACACATGTACCCCAATGTTCATTGCAGCACTGTTTATAATAGCCAGGACATGGAAACAACCTAGATGTCCCTCAGCAGATGAATGGATAAGAAAGCTGTGGTACATATACACAATGGAGTATTACTCAGCCGTTAAAAAGAATTCACTTGACTCAGTTCTGATGAGATGGATGAAACAGGAGCTGATTATACAGAGTGAAGTAAGCCAGAAAGAAAAACACCAATACAGTATACTAACATGTATATATGGAATTTAGAAAGATGGCAATGACAACCCTGTATGCAAGACAGCAAAAAAGACACAGATGTGTATAACGGACTTTTGGACTCAGAGGGAGAGGGAGAGGGTGGGATGATTTGGGAGAATGGCATTCTAACATGTATACTATCATGTAAGAATCCAATTGTCAGTCTATGTCTGACGCAGGATACAGCATGCTTGGGGCTGGTGCATGGGGATGACCCAGAGAGATGTTATGGGGAGGGAAGTGGGAGGGGGGTTCATGTTTGGGAACGCATGTAAGAATTAAAGATTTTAAAATTAAAAAAAAAAAAAAAAGCAGAGACATCACTTTGTCAACAAAAGTCTGTCTAGTCAAGGCTGTGGTTTTTCCAGTGGTCATGTATGGATGTGAGAGTTGGACTATAAAGAAAGCTGAACGCAGAAAAATTTATGCTTTTGAACTGTGGTGTTGGAGGAGGCTCTTGAGAGTCCGTTGGACTTCAAGGAGATCCAACCAGTCCATCCTAAAAGAGATCAGTCCTGGATGCTCATTGTTGGATTGATGTTAAAAGGACTGATGTTGAAGCTGAAACTCCATTACTTTGGCCACCTGATGTGAAGAACTGACTCATTTAAAAAGACCGTGATGCTGGGAAAGATTTGAGGGCAGGAGCAGAAGGGGACAATTGAGGATGAGATGGTTGGATGGTATCACCAACTCAATGGACATGGTTTTGCATGGAGTTTGGGAGTTGGTGATGGACAGGGAGCCCTGACATGCTGCAATTCATGGGGTTGCAAAGAGTCGGACATGACTGAGAGATTGAACTGAACTGTTGATACCCTGGATAGTAAAAATGGAGGGTTCTGTTATAGTAGAGCTGACAGAATTTGCAAGCATCTTTTTAATAGCAACATTAAGCTAGTATTTCAATTTAATGGATTTGTGTGACAAGAATAAGATATTTTCACCCATCATAAGGATGGAATAATAATATGTAAAATATGTTCTTGTATATGTTCAGTTTTGGAGGGAACCAAACCCAAACGTTAAGAGACAACGATTCAAAGCTTCAAGTCTCCAATAAACCTAGACCTGAAGGTACTCTTTTAACTACATTACAGAATTCTATAAGCTACCCTCAGAATTAATTTTCAGGTAAATTTTCTCTTTACTTACCATTCCTTTTAACTGATAATCTAATTTTAACCTAAATTCTTATCAGGATTTGTAGTCCTTTTAACAGCAGCAAAAAAGACACTAAGGAAAGAAAAGAACAGTTTTTTGGAAAAGCTAGCAGCTTTCCAAGTGAGCAGGCACATCCTTCATCTGGATGCTCTCTTATTCCAGAGAAATTTGAAAAGACACATGCATACCACTGGACATAATTCCTTAAGTTTCAGGTAATGAAGGAAGAGAATAAGCTACTTAAATGACATATTTACTTATTTTATGTTTCTTTACTTTTATAAGGCCCTAAATTTATGGTATTGTTATATTTAATCCATTACAGCATATATGCCCTATGCTGCCACTGCTGCTGCTGCTGCTCAGTTGCTTTAGTCGTGTCTGACTCTGTAGGAGCCCATATGGCAGCCTACCAGGCTCCACCATCCCTGGGATTCTCCAGGCAAGAACACTGGAGTGGGTTGCCATTTCCTTCTCCAATGGAAAGGCTTATAGGTACTGCTTTTTTCCATTGTTGTTATATTGCTGAGTCATGGCTGGCTCTGTGACTTCACATGAACTGCAACACACTGGGCTTCTCTATCCTCCACTATCTTCCAGAATTTGCTCAAATTCATGCCCACCGAGTCGGCGATGCTATCTATCCACCTCATCTTCTGCTGCTCTCTTCTCCTTTTGCCTTCAATCTTTCCCAGCAACAAGGTCTTTTCCAATGAGTTGGCTCTTCACATCAGGTGGCCAAAGTATTGATGCTTCAGCTTCAGCAACAGTCCTTCTGGTGAATATTCAGGGTTGATTTCCTTTAGGATTGACTGATTTGATTTTATACATAGTCAACATGTGTTAAACAGCGTTGCAAAGGAATTTTTCAAGGTTTTGTACAGACATTCTTGCTCTCATGAAATTTATATTTTAAGAGAAGATGTTACAAGTAGGAAAATTCCCCAAAGTAGACCGTCTAATGGGCTTCCCTGGTGGCTCAGCTGGTGAAGAATCTGTCTGCAATTCTAACAGGATCATCAATGGAATCCAGAGCTATGGAGCAAGTGTGTAGCAGTTCAACCTCACTTCTCCAACATTGCTTTTTTTTTTTTTTTTTTCTTTTGTAACAATCTTCTCAAAAGGTTTGACTGAATATTGCCCAGTGGGGTAAACTTCTAAGAATACAAGAGCTTCTTATTATTTTATATCCAGCTTATGTTCATATCAAGAAAAAGTAGGGTTTGCTAGAAGGGTAAATTTTGGCCTGTAACAAGTGAACTCCAAGATGTGGCTCTCAGCCCTGGCAAGCTTCTCTGTAAAGGCAGATCTTTTTGTGCAGGAGTCTGAACTTTCTGGTGTCATTAATGCCTTAGTCCACTATCATACTAGTTTTTCAATATCTTACATGCATTTTGTTTTTTGACTATTACTATAAAACATCATCAATAATACTTATGATGGTAAAGATTAAAATCATTCTAAATGTTCACTAAGCAGACTATTATAGAGTTGTTATAAAGAGGGGTATATATATAGAAATAAATATAAAATATACAATATTTTCAGATAATTTTTACTGAAGTACCATGATACAAATTACACAAAAAGTATTACACCAAATATTTTAAATTTGAAAGCCTATTCATAATGTTAAAGGCTGGAAAAATTTATGTCATTACTGGTTATCTTTAGGTAGTAAGATGATGGAAGATATTATTTTACTTTTTCATGATCTCATCTTGCAATTTGCACTTTTTAAAATATCTATGACTTTTATAAAAGGAAAATATAATAAATAATTTCAAAACTTTTAAAAATCTTTGTTCTTTTTTTAAATGCCAACTTGTGCCCCACAAGATTTTATTCGTTTATTTTGCAGCTTGATGTCACTGATAGATTAATGACAATTTAACATTACAGTAATAGATTAAAACAATATAAATAGGAGAGGAAGGAGAAAAAGAGAAGTGGTAGGAAAGGCAATTACAGTTACATATTACACCTTCCTAGTATAAGTATAAACGCCTCACTTATAGCAAAGTCAAATACTTTTCAAATTTTCAGCTAAATGGAAAATATGAATAGCATTCTCAGAAACCTAAAAATGTAGAAAAACTATACTTTGTGTTATGTTTTAGAGCTTCCTTGATAGCTCAGACAGCAAAGAATCTGCCTGCAATATGGGAGACATAGGTTCTATCCCTGGGTCAGGAAGATCCCTGGAGAAGGGAATGGCAACCTACTCCAGTATTCTTGCCTGGAGAATTCCATGGACAGAGGAGTCTATTACTTCCTTACACTCAAAACACTCAAAATGTTTTCACTTTCTTTCACTGCTTTTGTAAATTTGGTATTATGCCAAGAGGAACATCTTCCAGCTGAACAAATAGAATTCTTCCTAGTTCACTGAAAGATTGAAATGTATTAATACACTGAAACTAATTTGAAAATAATTTACAGTTTTGGCCAAACATTAAATAAGATATTTTTTGAACACGTGCCAGTTCCTCTCTACCTGGTTAACTGCTTTTTGAAGGATCCACAACTTCATTACTGGTTTCTCATTGCTTTCAGATCACATAAATCAGGAGGTGGTTAATTCAATTTTTGAATTTTGGGGCATGTATGTAAAGAAACTAAGCTATGGGTGGGGTCATTATTATTCTTGCACTCCATATCATTTGGGAACCAAAGATCATTTAAATATGTAATCAACTAGGATCTTCTGTTTCAACCTTCAGCCTCAAAATCGTCCTGTTCTGTGATATATAGTCATTGACATGGTTTGAGATACAGATTTAGCTAAATTAAAAAATGAAAAGTTTGCCAAAAGTACATCTGGAAATCATGTTGATAGCATGGGTTTCTATGTACAGAATCTTATAGGAGAGATGTATTTTGAAATAAAAAAGCAGACTTTCAATCTACTGCTATTCCATTTAAGAGTTAATTCTAAGTTTTCTGTATTCAGTAACAGTTTAGCATCAATCATAACTTTGAGGAAGGCAAATGCTGCCATTGTACACTCAAGTTAATTACAGTGATGGCTCTTAGATTTCATGTCTTGGTACCATCCAGTTAAGAAAGAGCTAAACACAGAATGTCAGTTTATGGAAATTGTGTACATAACAGACTGAGGTTTCTTGGTATGTTCCTACTGTAGCCAGCTGAAATGCTTCCATTCCTCCCTTGAGTGTAATGAGAGAATGCTTTTTGGGCTTTGAGGCTGTAAATGCAAACCTCTTGAGTTGTATCTTTAAAAACAACTATCAAATAACTCTTTGGTATGCTACATTTTTCTCTTCTACTCAGAACTTGTCCTTTTCTTATATTTTTTTATTTAGTTTGGCTTTCAGTTCAATATATGTCTCCTCAGCTGGTACCAATTTGACTTCTGGGTTCTCCAGAACAGTTTGTGCTTCAGTAAGCCAGCTGGTCATAAGAAATCTGACTTTGACAATTTACTGACACTACCAGCTGCTGCCTTTCTTATTCCAAACACACAGGCTCTCCCTCATGTGGGTATTTACATATTGACACACTTTTTTTTTTTTTTTTTCTGGAAGGCTTTCTATTCCAATGAATGAAAGAGAAAATCTACCTCGTGGTCTCCATCAGTGATGATCCAGAACTTTAAACTCTATTCTGGTTGTTGGAAAAAATAAAAGCATTAAACGAAGAATCGTGAGGGAAATGTGATAAAATCAATGATGTTTCTCTGCCATTTAAACTTTATGTTCATCCTCCCATGCCACCTTGACTGCTATAAGAAAGAAAGAAGTCTCATCTCTTCAAAGGCTTTTCTAACTCGATTACCTCTATTCGTTGTATTCTCTTGCCTTAAATTTCTCTGTCAGTTATAACTTCCCTCCCTGGTAACGTTAGCATCTAGATATTCTTAAGTCTCTCCCATTAAAAAGAACACTTTTCCTTGATACACACCTCTATCTAAATAATACACCTCTCCCCTTTTAATCAACATGCAGCTTTTTAAAGAGTTGCCTATACTGACTCCACTGAGTAATCTTCAAATCACTTCTTAAACTTCAGTCAGGTTAGAAATCTCTCAGGTGCAAATAACAGAAAAAGAAAAGTTGCCCAAGAAGTAAGTGTTTTTATTTTCTTGTATAAAATAAATCCAAAGTTGGATGATTCCAGAATTTGTAAATTTAGTAGTTTAGGAATATCAGGGCTCTGGCTCTACTTCTTAGTGTTTTTACTTGCTTTTGCCTAATGGTCAAAAGAATCTATCTGCGGTTCCAAGCATCAGGTTCCTATAAATCTATGTTCAGACAGAAAAGAAGATGCAAGCCTTATCCATAGGAATTTATTTTTATTAAAGAAGGGAATCTTTCCCAGGAGGTCTCAGCAAATTTAGTATACATATAATTGATAACAACTTGGTTACATATCCTACCCTAAATTGATCATCTTAAAGGAGAATAAGATAATCTGAATCTTTCCAGTAAAACTAGTGGCTTACCTGTTATTTTCACTCAAATAGTGAAAAAGTTCTTTACAGCTTAGCATAGGTAAAAATAAAGCTCATCTTATGCTTTGATCTCTCTCTCTGTTTCCTGTCTCAATGAATGGCACCTGAATATCTTTAATTCCAGAAATTAAAAATTTGTACTTCACCACCAACATTCAATTGGGCACAGAATTGTGAAGATTCTATGTTCTTAATATTTCATTTCATCTACTTCTTTCCGTACTAATGTCATTAATTTTGCTTAGCTAAGTATCAGACTGTTGAATTATTACCCCTTGCTTAATTGATACCCAGATTGATATCTTGATTATCATCTTGCCACTTCTTAGACATTCTCCTCAACCCCAGAGAAATTCTTTTAAATGCCAAAGTATATCATGTATAACCACCTGCAAGAGTCATTCAATGGATACTAGCTGCCTTACAATTAAGTGCAAAACTTAGCAGGTATATGAAGGTCTTTAAAATTTGGACACTTCAGATCTCCCACTTCATCATTCTTCTAATGGGACTCCAGTCATGCTAAATTATTTGAAATCCTCCAATGCTCATACCTTTTCTCAACTTTGAAACTTCACAAATTTCAGCTTTTTTTTTTTTTAACAGAATGATTTCCCAGATCTCAATGCCAACCCCAGCCCCATGAGAGCTACTTAACTCCGTCAAGACGCCTCTTAGAAGACTCTCTAAATCCTTCCAAATTTCCGCCTTAGTTTAGGTGCCTATTCTATGTGTCTTCACCATCATAACACTTCACATTTTGTATTATCATTATCTACTTACTATTTCTGCTTATTGTCTAGAAGCTTATTGAGGCCAGGGCTTTGAATCCTACCAAGACAGTGCCCAGAGTGCAAAGGGTACTCAATAAAAGTTTTGAATACACTATGTGTATATGCCAATTCTTTAATACAAAATTTAAATATAGTTCAATAAAGAAATTTTTCTATGTATATTGAGTTTTACAAGACAACTCATAAAAAAGAAAAATTAAATTGCATCTTGTATGCACACTTAGTCACTAAGTTATGTCCAGCTCTGTGGGCCCATGTACTGTAGTCTGCTAGGTTCCTCAGTCCATGGATTTTCCATCAAGAATACTGGAGTGGGTTGCCATTTCCTTCTCCAGGGAATCTTCCCAGCCAGGGGTTGAACCTGAGTCTCCTGCATTGGCAGACAGATTCTTTACCACTGAGCCACCAGAGAATACCATTTTTGTATACTATATTGAAATAATCAAATTGATTCTTTCAGGAAAATATGGAATATGTTAATAGAGCTATACTATAATAACTTATATTGGACTATTTTCTATATATTCCTAACTTTTCCATTCTGAAATTAAATTCAAATTACTAAATTTAATATTTCTGGCTTTATTTCACTTTAATTTTGTATTCCTTTTATAATTACTTCCATTTTTTGGTTCTATGATTCAGCCCTGCTCTTGCTTATCAAGTATCTTCAGCAAAATTTTCTAATTCTACTTAGTATAGTTAGTTAGGCCTGGGCCCAAGGCTGGGGACTCTATAAATAATTCAGTAGACTGGAGAAGTAGTACAAGGAGAGTCAGTGTAAAAGAGCCCTACAAAGACAAACAGCTAACACTCTACATCATGGTAAATATTTTCCCAGCAAAAATCAGAAATTTAAAGCCATATTTTACACACAAATTTATTATTTTAAGTGGGTATTGAATAAAAATATTTTTATTAGATTTATGATCTAAATATGATTCTGTTTTGATGGTTGTAGGATGAGATTTTCATGAATGCATACATAGATAAACTCAACAAACATAAATTATAGCCTACTGTGATCCAAGCAGCGTGTTAAACATTAATGATGCAAAGTGTCTCAATTTCAAATAATCTCTTGCAATGTGGAGATGCAGGAGACATGGATTTGATACCCGGGTTGGGAAAATCCCCTGGAGGCATGGCATGGCAACCCACTCCACTGTTTTTGCCTAGAGAACCTTAAGGACCAAGGATCCTGGCAGGTTACACCCCACAGAGTCTCAAAGAGTCAGATACGACTGAAACAACTGAGTTCATAATGATGCAAAGCTGGGAAATAAATAAATATAAACAAATATTTGCAATACAATAAAATAGTGATACTAGCTCAGATTATTAGAGAAGGCAATGGCACTCCACTTCAGTACTCTTGCCTGGAAAATCCATTGGACAGAGGAGCCTGGTAGGCTGCAGACCATGGGGTCACTAAGAGTCAGACACGACTGAGTGACTTCACTTCCGCTTTTCATTTTCATGCATTGGAGAAGGAAATGGCAACCCATTCCAGCGTTCTTGCCTGGAGAATCCCGGGGACGAGGGAGCCTGGTGAGCTGCCATCTATGGGGTCGTACAGAGTCGGACACGACTGAAGTGACTTAGCAGCAGCAGCAGCAGCTCAGATTATATGTTCCTATCAATGAATGTAAAAAATTTACCTTCATTAATTATATAATTATGATCTGTTATTTTTAACTCTATTTACCATCAGAACTATCTCTTGGAATAATCAAACATTAATAATTAACAATTCTTATTAATCATACATTATTTTTATTAATAACACTAATAAATAATAAGTCTAAAAATTTAATATTCACTATGCAAATTTTTATTTTTTATTTTATTTTTTTTTTTAATTTTAAAATCTTTAATTCTTACATGCATTCCCAAACATGAACCCCCCTCCCACCTCCCTCCCCATAACATCTAACATGTATACTATCATGTGAATTGAATCGCCAGTCTATGTCTGATGCAGGATGCAGCATGCTTGGGGCTGGTGTATGCAAATTTTTATACTTTAATTTTCTAACTTTCTTATCTGGAGCTTTAAACTATCTATATTGATAATATTTGTGGTCATATTGTGTCTCAACTATGTATCAGGCACTGTGCTTAATATGTAAACTTGTATGGTCTAAGTTAATCCTTAAAGTCATTCTGGAAGAAAATTGTCATTCTTATTTTACATATAAGAAATCAAGGATATATATATGTCCTTAACAGCCAAGGACACTTCAAATTTCAGATATCAGAAGACTCAAATGAAAATGAATAAAACTAAAATCTTCCTCAGACCACCTCTGTCTCTATTGAGAAGCATGGTGCTGCCTTAGCTCTGGAATTTAGATCTTTTGTTTTGTAGCTCAACGGGTAATTTGAAAGCCTGGTAGACAAAACCCCATATAATCTTCTCTTTTCTGCCTCAGCTCTGCAGAAGCAATTGTCCCTTTGTGATGCAGGAAGTACAAAACATGAGGTTCTTGATTTTTACCTGCCACTTTGCCTCTGATTTTTAGTTTGGGCAGGATTTCCATCATGCAAGTCTTCAGACTCCTAGTTTCTCAGCATGTAGATAGCAAAACTTGCAAAATTAGCTTTTGTAGAAAAATTTTATTTTCTTCTTTCTCTGGTTCTATATAGGCCAGTTTTAGCTGTCTTTTCAGTTTCTTACAGGTCATTACCAAGTGCAAAATGTAACCAGTATACTGTAGCATACTAAATTTTCCTATGACGTCTCTTATTCTGCAGCCTTAATAGGCTCATTGTCTAAATTTTATGATCCAACAGGCAACATTCTAATTAATTGTTTCACTCAGTTCAGTTCAGTTCAGTCACTCAGCCATGTCCAACTCTTTGTGACCCCATGGAACATGGCATGCCAGGCCTCCCTGTCCATTACCAACTCCCGGAACTTTCTCAAACTCATGTCCATCAAGCAAATGATGCTGTCCAAACATCTCATCCTCTGCCGGCCCCTTCTTCTGCTTTCAATATTTCCCAGCATCAGGGTCTTTTTCAGTGAGTCAGTTCTTCACACCAGGTGGCCAAAGTATTGGAGCTTCAGCTTCAGCATCAGTCTTTCCAATGAATATTCAGAACTGATTTCCTTTAGGATGGACTAGTTGGATCTCCTTGCAATCCAAAAGACTCTCAAGAGTCTTCTCCAACACCATGGTTCAAAAGCATCAGTTCTTCAGCACTCAGCTTTCTTTATAGTCCAACTCTCACATCCATACATGACAAATGGAAAAACCACAGCTTTGACTAGACAGACCTTTGTTGGCAAAATAATGTTTCTGCTTTTTAATACACTCTTTAGGTTGGAGAAGTCTATGGCACCCCACTCCAGTACTCTTGCCTGGAAAATCCCATGGATGGAGGAGCCTGGTAGGCTGTGATCCATGGGGTTGCAAAGAGAAGAACACAACTAAGTGACTTCACTTTCACTTTTCATTTTCATGCATTGGAGATGGAAATGGCAACCCACTCCAGTGGTCTTGCCTGGAGAATCTCAGTGATGGGGGAGCCTGGTAGGCTGCTGTCTCTGGGGTCGCACAGAGTCGGACATGACTGAAGCGACTTAGCAGCAGTAGCAGCAGGTTGGTAATAGCTCTTCTTGCAAGGAGCAAGTGTCTTTTAATTTCATGGCTACAGTCACCATCTGCTGTGATTTTGAAGTCCAAAAAAATAAAGTCTCACACTGTTTCCAGTTTCCCCATCTATTTGCCATGAAGTGATGGGACCAGATGCCATGATCTTAATTTTCTGAATGTTGAGTTTTAAGCCAACTTTTTCACTCTCCTCTTTCACTTTCATCAAGAGGCTCTTTAGTTCTTTTTCACTTTCTGTTATAAGGGTGATGTCATGTGCGTATCTGAGGTTATTGATATTTCTCCTGGCAATTTTGATTCCAGCTTGTGCTTCATCCAGCCCGGCTTTCTCATGATGTACTCAGCATATAAGTTAAATAAACAGGGTGACAATATACAGGCTTGATGTATTCCTTTCTTAATTTGGAACCAGTCTGTTGTTCCATGTCCAGTTCTAACTGTTGCTTCTTCACCTGCGGACTTCTCAGGTCATTAAGAATTTTTCACAGTTTGTTGTGATCTACACAGTCAAAGGCTTTGGCATTATAAATAAAGCAGAAGTAGATGTTTTTCTAGAACTTTCTTGCTTTCTCAACAGTCAAACGGATGCTGGCACCAAGGATAAGAATTGCTGGGCTCCTAGCCTAGGATACAGGGCACCTCACCACTGTACACACTATTTCTATTTACCCAGTTTCAAGCTTTGAGAAACTTTTACTTCTAATATTATCACATTCTAATATCAAAATCTGAGTCAGTGAAAATTATCTAGTACAAGTACAAAATATAAGCATAAATACCAGTCCCAAATGGCTTAAGCAAAAACACTGGCACAACAGGGTCATCAGGACTGATTTCACACCTTTTCTCAGCAGTACTTTCTCTGAGTTGACTTTAGTTTCAGGCTATCAGTAATAAGGAGGTAGCAGCAACAGCACCAAGCCCAGTATCTCTCGTAAAGCCTGGTGATAGGACACTACCTCTCCTCTAGCAATTCTCAGAGAAGCCTCACTGCTTTTTATTTGCCCTGATCATGCCTCATGCCCATGCCTGAGCCAGGCTTTGAGGTTTGCAGCTATGTGATGCACCCACTAACATTGAACAAGTTCATTTTTCTAATTCTGCCTCAAGAATGGAGCCTACACTGTTCTCCATAGTGGCTGTACTAGTTTTCATTCCCACCAACAGTGTAAGAGGGTTCCTTTTTCTCTGCACCCTCTCCAGTATTTACTGTTTGTAGACTTTTTGATAGTAGCCATTCTGACCGGCATAAGATGGTACCTCATTGTGGTTTTGATTTGCTTTTCTCTGATAATGAGTAATGTTGAGCATCTTTTCATATGTTTCTTAGCCATCTGTATGTCTTCTTTGGAGAAATGTCTGGTTATTTCTTTGGCTCATTTTTTTTTATTGGGTCACTTCTTTTTCTGGAATTGAGCTGCAGGGGTTGATTGTATATTTTTGGGATTCTTTGTCAGTTGCTTTGTTTGCTGTTATTTTCTCCCATTCTGAAGGCTGCCTTTTCACCTTGCTTATAGTTTCCTTCATTGTGCAAAAGCTTTTAAGTTTAATTAGGTCCCATTTGTTAATTTTTGCTTTTATTTCCATTATTCTGGGAGGTGGGTCATAGAGGATCTTCTATGATTTAAATCACAGATTGTTTTGCCTATATTTTCCTCCAAGAGCTTTATAGTTTCTGGTCTTACATTTAGATCTTTAATCCATTTTAAGTTTATTTATGTGTATGGTGTTAGAAAGTGTTCTAGTTTCTTTCTTTTAGAAGTGGTTGACCAGTTTTCCCAGCACCACTTGTTAAAGACATTGTCTTTTCTCCATTGTGTATTCTTGCTTCCTTTGTCAACATTAAGATGTCCATAGGTATGTGGATTTATCTCTGGGCTTTCTATTTTGTTCTACTGATCTATGTTTTTGTCTTTGTGCCAGTACCTTACTGTCTTGATGACTGTAGCTTTGTACTATAGCCTGAAGTCAAGCAGGTTGATTCCTCCAGTTCCATTATTCTTTCTCAAGATTGCTTTGGCTATTCGAGGTTTTTTGCATTTCCATACACAGTGTGAAACTATTTGTTCTAGTTCTCTGAAAAATACCATTGGTAGCTTGATAGGGATTGAATTGAATCTATAGATTGCTTTGAGTATTATACTCATTTTCACTATATTGAGTCTTCCAATCCATGAATATGGTATATTTCTCCATCTATTTGTGTCCTCTTTGATTTCTTTCCATCAGTGTTATATAATTTTATATATATAGGTCTTTTGTTTCTTTAGGTAGGTTTATTCCCAAGTATTTTATTCTTTTCGTTGCAATGGTGAATGAAATTGTTTCCTTAATTTCTCTTTCTGTTTTCTCATTGTTAGTGTATAGGAATGTAAGGAATTTCTCTGCGTTAATTTTATATCCTGCAACTTTACTATATTCATTGATTAGCTCTAGTAATTTTCAGGTGGAGTCTTTAGGGTTTTCTATATAGAGGATCATGTCATCTGCAAACAGTGAGAGTTTTACTTCTTTTTTTCCAATCTTGATTCCTTTTATTTCTTTTTCTTCTCTGATTGCTGTGGCTAAAACTTCCAAAACTATATTGAATAGTAGTGGTGAGAGTGGGCATCCTTGTCTTGTTCCTGACTTTAGGGGAAATGCTTTCAATTTTTCACTATTGAGGATAATGTTTGCTGTGGGTTTGTCATATATGGCTTTTATTATGTTGAGGTATGTGCCTTCTATGCCTGCTTTCTGGAGGGTTTTTATCATAAATGGATGTTGAATTTTGTCAAAGGCTTTCTCTGCATCTATTGAGATAATCATATGGTTTTTATCTTTCAATTTGTTAATGTGGTGTATCACATTAATTGATTTGTGAATATTAAAGAACCCATGCATCCCTGGGATAAAGCCCACTTGGTCATGATGTATGATCTTTTTAATATGTTGGTAGATTCTGTTTGCTAGAATTTGGTTGAGGATTTTTGCATCTATGTTCACCAGTGATATTGGCCTGTAGTTTTCTCTCTTTGTGGCATCTTTGTCTGGTTTTGGTTTTAGGGTGGTGGTGGTCTCATAGAATGAGTTTGTAGTTTTATCTTCTTCTGCAATTTTCTGGGAAAGTTTGAATAGGAAAGTGGTAGCTCTTCTCTAAATTTTTGGTAGAATTCAGTTGTGAAGCCATCTGGTCCTGGGCTTTTGTTTGTTGGAAGATTTCTGATTACAATTTTGATTTTTATGCCTGTGATTGGTCTGTTAAGATTTTCTATTCCTTTCTGGTTCAGTTTTGGAAAGTTATGCTGTTCTAATAATTTTTCCATTCCTTCCAAGTTGTCCATTTTATTGGCATATAGTTGCTGATAGTAGTCTCATGATCCTTTGTATTTCTTTGTTGTCTGTTGTGATTTTTCCATATGACCCAGCAATCCCACTGCTGGGCATACACACCAAGGAAACCAGAATTGAAAGAGACACATGTACCCCAATGTTCATTGCAGCACTGTTTACAATAGCCAGTATATGGAAGCAGCCTCCATTGACAGATGAATGGATAAGAAAGCTGTGGTGCATATACACAATGGAATATTACTCAGCTATTAAAAGGAATGCATTTGAATCAGTTCTAATGAGGCAGATGAAACTGGAGCCTATTATACAGAGCAAAGTAAGTCAGAAAGAAAAATACCAATATATTAACACATTTATATGGAATTTAGAAAGATGATAATGATGACCCTATATGCAAGACAGCAAAAGGGACACAGATGTAAAGAACAGAATTTTGGACTCTGTGGGAGAAGGTGAGAGTGGGATGATTTGAGAGAATAGCACTGAAACATGTATATTATCATGTGTGAAATAGATCACCAGTCCAGGTTCGATGTATGAGACAGGGTGCTCGGGGCTGGTGCACTGGGATGACCCTGAGGGATCGGATGGGGAGAGAGGTGGGAGGGAGGTTCAGAATGGGGAACACATGTACACCCATGGCTGATTCTTGTGAATGTATGACAAAAACCACCACAATATTGTAATTAGCCTTCAATTAAAATTAAAAAAAAAAAAAAGAACAGAGCCCAATCCAAACATGTGGGAAGAGAGTGGAGGAGAGATAAAAGGCCAAAATAAAGTTATGGGCTTTGACAGAAAAATGGAGGAGATGAACAATTAACAATTAACAATCCAATTAACAAAGGGCCATCACAATAGACCAAATAGCTAGCATATGACAGGAATATTTGAACCTGCCTGAATTTCTAAATATACACCATCCTATACCCTAAATCCAATATTGAGAGCTTTTATAACTAAATCAATTATCTAGTTTTTAATATTTTCTAAACTTTTTCTTCCTTTATGATAAATGTCTTAAAACCTGCTTTAAATGCATTATGCTATTTTTTTAATTGAAGGATAATTGCTTTATAATGTGTTGTTTCTGCAATGTGAATCAGCCATAAATGTACATATATTCTCTCTCTCTTAAGCCTTCCTCCCACCACCACCCCCATTCCACCCATCTAGGTTGTCACAGAGCATCAGGTTGAGCTCTCTGTACTATACATACATTTTCCACTAGGTATCTCTTTTATACATGGCAATGTATACATTTCAATGCAATTCATCTTACCCTCTCTTTCCCCTGCTGTACCCACAAGTCTGCTCTCTGTCTCTGTGTCTCTATCCCTGCCCTGCAAATAGGTTCATCAGTACATTTTTCTTGATTCCATATATATGTATTAATATATGATGTTTATTGTTCTCTTTCTGACTTACTTCACTCTGTAAAACAGATTATATGCTATCTAAAAGAGAGCCACTTCAGACCTAGGAACACATGTAGACTGAAACTGATGGGAATAGAAAAAGATATTCCATGCAAATGGGAATCAAAAGAAAACTGGAGTAACAATACTCATATCAGACAAAATAGACTTTAAAATAATAACTGTTGTAAGAGATAAGGAAGGATACTACATAATGATCAAAGGACCCATCCAAGAAGAAGATAAAACAATTATAAATATTTATGCATTGAACATAGGAGCACCTCAATACATAAGGCATTATGTTATTTTGTATGTAATTTTTGTAACTGGGATTTCGTGTGATAAATAGTAGTAATAAAACAAAGTATATTTTCAGCTCCTGTGATTGTCAAATTTAAGAAAGAGGACTCTATTATCTGTTACCATGTCTTCCTGTAAAGGGGAGAGTTGAGAGAGAGTGAATGTCAAGTGAATGTCATGCTCTCAAAATTTTAAAGTAATAACATGCATCAAAGTAGAAAAATATCTTGAACTTGACATAAAATTCACTTGGTTGGACCAAAGAGGTGGATAATAAAAAGGAAGCAGTAAACTAATAGTAATAGTCAGAAAAAAATGGAAGCAGTAGGACTCATATCACAGAATCATCACAGACAGGAAAATTGTCCAAATATGCACTGCATACATTCTGGAAAACCTGAGCCTAAGGCCTATACTGAAATTTAGTGGTAAAATAATAATGAGGATTTTTTTCCAAGTAGAAATAGAAAAGAGGTAGACAAAGTGAAAATTTAATGACTGCTTAAGTTCAATTACTTCAGTGATTATCAAATGTAGGGCTGGAGGCATTTAAGAAGCTTGGGGTGGGGTGCTGGGCATTATTTTGATTTAAAAAGTATTTGCAGTATTTAAGTTAACTTCATAAACATGCCCAGCAATCCCTTTAGGACAAAAAAGCCTTTAATTGGCACTGTTTCTGTATTAGGAAGACACAACATCTTAAACTAAGCCTGAAGTGATTTTTGACACCTTTGCTACTAATATGGAGAGACTGAGAAAAGTTCAAAGTTCTAAAAGTTGGTAAAGCATTCTGAAATCTGTTTCAGCTCTGTAAAAATCTCATTATTCATGGGACACAAGAATTTACTAAATATATTATATTTCTACCCAGAGGGACATTCTCTAACTCCTTAAGCAAAAAAACTAATATTTGTATAATGTACAATTTTCATGGTATCTTCAAGATTCTCAAAATGGCAAATAATATATTTTATTGTGTTGAAATTTTTGGATTTTTTATATTATTTCTACTTTAATCAAAGCATTTTGTATTTATATTCTAAGTATATTAGCATTTATGAAAGAAATAGAACTTTCTAAGATTAATTTTAGAACTGACTTTATAATTTACTCCTTGTATCTGAAAAACAATATATTTCTCCTTAATGTAGTTAAATAATTTAAAATTATCTTTAGTAAACAACATTTTATAAGGACAATGATAAATTGCTTTAAAACAGGTTGCATTTTTCTCTGGCTTTTTGTATTAATCACTAGATTGTCCATCCAACACCAAGAACAGAGCTGTAGACATAGTGAGTGTTGTTAATTTTTATTAAATAATTTAGTGACCTACACAAATGGAAAAACAGTGCATTAGTAATACATGCCTCCAGATTTTGTCTTTATTGGTTGAATTAAACCTAGGATATTTTGTAATATTGATAATATAGTTACATTGTATTGCTACGTATAATATAATAATATGTGTACCAAAGTAAAATATTTATAAGTTGAATTTATTCAACAAATACCCATTGAGTTTATGTCATATGCAGATAATATGCAGAGAGCTGAGAATACATTAGTAAGCAAAGCAAAAACTGTGCACTAAGGATGTGATGGGATAAGAGATAAGTAATCTGTTAATACAGTGTGTTAGATGTTTGACTTTAAAAATTGTTTGTATAATTTCCTGTTAAATTTGGGCTTTTTAAGAAGAGACATCTATATATATTTCTATTGTTTTCCTCAATGGCTCAACTTAAAGTAGACTTCTATTTGTCTGAATTAGTAATCTTATGCATAGAATATTTTTCCTAGCTTAAAATATTCCCATATATTCATTATAATAAAAATATTGTGGTATTGTTTTACCAGAAGAATAGTTTACATGATTATAATAATCACTCTTTCATGTAAGTAATGAATATTAGTATTCTTGTATGCATTAAAGTTACTTCTATTGTACATATTTTAGTACTACTATTGGTACTTCAAGATACATTTATGAGTTTTTTGAGACTGGATAAAATTCTGCAATCTATATTTTATAATTTCTTACAAATTAATATGGAAATTAGCATAGAGCAGAATGTTGATTTATATGTTGCTACAACTAATCCGAGAAACTTGAAGTAAATACAGTTGTAGCTTACTGAAAAGAACACTGGAATGGAAGTTCAAAATTCTGTGTTTGACTTACCAGACTGGTTTCTTTAACCTTGCACAATCATTTCTTTGCAGTTTTACATTCACTTTCTATGTTTACTTGTTTATCACCTTTATTTACTCTCAAAGGGAAACACAGGCAGAACACTCTGAAGTAAGTGGCAGCAGGATCTTTCTCAATCCATCTCCTCAAGTAATGAAAATACAAACAAAAATAAGCAAATTGCACCTAATTAAACATAAAAACTTGCACAGCAAAGGAAACCATAAACAAAATGAAGAGTCAATCCTCAGAACAGAAGCAAATATTTGCAAAACTAAGCAACTGACATGAGATTAATATCTAAAATGTACAAAAAGCTCATGCAGCTTGATATAAAAAAAGATTTAAAAAATGAGCAGAAGATCTAAATAGACATTTCTCCAAAGAAGACAGATAGCTAAAAAGCACATGAAAAGATTGCTCAACATTGCTAATTATTAGAGAAATAATAATGCAAATAAAATCTACAATAAGGTATCACCTCACACCAATCAGAATGACAATTATGGAATCTACAGACAATAAATGCTGACAAGAGTGTGGAGAAAAAAGAACCATCATACACTGTTGGTGGGAACACAAACTGGTACAGCTACTATGGAGAACAGCATTGAGGTTGCTTAAAAAAATAAAAATAGAGCTACTAGCAATTCCATTTCTGGTCATATATCTGAAGAAAACCCTAATTCTAAAAGATAAATGTGCCACAATGTTCATTGCAACACTATTCACAATAACCATGATAAGTAAGCAACTTAAATGTCTTGTCTGCTGACGAATGGATAAAGGACATGTGGTACAAATATATAAAGGAATACTATTCAGAAAAAAGAATGAAGAAATGCCATTTAAATCCACATAGATGGACCTAGAGATTATCATACTGAAGTGAAGTAAGTCAGACAGAGGAAGAAAAATATCATATCATATCACTTATATGTGGAATCTTTAAAAAAAAAAAAAGGATACAAATAAACTTATCTACAAAACAGAAATAGAGTTACCGATGTAGAAAACAAACTTATAGTTACCAGGGAACGGATAAAATAGAAGATTGGGATCGACATATACACATTATTATCTATCAAATATGTGACTTAACAAGGACATAGTGCATAGCACAAGAAACTCTACTCAATACTCTAATGGCTGAGAAAAGAATCTAAAACAGAGTGAATGTATGTATATGTGTAACTGATTCACTTTGCTGTGCACCTGAAACTAATACAACATTGTAAATCAACTATATACTCCAATAACATTTTTTTAAAAAGCATCAACAAAGAAATAAACTAACGTTTTAAAACATGAAATATAAATAAAAGCAGTGATTTTTAATTGCCAAGAAGTTCTGAAAAAGAATAAAAATGGAGTAAGTCCCATCTTGAAAAGTTACTGTTCCACATCTTTTATTTGGACACAGTCTGTGCCACAGACAGAAAAAGAAGGAAAAAAAGCCACGCTCTTTTTTCTCCCTCTAAGATATATTGCTATATCCTCAGGGAGGAGACAAGTCCAACACTGAGAAGTTGATGTCTTAGAACCCACTGTCCTGACCCAACTTTCTTTTCTCCTGGGAGTGTCATTGGTTGCGGGGGAAAAGACTAGCTATTTGGGACTTTCTACACATAAGCTGTTTATTCATTCATTCTACAAATATTTGTTGAGTGTCTTTTACATGCCCACATTCTAGCCAGAAATACAAAGATGAATAAGTCACAGTTCCTGCCATCAAGTAGCTCACAGTCTAACAGGAAAAAGTTATAAAACTATTATTTTTTAGTTGTTTCTTTGACTACTATCTACAATACTCTGAAGTAGAGTGAGGTATGCTCTTGTCAAGACAGAGAGGCACATCTATCTATTAGAACCAGGGCCATGGAAATGCTATGAAGAGAACAGTAAGAATTAGTAATATACAAATGGACACATATACACAGACACAACACCTCTAAGCTTACATTCAGTATGAGAGCAAATTCAGGAAACAAAAAATACACTGAGAAGTCACAAGCTTATATGCATGAAAACTTTTATTTAAGGCATCTGAACGATTTAGATCTATTCTATAAAATATGCGACTTATAGAAAATAAAATAAACCAACATAATTGGTGATGAACTAATGTTTATCTTTATAATAAATTTTAAAGATGAATTAGAATAAGTTTGGACCAGAGCTTCCGAAATATTTTAAAAACGAAATAGATGACTGAAACGCCTAAATAATTGACTCAAAGGTTACTTTCCTTAAACCCACATTTCTTGTTCAGATCTCGGAATTATGGTGACTTTCACATCAGTGAATTGTCTATATTTCTATTCTCTATTCACTTGAATAAAGCTTCAACAGACAACAAGGGTAGGTGTTAGCTGGTAAATGCAGAAAAGGTTTTTGTCTGTGTATTCGTTTTGGGGAGAAGAGATTGAACACTTCTCAGAGAATCAACAAATCAACTTTTGGAAAGGATCATAACTTTTTATAAAAGTTTCAGTAAAGATTTCTTTCTAAATCTCTGGCCGACAATATTCTTCAGCCAGGTATGCTGGACATTTGCTGTGAACACTGGGAATTAAACCAAGAAGAATAAATTATAACCTTAATTGTAAGCCAAAGTACACACCAGTGTAAAATATTGCTCTGTAATGTTTGGCACATGTAAAGAAGGTGTACTCTTTCAACTCACTGGAAATATAGCTGAAGCACATTTTTAGCTCATTTTCTGAGTAATTCCTATTTCCAGGTGAGGAATAACACAACTATTGCTGTTTATATTAGTACCTGTTCTCTCTTGTCTCTCTTCCAAACAATTCTCTTCTACCTATCTTTGATATCTCACACCCAGGTTCTTGACCTGAGGCCTCTCATTCTTCATCGTTAAATTCCTGGGCTGCTACTGAGTTAAAGTAGTCTGCTGTCTTAGGTTGGGTTCCCTAGAATGATACCCTGAGAGAATTCCGTGGGGCAGAGGTTTAAGCAGAGAAAAACAAAAACCCTCTGGAGGAATGGAAATGGAAGGAAACCATGTAAAGGTACACTATCAAACAAGTCCTATGGTAGGTATACTTGACTCATATTTCAGGGAACTTCCAGAAACAGCATAAATCAATCCCATCTTAGAACTATCCTTACTAGAGATGGAGAATAAAGATCTACTACTTGCCAGACCTTTTACGGGCTGTTCCCAGGGGGGTGGTAATTCACAGGCAATTGTGGTTTTCATGCAGCACAGGCTGAGCTGGTTCTGACAATACGAAGAGAGTCCTCTAAAACAGAGATACTGATGCTGGCTGGTGGGAGGGAAAGCCCACCTGGGAGCCTGTGCACACAAAAGTAGCAAAGGTATTCAAGGGGGAATGGGTTGAGTATTGACAGTGTCTGCATCACACAACTAATCATTGTAAAGTATTTAAAAATATGCTTTGGGCTCTCAGAAAATCAAGACCTATTCAAGCATTTGTCACTTAATTAAGTAATGTTGGATATTGTATTTATATTCCCAGTTGTATTAGAACTCTTTGATTAAAACAGAAAGCCATCATGAACCAGATAAGCCCCCAAACAGGTAATTTATCAGTTCCTATAATTAAACCACTATATTAGTTGAAGATAGAATTTTGCTTTATGAACCAGAAGAACCAGTACTCAGATATTAATCAGTACTCTCTCAGCTCTTCTTTTCTTTGTGTGCCAGACCCGCTTTCTTCCATACAGTTCAGATGAGTTCCATTGGTCAGTCTGTCCGACTCTTTGTGACCCATGGACTACAGCACACCAGGCTTCCCTGTTCATCGCGAACTCCTGAAGCTTACTCAAACTCATGTGCATTGAGTCGGTGATGCCATCCAACCATCTCATTCTCTGTCGGCCCCTTCTCCTCCCACCTTGAATCTTTCCCAGCATCAGGGTCTTTTCCAGTGAGTCAGTTCTTTGCATCAGGTTGACAAAGTATTGGAGTTTCAGCTTCAGCATCATTCCTTCCAATGAATATTCAGGACTGATTTCCTTTAGGATGGACTGGTTGGATCTCCTTGCAGTCCAAGGGACTCTCAAGAGTCTTCTCCAACACCACCATTCAAAAGCATCAATTCTTTGGCACTCAGCTTTCTTTATAGTACAACTCTCACATTCATACATGACTACTGGAAAAAAATGCATGTATTCTTCCATACAGTAGGTGGCAAACTTCTGTTGACCCTTGATGTCACTCCTCACAATTTTACCATCCTTTTCCCACTCCATTAATTATTTTAAACTGCAGAGAATGAAGGACTCTAATTGGCCAGGCTTGATATATACTGGTTCTAGAATTACTATATTAAGAACAAGGTATTATATTGGTTCAGTGTAGCACGTGCAACCATCTTAGAGGGATCTTTGTGTCCAGTTAGATGAGATCGTGTCAGATTATGGCAGTTATGATTTGGACAATATGTTACAGCAAAGAATAATTTCCTAGAAGTAAAAGGTCAAGTCCAGGAAAAATAAGGTAGGCTGAACATAACATGGACTGTTATAAGTCACACGGGCTTTAGTTTCTTCATTAATAAAATGTAGTTCAAATATTTGTTACATTTGTTTCACAAAATTTTTTCAAGTATTACTATATATGATAATATCAAAGTTTTGTTAGTGACCATTGGAAGCCAGTCACATAGAATGTTGAATATTATCTGATACATGTTCATCTACAATGTTTTCATATTACAAATAAATACAAAAGGAGTACATCAAGGTTGTATATTGTCATCTTGCCTATTTAACTTATATGCAGAGTACATCATGAGAAACGCTGGGCTGGAAGAAGCACAAGCTGGAATCAAGATTGCCAGGAGAAATATCAGTAACCTCAGATATGCAGAAAACACCACCTGTATGGCAAAAAGTGAAGAGGAACTAAAGAGCCTCTTGATGAAAATGAATGAGGAAAGTGAAAAAGTTGGCTTAAACCTCAACATTCAGAAAACTAAGATCATGGCATCTGGTCCCATCACTTCATGGGAAGTAGATGGGGAAACAGTGGAAACAGTGTCAGACTTTATTTTGGGGGGCTGCAAAATCACTGCAGATGGTGATTGCAGCCATGAAATTAAAAGACGCTTACTTCTTGGAAGGAAAGTTATGACCAACCTTGATAGCATATTCAAAAGCAGAGATATTACTTGGCCAGCAAGGGTTCATCTAGTCAAGGCTATGGTTTTTCCTGTGGTCATGTATGGATGTGAGAGTTGGACTGTGAAGAAGGATGAGCACAAAAGAACTGATGCTTTCGAACTGTGGTGTTGGAGAAGGCTCTTGAGAGTCCCTTGGACTGCAAGGAGATCCAAACAGTCCATCCTAAAGGAGATCAGTCCTGGGTGTTCATTGGAAGGACTGGTGCTAAGGCTGAAACTCCAATACTTTGGCCACCTCATGCAAAGAGTTGACTCATTGGAAAAGACCCTGATGCTGGGAGGGATTGGGGGCAGGAGGAAAAGGGGACGACAGAAGATGAGATGGATGGATGGCATCACCGACTCGATGCACATGAGTTTGGGTGAACTCCAGGAGTTGGTGATGAATAGAGAGGCCTGGCATGCTGCAGTTCATGGGGTTGCAAAGAGTTGGACATGATTTAGCGACTGAACTGAACTGAAGCACAAAAGGGTGCTGGAGGAGGGCAGGGAAACCCACTCCAGTATTCTTGCCAGGAGAATCCTTTGGACAGAGGAGCCTGACAGGCTACAGTCTATAAGGTCACACAAAGTCAGACACAATTGAAGTGACTTAGCATGCACACACCACGAGAAGGTGAACTACGAAGCAAGCAAGACCCTAGGATCTCCCACTGTAGATTTTGTTTATAAAATCCGGGTTTACTTTCCCTGACAAATTGAGAAGCATATATCTTGGTAGCATCCAGCCTTCTTTTTAAGACAGGTGAATCTCTAATGTGGGAACAGGAGGGAGCAACTATTCTCTTCATTATTTTTACAAAAAGTGCTAGGCATATTATCCTGGTGTTTAGAAAAATCATCAGCACATCAACTAATAAGCAAGCATAGTGTCTTTAAAAATATGTATAGCAAGCCATAGGAATAATTATTTCCTTCTGAAAAAACAAAACAAAACAAAACAAAACAAAAAACAAAGAGAAAGGAGAAAGAAATGAAGAGGGAGGGAAGAGGGGGAAAGGGAAGACAAAATAAGAAAAGATAAATATTTCAGACTTAATTTCTATAATTGTAATTACTCAGACTGAAACTTCTCCAACATATCATCAGTCAGAAAATTTTGCTCAATAACATTCATAGGGTTTACTGAAAGTAACTAGTTGTCAGTCAATTCAGGGAGAAAGATGAATACACAGTTCTCACCCTTAAGAGCTTTATGGTTAAATTGAGAAGTAAATATTGGATTGACCCCACCCCCACCCCCCAAAAACATCATTCAGGTTTTTCCATAACATCTTTTGGATATGGAAAAAACTAAATGAACCTTTTGACCAATCCAACATAAAGTTCTCCCTTTCAAACTGCCTTTTTTTTTTAAATTTCCATGCCCCCTCCCTTTGCTCCAGATCTTATCATATCATGCTTATATTACAGTAGTAAGTAGCTTTGCAATTTGTTTTTTTGCCTCCAGTGTTTCCTTCAACTAACACACAGTCAGACTTATTTTTCTAAAATAATTTGTACCATATTGGTTTTCTTAATAAAAAATACACTATAGCTCTAGAGAGTTCCAGAAAAACATCTGTTTCTGCTTTATTGGCTATGCCAAAGCCTTTGACTGTGTGGATCACAATAAAGTGTGGAAAATTCTGAAAGAGATGGGAATACAGACCACCTGACCTGCCTCTTGAGAAATCTGTATGCAGGTCAGGAAGCAACAGTTAGAACTGGACACGGAACAACACTGGAAGAAACACAAGCTGCAATCAAGATTGCCGGGAGAAATATCAATAACCTCAGATATGCAGATGACACCATCCTTATGGCAGAAAGTGAAGAGGAACTAAAACGCCTCTTGATGAAAGTGAAAGAGGAGAGTGGAAAAGTTGGCTTAAAGCTCAACATTCAGAAAATGAAGATCATGGCATCCGGTCCCATCACTTCATGGGAAATAGATGGGAAACAGTGGAAACAATGTCAAACTTTATTTTTTGGGCTCCAAAATCACTGCAGATGGTGACTGCAGTCATGAAATTAAAAGACACTTACTGTTTGGAAGAACAGTTATGACCAACCTAGATAGCATATTCAAAAGCAAAGACATTACTTTGCTGACTAAGGTCCGTCTAGTCAAGGCTATGGTTATTCCTGTGGTCATGTATGGATGTGAGAATTGGACTGTGAAGAAGGCTGAGCACCGAAGAATTGATGCTTTTGAACTGCGGTGTTGGAGAAGACTCTTGAGAGTCGCTTGGACTGCAAGGAGATCCAACCAGTTCATTCTGAAGGAGATCAGCCCTGGGATTTCTTTGGAAGGAGTGATGCTAAAGCTGAAACTCCAGTACTTTGGCCACCTCATGCGAAGAGTTGACTCATTGAAAAAGACTCTGAGGCTGGGAGGGATTGGGGGGCAGGAGGAGAAGGGGATGACAGAGGATGAGATGGCTGGATGGCATCACTGACACGATGGATGTGAGTCTGAGTGAACTCTGGGAGATGGTGATGGACAGGGAGGCCTGGCGTGCTGCAGTTCATGGGGTCACAAAGAGTCAGACACGACTGAGTGACTGAACTGAACTGAATGTTTATTTATCAACAGAATTTTAGAACTGTAGGGAAGCTTACAGAACTTGCACTGAATTAAACCTATTTCAAATAACATTTACTCCCAAATAATTGATAATCAGAAAAATAGCTTAAAATAAAATTGTTGGATGCTAAATAGAAATTTGGAAGGTTAGTGATTTTAATGTTATAGCACTGAAAATAAAATTAAAATATTACTAATCATAGAAACCTGAAAAATAAAATGAAATAAAATTGGTGTATATAAGTAAAAAAATGTGAAATTGAAGCCTGGAAGATCAATTAGGAAGCTAAAGCAACTATCTAGACAAGAATTAATAATAAACCAAATTTGAATTGTGGCAGTGAAAATGGAAACAAAACTGCAGATGCAAAAGATATTATGGATGATAAATTCACATAATTTGATTGAGCCAGGGAAAGGGAATATGTAAAAACTATTTTGAGGTTATGACTCTGGAGAATAGTGATACATACTACAACCAGAATGAGAAATTTAAAAGAGAAGTAAATTTGCTGAAGTTTCCTGAGAAGGAATTATGCAAGTTCCATCTTCAACACATTAACTATTCCTGAACTGGGAATCTGTTGTTCTGCTTTCATTTGCCATTTACCTGGTAACAGCACATACACTATTCTTTTGTGAAATAGTGCTCCTTCATTCTCAGCTGACTCCTCTTCCAGACTCAGGATGGGCCTCCAGTCTTAAAAAGGAAAACATTGCCCTTTCTTAGATCCAATGATTAACTCAGAGGCACACATGACCCAGCTGGAAGAAAAATTTAAAAATAAGATTTGCTATAATAGTTGGGAGAGAAACAAGTGTTTTTTCTTGTTTCCTCAGCAGTTAGCGCGGTGTGGCTGGTGAGATGAAGGTAAACCAGGTGAAGGTAAATAGAGTGAGCTTGGCTCCTGATGACCTCCTTGAGCCCTAATTCAACTCTTCTATGTTTTCGGTACACGAGACAACAAATTCCCTTTAGCCTTAAACAGGTTGGGTAGAGATGTTTGATGATTTAAAAAGCCATGAAAATTGCTCTACAAAAGCAATGTATCAAAACAGAAGTCATTACCTTAAAAACAAATTATGGAGAGAAAGAGAAAGAGAGGAAGAAAAACAGAAAGAAAAAGAGAAATAAAGGAAAATGGAAGGAAAGGAAAAAGAAAGGAAGGAAATAAGAGAATCTTGGAACTCTTTTATGGGAAGAAAAATACATATTTGTTCATTTTTTTAAAGGTGAACATCTGTTGAGCGTTTTTTTTTTTTTCTTTTTCAATTTTTCTCATCTCTTTAAGTACATGTCATAGGTCTGTGGGCATGTGCATGTACTAAAGTATATCATTACATTTATTTTATATTGTAATCTCCCTCTGAATCCATAAGCAAGTGCTTCTTTGACATGTGTCTTTCATAAACCCACAAATTACTACTGGAAGGGTAATAGTATATTCCGTCTTTGGAGTTTTGGCATTTACAAAGACTGCCATGTCTTCATTTGTGCCTGCCTTTTCCATTAGAACTCCAGAGAACGAAACCCTGGAATCAAGAGGAAGAAGATGAATGCTTGGTAACTGATATCTTCAGCACATATGGTATGCTTTATTTGATGATTTCTTTAAAAAGTAAAACCAAACTACATTTGTTTTACTAAAATGACTGGTTCTTGTCCTTTCCAAAAACTGTTCCATTCTTTCATTTTCTATAAATTATTGGTATTCTTTTAATTAATTTTTATTAAGTATTTATTTGCCATCAAATATATTTATTTTATTTTTCAATTCATTTTTTTCTCACACATCCACAACTGATCTTAAAGAAAATTGCTCAGATTGTCTCCAGACTTTAATCATTCCTCACCACTCTTACTCCCACTGTGGTCTGAGCTGTCACATCCTTCATATTTATCACTGAAGTCACCTCCTAACTGGTCATTTTGCCTATTCCATCATTTCCTGTGGTCTATTCTCAATGTAGTAGCCAGAGTTATCCTTTTAAAACACATCAGATAAATTAACTTCTCTACACAGTAAAAATCAAAGTCCTCAAGAGGGCTTACAAGGTTCTACTTTGACCTCACCTGCTCTCTACTCTCTCCCTGACCACAGATGCCACATTGCTGTTGCTCAAACATATCAGGTAACAACCAATCTTAGGATCTTTGTGCAAAGCTTCTCTTCCTGAAAATTTCCCAATCTCCCTCATTTTCTCCACATCTTTTTCCAGTTGTGACCTATTTAGTAAACGCTACTCTGATCATCAATTTAAAATGGCACCTCCAGATATTTCCAACCCACGATTCCCTACATTTTATTTTTCCATTGTACTTGTCACCTGATCTACCTGTGTATTATGTTTATTGACTCTCTCTTCCTGCTCCAACATAAGCTCCACAAGAGCAGGAACCCTTGTCTGTTTTTTTTCTTTGAATTATTCTAAGAAATTTGAACAGATGCTCAATAAATATTTTTGAATGAATTGGATGAATATTGCATAATGCCTCTAGAAGCTAAACCATAGATCTGGAACCAAATTATCTTCAGTTCAGTTCAGTTCAGTTCAGTTGTTCAGTCATGTCCGAATCTTTGCAACCCCATGAATCGCAGCATGTCAGGCCTCCCTGTCCATCACCAACTCCCGGAGTTCACTCAGACTCACATCCATCGAGTCAGTGATGCCATCCAGCCATTTCATCCTCTGTTGTCCCCTTCTCCTCCTGCCCCCAATCCCTCCCACCATCAGAGTCTTTTCCAAAAAGTCAACTCTTGGCATGAGGTGGCCAAAGTACTGGACTTTCAGCTTTAGCATCATTCTTTCCAAAGAAATCCCAGGGTTGATCTCCTTCAGAATGGACTGTTTGGATCTCCTTGCAGTCCAAGGGACTCTCAAGAGTTTTCTCCAACACCACAGTTCAAAAGCATCAATTCTTTGGTGATCTGCCTTCTTCACAGTCCAACTCTCACATCGATACATGACCACAGGAAAAACCATAGCCTTGACTAGATGGACCTTAGTCGGCAAAGTAATGTCTCTGCTTTTGAATATACTATCTAGGTTGGTCATGACTTTTCTTCCAAGGAGTAAGCGTCTTTTAATTTCATGGCTGCAATCACCACCTGCAGTGATTTTGAAGCCCAAAAAATGAAGTCTGACACTGTTTCTACTGTTACCCCATCTATTTCCCATGAAGTGATGGGACTGGATGCCATGATCTTCATTTTCTGAATGTTGAGCTTTAAGCCAACTTTTCCACTCTTCCTCTTTCACTTTCATCAAGAGGCTTTTAGTTCCTCTTCACTTTCTGCCATAAGGGTGGTATCATCTACATATCTGAGGTTATTGATATTTCTCCCGGCAATCTTGATTGCAGCTTGTGTTTCTTCCATTCCAGAGTTTCTCATGATGTACTCTGCATATAAGTTAAATAAGTAGGGTGACAATATACAGCCTTACCTCATTTAAATCAGAATTTTAAACACTTTAATAGCAATAATACATTGTCTACAATATTATCATTCCATTTACACATGACAAAAGAAAATTTATCAAAATCACATAATTGATAACTAATAAACCCAGAATTTGAGCCCATCTTAAGACAAGTGCCAGAGATTTTTAATACTCTACAATGTTTCTTTTATTGAGTACTTTTGAGTAAGTCATTTGCAGTCTATGAGATTCTTTTCTGTCATCAGTTACAGGGGATATTAATGTTTTCAATGCATTATTATGGTAAGAAGCAAAGATAATATTTGTATTATTTGCCTGATAAATAATTGTAATATTGGACATATTTATAATATTTTCCTGAGAAATAATAAACAAGATTTTCTTGGTAAATAATAAGCAAATTAAATGAAAATAATATTTTAGTCCTTCTTACATGATAGTTGCAATAAGAGATATCTCAAGCAAGTTCAATCCTTATGAGATATGTCTCTGCTCTTTTAAAAGACATGTGGGAATGTAGTAGATTGGGGAATCAATGAAAAGGACCAAGAAATTGGCTTATCTAGTTTTAATTTAGAACTTATGCTAGAAAGTAATTTTTTCCTCAAAAGGCAGAA